>NC_086168.1:4843750-6340000 GCF_035149785.1 Candoia aspera
AACAGCTCTGTGTTTTCCTCTCCTGTCCAGAAATACGGCTCGATTAATATTTTAGTTATTGCCATTATTTATTCATCCAACGCTCCCAAACGTGCCTGGCACTTGACAGAGTACAAGAACAGAGGTCGTGGGCAAGAAGCCCTTCCGATCACTAGCACGGCGTCGGAGAGAGACGTCGGATGAAAGGAGGGAGGGGAGCACAGGTAGAAAACTGGCTATGCGGACTCAAGGTGGCTCCCAAGGGACTTCTCAACCCTATGAGGTAGACCAGATTAGGAAACTGAGACTGCAACTCTGCTTTATGAGAGTTACAGTAACAGAACCTTGCAAGTCAACCTGTGTTTTCCATTTCTCCCTCTTATACCCCAGGAGCTGGGGGTAGCCAGTCTTTTTCTAGTACTTCCCACCCCCTGGGCTTAAAGCAGGCTTCTTCTGCACCTGTTATTGTCCTGATGGCCTTTGGGTACCTTCTCCAACGTCATCTCCATGGCTCCATGGACTTGAGGCCAAAGGAAGAGAGATCACACCTCAGGAATCCTGTAAGAGGCAGCTCCAAGCATGGGCTGATAATCCACCAGATCAGGAGGGCCCTGTGATCATGGTCATGGCAAGAAACGAAGTCCTATGCTGAGGGAGCGGAGGAACGGGGTGCATCTAGTTTTGAGACGAGAAGGTCAAAGGGGACCTTTGCATCACTCTTTGAATGTTTGGAAAAGAGGAAGGTCAAGACTTTTTGCTCTTGTTCCAGTGAGTAGGGCAGGATGTAGAATAATGGATTTAAGCTACAGGAAGGCAGACTTCCACTGATTGCTTGGGGGAAACCTCCTGAGGGTAAGAGCAGCTCAGCAGTGCAACTGAGGACACACATACATTCCAGTGCACCAGATGCATTCAGACACAAGTTGGACAACTATCTGCCAGGGAGGTTTTATCTGGGATTCCTTTACTGAGCAAAGAGTGCAATTCAAGATAACTCTCCTTTGCCCACATGGCTAATAGGGGTTACATCATCACACCTTGTGACAAGATGGGCAATGTAGGCCTGCGGCTCACTGTTTTCTCACACATAATTGGGTGATCAAAGGGGTACTGTCCTAACTACCAGGAAACACGCTGAGACAATGAACTGGTCTCTAATATTTATTGCTAGTACTTAACAAGAATCCTAACAAACTGAGGAAGCGTGGGAAAAACCCAGACATATAACCCCCAAGGGTTAAGGCGGTCCCGATCTGTGTCTCTTTGAATGGCTGAACCGTTCCTCAGTGCTACGCATGCGCTTGACGGTCTGGGTGGGAGCCCCCTGCTCGCCATCCTTACTCATGACAGGTATGTAATCCACAACATGGTTTCCTGCCTTCCCTCAACCCTCGTTGATGATCTTCTGAATGGTGGTGAAGTTAACCACCCAACCCTGTTCCAGCTACACCTGCCAACCCCAGTTACAGGACCGTACAATGGATAAATCTCTTATTTTCCCCTTTTGGTTCTTTAATTTTAAAAGAAATTGAACGATATAGAAAAAGTATGTGGCCGTGGCGGCACAATCAAAATTGGTACTGAACAATTCCTCAACATCAAGGCGAGCGAGGCCCGACATAATTCAATCTGGGCAGCTTTTAATGCTCCCCAAGGTTTAAAAAAAAAATTTTTTTTAAAGAAGGCAAGGCATATGCAAGGCCTGTAGAGCCTACACCTTAGAACCAGTCGAAATGAAGCGGGCGAGCTAAACAATGCATTGTTGCAGGTCTATTATTCTTCAACTTTTCACTTTCAATCAAGACACACATTTGTAACTTAAAAAAAAAAAAAAGCTGCTGAAAAGCACAATTTCAAGGCATCTTCCTGCATGCGAATTAAGCCGGGCCTCTTGCTCTTCCTGCCCGCACACCCCGCTCTCCCGGCACCCATCCCTGGCGCAAGAAAGAAGAGGCCGCTTTCTGAAGGTCGTCGGAACGATTTCAAAGGCGATCACAAATCAAAATGTTCCCTGCATCCAATATCAAACAGAGCTGGTGCCAACTTTTATTAGAGGAATCCGATTCACCCCCCCACCCTCCTCTTCACCCATACACACACACTGCTCTGCTTTGAAGTGGAAAGAATGCAGGGATCAGAAATTACTTGGGAGACAGCTCTGCCTACCTTTGAAGCTTTCGCTTTGATACAGCAAGGCCTTCTCCCAGCTCAGTGCTGGAAGGCACAAAACAGTCTTTTCTTATTGACACAGAGTAATTAATGAAGGCAGAGCATTAACATAACCCATGAGGCTTAACATTCCATGATTTCTACCTGGTGCAAACATGTATATACGTTGGGCCAGACATTAGCAACTTGGGATGCCCATCCTGAAGTTGCCAAGTCATGGCCACGCCCCAGGTATAGTGCTTAGAACTGGGGAGGCATAGACAGGGTCAGGAGAAAGCAACGGGTGGGGCCAGGATATAAACCAACTAGCTTCGTTCCAAGGTTGTTGAAGTTTGGCACTCCATTAAAAGATAATTAAATAAAGCCGACACGATCCCTGCTTGTGAAAGCTTAGAATATTCCCCCTTCCATCACATTCAACAGTTCGTTACAACCGGGGGACTCAATCCTTGACTTAGCCCGATCCCAACAGAAATCTTAATGGTATTTCATTTTGCCCATCCAGAATTGGATGGGCAAAGCAAACTCCTTGGTATTTATTTTATATATTTATTTATATCCCGCCTTTATTCTTTCTGTAAATAACTCAAGGCGGCGAACATCCCTAATACTCCTTCCTCCTCCTCTTTTCCCCGTAACAGCAACCCTGTGAGGTGGGTTGGGCTGAGAGAGAGCGACTGGCTCAAGGTCACCCAGCCAGCGTTCATGCCTAAGACAGGACTAGAACTCACAGACTCCTGGTTTCTAGCCCAGCATCTTAACCACAAGACCAAACTGGCTTTCCTTAATGTCTTAATGTTTTTAATTAAGCCATTAATCTTAATGCCTGCTCCCCAAGGAAGCTGAAGAACGTCTATTTCTTCAACAACTTGGGCAACCTCATTTAACTACATGCTGTACAAAGGCCTTGGTGAGGGACGCCTTACAAAAATGGCATCCAAAAAGAAGATCTATCAACAGGCACTGGGAACGCAGCCATCTAACTTGAGTAGAAGACCACAGGCCTGGTGAATGTCTAATATTTAGTACAACCCCATCCCTACAAATAGGCAGCTTTTCACTGTTCCAGGGAAAATGTGCACATGCAGGACAAAATCCAACCTTAATCCATTGCAGACCTGAGCGAATTCCAGTCTTGCATTGGCTAGTGAGTTAAGGCACCAGGCTAGAAACCAGGAGGCTGTGAGTTCTAGTCCCGCCTTAGGCCTGAAAGCTGGCTGGGTGACCTTGGGCCAGTCGCTCTCTCTCAGCCCAAGGGCCAATCAGGCGTGGTAGGAGAGTTCTAGTCCCACCTTAGGTATGAAAGCCGGCTGGGCGACCGTGGGCCAGTCACTCTCTCTCAGCCCAAGGGCCAATCAGGCGTGGTAGGAGAGTTCTAGTCCCGCCTTAGGCATGAAAGCTGGCTGGGTAACCGTGGGCCAGTCTCTCTCAGCCCAACCACCTCACAGGGTCGTTGTTGTGGGGAAAAGAGGAGCAGGAAGGAGTATTAGGTATGTTTGCCGCCTTGAGTTATTTACAAAAATAATAAAGGCGGGATAGAAAACAAACAAACAAACAAATAAACCAAAGTGTCCTTGATTGCTTGAGATTTCTAAGACCAATGCCAGTTAATAGTATTTTGTGAAAGGGGAGTGCTGGGCAAAAATAAACTTGGATTTCTTTTGGCTACCCTCTTAATTCCTGGAAAAATTTCTCAAGACGCTTTGACGCTGCTCCTTTGCAATCTCTCTTCAAAAGCCATTTTCTCCCTTAGACTAGTGCTAACCTTCATCTCTAGTGTATGAGATGCATCTGCTCACCTACTGCACACACTTCCTAGGATATGGTTCTCACCATTCCAAATCCAGATTTTCAACAGATTTATAAGCTACTCAGTGGAGGAATGGATGTTTTCCCTCTCTTTCACATCCATAAGACCACAACGAAGTTTCTTATTCACCACTCTAAGATCACTTGCAATGCCCCCCAAACCTTCGGTGTGGCCCTCTCGAGAACCTCTAGAAGTTGCCGTCCAATTGTATTTTTAATGTAACTTTAATGTGAGAGTGGTCTAGTAGATACCCAACTGATCTTGTCCAATCTTAGAAAACTAAGCAGTCAGAGAAGGAGAACCCAGGTTGTAGGTTGGGAAGAAGGCAATCTCAAATCCAGGAAAACTATGAATGTGTCCATGAAATCACCAGAAGCCAGACTTGATTTGAGGGAAATATTATTCTTATCAGAAGGAAGATAACCATCATGAAACCTTCTTCCATGCTTCTCAGCACCACTGTTTACCAGCTTCACCTCTTGCCAAGCAAGCAACATGGATGTATCTCCTAAGCTTCAGCAGATGGCAGCGTATCTTCAACCTTGGCTGATCTCAGAAGATAAGCAGAGCTGGCTCTGGTTAGTAACTGGATGGGATACCGCCTGGGAATTCCAGAGTTTTAGGTAAGACTGGGAAGTGGGGAAAAAACCCAGAAGATGGCAAACTGTTTTTGTAACATTGTGGGGGGTTAAAAAAACACAGACGCAGTGACCAGAGTCGAGCCCAACTCCGTGGTGGCTCTTCACCAGGAAAACAATTAAATCCACGTGGAGTAATCCTGTTCAGTGCGTTTAATTAACGTCATGTGAAATGCATATACATCCAAATTAAATTACATCAAATGTAGTTTGGGGCTTGGTCCCACATACCTTTTGGAACGTACCCCTCTCTTCCAAACCATCCAGAAGAGACCAGCTCCTTGACACCCCAAAATATTGCAATTCCTAATCTACAAGGATGGTGCTATATGAGTTAGAATAAGCATGTATTAAGTATCACTGGGTGATGGGCGCACCTTTGGAAGACCTGAAGGACCAAGTTGGAACAGATCCTCCTGCAGGAACTCTGCATCTTGGTTGCTATAAAAGTTGACCCCAACTTGATGGCACATAATCAAGTTTCGCTGGGGAAGATGGAGATGTTTCAACTTACAACCCAACCCTGTTCTTCATGAATCTCTACCTTTACCCAGCTTTCTTTTCTTTCTGGTTACCTTCTGACAATGCAAAACTGGTTTCTTTTGCATTTCCTCCTTTCTTTGATGACCTCTCTATAGGTTACATGAGTTGCTAGAATAACCTTGTTCAACATCACTTAAATGCTTCTTTTTCAAAGCAACCTGGCCAGGGTGCCGTTCGCTCAGTCTCAGGAACATACGAGACAAACCAAACTTTGCATATCAACTGTCTTACGCAATTCCTTATGTCACTGCAATAGACCTATGAAATGTAGGGCTTTTTCCCCCCACAGCCCAAGTCAGATTCAGTTTGACAGGAAGTATTAAAACAGGGCTTTGCAGCCTTTTCATGCGCGGAAAACCTTTCCAATTGACCGTTTTATCCCAGATCTTCAGAGATTTCAGCACTTGTGCTATAAATCATTATGGAGATTCACGAGTGTTGACTTGGTGAAGATTCATGAGATTAAAAAAGAATTGTATTTTTGAATTTTTTAGACACCATTTCGCCAAGCTTTGATTGCAACATGTTACTTTGTTAGTCAATTACCGGTAGTCCTCGACTTACAACCACAAGTGGGACTGGAATTCCCGTTGCTAAGCAAAGTGGCTGTTAAGTGAGTCATGCTTGATTTTATGACCTTTTTTGCTGCAGTCGTTAAGCGAATCACTGCAACTGTTAAGTGAACCACGTGGTTGTTAAGTGAATCCAGCTTCCCCCATTGACTTTGCTTGTCAGAAGTCAGCTGGGAAGGTTGCAAATGGTGATCATGTGATGCCAGGATGCAGCAACTGTTGTAAATACATGCTGGTTGCCAAGTGCCTGAATTTTGATCATGTGACCTCAGGGATGCTGCGACCGTCGTAAGTGTGAGGACCAGTCATGAGTCACTTTTTTTCAGCACCGATGTAACTTCGACTGGTAGCTAAAGAAATGGTCATAAGTTGAAGACTACCTGTATGCTACTGAGCTATTGAAAGACATTTACCAAACTCAACTTTCCCTGTTCTGTAAACATCCCAAGCTCTGAATTCAAGTCTTATTGAGAATAAGCCCAGGAGAATTTTTTCAGTCATGGTACATATAGGCCAGCTTTATTGAGGGCAAAAATGCAAGATGGAGGTTCTAAGGCTATATTGCATTTAAAAATTGATTTTACACTACACAGGATGCCATCTTTCTTTTCTATTTTACTGTCATTACTTTTATTATCTCATATATAGCTCCAAGGCATTTTGGAGAAGAAAAGAATTAAAAAAAACAAAAAACGTCTCCTGGCTGTCAGCTGCTTACAGTCTCAATTTAAGGTGGGGGTAACCCAACAGCAGGCAGAAGGTAGCAAAAAAAGATGACTGAAGACAGCAGAGACTTGGTCTAACTTTTCTCACAAGCTAAGCCATGTAAGCAACTTTCATATTTTTTAAAGCAGAAGCATATAGTAAAAAGTCATTTGAAATCAGGTGACACCAAGATTGATGGATTGATTCAATCAATCAATCCATCCATCAATCGAAGTACAATCTTGTTAGGCAAGGAAAATGTGCCTTAACTGCCAGTTAATCTACTTTTGCATTAAAAAATTATCTAGGCTATTAAAACAGATGTCAGCCTTATGAGGTAGACTGGACAGGAAACGCAATCAGATGAGCTAATTCTATAGACTTGGTTGCGTCTCCCTGCCCTGTCTCCCAAGGTCATTCCCCCGTACCATTACAACAGATGAGTGAATCTAATTTCACTCTGGAGCGCTAGAAAAGTAACAAGAGAAAAAAGAAAAATGATTGGGCCTTGTGAGCGGGGGATATCAAGAAGTTGCAACATGGACTCCGGCCTTATCTATTTTCCTTGCCCAAAGTTGTAACCTTTAGAAGATCCTTCTTAAGATGAAAGAGAGAACCAGAACTGGGTGTTCTGCTGGAGGGAGCGATGTTGTGAAGTGAGGCAGCCTATACTAATAGGCATCTTGTGTGTGTTAGTCAATTTCAGGTAGTCCTTGACTTACGACCACAACTGGGGCCGGAACTCCCATTGCTAAGCAAGGTGGTGGTTAAGTGAGTCATGCCTGATTTTATGACTTTTGCCACCGTCGTTAAGCAAAACACTGCAATCGTTAAATGAATCGCGTGGTTGTTAAGTGAATCCAGCATCCCCCGTTGACTTTGCTTGTCGGAAGCCAGCTGGGAAGGTTGCAAATGGTGATCACATGACCCTGGGACGCAGCAACCATCGTAATACATGCTGGTTACCAAGTGCCTGAATTTTGATCACATGACCATGGGGACAATGCGATGGTTATAAGTGTGAGGACCGGTCATAAGTCACTTTTTCCAGCACTGACGTAACTTTGAACGGTTGCTAAACAGACGGTCATAAGTTGAGGACTACCTGTATGCTACTGAGCTATAGACAGACAGCAGAGTAGGCATGGAGGAGAGCGTGGAAACACTACGGAATGGCTGAAGCAAGGCTGACAGCATCTTCTTACGAAGACCTTGAACAACAGATGCAAAGTACAAAGTCAAAGTCAAGTCTACCAAGGAAGAAGACAAATGCTGGAGAGAGCTGTCTGGGTAGAGGAGAAGTATTTAATGGAATGGCAACAGCCAAATCCTCTCCCACCCACATTTGGACTTTCCAAACAAGCAAGGATGTGTTGGCAAGGAAGGTAGCAAAACTGTGTCCCAGTCAAGAGACCTAAACAAAGATCTATTTCCATCAACATCAGATTCTCAGAAACCTGCCATCCGGCTCAATGAACCAGAACAGAGGGTCAGCGGAGACAGAAAAGGAACTTCTTGTCAACAAATGGACATGCAATTAACTTCTTCAAAGACCAGAAAATGGGAAAGAGATAGCTAAGAGTCACTCCATCTGGGGAGGTGTCCAGCCAAAAGGAGATGAGTCCGTCAGCAAAATCTGACAGCAGATGCCATTGATTTTCTCGCTCCTGCCTTAAATGGACGACCTGCAGCTGTGGCGAATGGGACACTTCCGTTTTCTTTTTCGTTTACACGTAGCTGTAGATGCCGCTTGGTCTGGGCCTCATACTAGAAGTCCCAAGGCCTCCCCCCACCCAAGCGGGGCTTTATATAACTTTGCCTTGCCATTATTTGCCATGGCCAGCGTGGAATATCATCACTGTAAAGCATTCCCCGTAAACTGTGCCAACCTAAGTACAAACGATGGAATGAATAACCAACTTTCTTTGCTCCAAATGTTCTAACACAGAACTCACATATATCTACATATGCATGCGTGCGTGTGTGTGTGTGTGTGTGTGTCCTGGATCACACCTGAATGTTGGGATTGCTGCTGCAGTATCTCTGTGATGGAATGAGCCTCAGGAGGGGGAGATGACGTGATGGCCTTCACCAGCGCTGCTGGTTCTCGGGAAGGAGGGAGCACATTCCGAGGAGGGGAGCAAGATACAAGAAAACACAGCCCAGGGAGGAATGTGGGAAGACTCCGAGGTTCAGAGTAGCCCTGCCCCAGAGCCTTCCCATAGTTATTTCCCCTTCGGTGAGGTAGAGTGGCTTTCGTTCGGCAAGATTCTGCCTAACGGTATGAGCAAATAAGGAACTGAAGTTTGACTGGACTGATCCATCATCGTTCCTGGGCTGGCCCTGACAATATCCTTCTTCACTGGCCCCGCAAAGCAGCTCCATTGGGGGGTAGGGGGTGGATGGGGTAAGTTCAATAAAGCTGTGTGCCTCTTCTGCCCAGGTAAGTAGCGAGAACTGGCCAATTTTGGCTGGGCTAAGCAAAGTTGGACCGGGTTGGCAGTTGGATGAGAGAAAGCTAGGACATCCTACGGCTGGAGGCTGGACTGGCACAGTGAAATGAACATCCTGGAAGAATGAAACTATGGGATGCTTCTATCCTGTGGCCAGGAAGACTGCATGAATCAGGCCATGGAGGCATCAGGGGTCGAGCTCTACTCAAAGGAGACTTTATCTTATACCTCTTCCCTGGGGTTGTGGCAACACAATGCAGGCACTGGACTCCAAGAAATGAAAGTGCAATTTTTTGACTCATGCTGTCAGGCAATTACACAGGGAAAGTGCTCCATTATTCTTCCTTGGGAGAAGGTGCCGAGTGTGTATGTAGTGTGCCTTTCCCAAGCCATGTGTGTTACTTAGGAAACCCGAGTTCACGCCGGAGCAGCTTTAGACACTTTTTAAAGCCTTTTCCCCAAGCAGGAGTGAAAAAAAAATGAAACAATTTGTTCTTTCCATCTGAGCAGCCTTTTTTCCCCCAGCCCTACGGAGAGGGACTCCGGGTATCTAACAGAATGTTGTGTGATGTAGCAGCATCTTCTGTTTTTGGGTGGGGGGGGGGGAAAGAAAGAAAGAATCCAAATGGCTGTCCTCATTATAATGTGGCCTTTGGGTTTCAAGAGCCCATCTGGTAAAAACGAACCTTGTGTTTTAATGGATAGAGAAGGGGGTGAGAAGAGGTAGAAATGATCTTTTCTGGCTAGTCAGAAAAGGTTAACCCTGGGTGGGGTGGCTTAGGAAGAACCTATTTCTGCTCTGAAGTGGGCATCAAGCAGAGTGCATAGAATCATGGGGTTGAAAGCTGCAGGTCCCATTAACATCTGGTAAAGCTCGGCCCAAAGCCATATGGAGCATATGGAGTCAGGAGAATTTAGGGGTTCAGGATGGATTAATTTTTCAGGAAGCAAATTCCTCGCAGAGGTTCATGCTTCTCTGCCTGGCTAATATCTGAAATGCCACATCCACTGTCAAGCTCAACTGACCGAGGACTGGCCTGGTTCTCCTGGGAGGGGTGATCTAGCTGTGGATAAAACAGCTGCAAGATTTTCCAAGAATCTGGAGGAAAAAGGAAAACTCTGAGTCTTCTGCTCTTGAGGCTACCAAAACACTGGGAAACAGAGCCCCACGCTCCCTTGATCAATGGGAATAACGAGGTAGTAGGAGATGGATGAGAAATTCAAGAACATCATGAAGGCTTAGGAAAGTAACAGATGTTCTGAAGTCTGTGGGTCAGCAGAGGGGGAGAAAGAGATTACAGGAGGTGGTAGTTCTCATGCCATCACCACTTGATCATGTGGTATGCTGGTACAATCCTTCTACAGCGCCCTAAATAATATACCAGGAAAGGAGACGCAGAAGTGATGCTCACCTTGCCATCTTCTGTGTAGACATTTTCATGGAAACCCTTGACTATTGTCCGGTCGATGAAGAGGCTTCTCATGACTACTAAAACTTTTAATACCTTTCCCAAGGTCACCTGCAAAACAAAGAGAAAAGAGGGGAAGCGTGGATAATACAGAGGATGCACCAGCTTACATAGTATATCAAAAGCAAATAAGAGTTTTCACTTGCAGTATTTTCAACTATGGCAAGCAAACGTGGAACCAGTGAGCATCAACATGGATCACATCTCCTTTCATCTGATGGGTCCAGATGAATTTTTAACAATTACAAAATGAAATAGGAAGCTGCATTCTGAAAAGCAAAACACCTGCATCTAGAGGTGTACTGATTTATGGCAATCTTGCTGGGCACCACTGGAATGGTGAAGAACATCTTCTAGACCACGAGTGGTTTATGACCAAGTGAGGCCTTCAGTTCAAAAGAGATGGGCCATTCCTGGCTTAGGGCAATTTCCCCAAGTCCTGCCTGTCACTGGAAGCAGAGAACATTCAGCCCCGACAGAAAAATTCAGTGTGCCATTTTCATGAAACTTACATTTCACAAGGGTCCCATTTTGGGTGGCATCCAGACCTTCTGCATATCAGCCTCAGAGCATAAAACCTTGAGAAGGAACTTTTTATGCTTCTGATCTTACAGTCACTTGTTTGCAATTCCAACTAAATGCATTGGGTCTTACCTCTCATTAGGTATGCACTGAACCTACCATCAGAGTTTATTTTTCAATTCGTTCAAGAGAAAAATGATGCTTTCTCAGCACACATATATCCAGCATCTTATAAAGGAACTCATTCTCTGAAAGTTATGTCACCAAAAGACCATTGTTCAACCACTGCAAGGGATTATTAACAGGTTCATGAGGACCCTAAGATTTGCAAATCTGGGACAGAAATATGAAGGAACCAAAAGAATAATTGAAAAATAATGAATACAGCATGGAGGGTTATTAGTCCTACCTTAAAAAAGAAGTTTAAAAACTAGCTTCTGGAAAATCTGTCACAAATACTATTATATTGACGACCGCACCACTAGCAAGGTGTACTTCCGTTTGAGAAGGATGAGATTCCATCCTAACTTTGAGGGGAACATTTTTGTTGTTTATTCGTTCAGTTGCTTCCGACTCTTCGTGACCGCATGGACCAGCCCACGCCAGAGCTTCCTGTCGGTCGTCAACACCCCCAGCTCCCCCAGGGACGAGTCCGTCACCTCCAGAATATCATCCATCCACCTTGCCCTTGGTTGGCCCCTCTTCCTTTTGCCCTCCACTCTCCCTAGCATCAGCATCTCCTCCAGGGTGTCCTGTCTTCTCATTATGTGGCCAAAGTGTTTCAGTTTTGCCTTTAATATCATTCCCTCAAGTGAGCAGTCTGGCTTTATTTCCTGGAGGATGGACTGATTTGATCTTCTTGCAGTCCAAGGCACTCTCAGAATTTTCCTCCAGCACCACAGTTCAAAAGCATTGATCTTCCTTCGCTCAGCCTTCCTTATGGTCCAGCTCTCGCAGCCATATGTTACTACGGGGAACACCATTGCTTTAACCATGCGGACCTTTGTTGTCAGTGTGATGTCTCTGCTCTTGACTATTTTATCAAGATTGGTCATTGCTCATCTCCCCAGGATTAAGCGTCTTCTGATTTCCTGGCTGCAGTCAGCAGCTGCAGTAATCTTTGTTACTTTGTTTGAGGGGAACATACTTGATTAAAAATGCTATTGCTCTCTTAATTCTGTAATTCTGGATTTAAGGTAGGTGAGAACTTACGCCACATACATTAAGACCTGCCAAACATTTAGGCACTATAAGCATTGCTGCTTAAATTCTTCACAAGAGGCACAGCAATATGGAAAACTTCCAACTTCACACCAAGGTTGTATTGACTCTCAAAAACCAGCAGCTGTTGTGCTGACTGGAACAGCAAATGGGGAGGGTTTGAAAATCAGGCAGTTGCATGAGACCCTAACTGCCAGATCCAGAAGGCAGGCAGCAGAATGAAGATAATTGGATGTTACGTCTTAGATACTATTCCAATTTATAGAGCCACCCATCATATATACTGTATGTACACGTGTGTGTGTGTGTGTGTGTGTGTGTGTGTGTGTGTGTGGCGTGTGAATGACTCTGGGTAGCTTACAAACAGATAAAACAACAATTCAGAAACAATAACAACTATACAAAAGCATATAAAAACCATTATTAAAGTATCATAGTGTTCAGGCCAAACTGATTTCTTTGATGAGAGAAAAGGCACTATCTACATTAATTGCTGACTGAAAAAACCTCTTATGGACTTTTTGCATGAAACCGAAAAAAATGAACTTACGATTTAGGGTTTTGATGGTTTGACAGGGCAGAATATCGAAAAAAATCAGGTTATGCTGTAACTGTAGAGCGAGAGGTAAATTTATAATCGTACTTAAAAGCTGCTGTAAAGAAATTGGAAGCTACTTCTTTGTATTTTCTTTGCTTTTGCACTTTTAGCTTTCTTTTTATCTCTTTTCTTCTTTTTCTTACTCTATATTAGTTTCTGTTAGTCATTTGTTTGTTTATTTATTTATCAATCAAATTTATTCCCTGCTCATCTCGCTCAGAGAGCAACTCTGGGCAGCTTACATAAAATAGGAATAAAACATTAATTCTATCTCTCTCTCTCTCTCTCTCTCTCTCTCTCTCTCTCTCTCTCTCATCCATGTCCTATCTATCTATCTATCTATCTATCTATCTATCTATCTATCTATCTATCTAATTTATCCCCGCCCATCTCCTCCCGTCGGAGGCCTCTGGGCGGTTTACAACGAGCGATTAAAACCATCACAATAATACAAAAAGTAAAATACAGTAAAAAATACAATAATTAAAATACAATAAAACACTAAAAAAAATCACAGCGTTCACTGGTTTGGTGGTGGTTCTTCGTTGATCGTAAATTGGAATTAATTTTAGCCCCCGAACAGTAAGAATACTGTTATCACTGTTGGGTATTCTATGCCCGTTGGCCCAAGTGGTTGTTACGAGATAGCTGGCCTCGTAAGTTGCTCCAGTGAATAAATGAAACAAAATGCCACCAATGCCCATCATCCCTGCCGCCCCATGGGGTGGGGATGATGTGAGTTGTAGTCCGACCCCTCTGGACCCTCCCCCGGCCACAGATGACCATTCGTTCCACAGGCGGTCCCACCAAGACACGGCCACGTGCTGGGGGCTGCCGGGCAACCCATGAGCTTCTGATGTGCGGAAACCTTGAGAGGATTGCGTGATGAATGAAACAGGGATGGTGCTTCCCAGCATGCTTAAGAGAACTGCAGAATCGCTCCCAATGGAAATACCGACCTTGTTTTATACACTGCAATAAGTCAGGGTGAAAATAAAGCTGGCTTAAGTGTGATGTGTAAACCAGTTCACAGAAGAATGTCATGATTTACGATTTGGCTTTACTGATTTATCTGCCTTTCATGGGTAGGTCAGGATGTGGGGTGAGGGGGGGGGAGAAAAGCTTAAACCAACAGGTAGCATCTAAGAATAGAAGCCACCACCTTGTAAATGCTCTTCAGTGACTGAGGAGGCCCCAAACGAAGAGTAAAGAAACTCAAAGAGATCTTCAGGGAAGCCAAGAACTAAAATGATGAAAAAGTAGTCATAGATTGATAATCTGGAGGACACATGCATGGAAGACAGAAGTAAGTCTTTCCAGTTGTCCACCATCTCTGATCCCCGGCTTTGCAGACCAGGCTGACAGATAAGGGAAACCAGCAGCAGCTGCTAATGGCAATTGGAAGTCCACTAACTTCTGGTTCTAGGGTGGAGAAGGCAAGGCATATGGATTGGGAAGCATCTTTTCTTGGTTGCTCAACACCAAGAAAGTCTGTCTCCTGCCCGGTGGACAATGTTTTGGCACTGCTTGAGTTTGATTTTGTTAATCGGAGCACCACTCTCTCATCGTAACCAAGGATTTGGCTCCATGCTCTATGTCTGAGAAGAAGACAATTCCCAAGGAACTTCCTTGGTTGTCCTGTCTCTCTTCTCCCCTCCCTTGTAGAGGAGAAGAAAAGCAGCTGGTGCCACTAATATTTTGCTCTGCATTATTCTTGGCCTCTCTTCCTTCCTCTTGGGGGTGGAGGGGAGAAACAAAACAACTCATCTCCCATTCCCTGGCCTACCCTCGTTTGGCATTAGAAAAGCTCAGGAAGAAGGACAGTGACATCAAACTGTTTTAATTAAGCTCTTTCATTTGGGGAGAAATGGACCATCTGAAAACTCCATACCCACTATGTGACATCAACTTGCAAGTCTTGAGACATTTCACTCCATTTTTGGTTGCAAGTCAGCAAAGTTCAGTCACTGCGAATGCTTGCAATTTCAGCTCCACTAGGCTACCATGATGACATATGTACACCATGACAGATCACAGGCAACCCCCACGGACTCCGTTGATTATTGTGCATGACTCTATGGGAAATACTGCTTTAGACACCCCAGCTGCTACCTTCCAAAGACTTGAGTGCAGAGTTCACACTCTGGTTGAGTGCAGAGTTCACAACCAGGCATCAACTCTCCAACTCTCAACCTTTAGCAAAATGAGAAGGTGGTAATGAAGAGAAAAGAGGTTCTCCATACTTTGCTCCTCCTCTTTCACCCATTCCAAAGAGAAGGGCATTATTATCAGAGTAGCAAAATTTAACTAACTGATTAGCATGACCTGAAACTCTTCCTGGAAGAAAGGACATCCTGAAGTTAAAATAGAGATATTAAAAATGGAAGAGCTTACATAAATTGCAACTGACAAGTGCCATTTTAAAAGAGATGCCTTAGCTGTTCTCTTGCAAGGCGGGGAAAGCTGCTTTTAAGCAGACGTAGGATGCGGTGGTAATTTGTTCTCAGATGTTCACATCTAACTTTCTATTGAACTGCTCCATCAACAAATCCAAGTCCTACCATGATAAAATCTATCTCCCCCCACTTTTTCCTCCAACAAGAGAAAGTATATGATCACAGCTACTTGGTTATCACATTTATCATTTACATTCAGTTTTGAAGACCAAAGTTTCAAGAAATGGCTGAATGTAAGCTACTTCTGAATTTCACAGTGGTCCAGGTATCATTGGCTGAAAACCACTGGCCTATGACACCGAGGTATAATTTTCAAAGGAAAAACAGGCTTTTCACTTGCAAACTTATGCTTGAAAAGTGTTTGGAAGCTTCAGCTGGTTTAAAATACTGTAGCTAGACTACTGCCTGGAGCCAACTGTATGGTTACATGGGAACTCCCTTGACACTGCAGTTTCACTAGATCCTAATCTGTTACTGGTTTCAGTTCAAAGGGCTGGTTGCAACCACACAAAACTCTATATGACTTTGGACTAGCATTAATGGAGAGGCCATGTTCTCCCAATTTTTTTTTTTTAATCCATTCAATTGTGTCCGATTCTTGGAGACGACCTGGACAAGTCCCTGCAGTTTCTTGGCAAGGTTTTTTCAGAAGTGGTTTGCCATTGCCTTCTTCTTGGGGCTGAGAAAAAGTGACTGGCCCAAGTTCCCCCAGCTGGTTTCATGCCTAAGGTGGGACTAGAATTCACGGTCTCCCGGTTTCTAGCCTGGTGCCTTAACCACTAGACCAAACTGGCTCTTTCCCAAATTAGCTGGTCCAGATTTAAGAGGGAGGACTTTCATCCCATCACCATCAGAGACCCATTTGGCAGGGGTTCAAGATGGAACACAAAGCCAGCTCCATTTTTATGTTATTTTTCTGATAGAGATTTTTTTTTAAAAAAAATGTTTAGACGACAACATTTGGTTCTGGGGCTGAGCAGTGGGTCTTGTTCATTCCATTTTCCTCCTGTTTCACTGTACTTTTCTTGGTGAGCTTGAATCAATTTGCTTTTATGGCGGGGCGGCGGGCAATTTTCTGTTTTATCATTAATAATTATTATTGTTAGCCACTTGAGCAGGAACCCAGGCTAGAAATCAATGATTTTTGTAACAATAGTCTTCATTTGCAATCAGGAAATAAGACTGTGGAATGCTACATGCTAGTAAGGAGATAGGCAACCAGAACTTACTATACTGATTCCCTTCCAGAAATACCAGCTTACCTATTCATTTCTGGTCCCTCCTGTTTTTAACCTTTAATGTCCAAAGCAGCTTGGAGACCATACGTATAAGAAGTACCACCTAAATCCATGCAAACTTGCATTGCAACTAAACTCAAGTCTACCAGTGAAAGGTCAGAATGCTTTTCTGCAGTGCAGCCTGCTTCAAAACCCCTTCCTGAAGATGTCTGCGTAGCCCCTCTGCCATGAATTTTAAGGATTTTATTCCTTCCCATCCACCTTTATTTAATTTACCCAAACTGCTAATTAAGTCAAATTATACCTCCTGTTTTGTCTCATTATTTTAACACTCTAACAATCTGATTATTTATTTTGCAAGGTTTAAAGTATGGTGTACAGGAGGCATTTACCCCTGGGGAAGAGGTTGTGAATCTGTTAAAATTAATAAATTTTTTTAGAAACAAATTTGCAGGTCTCATCAATCTGTAAAACTCATCCAGAGAAGTGTCTGACCTTTCCTTCCTTCCTTCCTTCCTTCCTTCCTTCCTTCCTTCCTTCCTTCCTTCCTTCCTTCCTTCCTTCCTTCCTTCCTTCCTTCCTTCCTTCCTTCCTTCCTTCGTTTTAATTATGGCATAAATAGTTAGAAGGAAGAAATACAGTACATGCCCGGCTCTAATATGGGAACATGTTTATCTCTGCACTTAGTTTTTCTAAAATAAGTTGCCCACTTGTATGTAAAACAGAAAACTATTTTGTTTGTCACAAACAGCTCCCCAAAGTGTTAGATCCCTAAGATGTTAAATCTCCAAAATGCTGGAAGAGATGCTGGTGGAAGGAAAATTTGGAAAAAAAAAAATTCCATTCACTGGAAGACCAGCCACTGCTTAAACAGCATAACAAAGGCAACATTTTTTTTAAAACACTGAGGCCGACTTCCCCCTATTAAATTTCAGTTACTTCTATCGATACTCTGATAGACACAGTACTTGGCTTTTTAATATCTAGCCTGTAGGATATGTGCCAACTCAACCTTGATGTAGAAAATTTTAATTCAAATCAATACGTGTACAAGGTCACTCTAAAATTCAATTAATATGAATGGGGGGAAAATGCCCCACATTTCTTTGAGCTGAAAATGGAAAGGCTGCACGTTAAACCAGCATGCAACCTTCTGTCTGTTATTGCTACATTCCTAGCTTGTTTTTAAATACTGTCATGCTAATGCTTGCTGTCAAGATCTAATGCTCCTGGCTGATTTTAAAGGACAAAAGGCCACATTGATATTATCCTTAAATACTTACTGACAAAAAATAAAAACAAAAAAAATCAACACAATGAAAATTCCCCAAGGAACTTGGAATTTGGGGGAAAAAAATCCTCTCTAAGCAAAGTTGCACTGTCATTTGAGTTAATGAGACAGGAATTGGAAAATACCTGGTGTGAATACTGATAAGTATAATGAAATAAAAGATGCAAGCAAGACAGATACAGAACTCACTTTTTTTAAATCTTATACTCCAACCTTAACATTTTAAAAGCCAGAATCATGTATTTAAACACAAGCCTTGCACAAAGATGGAAGGAAATTCATAATCTCTGCATCTGGCTGATTGTATGTTTTGAAGGATTTAAGACTCTGAAAATATTCCCACCTTATTTTTTTTTTAAAGGGCAAAAGCCAAGCATTCAATCCAGGCATTCTTGCTTTCCAAAGATTTCTCCAAAACTCGACTTACAAAGCTCTGGAGCAACAGGATCCAAAAAGTTGTACCTTTCAAAGTAATGAATGGTCGTTTTTGCAAAGTTGGGGAAGGCTGTTACAAACGCAATTACTGCCATCACATTTTGGGGCAATTAAATCTAAACATTAATTCTACCTTGCAACAAAGAAGTGATTTCCCCTGTATTTGACTGGCAACCCAGAAATTCCACTAGGTTGTCTCCAACTTTCCATATTATGAGTGTTTGACTGAATATTATTGACCACATAGATAAATTTTCTCCAGGAGGATCTGTCCCCAACCTGGTCCTTCAGGTCTTCCAACTCTGCACCCATCGCCACTGTAGGTGAGCCCATCCACCTTTCTGCTAGTTGTCCTCTTCTTCTAATTCCTTCCACCTTTCCCAGCATTAGAGCCTTACCCAGAAAGTTAGATCTTTGCACTGATTGATTATGCGTTATTAAGTTGGTGTCAGCTCTTAGCAATCACATACATGGTCCTTCAGATCTTCCAATGTTGCACCCATCATCACTGTAATTGAGTCCATCCACCTTGCTGTTGGTCATCCTCTTCTTCTTTCCTTTTTTTTTTTTAAATAAAATTTAAAATATTTTATATTATGAACAGCTGCCTAGATACTTGTTTCATAACCAGGATTCTCAAGGTCCTATGAAGTATTTATTTAATTATAGGAGAGAAAAGTGCATCCATAACAGCATTCTTGAACCCTTACTGTTGATCTGAATCGATGGAAAATCCAATTTAGCATGTCATTTAAATTCTGTTTAGTAAACAAATTGGGAAAAAAAAGCATGCCTTGTTAATTCCACGTGCTGAATAAATATCTGTGCTTTTTCCAATAGCTGAAAGTTGTTGAATTAAAAATCTTTGATTAACGGGAAGGGGAAATCAATGCAATGCATTTAGTCTGCCTATTGAATATAATGTTTATTATATTCAAAGAAACCCAAAGCTTTAGTCAGAAAATATTTCTATTGTGATATCTATAAATATTCCAACCAAGCCCACGTTTCACTATATTAGGTATCACCCTAATGGGGAGAAAAAATGAAGGCACTGAAAACTGTTGCAGTTCCGGAGAGCTCTAAATCTAACTAGTCTTCCTGAGACTACCAGCTCGATAAGTAAACTGAAACCCTGATTTTAGAGTTAATGGATAATGTGTCTATTCAATTACCCAGGATGAATCAGACTCATTGTGCGACTAACGAATGTTATGAAAAGAATGAGTTTTTAAATTGCGGGGAAAAAATCATTCCTTTCTTCATTCATTCATTCAAGAGATTTTTATGGCCGCCCAACTCACTCACGGTGACTAGATCAACCCAGGTCAACTAAATGCAACCAGGAACTGGTCAAAGGACAAAAAAAGGCAAACATCTCCTGGAAGCTATCCATGGTGCTGAAACCCAGTCTGCCATTACTTTCCTACAGGCATCCGACGTTCTCAGAAATGTAGAAGCAGAAAGAGAAAAATAATGAAATACTATAGCCACCAAACTGTAAACCAAAGGGTTTCAACCTCCTTAGATCTGTGGGCGTGAGGTGCGTGGTCCTTGTAATCTTAAAATCAGTAGCTCTCAATACAAGCCATGTAGGATATATGACAGCTCTTTACGAAGATTGGCACCAAACGCTCGCAAAGCCACGAATGAGTTGCCCCACTCAAAGTTTCCCTAGAAAGCATTTCGGTTTCCCTCCTGTCTCGCCCCCTCCCCTTTTTTTGTGATTATTGCCTAGTAAAATTCTCTTTTGTTTTCAGACTCTCACTCCCCTTTCACTCTGTTCCAGAAAGTGCCAGCCACTCGATCTTGAGTTGAACTCTTGTCTAAACATTCCTCTAACAGCATGCTGGGATGCAAGCCTCTCTCCCCTTCCTTTATTCTACAATGCTCTTAGCCTCTAATCTGTACACGGGTCTAAACTCTACTTCCCCCTTTACCTAACCCATGTCCAGGTGAGGCATCCAGATGCAATTAACTATTGCTTCTGGGTTGCTCCATCCTGACAGTGGGCATGGCTGACCTGTCAAGAGTAAACAAGCAAACAAGTTTGTCCATTCATGAAACGGTGGCCTTTGGAGACAACACAGACATGTTCTTCTGCCTGCAAAAGCATGCAGTTGCTCCCTATTTTCTGTAGCTCTGCCTCTTTGGGGATTGTTCCACTGGGCTGCAATCACTCCCATGTTTATCTTCAAAGCCTGCCGCAGCGGGATCCAAGGGCTTTCTGGAGAATAAAGATGACCAGGGTGCCTGGAGCCTTGCTTTGCAGCACAACAGCCTTCTTTAATCTTGTGCAAAAATTAAAAGTAGTCTTTAAACAGATGCACAAGGCGGAGTGGGGCAGGGAGGTTGGCAGGGAACAAGGGAGGTGCCTGCTAGAGAAACCCTGCCTGGGGCTATCTTTTAAAATCCAGCATTACAGTTGCCGCAATAGTACTCAGTTGCGATCATATGCAGAGACTGAATCCCCCTGTTGCAGATTGCCCTAGAAACTGGTTGCCTACACTGCCATTAAAGAGAAGTTTTTTTTCCCCCAGTTAGCTTAAACTTCTTCCTCTGAGGATCATACTGGTTGTTACTTGGCTAGTGAGATACACCTTGCTCTCATTCGCTTAGATCACAAACACTCAGAGTTATTTTAAACTTTGCCTGGCTACCCCAAAGAAGCCAACAGTTTAAATCTTGCAAAAGGAGCTGAGCTGCCAATGTTTTTCTTCCCTGTTATGCCCTGTTAATTGGCTGAAAACTGTATTTGTGCGGTAAACAGCCATGATAAAACCTTCGTCCTTCTTTCTAGTTATTTTTTTAATCATTCTCTCGGTAGCCACCTCCTTCCTCAGCTGCTGGTACCAACATTACACTTTGTTTTATCAAGCTCATTCTTCTCTAATGATGCCTATTTGTAAATAGCACGATAGGCTGCAATTAAGCCATTAGCGGCTAAACAAACAAACTTGCTAATTAGGCCCTTTTACAAGGGATTTTTTTAAAAAAATGGAGAGGCTGGAATTTACCTTTCATTAATCTAACTTAATTGCCATACCACCTGCTAGAAAGTCAACATAAATCAAGGGCTCTGAATGATTTCCTGATATTAAAAATGAGCTGTTGAGTTCTTCCTTTGCCACTCCCCTTGGCAACCAGCTGCAGATACTCCATACAAGAGGGCAAGCTGGCAAATGGACGCTAGCAGATAATTTTGCAGTGACTGTCACATTTATGCCACAGCCTCACTTCTAGTAGGAGTTAAAAAGGTCACATCCCTCTCAAGTTAAGTCAACTCCTAATACTTTCATGCATACCCATCCATATCCATGGAGTATGAAAGCGGTTTGCCATGGCTTTCTTCCAAGATAGTTTTGGATGGATCAATGCATCATCAGTGGGATATCAGGCATTTCAGTCAATGGACCTGATGCCACAGATAACCCTTCCCATCATTTGAGAAAAATGAAAAATCTGGCCCACATTTTTTACGCAATCTCGCTCCCTCTCTCCAAAACCTGTCAGATGCTCATCCCCAGTTGCTCCCTAACCCTTAAAGGCTTATAGGGTAGATGAAACACTATGAACATTTTGTTCCACAGTTGCTGACCAACTTTCTCCAGTGCTACATAAAGGAAGGAACATCAAAGTAATGCGTTCCATTACATGGGGTTGTGTTTCATAGCTACAGAAGTCTACCTACCACACAGAAGATCAGCTGTAGTGAATATTCCTTTGTCTCTGGAGTGTCTAAACATCTGGAAGTTTCCAACTATCTTAGAAGGAATGCCACAACATGTTCAAGTACATACAGCCTTACTTAAAGAAGCAAAGGGCTACACTGAAGTGACTGTTTGTCCCGTTCCCATTTAAAAAAATGCAACCCTTACTTGGATTGCAATGAAGAAAGGCACTGGGGTTCAAGGTGCCCTCAAAAGCTATGACAGGCTATGAATTAGAAGGCTACAGTTTGCCCATCCACTGATGATCCACAGCTGGAGAAGTCCTTTCAAAATACTGTTTGGATGCAAAGCACAAGCTATAGTTTGCCCATCTGGACATCGCAACTCTCCATGACTACAGAAAAGGCCATTCTTTTAGGATTAGGCAATTCACACGCTAAGGAATAGGAGGAAGTGGCATGCCCTTGGAATATCAGATTAGTCAGAGTTAATATTCCTTAGAATGATTTCTACAAATTGGAAGCAAGAACTACAGTGTCAGTTTTCTCCAACATATCTGTCCTAACACATCTGGAGGAAGTCAATAGAGAGAAAGCTTTTACAACTACCAACCATTCTGGGGGGGAAAGACCATGTATGTTTCCCCCCTCCCCCAAAAGAACAGTTTTACAAAGCCTGAAATTAAGTCGCAATAGAAGAAAAATATATGAAATGTGTTCCTGAATTGTAAGCAGCTGAGCAAGAACGAAACACTCAACTTTACAGTCAAGTTAGAAAAAGAGACCACACTTTGAACCAAGCGAGTGTAAAAATTATTTTAAGAGCGTGCTTAAAGTTACCACTTGCAGCGTTCTTTTGTTCAATAATTCTTCAGTTCTTTTAGTAACAGTCTGGTTTTTATACACATTTATAACACTAGCAAAAAATAAGAGAGGCTTTTATCCCACACGTACTTGGCAAGGGTGAAATAAAGGGTGACAATTCACCGATCACCACAGTAGAACCACCCTGGTTCACAAATGAATGGTACGCAATCTTCCCCCAACAGATGCCACCTTAGCCAAAAGAGTCCTAACTTCTACAACTGATTTATTGTACTTTCACACATCAAGACATTGATTCTGGATTATTTATTCTGCTCAATCCCTCCAACCTTCCAAGAAATGCGAGGGCGGGGGTGGAGCAAGAATAATTCAATACAAAACAAGAGTCATAATTTAAAAAGAAAGATTAAACAATAGCTCAACTCTGGTCATCTCAGGATCTGCCTAAAAAGAGGACATCTGCAGCTCTTCCAAACAGTATGCAGATTCAAAGACGATCATCTTTTGGAGCAAAGGTAGTAATAGGCACAGGTAACCTGGATGAGAGTTTCAGCCAAGACAAAATAGTGTCTTCCTTCAAGGCATGAATGTATACAGTTAGCAGAACTGCCAAATTTATAATCAAGTCGGCTCAGTTAACAATCCATGATATCAAAAAGACTGGGTTAACTTGCAAAGGTGATGCACTTAACTGAATGTACACTGCTGTGTATCCTGCACATCTGTTGTTGTTTATTCGTTTAGTCGCTTCCGACTCTTCGTGACTTCATGGACCAGCCCACGCCAGAGCTTCCTGTCGGTCGCCAACACCCCCAGCTCCCCCAGGGATGAGTCCGTCACCTCTAGAATAACATCCATCCACCTTGCCCTTGGTCGGCCCCTCTTCCTTTTGCCCTCCACTCTCCCTAGCATCAGCATCTTCTCCAGGGTGTCCTGTCTTCTCATGATGTGGCCAAAGTATTTCAGTTTTGCCTTTAATATTCCCTCAAGTGAGCAGTCTGGCTTTATTTCCTGGAGGATGGACTGGTTTGATCTTCGTGCAGTCCAAGGCACTCTCAGAATTTTCCTCCAACACCACAGTCCAAAAGCATCCATCTTCCTTCGCTCAGCCTTCCTTATGGTCCAGCTCTCGCAGCCATATGTTACTACGGGGAACACCATTGCTTTAACTATGCGGGCCTTTGTTGTTAGTGCACATCTGTACCCCTTTTATTTTGTCAACTGAAGGTTGTGTTCCTGCATTCTGGTGTTTGGGATATGGTTGATTGACTAATCGATAAACTTTAACTAATCAACATCATATTCTCTGGAATTTGGAGGTACAGACCCAGAGAACTTCAGAACCCCCTAGATGAAGCCCATAAATCTCATCAAAGTCAGTTGGATGAATGAGGACAAAGATGAGGGACTGGAACCAAACTTACAATGAGAGGCTGACTCTTGACTGCCTTGATTAGCCAAGCTGTTAATTAAGGCCGAGAAAACCTTGTCGGCAAGGAGAGGGAGCGGAAGAAGCCTTCATTCCAAATAAGGAGAAGATTTCTTTCTACAACTCTCTCATAGGAAGGCCTTGGCTCATTCTGGCCCGCCCAAGGTTCATTCAAGCAAGCACATCTCTGACCTTAATGAACCTTCTACAGTTTTAAACAGCTTATCTAGAAGACAAAGATCCCAACCAGCTACCCACCAAAATTTTCTTAAGCACCTCTGAAAATTGGTGTCCTAAAGCTGAAAATCAGCAGTATTTTCGTGCAAAAATAAAGGAAATGGTTGACTGACATTTCCATACTTCTCCTAAAGTAGATCCTTTCCATTTTGATGATTGTTCCACCTTAGAACATTTAAACATGGGGTTTGGACAAGATGGGGTTTCCTTACAGACCAGATTTTGGCAATCTGGGTATGCCCTGCAGATGAGGATTATACTTGCAAATAAAATATACATGTGTGGCTATCTACTCCCCAAACTGAGTCCAACAAAGCTGTAACAGAAAACCATTCTCTAACAAAAGGTGTAGTTCATAATCTATGGTGCATATGGATATTTTCACGTATTTGAAAAATGTTCTCCTAAAAGAAGGCAAGGGATTTCACGGCACATGACATGCCCAATTTATTTTTGGTCCAGGGCTAGCTGTTGGAGGACAATTCTGAGAGTACCTTGGACTGCAAGGAGATCAAACCAGTCCATCCTCCAGGAAACAAAACCAGACTGCTCACTTGAGGGAATGATATTCAAGGCAAAACTGAAATACTTTGGCCACATAAAGAGAAGACAGGACACCCTGGAGAAGATGCTGATGCTGGGGAGAGTGGAGGGCAAAAGGAAGAGGGGCCGACCAAGGGCAAGGTGGATGGATGACATTCTAGAGGTGATGGACCCGTCCCTGGGGGAGCTGGGGGTGTTGACGACCAACAGGAAGCTCTGGTGTGGGCTGGTCCATGAAGTCACGGAGAGTCGGAAGCGACTGAATGAATAAACAACAAAACAACCAGGGCTAGCTTGCAGTTTTCCACTGGATGAAAAGCAAGAAGCCATATTTGTCAGCAGGATCTATTTAAGAACCTAGAATGTAGGTCAAAGTTTGCCCTAGATCAGATCCTCCATTCTGGGGAGCAAAACGAGAAGACCCTGGTACTCTACCAGCAGAGGTGATCCAGCAATTTACCAGGAAGGAAAAGGTTCATATGCAACTACAGAAAATTCAGTTTTAAATTCACGGTAGATCCAGAATTGGCCCAAACTGTCTGATCCATCACATCAGAAGACTGAGCAACTTATAGTTTTTCTGATGTATTTGGTCTACAAGTTCCATCACACTGGTCATGAGATTTAGGGCTTATGGAGTTGAACAAGCCTCTTTAAAAGTTCACAGGTTGTCATCTTCAGCTCTCACGCTTACAAAGCTCAAGCCCTGGTTTCCCCAGCACAACCTTTGGCGGAAAAATCACTTTGCAAATACCTCTATCTATGTAGCCCCACAGTGAAGGAACATTGGAAGTCAGATCACATTTTATTTAACTTAAGAATTTATATGCTACCCTTCGATAAACAATATTTTCAGGGTGGCTTATAAATAAAATACAAAGGAAAATACATAATTAACCAACAATGAAATCCAAGGACATGAGAGAAAACATCAAGGGCAGAAGTGACACCCAAACATAATATTTAGGCATATTTTAGAGGGGAAAATATTTCAGTTTGATCTCTGACCATCTCAAATGGATCAACATTTCAAGGTGAATTCGGAGGTCACGTGGTTATTATAACATTTGAACCCCAGAGTTGATGGCTGAAGGGCTTTGAAATAGAAGCTGCCAACAGCATCGATGTGGTGGTGATGGACGGGAGGAACCAGGCCAAGGCAGAGGCTGTTGCTGTCCCCAAGTGACTGGACAGGTGCTCCTAAAAGGGCTATTTCAGAGGTGGGGAGAAGCCACGGGAAAATTTGGGGGAAACCCCTCTTTGGCAGAAGGATTTTTGTAGAATTTTTGCTCACACCAGTGAGAACCAGCATGGTTTTGGATAAGTGAGGGATCAGCAAGACTGTTCTTCAGCCTACTTAAGATTCTTCTGTCAATCTACCAGGTCAATGCATTGGGGCTTGGAGCAGGGAGCTTTCCTGCAAATTCCCTGGAGAAAAACATCAGATTACTTTTTATCTAAAGGTACTTAGATAAAGTACAATATATTTCTACGATGTAACTCTCTCTAAGACAGATCTGACTATTGTGCCAATGGTTTTCTTGGGAAAGGAAAAAAAAAGTTCTGTTTTCACATAGGACTGGCTGCATATCGAAACCTACGAATCAATGGGATTTGGGAAATGCAGAATTACTGTAAGTTTTCAGCTCTTTTACAATTTCTAATAATACTGTGTTCCAGGCAGTCTAGACATCTCCTGCCTATTACAAACATTCCTGAAAACTGCCTTAAGATGAAAATAGATAGATATAAATATGCGTTTATAGCTATTTATTTTAGACAAATAGCATATATTATTGTGATGCATATACAATACGCATCAGAAATATCCTTTCATAGTGATGGATATGGCTCCTTGTGCATTTCAAGGACCATTTTCAACAACACTAAGGTTTATAAACAGCAGCAGCAGCACCAACTCAGCTTTAACTTACCAGCAACATTGCAGAAGTCCCATTTGGCCTGGATAGGTGAATAGACATCTCGGGAAACATTCGGTCAATGCGGTTGATCACGTCATCAACATAGCTACAAAAACAACATACAGTGTTGTTACAGTGAGAGCAGTAACTAATGGTTACACTTTATTTATCGCATTTTTTCCACTGCCCATCTCGAAAAAACGATTATACGTAAACGAGAAAGTTGGCCAGAGTTCCATTCAGAATTGTTTTCGCCAGGAACTGCTCAGGAGGAGGACTTTGGCTCTTTCCGATGGCGGTGAAAAAGGGAACTACAAGTACCCAACGGGGCGATCCCCATCTGGAGCTCCAGCATTCAAGGTGGTATTCTTTCAAATAAAATGGCCCTGTAATGTGGTGGCAATTTACTTCCTAGCATGCCTTGCCTCAACATGCAGATTATTCAAACACATGTTTTGAGAACCTCAGCTGGAAGATCTTTCACCATCTGTCCCATCAGCAGAGACAGAATGTCAACTAAAAGATGTAAGTGAAAATAAGGATTTAGAAAGATTACGGAGTCGTCAGCTTGGAGCACAGTCCTCCAGGGGCAACGGAGCAAGAAAACACATACTGTTGCTAGCTACATTTTAGTCTTTATTTAAAGAACTATCCAGCTATCGTAACAAAATTCTAAGGGATTCACCCAGCCAGTTATTCCCTTCAAAGATGGAAAGACCCCAGGAGGGGTGGTTAGAGAGACCCACCAAACAATTACAAAACAACAACAACAACAGAAATTCAAGTTAATTAAAATCACAGCTAACAAGGGGAAGAAAGGTTTGGTAGCCACCCCCCCCCCACCCCCAGTTTTTGCCCAGGAAAAAGAAAGATATGAAGGGCTACTGCATTTAGATGGAAAATTTGATTTGGAAAGAACAGAATGTGTTGCTCAAGGCCCGCATTCGACTAGATGTGGGTTTGCTGAAAGTACCGACTCATCTGTGCAGAAAGATCCCTAATCCTTCATAGGGACAACAGTGTAACACCGCATATACAGCAGCCCCTGCATCCCTAAATTGATTGCAGAAAAGCAACACATTTTCTACATTGATGGTTCTCAGTTCTACACTGGACAGATGGCTCCCTTCTCAAGCCTGACCTGTTTTAAAAACTGGACCTCATCCAGCGATCTAGTGTTAGCGTTAAGTTTAGCAGCCCAGGCGCCGTTGAAAGCGCATTTCTCCCACACAGTTTGTAAGATACATGCTGTTCATTTTTTAACTCTGTGCATGGAGCTCAGAAGCATCCCCCCCCCAAAAAAACCACACACAATAATATAAACTCAAATCTTTATTTTTCAAAAAGGTAGAGAAAAAGGCAGAGAAGGGGAAAACTGATGTGGGGGGACCATCAGCTCTCATCCTCCCCCTCTTGAGCAATTCTTCGTTAATTAAGAGAACAAGAGCATGGTACTTGGAATGCAACCAGGATATTTGGCAGAGAATGACAATTATTTAAAAACACGTATTCTGGTGTATCTGTGTCTATCTATCTAGCCATTGTATTCCTTGGGCCCAAAGAATGCTTGCAATTATTTTTCACCCCCAACTCTATTCCCAAAATTGAGAACACAAGAACCTTGAAAGGAAGACCAGATACATTCGGGGCCAAATTTGCTCAGCTCAGAACCCTAACTTGGCCCTTGGAGAAGGCAGATTTTTTTTTTCATTCTTTGCGGAGAATCGGTTAGAATTAAACAGCTTGGGATGACCAGACGTGATTCTTGCGTTTAGCCAAGTAATAGTCAGGTTACTGATTTCCCAAAACAGAGGAGACAGAGGTGTTAACACGAGCACCTCCTTTTAAAAATGGACCACCAAACGGTCATGATTCTAGTTGGGTAGACAGATGAGCTTATTCATCTTGGGGTAAAAAAACAAATGTTTGTCCAATCCTTGCTTGTTCAACAAGCACAGACAGGTTGTATGTGTGCCTCTATTTTTCTCCAGTGGGAAGAATTAGCAGTATTTATAAAGCAGCTATCCCCACTACCTCCTGCGAAAAGTTTGTCCTTAGAGAATTGAGTGAGTCAACCCGATTGTCACATGCCATACCCTGCTCCAAAGCTGGGATGAGCCAAGAACGTTCTGGCTCACCTGCACCTGAAGCATCACTCTCAATTGTGGCTTCCCTTTAAAAAATGAGATGTCTATTTGTTTTCCCCCAGCAACACCTTCCAGCATTGTGCCTCCCTTCTCCAAGTTTGGTTTGTGTTCGCCAGGGTAAAACAAGTCTGGAACTGAGTGGGGGAAGAGGGGCAGACATTTTTGGTGGAAGCTGGCATGTGAAAGATCATCTAAAGGCAAGTGTGGTCTGGACCAAATCATTGTCATGAAAGTGGCAAGACTTATCTCTACAGAAGGAAATCTAATGATGGAATTCCATGAATGCAAAGGTGAATGAGGGATGGATTTCTCAGAAGACCATCAAGGAAACCCAACCAGACTGGCATATAGCTGACTTGTAAGCTCCCTGCAATGAAGAATCCAAGTCTCCAATATCTGTAATGAAATAATGTTAAGATAATTGGGGATGGAGAGAAGAACTGGGTACCCGACCTTCAGAAAACTGCTTTGAAGAAGGTCCCATGTTTATTAGTAGGGGACCCTTGGGTAAAGGTTTTAGGGTAAAGCTTAGGGCTACCCCTACAATTTCATGGGACTTTACTGCCATGTGAAAATTCGTTGAGCTGGCCCACCTTGGCATACCCTCAAGATGCATCAGATGACAATGTCTCTCATCTTCAGCCAACATGTAATGAGGATATCTATCACTGGAGTGCACCCAGTTGGGAAATGCTGGCCTAGCTAGCCATACACTTGATAGACACAATGAAATAGTCCAAAAATACTTGGATCCCAAATGCTTTTCCATTCATCACAAAGGGTACTCACGTTATTGCTCAGGTAAGGTAGGTGGAGGGGGAAAACAGAGATCTCAGACATCAAACGAAGAAGGGGATATTCAGTTTAGAGAAAATATTATGCAGGACATTAAATTGAGATATTGACCTGCAAAGCTAACCTACCCTAATTTGCTCAGAGGTAAATGATTAGTTAGGTAGATTTTCTCTGTAGAGTTTGAACACACAGGCCCCATTCGAAGGCCCTCCCTAATTTATTCCAAAATAGTGGAAAACAAAAACATCCAATCTGGCTGAATGACAGCACCATGGAACAGGCCCCAGGGACTGCACAGTCCTTCATACTATTTTCTTAAAGGTAGAAAAACAAAACTAGTCTCTCTGAACTTATAAAAACAAAGGTGTCCGATTTTAAGCACTTTCACTAAGCGACTGTTACGCATTTTGTTGAAGACTATTTTTTTCTGACAAACAGCTAAAAAAAAAACCTAAACAAGTTACTTGTAGAGATGAAGGCATCACAAGACTTCTAAATCTGGTCACATAACAAATGACAAAATTATCTCTTTTGGGTTTTTCAAACTGTTTGATCTCCTCCCCCACCCTCCAATATACAAGTCTTAATTATAGAAAGCCTTTATGCTGTTCAACTCTTCCAACTGTTTATGGTAAAGGGGAGCGGGGTGTATAAGGGAAGCATGGTCTTCTGAAAATGTTCCAGTAGAATATGATAAAAAAACTATTTATTTCACTAAAGCAGGTGTCTTTTATTTAAGCAATTTCTCCCTGGCTTTTCAAGATAGCCAAGTTGCATGGCCAACATTTAAATAGCAAATCACTGCAGATCAGTCCAATTCTCTATCGGAAAATAAAACAAAGGGGCAGAGTTTGAGCTACCCACTAGGACCAGCTCAATAGATAACGTGTGATTCAGGATGCTATGAAAACTTGGCCTTTCAGTTCTGTGAGTTGTTTGATTTCAAGTTACTATGGATGGCTTTACTGTGGATGTTTTAATATTTAATGTTGCAATTACTATAGCAGTTGCTATTTAATATTTATTGTGGACTGGGGTCTGTTTCACACGCTTCGCTGCAACAGATTTCTTAATTATTACAATCGTCACGAGCTGCTGCAAGTCTGTTTGGTTCGGCGATGTAACAATTAATTAATTAAACTCGGCCATTTTGTAAGGTCCGCATAGTTACAGCAATGGTGTTCCCTGTAGTAAATATGGCTGCGAGAGCTGGACCATAAGGAAGGCTGAGAGAAGGAAGATCGATGCTTTGGAACTGTGGTGTTGGAGGAAAATTCTGAGAGTGCCTTGGACTGCAAGAAGGTCAAACCAGTCCATCCTCCAGGAAATAAAGCCAGACTGCTCACTTGAGGGAATGATATTAAAGGCAAAACTGAAATACTTTGGCCACATAATGAGAAGACAAGACACCCTGGAGAAGATGCTGATGTTAGGGAGAGTGGAAGGCAAAAGGAAGAGGGGCCGACCAAGGGCAAGATGGATGGATGATATTCTAGAGGTGACGGACTCGTCCCTGGGGGAGCTGGGGGTGTTGACGACTGACAGGAAGCTCTGGCGTGGGCTGGTCCATGAAGCCACGAAGAGTCGGAAGCGACTAAATGAATAAACAACAATTTTGTAATATAACTTTACATGTTTGGGGCATGGTCTGTTATATGAACATTCTCACTGTCCTCTGTTAAGATGGTCTTAGAGTTTAACATGTACATAAATCCAGCCAAAGAACATATCACGCCTGCAACGAGCTTAATGCCCCTATAATTTATTTATTTTTAAGTCAAATGTCACTGCAACCATGAGTCAAAAGGAAGCATGAATCTGCTCTGCAGCCATTACTGGAAACTCATCTGAGCGTGCAAAACATTTTCAGCGCATTGACTGAAAACTGACACTAATTCCTTCAGAAAAAGAACTTGAAAAGAAACATGTCCAATCCTGGACTGTCAACTCTAAGTGGTAATGGGATTTTAGGAAAACAGACTTATCAGGCTGAGATTCATGGTATATTAAATTGCCTGTTTCTTGAAGTAGGCTGTGTTTAGAGTTAACACTATATTTTTGGCAGCGGTCACTCAAGTCACCTCTGAAAACAGGGGGAAAAGGCAATTAATAAACATTTTAGCTCCGTCCTTTAGAAAGTATCCATGTGGCAGGCAGTTGGATCTTTGCCTTGAATGGATTAGAGGACAAGTATTGGTAGAGGGTTATTTTAAACATATTGCCAAAGCCTCATATAAGGCTCTACTTGTAAACCTAACCTCAAATCCAATGTCAACTCAGGCTAAGATAAATGAGAGAGCCAGCTTGGTGTAGTGGTTCAGGCGTCAGGCTAGAAACTGGGAGACTGTGAGTTCTAGTCCAGCTGGGTGTCCTTGGGCCAGTCCCTCTCGTTCAGCCCTAGGAAGGAGGCAATGGCAAGCCACTTCCGAACACTTGCCAAGAAAACTGCAGGGACTTGTCCAGGCAGTTGCCAGGAGTCAAATGGAGTCGAGTCAACACTGACTTGAAGGCACACACATGCACACATTCCAGGTATGGTCTGACCAATGCAGCATAGAACAGAATTAATACTGTCCGTGATCTCAGGATGATACTTTTGTTATATGCTCATATGTTCAGGCCTTGCATTTTGGCTAAAATTTCAGAGGTGATTCTCACAGCAGCTTAGAAATAAGTAAAAGCTTCCCCACTATGCCCATGAAGCCACCAAGAGTGGAGCTTGATTTGAGTCTACCTCTCATGCATGCAATCTTTTTATTCAGTTATTAGTTGGCTGTGAGTGTGCAAGGCTCTCGTGTTTCCACCCTCACCACAGTGCCACCTCCTTTCCATGGCTACCTTGAATCACAGTAAGAGATCATATTTCGGTAGCACAAGCATTTAATTCATACATCCGGAACTTCTTCTAGCTGTGGTTGATGAAGGAATTGAATGAATCTGTATTATGCTCCTAGACAGCACAAGGACAAAGTCAGGGATAAGCAGAATATATATAATGCTGTCTTGACTTTGGCTACCAGTTCAAACAATGGCTTACAAACTGCTCTGATTACAACAGGAATCCCGCTTTAACGTTACAAAATGCAAGCACTGCTTTCAACGTAACACAGCTTTCAGTTTTATACCAGCTTTAAACCTAGTATAAATGTGGGGACAGGAGGAGAGCAAACGGAGCAAATACGGGGGCCCACAGCTCACTGTCTGATTAGCCACAATTAGAAAATCAGTAACATTAAAGTGAACTTGGTATTGGTTGATCAGATTGCTCAAGGACTGGATTTTAACACTGATGAGGATTTCGCTTGATTTAAACATAGGACTACTTAATGGTGGCGGGAAGGATTCTCATCTGCCGTGACCCTTTCAGACAGATCGGATTAGTAGGGAAAGGAATCCTGCTGACAGGTGAATTCAGACCATGTTTTAGCAGTTTGGCACTTGAACAAAGAAGAGTTTAAGAAAAGCCCAGCTAATTCAGTAGACTGCAACCGAGAGAGCTACAAGAAAGAATACCCATTAAGCCTGCCCTTACCTTCTCTCCATAGCATTCCACGTTCATGTTGGAATACAGCACCCATAATCCCCCAGCTGTCTGGCAAAAAGGGCAACCCTGCTGGGCATGTGTAAGCTGTAGGCTGGTATAGCTGACACACCCCAAAGGCTGGCTCAGCCCCTTGGCAGATGTCCCCTTATCTTCAAAAGCCACTTGTTGTGCGAAGATGGTAGCCAGCATCTCCCTTATGGGAAGGGCTCAGCCTTATTTACCTATTTATGAGGCTTAGATGGCCATCCATCTTATGTGGCATAACTCTGGGTGGCTCACACCAACAGCAATAAACATTAAAAAAAAATCACAGAAACCTTGCTGTCTTGGGGAGACAGAGGACTATGCCTTTGGAGCCATCTGTTCCGTGTCTGGCCACTGACTCTCCCTGAATCCTCTTCAGTATGATGAGGCAAGCTCCTTCCTTAGTTTGGGGTCAACTTAATTGACCCTGCTATCTAAATACAAACACTGTTTTATGAGGTTCCTCTTAGTTCAGCAGTGATGCTCGGCACCATATCTGAGCAACGTCCAATGAAGCAGAACGAGGAGACAGGGAGCATGCGAGTCCAGCAGTTACTCAACTGTCTGCACTTGGGCCATGCCAACTTCCAAACCTTCCCGAGCCTTCTTCCAGCCTTGAATTAAGCTAGGAATCACCACCTAATGATCTCTGCCCAGTTTTAGGAATCCAGGGCTGAGGGAAGGCTAGATTCCTCAAATTTGCCTGGCTGGAAGTAGCATAGTCAGCCAATAATTTATATCAAGTGGGAAGGCTACTGCTAATGAGAGCCATTTGCCACAGTCTTAAAGGTACCAGTAGTAGAGCCGTGACCTCCTGGTCCTGCAACGAGGTAAAGGGTGGAAGCCTGAAGAGTTCCAATAAGGACACAACTGGTTGCATAGTACCTCCTACTAGTAAAGGTAAAGGTTTCCCTTGACATTAAGTCCAGTCGTGTCCGACTCTAGGGGGCGGTGCTCATCTCCGTTTCAAAGCCGAAGAGCCGGCGTTTGTCCAAAGACACTTCCTCCGTGGTCATGTGGCCAGCATGACTACACGGAACGCCATTACCTGCCCGCCGAAGCGGTACCTATTAATCTGCTCACATTGGCATGTTTTCGAACTGCTAGGTTGGCAGGAGCTGGGACTAGCAGCGGGAGCTCACCCCATCACACGGATTCGAACCGCCGACCTTCTGATCGGCAAGCTCAGCAGCTCAGCGGTTTAACGCACAGAACCACTGCATCCCCACCTCCTACTAATCAGTAGCTAATATAACAACCAGGTAAAGGGTGTAATGATGGGTGCTATTGATTCTATAGGCCACTGACTATATCATGGACAGCAAAGTAGCACACGTAAGACAGATTCAATTGCTGAGTCTTCAGCCTTTCACTCTGTGCCAAAGCTTGGATCCACTCAGAAGTTGGCGAGGGTTCTGCTTTTCAGCCTCTCCAAGCCAACGCAGAGCTAGAGGAATGGACACCTTCTCATTCCCAGAGAACTTTAGGGGAGGTCTTTTTAATTTCCACCCAGCTTGGGGAAAGAATACTTCTAATTAAATTCTCATTAAGCCCAACTGCTGAAGAACTTGGAGGAGGACAAGGGCATCTGTGGTGAACACCTGAGCGGTTTTCCCATGACCCAGGTGGGTGAGGTTTTCCACCGCATGCTCCCCAGGGTCTGGGAAGCCCTAAGGCAACTTGTAGGAAAGTAGGAATTCCAGGACACAAAAATCAGGAGTAATTGCATCAAGGTTAATAAAAGGACGTATAATTAATAGCCTTTTACGTGCAATCCGATTAGAGTGAAAAATGGTATAACAATCCAAAGCGATGTATGGCTAATTGGACAGAATCGCCCAATTAGCCGTATATTGCTTTAGATTGTTGTACCATTTTGTTGTACCACACCAGCAGCGACTCTGATGCCTCCCAAGAGGGAAATTGGAAGAATGGGGATGGAGAGGATGGTTTTGTCAAGGCTGTCATCAATCATTTGTACTTCACGGCATTTGCTAGGCTGGCTTCAATTCAAGATCTTCAGAATTGGCAGCAAGAACATACCTGGGCCGTTACTATCCTCTTATTAAAAACCTGGGTAAATGGTAAATAATGAACCTTGAAATACTTGTGTTCCTGCACTCAGAATATAAAAGAAGAATGATAAGGCTATCGGGGGAAAGAGAAGATTTGCTTATTACACCAGCTAGGGACAAAACAGCAGTCATCAAAACCAAGGCAGGCAGGAATCAAATTGAGGAGAATGAGGCTGCCTGGATAAAGCAAGATTTGAGAAAAGGGAAATGCAGCCACGCTTGGGAACTGGCTTAGAATGGTTCTCTAAAATGTTAATATTGTTTCCCAATTTCCTGCCAAACTAAAATATCCAAGTACAGTCTGCAAATCCACCCCACAACCTGCCACCTCAAAAAATGTTCTAGTGCTCATGGATGCTTGACAGAAAGAGCTCTCCGGTCTCCAAGATTCTCTTACTTGCATGTGGGGAGATTAACATCAACACCAGCATCAGCACTAACCAAGACTCGGGAGTCAGTTGCACATTGTTCCTATGTTTACCTGCTTCCCAAGACTTGGGAAGTCCTGTAATCACCAGGATAGATTAGCTATGGCAGGAAACACAGTTCAGGTGACATGGCATAATGGTGTGTGGGAATGACCTTGGGAGACAGGAGGAAGACCACAGACTGGGCAACAGTCAGATAACAGGCAGCTGAGCCCATAGAAGGAAAAGGGGTGTGGGAAGCATCTCAGAAGGGACCCTCCCTAGTTTCTTGGGCTGTAAAGGCGAGGCGGGGGGGAAGATGTACTTTCAGACTTGAAAGATTCTGTTAATGTCACCTTAGAGCTAGTATTTCTGGGCGTGCTTGTTGTCTGGACTACCTCGCAAGGCTGATGTGTGTGAACCTAGTCCTAGTTTAGCTTTGAGAAGAGAAGACCCAGACGAGATATTACAGCACTCTTCCAGTGCCAGCAAGGGGTATAATTTATTTAGATAAAGAACGTGGGAAATATATTCAGAGCCCATGCACTGATGACGGCAACTCATGTTCCATCCTCTAGGGATGTAATGGTATGTGGGAATGACCTTGGGAGACAGGGCAAAGAGACGCTGCCCAGGGAATGGTCTGATAAGAGGCAGCTGAGCCCACAGAAGGAAAAAGGGTGTGGGAAGCATCTCAAAAGGGACCCTCCCTAGTTTCTTGGACTGTAAGGGCGAGGGGAGAGAGATGTACTTTCAGCCTTGCAAGATTGATGTCAGCCTTGCAAGGTAATCAAGACAAGAAGCACACCCAGAAGTACTAGCTCTAACTTTACAATAACCTTTATTGCAAGGTTATATTAACAGAATCTTGCAAGTCCATAGGAAGGCTAAAACTACTTTTATTGAGATTGGTTACAATAACGGCATCTTTCAAGTCTGATTGTGCTGGACCTCCCCCTTCTTATACCCATGTGAATTAGGGAGGTGTCTATATGAACAGCTTCAGAGTGTTATCCCGTTTCTCTGGACTTAGAAAAATGTTTCGCCCCCCTGTGGCCTAAGCAATGGTTCCTGCATATCTCTGCCAAGGTCATCTTCCTTACACTCCGTAGGGCAAGTGCAGCAAACAAAAAGTTGTTTGAAGGTAATGGGGGGACAGATTGAAGAAGCCTGACACCAGTGCTACAAAGCAGGCAAAGCAGAATTTCCGCTGGTTCTTACAGGAAGAAAACTGGGCCTGGCAATTTGGGAGGAACTAATTCCAAGGATAGGATGCCACAAATGAAAAGCTCTTACTGATAGCAAAAGGTGGAAGTGGGGAGAGAGACACACGCACACACATCTTTGGGGGGAGACACACACACACACACATCAAACCAGGGTCTCCAAAATCTCAAATAGTGACATTTCAGTATCTTGACCTTGTGTGGTCTTTGTATGTTAGCATACACACAGACACAGACACCCCCACCCCAACAAATAGATGCTAGTCAAGTAACTTGGATGAAAAAATGCTGACCAGTATCTCTGTGTTGGATAAAACTAACAAGCCAAGCCAAATCACCCATTTTCTGCCAGTGGCCAGCTGCAAAGAAAATGACAGAGGAAGACCCTTTTCTTCAAAACAGATGCACAAAGAATTTGAGCTGGCAGTTTAATTTCAAAAGTAACTAGCTGAACTGGCATCCAGCACTGACATTCCTTGTCTGAATAATGCCGGCTGCTCTTGTTTAAAATGTACGCGGACAATTAAAACGTTACTTAACTTTCCATTAAGTAACTTTAAAGATAAATCCATAGGGACTCTATCACAGTTTGAAGCAGTCCTTTGCTGAAGCCACGTCAACCATCTGTTAATCGATATGGCAGAAAAGTAAAGCCATACTTTTCTGATTTTTCACAAGCTTTTTCACAAATTGTAACCAAAACGCTAGCAGGCTGTAACCTTTAAAAGAGGGGAAATCTCCCAAGAATGCAAAACAGTGTTAGCAGCTTAAAAGGGTTAGAGCTCCTGCTATCGATTGCAAAATCATTTTCTGAGAAACTGACAATTTATCGTCTTTGTGTGTAGGATGTCTGTGTCTTTCCGTGGAAACCAGTATGAGAGATAAAAGGCAGAAGAAAATGCTGTTGCAAACACATGTTGACTGCTGAGTTTTGAAAGTCCTGTTTTCCATTCAATACAGGTGGTCCTTGCTTAATGACCATAACTGGGACCAGAATTTTGGTTGCTAAGTGAAACAGTCATTAAGCGAATCTGACCTAATTTCACACTTTTGTGGCGGTTGTTAAGCGAATCACCATGGGTGTTAAGCAAATCACATAGTCGTTAAGCGAATCATGCAGTTCCCATTTAATTTTGCTTGCCAGAAGCCAGCCAGGAAGATCAAATGGCGATCACATGACCATGGGACGCTGCAGTGGTCATAAATGCAAACCAGTTGCCAAGCACCCAAACCATGATCACGTGACCGTGGGGATGCTGCAACGGTCGTAAGTGTGAGGTCCAGTCATACGTTTTTTTTTCAGCACTGTCGTAAGTCTGAACCATCACTAAATGAATGGTTATTAAGTAAGGACTACCTGTAAAAGTGTCTGAATATTATCTTACTAAGATGGGCATTAGGGCTGTGCAGTGGTTCAAATCCACTTCTGAAAAGGGCTGCAGGCCAAACAGCAATCCTAAAGCGGCAGCTTTAATGAGCCAACAACAGATGCAACATTGTTGTTCTGGTATGCTCCTAAGAAACTTTGCAGAATCGAATCCATACATCTGCACAGCCTCAATGGACAACTGGACATCACACACTGTGTGCCAAGTATCCTCAATGAAGTAGTGTTCTTCAATCATGGTGGGATAAAGCCCAGATTTCCCAGGTACAATACCTGCCACCAGGAATTCTGGGAGCTGTCTCACCACGATTGGAGGAGAGCAAGTTGGGAAATCTGTTTCAGTGCAGGTCAAATTGCTCAGTACAGCAATGAACACACATGTCTGGTATTGCAGGAGATGGTTTTGTATCTTCCATTCTGCTGGCCACTTGATAACTTTAAAAAAAGGTCCCTATAGAAATGCCGCTCCTTTTCCTCATCATTCCACATATAACCACTCTTCTCATTTTTCAAGAAAAGAATCCCTTCTTTTAAAAAATGCCACTTTGATGCCTTGCAGCAGCTATCCACTCCTGGTTATCAATCATAAAGAAGAACCCGAGGAGAATTTCAGTAAGGTCAACCGTTTATCCATCTCATCTTTTGCTCGCTTCACCTTCTAGCAAATTGGGATCAACGTGCAATGGAATGCCAAAATGTTAAAAGGGGAGGAACGGATTTTAAATGCCCTGCACCCTACAGAGAAAGAAGGGATTTAAGCCTACTAAAGTATCATTGGATAATGAAGTTTGCCCCAACCTGGCACCATCGTTCTGGAAGCTGTAGGACATCTAGTAGGCACCAAGCTGGAGAAGGGGATGTCACTGATGGGTGCAACAGACTGAGGAAAATGGTACCTTCTTCACAGCTTCCCAGGCATAGTAACAAATGTGATAGAAAAAACCTACGTGGTTCTTCCACCTCCTTCCCTACCACAGTCCTAAGCTTTTCCCAACTTCCGTATCCAACTTCTCTTTCAGGACCATTCCCTGTCCCCTTTGTCTCCTTCCCAGTGTGAGATTTGACACAAGCGCTCAGAGATTAAAAATGTCTCCTCCACCAGAGCCTAACCACTCAACTCAAAAGACGCCATTAGTACATTTGCAATTCCAAAAGGTTCTATTAAGACAAAAAGACTCAGCTCTCCAGATGAATGATTTTGTTCCTGAGAAATCGCTGATACAGCTGGAGCTGCCAGCCAGACAATTTTATAAGTAATAATTCAGAGACATATTTGCCCACCCAAAATAAATAAAAGCTTTCATAGTAATATGTCCTGAGACCGTAAGAGTTGAATGAGAATCTGTCTTATGACAAAGCTTGTAGAGAGGGACAGAATGTAAATAGTCAACAAAGATATAATGTCCTTGTGGTTGTCTGGGGAATTCTGACCCGAATTATCCCAAGGATTGTCTTGGAAAAGGAGTGAAATAGATGCCTAGTTACTCTAGAAATATTCTCTAACCCATTCTCACGAGCTCACGTACCTATTATCAGTAGCTACTGCTACTGGTTGTACGCGCAATGGAATGCAAACGATCAGTTACGAGGCGATAAATTACATCTCTAACCACTCAAAGCACTGAATCCAAAGTACGTTGCAAATTGGGCTAGGCAGCTTGGCAGAACTTCCCTGAACCCAGAGAGTCGTTCAACCAAGCCATTACCCTAACGAACACGCACAAACTGTTTAAGACGGCAGTTAGAATTCAGCAGTACAACATGGCTTGGCTGATACAAATGCGGCTGATATTACAGGCAGGTGCCATGGCTTATTTAATGCATCCCCTGCAGAAAATTATGTAGTAATGATTTTGAAGCCTCGGATTTCAGTGCTCGTTGCTGAGGGTCCAAAATACCTTTCCTTAAAAGAAGAGCAAAGTGCATGAGCTTGCAATAGCAATGAAGATCTCCAGGGATCTCCAGACCTTACTCGGTCAAGATTTGGCCCTTATTGGGGCATGGACATTGCTATAGCTATCTTAAACTCGGGTGGGCAACCTTGACTGCCTGCTGAACTGCTTCCAATCACTAACAGTTGGCAGCATAGTTTCCTGACATTTTGAGGGAGTCGACATAAATTGCAGGAGAAACTAAAACAGGTTTAAATATCCTCAACTATTGTCTTCGAACCTGGCAAAAATGGAAAATGTTGGCTTTGTTACACCAGTAATTTGGCTGTGTGGTTGTCTAATTGCCCTGCCACTGCACTTCGTTGCCCATTTCTTTCCTTCCTAGCAATGGGTTAGCTTCATCAAGACTTCTCACTGCTTTTAATACTATCAACCATGGTATCCTTCTGCATCCTTCTACAACCCAAGCAGCCCCAGTCAAGGGTGATTTTTGCAGAGTTGGGCCACTTCCATTCAGTTTCCGAAGCCAGTTCACCCCCAATGTGCAACCAACGATTATATCCCTGCGTTTCGATAACCATCCTCTTGTTAACATCTCTGGAGTCTATTAGACATGTAGGAAGGGAGGGAAAAAGTTACTGAAAGTTTGTTCTTTCAAGCTTTAATGGCAATGCTGGGAAACATCTAAAACTGCAATCAAGTTGGCGGGGGGGAGTTACAATTAGACTTGTGGCTGGTTCTGTCAAGGTGATGTTCTTATTTTGAGTTGGAGGTGGGGGACGCAGCACCAGGATCAGCACTTCTGTTGGCTTTTCCACCTCTGTTTTAGCTTGCCGGATACTAAGCCCTGGATGTAGCCCGTAGCAGACAAGCTGAATGGTGATTTAGAGACTTGGGTCGGACCCAGACTGAGAGGCTCCATCCAGGCTTGCTGTCTCAAGATTGTGCTTGCACTCTGCCTTTTTGCTCCTGAAATTGTACCTACAGGCAAAATGGCAAGGCACACAGAATCATACATCACAGAGCACTTATCAGGAAGAATCCTGACAGTGAGTAGATCACCTTCCCAGTAAGAGACTTTAAAACACGAGGCGGAAGGAGAGATTCCCTGCCTGTCCCTAATGTTCCATGAATTTTGAATGCTTCCTGGATAGGAGAAAATAGCAACTTTCCTTGAAAAATCATTCCTACTGTTCATGCTCGGATCTCACCCAGGACGCACCGCCACTTGCTTGGAACCGCCCTACAACGCAATGGTGGAAAGCCCCAATTCTTCCCCACCTCCTCCTCCTGCCTTTTAACCCACCCTTTCCACAACAGTGAAATATTCTATCTGGCCTCTGGCCAACTGCCCTGGAATTTAGAGCATTTTGCTGACAATCCCAGGCAGATGGATCTAAGACAGAAATCCTCTTTAATCCATGGAGCCAGATGCCAGGAAAACCAACCCATCCCCACCAGCCCATTCTTTATAAGACGATCCCAGCAAGATCCAACGGGGCCACTAAAGGCCTCGTTTGTACCCCAAACAAAGGAACAAGATCTCTGAAGGCAACGAGGAATGCCAGTTCCTGCAAGCAGGAAGTGGAATTGAGGACATGGATTGTCCTCACCTAATACTTGGCCTAGAAGAACACAATGCAATTCTCTAAGGAATCCCCTTCTCCCACAAATACAGTCCATCATCTTAGAAGCCACCTATTCATGTTTAATAAAACACGACACTGTGGTATTTTCATCGCGGAAGTAAAGGCCTGTCTCACACCACCTTTTTTCAAATATCTTTCTCCTGCTTTCTACTGGGTACAGCTATTCTCTGCATTTCTTTCCTCTTGTGTTCTTTCCTTTTTCCGTGGTCCTCAATTAGCCATCCATAAACCCTTTCTACTTTCAGCAGCCTCATACTACCCATCCTCCCTTCCCTGTCCTTCATGAACGACGGACCCCATTTTTCTGTCAATTCACGCCGGCACACACATTGAGTACCCCACCATTTATCCGGGCACTGCATTAGTAAGGTTATTTATTGCAACAAAAATACTTATTCTATAAGTGATTTTCCCCCCCGTCCCTCTCCTCGCCCCCATCTGGCTAACGACAAATCTCTTTTAGCGGAGACACCATAAGCTGCCGCTACTGTTGCAGATTCCTCAGCCATCAATCTCGATCGACCAGTTCCAGCTCTTGGGGTGGGGGAATGCATTTCTAAGGAAATGTGCAGCAGCTCAATACGTGAACAGAAGTGTCAAAACGGAATCTGAAGACAGCCGAAGACAGTTTGCGCGGTAGAGTAAGATAAAGAGGAGGGAATGTGGAAGGTGTGACTTTCTCTTCAAATGCCTGACACAACAGAACACAACTTAATTCTACAAGGAATCATTGTCTGATCAATGATAGACATTTGGCTTCTCCTAAAGAGGTGAAACATTTACATACCAATCTGCAAGATCAGACAAACAGAACCTCAGAAAGCAAAAGAAAGTTGAGCTGGAGTGGGAAAAAAAGAAAAAAAGCCACAATATCACAGATATATCATTGCCGGGCTGAGTACAGGAGAGCAGTGCAGTCAAAGGAACGGCTACAAAATGCATCTCTTTTGTATGGGTTGGCAGTCGCCTCACATTTTAAACTAATGTTGACTCAAGACTTTTTGATTTCAAGAGTATAATTTCAGGCTGAGGACGAACCCTCTTCTTACTGTGCTTAAACCATTCTTGCCTCTCCAATGCAATGAAAATGCAATGAACGGGTGTGTCTGACGTCCCCCTGAAAATAATTTAAATTGCTGGCCGCCCCCACATCAGGTAGCAGCAAGTTCCCCAGGTTGATTATGGCGGATGCGTTGAACAGGATGCAAGAGGTGCGCCTTCAACTTGTACCGTTCTGAGAGAATCCACCCTGGTTTCCCACTTGCTAATTTAATACCCTGAAAATTCAATTCTCAAGGAATGGTGTGATAAGACACCACAAGTGGATATCAGATATATCTTCTTTCATACCGAAAGTTATTGGAAAATGATCTCTTCCTTATTAATGCAATTCCCCTTTTGTATAAGAAAGGAATCTCTATCTTGAAGAAAGCACACAGTATTTTAATCTTTAATTATATTAACTCTTCTAGGGAGAAGCACAGACCTAGGCCTGTGGATTATTTCTTTATTGCATATTATCTCTGCGATGCTTAATGAATATTGTTATTTAATGCAGCATTTGCCAGCAAGGGGTGGGGGAGGAAAAGTCAGGGTTGCACTCAGACATTTGGAAGAGTGGAAGTTATTACTATATGCTTAGCTGTTCTGTCTCTCTGGAATCGCAGTCTTTGGTTTGTCACATATTATTTGCCACTCTTTTCGACAACAGCAAGTGCCAAAGCATTGTTGGTGCCCACAGTTAGGATTGTCAAGATGCCCACAAAGTTGTACGGATAGCGGGGGGGAAAAGGCTTGATACAGGGCAAAATGTGTCTGTAAATTAAGGCCCACAAGAAGAAATTTTCTAGTTTTCTACAGACAGGCAGAGCCCACTACGCAAAAACAGTGCAAACTGTATAGATTAATCTACGATATGACCGTGGAAAGCACAGAGATTGTCTATTACGGCCAATGACACCTTACAGACATAAAACTAGCATTAGTTGTGAAATTAATTAAGCATGTCAATCCGGCTGCTGTGCATCTCGCATATTACATGACTAAATTTGGCTACACTTAAAAAAATAGCCATTTGAATCCGGGAGTTATAGTTGCATATAAAGCTGATCAGAATGACTGGGAAGTTTGATTAAGCGTGGGGCTATCTGCTCAGGTGGATGTCAACATAAAACAGAGAGCATAGGAGGATGAGTCTACTGTGCACTGAACTTGGTTTTAAGTTTGCCACGTCGCAATCTGGATTGGAAGTTGCTTCCCCCATCACAGCGCTCTGCAGACTAAGCCAAAAGACAGAAAAGGGTCACAGCCATTTGAGGGTCTGGGGGGAGAAAAAGAACGAGAACAAGAAAACAAGAGCAAAGAAGGGGGGAAAAACCCCACCCATTTCAAGGAACTACATCCAGTCACAGCTGACGGTGTTAAGATGGCTATCTGTCTGATCCCAGGTGAAACCTCCATTTTGCCTTTCGCAAATAAAGCAGTTATCGGCTACATAAATTGGTTAAATAAATGCAAGAATAAATTTAAGTTCAGAAATCAATAAATATATACAGTACAGCATATTGGGGGCGCAGGAGGGAACACATCTAGACCTCATCAGGAAGATGCGAGTCAACTACATGCCTTGGATATGAGCTTAATTTATTCCGCAACTTGCAAAGAGGCCCACGGTTAGCCCAAAAGCTGGGGTGGAGGGCTGATCAAAGAATTGGAAAGTCTGCTTGCCTAGGCCATATTGTTTAACCAGAAAATGTGGGCTCCCCCTTCCCCAGACACTGGCTTGCTTTCAAAATTGTGATTGAACCTGCTTGTGCAGGCTGTTAAATTTCAAGGTCTAGTCATGGAAATTCCACAATGCCTGATAAGCTCTGAAACCGAAAAGCTGTGCGGCAGAATTTCCCGTATTCCGTCTTCTCCCAGCCCCTCTTCCCCCAGAGTGCTGAAGCCTCCTTGCTAAATCATGTACCTACTGGAGGATCCAAGCCACACAAAACCTATTTCCTCACAAAAGGGACATCCGGGGGTGGGGGATGAGAGGCTCATCCCGAGTTTTAAGCAATTATTTAATTTCAGCCATTGTTCCATTTTTCTTGTCAGCCTGATGGAGAATAATGAGGAACTTGGAGAGACGGAGAGAAACCGGTAACCAAGTTAGCCAGTCACGGAGCCCACTTTGTCAAGTTTGGGAGGACGGCTGAAAAATCCCCCCCCCCACTGGCAATTCCTCAGCCTGCAAATGATGGCAGCTTAGTGCAAGTGTGAAAACAAATGCAAGCTGTCTCCTTGAACGCCCTCGCTCATCCCTTCCCATCTCAACTTTTCCAGGGGGTGCCTCCCTCCTTTGCAAGGCTTCAGCTGGGCAGATGATGCAACAAGTCCCTCAATTAATACTGTGGAGATCTAGCTAAGGATGTCTTCACTGAGCCCCCAACAGGTTGACCCAATTCCCATATTGCACTAAGCTATAAAGAAGCTTCAGTTCAGCTTAAGATGTTTTCTGAGTCCAAACACCATGGCTTGTAAATCTTAGTTCATGGCTTATTGCAGTGTTTCTCCACCTCAGCAACTTTAAGCTGGGTAGACTTCAACTCCCAGAATTCCTCAGCATGGCTGAGGAATTCTGGGAGTTGAAGTCCACCCAGCTTAAAGTTGCTGAGGTGGAGAAACACTGGCTCAGTGTATTGGCTGAATTCAACAATCATGTTAAAGAAACTCCCGATATATACCATGACACCTCATTTTTAGCTGACTAATATAGGAAAGGTTGGTTATTTCCCCAGAAAGTGAGGAGTGTGTCGTCTTGGTGACATAAATCACAGCATCTGCATCATTAGCACAATGACACTTGTGTGAATGTCATAAACGGGTGTAAACTGGGATTTGCTAAATTGCATGCCAAATCCATTGTGGGTGAACTCTGCAAAGCTTTGTTATGCAGATCGGGAGTGCCTGGGTCACCAGAAACCAATTCCTGTTCCAAGATTTGCTTCCAGAAAATTGCACGGGACAATTTGGTGTGATCTGGAGGAAGAATCAAACATTTCATGTCTATCTATGTATTACCAGCAGGGAGAAACTTTATTTATTTTATTTATTATTCAAATTTAATTATCGCCCATCTCCCCCAAAAGAGGGCTCTTGCAAACTTCCCTCTAAAGCAGTGTTTCTCAAATGTTTTGGTCTCAGCACCCCTTTACATTCTTAAAAATGACTGAGAGCTCCAAAGAGCTTTGGTTTATGTGGGTAATAGCTATCAATATGTACTGTATTAGAAATTAAAACTGAAAAAAATTAAGATACTTATTTATTTGATTTTGCTGATCCCCTGAAAGGGCCTCGGGGGCCCCCTAAAGCTGTGCTTTGGACCACAGCTGCTCTAAAGCATCATTAACATACAGTGAATAAGTAAACTGTAAAAACTGGATCTGTAGCCCCTCCTCTTTGTTTTATTTATTCTTTCCAATAAGGTTACTCTGTATTGGTCTTGATTGTTGGAAGCAGCCTTTAGGGATGCATAAATAAGGACAGCTGGTCTACACATCTTTATATAAAGAAAGGTAGCACTCAAATGCCCATTTTTCTCCAGGTATGTCCAAGCAGAACATCAAGAGAAAATGCTTGCTAATTAATAATAATGAATAACAACAACAACTAATAGGAGGTTCCATAACCTCCACGGTCCTGCAATGTTTTATTTTCACAGAGCTGGATGGGCCCACTGAAATCATGAAATCCCAACCCTTGCTCAGTTCAGGAACCCAAAGGAGAGCATCTCAGACATCTAATGGTGGCGCAGCCCCTGTGTGGTCCTTTGAGGTAGTCCAAACAAGAAACCAACACCATGAGTACTAGCACTACCTTAATTTTAAGGTTACAGTGACAGAATCTTGCAAGTCTGAAAGCACTTCTCCACTCCCTTGACTTTACTTCCCAGAGAACTAGGGAGGGTCCCTTCTGAGATGCTTCCCACACCCCTTTTCCTTCTGTGGGCTCAGCTGCCTCTTATCTGATCACCACAGCTGGATAGCAGGCAGGGCAAGAGGCTCAGAAGGGCCCCTCCCTAGTTTCTCGGGCTGTAAAGGAGAGAGAAGCAGATTCGTACTTTCAGACTTGCAAGATTCTGTTAATGTAGCCTTACAATAAAGTAGAATTAGCTCAACTGCTTGTGTCTCCTTTCTGGGAAGGCTGACATTCCTTCTCTCTTTCCTCCAGGACTTACGTTTCCAATCCTCGTTGGCTTTTCTGAATTGGCTCCATTGGCTGGACTTCTTAAAGAGCGAGACTCAGTCCTGAATGCAACACTTGAGATGGGAAAGGGAGGGGGATATGACCTACAAAGAACAGGATTCCTTTGCTAAACCAGATATCATTCATCTCACACCTGCACACTCTTGACACTTACTGAGGTGGCAACACCAGGGTGGTTGGCTGGGCTTTTGGTCTTCGCTTGGCAGATACTCCCATTTGGTTGGCAGACCTCTTCAAAGACTGCTGGTTCAGAAGACCAGATGCCAGGCCGGTGTGGTACTGCAACTAGAAAAATAGGAGAAGTAAGAATGATAGATCTTCAAAAACCAACAACCCCAAAGCACCTCTTTTTATTTCATTCCAACGCCTCCTGAGCCAGATGTGCAGGATGAAGATTTTAGCCCAGAACCCAAGGTTTCCTTCCACAAAAGCGCAGTTTTATGCCACCCAAAGCACGTCCCCTATAAAGCATGGTCTTTGGAAGGAACAGACCATAATTTGCCATATGGTATTTTGTGGTCTTTCTGGCAAACCTTCCCACGCTCTGTCTGGAGATTACAGCACTTTCACAACAAGCGTGATTAGGCCCCCAACATCAGCAAGTGACTGAGATGATGACAACTTACTACTTCACCAGGACTCATCCAAATGTCCTCTGGAGATGTATTTATCAGGAGATGGCTTGCAATTGTATTTGTGAAAGACGGTCCTTTTATTTTGAGACAGTGAACCTCCACTGGGTCTGGGGCACAGAATTTCTTTGCCCTCAGAGACCACAATTAAAAAGAAAAGGAAAAATTCAACATCTGCCCCAGGGCCCACAGTTGAAGGGCAGTGATATAACACTGAACAACACTAAAAAATGAGATACACATTTTATAAGCAAACAACTTAGTGATGGTACCACCAGGAAAGGGGATTTTCATGCTAGTTCCCCCCTTTTTCTTTCATCCCACTTCACTTTTACAGATGTTGGTTAGTACATGCCCAATCCTGGTTTGATATATCAAGAACTTCCTCTTCTATCTCTTTGGTCCCAACTTTGCTTGAATCACCTTAGCAAAGTCATCTGAGCAAAAAGCGAGTCTGCTTTTTGAAAGAATGGCCAGTTCACCATCAACTAAGGAACAAACTAATTTGTGGAAATTCACATTCTTTTGGCTGCCATAAACAACCAACCAATAGATTCTCAGTCGGTAATGGAGGAAATTAATGATTTCGTCCCCTCCACATCCACTGCTTCTGGCCAAAGGTTTAGCAGAAAGGAATACCCCAAAGATGTCTTCCTTCCAATTTTAAGAAAATCAAGCCAATTACAATACAGCACATATCCCACTGAAAGTGCATTATCTTTTAAGGGATCTGGAACTTACACATTGGACCAGTCCAAAGATGATAAATTAACTGGTCAGGTTTCTTAACCATATGTACCACATAATCAGAAGCTCAATTAAGATAATGTGCAGATTACACATTTGCAATTACAATTGGGAACAGAGAACAGAGGAAAGAAATAACTATGCCATTAAAGTAATGGATCATTATTAGTCATAGGCATACAATTTTCAGAAAAGGTTGTTTAGGGGGATGGCAGAACTGGAGAGCGTGGTTTTAGCTTAGTGTCTTGTGTGAATAGACCACCATGGATCGAAAACCATGATCTACAGTTCAGACTGTGGCATGAACCCAAGCTTGTTTGGGCTTAATTCTGTGAGAGTAAGCACCAGCCAAAATAATCCTGATTAAGTCATATAAGCCAACAAAGAATGGGTGCAGGAAGGCAATAACCCACAACATACTGAGAGAGCTGTCAAAAAAGACCTGCTGAATGGGTGCTTGATGGAGCAAGGTACACTTAATTTGTTTATACTTGGAACCTAGTATCCCATTTTTGGAAAAAGGTATCAAAGATTAAGAGCTGTGGAAAAATCCAATGTTATCAAGCCTATGTGTGACAACAGAATGTTTCAGACCAGGTAACTGCACACTAATACTGGGCTACGGTCAAATTCTATAGATTAATTATGGGTCTATGGAGTTGAAAACAGATAGGCAAACTTTATTTCAAGCTACTGGAAAGCTTTGCAGCAGCTATGGATGATGGCACCAATAAAAAAACACTTATTTTGCAAAAGGGCAACAAACTTTAAAATGTTAATTAAGAACCTGCAAGCATATCTGTAGAGAGACCACAAAACAAAGATTTCAAAACTGTCATGTATTTTGGCTCCAATTTGTTTAAACAACTTCCAGTTTATTTTCTCAAAAGTTATTGCCTTAGTTTAATCTTAAAATCATCTTGGCCAACTCTTTTTAACGGTTGCCCTGCAGGAAAGGAATTTGCGTTTTGCAGGATGATTTTTACAGAGGTGGGCTAGAGATGAAGGAGGTCTACTCTGGAATGATTGCTTTCCCCAGAGGGCCAGCATACTACAAAGACTGATCATGCCACAGCCAAGTCAAGAAATTAAAAAAGAGAACAACCCTTTTCACTGTTTAAGTAAAATGTCATGGTGGGAAAGGGAGGAAGGGAGAGAACTGCATGCAGTGTCCAGCAGATCAGCCTTCAAATCAAAGCAGTCCTTACGATGAGACCACCACTGATCACATCTTGGGAATAAGGTGGTTTTGGAGGCTGAGAGAGATCCCCTTCTGTGTTTGCTCTGCCTTGCATCATCCTGAGCAGTTGTGCAACAATGTTTTGCAAGGTTTTTTGGGGGTTTTTTGCAATATTTTTCAATAACCTCCCTATAGAAATAAGGTTGCTCCATGGGATGCGGTGGCGCTGCGGGTTAAACCGCTGAGCTGTCGATCGGAAGGTCGGCGGTTCGAAACCGCGCGGCGGGGTGAGCTCCCGTTGCTCGTCCCAGCTCCTGCACACCAAGCAGTTCGAAAACATGCAAATGTGAGTAGATTAATTGGTACCGCTACGGCGGGAAGGTAACGGCGTTCCGTGAGTCATACTGGCCACATGACCCGGAAGTGTCTATGACAACGCCGGCTCCATGGCTTAGAAACGGAGATGAGCACCGCCCCCTAGAGTCGGACACGACTGGACTTTACGTCGAGGGAAACCTTTACCTTTACCTTATGCCTTCTAAGATTCCAGAAGGTACTGAAGAGACAGTATAGAAAGTAAGGAAGATGACCTTGATGGAGATATGCCAGCTCCATTGCTGAGGCGACAAGGAATAAAACATGGTCTAAATCCAGAAAAACATTTGGAGGTGGCTCAGACAGACACTTCCCTAATTCACAGAAGTATAAGAAGGGGGAGGTCCACCACAATCAGATTTGCAAGATGCTGGTATTGTAGCCAATCTCAATTAAAGTAATTTTAGCCTTCCTGTGGAATTGGTTTCCTGGTCTGGTCTAGCTAGGGTGCCCGACAGAACATTTCCGAAGAGCATTTAATCAAATCATTTGATCTCACCACCTTTATTTCACACCGAATGACTTATATTGGCTATTGATATTATTTTATTTGGTTTTGTTAGATTCCGATTTATTTACTCCCCCTAATCCTTGCATTATTATAACTTGAGTTATTGGTTGTTTAATTTATTTAAATTTACCACGTATTTTTAATGGATTGTTGTTTTTTTTAATGGCTTGTTTTGTAAAGTGTTTTCGTACAATTATGGATGTTGTGGACTGTTTTGTAAACTGCACTGATTTGGCAGTAGAAAAGTAAAATAAAGTTGCATCAGCTCCTTGATCTGGTCTAGACACCAATATAATCTAAAACATCAGTGAGTTCACCCTCTATATCCTTAGCCTCAACTTGATTCACTAGTGCATGGCTGTACCACATACAGGCACATATATCGCCACATGTCAAGAAAATACCTAATTACACAGCAGTATTTTGTATAAATGGTTTCTATCTTTAAGACTGAGGGAAAAAAACCCCAAAGGAACTGATCAAGATCACACTGGGAATTCCAATTAATTGCTTAGTGATGGAAGTTCTGGTCCCAGTTGTTGTAAGTCAAGGACTACCTGCAGTTGAGCCTTAATGAAGAGAAGGAAACATGGCTTGAGTTGGGCAGGAAAGGAGAAAGTCAGCAGGGTTTTTAATTCCCTGAAAGAGGGACACATATTGGTTCTTAATGCAAATCTTAGCAGTGAAGATGGAAAACAGGAGCAACTGACATCTTGAAGCATTGTCTTTCAGACTTCTACAGCAAATCATACAGTCACACCAAAATCTTCAGAATAAAAATGGAGACAAAACCCCCAGATCATGTTTTTTGAGACTGCTGTAAAAATGGATGAAGAGATGAGAGTGAATTGGCAGGGCTCATAGGAAAACACGGGCTGCTTCTTAACACCTTTCTCGTTTACGCAGCCAATATATCACGCGAGCTAAAGGGCCGTCCAAAGACATATCGTATTCTTAATAAAAGTGGAGTTATTCTCTACCAGAGAAGGGGAGGGGGTATCACTTCGCCCTACCTCGCTCGTCTGAGGCTGGAGAATTTTGCACAAATCTGTTTTTCTCACGCAGATGCCTTAAATGGGAAATCAATGAATGCAGGGGACAGTAGAAGTTTGAAAGACAATGCTTCAGGATGTCAATTGCTCCTGTTTTCCATCTTCACTGCTAAAATTTGCATTAAGAACCAATATGTGTCCCTCTTTCAGGGAATTAAAAACACTGCTGACTTTCTCCTTTCCTGCCCAACTCAAGCCATGTTTCCTTCTCTTCATTAAGGCCCAACTGCAGGTAGTCCTTGACTTACAACAACTGGGACCAGAACTTCCATCACTAAGCGAGGCGGTTGTCACGTGAGTCATGCCTGTTTTTACAACCTTTTTTCCCATGGTTGTTAAGTGAATCACATGGTCATTAAGCCGTTAGAAGCCAGCTGGGAAGGTCACAAGTGGCAATCACGTGACCCCAGGACTCTGCAACTGTCATAAATACATGCGGGTTGCCAAGCACCTGAATTTTGACAGGGACCTTGCGACGGTCATAAGTGTGAGGACTGGTCACAAGCCACGTTTCCCAGCACCGTCGTAACTTCGAACAGTCGCTGAACGAAGGTCATAAGTCGAGGACTACCTGTACTAAGACCCTGGGATCAACATTCTGATACTGAAAAGACTACTCAACCTTAGGTAGGCTGTACAATTGAAAGGACATCAACATTTGCACCTATCCAAGCCACAGGGCAAACTGCATCTTGAGTCATCCTGGTAGAATGTCTAATTTGGAAGGATTTTCAAACTGCAGGGGGATCTGCTATTCCTATTTAAAAACAGAAGGCAGTTTGTTCTGGATGGTCAACCACTTTTGATTAAACTATGTTCATTAAATGCACACAGACCCCCACATCTTCTGCCTCCAGGAACAGAGATTCCACTGTCAAGATCTGTAAGAGCCCATTAAATATTTACCAAGCCATCTTTATAATGGGAGAAAAGGTCAAAGTTAATAAAACTGATAGGCAGCTTTTGTCCAACCTGATTTATATATTATTTAAGTACCACACACAGACACACAAACACACATACTGTATTTTACAGAACGCGTCCTTCCTTTCCTGCTGGAAGCATTTTCTTAGCCCTCCGGCCGGACCAACCCAAAAACTACGACCAATTTCGAAAACACAACCCATAGAATTTGTTGTTTATTCGTTTAGTCGCTTCCGACTCTTCGTGACTTCGTGGACCAGCCCACGCCAGAGCTTCCTGTCGGTCGCCAACACCCCCAGCTCCCCCAGGGACGAGTCCGTCACCTCTAGAATGTCATCCATCCACCTTGCCCTTGGTCGGCCCCTCTTCCTTTTGCCCTCCACTCTCCCCAGCATCAGCATCTTCTCCAGGGTGTCCTGTCTTCTCATTATGTGGCCAAATACTTCAGTTTTGCCTTTAATATCATTCCCTCAAGTGAGCAGTCTGGCTTTATTCCTGGAGGATGGACTGGTTGGATCTTCTTGCAGTCCAAGGCACTCTCAGAATTTTCCTCCAACACCACAGTTCCAAAGCATCGATCTTCCTTCTCTCAGCCTTCCTTATGGTCCAGCTCTCGCAGCCATATGTTACTACGGGGAACACCATTGCTTTAACTGTGCGGATCTTTGTTGTCAGTACCCATAGATATAGAGAGCAAGAGGCAGAAGTACCTAGAGATGTTGTATTTCCCAGTTGCTTAAAGATTTCCATGACATAATCATTTCCCAAATGCTAATATTCCGTATTTAACAATATCTATTGCAGAATTCGGACACGGCTGTAGGACTGGACGAAATGGTAAGCAGCGAGAAATCAGCATCCAGAGCTGGACTGGCTAGGTGCACCTCTGAACCATGGCTTATCCTTGAGAAAGTTGCTACCAGCTTCCAACCCACGTGCTTTGCAAACCACCATGGTACAGATGCCTTCATTTATTTGTTGTGCTACTCATACGCCTGCAGTCTCGTCAGGATACAGGCAACCCTTCCTTTCTGCACCACCTTTGGGTTAGAAAAGCTCTGGCTAAAAGCTTCCAAGATCTGCCCAGTGGTGCAACTTGCAATAAATGCAGGAAGAAAAGAAGAGATAAATCTGCTCATTTCACTGGAGATTGGGAGGGAATTATTTATAAAGATGGGAGCTGGTGCTGGAGGGCAGAATGTCCAACAGAGCAGTTTCAGAAGTCTTTGGAGGTGTGATGGAATGTGAGGGCAACCTCTGAAGATGGGGAGGGGGTAAGAGATGCCACCTAGGGAACGATCAGATAAAAGAGGAAGGAGCCCACCACAGAGTAACGGCCAGAGGAAGAAACTTACAAAGGATTTGCCTTAACTACTCAGGCGGTAACTAGGGAGGGTGGGAGATTTGTCCTTTCAGACTTGCAGGATCCTGTTAATGTAGCCTTACAACAAAGTAGAATTAGCTCACCTGGTTGTGTTTCCTGTCTGGTTGACCTGGGAGTGGGGACATCAATCTAGCAAGTCTGAAAGGACAAACCTCCCACCCTCTCTATTTACCGCCTGACTAGTTCGGGCAGGTCCTTCCTAAGTTTCTTCCTCTGGCCGTTACTCTGTGGTGGGCTTCTTCCTCCTTTATCTGATCATTCCCTAGGTGGCATCTCTTCCACCTATCTTCCAAGGTCACCTTCACATTCCATCACAGGAGATGGCCTGCAAGCTACAGAAGTAGCTCATGAAGCTGCAGGTAGAAGGGTCACAACTGGATTCAGTACAACGAAACAAGTTTTTGTGGGCACGTCTTTGGAGATTTTAAGCAACTCATGACATCGGAAACTATTTTTTCTCCTTTCCTGCCCTGTTTCTGTAGCTAGCCAAAGGAAGACAGCCCATGATGTCAAGAAGGAAAGTTCTTGATAACTGCAAAGGACAACAGCCATGCATTTGGGAAGGACTGGGAGGAGATAAACATTAGGTGAAACCAAAGAATTTGTTTATGGCGAGAAGACCTTGGCTTGTTCAAGCACAGATAGATAAGGCAAACTATGCCATAGCATTTAAGTCACTTGTTGTGAGATGGGTGGCCATATAAATTTGATATATAAGTAAATAAATAACATCTGAAAACAGCATGAGGAATGATACGTGGGAATGACCTTGGGAGACAGGAGGAAGAGCTGCAGACAAGACAACGGTCTGGTAAGAGGCAGCAGAGTCCAGAGAAGGAATGGGGACATGGGAAGCATCTCAGAAGGGACCCTCCCTAGTTTCTTGGGCTGTAAAGGCAAGGGTGGGGGGAGATGTACTTTCAGATTTGCAAGATTCTGTTAATGTAACCTTACAATAAAGACAGAGCTAATACTCATGGTTGTGCTTCTTGTCTACCTCGAAGGGCTAATAGCATGTGAGCTTACCAGCTCATTATGCTTTCAAGGAAATATTTCCAGATTGACCCAGAAGAGCTTTAAATAAAAACCAGAGGATCCTGAGGTAGAACTCCACTGTTTGTCCTGCACCTACTCTAGGTGAAATAGTATTTCTCTTCCCTCTAATTATTGCTCCTACACTCATATACAGGAAGCCCAATTCATAGAAGCAGCAAGGACTGAAGGAATTCTAATCATTCTGCCCGGGATTCTGTTAAAACTATTCTTCTTGCAGTTCAAGAATGGGCATCTTATCCCACACTTCCAAGCTGTTGCCATGTCAATTCTCCGCTGTGCCGTCACCTCTGAAGCAGATCAAAAAGAGCTCAAGTAGAGCAATTCACGGGTTGTCTTTAACCATCTTCTTCTAATAAAAACCAACTTGCATGCCATTCTTTGTATATCTACGATGTCAGACGGTGCTGCTGTTGACCTCAGATTACCCTCAATCTTAAATGTGACGGGGCTTGCAAAATGCTAAACAGTGAAAGGTTCAAACCGCAATCCGCCTTACACCTTTACTCAGTCCCGTCATTCTGTACCAGCCACAGCGAACCAGATCCCCCAAGGAATCTTATTACAGCAGGAGAAATATGGTTTGTGTTGGGGAATTCCCAAACGCCTGCTACGCAATTCTCTATTGCTACTGCCATCATGGAGTCCTTCAGAATAGATGTAACCTGAACATCTATGGTAGACCACATTATTAATTAGTTTAAATGGGCTTACTGGCAAATGGATTACCCACTTAGCCATTGTAGGTCTGTCCTCCCAACCATAAAGGAACGGACGTATTCTTCCTATGCAGCATGGTAAGTGGCACAACAGGAGGGAACCGCTTTGCCCAGACCAAAGCAAATAAGCAAGAAAGGGGAGGAAAGAAATCTTGTTAATACGTGAACAAATGTGATTTAAAGTTACTTGGAAGCCAATACAACCTGTGGCCTTGTTGAAAACAAGAGCTCTTGTTCTTGCTTAGGGCCTTGTCTCTAAGTTCCTGTCAGCCTTGTGAGGTGGTCTAGACAAGAAGCACACCCAGGAGTACCAGCTCTGTCTTTATTGTAAGGTTACATTAACAGAATCTTGCAAGTCTGAAAGTACATCTCTCCCCCTTCACCTTTGCAGTCCAAGAAACTAGGGAGGGTCCCTTCTAAGATGTTTGCCACACCCTTTTCTTTCTGTGGGCTCATTTGCCTCTTATCTGACCATTGTCTAGTCTGCAGCTTTCTCCTGTCTCCCAAGGTCATTCCCACAGACCATTATAGTTCCTTGCTTCTCCTTGTCAGTTGGTAGGTTGGAATCTCACAGGGCCAATATCTGCTATTGTGCAAAGCAAAGGATTAGCAACACAGACTTTTTAAAACAACACGTTTTGTAAAGTGGCAAACTCTTGATATCACCAAATCTCCTAAGGTTTAGGGAAGTCACATCTGAATTTCTTGCAAGAATGTCTCACAAGGTTTGGAGTGAGAACCACTCAGCCCTACAAGTTGTAGAGGATTTGCAAGATTCTCAGAGTTTTTTTAAAAGAAAGCTTTTCCACTTTTTTTTGTGAGGGTGGAGCCCAGGGCCTGAAAACGTGACTGATCCTGCTGTAAAGCATCCTTACAAATCTTTTCAAGTTACTTTTACTACAAGCCACATTTTTGCTCAGCAAAAAAGAAAGAAAGAAAGAAAGAAAGAAAGAAAAAAGAAGAAGAAGAAGAAGAAGAAAAGAAAAGAAATACAACTTCTGGATTTGGTTGGAAAATTGCTTCAGATGCAGGTCACAAGACCATCATTTGTCTAGCGTGGCAATTTTAGTAAAATTAAAAAATAGCATTGTCCAGCAGCCCCACATGAGATCAAAGGGACAATCTGCTTGTGTAACTCAGGCACTGGAAAACACTTAGAATGCTAGTAGATGGCAACACCTGCATAGGGAAAAACAGCAATATCTGCAGAAAAATCCTGCAAAAATAAACATTTTTGTTTGGCAGATGCTGCAAAAACCGGGTAGCAAACCAAACTGCAAACAAGGAGAAGCAAATGAGGCTACCAAAGGGTGTGGTGGGGCTGTTAATTCTAGCCATTTATGCATATTAAAAAAGTTCTTTGGATCCTAGTGAAAAATCCTACAGATGTTTTTCTCTGGACCACGGAACAGATAACTCTTCCTCCTTTCCCACGCCTGCTCCTTCCCCTCTTTCACAGACACACATTTGCCCGATGCCACTGAAGGAATGCTCCTTGACGCGCACCCTGAAATCACAGCTGGAATGTCACAACCATCAAAATCCAGAAAACCTTCCGCACTTGCAAGAGAATGACATTAAACCAGCAATATGCATAAAGTTGTCCCAGATGATTAGAGTCAGAACAAACACACCACAATCTGTCACCTCTCATCCTTGTTAACAAGCAAACCAATGCATGAAAACGGACTAGCTGCACCTTGTATATATTGCTTCTCCTAATAAATCATCCTAACACACCCACAGCGTGACTGACTTGCAATCTTCCTTCTCAGCTGGGGGGGAGGGAATGATCCATGACTATACTTTAGCCAACATGGTACAGCGAGAGGTTTTTGCAAACAGCCCCATCAATGTCATTTACAGAGAGTTGTCTTCATCTTCCCCTGTGCGTCTTTCACACTGTTACTCTGCCAACTTGGTGCTCATTTCTCCACCATTAATCCATGAGTGAAAAATAGCTACAAGTAAGGCAGCGTTTTAGGCAAACGAGTAAAATAGATAGGCGGTTGCTTGGAAACTGACTATCTGAAGGACTGCCCCTTCCCAAGCTGAGAATCTGGTAATATTTACCTTCTGACCGAATGAGAGACTGGCCATTTGCAAGTAAAAACATTGTCCATTTTATTCTTTGGGACTGAGGCGTCTACTTGGGGTCCTCGGGGCAATCAGAGTGAAAGGTGGATGCAGCCGAGGGGCTTGCTCGGAAGCGGGCACTCTTGCCCAGAGAATCAGGAGTTGGTAGCACCTTTCCCGACCAACAAATCTGATTAAAAGGCAGCAGCTTTTGTGAGCTGTGCTCACTTCCATCAGATGCCATACCTTAACAAAATCTGTTAATCCAAGCAGGTGCTACAGACTCCTTTTGATTTCCTGCCACCATAGACCAACATAGCTCTCCTCTCACTTGCCCAGAGGGAGTGAAAAAGAAAGAAAACCAAGATAAGCAGGGGATTGGAAAGCAATCTGGCTAGTTTTCCATCACTTGAATGACCAATTCGTTCTCCATGGTGATCACTGGAAGAGATTGTCTTCAACCCACTTTTAACAATCCAAACATGTCCACTGGCCAAACAGATGGAGAAAAACCGAGTACCTGGCTCTACACGGATGTTCATGGAGATTCAGTTTCATCCGATCAGTGGTGCTCTCGTCCCACAGAAGCGCATGAAAGCCAAGCGTGTTGCCCGAAGAGGACTGGATTATCGAAAGGAAGGCACTACCAATGCCGTGTACTCAAACGATACCAAAAATGACGCAGAGGAGGAATCACAGCAAGGTCACCACAGTGAAGGATTTGAGACATGCCATTCCAACCTAGCAAAACGATGAAGTAATTTCCCGTCCACGTGTTTCTTTCAAAGTACGTCCTTAATAGCAGGGGCAAATCCATGGCAATCTTCTTGACAATGCCACAGAAGTGCCATAATGCCATTGCCTTCTCTTCTAGAATGTTTTTTCAACTTCCCACCATGGCCCTTGTACAGGTCAAGGATCCCAGCAGCATTTCGATGAGAGTGAAAATAGTAAGAATTGGTTGGATGCAGCAATTCTATGAAGGATCCAGAAGGACCTCCGGCGCCCACATCCACCTGTCCAGCCGTTGGGGCCATCTTCAGAGTGGGTCTATGTGTGGGGTGAGAAAATGGGATTGGGGAAACCGAATCCAAGCCTTCGCTTGGACAGGATGCCCAACAACAGGTCATTCAACCTTCCTTTAGAGCAGGGGTGAAGAGCAGAGACATCACACTGACAACAAAGGCCCGCATAGTTAAAGCAATGGTGTTCCCCGTAGTAACATTTGGCTGCGAGAGCTGGACCATCAGGAAGGCTGAGCGAAGGAAGATCGATGCTTTTGAACTGTGGTGTTGGAGGAAAATTCTGAGAGTGCCTTGGACTGCAAGAAGATCAAACCAGTCCATCCTCCAGGAAATAAAGCCAGACTGCTCACTTGAGGGAATGATATTAAAGGCAAAACTGAAATACTTTGGCCACATAATGAGAAGACAGGACACCCTGGAGAAGATGCTGATGCTGGGGAGAGTGGAGGGCAAAAGGAAGAGGGGCCGACCAAGGGCAAGGTGGACGGATGACATTCTAGAGGTGACGGACTCGTCCCTGGGGGAGCTGGGGGTGGTGACGACCGACAGGAAGCTCTGGCATGGGCTGGTCCATGAAGTCATGAAGAGTTGGAAGCGACTGAACAAATAAACAAGGGTAGAGGGTAGAGGGTAGAGGGAACGGCCTTGAAGGAAGGAGGAACAGCTGCTACCAAGACATTAGTCACAGAAGCAGGACTTGAACCCAGGTCAAGGAAATAACCCGAGAAAACATCTCAAACAAGCCCTCCCTAGTTCACAGGAAGATAGTGAGGGAAGGGGGAATCATATTCAGACTTGCAAGGTTCTGTTATTACAGCCATTACAATAAAATTAGTTTTGACCTTGGTTTCTTTGTCTGGTCTACCATGTACAGCTGATGGGTACAAAGACCGTCGTTTGCTGGTTTTGATAGTACTCAGGATTTTTTTAAAAAATGACAAGTATGGTTTAAAAATGCTTCAGAAGGATAGAGAAAGGCCATGATTTCTCACCTGCAGATATTTATCATTTTCCCAAGCTGCTCTTTTTCACTGAATGGGATTGGCAGGAGACGAACTTATGAAGAGTAAAGTTCTGATCAGAAAGAGTTTGATTTCTCAGTGGGGTGAGACTACAGGAAAAAATGACTTATTGGTTTAGACCAAAACTCATGGGGCTGCTGGGACCAGGGAAAGATCACTCTTGTTCCTTCTTTTGGCCATCTCAGCATTATCAAATTCCAGGGTACAATTTGCCTTGCAGAGTTGTTAAAGGTAAGTCTGCCAGAAATGGGTTTACATTTAGCACCGATCCATTAAGCTCCCCCAAGAGTTAAAACTGTGGGTTTTTTAAAAAAAAGAATGCAAACAAAATCCATCATGTCTGATTGATAAAATATAGGTTTTAACTGCAGCTGAAAAAGTGAAGATTGGCAACATTTTCCTCCCTGACCCCCCCCCCCCACATAATTTGCTTCCTTTGCTTTTTTTCACTGTAGAGGGCATAAATCAAAGAAGTGTTAAAGAGACCCATATATCACCAACTGGCGTTTCAAAACTATTTACAGAATCCATAATATTCTCAACATGAAACAAGCAGCCTAAAAAAAGCAACAGCAAAAGATGAAAAAAATTAAGACGCAATTCCCCACACCCAAATGGGGTTAATTAAATCAAAATCTTCACCAAATACATCCAGATGTTTAATAAGAATGGCACTAGCAGGTCTGAAGTTGCAAACACCCAAGGCAATCTATTTCTTGGCACAAAACCAAGTGTGCACCAGGACTTTTTTTTTTTTAAGCAGATTATCATCTCAAAATGCAGAGGTTCCCAACTTTCTTGAGCCAATGGGGATAAAGTTTTGAGTACATATTCCAGGCAATTTCGAAGTATGAGTGCCGATAAGAGGATTCCATCTGGTGGGGTCCAGGAGGTGGGCCTTCTCTGCAGTAGCACCCGCCCTTTGGAACATCTTGCCCCCGGAGGTGAGATTAGCCCCATCGCTCCTGGCCTTCTGGAGGAAGTTGAAGACCTGGCTCTGCCACCGGGCTTGGGGCAGGGAGGAGAATCGGCATACTTGGGGTTGCCTAGTGCCCTGAAGTGCCCCTCCTACACAATGACTGAATGAGACCACAGCCATCTGGATTTTATTATACTTGGTAGCTTTGTGAAATTGTTTTAGTCTATATTTTATATTGAAATTTTATTATATATTTATTGTTTACAATATTTATATTGTAAACCGCCCAGAGTCCCTCCAGTTGAAGGAGATGGGCAGTGACAAATTTGATAAATAAATAAATAAAGGCTGTGCCCAAGGACTACTAACCAGAAATCAAGATGGTAACACTGCTTCACATCACCCATCCTATAAGGTGAGCTGTATGACCTTGGCTAATCTTTGTTGCATCAATCCTTGCATTAATCGGTTGGAACTGAAGAGCAGTTAAAGGTCTGGGGGCCCCTACTCTTCCTGCAACATAATAAAATCAAAGATTTCCAACAGAGGTTCCCTGCGTAACACTGAATTGATATGAAAAGTAGGTATTTTGAAAGCAGTTGTTCTCATGCCATGTTCTTGATCTTCCAGGCAGCAGATAGATGGCTGTTCTTTTAAGGATTTCCAAGAAAGAGAAAACCGATTATCAACCCAACTGTATCATGCACAGAACAATTCCGGGCCTCTCCCATTTTTCATCAATCAAAGCTAAACCAACCTCTTATAAAATAATACTGTTATAATACGTGCCTTATCACACAGAATATATAAATATTTTGGGGGATTCCTTGGTACCTGGGCCTAGGCATGCAGAGTATGGCCAATGACCAGAACCCCAAGAGATCACTTCAGAGAGTGGATCTTTAAGACAAAAGGAAATAACTGTGGGTCAACTGTGAAAGACCCACACACTTTCCTAAAGAGTTAGGATACAGCGTTCTTCCATTTTGCGGGAAAGCCACCTAGTTCAAAAAATTCCATTCATCCCAAAGTAATTCAAGCTGAATAAATGGAAGTTCTGGGTAAGGCATACAGCAGCATGTCTATTAAATGTTTACTTTGGAAAGGAGGAAGAGAAACATTGCTAGGATAGAGGGAGCTTTCTTGTAGCGGGTGGGGTGGGGTACCAATGTGTTTTGCTTGGGGTCAACTTCCTGGAACTCATAGTCTTTTAGGATGGCCTTCTGCAAACTGAGCACCCTTCAGATCTGTGGATCAACTTTAGACCTCCAAGCAAGGGCCACACAGGTTGGGAAACTCTGGGCTGAGCTCCATACAGCTGGAAAATTCAAGGTCTGGGAATTGTAGGGCTTTAACAGCTGTTCTACAAGCCCAACAAAATAGTCACGACAAATGCCCAGGTTGCATAATATGCGCAGGTTGCAGAAGCCAGCCTTGTGGCCCACCATGGCACCCTAGCAAATGGACACCCTTTGGGATCAACTCTACACCAGCTTGGATGCTGTTCTTCATAATCCAGGCTCGGCCAAGTAGCAATCCGCCATCTTTCGTTATTATAATTAACTTTATTTCCCTTCTTCTCTTCTCAAAAGGGCCCCTCGTGTGAGATCAATAGGATAAAGCAGAGCTTTTTAACTAGGAATAACCCTTTGGTTCAAAACAGAAACTATACAATGGAATCTATCACAATCCTCACCGCGATGCTGCCTTTGTGCCCAGTGCATTCATATTCCAACGGAGCCAACCCATGACTGTGGGTGCCAAGTCAGCCTTGCCAAGAGCATTTAATCAGACACTGTTGTGTACAGCAAAGCTTTGGTTGCCTCTTGATTATGGGTGAAGAGGACAAATGAATTAACTGGCATGGGCTCTTAGCGACTGACCATGCTGTGCACGGCCACACTTCCCTTTTGTGTTGATCTAGCGGCCGTGCATATTTTCACACGTCGCCTACACTTATCTACCCCCCTCAACAGCTCTGCTTCGCCACTAGAAAGCATTCAGCATTTCATTATCTCTGTAACCTGAGTGCATTTTGCAAATTAATTGATGTGTGGGAGGAATGGCATCTGCTATTGTAAAAAATGTTTTAATTATTGCAGCAAAACTCGAAATTAAAAAACAAAAAAACAAAAAAGCATGATAAACTGACAACAATTAACAGGTGGGAGCAAGCCTTTGGATAGATGTTCTTTTACAACCCTTCTTCACAAGTTCCTTTAGTAATGTGGATATTTTTTTTCTTTCCCCTTCAATAAAACAGGGTAAATGCTTATTGTGAAAAAAAAATTGGGACCAGAGAGAAGCAGAATTCACTTACTTGGGCAAAATACAGCTAGGGCAGGAAATAATCTGAATGGTTTTTTTGCATACCACAAATCACTTTTTCAAAGAATTCGGGGTCTACCATGCTAGAAGCAAAAGGCCAGTTTTTTCACCCTAGTAAGGACATTTACATGGATTTGAGACATTCTGTTATTATACTGATCATTTATGGCAATTTATAATTCATTTGCAGCAATTTATGAAAAATCGGCATTCTATCGAGATTCCTTCTGTCCCCCACCCATGGCAAGCAAGTCACCGGTTGAGGACTCTTGATCTAGAGAAATCCACTTCATGTTCTCGGGATAAGCATTCCATTCTTGCAAAGAAATAACCAGGAATCTCACAACTGCTCCGTGAGATTAAAATACAGCAATAAAAAGAACAATGTATTGTGTGCAATTGCTGCAGAGGAAGATCAGCGCCAGCAAATGAAAAGCGTTGAGAAGGTTGCTTGTTGATCATCACCCTGGGAAGCTTCTACGGAACCGCAGCATTCCTTGGAACACCATCTTAAAGGTGCGATGGTCAGCTGGCAAGGTTGGTCGCCAACCTGCAGGCCCCAGCCTTGCTAAGCAACCTCAAAGTGTACAAGTTTTTGTGCCCAGAATTTTGCAAGCTATCAATTGAAACTTGTTGGCAAGTAGTCACTTCTATGTCCCTGGATGGTAAACAATTTCATCCTTATAAATATCCTGTCTAAAACCTGGACCCTACCTACTAAGGAGTCATTTCACAGCCTGTTTCTAACTCCCTCTCTTTGGCACAGTCTTCTTTAAACAGAATCTGCTCACCTTGGGCTTTCTACCCAAGGGGGACATTCCTGATATGGTCCCCCATGAAGTAAGAGAGACTGGCCCAAGGTCACCCAGCGGGCTTCGTGCCTCAAGCAGGACTAGAACTCACGGCCTCCTGGTTTCTAGCCTGATGCCTTAACCACCACACCAAACTGGCTCTCTAAACATACATTTACCAGAAGGCAAACTGGTGATGTGAAAGGAAAATCAACTTGCCAAAAGATCTAAGGAGACCTTCTAAAATCACAAACTCGATTTTTAAATTAAAAGAATCTAAAAAGATTAAAAAGGTACCAATTGAAGAGAATTAAAAAAAAAATTAAATTAAAAGATTAAAAAGGGGCAGAAAGCTTCTTGTGCACCAAAGGGCATGCGTAAAGGCACCACCTTGGTGATCTGAGATCTAGAATTTTGAGTTCCGGCATCTAGGGCTTTGAATGTGGAATGAATAGAGTTTGTTGTGCTTTGTTCAACAGGCTAACGTTAAATACATTTTGAGTTAGCCTGCCGTGCCAACCAATCTACAGAAAACATATGTAAATCAACCATGTAAAGATTGTGCTGTAATTTTAAAAGCTGGGGGTGGCGGGGGGGAGGACACATACTTTTTAAAATACCTTCCTGTTTTAAATTACAGGTATTTCTCAGAAAGCCAAATGTCCAGACTGATCATGTGCGTTAAAATTTTTATATCATCTTCAGTTTCAATTTGAAACTTTCCCACAAGGCAACCGAAACTCCTAATTGTCTGTCCTAAACTGCAAGATGCTTTTTCGGCTCGCCCTGTTATATTAATAATAAAACAGTACAGATCTCACGCAGCAGCAGTGTAACGTTAGCAGATACAAGCCAACCTGAATGGAAATGAAATTGTATATATTATCAGAGCCTTTAATATGCCGGGGAAGGGGAGAAAAGATCTTAGCAGCAGAGACCAATTTAAATCTCATTTTATGCCCTGCAAGCACGCAACCTTGTCATCCCTAAAGCAAAACTTTAAAAAATAAGCAACGCGCATTCACACTCAACCCCAGCTTTTAGGGGCCAAGATCGTAAGTGCATGCCATTTATTTGGTCCAAGGAAAAGCTGGAAGGGGCAAATGGGAAAAAGGGTATTCAAGCTTACAAAAATACACAGTGATCAATTTAAATGGGGGGTGGGGGATGTTATACCCTAAAATAACTGGTGCAATATAGGTTGCTATCCTGGGCTTGGTTGCATTCAAAACAAAAGTGTTAATGTGCACATAATGAAGTAGGCTGCCTCTAGTGGCTATTCCTAATGAGAAAATGTGAGCCATGGCTGGGAAGACCAAAGCACCACTTTCTCTTGTCTGGCCACTGTGGAAAGAGGGCCCAAAGGTTTACAGGTAGTTCTTGTTTAGTGACTGGCTTGTTTAGTGACCATTCACAGTTACGACGGGTGGTGAAAAAGTAACTTTCTGACCAGTCCTCGCATTTACGACCTTCGCAGGGCTGTAAAGCAAAGGAAAGCTGAAGTAAGATCGTAAAATTGTGATGTTTGACTGAGTGACCACTTTGCTTCATGACAGTTGCCGTTCCAATTGTGGTCACTAAACAAGGATTACCTGTACTTGGTTCTACCCCATGGATCTAAGCAGAAACGTAACAGGACAATAACAAACCATGACTCTTGAAAAGTTCTACCGGAGGAGGAGACAGAATGGACGTACAGGGAAACAATTTCAGTTTCTTCTTCTTAGAGTTTGTCCAGTCCCATGTATAGACTGGACAATTTCTCAGGGAACAGAGGAGGGTCAAGAGCAAGGATCATCAGACCTTGCTTGATGGATAGATCCAGAAAACAAGTGTTAAAAATACGACAGTGTGGACCACAGCACCGCTTTACAAGAATCGGAAAACGGATCCGTGAAGAGTTCAAGGTGAGGGAGATTGGAACACCTGGATAGGTAAAGGTAAAGGTTTCCCTTGACGTAAAGTCCAGTCGAATCCGACTCTAGGGGGCGGTGCTCATCTCCGTTTCTAAGCCTTGGAGCCGGCGTTGTCATAGACACTTCCGGGTCATGTGGCCAGCATGACGACTCGGAACGCCGTTACCTTCCCGCCGAAGCGGTACCTATTGATCTACTCACATTTGCATGTTTTTGAACTGCTAGGTGAGCAGGAGCTGGGATTAACAACGGGAGCTCACCCCGCCGCGCGGTTTCGAACCGCCGACCTTCCGATCGACAGCTCAGCGGTTTAACCCGCAGCGCCACCGCGTCCCCTGGAACACCTGGATATTAACCAGAAATGCTACATGGTCTATCATTTAATCCTACTAGTAGAATAAAAACCAAAACTGAGAGTCAACATCACTAAGGGAAGTCAAAATAAAACTTGGATGGGATCAAAAGGAGATGTAAGACCCGGGGGATAAAAGTTATTCTTGTTAACCTAAACAGTCCGTAGAGGGGGACCACCTTTGCAGATAATGGAAAAGAGACCAAGAGATAAAGAACATGGCCGTCACGTTGGGCACCCTCAACCTGGTAAGCGTCAGATACTGAGAGGAAGGAACGGGAAGACAAATTGAAAAGATAGTTATCTTAAATGTTTAAAAAAGTTCCAGAAAAGCTGAGCAGGTTTCAAGTGTGTGCAGTTGCCCCCCACCCACCCCCAAGCATTCTTTTTTTTCATAACCGAGCAAACATTGTATGATATTAAGCTGGGAGACAAACACGGAAAAACAGCCCTTTGTTTATTTTCCCGTAAACTAGACGTATCAACGCGCCCTTCGTTTCATTTGATGGGGTCCGGATTCATTCCGTCACTTTTTTAGTAACTTGACGACCCAAATGTCCTCCAACAAGCACCACACAACTCAAAGAAGCAGGGCTAGATTCTCTCTCTCTCCTCCCCACCCCATATTACATAACTAGTAAATTTTAAGTCAATGACACAAAGGGAAAGGAAAAAGGAGGGATTCATCACATGTCAGTCTTAGATCCTGAGCAAGCAGAGATCGTTCTCATTCCACTCCCTACTTCCTTATTCATGACCTAAAGAGAAATGAACATTCATCTTTGCTGCAGGTACCTGCAGTGACTATTACAAAGACAGAGAAAAATCAATCAATGCAGCTGCCCTCGTGGCTTCATTCGGCACGCTTCCTAAGCAGCAACAACAACGAAAAGAAATCCGAAATATTCATTTCCCCCAATGAACCTGGTAACTAATGAGATGCATCGCACGTCGTACGGTAACAAGCCAAGTTTCTCCGTAGATCCTGGCTGAGATCCAACTGACCATGAGTGATTGAATGCTCATAGGCTTCCAACATAGATGTCCAAGCAACGTGGAAAGTAACTGCATCAAGTGCAAAGCAACAGGTCAAACTGGGACCACTTTTTAAAGTTTCCTCTTGTCAAAAATTGCCCATGTAAAACAATCTTTACTCCCTGCCTGCAGACTTCTGTTCTTCAGTACTCACAAGAATGTTCTTTCCAAGTGAAAGCTCTCCAAAAATTAAGCACAGGATGAACCCAAAACACCATTAAGAGGAGAGACTGAGCTTAGACTGATGTAGTCACGATCCTCTGTAAATACGACGTACATCTTTCTTGTCTGTTGGTGGTCATATCCTACATGTTGCCACTAATTATTCATTGGGTTAATTTTTTATTTACTTTGAGTAGAACCACCAATTGCATGGGTCTGCTTTAAAGATGACCGATCTGTTAAAGAGGAAAGGCTTAGATTTGCTGCTTCAAACCTAGATGACGGCAGTCTAATAGGACAGGACTGGGAAGGGGCTCCTTAAAAATAGGCATGGGTGTGTAACAATATCCATGTCACTCAGAATCTCATTAATGTCACTCAGAAACTCTTGACGAGGGGAGGATAAGCTGTGTCAACGGATTTGAGGCTACAGTAAATATTATGTCCTTGTAAGCTTAACATTAAGAGTAGACCACTGTCAGGTGTTCTATGAGATCGTTCAAAATTTTCCCTTGTTCAGAACATACTTAGGATTTTTTCTTTTGACAGTACTCCCTGTACTGTTAGGAGTATGAATTACAGCAATGCATGGACATCTATTGTAGCTTCCTATTTTCTTCTGGATACAATTCAAAGGACTTACTTTGGTCAAAAGTATCTTCATATAATCTCAAGGATAATTTTGGGAAGCGCCATAACTCAACCGCAGGATACATGCATGTTGCAGAATCCATACAGAGGTGGAATCATTCCATATTTGAAACCCTGGAGAGTTTCTGCAACTCAGTGCAGACCAGTGCTACTCAACCTGGGCAACTTCCAGACATCTTCAACTCCCAGAATGAACAACAGGAGGACAGTCACATTGGCAAAGGCTGGTATAGACTATGTTGACTTTGATGCAAGACAGTTGCCAATATTCTTATTTATCTGAGCACTTCCAAGAATCATTTAAAAGCTCCTGGTTTGGGCCAGTTTTTATTGCTGAAAGATCAGAGCTAAGGCTGATTCAGAGAAAATGTACTACAAGTTGTTAGTTTCACTGGATTATTTATAATGTGCTATGACTCATCCCAGAGTCTCTCAGTTGGAATGGTTTAAGATATAATGATCCAAAAGATTTAAATAAAGATAAAATCTAAGTTCAGATTTGATCTTTCCTGCACATTATTATTTCACATACATTTATTTCAAGTTTGGTGAAAGAAAAAGAACTTAAAATAAAAAGCTTAGGGTTAAACAGAGGGCAGGATTCTGGGGTACTATTAAAATGAGAACATCTTCATATATATGCCTTCCTAATTCTCAGCAATAAATCTATTTGTCTAAATTCCTTGTGTCTGCTTGGAAATGCAGAATGGGAGACAGTTTAATCACCACAGCTGGTATGAAGGCTTCCAAGTGACAAATGCTGAATAAATGTTAAACATATGCCTTTATCTCCTCCTCTTTTAAAACTTATTTTTATTCTTAGCATGGAGCTATACTCTCTTTGACAAACTCATCTTCTGGGAATTCACGGACAGGTCCCAAGTAGTTTTCGTTCCATCAGTTTTCCGTAGGATCAACCCTGTTTGTTTTGAGGTCAGCCAAAGGAGGAAGCCTATGGCAATCCACCATCCCTCCTAGATTATCTTGTTTTCACAAATTTGCAAGGTGGCATCTCTCTTGCTCAATACAAAATCAACCAGGGTTGTACCAAATGTTCTACACCAGCAGACTCAGTCCAACAGACTAGGGTTTTTCAAAGTATGTTCTGCAGAACCCCAGCGTTCCACAAGGACTTGACAGAGTTTCATGAGAGCTTAAGACCCCACAAAATACTATTCACTAGAGCTTTGTCTCTTGTTCAGGGTTCCATGATTTGTTTTTAAAAACTAGCAAGTTTCGTGGTGTTTGAAAACTTCTACATTAGATGGTAGCATCAACAGGAGTAAAGGATGGGACAAACAAATAGGCCAAAGAAGAAGCATGATGATCAAGAGATGATCAGGATTAAACCAATGCAAAGATGTTCATGACCAGGAACTCAAAGCAGCCTGTATCATCTCACCCTTTATAACGGTCTGTGAGTATGTCCTTGAGAAACAGGAGGAGGAGGAAGAACCACAGACTGGGCACTGGTCAGATAAGAGGCAGCTGAGCCCACAGAAGGAAAAGGGGTGTGGGAAGCATCTCAGAGAGACCCTCCCAAGTTCTCTGGAAAGTAAAGGCAAGGTGGGAGAGACGTGCTTTCAGACTTGCAAGATTCTGTTAGTGTGACCTTACAATAAAGATAGTGTTAGTACTTACGATTTTGGTTTCTTTTCTGGACTGCCTCAAAGGGCTGACACCTGGCTTTGAGCCTTGTGCTAACGCAGCTCATCAGGTTTGACAAACTGCACAATCCAGAAACCAGTTGAATTTGCTCATCAGGTTGAGGATATTGTGCAAGGGGTGGTACTTCTGTGGCTTTCTTGGGTCTTAAGGACAGAGGTCAGGCAATTCCCCTTAGTGTGCAAAGGTGGTTTGGCTTGCCCCATTGTGGGAAGCACAGGTGTGTGGCCAGTGCGGAACACTTGCACCTTCAAGGAAGCCTCTAAATTGGTTGGCCCCTCAAACCTTGGGCCATAAAAACATCTTTGCACCAGGCCAAAGGAAAAGATAAAGCAGCATCCATCTGTTGTAATGGTATGTGGGAATGACCTTGGGAGACAGGGAAAGAGATGCTGCCTAGGGAACGATCAGATAACGGGCAGGGAAAGAGGCTTAGAAGGGACCCTCCCTAGCTTCTCGGGCTGTAAGGGTGAGGGAGGAGAGATGGACTTTCAGACTTGCAAGATTCTCTAATGTAGCCGTACAATAAAGGTAGTGTTGGAACATCTTCATTGGACTATCTCTAAGGGCTGACACCCTTACAGGAGCAAACGTGAGAATGGCAGGAACATTACTTGTTCGATGCTGAGGCAACTACTAGCTGTCGAATCAAGTTCACTTCTGGAAGAGATGTTCAAAGACCACGCCTGCCCCCCTTCACCACTAAGCCGTGGTTCCTGCAGCCAATGAAATCACTCCGCCTGCATCACAATCACCATTTGCTCAACCAAGTTCCCCATACATCCCATAGCCTGACAGGCAGCTGGCTTCTGATGAATGAATTGAAGTATGGCAGGACATAAAACGCTTACGAGGTATCGCAACCCTTTCAGCATCGCTCTTAAGGGTATGCAGACGTGGGCAACAAAGTATGATTTAGAACAGGAATATGCTTAATGGGTCCCCCCACCCTCCCCTCTCCTTTTTGCAGCCCCCAGAGCTCATTCAACTGCGCTTGTTCAGAATCAGGGAGACACTGAAATCTGTAGTGTACATCCTACGGTAGGCTTGACACAGTTTAGAACACAAAAAAAGAAACTCAACTTGTTTCCTCAGCTGAAACAAGGGCAAAATGAAAAATGCAACAATTTTCAGCCTGCCCACCATTTTATGCAGGAAAATTAAAAGCTCCCGGATAATGCATAACATGAGACAATGCGACAGAAATCCACACTACCATATTAGCCAGGGCAGGACAGCAACACAATATAACGCTTCTTGGATTTCTCTTCCAAGCCCTAAGAATTATTCCACCTCTTCCTGAATGCAGGACGAGGGGAAAAAAGAAAACATTGGAAAGTCATCAAATTAATTACAAATAAGAAGCTTGTAAAAACACCTCCTACTTCTGGGCTTCAGTTTTGATTGCATTCAGCATGAACAGAATTAAAATAGATTCGTCAAAGTAATTATAACCAAGAGCATTCATAGGCCTTGGCCGGGCATGACAGCTGCCACTGGTATCCTTCTTCTCAAGAATGCAAATGATTAAGGAAGATTAAATACCTACTTTGCTTAAATACTCTTGATAATGAGCTCCTTTCCTTCAGAAAAAAGTGTGTTTCATGTTGGCAGCTGATGGAGCTTGCTCTGAATTCTTTTAATTTGTAACAGCACCATCTGTTGTTCGGATTCCCAAGTTCACAAGCGGAGTTGAGATCCAGACTCACAAACTTGGGGAACGAGAGTGGGACGGAATGAAAAACTGAACCAAGCTCACAATACGGAGCATACTGAACAGTGCTCTTTTCAACCATCTTTAAAAAAAAAAAGCTGGCTTTAATTAAAACCATCCTCTAAAACATGGATGGCTTTATAAGAGGGGCCACCAGCAAGGGTGGAAACAAAGATGCAAAGAAAATGCCCTTGGAACCTAAGTTATACATCAGCCTAACAATATGGTTATTATTTAGATTCTTCCTAATTGTAAATAGCTGGCACCTTCTGACAGCATTAATGCTCTGCTGTATTCAGTTCTTAATGTTATTATCCATGCCATTAAAAAGCAGGTCGCTCTCTAAGAACAGCTTTTGTGTCACAGTTGAAAAGCTAAAGTAGTCACATCAAGGAGACAGGAGAAAGATTAGGGACGGTGATGTTTAACACAGAACCAGGAGACAGAAGAGAAGCGACTGTGATAATTGAGTTACCGGGCGGAAAAATAGAGTACATCTGGATCATGTGGTTGAAAGCTTTCCAGACCGTCTTGCAAAGCAACGCAAAGACCCATTCATTCCCCATCTTTTGCGCTGCAGCTGACAATAACATGGCATGCAGATGGGCAACCTTTGGAGGCCATTAGGAGCAAGGGGAAACTGAGTCTGAAAGACAGAGCACCCTCTCCAACTTTGCACTCAACGCACTCCCCAACACAACTGCATCAGCTTTCAAAAGCAGGTCAGGGCCAGCAAAGAAGAGCCAGGATGCGTTGCTTTGTTGATCATGTACCGTTATAATTACAATAATTATGAGCCAGAGATGGGGAGGACAGAAACAGCTTGACTTCTAGCTCATCTGGGACTCATGGCGTATACTCCACCAGCAGCTCAGATGAGGGGCCACCTGGCATGCTGGCTTGTTGGAACAGGGTGAGATGACTTGGAAGGACTGCACTTCTCCAGCTGTGGATGCAAGTGCACATCTGGTTTCAGCTTCACTCCGGATAGGCTTTGGTGCTTCCTCTCTGCTCCTCTGTGTTTTTTCTGAGCAACGATGAGCGAGGAGGTATAGGCAAATGGCCGGAAGGTGTGATAGACCTGTGGAAACTATATCCTTTAAGACAATGTGCATTAAAGATGTTTCATTGCTTTGGGAAATGGGAATAGGGCAGTTATCCCCCAGCACAAAGGCATCAATTGAGTTCTGACTGCAAGCCTCTAATCAACTTGATTGGGTTTCATCACACAACTTATTAGCTTATGCTTGGAACTACAGGTGTCCCACTGCTATAAAATATTCAGCTGTATGCAAGATACAAATCTATTAGAGGGAGAGCCTGTTGGATTGATCTAATGATATATCTCTTGCCTTGCCCTGTGAAGCCTCCTTGCTGACCAAGAACTTCAGCCCAACATAGTTGACTTAAGAGAACACAGAGGATACTTTGCATAGATGGCTTTCAGAGAAGTAGGAACCACCACCTTAATTTCTGGGCAGCTTCACACACACGTGCCAAACCCTCACGGACCATGAACTTTCCTCAAGACCAATAAGGGGATAGAATATTACCTTGTCAATCAACTGGCTTGACCTCTGTAAAAGAGGGTGAAGTAGAGGAAGTTTCCTAGAGACAAGCAAGTAATGCATCAGAAATGAAACATGTCGAGATGTCCAATACCGTAGTTGGCCAAGATGACTTTGGATGGACCTGCTACACTCACGGTCTGATAAACTCTTGCCCATCTAGATTCTATCACATTCTTGCTTATTGCATTTATTGTATTTATAACTGTTTGGGTTTTTAATTCTATTTTATTCTAAACCGCCCAGAGTCCCTCCTTGGGAGGGAGATGGGCGGTGATAAAATTTGATAGGTAGTTCAATCAATCAATCAATCAATCAATCTAAAAGATGGGTTTAAAAGCAATACCCATTCTTCAGCTGTCCTGAAATGCAAATTTGCCCGTTAAATTCATCTGATCACTGTTGAAGAATTGGAAAAGGTAAGGGTACAACTGAGGACCAACTGAGGAGCAACTGCCCCACAGACTGTATGTACAGGAGCTGATTCACCCAAGCCACTCCATTTTGCTGGAGAAGTTTCCAAGATTTGTCTCCAAGAAAACCGCCATGCTGAATCTATCCTATCAGCAGATGGGAAAAGGTCAACTCCTTGCAAGAGGAACGTTAAACCAATACTTATTTGGATGTTTTCATATACAGCTCATGAGAGGGATGGTGGAAAAGGAGGGTGAAATTTCAATTAATCCTACAGCAACACCAAGTCAGGCATTTTAGGAGGTGGTAAAAAGCAAATGAAGGGCTGGGTTGGGGGCTTCAAGATATTCCTTGGTCTTTCTGGGCAAAAGCTTATGCAGAAATATTCTAATATTAACAAGTAATGTTCTATTTAACAAGCCTGAGAATCTCTGTCACTGGCTGAACTGTGGTGAACCTGGAATTCTTCCAAGAAAATCAAGGAACAAAGAAACATTTGTGAACTAGATTTTTTTCACTCTTGCCCCAATAATAGTTAAGGACGAGTAGTAAGTTCTGAGAGTTTTTAAAAATTAGAAGTGGCATAAAGAATATGCGATGCTGATTACGTGCCATCAAGTTGGTGTTGACTCTTAGCAACCACATAGATTTTCTCCAGGAGGATCTGTCCCCAACCTGGTCCTTCAGGTCTTCCAATGGTCTACCCATCACCTCTGTAACTGAGTCCATCCCCCTTGCTGCTGGTCCTCCTCCTCTTCTCTTTCCTTCCACCTTTCCCAGCATTATGGACTTCTGTAGGAATTGTATGGCTTGTCCAGATAGACATGGATGGATGGATTGTGTGCCATCAAGTCAAAGTCAGCTCTTAGCAACCATGTAGCTAGACCTTCTCCAGGAGGATCTGTCCTCAGCTTGGTCCTTCAGCTCTTCCAATGGTCCATCCATCACCACTGTAACTGAGTCCCTCCACCTTGCCGCTGGTTGTCCTCTTCTTCTCTTTTCTTCCACGTTTCCCAGCATCAGAGCCTTCTCCAGAGAGTTGGGTGTTTGTATAATGTGTCTGAAGTAGGATAACTTGAACCTGGTCATTTGTGCCTCACGTGAGAACTTTATGTTGATTTGTTTGATGATCTACTTGTTTGTTTTCTTGGCCATCCATGGTATTTTCAGGAGTCTCCTCCAACAACAAAGCTCAAAAGTATCAATACTCCTTCTATCTCACTTCTTCAAAGTCCAACTTCCGTTTCTGTAGAGTGTCACAGGGAATACCATGGCTTGTATCATTCTGGTCTTCGTAGGTATAGACACATCTACACTATGTGCTCAGATTACATTTGACCTTGGACCAGTCGCTTTCTCTCAGCCCTACGAAGGAGGCAATGGCAAACCACTTCTGAAAAACCTTGCCAAGAAAACTGCAGGGACTTCTCCAGGCAGTCTCCAAGAGTCAGACACAATTGGACGGGGGTGGGGGGAATACTCAAATCACCCTAAGGATTCTATTTTAAAGGGTTTTCTAAGAAATGCTTCCCATAGTTTATCTCCACCCTGGATTCCCTGGGAAAAGGGAATCTCTCAGAACAGTTGGCCCGTAGTGTGGAAACTCCACCTCATCCTAGCAAATCAGCCAGGGATAAGAAGGTATTAGATTAGGGTTTCCTGTCAGATAATCAGTGGGGTCTATGAACCATTGCTTGCAACTAAACAGCATCGTACCCCCACCCTTTTTAAGGAACAGCACTTCGGAAAAGGAAGTATGGGAGGAGGGAAACAGAATATGAATTTTGTATGCTCTCAGAGCTTGATTCTGATAGCCAGTGAAAATTTCTGAGTGTGCATTCTTCCATTCTTAGCATCCATCAACTTGATCATCTAGTTCATGGACCTCAATTTCTAGTAAAAACAAAAACAAAACTAAACAGAATGTCAGGTTTGAAGCCCAGCAGATTAGACAATATTCAGCAAGACATTTGGAGGCTTCTGATTACCTTTCACTGTTGTTGCGTAGAACCACGCATTTGCAAGAGGCAATTCTACTCTTCGCTGCATCAATTTTAGTCAACATCAAGTGTGATATTGTGATCCCACAGACATCAAATGATTTGTACCAGATATTAAAGAGGCGGCGTGAGCTGACTGACATCAACAGCAGCTTCTCCCATTTCCAAGTAATGTTGCATAGTCAAATTCTCATCAAGTTTAATGATCTTCCAGGGCTCAGTTTTCAATGGGGCAACTACCCAGACTGTAAGACAGGATGTGTCAATCCAATCCAATTAAATATAAAACAAGCCAAGATAAAATATTAAGGGGGGAAAAGTCCTAATTCCTGTAATCTTTGTTGCAAGATATAAATATTACATTCCAGGGATACATTTCGACTAACCTCAGTATTGCTTCCTCTTCTTTACTCATGCTAATCTCTGAGCATAATATACCCAAGTCAGTTTCTCCCGGACTTAAGAAAATACTCTCAGGCCAAACTTCTCCCTCCAATCAGCAGGTCTTTAATGATGCTTCCTACAGCTAATTAGGGACGTGGTGGCGCTGAGGGTTAAACCGCTGAGCTGCTGAGCTTGCCGATCGGAAGGTTGGCGGTTCGAATCCGCGTGACGGGGTGAGCTCCCGTTGCTAGTCCCAGCTCCTGCCAACCTAGCAGTTCGAAAACATGCAAATGGGAGTAGATTAATAGGTACTGCTTCGGCGGGCGGGTAACGGCGTTCTGTTTAGTCATGCCGGCCACATGACCACGGAGGAAGTGTCTACGGACTAATGCCAGCTCTTCGGCTTTGAAACGGAGACGAGCACCGGCCCCTAGAGTCGGACACGACTGGACTTAATGTCAAGGGAAACCTTTACCTTTACCTTATAGCTAATTAGCCCTTACAAGGGGGGTGAAATACAGTGAAGTTCTCATTGTGTGTGTGTGTGTTTCCCCAGACCAAATTGTAGGAAACTCTGCAAAAATCAGCAATAGAGCAACAATTCTGTTAAAAGACCATTTGCTCAATGCTACCATTCTTCCCTGGGGACAGTCAGCCATCCTGGAGCAAATAATGTATTTTAGGATTGCCTATTCATTCATACCAGATGCAGCCAGAGCTTCAGGTGAGCCAGCAGATGTTCTAAAGAGGAAGTGTATCACCTGAAGCCGCAGAATGCATATGTTCTCTCCACCCCTACCAAAAATCCCTTGGGTCGGGCCTCTAGACACTACCAAATGTTGTTACCCAACTGTAATTTTTAAGATAGCAGAAGGCAAAGAGTATTAGAGGCATGTGCAGTGAGTAATAATACTGTATTTAATTCTAATTACCGCTGAACATAAAGGAGATGGAATTCAATTCCGTTTTTGTCCTAGCTCCAGCAATTATATTTTTGGATTGCCTTCCCCCACAACAGACAAATCTGGCCCCAAAAAGCTTTGCACCCATGTTCTAGAACCTCAGCTCCAGAATTGGAAGTATCTGCTGCAGCAAGGCCTTTGCTGTAGACACACACTGCTAAAAACATCACCCAGAATTATACAGTTCAACAAGCAGTGACTGTGGGCACTGTAAACTCATCCCGATTTCTAACAAGACTGTCGAAAAGAACTTCCATTCTTCCCAAATTCGCCACCGTCCTCCCATGCAATGCATGGAGAGAGAAATAACTCATCCAGAGGTGCTGCAAAGCCATTCTAAGTTTAAAGGAAAGAAGTTGGCCAATGTAACCATGACAAGCAGAAAAAAAATGTTTGTAGAGAACCCATTTGTATCCAAACATACACAATAGCAGCAACTCCATATGAACACTCGAATGGCTACAGTGTGAAATCAGATTTTAGAAGAAGCTATCCTGGTGCTTTTTAAAAAATAAATAAATAAAAAAAAATTTTTTTTTGCCCATTCAATCATGTCCAATTCTCAGAGACTGCCTGGACAGGTCCCTGCAGTTTTCTTGGCAAGGTTTTTTCAGAAATGGTTTGCCATTGCTTCCTTGCCAGGGCTGAGAGGGAGTGACTGGCCCAAGGTCACCCAGATGGCTTTGTGCCTAAGGCGGGACTAGAACTCTCATACCACGCCTGATTGGCTCCTGGGCTGAGAGGGAGTGACTGGCCCAAGGTCACCCATCTGGCTCAAGGCAGGACTAGAACTCACAGCCTCCTAGTTTCTAGCCTGATGCCTTAACCCCTACACCAAACTGGCTCTCTAAATTAAGTTAAGTTATACAAGACAGTCCATTTTCAAACAAATATACAGCACTTCAGCAATCCAGGAATCAACTGGAAAGAAAACGCACGGAAATAATTCACAAATAAGGAAGAGTCCCACATTTTACTTTTTGAGTGCTTAAGAGGCAACCCTACCCCTTAATTTTTTTTCTCTCTTAAAAGTTTTCTCATATGCACTTTAAACCCTCTTCCCATGGATTATCCAAGCCACTGCAAAATCCCAGAGGAATGAATCAGTTTTATTCATGCACGCAACTCAGGTGAGATCTGTCCAAAGCTGACAGAGAATCTGAGGCTAAGAAAAGTCCCAATTCATTCATATAGGAGCAAGCAGTAGATAAAATTGTCTCAATTCCACTCATTTTGGCTAAATGAGGCCTGTTCCTTACACCTTCTGCAGTTGGAAGCAGCTACGGAGGACACTGGGAAGCAGTGATGTTTCAAGCAGCCTTCTACATCAGCTAGTTATCATAAGTGCCCAGAATTTCACAGAGGTGAGCAAATGAGTCCGAAAGGAAGTGAAGATCCTTTTTCTGGGCTCAGCATGGATACTCAGGGGTCTGATCTTCAGAAGAAGGTAGTCTTCTTTAAATCATACTCAGGTCCTGGAGACCTCACGGACACATCAGTGTTGTCTTCTTGTCACTGCAGAGAAATGGTTTGCCATTTCCTTCCCACTTGAGCCTGGTGGTCTCCTATCCAAGGACTAATGTGTACTAATTCAACACCCAGCATTAATAGGCAGCTCTCCGTCCTTCCACTACCAGCCCACAGCAGATTGATAACCCACAGGAAGATCTTTAACGATGCCAGGTTAATCTGAGATGCTTCACAGGAGGTGCTTACAGAGAGATAGGATGACCATCTGTCAGGAATGATGCACTTGTGGATACCTGCACTGGGCAGGGGGTTGGACTAGATGATCTCTGAAATCCTTTCAAAATCTGGCATTCTTTGTTTGACTCTAAAAGCATACATGGTATATTTCTGAACACTTAACCTTGGCGCTTCTGCTGTCATTATGAACCTGGTGTCACCTGCTCAAACCCACCACTGAAAGTCACCAACACCCTGATGTCTCCGATGGGCCAAAACAATCCGTAAAATTCATCTTTTGACGTTTAGCCCAACAAGGTTCCACTCAAAAGTAGAAAAAGTCACATGTGCACCACACCAAACAGCTTTTGGTCTCAGTATGGCAACAGCCTTGAACATCATCCATTTGAAAGCGCATAGAATAGAGAGACATTTAGACATTTAAACTAAAAACTCATCTAGAGCCGGAGAAAGAGCTGGATCATAACTTTGCTATCAAGGGAAACAAAATGAATTTTGGGGGGGAAAAAAACAATTTTGCAAAACCGACGGCTGCAGTGTATTTCAAACGAGACAAGGCCAACCAAATAAAGCAAATCCCTGTTAATGTCACCATTTCTGTAAAAATCTACTCTTTTATGGTTAAACAGCAGCCATTTCAAATGGAATTAGGCGACTGAAAAATAAGCTGTCAAGTGCCAGGTACACTGGAAACATTAAAAAAAAACCCTTTATTTGGCATTTTTATTGTAACGGTCAGCCTTAAAATAGGAAATCAAGGAAGCCTATTAACAGTTTAGACACTACACCATTTTATAAAGGAAATTTAGGCTAACTCAGATAACTAAATTACCTCCTAACATTCAGCCTCAGATATTGAGGGCACTTAACTTCAGGGCACAAGATGGACTTGGCAAAGTATTGCAAATACATCTACATTTTTGCTAGTAAAAATCTTGAAGCAGAAGGCAAGCATCTGACCAGGAAGGATCAAGTCTACCTTTATGTGCTGGTGCTAAGCTTTGATCTTATTTTTGCTGAGAATGCAAGCCAGGGCATTAAAGAATCAATAAGGAGAGCTTTAGGATTTTTCTCACTTTTAGAGGAAGATTCTTTCTTTTTAAGCCTCTGATACCATTCCTACATACTATTTAAAATACAGTGTTGGTGGTGATGCACCACCAAAATCCAGCAAAAAGCCCAGTTTTTTAACCATGGTCTTAGAAGCGATTGGGGTGATGCCCAATGAAAACCACAAAGCGATAAAAAATAAGCAAACCCAAAATATAACAGACCACAAAACAGTGTTTGGTGAAGGCATCTCAACAATCAAAACAACCATCTCAGAGGGATTCACAGATCTTTCTGATGGGGGGGATCCAGGTCTTCAAAGCATTGGGGGTGGGTGGGGGGAATGAAGGTCTTCAAACATGAGGAAGGGCAGGCAGCTTAGGAGCCATCAGATCTCAAACTGTTATTCCGTCGGGAGGATGCAGGACCAGAGATGCTTGCACACAACATTACAAAAAAAAAAAGGGTTTGGAGAGTACAGAATTTAGACAGGCCAGACAAGGATGCTCGCAGTGATAACAAAGAAAATCCAAATCTGTTTAAGGGCTTGATTGCTTTTAAATGCTTAGTAACTAAAATTGGTAGGGCTGTCACTTTCTAAAGCACAGCAATATTTACAGTGCTGTAGTAAAAAATAAATACTAGTTTCACACTTCCCTTTGTTAGGCAGAATTGGATACCAATGCAGCTGATAGATTATTAACACTTTGGTCCTCTTAGGAAAATGGTGTCAAGGCATCTTCACTTATCCAGTAAGCGTTTCACTTGTCCCTAATAGGGAACAGGATCCTAAAATTTGCCAACTGTCTTTCTTCGGCTACAGATATTACAGATCTCTAAAGATGGGAGAATTCTTCAATATTCCCCTTGGATTAAATGTGGAAGTGATCAAAATAGCAACTCTCTACTTCCCAAAAATAGAAGAAGAGTTTGGGTTTTTATCCAAACCAGAGAGCTTGAAAAATTCAGAAGTGTGTCTGTGCGCGTTCACATAGAAGTTTTGCAAACACTCATACCAGGCACTGGATTATGGGGAAAAAACGCGACGGCCATTGGTACCCATCAGATATTCTGCTTCCATCCAAAAAGGTGGGTACCACTGATCATTAACTGACCACTTAAGAGGAGCGACATAGCACAGCCATCCCATCCACACGAAGCTAGACGCAAGATTTATTGTAAACCACCCAGAGTCCCTCTTCTGGGGGAGATGGGCGGTGGCTAAATTTGAGCAATAAAAAAATTAAAATAAAAACATGTAGAATACTAGAAGAAAATATTTCTAGAACCATAGATCCTCTTGACACTAGTCAACAGGAATTATGGTGGTTGTTGTTAGTTGCCGTCGAGACGTTTACGACTCATGGCGACCCTACGTATAACAGAACGAAATGCGGTTCGGTCTTGCGGAATTACTACATATATATATTCATATATACTCCGTGTTCTACTATACAGAACCACATGCATTTGCATCTGGGGTCAGGAATGCAGAAACAAGGAAGAATAAATGTCTTTGTCTTAGGAAGTAAAAACAGACATATTCCAGGTAATTATATTCCTTCTTTACTCTAAGTTTTAGGACTACCTTGCTCACTTCCCTTCCCATGTCCATGAGAAGTTCAGCACACATCCACCCCCACTGGAAGAATTAAACTCGATCTTTCAAAGAGGGGTAGAGGTGGAATCAAATTTTTGAATGGTCCACTACATAAAGGAAGTATATTCTACTTAGATGGAAAAATCTGACACTTTCCTACATGTGGTGGTAGGTGGGTAGATTTGGAAGGGAGCAAGCTGCAACATGGACAGATTTTCCTTGTATCTGCAAGTGCTGAAGTGGATACAAGAACTGCTATTGAGCTTGCTCTAACGATCACAAAGATAGGAAGAAAATTAATGATGATTGATAAGATGTAGCTAAGAGGGAACAAATCTCAAATTCAAGCTGTAAAGATACCAAAACCTTCCCAGACAACCTGATGCATCTGGTTTGCAATTTACTCAGGAGAAAAAGATGATGTAAGCAAGTTGGACCTGGGGCATCTTTAAAATTTGAGAGGGCATTGGGAAGCACCTTCACAAAATGCCTACGGTGTCAAAAAAGATGGGTAAGCTGCTCCCGCAAGGTGTTTTATTACCACTCCAGTTGGAACATGAGGTTGTGGGTTGGTGTTTTGCTTTGCTGAAGACTAGTTTCCTAGTCAATGTTTTATGAAAAGCCTTTTTCAATAAAATCAGATGGAATTGGGATAAGGAACCTATTGAGATGTGTAGAAAGACACGGATGGGCTTGAGGCTCTTACTGAGAAATATCTAAAATTGCTCTTATATATAGGATAGAAAATGAGTTAACGGCAAGAGACAGAAAAGAGACAGATGAGTCTTAAGTTAGCTTGCAAATTATCAATCTATGCTAGAGCAGTGTTTTTCAAACTCCACAACTTTTAAGATGCGTGGACTTCAACTCCCAGAATTCCCCAGCCAGCATGCTGGCTGGGGAATTCTGGGAGTTGAAGTCCACGCATCTTAAAGTTGCGGAGTTTGAAAAACACTGTGCTAGCGCTTAAGAGGGTCTCCCCAAGGGTTCCACAGCTATACAACATCCCTGCATGTTTTTACATCTGTCGGTAAGACTGCAAGCTTGCCTATTCGTGATTCCTTTGCATTCCACGACGCTGGACCCGCGCAATTTCCCCAACGAAGCAAAGCACACCGATTCAAGACACAGACACTGCCCACCTGCAGAACCAGAACCGACACACTGCAGGGCACCATCCTCCACCCTCTGCGAAGAAAGGTAACATTGTGCTTCGTTACTGAAATCCGGAGGGCGCCCCGTCGAAAGCGGCTCAAATTAAGCCAAAGCAAGCTGGCCAGGCGAGCAGAAACCACCACGCACTTATCAACGCTGCTCTGTCGGCTTTGCGGATGCACGCAAGACTCAAGCGGGAAACTCAGCAGGCTTTTGTTCAGGCTTCGGCAAAGCGCCCCAAGACGATCATTCACAAAAGCAGACCACTCACCGAACCAGTTACGGACTGAGAACAACGGTCCCCCATAAACCAGAATGTATTAGTGTGCCCAGTGAAAAGCAGTATGGGACCATTAATGCCCAAACTGGCCCAGAGGGGCAGAAAAGAGATTTTTGTCATTAACTCTAAGCTTTGTGCCTAAGTGGTGTGACACAGATGGTGACGCCATGAGACCCTAGCATGCGTGCTTAACGATCAACAGCCTGGCCGTTTACTCCCTTTCACAAAAGCACCCACCCACGTTTTGAGCCAGCTTTGCACTCCAATTAAGCAAGTGTTTGGGGCAGTTATGAATAAAGGCCAGCAACCCAGTTGTCCAAAGAACAGAGGCTGAGTTTGGATTCTCTCCTGCTGGAAATCCCGATTAGATAATTGAATGAAGCCCTATAAGGATTTGCAGCCTACAATACCGCCTCATCGTCTTCACATTCTGTCCATCTGGAGAACTGGAAAGGTTTGCTTTCCTGCAGGCGAGGAATATTGCATGGTCCAATATTAAACGCAACCCTAAAAAAAACGGGGGAATGAAGTGACCCACGAGCGGCGTGGGCAAAAACATGCCGGTACAAGTGAACGCTGATTCTAGAAAGGGCTAAACCTGGTGGAGTTCTTGGAGCTCACTTGGGAATCTGTAACCCAGTGTTTTTCAACCTTGGCTATTTTAAGGTGGATGGACTTCAACTCCCAGAATTCCCCAGCCAGTGTGCTGGCCGGGGAATTCTGGGAGTTGAAGTCCATCCACCTTAAAATGGCCAAGGTTGAGAAAGTGCATTTGATTTTTATCCCTGCGACACCTATATAGACTGTCCCCTGCTTGGCAACCTCCAGATGTGTTGGGACTACAATTCCCATAATCCCAAGTCAGCATGGCCAACAGCTTCTACCTAAACAAACCACAGAAAACCCTCCATAGTTTGCTTAATCACACCTGCTGCGAGGCGGAACTAAATGAGAACAATTAGCTTAGGTAGACGGCTACCGCCTATTCAAAATCCTCAGATAAAGACAATTAATTATCATGCAATATAAATATTTGCATAGAAACATGCAGTTGTTGAAATCGTGCTCTGCCTCAAGGTTTATGCTGTTGCTTTAAGCCACCATATGCCGATATATACAACTGTTCAAGGAAAGAATATTTCGCTCTACCCAAATCCTGCAGAAGGAACCAGATCAAACTTTGCAAAGGAAACAGGGAAGCTAAACTTAAGCAGGAGCAACCTTCAAAGCACACTTTGGATTCATAAATCTCCAGCACTGCGATAAATAACTCGAGCTTTGATGAAAGAGCGCGCTTGATGCCAACAATTAAAGAACTCCTATGGAGAAATTTCTCTTATGAAGTCCAGTCATTGTTTAAGGGCAACGTGCTCTTTGGGGCCGCGAGTGCTCAAAGAGGGTCTGGAAATGGTCGGCTTAAAATGCAGCAATGCAGATAGTGGGGTTGCTGTATCACCCTCTCCAGGCATATGCACATTTTGGCCAAGTCACTGTAGGACTACCTACGGACCACTCCACGCTTGCAGATCTTCATCAGAGCGGTTCCTGCAGGTCCACAGACGTTCTTAACCTCAATAATAAAAGAAAAACTCTGAGTTGTCCATGGGAAATCTTGCCTTGCTGAAGCTTACAGTTCAGGAGAAGGGGTCAAAGACGTTTCTTTCCACCTAGGCTCTGCAGAGTTCAGTTGCGAAGCTGATGGAGCGGTGGAGGCATCCAAGTTTATATTTTTGCACGCCACCCACGGCCAAATGCCTTACAAAAAGAAACAGATAAGCCGTATCTATCCATGCTAGCAAGGTTCAACTTTCTCAGGCAAAATAGATGCATCGCATTTGTACCAGCAGCTTGAAGAAGGAGCAGAGGTAGGTGGGGTGTCAAATGTGTCTAACCCAGGCATGGATAAGTGGGCTGACCCAGAATCTGGCATGACACAATGTCTTCCCTTTTTTGTGCTGTGTCGAATAAGATCACTCAAGGGCAGAACTGATGGTTTGCAAACAGAAGACCCCACCATTGATCCTTGGCATCTCCAGTTAAGCCAGAGAAGGGCCCCCGTCTACAATCCCCAACAGCTGGCACAAAGCAACTTCCTTTCTTTGCGCAAAGCCACCAGGGAAGGGACATTTTGCTGGCTGGGAACAGGAAGCAATTCAGTCAATCCTCTTGCTCATTTAGCAGCTGAGAACGAGGACAACCCATTCCGTCTGCCAGCTACCACCAATTTAATGTCAGGGTGATGATGGGTCCGTTTCAGAAGATGGCAGACACTGCAAGATTCCCAGGAAAGGTGCCCTTCCAAATCTCTCTGTTACCTATTTGCATCCGATTAACCAGTTTTCACCCTGATTTGCTAGCAAACAACGTTGTTACGGGCCACCGCAAAATCCTTGGGAACATCTTAACTGGCATAGCCTCAGGGATGTGCTGGGGCTAGAAGTGCAAAAGACACAGCAAGGACAGAAGCAGAAGAAAGGAGATTAAAAGAAGACTTCACATCCTTTGGGATTTTCCTGCCTTACAGGTGGTCCTCGTTTAACAACCACAATTGGGACTGGAATTTTGGTTGCTAAGGGAAGCAGTCATTAAGCGAATCTGACCCAATTTTATGACCTTTTTTGCAGCAGCTGTTAAAAAAATCACCGTGGGCATTAAGTGAACCACATGGTCGTTAAGTGAATCATGCGGTTCCCCATTGATTTTGCTTGCCAGAAGCCAGCTGTGAAGGTTGAAAATGGTGATCACGTGACCATGGATGCTGTGATGGTCATAAGTGCAGACTGGTTATTAAGCACCCAAATCGTGATCACGTGACTGCGGGGATGCTGCAGTGGTCCTAAGTGTGAGGACTGGTCATAAGCCAGTTTTTTCAGCACCGTCATAAGTCCGAACCATCACTAAACAAATGGTTGTTAAGTGAGGACGACCTGTGCTACCTTGCCCTAAAACAGGGAAGGGAGCAGTGTTAATTCCACCAAGTTTCCCCCCCTCCGCAATCTGAAACCACAGAGATGTGCTAGGCATCCAACGGTTCCCCCCCAAAAAAGTCAAGTCAACACCAAGCCCCAAACCTACTTAGCATGACAGCACTTTGTGGCAACTCCCAATTTTATGAACCCAACCTGTAAACCATCCGGTCTCTCCTGACGACAAGATCAGAAATAACGGGTTTAAATAACAAGGAAGTCGATTTTGGTGGATTTCCTAATAAGCTGTTCAACAATGGGAAAGTCTCAGGAGAGGGTATGCATTCTCCCTTCCTGTAAGGGGGTGGGGCTGTAAAAAGAGCTAGAAAGGGGGGCTGTAGCGGTGGATTCCTACCTGGGGGGCAGGTGGCGTAGACAGTCTCCAAGCTGTCTTCCAGCCCTTACATTCTACGAATCTATTATTACAAGTCTACCAAGCCTTTCAGTGAAACCCAAATAACAGGATATGTTGCTTCAGGGAAAATATAAATCTAAGGAGCATTGGCAGCTTTGAAATCCATGTATTACCCACAATGCTAATTTATGGCTTAAATTATAAGTGGAAGAGTTTCTCACATCTACCATCCAGAAACACCCTCTTCTGAATTTGAAAAGAATCAGCGTCCCATTGCATCTTAAATTTCAGGAGAAACCTAAGCTAGCCTCAAGTCTAAAGGAAGTGGGGGTGGGGGTGGGTGGGAAGGGCCGCATTACTTACGTTCTGGGAGCTGCTGAACTCGGGTTAGCGTCCGGCGAAAGACAAGCCAGTCAATTCGGTTTGCAACCGTGCCAGAAAAGGATGTCCAGACACTGCAACCTCATTCAGACAACTTTAATACATAATGCCCGTTACTGTATGTCTGAACACAGCAAGGCTCTTTTGATCCTGATTCGTAATTTGGATTTCGTGGGAAGCCAAGATAAGCAAACTCTTTCACGACGCACAGCTCCGTGACCTTGGAACCCACACGTCTTGTTTTTGTGCCCCACAATTCTGTATTATGTGCCTCCCAAATGCTCAGCACTGGGGGCACGATTCGCAAAGCCTTTCTACAGCTGGCTGCCAAACCATTATTATTATGAAAATGTACATAGCCACCCATCTCACTTCTGCGACTGAGAGGCGTACAAAATTCACACCCCCCCCAAAAAAAAACATAAGACACAACTCATTAAAACAATAAAAACTATTAAAATCATTTTAAAAAACTATAATCTGTGGGAGAACACCATGCATTTCCCAGAAGCAGAACCCCGCTGCAGGCTCTGTACCAAATCTTGAACATCCAAGGGGGATAGGATTATTGAATATACGGGAGCAATGATATTTACCACAATTAACTAGCTTAATCTTAATTAAATGGAAATTACCTCAAGCATCATTTTGTCCTTGCCGCCCACTTAAGGGCTGGTCCCAACATTGCCACATGTTCTTGGCCTGAAAAAGGCTGTATATTCCTGCTTTAGAGTATTAAAAGCCCCAGAGAAGGGAGCGAAAGAAAACTATTGCTGAAATTAACTAGATTTCCTTGGGAAAAAAAAAAAAATCTGCAGATGAAGACTAGGGATATAATCCAGGTTCCCATATGCTCTGACAAGCAATTAGCTCACTGTACCTATATTATGAAAAACAATTTAGCGTTTGGCACGAAGCAAATGTGGCAGAGCTGCATTATTTCCCCCCCCCTTCCAATTTAATGCGTTTGCTCTTCAATGCATGCAGCAGAGAAGCATCTGTGTTGCTTATTACTGGATCTGTTTGCAAACAGCTCAAGACAAGCACGGGCAAAGTAGGGTATCCTGGGACGTAGGAAGCAGCCCAATTATACACGCAGGGAAACAAAACACTGGCTATAAAACAGGGCTGGTTCACGGGGCTGTGCAGTGCTGTGGATGGAACTCCAGAAAAGTGAGTTCCAGATCGTGGCCCCATTCCCCAAACCAGCTTCCGTGACACTTTGCAGTTTTCACTATACTTGGTCTTTTTTCCTCTCTTATTCTCCTTTCCTCGCCACAAACTCTTTTACCACCCCCACTAATTTTCCAGAACCCCCTCCGATAATATCTGGATTTTGGTCCCAAGCCACTACTGAAGTGCTAATGTTCTACTCAGGCTTGGAAGCAGGCTTGCTAGTCTTCACACCAGGTGTTCTCCAGCCTGGAAGATAACAACTGATCTCTTGTTGACACCAAATGCCACTCTTTCGAATATTCCATCCCTTTTCAAGCTTTTCCATCGTAGCCTGGTTAAAACAATATTACTCCACTGGGCCTTCAGCTCAGGTGGATTGTGGCACCCACCTTGAGCACATATCCATACAGGGAGTCCTTCCTTAATAACCACAACTGGGACCAGAATAAACAAAGCGGTCATTAAGCAAAGCTGACCCAATTTTATGACCTTTTTTGCAATTTTATGACTTTTGCAATTTTATGACCTTTTTTGCGAATCACCATGGGCATTAAGTGAACCATGTGGTCTTTAAGCGAATCATGCAGTTCCTTGTTGATTTTGCTTGCCAGAAGCCAGCCGGGAAGGTCGAAAATGGTGATCACGTGACCACGGGATGCTGCAACGGTCATAAATGCAAACCGGTTGCCAAGCACCCAAATGGTGATCACGTGACCGGAGGGACGCGGTGACGATCATAAGTCGTAAGTCGTAAGTCATTTTTTCCAGCACCGTTGTAAATCCTAACTGTCACTAAATGAATGGTTGTTAAGCGAGGACAACCTGTATTGTTGCTGCGGTTTTAATCTGTTTCTTATTGCTTGTATTCTGCATCGTTGTCCACCACCCAGAGTTTCCACTGATTAGGATGGTTTACAAGTGTCATAAAATGAGCAAAATAATAACAATAACCATGCTCCCACACATCATTTTATTACTCTCTGAGCAGCTGAAAACAACAGATGCCCCAAGTTTTTGCTGTTCAACACGCAGAGAGGTTGGCAATAAAATAGGGTTGACTATATTACTTAGGGGCCATATTGCTACAGAGGAGAAGGAACGCAGTGACCGTTAGGCAACCGTCAGCTTTGCCCAGATAGACAAGAGAAGGTGAAGAAAAGACTGCCCTATCATGATTCGCTTCAATATAAGAACGGAGAAAGAGAATCTCCATCAAGCTTCTGTTATCATACCCTAGAGTAATAAAGAGACGATCCAGTAGCATCTGGTTCCTGACCAGCTCCACCTCAAAGGGCTGACATCAACCCCTCTCCCAAAAGAGCAAAGCTAGGACAAAGTCTAAGACGGATCTGTTTCAATTAGAGAGGACATGCAGCTCTTCTCTGTATACTTAAACCTGTTCCCCCTTCTGCTGTATTAAACATTACAAGGGAAAAATCACTTTTCGAGCAGGGTTTTTCAACCAGGGTTCCGCGGCACCCTAGGGTTCCGTGAGAGGTCACTAGGGGATCCCACTTTATTTAAGAAATTATTTCAAATTCAGGCCACTTCACATTTAGGAGGTCAGTTCCCTTCTTTATTTTCAGTTTCAGAACACTGTGAACGCATACAGACAGGCCTACCCAAGAAACAAATGGAATAATTTTGTAACCTCTGGCCTATCTTTGAGCCTGAACGGGCAGGGGTTCCCCCAGGCCTGAAAAATATTTCAAGGGTTTCCCCAGGGTCAGAAGGTTGAGAAAGGCTGTTTTAGAGAGTTGGTGGGCTGCCCCAGGTCTCTTAAAATGACATGAAGCCTGAGATTGCGCCCAACTTTGTGGCCTGAGAGATCTTCTTCAGGGTCCAAGATCTTGCACATCGCAAACCTAACAAGCAGAGCCAGCTTGTGAATTTGGTTCTGGTTGCAATGCCTCAGGGGAATCCTCATTCCCTAAGCCTCATTCCCTGGGTGGTAATGTAAAATGCCAAAATCATCAGCCAATGCCACTCTGGACAGATTACCAGATCCTTAGAGAATTACAACCCCCCTGCCCCTCTAGGCCTCGATTTGATCCTGTCTCAGCCATGTGTTTAAAAGTACAATCATTAACACAAGAACAACCCAGTCTGGAGGCACAGAAAATGCCTTGCCTCAGCTCATCAAAAATACAAGAGGCCAGCCGCAAAGGATTCGAAAATTAAAAATTAAATACAGAAAGCACTTCCATATAAGTTATCAAACATGCTCCTTTCAGGCAGCGATCACCGACTGCAAAGCAAAGGTTTGTATCAAAGAGGCTTCTCAATTATTCCAGATGCTCTTATTTAAAGCAGCTGCAGCGAGGGGATGCGGCCTCGTCGCTGAAGCCGGCTGGCAAAAGTGCTGCGTCATGTAACTGCATTGTACAATAGCCCAACACCAAACGCCAGCCGGGAGGGCACCTTAAATCTCAGAGTCCGGAGAATGGCGAAGAGGAACGCTCTTCAAGCGGGCAGGGGCTCCGAAGCCGTGGGCAGAGCTTAAACAGCAACCGCCGTGGGGACGGATTTAATATAAATTAAACCACACTTAAGCCCCTCAGCAAAGCTTGGGTTTCAAAAGGGCTCCCAGTTTACGTTAAGCCGTAGCTTGGCTTTGGTTGACTGACCCATTGACCACCAGGAGGCAGTGTTAATGGCAGAGTCCTTGGTGCTCTCTGAGCTTGGTTCTTGGCCTGCAGATGCTGCATTGCCCCACTAGGTAACACCATCAGTGCAGGCTTGGCTGCCTGTTTATACTTAGTAGCTTCATGACGATCGTGCTGATGAGGTTACCTAGCTGGGCCATGCAATGTCTGCAAGCCAATAACCCAGCTCAGAGCTATTAGATGTAAACAGGCGGCCAACCCCACCCTCCCTCGCGCTGATGATGCTACCTAGCTGGGCCATGCAACGTCTGCAAGCCAATAACCCAGCTCAGAGCTACTAGATGTAAACAGGCGGCCAACCCCACCCTCCCTCGCGCTGATGATGCTACCTAGCTGGGCCATGCAACGACTGCAAGCCAATAACCCAGCTCAGAGCTACTAGATGTAAACAGGCAGCCAACCCCACCCTCCCTCGCGCTGATGATGCTACCTAGCTGGGCCATGCAATGTCTGCAAGCCAATAACCCAGCTCAGAGCTATTAGATGTAAACAGGCGGCCAACCCCACCCTCCCTCGCGCTGATGATGCTACCTAGCTGGGCCATGCAACGTCTGCAAGCCAATAACCCAGCTCAGAGCTATTAGATGTAAACAGGCGGCCAACCCCACCCTCCCTCGCGCTGATGATGCTACCTAGCTGGGCCATGCAACGTCTGCAAGCAAACCAGCAAGCTCAGCACTATTACCAACAGTCCTCAACTTGACAGCAATTGTGCCCGGAATTCCCATCGCTAAGCGATGCAATTGTAAAGCATGACTTAGCAACGGCAATCCCTGTGGTCCTGGTTGCAGCTGTTAACTGAATCCCACGGTCATTCAGTGAGGCAACTTCCTGCTGGCTTCCTACAACCAAAGGCAGGGGGAAAGCCAGCCCAAAGTTGTAACTCCCAGGCCAGGAGGCTGGTAAGTGGCTGCTGCTGGGCAGGGGAGGATGCGTGAGGGCACAGCGCAGGTCAGGGAGGGTGTGCAGAGGTGCACGAGAGTGCACCGGTGTGTGCAAGTATGAGTCATGTGAGTTTTGAGTCATAAGTGTGAGTTGGTTGCCAAGCACCCAGATTGCAATCACGTGACTGCAGGGGTACTGGGACAGCCAGAACTCCGAGGACTGGTTGTAACTACCCTTCATTCAATATGGCCATAACTTCAAACAGTCGCTGAAGAAATGGTCATAGGTCAAGGATTACCTGTACACATAAACAGCTAAAAGTAACTAAATAAAAGTAGAATAAGAAAACCAACTGTAACAAATGATACAAAAAGTTAGTTACAACTGCGGGATGCCTAATTTTCACAGCTGCCACAATGTTATTTTGCTATAATCTGAGCTATAAATGATTTACAACCTGAAAAAAGGAGAGGCGTATAAGTATGTATCACCCAGGTTGCTGACGCAAAAGAGACAGAACGTGAGGCTTTACAAAAATCTCTGGAGATGGTTCCACAAAACAACACATGTTGGATTGTTTAAACATCTCCAATTCCACACAGGCAAACGTGTTTCTCAAATGGGATTTTAGACTCTCTTTCCTGTAGTAATGCCAAAGGCAAAATATTATGCCTTGCCCAAAGGAAAGCTTTCTTTAGCTTGGTGAACATCAGTGACAATTAATGTTAACACTCACACACACACACACACACACATACATACTGTATGTGTGTGTGTATTTGTATTTTTTATTTTATTTATTATTCAAATTTCTACTACCCCCCATCTCCCCCCAAAGAGGGGGACTCTGGGTGGTTTACAATAAAATTATCCCTTTAAAACCTCAACACAGAAAATCAACACCCAAAATACTAAAATAAGAAATAAATGCAAATAAATGTAAAACAAGCGATACAACTTGTACGCGTATATTTACCTTGTTGGACCATTTATAGGCCTGGAGCAGTTGACTGTAGAGGGGTGTTTTGTCTTGAACAGGATCTAGACTAAGCAGACCGCTGTTGTGGAGGGGATGGTTCTCAGACGGCTTGCCCACAAGGTTACTCAGGCGCTCCAACTCGCTAAAAACAAATTACAGGAAACACACACAATTAGGAAGCATAGCTGACACCCACAGTTTTCACAAATCCATCCGTGGTGTGAGTTGATAATAAATAAGCTGCACTGTCATCCTCTCGCCGTGAAAAAAAGGGGGGCTAAAATTAAATGTAACGAAGACCACGCTAATGACGACAGAAGAAGAATCGACAGCGAAGATACTGAAGTGGTGGAAAGCTTCCGCCTTTGAGGATCAACAGCAAAGGAACCAGCACTGAAGAAATCTGTTGCAGATTAGCAGGCGTGAAGGATCTGGAACAGATATTCTCTAGGGCCATGATGTGTCTATCCCAAAAAGATCAGAATCATGGAAGTGCAAGCTGGACTTTGAAGAAGCAGGAGAGGAAGAGTATTGATGCCTTTGAACTTTGGCGTTGGAGAAGACTCTTGAGAAGACCGTGGACAGCCAAGAAAACAAGCCAACAGATCATCAAACACATCAACCCAGAGTTCTCACTCAAGGCATGAACGATCAGATTCAAATGATCCTACTTCAGAAACATTGAAAGACCGAACCCTCTGGAGAGAGAGCCAGTGTGGTGTAGTGGTTAAGGCACCAGGTTAGAAACCAGGAGACAACGAGTTCCAGTCCCACCTTAGGCACAAAGCCAGCTGGGTGACCTTGGGCCAGTCTCTCTCTCTCTCAGCCCTGGAAGGAGGAGGAAAGGGCAAAACACTTCTGAAGATCTTGCCAAGAAAACTGCACGGACTTGTCCAGGTAGTCGCCGGGAGTCAACAATGATTTGAAGGAACCAAAAGACAGGTAGGTAGGTAGGTATCTGGAGAAGAAAGGTGGAAGGAAAGAGAAGAGGATGACCAGCAGCAAGGTGGAAGGATTCAATCAAGACAAAACACAAAGTTGGAAGACCTGAAGGACCAGGTTGGGGACAAATCTTCATGGAGAAGGTCTAGCTATGTGGTTGCTAAGAGCTGACTCTGACTTGATGGCAATCAATCAATTTCTATCCAAGCAAGCTACACAATTCCCAGAGTAGTTCATAATCCTAGGAAAGTTGGAAGGAAAGAGAAGAGGAGGAGGACAGGCAGCAAGGTGGAGGAACTCAGTTACAATGGTGATGGGTGCACTGATGGAAGACTTGAAGGACCAGGCTGGGGACGGATCATAATGGGGAAAATCTATCTTTGTGGTCGCTAAGAGTCAGCATCGACTTGATGGCAGACAATCAATAAACTTCTATCCAGGCAGATGATACAATCCCCAGAGAAGTTCATAATGCTGAGAAAAGTGGAAGGAATTAGAGGAGAACAGGCAGCAGCAAGGGGGAGGGACTCAGTTACGGTGGTGATGGATGCACCACTGACAGGCCTGAAGGACCAGGCTGAGGGCAGACCCTCCTGGAGAAGGTCTAGCTACGTGGTTGCTACGAGCTGACTCCAACTCAATGGCACATAATCAATAAAACATAGCCCCCAAATAGAAACAAAGAAACGGTGAGATAAAAGTATAGACATTTTAACACTTTATTCTTGTACCGCAAAGGTCTGCGTTGTGCACCCCACTTCAGAGGTCACTGAGTTAGAGAACATAGCACAAGATGAGTAAAACTTGGGCCAAGACTCTAGAAAATCACTGCCAAAATATTACTGCTACTATTACAGTAATTAAGCTTGCACACTGCTGAATCATTCCAGTCCTTGCAACTTTCTACAAACGATAAATACAGGAAGACTTTCTCTACAAGAAACCAGTAAAAGCTGACAAGTACCAGAAAGGTGAAGAGACATGAGTTTGCAGAGACCTGGGCAGGCTTCTGCTACTCTGAGCAGGCCATGGTCCTCAAGTGACAGGCCAGGATCCACTACATAGAGTCACAGACCATCTTTCTCAGCAACAGCCCCACCACAATCCCTCAAACTCAGTCCACAAATGCACAGGTGGATCCCCTGCCCAAACAGCTTAAAGTCCACTCTAAAGACGATACCAGGAATAAGATAATAAGACTACCTAATTATCGACCATCTCGGAATAACCACACATACAAATGCAGCCAGAAACCATGCCTTTTTAGCCATGGTTTGTTGAACAAGCCACAACCTCCGAGGCTAGGGAGTCAGTGAAAGCGACACTGAAGGCGGAGGCTCTGTAGAACCCTGAATGCAGCGGCTGATTTAGTGGGTGGAGTGCAACTGGACGCAGAGGTTCCGTAGATAACATGGTCATAGTGCACAGACTGCAGCTGAATATGGAGGCTCTATAGATACATGAATCCCGAACATGGTCATATCAATAGGCCCAGTGCCACTGGACATGGAGGCTCTATAGGTACATGACCCCTGAATGTGGGTCATAGTTAGTGGGGGGACTGCAACTGGACATGGAGGCTCTATAGACACATGAACCCTGAACGTCGCTGTATTTAGTAGGTATACTGCCTCCGGATGTGGAGGCTCTACAAATGACTTCAGCTAGATCAGCCTGCTTCCCTCCCCCCTACCCGATATGAGCAGGATGGCTCCTGCTGCAATGCAGCACCGAGGTCCCAGTCATGCCCATGCCTTGCAGGTGGGGATGATGGGCAACGTAGTCCCACCCCTTGGGGAGCAAAGGGCCGGGCAAGGCCGCCTGGGCCCGCCCCCTTCCTGATTATCCTGCTTGGCCGCGCCCCTCGAGGGGCAGCGGCGGAAGAGGAAGGGGCGTGACCGTTGCCCGGGGCAACCGGCCCTCATTCTCTCCCCCCCCCCCCGCCCTCGCGGGGCTGCCTCACCCCAAGTCGCGGCTGACGGAGTGGAGGCTCTCCTGGAAGCTGGCGAGGAAGCCCTTCTCGCGCCCCTCCAGGGCCTCCTTGTGGCGCCGGCCGTCCTTGAGGCAGTCGAAGACCCGCGTGACGCTGGAGCGCAGCGCCTGGATGGCCGCGATGGCCTGCGCGAAGGCCTCCAGGTTCACCCCGGCGCTCAGCACCCCGTCCGCCATCTTGGAACGGCGCCTTCCAGCCGCGGGGCGGGCCGGGAAATGTAGTCCGCCGGCGGAAGCGCGGCCCGGGCTTCCCAGCGGGAAAGCGGCCGCCGCGAAGGCGCCTGGGAGCGGGAGGGCCGCTTCGTCCGCAGGGCCCGACGGGAAGTGTAGTGCGCGGAGCGGAGGAAAACGCGCGGGGCTTCCAGGTGCTGAAACGAACAGCTCCTCGCCCGCACCGCCTCCGCTCATCAATCGCGTTTCCTATTAATTTATTGACTTTGCGCGGGGGTTGGTGCTCTCATTTGTTTTTCACAGGCTGCCTTTGTTATTGGCCTGATTTATTGCTGGAGTGCCACATTTGCTTTTAACTGGTGCCTCCCCTTAGCAAGGGCCAGTACTGGATCAACTTTGACCTTGGAAACTAAGCAGGATTAAGCCTGCTTAGGCTGGGGAATTGAAAAATTATCCCACGAGACAGGAATAACGCTCCTTCTGAAAGGCTGATGAGAAAGCTGCATTGACTTAATGCCTGTATTTGCTTTTTATTTTACAGCTTGCTTTCCTACCTCTGATTTTATTTTCTTATTTGGCTTAATGCATTTGCACTTTGGCATTTGCTATTTCATTTGCTGTGCCTGCATTGGCCCCTTTAGTTGCATTTCTCCATTTTGTTTTCTTGGTGCGTTGACTTTTTTTTTTAACCCATCATAGCATTTACTGCTTCATCTTATTTTTATCACTTCCAGTAATTATTTTACCTCTTGGGCATTCTGTTTGATTACTTCCAAATAAAGCAGCGCGTTGATCTTTATTTAGGTTTAACTTGTCACATTTGTATTTGCTATTTTATTTTTCAGTTTGCTACTTCATTTGCTTCTGCTCGGTGCATTTGTGCTTGGCATTTTATTTAGATAACCAGCCCTTCTTTGTTACAGCAGCTCCCAAAAGAAGATGCAGATGAATTCAGCTGACTTTCAACAAACACAAATAAAACCATCTTAATCACACCCATTTTTTCAAAACGCCCAGAGCAGCTTAAAAATCCACAGTAGAGAATGGAACCACCATAAAAAGAAAGGGCAGCAGAGTTAAGCTAGGTATTTGTTGGGCACTAAAGGTTTGGAGAGGATTAAAACGAGGGGGGAATTACACAATTTGTGGTACTTCTATTGTAAACTGCCCAGAGTCCCTTTTGGGAGATGGGCGGTGATCAATTTGATTGATTTTTGATTAATAAATAAATAAATACCCTCTTTTGGAGCCATTCAGAGCAAAGCTGACACTTTCAAGAGAGCGTAACTCTCATTCAGAAGCTCCAAATAGGCTATAATACTACCATCTCATCCATAAATCTATGAGGCATTACACGGAGATGCATGAGGACTGGGCTGACACAAGGCACTTATCCTAGCTTTGAATTAGCCTCTTTTCTTGATTGACCCAATCTGTTGAACCAGATACTAACCCAGTGGGTGGTGCTTGCATAGCTTCTGAGTCCCAAAGAAAACTACACCAAGCCAGGGAGGCTGCAGATGGCTGGAGAAAAGATTATTGCCCCCCCCATCTCCCCTTCTCCATTTGAAAAAGCCCCCTGGGAGGGGTTCATCCTTGGAATAGAAGGGAAGGTGGGAAGCAAGGAAGTTTGCAAGCAGCTGAAAAGAGGACCATTTCTTCCCTACTGCTCTATCCCTCTGCAGCCTCCCTGGCTGCTCCCATTTCTCCATCTGTAAAATTCCCAAAGAAAGATGCTTCCTCTGGAGGTCTCCCTTGGGATTGACGGAAGAGTGGGAAGCCAGGGAGGATGGTCAGTTCCCCATCAATCCCTCCGCAGCCTTCCTGGCCACCCCCGCCTCTCCATCTGAAAAATCTCACTGGCAAGTTCTCTTTAGAGGCCATTACAGCAACTCCAATTTGTAGGATTTTAGGCTTTTCACAGAAGGTGTACAAGTTATTTGGTGTTTTAGCCAAAAAAAAACCCACCCACAAACGTTTTGCCAGCATTCTGCAGATACACAAGGTCTTCTGTTAAAGCTTTTACCCTTAGATTAATTTTGTCCCCCTAATATTCACACCCTATTTATTTTTAGACCTTTTCCCCAGAGAATCGCGCGCTCCTCTGTGTTCCTTGGCAGAAAACATAACATGCCGTGTGGGTATACCACAATGAGTCCTCTCATCTGCTCTGCATAATACTCCCGGGAACCTTTATTCCATCTGTTGTCATTCAACGCAAGACTTCTTACTCTTAAAACTCAGTGCGTTCAGATGTGCCTCTGTGGCAGCTTTATTAAGATGCAGGAATCAGTTGACATCAATCCTAGGTTTTCCTAGAGCTTGGAAATTAGACATTTTCATGGAAGTCAGAAATCAGATTGCTTAATTACTTGATCTTGCTTATATAATACTCTTGCAGGCTCATGAATTCCCTACTCAAGTTCCAATATGCAGCTGTTAATCTGTTTTGGAGCGTTCCTATAAAAAGTATTCCACACTTCCAACTCCCAGTCTGAATTCTTCATATCCAGAGGACATAAAATGAACATAAACGTCTCCAAAATCAAAATATACTCATTCTACCGCACAGAATCGAAGATGCTTATAGAACTGAAGTGTCACAAAACTTGAAGGGTTATTTTATTTGTATAAAATTTGCTGCAGCAGCCAGTCACAAAAGAACCATTAGCCCAAAGGTAACCTTTGCGATATTCCCCTACTTCAAACATTTCTTTTGAAATCTCAACTCAGTTTTCATCCCAAGCTGATATGGGCACTTTTTTTCCAAGTCTGTTGTTAGCCCCAATAAACATTACTCATGAATTGCATTGCAAAAACTAGCCATGCAAATTTCAATTCAGTTTGGCTCCCGTGTGAAATGGGTGGCATTTCTGTCCAGTTTCCAAGCAGGCAATCTCTACCACATAAAATTCTTGGAGGTATGATGGACCCCTCTGAATTGGATATGGATAGCCATTGGAGACTGAAAACTGGCAGGATTAGAACCGGGAAGGTAGAGGATCTCAGCCCACTTTCTAATGTTGCTATGATTTAATCAAATCTGTATGCTGCTCAACTCCTAGTGACTCTGGGTGGCTTTACACTGAAAGGACACCACTCCTTTTTCCTTCCAGAATAGCCTTAAAGGTGAAATCTCTTTTCCTTGACCGCAGCAAGAAATGGAAGCATTAAATAGTATATAAATGGAAGTTTATACTTACATCCATACAATCATTGCCATTTTCATTGGATTTCATTTACACACTTGCTGTTCACATGTATCAGCATTAATTCCTATGTACTGCAATCCCTGTATCACAAAGAACGCTCCACAGATTGGTTATGTACAAGAAATAAAGTCGTTCTCCAGTTCAGCTCAACGTCCAGCAAGTTTCATTTTATTTTCATGAATACAGAATTGTTTCCATTCTTTCCTTTAAAAAATACAACTTCCCAGTCTATATGTCACCCTCGGATTGTCTAGCGCAGGTAGTCCTCGCTTAACCACAATTGGACTGGAATTTTGGTTGCTAAGTAAAATGGCCATTAAGCAAATCTGACCCAATTTTACCACCTTTTTGTGGTGGTCTGAGCGAATCACTGCATCCGCTAAGCAAACCATGTGGCTGTTAAGCAAATCACACAGGTCATTGATTTCTTTTACCAGAAACCGGCCAGGAAAGTAAAAACATGGTGATCATGTGACCACAGGATGTTGGGGTGGTGATAAATGTGAACTGGTTGCCAAACACCCGAATCGTGATCACATGACTGCGGGGACACTGTGATGGTCATAAGTGTGAGAATCAGTCATTAGTTTTTTTCAACACCGTTGTAAGTCTGAACCATCACTAATCAAATCGTTGTTAAGTGAGGACCACCTATGGTCTCCCATCCATGTACTAGCTGTCTCTGTCCCTGCTTAGCTTCCCCCCCACAATGTCAGCCAAGGTTGCAGCTCTCTATACTTCAAAAACGGTAGATTAAACGCAAAGCCATGTTTAAGACTTTAACTGGCTTAGTCCTCTTTTGGCACTGTTTCCTTTCACAACCTCACACAGCATTTCAAAACATAAGCACTAGCCAGAAAATTGGGCTAAACCAAATGATTTGTGGGCATTTATTTCCAGGCAGCCCTCAACACAGGGAACCCAGACCCATCGAGGTCCTCCTTAAGTAAAAGCTTGGTCCTTTCAGGGGCTACACCTTGTAAACTTTGGAAACAGAAGATGGATGCTTGCCATCTGCAGTTGCTGCAAGAGCTTTGCACCTTTATCCACACAATCTGACACTCGCATGAGAGATGGGTGAGTTAAAAATAGCAAAACTTTCGAAGAAATTTGTCATGCTGTTTGGGTAGGCAACCCTCAGTCCCCAAATATTCATCCGTTTTTATCTGGAGAAATAATTGTCATCACACTCAGACTGCAGCGCAATACAAAATGCCCCAGGATTTGCAAAAAAAAAAGCAAATTGTTCCAGGATGGAACAAAGCTGTAGTGCCCCTCTGTAAGAGTGAACTATATTATTATTGAGGTGGAATAATTGCTTGAAAATAGAGCTGCGAAGACGTTCAGAGGAGGAGGGGAGGAAAACAAACAAACAGAACTCAGATGGTTTGGAAATAAATCCCAATTGCAGTCAATCCACTTAGCTTCCCCCTAAAAAGTGGAGGAATTTTGCTTCTCTGCCTGTCCCCCCAAAGGCAGCTTGCTCTGAAGCATATGCACTTTTCGTTCAACCAAGATGTGGCTTTGAGTCATCTTCTGCCCCTCTGCTGTTTGTGCACCGCTCGCCTTGAAAAATCTGCACTCGTGCATTTTATTTTTAAAATATATAAAAATACATATTTACATTTTGTAAAAAAAAGAGAAGGAGGTGGAAAGGGGTTCTTTTTGGAGCAGCTTCAGAAGCAGTTGCTGGGAGTAGGTTTGACCCATATCAGGGAGGGGGAAAATGAGAATGAGAACAAAGTTCTGTGTTTTCAAGAGCTACCACCCAGCAAAATAAAACCTCCAGTTTCAAAGGCAGTGTACCTTAAACGTGAGGTAGCGGCAACAAAAAGGGGCCTTCTTGCCCTTACAAGCCAGGCCAAGAATCAAGGCAAGTCTAATTTAAACCAGGGGTGCAGCTTCATTAAACTTAATTTTTAAAAAAGGTGCAATTTTTTTTTTATTTTTTTGCAAATTGAATCACATTGCTCACCTCACACCGAAAAGGTGGACCGCTCCAGAATCGGGAGATAATTGAGCTCCAACGCCCACATTTTCATCTGCTGAAAGGTTTCAGGGTTACAATTGGTATTCAAGCAGCAAATGTTTTAAAGCGCCGCCTTTGTAGCCGTAGCAATGGGAAAGACGGGCGCTCCAGATTTATTCGCCTTTCCATCAATTGCAAAACGGCAGCCCTGCCAAGAACAAATGAAATCCAAAAGGCAACATATTTGGGGAGAAGGGTAGGGAGAGAGAAGCAGCATCAGATAGAACTTTTTGGCACTCATGCTTTTCCAAATTCTCTGACATACTCAAGACTCCGCATGTTACAATAGCAATTTGTTTTTTCCCACTCCTTTGGCTTCCAAGAAGTTCTCAGCATACCAAGATTTCACAAATTACGATGACAAGTTATTTAGACACTGCTCTACCTCCAGAGGAGCCCAGAGAACTGAAGAAATAATAGGAAAAACATAGCTCTTAAATATTAACCAGTTCAGCAGATAACTGTTTTGATCTCTCTAGCCCAGTGTTTCTCAACCTTGGCAGCTTTAAGAAGTGTGGACTTCAACTCCCAGAATTCCCCAGCCAGCATGCCATCTTTTTTCATCCTCCTCCTCCCGTTTATTACAGCCCTAAGGCCAGCCACAATAAAACTATACAATGGCAACAATCTTACATTAATACATACATACATATAAACAAAAGCAATTTATATACTACAATCCAAAATTAAGAATGAAAATACTAAAATGAATTGAAATAAAACGCTATGTTAAGAAATTCAAAATCTAAGCGACGGTGTGGTGTATTGTGCAGATGGTAGGACAATACTGGGCAACCTGGGAGGATATTTTTGGGGCCTTGTCCGAAAGGAGTAACATGAGATAGAAGCCACGCTCCCTGCCTGGAAATTTCTTCAATAATGGATTTATAAGGATCTGTCTAGAATCCTTATATAGGGAACAATATAACAGCATATGGCTTAGGGTTTCTATTGAGCCATCACCGCATGCGCAGGAGCACCCTTGAAACGTCCAAAAAGGACTGCTGAGGGTGGTGCATCCAGCCTGGCTGAAGTGAAAGCTTTACAAAATTTCAGAATTGCGATAGATGATCGATAAGCTGGAATGAACCCTTCCGGAAGAAAATGACAGATATTGGGGTGTAGCACCTTAAATTTGTCTGGAGATCTACATCCCAGATTCGTTGTTTCAGGGCGGTTCTAGCATTATCAAATCCTAATGAGCACAGACTTTCCATAGAGAAGCCCAACGATTTAATTTTGTCTGAGGCTTTTTTCAGCCAAGATGACTTAAAACTATCTCTAAATATTCATGGGGCTAGACCCATAGGCAACTGAATTAACTTTAGCCAGAAGGTAAGAAGGACATTACTGTCTTTTTTCAATGCTTAGCTGACCAAGCCCACTGAGCAGTAGGCAGGGGGCTGTGATATTTTCCCAGAGGAAGAATTCTCTATCGGAGGAGCCACCACCAATACGGCCATGCTGCAGGTCAACCGCATGTGGCTAGACCCATTGATGGGACCACCAGTGGAAGCAGCTCAGCCATCTGCATTCCTGTAAGCTGATGAGATCAATATTAAAGGACATCTTCCAGCTGCCCAATCTGACAATCGATATTCTGAATCCCAAAGGTCTTAGCAGGCCAATTTCATGAGCTTTCAACTGGGAGCATTTCTGCAGCACTCACCTTGAAGCAGCAAGGATGGTTATATATAATTTCCACTTGTCCTTCTATGTTTTCTAGCTTTGCTCAACCTTCACTGGCAAGTTTTGCGGGAGAAAGAGGAAAGCTAAGAGCCACTTTAGCTGATTTGTTTAAACTTGCCTTTTGTCCTTCTGCAAAACTCTAAGCAGGTTGGACTTTGACGCTTGGATGGGACACCACCAGGAGATCCCAGGGCTGCAGCTGGAGGGGGAAAGCAGCAGTGGCCAACCACTTCCATATTTTTGCCAGGAAAAAAAAGAATTAGATTGATTTGTCCAAGAAGTCACATGAAGATCCATTTATCACACTGAGCCACTCACTGACTGTCCAGCAAGCTTTGGCTATTGGGCAGTTTAAAATTAATAAATTAAATAAACCTCCATTTGTATGTTTGCGTTCCCTAAAAGCAATCAGGGTTCAGCTTCATTCTCCAAACCAGAAGGCAATTCTCTGTATGTTAAGGAGGTAAGTTCAAAGGTTTTCCCCTTGATGGATTGAACTGGAAGTCACAAGCAAACAATAATAATTAGAATTGGAAAATAAAGCAGTCTGGGACTCTTGATTACTGCCTGGTGGCTGTGTTCACACAACATGCTTAAGACCCAGATGCATTCACACCTGTAAAGCTTGCTTGACTTTAATTTTGGTTAAGCATTTTTTAAAGCTAAGCTTGCATTTATTCAGGTCTGTGGCTCAACTTAACTGGGTGAACCCAGAAAGTATGTTAACTTGGTAATAGCTTATCCATATTGGATGGACACAACCATCCAGTAATAAACTTCAGGGGATATCCTGGAATACGATTTGAAAACTCTGTATCCATGCTACCATTGGCACTTACTTCTCTCCCTTTCATTTCCTACTGCTTCTTTCACTTCCCACTTCTCATTTCCTGCCTAGCCCCTCCAATTAGCATTTCTGTCCCCCCAGTTTTGGGGCTTTCTGTCAAAAAGAAAAAAAGCCTTTCATTGCTTGCACCCACCACCTCTGTTTTCCACTGTTGTCCTTTAAGAGGGTACCACCTTCTAAAATTAAAAAATACAGAACTATTTATTTTTCTTGGAAGGATGCCCTAATCAGATTAATTCCAAATTTAATAAAGTAGCATCTTCTCCTTTTGCAAGAATCCAGATTTTTATCTGCCAGGATGAGAACCAAGCTTCATTTGAATTTGGATGGAAAGAAAAGCTCATAACTATCCCTGGCATTCGGTATGTCTGATGTTTCACCATTTCCATTTCATAAGTACTTTCCTCGGTGAGCGCAGCATACACACACACAGAAATGCACCAGCTGAACAAGAACCTGGAAAATTGTTGAAAAAAAACAACAACAAAAGGACACAACAGCCTCTACAGATGGCTTGAAGGAAAGAAAATTATCAGATGGTGTGGAAAAAAAAAAGGGGAAAATAGGATGGAAGTTTTGCAGGAGGCAGGTGGAAGAGAAAGGCTACTTTGCAACGTTTTTCTAGAGTGTTCCAAAACAGGTTCCATTATTTCAGCACCAGGAATTGGACATGTTTTCACAGACTAGCATCAAGTCTGGGTCCCAGGCTGAAGGCTATACTTATAAAGCTAACCTCAAATCCAATTTAAACTCAGGCTAAACGAAATGAGAGCGCCAGCTTGGTGGAGTGGTTAAGGCACCGGGCTAGAAACTGGGAGGCTGTGAGTTCTAGTTCTGACTTGGACACAAAGCCAGCTGGGTGACCTTGGGCCAGTCACCCTCTCTCAGCCCTGGGAAGCAGGCAATGGCAAACCACTTCTGAAAAACCTTGCCAAGAAAACTGCAGGGACTTGTCCAGGCAGTCTCTGAGAACTGGACGCAATTGAACAGATAAAAAAAAGATAAATGAAATGAATATGTTAATCTGTTTGCCTTATAGTTCGTGGCTTCTCTCTCTCACGTTCCTAAAAATTTAGGGGCCAATTCTGGTGAATATTGTTTCTGGAACCATATAGAAACATTGCACAGGCAATCATAACATGAAGAAATTAAGATTGCATGCCTTCAAGAACTGCTTGAAGGACATGATATAACGCAAGTAACATTTAGAGCTTAATAAACAGCATTTACTGCTTAATAAGGTTTTTTTTTTATTAAAAAAGGAGTATCTTTCTTACAGAAAACATATGATTATGCAACCCAAAGGGATATTGCAGTATAACTGAGCGTTGAGCTACAAAATCATAGCTTCTAACATCACAGATCGAGACTTTGCTATCCAATAACATACTTGGCATGCTTGTGAACTGGGTTATATCATTTAAAGAAACAAAACTTTCCAAAGATTACAGAGAAATGGAAACAGATTATGAACACACCAGCAACAGTAAGAAAAGTTTGTGAAGCTGTAAAAAAGACTAAAACAGAGAGGTACCTGGACCAGATGGGTTACTGGCTTACTATAAATGTTTTAGGGATGAACTTTTAAAACCTTTGCAAAATATGATGAATTCTATTTCACAGAGGGAAAAGATGCCAGAGAACTGGAAAGAAGCTAATATAGCATTAATATCCAAGGAGGGACAAGATTTCACTTTAATAAGAAACTATTGGTCCATATCTTTATTGAATAATGACTAAGTTTTTTATAACATTTTGGCTGAGAGGTTGAAAATAATTTTGCAAGAATTCATTCACAAGGATCAATGTGGATTTTTATGTAAAAGACAGTTAAAGGATAATATAAGAAATGTGTTGGCCATTTTGGAATACTTAGAGCAACATAATGAAAAACAAGCTGCATTGATTTTCTAAGATGCAGAGAAGACCTTTGACAGTTTGACCTGGGCTTTCCTGTTTGAAATTTTGGAAGATATGAATCTCAGAATTTTATTCAATGGGTAAGATCGATTTACACTTCACAGAAAGCACAAATAATTGTTAATGGAGATTTAACAAAACCCTGAGAGATACAAAAAGGGACAAGACAAGGATGTCTGTGGTCCTGTTTATTTTAGTTCTTGAAATATTGAATAGCGATATAAAACAGGATGAGAAAATTGTGGGAGTAAAGATTAAAAAAGAAACGTAATACATTAGGGGCATTTGCTGATGACTTGGTGTTGGTTTTGGAGGATCCACTAAAGGGGATAGAAACAATTAAAAATTAATTGTTTTTAAAAATTAAACAAATTTGGTGCATTAGCAGGTTTAAGAACAAATAGAAGGCAAGGTGTTAAAAACATGAAAATAGAAGATCAAACAGAATTGATGAATGAAATGGGTTTTAAGATTCAGAGGAAAGTAAAATATTTGGGTATCACTGACAAATAAGAATTGCATGCTGTTTCAAAATAATTATGTTAAGAGATGGAATGAAGCTAAAAAATATATGTTAAGATGGGAGAAACTACAGCTGTCATCATTGGGGAGAATTCCTGTGATAAATGTCCTGCCTAGAATGATGTTTTTGTTTCAGACAACAGCTGTTTTGGCAACTGATGTACCACTTAAGCAGTGGCAAAAAGGTACACCTGAGTTTTTATGGCAAGGGAAAAGCCACCGCTTTTCTATTTTTCTGCTCCTATTTCTTTTTACTCCTATAGTTTTTCATTCATTTCCCCCCCCCTTTTTTTTCTCTATTTGTATTAGTCTTACTCCTGTGTTTAAAATTTTCAATAAAATTATATATGTGAAAAAAAGAAAACTGGGTTATATCAAGTGAGGCAGTCTTAAGTAGTCTTCGCCACAAATTGGTCCCCCCCCCCCCCCCCAGATGTATAGCCCAGGAAGGCCAGACTTGTTGAATATCTTGGTTTGAGCAAATGAAAACCTGGATTATGCAATTGGTCACAAAGAGATACCGCTGTCCAGGGTCCTGAAATGAGATTTTCTTCTGTGGTGCCCGAGGACCCAGGATTTGAACCCACAATTTCCCACATGCATACATATTGTCATTCCACTGAGCTATAACAAGATGGAGAAATTATCAGGAACCTGGAGAAAATCTCAGAATTCCTGCTGGTTGGAACAGGCAATGGATTAAATCCTAATGCAGATTACAAGGTGTGCTTGGTTTATGAAACCCTGCTACATCTTGCCCACAAGATTGTTCAAGAAACCAACATGGGGAAAACCAAGCCAACTAGAGTGGGCCAAGAATGATCCAGCTGGCTGGCAATTATAGGAGCTATTATACCCCCAGCAGACTAGAAAAACACCAGATTGGGATTAACTGCATAGCATGGCACTCAGATTAATTTGCTGGCCTAAAGAATTTTATCCCTTACTGGCAATCCCAGTAATGCCACTCCATTCCAACCAACCGAGCAGCATGCAACATAAATAGAAAGCTAAAAACAATTTAAAAAAAGACTGGAGTATCACATCCATGCCAACCTCCTCCAGGGATTAAGATAGAAGCAATCCCTCCTTCTGGGCCCTGCATTTTCTCTCAGTGCAAAAGGGTAAGGCCATGTTTAAAAGCCAAACTCTGCCTCCCTGGAGAAGTTCAGTTTTACAACTCTCCTACTGTCAATTTAAAAGAATAAATGGGATGTAGGCAACAGCCAGCAAACCGAACTCCATCTGTTAACATCTGTGTGTGAGGGAATGTTAAAGAGGTATACTTTGTTTTACTGGTTGCATTTCAACAAGGAAAACCAATCTTGTTTGCTTGGAAGATGAGCAGGATCAGGCCTACTTAGTTCTTGAATGGGAGACCAGAAAAAAAAAACCCACTCATAGCTGTGCTGTAGAGCAAAGACAACTGGGGCCTTGTGGGCACCAGGAGCTGGGTTTGACTCAAGGCAGACTTTGCCACTTCCTTTCATTTATTAAAAAAATCCATGTTACACAACGTGTTTTCAGAATAATTTAGCCTCAGGTTTCCATCACCCCTTTACAGTGAGAACAACCAACCCTTCTAAAACCATTAGCAATCCATTATTTACTGTAAAACAACAAAGCACTTTTTGCATTGAACTCTGAGCTTTTTCCATTGGGGTTGAGCGAGAAATACAATGTTCAAGTAACAGGAAAGACATGTTCTCCAGCTACAAATAGTCACTTCTTTAAGATCATATGTGAGCCTTTGAGTTTTCAGAGCCAATGTTATTGCAGTCTTCTGGCAGAAAAAAATGAAAATAAAAAAATAAGGACTTAAAAAAAAAAAAGCTTGAAGTACCTATATAAGTATCAGTTCCTCCCTTATCAAGATAGCTCTCCAATTAAAAAAAAGCCCACCCTTAATTTCCCTACACAAATAACTTCCTAAGAGGAGAAACTGGAACTCAGGATCTGAAGAGGTGAGTTTTCCTTTCCCTGAATGCGTTCAAGCATAGGTTGGACACCTGTCCACCAGAGAGATTTTAGTCTGGATTCCCACACAGCACAGCAGGGTGGATTCAATCACCTCAGCTGTCCCTTTCCAATTCTGCTTATATGCAAAAAGAAAATTCAGGAGCAAAGCAAGGGCAAATGGTGAAGTGGGGTGATGGCAGGAGAGAAATGGGAGTATCAAAAAAAAGAAAATCATGATTTTAATGGTTGTTTTCAGGCTGGTCTGTCTTGTTTTGTCTGTTTTTAGTATATCTTCGAAGCCACTCAGTCTGCTGAGTGGCTAGCTATATTAAATTTAATAAACAGAAAGATCCATTACTTGAGGTTCTACTTGGTTAAACCCAACCTTCACCAGACCATTTCCAAGGGAGGTTGCACATCTTTGTTCCCTTAGATGACAATCTGCATTTGGCCGAAACAAGGGAAGAAAGTAGCAGTTTGCTTTTACTAATTCATATGCATTGGTTTAAACTTAGATACAGTTGCTATGATTGAAACAAAAATATGAGGCACTCATCCTAGCTGCTCTTATAAACAACCAGTTAGGTAAGATGTGCAGCTGGCAGCTCTTAACCATTGATGCGATAACACCAAAGTCAGTTCCCCTCCTTCCAATTCTTTAGATTTTGAACAATGTTTTGAAGATGCCTTCATATAGCACCTCCAACTTCACTTGATGTATTTTTGTCTTTAGAACAGCACAGCTGTTATGAGGAATAAATGCATTCCTTTCCTAAATTATGGGGTTTCAGATGTGAACTAACTCCAGGAAGCTGGGTCAAAGGAGAGAAACATTCTGATAGGAAGTCAAGCCACAGGTCCCTCTTAACCTCAGCCGTTTCCAACATGATGTCCTCCAACAGTATTGTACTTCAGTTCCCAGAATCCTTGTGTTCCTTAGGGATTCTGGGAATTGAAATCCAGCACATACAGAAGACACCAGGTTGGTGGTTACTGATCTGCATCAACTAAAAATAACTTACCTGGGTTTGAAGCTGAAGTTCAAATGCTTGAGATTCAAACTCATATCTGCAGCATGCAAACTGGTTGCTCTTAGCTATGGACCTCTCGCTTTCTCATTTTTGAGTACAATGAATACCTATGACATTCTCAGAGATATATTAAAAAAATGACATTCTTGAGGGCCAGTTTGGTGTAGTGGTTCAGGCACCAGGCTAGAAACCAGGAGGCTGTGAGGTCTAGTCCCACCTTGGGCACAAAGCCAACTAGGTGACCTTGGGCCAGTCTCTCTCTCAGCCCTAGGAAGGAGGCAATGGCAGACCACTTCTGAAAACCTTACCAAGAAAACTTCCAGGCAGTCTCCAAGAATTGGACACAATGGAACAGATTAAAAAAAGATGTTCTTTGTCTGCAATAGCAGTCATTTGAATTTTTGCTACTGTGATGCTCTTTGACATCATTGGCAACACAACGGCATGCTTATCTGCAGAGAGTAAGGATGACCTTGACAGGAAGACCCAGGTGCGGTGGCCTAGCAAAAGGGGCTAAAGCATTTTTAAATCAGGAACATGTAGATAACTTTCAGAAGCAGTTCAGACACCTCCCTAATTTACTGAACTGTAAGGGAGGAGGAGAAACAGCATAATCAGATTTGCAGGATTCTGTTGTTACAGCCACAGGGGTTTTAGACTTCCTGTGGAATTTATTGGTCTGGTCTCCATGGTGCGGCTGAGATCATTACACTATTCTTTTGTCAGAGAAGCAAGACATAGGACAGAAGTACAAAATAGTAAGCTAATAAAAACAAAGACATGAGATTAAAAGAGCTAAAATTAGTTCACACGCATTATACTTCATCATACCTCCATCCCAGGTGAGGTAAGTGATGCTGTGACTGCCCTCTCGGTTCCTGGGGGCTGTAGGGGTCTGGATGGGGAACAGGCTTCGGCTGAACCCTGGTAAGACGGAGTAGCTGTGGGTTAAGGGTTCCTCCGTATCCGGGACTTTGTCATCTTCAGTTCTGGATGGGGTTGCACTGCCCCAGACAGACCCAGTGCATAACCTGGGGGTCCTCATGGACTCACGGCTCCTGCTCAAAGAGCAGGTGGCAGCCGTGGCCGGAAGGGCCTTTGCACAGCTTCATGTTGTGCACCAGTTGCACCCTTTCCTGGATCAGGAAGCCCTTTGGACGGTCACTCATGCCCTTGTTATCTCCCACATAGACTACTGCAATGCGCTCTACATGGGGCTACCCTTGAAGAGTATCCGGAAGCTTCAGCTGGTCCAGAATGCAGCCGCACAAGCTGTTTTTGGTGCCCCCAGAAGGGCGCACATAACACCTTTGCTACGTGAGCTGCATTGGATACCAGTTTGCTTCCGGGTCCAATTCAAGGTGTTGGTTATCACCTTTAAAGCCCTACATGGCATGGGATCGGGTTACCTGAGGGACCGCCTCTTCCCCGTATCATCAGCCTGTCCCACCTGTTCACACAGAGAGGGCATGCTACGGACCCCGTCCATAAGAGAATTCCATCTGGCGGGGTCCAGGAGGCGGGCCTCCTCAGCAGTAGCGCCCGCCCTTTGGAACATCTTGCCCCCAGAGGTAAGATTAGCCCCATTGCTTTTAGCCTTCCAGAGGAAGTTGAAGACCTGGCTCTGCCACCAGGCTTGGGGCAGGGAGGAGAATCGACATTCTTGGGGTTGGCTGGTGCCTTGAAGTGCCCCTCCTACATGATGGTTGAAGAGATCATAGCCATCTGGATTTTATGAGCTGGGGTAGTTAAGAGGTTGTTTTGGTTTTTAATGGGATTTTATTGGAATTTTACTGTGTTTTTATTTGAGTTTTTATTGTATATTTATTCTGTGTTGTAAACTGCCCAGAGTCCCTCCAGTCTGAGGAGATGGGAGGTGAAAAATTTGACAAATAAATAAATACCTTCCCATTCATAATATGTTCAATACGCTGCCACAGACCAGGCAAGCCGCCATTACATTCACAGGCCATCTGAGGTCCAGCACAAATCTATTTTGACTGGAAAAAAGCAGGACCACAGAGGTGTTTTGAGAAATGCAGCAGACTAAATCCCACTCAGGTTGAATCGTTTTCCTGTTAAGGGAAGAACAAGCCCCTTTTATTCCACTGAGCAGAAAACATTCATCTGCAATCAGCCAGGAAGCATTTCTCTGCAGGTTTACAATCCAAACTGCACAGCATAAAAGGAAAAAAATGGTGAGGGGAAAGGAAATCAACACACAGAGCAATTGGTGCCTAGTTGTTACATTATTCCTTTTGGGGTAAGCAGCAGCCTTCAGAGAGAAGGAATAACTGGTAGAAAGCCAAAGAAATTAAGGGCTTAAGATAAAAAGAGTTAAGATAAATATCGTTTGCATAAATGTTCCCCACTCTGAGAATGTCATGGGAAGCTAGAACACATTGGCTAGATTCACACAACATGCTTACTGAAACACCACTGCTGGTTCGGCTAGGCAGGGAATTAAAGTCCTACACAGCAGCCTGTTATGAACTTAGAGGTGGCATTCACACACCAGACCAAAGCTGGTTAAAGTTATCTCAGTCCACTTTTGGTTAATTGTCTATATCCAGCAGACTTTGGCTGTCCTGTTTGCTGATGATGCAATGTAGGGGGTGAATCCAGAAAAAGAGTCAATTAACTAGCTAGGTTAAGCAAGTGATATGAACACAAACATATGGAGGACATGAGATTTAGGAAAGATGGGTTATGATAGAACAATTTTTTTCTTCCTCAGCCAACCGAGCTTCTAATAGAAAAGAGAAGAAACCATAATAAATCAAATCCACTTACTGTCTTACTTGGTTGTGAAGTCACAGATGAGTGCTCCACCTTCCAGCAGAACCACAAGGCCTGAGGGACCAGCAATGGTCAAGTCCATCCAACAGTCAAGGATGAGACCGTTGAAACGGTTGGATTCAGTTCATAGATCAAGAAAGTCACATAGGCAGGAACAGGGCCCACAGCTTCAAGAGAAGGCTGTTCCCAGAAGTGCTCCAGGAAAGGATCAGTCTTCTGAGTCAGCCTTAAATACTCAACTCTTCTCCAGCCTCTACCCAGGGGCAGCTGAAACTAAGCAGCCTTGATTTGCTAGGTCTGATTCTGCAAAGCTTCAACTATCACCAGGGTCATACCTTGCCAGTGGCAACTCCTTCACCTGGCTAACTTCTGCCTTTCCATCAGTGGTCACCTGCATACCTGAGAAGAAGACCCTTGCTATCAGTTCCAGATCAGAACCCTCTCTATCGGGATCAAGAATGATAAGATCTCCTACTGGTCTTTCAGCAGGGCTACCAAATCTGAGTTGCAAACTCCAGATGATCACTGGATGGCAGCAGAGAGAGACAGAAGATTCCTTGTTGTTCTCTAGAGGTCGTCTGCATTTCTGCAGCCCAGATCTGTAGCCTTACTTTCAGCGCTGGTTCAAGGAGCTTTGTTCCTCAGCACTGGAATTGCCAAGTTCATCAACATGGTCTCTTTTGAAGAAGAGGACCTTATATTTCAGACAGAGCCCAGCTGGACTCTGTCTGTTTTATTCCAATGGTATATAAACCATGACCTAGTGCTTGTGTGAACTCAACCAGTAATGGATTATTCAACAAACAACTGGTGCAAAATGCAATCACCAGAAGAACCATCAGGGATCTGGGAACACCATCCTTGAGAAGCTGCACTGGTTATGTGTTTGTTACCGGGCCAAATCCTAGCTGCTATTTCAACCTTCAACACTCCCCCACCCCTAAGTCTTAGAATCTGGTTATCTGAAGAAATATTTATTGATGTGTAAGCCTGCCTGTGCACTTTACTAGAATTTAAATGTTCTATAATGTCACATTTTCAGGCCTTGGGGGACATTAAAATGGTATTTGGGCCCCACTCTGCCAGGAAAATAAAAACGTGGGGAGGAGGGGCCTGGACAGGGCTGGCAACTATCCACAAATGCCGGGTGCTGGCACCAAGCTTGTGTATATCCTCGAGGGCAGTGGACGCTGGAAAGTGATTATTTACCATAGAAGTTTCTTTCTGGGGGTTCTTGCAAACATAGCCAGTCAGAGAGACATTTGCATCAACATCTTCTGCCAACCCAGCAACAGAACAAAAATCGCCTCGTTTTGCCCCAAATGTCAGGGTTGCCCTTTGGCCTTCTGGATGGGCAAGGGACAGGGGGTGGCAATCTTCACTCCCCACAATTAACAGCCGGATCTCAAGAATTTGCCCGTTTGCAGTGCTATATTTTAAACTCTTGACGTTTCAGCGTTATGTCTGCTGAATATTAACAAGACTGCAAAGATCCCAGCGCTGTGGCTGGCGGGGGGGGGGGGCTCGTTTTCTTGCAGTGTTTTACTGTATTTTGTTGGAACGAAGCAGTCCTCGTTTCTGGCTGTTTTCAGCTGCAGGAGAACAAGGGATGAGTCAGGGAACTAGGCAAAGCCCCAAGGTCTTCTGGGAGGTGGAGAAGAAAGGGGCATCCTCAGCACAGCGGGGGACATCGCTTCGAGCAATGTTTGCTTAATGGTGGTTTGTTGAACAAACCATGACTAGGTGGCTTCACAGCCATAAATCCGTGCTGAGGGGCCATAATTTGCTACATGGAAGGTAGTTTGCTTCAGCAAGGGGTGCAGTAGAGCAGTGATCTCAGACTGTTTCTGGGTATAGGAGAAGTGGACACAGTTATGGCTTCCACAGTAGTCCTCACTTAACAACCATTCGTTTACCGATGGTTCAGACTTACAACAGTGCTGGAAAAATCGACTTGCGACTGGTCCTCGCACTTACGACTGTTGCAGTGTCCCCGCGGTCATGTGATCATGATTTGGGCTTGGCAACTAGTTCGCATTTATGACCATTGCAGCATCCCGTGGTTGCATGATTGCCATTTTCGACCTTCCTGGCTGGCAAGCAAAATCAATGGGGAACTGTGTGATTCTCCTAATGACCATGTGGTTCGCTTAACTCCCATGGTGATTCACTTAACAACTGCTGCAATAAAATCAGGTTGGATTCGCTTAATGACCACTTCACTTAGCAACTGAAATCACAGCCCCAATTATGGTCGTTAAGTGAGGACTACCTGTACAATGAAGCTGTTGCTCAATTAAGGGATATTTAGTCAATCAGCCTTCTCCAGCCTGGCCCTGGAGGTGGACTACAGCTTCCACCATTCCCCCCGAAATACTGATGGGACTTGTAGTTCATATCTGGGGCAGGGGAGGAACTAGAAAAAGTTGGCTTACATCTCCTGCTAATTTGGTTTAGAGTAACTGAAATGCTTCCTCCCTCTCTGTTTTGATGAAAGAATTGAGTACCGATCCAACGGGTGAGACCTCCCTCTTTTGAAAAATTCTTTTTTAAAAACGTTTTCGTTTTTAGCCCCTCTTCTTTTACATCAGGCCGGAAATAAACTAGCCATAAAACCTTGCATTCTTCTCTCTTGATTCACAGCAAATATTGCAGCATTAATCCAATTTCTGGGCTCTACCATAATTCCAGGAAGCTACAAAGAAATAACACAGGGTTATTTTTTTTTCTGGGGTTATCAGCTGAGCCACCAAATAATGAAGGAGCTCCTGGGTTAGCCGTATTCCTTACACATAGCCTTTATTACGTATGTCGTGATATGCATCATAACTGTGAAATAATTGGTACCCAAATCAACCACGTTTATGGTGGGTACCAATAATGGATGCCCAGATCAGCGGCTTTGACTGAACGCTCAACCACAATTCACAGAATGGGCAGCCCAAACAAAGGAGCTTCATTTCAACAAAACACACTGAAATGGCTGAGCATGGCACACCATGCTTTTAGATCATCATACCGCACAAATTGCTTTTAATTCAGCTAATACAGATGAAGAATGAAGGAACCCAGGAAAACAGGAACCAAGTCCTAGGCTGAACTGCATCTCTTTAGCTCCATTTCCCCCAATGTGATATTCCCCAGCTGTGGCTGGGCCAAGATGACATTAGCCAGGAATCCTGGCTCACAAGAAGTGCCCATTAACGAAGGCTGGTCTATGTATCAACTCACCTCCTAGGATTTTCTGTTGTTTTCCAGCTAAATGAACAGCTAGCAAATGCTTTGGATCAATGCCAGACTTTGGATTGGGGTTAATGAAAAACCAGACAGGCAATTGCATTCAGGTTATCAAGCAGCATCTTCCATATTTTGAAACTGGTGTGTTTATTTTATAAATCTGGCAACCTATAAAGTTTTTTTTTCTAGACTTCACATATGCCAAACTCATGTTTGTGTGTTAGCCTCATTTTTCCACCTAGTTGTGTTATTTTCCATGGCACTCAAAATGGGTCCAGTTATAGATTGAAAGTTTGGGGGAAGGTGACTCTCCAAACCTAATCATTCTTTCCAAAAAATTGGTCCTAATGGTGACATCTTGATTATCAACAATAGTAGCAGTAATGTTTATTCTTCCAATGACCAGCAAAAACAATGAGGTGAAGCAAATTGAAATCATAATGACAAAAAGGACAGGGAATGGAGGATGTCCACCCAGATTATGGATCCCAACCTAACCATGAGGAACTCATCCAAAACAGGATCTCATGGAGATGTCTAAGAAAAGAGGACTTACTGTTCACAGTAAAGCAGACTAGATGGTGCCGTTTCCTAGACATTGCAGCCAGATGTAACTTTAAAGCCTTTTGTGATCATGTCCCACCACAGATTGGATTCACACAACATGCTAAGCCAGAAACTAGGAGGCTGAATTCCACAGCCTGCGAAGCCTTAACCAAACAAATCATGATGTTGTGGCTTAGCGTGATGGGGGACTCTGCCCAGGATACTGTCTCCAAATTGGACCAGATGTAGGGTACAAACCTGGGTTCTCTCATCACACTTAACCCTACATTTGAGTTAAGAAAACACAACAGAGAACATGCCCCCCCAATAAACCATGGTAGTCTGGCTTACACAACATGCCAATGACATCATGGTGCCCAGGATGTCACTGTGGCTTGTCCCAGATGATTCTGTGTGTGCACAGCTTGTGCATCATAGGAAAAGCAACTCCTTTTCACAGCTGGTCTAACACATTTGAAACTTAAGAAGCCAAGAGGGAGGGGGAACTCCAGATGCAACCTGAGGCATCTTTGATCCAGCAGTTTGGATGCCCAGGACTGTCCTGGTTACCAGTCTGAGTTCCAGGTGGGTTCCAGAGTCAGGTCAAGGGTCTGGTTGTCCCCTTGAAAGCCCTCCATGGTTGATCTGGATATATTCAAGACTCCCTTCTGCCTTTAGTATCAGTCCACCCAGGATGATCTGGAAGGTGGAGCTCCTTCCGTGTCCCTAAGGAGTAGGGGCTTTTCCATCCCTGCTCCCCTCCTCTGGACAGCTTCCCCCCAGAGATCAGGTGACCCCCAACTCTATCAGGTTTTCAAAAATCAATGAAGACCTGGCTTGTTCAGAGGTCTTGGTGCGGGAGGGGGCTCTGATCTGAGTTGACTGTTTCCTGCAGTGGGAATGTCTGCTTTTTACTGGTTGTTATTCCTGGGTGCTTTGACATAATTGCTGTTATATATTTTTCATTGTTTTAATCTCGCTCCTGGATGGAGAGCGACACACAACTGGTGTGCTGCTCAATGCCTCACACAACTGGAACAGCAGAGAAGCCCTCATCCACAAACCAGCCACCAGCAAAAGATGGTCTAAGAAAAGGCAAGACCCAAGCTGAATCCCAACATTTTGCAAAACCGTAAGATGGTTTGCACGTTGACTGTGAACAGCTGCTGTGGCTTCTGAATCATATTCCATGACTTAGCATGATGCATGAACCTAGCCAGGAATGGTTTATTGAATAAATTATGGTCATACAAGCCAGCACAAGGTACTGCGTGACGTGGAATCTGATTTTGCCTGAGGACAATATATGAATGCAACCCCTAACCAGGATTTATGGCCTAATGTGTTTAACAAGCCATGGCTAAAGCAAACACTGGCTTAACCTGATGCATGAACCCAGCTCAAGCTAAGCAAGCCAAATTATGGTTTAATGCCATAAAGATGTGTTCACACAACAAGCTGTACCAGGTCACTAGTACTGGTGCATGTCCATAATGTTAAGCTCATTTATTTTCAGCCTTGGTTAGGTGGTATGTTTGTTTGTGGTTTAGCAGATTGGGTGAATGCAATCTGGTTGGGGCATCAGCCCATGTGCAACACCCCCTTCTCAACGTCTTAATTCAAGAATCAGATTAAATGTGTTGTGCAGAGACAGTATATATGATACCTGTTGACCTAGTCCAGCATCTGGCCCTTCTCTTTTCAAAAGAAATCACATAATTTGACTGAATTTCAGGCTGAATTTGCTTTATTCTTTACCCATTTATTCCCAATCTCAATCTTCTTTTCTCCTCCTCCATCATCCTTCCTCCATTATTCCTTCTCCTTCTCTTCCTTCATCATCATCTCTCCTCCTCCTCCTCCATCAACATCATCCCTTCTCCTTCTCCTTCTCCATCATCATCATCATCATCATCATCATCAACATCAACATCAACATCATCATCATCATCATCCCTTCTACTTCTTCTTTCTTTTTTCTTCTTCTCCTTCTCCATCATCATCATCATCATCATCATCATCATCATCCCTTCTCCTTCTTCTTTCTTCTTCTTCTTCTTCTTCTTCTCCTTCCCCATCATCATCATCATCATCATCCCTTCTCCTTCTCCATCAGGACCACCATCACCATCACACCTTCTTCTCTTCCTCTCTCCTCCTCCTCTTCCATCATCATCCCTTCTCCTTCTCCATCATCAACATCAACATCATCATCATCATCCCTTCCCCTTGCCCTTGCCCTTTTCCTTCATCATCATCCCTTCTCCTCCTCCTCCTCCTCCTCCTCCTCCTTCTCCTTCTCCCTGTTTTTCCTCAGTGCACAAAAATTGCAAATCAGTATGCCTTTTTGGTCAAAATACAGATTGCATTTTGGCATGTGTTTTCTCTCAAAATAAGCATTTTAAAATGTATCTCGGCCCTTTTCCTCCCCTTTGGGTGCCAAGAACTGCATCTGAACATATGGGAAGTGAGGAGGCTGGCCTCAAACTCGGCTTCAATTCACACTTTGCTCTGGGAGGGAAGGATTGGTTCAGCGTGTGGAAGAATTCACAGCAACTGAAGCTTAAGATACTCGAACATAAGCAGTTTCCAAATCAGATGAAGTCATAGACCATCTTCCCCCAACTGACTGGTGGTGTCTTCATAGCATCACCTGCCCATCACTGAAGTGATGGAAAGTCTGTCCTCATTACTGATCCAAGATGGTTGGATGACTCTAGAAGATGCTCTGAGTTAGAGACTTACAGAGTTTGCATAAATCACTCCATGGGGTAATTACCACCATTATTAGATTTTTATTCAAGTATGGGGTTCTGTCCTAGGCCCCACACTTTAGAAGGGTTCAGAGAAATTGGAATAGATTCAGAGATAATAAAAATGATCAGAGGATGGCCAATTCTTACAAAGAGAGAATGAAGAAACTTAGATGCTTAGCCAAGAGAAGAGAAAAGAAGTACCTGAAGGCTCCTTCACACTGAAGACCAAGACCTGTTCTCCATCATCCCAAAGTCCAGGACATGGAAAAGTTACAAGAAAGAAGATTTCAGCTAAAAGTTAGGAGAACTTTTATAACAGTAAGAGGAAACAATGATGGAAGGAGCCGCTGGGCTCCCCTTTGCTAGATGTTTTCATGCAGGGGTTGAGCAACCTAGGGATGCTTTGATTTGGATTAATTTGGGAGGATTGCAAGCAGACATCTGATTGGTGTCTCCAGCTGGAGCCCCAGTAATATTTTGTGTGGGTCTGTTATCCACAATCACATGGTATGATATGATGTAGTCACATGGTGTAATGGACCTTGGGAGACTGGGTCTTTCCACTTTCCACTTTATCTGACCATTCCCAAGAGTCACTGCCAAGGGAATGGTCAGATAAAAGGCAGCTTAGCCCACAGCTGGATAGTGGGTGAGGCAAGAGGCTCAGGAGGGACCCTCCCTAAGTTATAGGGCTGTAAAGGAGATGGGGGGGGGGAAGATTGTACTTTCAGATTTGCAAGATTCTCTTAATGTAGCCTTACAATAAAGTAGAATTAGCTCATATTTTGTCTGAAAGAATTTTATTATTTTTTCAAGATATAGTTAAGATAGAAACAAAAGAAAACATAGAGCAGATAGAAAACAGAACTAAAGAAAAAAGAACAAACTATAAAAGTGTCAGTAGAGAGAAAACAAAAAAGGAAAGCGACTTCTGACTTTCTCCAAAACAGATGTAGATAAGTTTACAAATCTAGTTTCTTACAATTAACTAACCTATCTTAACATTATTTCCATTAAAGCAGACCATTTAATCTCTAAAACCCAAAATCAAAACCTCATTTTGTTCTGTTACAAGCAAGTAGTCCAAAAGTGGTTGCCAAGTTAATATAAAGGCAGAAACAGGATGATCTCTTATGAAAGTGGTTAGTTTAGCCATTTGAGCCAAGAATCCAATCTTCAACCGTAGGTGTTTGTGGGTCTTTCCATCATTGTGCCTATAACAATCTTGCATCTCTGGTGGACTTGTGAGAAGGCTAAAAAGTTCTGGGATCAAATATGTATTATTATTCAAAAGATTCTTAAAGTAAATATACAAAGAAAACCAGGTTCTTTTCTTTTGGGATGGATGGAAAAGGAACTAGAGAAACAACATGGAGTGGTGCTGTTATATGTGATCATGAATTAGCTCATCTTTTCGTGATTCCGGTCTGGTTTAGCCGGCAAGAGGAACACATGGAGGTCCTTGGCGCAACAGAGCTGAACTAAAAGCAGGATTAGTTTGTGAGCAAGGAACTATTTGGTTACACAAACTGCATTTCCTTGGCTCGAGGTGAGAGATGGTTCTGAGTGCAAAGCATTCTCTTTATAGCTGCTATAACTATAGCTGATTGACTGTTTAGGTGCACCATCAGTTGTCTTTTATAGCAAATGCCAGGAAATCTTAGAGGTATCGCTTTTTTAAAGAGTTGAATTGCAGGGGGTGGGGGGGAGAGAATGTCTGGAAAATTCCATTGCTTGCTGGGAAATCGCTAGGCAACAGAAGGCCTTCTTTAAATGATCAAATTGAAAACTGGTCCCAGTCATTCCCCGGTAAAGGTCACTACTTAGGAAATGCTATGTGACTTCTTTGTTAATCCAGCCTCACGGCAGCGACAAGGCCCAGATCTCATCGCACATAAGAAGTGAAGAACCTGGTCTGGACACTGTGAGTCCCTTCCACTTCCTTGCCTAGGATCCAAGAAGGAGAAAACAGCCATCACCCACAGAACCTTTGCTTCGTAGGCAGAAGGAACACGCCAGGTTTAGTATGTGGTATCCCTGTTTAAGAAGGACCATGGTCAAGAGGAGCAGAAGGCTGATCTTTGCCTGAAACCATGAGAAAGCTAGAATCTCCTGGAGTTGAAAGTGGGTTAGGTTCATCTCACCTTTGTTGATGTGGGCAAAGAATTGAACATGGACCGCAATGAATGTTTTCCTAAGCACGTATCTTCGTGGGTGTGGGTGTGTGCGCACACACATGCGCCTTTGACGCCTGGTGACTGCCTGGACGAGTCCCTGCAGTTTTCTTGGCAAGATTTCAGAAGTGGTTTGCCATTGCCTCCTTCCTAGGGCTGAGAGAGAGGGACTGGCCCAAGGTCACCCAGCTGGCTTTGTGCCTAAGGCGGAACTAGAACTCACGGTCTCCCAGTTTCTAGCCTGATGCTGTAATAGTATGTACGAATGACCTTGGGAGATGAGGCAAAGAGATGCTGCCAAGAGAACAGTCAGATAAGAGGCAGCTGAGCCCACAGCTGCACAATGGGTGGAGAAAGAGGCTCAGAAGGGACCCTCCCTAGTTTCTCAGGCTGTAAAGGAGACAGCAGGAAATACATATTTTCAGACTTGCAGGATTCTGTTAACATAGCCTTACAATAAAGTAGAATTAGCTTATCTGGTCGTGTTTCCTGTCTGGTCCACCTGATAAAGCTGACAGATGCCTTAACCACTGGCTCTCAGTAAATACCTTCTTAGCCAACTAATTCAAATGTCGTTTGTAAAATCCCACGTAACCACCCAAGTAAGTGCAAAGGCCTCTCAGAATAACTTCACTGAGATTCTCTTGTCCTTTGCAAGAAATCCTGAAAGAAAATCCTTTTTTTCTAAATCAGCTCACCTGGGAATGAATAGGAATCAAACAGAGCTTTTTTCTACATTGCATTGGGTAATATTCCAGCAAGAGGTTTCCCCTCCTTCCCTAACTGGTTAAAGACATGGTAGTGTTTGCTGTCAGAAAGGAAAGGATGTCATTAGTATATTGGGTACAAAAGAGTAGATTTGATTGCAAGTCAAAACTAGTGTGATAGAAAGAGCTGAGCAGAGTGCCAGAGAATGTGCAAATTACATTGCTTTGCAATGCCCTCAGTTCATCTTCAATTTCCCTGCCACAGATGTGAGCAAACTCCCTTTGCCTCCAGACTTTTTCTTTTACCAGATCTTTACTCTACATTGTCTTCATTTAATTTCTGCAGCCATAAATGTGTTAATTCGGTTATTTCTTGCAAAACCAAAGGATATTCTCCAGAATGGCGCCTGGTAGAATGCCACCATCCTGGGAAGTTTTTGGGAAACGGCTGGCGCAAAATTAAAGATCCAGAAGGAAGAACGGGGGTGATGGTGTTGGATTCACAGATCTGAACTGAAAGAGTTTCGATCAAATTGAATCCAGCAAAGCAAACTGAATTGCTAAATCAAATCAATTTAGGCAACCTCTGTGTAGGTGCTGAAACACTCTCCAGATGGATTAGAAACAGATTTGACTCAACACGTTATTTAGGTATCCGAGTCAAGTTGTATCAATTTTCCAAACTGATTTGGAGGAACCAATACAGGTAGTTCTCAACTTACCACCATTCATTTAGCAACTGTTCAAAGTTACAACGGTGCTAGAAAAAGTGACTTATGACTGGTCCTCACACTTACAACTGTCGCAGAATCCCTACAGTCACATGATCAAACTTCAGCTTGGCAATTGATTTGTATTTATGATGGTTGCAGCATCCCAGGGCCATGTGATCTCCATTTGCCACCTTCCCAGCTGGCTTCCAACATGCAAAGTCAATGGGGGAAGCCAGATTCACTTAATGACCACGTGATTCATTAATGACAATTTATTTAATTTATTGTTGATCAAATTTAGCCATCACCCATCTCCCCCCAAAGGGCAAATGACTGTGGCAAAAAAACTGTGAAATTGGACATGACTCACTTAATGACTGCCTCACTTAGTGAAGGAAGTTCCAGTCCCAATTGTGGTTGTAAGTCGAGGACCACCTATATACAGTAGAGAATAGCTACTAAATATAAACACCCAATAAACACTGATGATGTCACCTAGCCTGATCATGAAACGTCTGCAGGAAAACAACCAAACTTAGAGAACACCAAGAACACAACCAAATAGAAGCAAGTCCAGCCTAGATTGGAATCCAAATCAAAGGAGGATTTGGATTAAATTCTGCATGAGTTGCCCACTGCTTGGAAATAATGCTTAGGAGGAGAATTAACGATGGAAAGGATTTGAATAATTCCGAAGACAGCGGGGGAAATGTATGATGCCAGGGAAGGTAGAAAGAAATCCAAGCACAAATAGGTGTTGAGGTTTCCAAGACCTGGTGTCCCTCCAGAAGTCCTCCCTTGGCATTGAATGGGACGGGGTTTCCTGGAAACCACTGAAGTCGCAGATCACTGGGGAAGGATTGTATAGAGAAAGAGAGGACATTTACCCATGATCCCATCCAGACATCGTTCCCACTCACGCGGGCGTCGCCAATGTTCTCCTTTCCTTTCAAATGATGCTTGGTGGACTCCATGAGCGTTCTTTCTGACACTGGAGTTTTGACTCGCTCCTTTCGGTTGGAAGTTGCAGCTAAACCACCCGCACTGGAGAGGCCCTTATTCTCCCCTTCTCCTACGTGGGGCTCCTCAAGGCACACAGGTCCAAAGGGGAATGGTCTGGTCCCTTTCCTGATGATTTGAAAGATCAAGTTCAGAAAGGACAATTGCAAGGCTGCTATCTTTGAGGTTGTATTGCCAGAAGCTTTCTCAAATGGATGCCTAGATGACTGGCGTGGCCACTGATCAACTGATCATCTCGGTGGACATGGCACTTATTTTCCAGAAGACAAATTTATGAGTTTGTTCCTGCCACTCTTTTGAGTTCCCCACTTTGACCTTCTTGCCACTTGACTTTCTCCTTCTTGCGTTGTCTGTGCAGGTGGGTGCCCTTTAAAACAAAGCTGTGAGTCGCAACCCCCCGTCGTTTTTTATTTCAGCAAAGGCCCACGGGGTCTAGACATGGCCTTGGGCTATTCTTGGGCATACAGATGATGCTAAAAGCTGATGTTTTGCTTTGCAGCAGAGCAGCTTTCCATGCATTATGTTCTTTAATTAAAATATTCCTTAAAAGAAATTAAAGAAAGTCAGCTGGGAGTGTGAATCTGTTGGGTGTAAAGAGAGAGATCTGTGGGGAACATTATCTGTTCCAAGCTTCAGAATTTGGGAACTCTAGATTACTAAACCCCCCACCCCCCTCCCTTTGCCTATCCTTAAAACTCAACCGTGTTGAGCTTACATCAGCCCTGCTCCATCTTGGCATGAATAATAATTATGCAAATATGGGGATAGACTTTAATAGTGGGCCCATCTGCTGCAGTCTTTTATTATAGAGAAGTGTGAACGCAGTTGCCATGCAATACGCTCTGGTACATGGAATGAAAGCAAGTTACAAGGGAAGAGGAAGACAGAGATTTTATTGGTGTTTTGCATTCAGCTTTTCCTTCCCTCCCCCCACCCCACCGCCCCAGTATTTCTGCTGGGAAAAAAAGTTTCAATCATCTCCTAAAAATAAAAATTGTGTAATTAAAGGACCCATCCACCAATAAGGGACAAATGTTTTTCCTTGTTTCCTCAGGAATACCAAACGAAGAAGCTGGATCCCTTCACTTTATAGGATTTTAAGATGATGTAGCATGAGGCATGGAGTGTCCCTTAAGAGCACATCTGTAGGAGGTGCCCTGAATATCTAGTTGACCACACCTGTATTCCAGATTCACAAGTACCTTGAACAAAGCACTCTGCAGAACGACTCTGAAAAGCCATAAAATGGTCCCAGACTAGCCAAAGCAAGTCAGGTTTCCATCCTCCACCTCTGCTCTATTGGCTCTTGAGTTGCACATCACCAAAAAGAGAGGGGGTAATTAGCTTTACCAACTAGGAGGAGAAAAGAGTGCACAGATCTACCCAGAATTGATAGGTGCATCCATTGCAATAATTAGAAATCATTATTTGCATTTCTTGAGCAACACCATCCATCAGAAGTTAGCATGGATGAGGTGGGATCCTGGTGGAATTGTGGGCCAGTTGCTCACCAGGCTTCAGGTGTGGTCATTCCATCACCCTGCCTCTGATGATGCTTCTATGAATTTTTCAGCCTACAAAAAGTGGACCCTGCACCTGCAGGAAAATGAGAAGAGGAAGAGGAAGAAGAAGAGGAAGAGGAAGAGGAAGAAAAAGAGGAAGAAGAAGAGGAAGAAAAAGAAGAATCTTTTGCCATTGTTCCCAGCTCTGTTTCAGGGATCTGTGATCCAGTACTGCCATTCTCATATTCCATGGGATTAGTTTCCACAAGAAATGGTGATGGCCGCTATCTTGGATGGCTTTCAAAATGAGTTGGATCAGTGCATGGAAGACTACCAAGGACTATCAGTCTTAAAGACTCCATGATACGTTTGGGTCAGGAGCAGCTGCCTCTAAATACGAGTTGCAAGTGGAAGAAGGGAACGTCTCCATCTCCTGCATTGTTTATTTATTTTATTCAGTTTGGTGCTGCCCAATTCCAAACCAATCTAGGTCTCTCCCAACACACCACACAATATGAAAAGAACATGGTAAGAAACAACAAAAATAACTAGAACAGAAGAAAAAGAAACAACAAGATGATGAACTCAGCAGACACCCCCAAACATCCCATAATTTCTCACCCAGTGGTGGGGGTTCCAGCTATCCTAACCCAAGGTCTGGGAGAACAGCTAGTTCTTTATGGCCCTCAGAAATGGCAACAGGGTGGGAACCATCTGGATCTCAGGAGGAACCTCATTGCTGGTGAACACCCCAGAGATACAGTATCCAGTTGACCAGTGAGAGTAACAAAATTTTGGACTAGGATGGACCTTGCTTTGATCCAGCAGGACTCTTCTTACATTCTTCTGGATTCCAAAAGAACTGGATTCTGAATCCCAAAATAACTTGTTGCTGAGTGGACTTTGAAGACTTCTCCTTCTCCTTCCACTTCTAAACTTCTCTTTTAAATGTGGCAAGAATCAGATCAGCACCAATACGCCATTCCATTGGGTTCCCCCAAATGAGAAGGTTCGCTCATTTAATTTATCCGCTTCTTGATTATCTTTTCCAAAGGGCTGGAATTGGATGGATATTCTCAATTGTGCCCATTATTTCAGAACTGGCGCATGCCTGAAAGGAAATTGTAAGTCCGTGCATCTGTTATGATCAGCACTTCCTCTAGATCATTTGCTCAATAAAGTTGAAGTGTTTATTCTGGTGTAAGAAAAGGGAGGGAAAGAAACAGGCAGGGAAAGAGAGAAGGGATGGGAAGATATACATCTTCCCCTTCTCAGGTGAGCTGATGATGCATTTTCCACATCAAATTGTCAGCATTTATTCATTTACTTCACCCTTTTCAAGCACGTTCTTCAATCACTAACCTGAAAAACCTTCTACAATCCTTTGTTGGAACAGATGCACACCTGGGTTCAGATACTGTCATTTTTAATAAGCATATATACGAAGGAGTATGTGAGGAGTACAGCACAGACATGTGCAGACACACATATCTATCTGTATACTACTAAAACTCCGTGTTTGCTTGTTTGTAACCTTTAACTGGGCAAAACGGTGCATCGTAGGGCAACCATTTTTGAACCAAGGTAGCTCAAATGGGCTAACTTACAGAATGCGCCCAAAATCCAGGACCCATGGCTCCTGTGGAATTGAAATTTGGCAGTTTTTATAAAACATTTTATGACATAAAGCAAAATGTCATAAAACATTTCCTGTGGTCAGCTCCTGATGTTCGACTGTGCCATATAGTTCGGTATGACTGAATGGGCTATTTTTGAGGCAGATCCATCCCTAAATATCTCTGAGTTTTTAAGAACTTGTCCAGTGAAGGCAGGACATTAGAAGTTCTGCCTCTTTTGAAGGCATTGAGGAACCTGGTAAGGAAATATCTCTGAAACGATGACCCAATGGGTCATGGGTTCTCTAGTATATACCCAAATAGGTACTATGCAAAAAAATTACCCCCTTTTTTTCCTATGCAGCCTGAGGAAAAGCAATTTGCTTACAAAATGTGTTTCCATGCAGGAGGTATCAGCCTTGTGAGGTAGTCCAGACAAGAAGCACACCCAGAAGTACTAGCTCTACTTTATTCTAAGGTTACTTTAACAGAATCTTGCAAGTCTGAAAGTACATCTCTCCCCCGTCTCCTTTACAGCCCAAGAAACTAGGGAGGGTCCCTTCTGAGATGCTTCCCACACCCCTTTTCCTTCTGTGGGCTCAGCTGACTGTTGCCTAATCTGTGGCTCTTCCTCCTGTCTCCCAAGGTCAGTCCCACCTATCATTACAGGAAGGATTTGAGAGAGCCTTTTCACATTTTGCACACTGAGTGGCACAGTGACCAAAGGGTGTGGGTTATAGGTGTGTCCTGCATTGCTTTTCATTGCACTATCTACTCTGGTGGTTTGCAGGTATCTCCCCACGCTTCCTTTCAGTCTCTAGAGAAGACATCTGAAGTGAGTGATCCTGATCTAAAAATTAGGGCTGGGCAGAAGTTCAGATTTGATCTCCAAAAGGTGATTTGGCAGGTGGGGAAGTAGAAATGGAGTACCATCTGCATTGCCTTAAAGCAGTTGCAACTTACTCAACTACATGGTCCTATGAAACATGAGGAGAAGAACACACCATCAGCAGTTGCTTCTGACTGCTCCTTGTAGCAATAAAACAGGTCCTGGTTCCAGCTAACATTTATGATCTTACCTGATTTTTATTCAGCATGTTTTCTTATCTTACTGTACTGGATCTGTGTTGGAACAAAATAAGCAAGAAGATTGGTTAGGCTAAGGTTGGCTGAAGAGGACAGCTAAAAAAGAAAATAGCTAGTAAATAAAAGAGTAAAAGAGATGTGTAACCAAAGAGATATGATTTTGGAACACTGAAGGACATGTGCTCAAAGATAATGGAAGGATACATATATTTAAGGAAAAGAGAGTCAACTACAATGTCCCAGTATCTTCCTCAGTTGGATGCACAGCCTGCTTTTTGGAACATTTATGGCTAGACGAATAGCTGGGCTGGAAGAATGGAAAGTGAACAGCTCACTGGCTAAATTTTAGAAGCAGTCCCCCCAAAATAAGCTTAGATGCAAAGAACATGAAATTGCGATGAAGAGACATCAGCAGTGGGCTTCAGAAGTAGAGATGAGGACTTCAAGGAGCATCTGGCAAACGCTGAGTTTAGAGCTACAATACGTCCCAGCAGGACAGAGCCCACACAGCTGGGGTCAGTGCAAGAAAAAAGGCTGGCCAGATATCTCAATTCCAGAGGGCACGGCATATTCGGGACCCAGCTGCAAACTCAGCCCAAGCAGAGTTGATTTCATCCTGCACCCAAGCTGCCCAGGTCACGCTGTTGTTCCTTCCTTTGAAAGAGGTGAGGGTCATGACTGATGCATTGCAGATCAAAGATCGTTGGCCAGTATATCCACCCTGGTTTACAGGGCAGGTCAGACATAAAAAATAGTGGAATAAGAATCACCAGCATTCCATCGGGAGGCCAGAAATTCCCCCACAGCAAGCAAACAACTCTACTCTCAAAGCAAATGCCTCCATTTTTGATAAGCAGGAAGATAAATTCCATAGCCCATAGCCTGCTAATTATTCAGCTTTTGAAATGCCCTCCTTCCTTGTTCATGAGTTATGTTTTTCCCACTGTTGGGAAAACTAAGCCTGGGTTCATCCCCCTCTTCTGTCCCTTTCCTTAACAATCAAATGGAAATTTAAAATATTCCATTGGCTTGGCTGCTCTTGAGGTAGGAATCTTCAGATGGTGGGGATGCAAGCATTGTACTTCCCAAGGTCGTGCCAAAAGAACTTCTGTCTGTGCCATCTTCAGTCTTCCTCAACAGCATGGAATTTCTACACAGACACGAAGGAGACTAAATTATGATTTGGTTTTCTTTTGTTGTCCTGCTGGCGCCCTTAATTTTTGCTTTGCTTCCCTTTGCTCCAGTTGCAGAGCTCCAGCAGAATGCTGACGGATGCCTCGTTTTCCATTTTCCTAGATAAATGCCCCTTCTCTATTTGAGCATGCTTTCCTTCCTGCACCATCTCCAAATTCAAAATTGCCACTGCCTCCGTTCTAGGCCAGGCATCTTTCACTGGGGCAGACCAATAGGAGGAACCGGCCATGCTGACACGTGCCGAGCCTAACCCACCTCTTAAAATTTCTTACAGCGCTTGTGATGTAGAGTTTGCCTTTCTTCATCCAAACTGCCACAGGAAAAGGTCTGAAAAAAGGTAAGGTAAAGGTAAAGGTTTCCCTTGACATTAAGTCCAGCCGTGTCCGACTCTAGGGGGCGGTGCTCATCTCCGTTTCAAAGCCGAAGAGCTGGCATTTGTCCGTAGACACTTCCTCCGTGGTCATGTGGCCAGCATGACTACACGGAACACCGTTACCTGCCCACTGAAGTGGTACCTATTAATCTGCTCACATTGGCATGTTTTCGAACTGCTAGGTTGGCAGGAGCTGGGACTAGCAGCGGGAGCTCACCCCGTCACGCGGATTCGAACTGCCGACCTTCCGATCGGCAAGCTCAGCAGCTCAGCGGTTTAACCCGCAGCGCCACCGGATCCCTTCCTCTGAAAAAAGGTACATGATTAGAAATTGCATGCAGACAGCATGTGTGTGTGTGTGTGTGTGTGTGAATGAACAGCTTACATTTATATTTATTTATTTATTTCAATTTACATGATTGCCCATCTCAGGTTCATGACTCTTGGAAGCCAGCAGTGTTAAAATAAAATTTAAAAGCTTTTTTTAAAAAAAAAAACAGGAAAACAACACACATAAAACAGCACCCAGGGTAAAAACAGACCCATCCCTCGTAACATAATCAATGCATGTGTTCAGCCTCAGCTCCTGACTCCCAGGCTTGGTTACACAATAAGAAGTTGTGTGTGTGTATTCTGTTCAATCATGTCCAGTTCCTGGAGACTGCCTGGACAAGTCCCTGCAGTTTTCTTGGCAAGGTTTTCAGAAGTGGTTTGCCATTGCCTGCTTCCTAGGGCTGAGGGAAAGTGACTGGCCCAAGGTCACCCAGCTGGCTTTGTGCCTAAGGTGGGACTAGAACTCACAGTCTCCCAGTGTCTAGCCCAGTGCCTTAACCACTGAAAATTGGGTAAAATAATTAAAGCAGAGTGATTTGCATTTTTTAAAAAGTTTGTGAGTAACTCAAGTTAACACCCAACTCAAGTTAACACTTTCCTTGATTGTGGAAAGTTTTATAATCTTGTAGGGGGGAAAGAGTCAAGCTAGAATCTTTCCCACCATGGGCTATAAAGTGAGAAGTATCAAACAATACATTCACATATTGCCTTATCAGGCAAACTCAGTTTGTCCTTCAAACATGGCTTGCTGCCAAGAGAAACAGGAGCTAGTTAGATGCCATGAAGTGGGCTGAACTTCACGTGACTACCATGGGCATCATATAGTCATAATGTGTCATCAGATGATGGCACATGCTTCAAAAAGTCATAGCTTACCTCCCACCACTTACACACTTGCTTCTGACATCATGATGCAATTTACATCAATGCTTCATTTGCCCAGTGATATAATGGAACACGTTATGATTTTTGACAGCATCGTGGCTTGTTACATATGCCACTAATGCATGGACAAGGGTTTGCCAACTGGCTTTGTAGGACTGTTTCACCAACACTGCAAGCCATGATGTGGCCGGCGCTTAGTTTATTGAATTAATACAGCTACCGCAGCTTGCAAACCAGGGTTTATGGTTCTGTAGTGTTACAAGAACTCAGCCAGTTGTGGTGTATTGGCTAAATTGTGGTTCTACCAACCAGAGATTAGCAGAGCTTTGCCTCATCACAAACCTCTTAGGGCCTCTTGTTCATCCCAGAGAGCAAAAAAGAACTCGGTGATTCTCACAATAGATCTCATTTAAGCATGAATAAATAATTTCCTGCAAAAAACACCAGAGAGAGATTTCCTGAGGTTGTGTTAGATGACTGGAGCTGGACTTTGCCTTTCCAAGAGTAAATTGTATCAACCACCTACTTAGCATTCAGCCTAGGTGCAAAGGAAGGTCACTCTTCATCATCCTGAGTTGGCACATCGACTGGGTCTCAATCTGTCCAGGAGCCACCTCCAAACAGTTGCTGGGTAAGCAATATTGGATACCTCTCCCCCAAGGAATTGCTAAGAATTCCATCTATTCCAGCACTTTGTGGAAAGGGGAGGAAAGAGGAGAAGGCAGTCTTCTTCAAAGCTCTCTTTAGATGTAGTCAAACCACACCTCTCATCAACTCCAGCCGTGACCCACAGACAAAGGTGGTAGAAACCACAGGAGGACACCAGATGGCAGAAGGTTGATTGGACCAGACTGGAAGCAGCTCTCCTGGTTCAATGGTAAGGGTCTCCTGGGTTTCAGAAATGAATCCTGCTCAGTCCAACCCAGAGAAGAGAAGGACCCCAGAGATGGAAGCCAGGGCTTTCCACATGCTGGACAGTTCCATTCACACCTCTGGCAGAAGTCATCTGAGAATAGGAATGGGGTTACCAGGAAGACGGTGAAAAAGAAGCTCCACCTGCCACTTTGCTCTTTGTCTCCACCCTGTTTGCTTCAGCCCATCCCACACATTTCTCCTGGGCAGAAAAAAGGATGCCCACCCCAGCTTTCAAAAATCTTGCAGTACAGTTAGAGGTATGTCAGCCTTCCCAGGTGGACCAGACAGGAAACACCACCGGATGAGCTAAGCCTAGTTTATTGTAAGGCTACATTAACAGAACCCTGCAAACCTGAAAGTACAATTCTCCCACTGTCTCCTTTACAGCCTGAAAAACTAGGGAGGGTCCCTTCTGAGTCTCCACCCATTATGCAACTGTTGGCTATGCCCTCCCTTGTCTGACCCTTCTTTTGGCAGCATCTCTTTGCCCCAATCTCCCAAGGTCTTTCCCACATACCATTATCTCACCCTCCCCTTCAGATTCATCCCCCTCGTCTCCTTTGCAGCCCGAGAAACTAGGGAGGGTCCCTCCTGAGCCTCTTTCTCCACCCATTATGCAGCTGTGGGCTCTGCCCTCTCTTATCTGACTGTTCCCTAGGCAGTGTCTCTGGCCCCAGTCTCCCAAGGTCTTTCCCACATACCATTACAATGTAAGAGCAGCTCATCAGATGCCCACTTTTAACATCCTAGTGGTATTGGGCAAAATCTTTTCACATCATTTCAAGCACTTGATATTTATGGTTGGTATTATTAGCTGGAGACCCATATTATTGTACTACAAATCCCAGCAGCCCCAAACAGGAGGGATGCTGGGAGTTGTAATTCAGCAGCTCTGCCTCTAATTTGACGCTCTTCTGTTATTTTATCAATTTTAGCCAAATGGTATTGGCTGCCGCTCTCAGTGGGTGATATGGCAATTTAATTGCAAAGTGATTGCATTTTATAGTCAGTGCTGGTGCTGGATTTTAATGTGAGAATACTTTATGGCATTATTTCATGGTTTTATTCCTCAGCCTTGTTTTAAATTGATGGACGTTGCCAAGAAGAATCTGTGGGGAGAATAAGAATGATAACAACCACTATACTATGACTGAATCATGTATGGGTCATAGCAGAGACATTAACAATAAAATTGTGCAGTTTAATCAATAAAACTGAATCCTGCCTCCCACCTTGACAAATATTTTCAGATTTAGTTGATCGGTAAGCAATTGATGCATCAGTTTCAGATTTCTTTTAAGTAGCCTATAGATGCCTTTGACTTACTTATTATATAGTTAAGCTACCTAGTCACTGAAATTCTTACTTGAGATATAGCCCACATAACATTAAAAAGATTCACAGGATGCACAATTATGTTGAGGAAATCCTTGCTACAAAGTACAGGTAGTCCTCACTTAATAACCATTCCTAGTGATGGTTCAGACTTACGACAGTGCTGAAAAAAACAACTTACAGCTGGTGCTCACACTTATGACCGTCGCAGCATCCCTGCGGTCATGTGACCACGATTTGGGCACTTGGCAACTGGTTCACATTTATGACCATCACAGCATCCTGTGGTCAAGCGATTGCCATTTTCAACCTTCTTGGCCAGTTTCCGGCAAGCAAAACCAACCAGAATCAATGGGGAACAGCATGATTCGCTTAGCAACCATGTGGTTTGCTTATCAGCTGCAGCGATTCGCTTAATGACCACTTTGTTTAGCAACCAAAATTTGAGTCTCAGTTGTGGTTATTAAGCAAGGACCACCTGTAAGGTGATTCAGATCTTCAGGAGGAAAAGCTGTTTTAATGAACAATTGAAGCATCCATGTGCAGGGGCAGTTCATCAGGAAGCATCAGTTGCACTGGAGGAGGGAATAAGCCTTTAATTTTTAAAAATTTAATATTACTGGATTATGCCCATCGAATTTAGAGCCAATTCACCGGAGTCACCATGACTTGTTCAATCAATTTCAAGCTGGGTGAAATCAGAGTAAACTACCGCATGATAGATTTTCTTTTTTCTACTATACTCCCGGATAGTATATAGTGCTTGGGGACCTTCACATGGACAAGCAAACAGGTATTTCCCATAACATGATAAACTAGCCAAGATCCCTTCGGGGGGGGGGTCTAGAACCACATAACCATCCAGAGTCCCCCCAAGTGGGGTCAAGAATGACAGAAAGAGTCCATCTGAAGAAACAAACCACAGATCTGCTTAAGCACAAAGGCCAGAAGTAGAAAGCACTGGAAGTCCAAAGGCCACAGATGTCCCAGGAGTGCAGCCATGCCAACCTTGGCATTTTGCTGTGGTGGCATCCCAATCTCACCGCCTCCGCGCTTCGCTCACCAAACATTACATTTGGAAGTCTGGGCTGACAGACCTCGCCCAGACTACCTGGGTGGGGGCGATGGGGAGTTGTCGTTTGCCTTTTGTGTGGGCATCCGGTGGAGGAAAACCAGTCCTCTAAGAAATCATCTAAAAAAAAAAAATTGGATGCTTCTCCTGGCTGGGCAACTGGAAGACGGTCTAGCAATAGTGGGCAACTCTGGCGAACCTCTCTGGCCGAACTAGCCCTAATTACACAGCAGCAGGAACCTGGAGCAGCAGCATTGTTTCCAGCCTGGAGATACACATGGGAAGTGGTGTTAAGGAAGGAAGGAAGGAAGGAAGGAAGGAAGGAAGGAAGGAAGGAAGGAAGGAAGGAAGGAAGGAAGGAAGGAAGGAAGGAAGGAAGGAAGGAAGGAAGGGGGAGAGAAATGGAGAGGGAGAAGGGGAGGGGAGGGAGGGAAGGAGGAAAGGAGGGAGAGAAAGAGAAAAAAAGAGAGAAAGGGAAGGAGGGAGGGAGGGAAGAAAGAAAGAAAAAAGGAGGTAAGGAAGGAGAGAAAGAAAGGGAGGGAGGGAGGGAGGGAGGGGAAGGAAAAGAAAGAGGCAGGGAAGGAAGGAAGGAGAGAAAAAGAGAGAAAAAGAGGGAGGGAGGGAAGGAGAGCCGGAGAAGGAGAGGGAGGGAGGGAGGGAGGGAGGGAAGGAAAGAAAGCGAGCAAGAGAGAAAGCAAGATCCCAAATGTATCCCAAATCCTGAGATCCCCCTTCCCGGGAATCCTGCCTCTCCTCCCATGCTCGGTTATTTCTCTCCCGCCCCAACCCCACCCCCACCCCACCCCACCTCACCCCACCTCACCTTCAGCCCCTCGCACCCCCCCCAAAGACTCCGGGCCCCTCCCGGCCTTGAAGCGGCTGCCTCGGACGCCCCGCCCGTCCGCTCCGCCTTGCGCGGCCGGCGCTGCCTCCGCGCTGCTCCTTTAAGAGCGCCCGGGCCGCGGGATGGCCGCTGCCGGGCTGCGCCTGAAGCCCGCGGAGGAACTTGCGCAGCCCGGGCCGGGCGCGGCGGCGGCGGCGGCGGCGGGGTGATGGCCGGCGGGCTCGGGGCGGCCGGGACCCGCGGCGGCGCCTGAACTTGGGGAGGACCGCCGGCCGTCGCCCCCGCGGCGCCGCCGCCCTTGAGCAGCCCGCCGCCCTGCCGGCCCGCAGGCAGAGCCACGCTCTGGGCAGGGGAGGGGGCGCCGGGCGGGGCGGGGCGGGGCGGGGCGGGGCGGGGCGGGGGGATGCGGACCGGCGGGATCCTCCCGCGGGGCGTTTCCTTCGAGGAGGAAAAGTTGCCCGCCGCGCTCCGCGCCTGCCCCGCTGCCCCCTCCCCGCAGACCTCTGCCCCCTCCCCTCCCCCCTTTTTATACTTTTGGAAGGCGGAGGGAAAGTAAGGAAGGAGGAGGAAGGGAGAGGGAGAAGGAGGAGTGGGAGGAAGAAGGGAGGGTAAGAAGGAAAGAAAGTAAGAAAGTAGGAAAGGAAGGAAGGAGAGAAGGAAGGAAGGAAAGGAGGGAAAGGAGGAAGGAAGGAGGAAAGAGAAGGAAGGAAGGGGAAGGGAGGGGAAGAAGAAAAGAAGGAGGAAGAAGGAATGAGAGAGAGGCGGCGGCGGAAGAGGAAAAGCCTTCTTTCCTTTCCAGTTCCCCACCGCTTCTTCTCTTCTCCCCTCCCCATCTTCCCCGGCGCTTTTCCTCCTTCCACGACTTCGCGGTGGGGCAGGAACGGGAAGGCCCACTGCCCGGAGGTGGCGGGCGGGCGGGCGCGCGAGGGGGGGACGTGCAGCCAGCTTCTGCGGCGCCCCCTCTCTTTCTGGCACCCGTCCCGCCGCCCGTCCGGCCCCCTCCCCGCGCGCTCCTCCGGGGCTCCTCCGGGGTCTCCCTCCCGTTCGCGAGGCGTCTGGACCGAGGACCTGCCCGCCGCCGGTGAGTAGCGCAGAGGTTCCCCGGGGCCCCCCTCTCTCCCCAGCGGCGGGCGGAAAAGTCCGCAGGCGCCCCCGCGCCGGGAGCCGGTCCTTCCAGCTGTGCCTGCGGCGGCTGGTTGGCGGGGAGGAGAAGGCTGGAAAAGTTGCAAACAACCCACTCTCTCGAATGGAGATGCCGGGGCGGGCGGGGGGGACGGTGAGTGTGTTGTCGGTGTGCGCGTGTGAGTATCTACACCTGCACCAATATATGTGTGTGGGGGGGGAAGGTTTTTAGGGCTGTCATTGCAACAAACGTTCCAGATGTTTACTGTTTATTTGTGCATCATCCACACCCTCCTCCTCTTTCTGAAGCTTGTCTTGTCCCCCTCCGGGCGAAACACTACAGCCCTCCAAAAAATGTGTATTAACCCCAGATTTCTTCCCCCCCCCCCCCGCCCGTTTCTTCCTCCTGCTCTGTCCTCCAAACCCTTTTAATGGCATCTTTCTCTTCCCAAACACGCTTCGGCTTCACTTTGCCCTTTAGAAGGAAGAAGAAGAGAAACCCAAACATTAATCTGATTTTAATATTATGATTATTAAGCGGGGGGGGGGGAATGAGAGATATCTCCTAACAGGAAATGAATAACAACCCCAGAGATTTCTTTCTGTGCACTTGGCATCCTGCATGTTTTTTTTTCCTCCCCTCTCTCTCTCTCTGTATGTGACTAAAATGTACTTGGCTGAATCACTTTCCCCCTTTTTTTGGTACTGATCTGCTAGCAGCGGATTAGATCATTCGCTCGTTGTATCCATTTGGATTCCTCTCCCCGCTGCCTAAAGTTAGAGGGCTGAAATGCCTCCTTTCTATGGCTATTTACTCGGGAGTAAACTCCATTGAATAGGTATTGGGTTGGGGAGTGATTTGCAAAATCACAAGGCCACCGAGAGAGAGCAGAGCGAGGTAAATCTGCTTGACAATGAAACAACAAGGAGGTCATATTAATCACGATTGCCTGGCACCCAACTTTCTGAAATTCCATGCCTGGGCATTTTGCAGTGCCTGCAGCTTCTTCCTCCCCTCCAAAACTTTCAAGGAGACATTCTCTCGCCCCCAGCCCCATTTCACCGCTCTCCTGCCTTGATTTTCAGATTACTTTTATATGCATATTTTCTCCTCTACAGCTTCGACCTTATTAAGATCCTTCTTAGGCACATCTCTCGCAATCCTCCACTCCCTTCTCCCAGCAAGTGCTTCACCCCATCTGATTCTGGGATTCACCCCGCCCCCCCCCCCGGAAAAATAATAAAGTTGGTGGGAAGCTAGAGTTTTGTTGCTTTGCATCCGGTCTTTCTTGTCTAGCCAGAAATACCTTTTCAAAAATGGGAATAGGACGGTGGATTTGAAAGGAGGATGCAGGTTAAACCAGACCTATCTCCGGTGTTTTGAGCCTGTGACTGGTTTTCTGGAGCATGCAGTTCCTTTTCTAAGCCGTTTAAGGTTTTCTTGCAGCTTGTGTGTTTTGTCCATGCAGAAAAATTTCTACTCTATCTCAACTTCAGCAACCAATAAAACAAAAGGGAAGAAAACAAGACCATTCATTTGGATGGTCAAACCTCCAGGAATGATCTTTTCCTTTCCAAACACCAAACCAATATTCCTGTACAATCCCTTTTCGGTCCAAATTTACTCTCCCCCTCTTTTTTTTTCTGTGTGTGTGTGTGTTTTTTTCTGGGAAAGATTGCATTTAATTGCCAAGTGCACAGTCAAGTTGACTTCTTAATTCCCCAGTAGGGCATTGTAACCACTGGCTTTCCCCTTTATTTCAAAGGCATGCTAATCCAATAAAAGAGAACATGAAAGCTCAGTCCAGATACCCAGATAAAATCTAATTTTGTGAGGCCAGCTACTAGTCTCAGATGACTGCGCTGGACTCTTAAAAGAAAATCAAGGCATTGATTCCACGTGTTCCTGGGAAGCGGAGTTTCTTAATAATAAAGATTTATCCTTGTGTGGTAAGAGAAGGGGTCTAACCGTTGCCGCACATTTGTTGCATAATAATAATAATAATAATATTTTGAGAACAGGGGCAAGTAATTTCTCTGAAATACCCATGAGGTTCAGATATTGAACGGGCAGATTTAAGGGGAATATTTTGTCCTGCGTATTTGCTTCCCTTAACAAATGCCACCAGCTCACAAATGACATGACAGATGTTTCCCCAAAGCCAGTGTGGGTTTACTATGGCAGAGCCTTTGCGTCTTTGTGCTTATTAACTTCAGAATTACCACCGGGTGACAAATCTGACGTGGTGAAGAAGGAACTGAAGGGGAGAACGTGTTATGGAAAATGTTGGATCTGATGTAGGAAGGGGCATAGAGTAATGTCTGCATCGCTGTGTTCCTCCACTTCTGGGCTTCCTCCCTGCCTCCCCCTGCTTAATCTTGACTTCAAAAATAGTAACCAGGTCTTGCCTTTCTTTGAAAGATTATTTTCAGCTGGAGGAGCAGGAAGAGAGTTCTCTAATGAGCTGGAACACAAAGGGCGCTGGCAGATCTTGACCAGGTTAGCCTTTCACCTTTTTATTTCCTTTAAAGAGCAGACACAGTTGAATCTCCTGGAGAGATGGGTCTTGGCAAGGTGGGGATGTTGAAGCAGCTGAAGAGCTGCTCGGCTCTCCTGAACACAGGGTGGCACTTTGCAGAATCGGGCGAGGAGATTCTTTCCAGCTCGGCCAAGGAAGTGGGTTGCCTTTGGGTCCCGTGCCTCCTGATTTGGGGTGGAGGGGCGTGTCGGGGTCCCCGTCGGTTTGATGACAGCAGAATTTGGAAATGGAGCAAACAGGACTGTCAGAATTGGGACCCCCGTCTCGGAAATGCCCAGAAAAAGTCACAGCATAAGTTTTGGGAACCGCCATGAATCTTTCAAGATGCTGCTCTTTCGTTGTCCAGATGGATCATCTTGGCAGAAGCTGGGCTGAATTTTCAGTTGTTGGATACATTCTTTATCTGGTTTGGCTTCCCCGGGCTTATGTTCAGCCCCTTCGTAGATCCCTGCTTATCCAAGCACTAGTCCTTTTTCTCCTTTTATTCTTAAGGCACCACCTCTGGTTCTGTCATAATTCTCTTGACCGCAGTGTGACCCGGATCTAACAGTAGGGAGAGAGAGAGAAAAATACGTTTTGTACACCGGTCCTTCAGTGTAACACTAGAAGGCTCTTTCTGAGAAGATGCTCTCCTTTAATGCATTCTCTGGGGATCTCTTTCTCTCTCTTTTGCTGATACAAAACTTTATTTTTTTCCCCCCACCCACCAGCTAATCTGGCTTCTTCTTTAAAAAAAAAAATTTATGTTGCAGGCTGCAGTGCCAAAGGGATGAGCTGCTTTCCCTTGATCATCCTGGAGAAGCTGGACACGTGGTCCTCGCTGGGAGCTTTAGATGCTGATGCGCCGAAGGCCGTGAGACCAGCAGCCGCTTCCTACCAGCATCTCCATTTCCTGCAAAGAAGGGGAAAAGGCACCAAATCCATTAATTATTTTTTTTAAATCATCATAGCCGAAATTGTCCCCTCGAACTTTATTGGCAAAGGAACTGTCTTCGTGAAGATTTGAGGCGTGCCTTCTATTTTTTTCCCCCTCTCTCTCTCTTTTAGCCTGAAGTCGTCTTTTCCTGAAACAAAGTGAAAGACCGTGTTTGGCAGCTTTGAAAGCCCTTTGCTGGGTAGCAGTTAGCCCAGGGCAGGACAGAAAACTTAATTATACTCAACCACATAACTTTTTAGCTCTTCTTCATACACACACACAGATGTCCTACCACCACTGCCCTCAACTGGTCAAATTTCATCACAAAATGAGAATTTGATAGCTCTGTTGATTGATCAAAGAGAGTCACCTCTAGCTATCTTCACATCCAGACTGCTTAGCCGACAGGAGAAGGGAATGAAGTCGAATAAGACTTGATTGCTGATCAGTTGGTGCCCATCGTAAAGCTCTTCCCCATGGCTAAAACAGGGAGATAAAGAACGGTCACCACCATCAGCTGGACCTCTTCAGGGGTTGTCTTCAAGGTGATGTTTCCATGCTGATCCGGAGAACCTCCCCAAAGCCGGTCTCTGACTTGCTCAAGATTCCAGGATCCCTTCTGCTTGGTTTCATCTGCCATGCTTCACCACACAGCATTCTTATTGCACTGTCTTCCCCTGGTCATGGGACAGTATGATATCTGCAAATCCTGGGTAACCACAGACAATGGGCCCATGTGGGAGTTTTACGCTTGCCAACCCAAAGCCGTGGCCATGAAGGACTTTGCCACCGTCAGGGTGGAACCATCCGGCATCACCTGTGGGAATCCGCCCGAGCGCTTTTGCACACATGTAAGTAGACACCTATGTCTGTTTAATTGCATCCTGTTTCACTCAGCCCGGGAGTACGATTTGCATTTCTCCCAAAGCCTTGGTTGCCCTTTTTGCATGCAACAGCAACCGTCCTTCATGAGACGGAAGCTAACAATATGTGACTTTTGTCAAGTTTTGACGTCAACCTAGTCCAGTTTTCGTTTTGATCCGGACCCCGCCTTTTCGTCAAATGCCAGGGGTGTCCTTTGGCCCAGGAAATACTGGTTGTCTGCAACTCTTAGAGATAGTGACGCCAGTGAAGGTGAGACCAATCAGAGAGATGAATGTTCAGAACAGAAGAGTCATATGTTGAGAATGTGGGGGTAAGGACAGTGGGAAGGAAGAGCAGCGATTCAGTCTGAGTTTGGTCCTTGCCATCTCTAGTTTTTTTTTTTTTATATTCTGTATGTAGAAAGCCCTGCTTTTATTCAAAGATTTGCAAATCAAGCTCTTTTCAGAACAAACTCTGAAGTATGAGGATCTGTCTTTGCTTCCTTGTCCTTGACAGAGAGCCTGGGTTAAATGTGAAAAGATACAGGTTGGATCCTGTATTAAACTGGGAGTGAATCTTCCTTATGAACCAAGAGAGTTGCAATCAGCAGGATGCTAGGGGACTTAACATGAAGAAACTTTACTTTGTGTCTGGGGGACTGGAATCTTGTTCTTTAGCTGAAGGTCAAGGATTCATTGCTCAAGAGATGGCTTTACAGGTGGAGCCGGGCTGGGGAGGGTTCCTAAGAGGTCAGTGAGCTGGCAATATTGACTGGGTAGACAATTGAGTTGAGTTGGCTTAAAGCAGGTTTACTGATGCTTTTCAAGGATCAATACCTGGGTTGGATTCCTGAATTTAAACATGGCCATGACAGGAATAGTCAGGGTCTCCTTGCTGCCTCATTAAAAATTATTGTCTAAACATGGAAATAAACCTGGAAATTTAAGTGGGGGGTGAGTATGTGTCTGCACATGGATTGTTTAATGGATGCATTAGATTAGGAGTTACTGTCTTGTGCAAACTCATATGGTTGGGGTCCATATTTCAAGTCCATTTAAGTGTGAAGTTGGGGATTGAGTGTGAAGTTGGAGAGCCTCAAAGCTCCCCAGATGTGTTGGACATCAATTCCCATCATCCCCACTGAGAACAGCCTGCTGGGAAGGATCTTGTAAGAATTGTCATCAGAAGACATTCTTCTTTCAGGGTTGCCCTTGAGCGGAATCATTGACTGTAATTTCCACCCGGCGAGGATTATTTTGAATTCCTGGGCTGAGTCAGCATAAAATTGCAAATTCAGGTGGCAAGGCAGGCCAAACTTGAGTTGGGATAGTTGTGATTCAGCATCTTGTGTGAACCTCACAGGTCACGAGCACGAAGGCTGGATGTGTTCCTTGGAGAAACCTATATTACATCAGTACGGCAATTGTGATTCCTTCCTTGGGTTTAAGATTTACTATATTGTGTGAATTTGGCTTCAAGGGTACAGTAATGGACGGAGAGTGCTGGTTCGCAGAACACGCTGAAATACAGGCTACCCCAGCTGGTCCGGTATGTTGTGTGAACCAGCCAAAATGTCCTCTGGCATTTGTGTGAGAAGTGCCCATTGAGAGGGGGGGGGGAGTAACAATCCTTGTGCGGTGCCAGTAATAATGATAATAATAGTGCTTTCATAAAGAATTAATAATAATGAGAAACTTTCAAAAGTGGCTGAAAACAATGCTTCCGTGTTGACCTCATTGTCTAGAATATAACTGTGGGAAGTTGTCCAAAAATCTGGTTTTCTTTGCATTCTTAATTTACTGGAATCATCCCTCATGACTTGCCCCATCACCATTGATTGAATGAAGGATAGTTGGTGAGATGTTGTTGGTTTTTTTATCTAAAGCATGGCTTTATTTTTAATCAGCTTTATTATTTTTGAACAAAACAATATTTAATCTTAAAGAAAAAAGAAATTTAAGAAAGCAATTAAAAGTACAAGCTAAAAATGCAAGCTAAGAAGAAAAAAAGGGAAAAATAAATATATGTTTTATACTAATCAGTGGTCACTGGTTTACCAGTTAATTTACTACTGGACAGTTGGTGAGTTTGCCCAACATGTAAAGCCAACAACCATGGTTTTATGAACTGCAAAAGCTGGTTTGCATGCTGTGCAAACCGGGTGAGTTTGCCCAACATGTAAAGCCAACAACCATGGTTTTATGAACTGCAAAAGCTGGTTTGCATGCTGTGCAAACCGGGTGAGTTTGCCCAACATGTAAAGCCAACAACCATGGTTTTATGAACTGCAAAAGCTGGTTTGCATGCTGTGCAAACCGGGTGAGTTTGCCCAACATGTAAAGCCAACAACCATGGTTTTATGAACTGCAAAAGCTGGTTTGCATGCTGTGCAAACCAGGTTTGTTGAGGGAGGTTCCACACGGTAACTGTAACTCACAACCAACATAGGATGAACAGTAAGAGAACATCTACAAATCCACAGAACTGAAGGGTGTGTGTGTACTTGAGCGTGAAAATGTTTCTTTTGCTTTACCTCCTCTTTGAAGTAGGAAAGCTAATCAGCTCAGATGGAACCTTTTTAATTAAAAATAATCCCGCTGTTTTGTCAACTACTTTATAAATCACTGCAGAACAGTCTTCATGGAGCTTTTGATTTCACTAGTGCCTTGCAAATAGATCTATAAAAGTTACAAGCTGGGGTGGGGGGGAAGGATCATTAACTGGATGGTCTGGACTTCCCCAACTGTGATGTAACAGTTAAGGGGTCCAAGTAAGAGCAGGGAAATCTTAAGTCCGTCCTCAGCCCCAGAAGCTCATAGGGTGAATTTTGGACCAATCATTCTCTCTTCCCAACCAACACTGCAGGGGCATTGTTGTGGAGAGGAAATGAGCCAAGGGAATTTAACGTATGCTGCCTTGAAATCCTGGAGGAGAGGCCACAAAGAGAAATCGAATACATAAAAATACTTATTTCTGATGAACTGGTCCAAATGACAGACTTCTCCAGTCATGTCCTAGGGAGTTGGTATGTACAGTAAGCCACAGGGATGTCAAAATGGTAAGTGTGCCCCAATGTCATTGTGCAAATGGTACACTTCTGAAATGGAATTGCGACATTCAAAGTTCAGGTTGCCACGTGGATGGATGCTTGATCCTGGGCGTGCCCGTACAATTTGGGGGTTAGCCCCTGAAGGAAAGAAAGAAGGAAAATGTGTTTTTCTTCTCTGTTACAAAATTTTCTCTGCCTAGAAGAAAACCTTTCTTGCTACACCCTTCTTAGTGACCTGTCTCTTTTTATAGATATAGATATAGATAAAGGTAAAGGTAAAGGTATAGATAGATATAGATACAGATATGTATGTATTAAAACTTTTAAAAAGGAAGGTAAAAACTAATACAAACTAATATACAGTGAGGAAGAAAAAAGAAGAAAGAAATCAAAGAGAAAGCTAAAAGTGCAAGAAGGGGGGGGGGAGGAAAAGAAAAATAGAAAAGAAAGAAAAAAGATACGAAGACGTGGCTCCTGATATCCTTCGCAGCGGTTATAAGCACAATTTATATTTGAACCTCTCTCTAAAGTTATATCATGACTCTCTTCTTTCTGTAATCTATCCTGTCTCATGGTCAAAGCCATAAATCACAAGGACTTTTTTTTTTTTTCATTTTTAGGCAAAAAGCCCATAAGGGGTTTCCAGTCACCAATAAATGTAGACAGTGTCTTTTCTCTAATCAAAGAAGGTAATTTATCCATCTCAGCAAGACTGGTCAGTTTCACTAACCAGTCCTCCATAGTAGATACTCTAGAGGTGAATCTTTCCCTCTTTGTGTATATCATAAGCTCATTGCAGTAACTCAGTGGCCCGTCTCGAAGGCTGATCTGTCAGGGCCTGCACTGTGGGTGGGGCTAAAGCAAGTTTTGGGTGGGGCTAGAGCAAAAAAAGAAAATGGTAGGGAGAAATTAGAGGTGGGATTGTTATGTATTCCTTCTTAAGTTCCTGGGAGCTTATAAATGCATGGAATGAACAAAGAGAGAAAGAGGAGACGAATCTGGATTTTCAAATTTGGATTTTCCTTGTCTCCCAGCGTCAAAATGTCACAAGTCAGCCTGGGCTCTCCCCCAAATGATACAGCCACAGCGAAGCAGAGCTGAGGGCAAGATATTGCCTTGCATAACAAGGCAGGGAGCTAATGATGTTTTTTAGATCAAAGGTAAAACTCAGGAGGGGGAAAAAACCCTAAAGGTCGGTTTTAGATCTCATTATTGGTGTGGAGATGCTGAATAATGGATGGAAAGGAGCATTAAGGGCATATATTTTCTCTTCCTCGCTCTCTCTTTCCCCCTTTTTATTTTAAAAAAGGAAAAAAGTATCCATAAAAACTCCTAACTAGTTCCCTGTCTTTGTTTCTAAATTTTAAGAAGCAGGGATCCTTAAAATTTTAAGAAGCAAGGCATCAGCATATATTGGATATCATTAATGGGTGAAGGAAGAAATGAACAAAAGCAGAGATCCATTTTTTAGCCCCCCCAAAACATGTTTTAATGTTGTGTTCCAGCTCTGGAGGAGTGATGGCCATTGCAACATGTTTAGTTTTTATGGCTAGCAGGTTGTGCAAACCTTGACATTGTGAGTTGCAAACCATGGTCTCAACTGTTGAGGGAACCCAACTAAATGTGGATTGGTCAACCAAACCATGGTGAATCAAACTATGGCTTAGCACAAGGAGAGAATAAGGCTTTTGTAATGGTATCTGGGAAAGACCTTGGGAGGCAGGGTGGAGAGATGCTGCTAAGGGAATGGTCAGATAAGAGAGGACATAGCCCACAGCTGGATAGTGGGTGGGGCAAGAGACTCAGAAGGGACCCTCCCTAGTTTCTTGGATTGTAAAGGAGATGTGGGGGGGAGAGAGAATTGTACCTTCAGACTTGCAAGATTGATGTCAGCCTTGCGGGATAAACCAGATAGGAATCAGTTTGGTCTAGTGGTTAAGGTGCTGGGCTAGAAACCAGGAGTCTGTGAGTTCTAGTCCCACCTTAGGCATGAAAGCCAGCTGGGTGACCTTGGGCAAGTCCCTCTTTCTCAGCCCAACTCACCTCACAGGGTGGTGGTTGTGGGGAAAATAGGAGGAAGGAGTAATAGGTATGTTCACTGCCTTGAGTTATTTATAAAAATAATAAAGGTGGGATAAAAATTAAATAAATAATCACGACCAGATGAGCTAATTCTACTTTATTGTAAAGCTACATTGATAGCATCTTGTAAGTCTGAAAGTACAATCCTCCCCCGGCATCTCTTTTACAGCCTAAGAAACTAGGGAGGGTCCCTTCTGAGCCTCTTGCCCTGCCTGCTATCCAGCTGTGGGCTATGCTTCCTCTTATCTGACCATTCCCCAGGCAGCATCTCTTTGCCCAGTCTCCCAAGGTCTTTCCCACATACCATGACAACTGTTATTTCAACCTTGGTACAAGGATCATAAGCAGAGGCCAACCCATGTGCTTCTTGAATGGATTGGACAGAGTTAGAGCTTTATAAACCACGGTTCATTAGAAGGGCCAAACGTGTATGAATCAACTGAACCAAGAGCTGGGGAACCTCCATCAAGACCCATCAGAAGAAATGCTAATATGGAGTCATAACGTGAGTGGGCCACACTGAAAAGTGGAGAAGACCCTGCCCCAAATATCTAAAACACAAATATATGATGCACCCCTCCCCCTTCTTTTTCAATGATGCTTAATGCATTTCAAGCTTGAATAACTTTCACGATCTCTCTTCATGGCCTGAAAGACATAAGATGCCCCAAACTGGCCCTCTCTGTATCGGGCACTCAAAAGACATTGAAAGTGTCACTTCCACCCTCCCTACATTTTGTGTAACGGTTGATTTCCTCACCTATAAAGATCCAGAAGACTGTAATGTAAACAGCCAGTGGTAAACCTCCCTGTAATCATTGAAGAGACTCACTTCTCACCAGTTCATAGGAAATCAGATAGGAAATCAGAAGGTTTCCACCTTCAAATACATCAGTTCTAAATGGGAAATACTTCACTTGCTGAAGTTCTTGAAATTCCATCCCTTTCATCTCAGTAGATCTTGCTAATGAACACTCTGTGAGAGTCTGGCTGGAAAAGAATAATTTTATTTCATTTTCGGCAGCTGCCAGAGAACCTGACATTTCCCTTTCTTTCTTTCTTTCTCTTTTGCAACTGACCATGAACATTCTGTGCTTCCTTGGAGTTCTTGGGGAATGAATTACATTGGAGGAAAGTCCCTTTTTTGGTGGTGCAGCTCTAGTAGAGCTTTTGTGTAGTTTACACAGCTGAGGTTCCCTCAGTTTAGCTCACTTTCCATTGCCACACCTCACCTAAGTATATATCTGTGTAAAGATGTATCTGTCTGGTGTAGGGTTGGAGAGCTGAGCCAATTTAAATCACACAAAATTGTTGTTGTGGCTGCTATCTTTTGAAATACTGTCTGGAGTGCTGCAGAAATCCATTCTTCCAGTGGGAATCACTTTTGCCTCCTCTCTTCCCCCAGATGCTGAGCTACAGGTCCTTTAAGGGACAGGTGACTTGACGGTTTTGCAGTTCACCCTCGGTAGCTCAATAGGTGACTAGGGGTGAAATGAGCAGAAAAGGAAACAATATACAATGTACAAACATCAGGTAGTTTACTTTTATTTTATTTTCCTTCTTTTCTTTTGTATGGCACTGAGAAATTAGAGGCAGGGAGTGGAACCTTCTGCAGTTTGGGGTGCTTGGCATTTCTGAGTAAAGCTGATCACAGATTCCTTTTTTAGATTTTTAAATGTTTTATTATTGAGAACTTTTTCACCATATATAGTTACCATTTCCTTGCTGCTGTTGATGGTTGGGCAGTTTAGAAGGGATCTCAGTTTGCCGTTCACCGGAGGAATCAAACTCCAGTTTTCAAGGTGACTTTTCTCAGCAATGCGCAATTCACAGTGTTCAAGGTCACGTAGAATTGGGATCTCCTCCCCATTAAACACTGAGATTTAGAAAGTAGCTTGAGCTACAAGCCAATGCTTGAGAGAAAAAACAAAAATACTCCTTGGAGTACCAATGCTCCAAATTTGGAAGCCGGTTTCAGTTATACCTAGCTGTTTTTTTCCACTCTGTGGTGCGTAACGTTGCAAGTCTGGGAGAAAGGAGTTGTTTTGTTGGTTCTGTTTTTGTGGTTTGTTTGCCCAGTTCCTCAACCTCCAGTTGTTCCTGTCAATGCCCTTCACGAAGGAAATATCATAAAAATGAATTGCAAATTCCCCGTCAGGTTGAGAAGGAAGGAAAGAAGGAAGGAGGGAGGGAGGGGCAGCCAACAGGCCCAAATGCTTTTGTGATTGAAAAGGGAAGGGAAGCATTGAAAATGTCTTCTGTTGAGCCAGTCTCCTGCAGCTGAAAAGTGAGAAATTATGCAGAGGGGACTGAGCCAAGTTGTAGAACTGTAGGCTTTCCACAAAATTCTATTTTACATGGACCAAAATGCTAATTAATTTAATTTGGGGTGGAGGGGACCTATAGGGTGATTTTTTTTTCCTTGTCAGTGTCTGTCTGACTCTCTCTCCCTCCTTTGCCCCAAAGATGCTTTTTGCTTTTCAAACGCACTGGGGAGACAGAAAAACATTTTTGATGAAGATCTCCTGCTTTGCTTCAGCAGAAAACAGAGCTTGTTCATCCGGGCCCCAGCCTGAAAGAAGGACTGTAAATGAGAAAAAAAAAATGTTGCTTATTTATTTCTCGTTATGTCATGGGAAGGCAAAGTTTTCATAGCCCAAGGCCACCCTTTTGCAAAATATCTTTTTCAGATGGCAGGGAATGATGAAATACTTCACAGCAGAGACACGCTAACAGCTAACATTTCCCTCTGCATTACTTCAGTGGGTGGAAGGCTATTTTCTTTTTCTTCTTTTAATTAAAACCGTCTCTGTTTTGCCCGGCAGATTTCACAGCCTTAGAACTCTTGCCGGTCCAGTCCCAGGCTGATGTATGGGAAGGTACCGCTGCGGAAAACAGACTAGGAAGCCAATGACTATTTTATGAATGGGACAAGAAAGATTCAGCCCTTTGAGGCAGTTTAGACAAAAAGCTATGAGCACTAACACTCCCTTTATGGTAAGGTTACAATAACAGAATCTTGCAAGTCTGAAAATACTTCCCCCTTCCATTGCCTTCACTTTCCAGAGAACGAGGGAAGGTCCCTTCTGAGAGGCTTTCTCCACCACCATTCCTGCTGAGATGTCTCTTATCTGACCATTGTCCTCCAAAGTTATTCTCATAGCTCATTACAGAAATCATCCAGAGCAGGACTCCGAAATCCATAATTAAATCTATTCCAGTTCTATCCATCCAACTTCCCATCTAACCCTCCATGCCTCTGCAGTACACACCTTTTTTGTTTGTTTGTTTGTTTATTCGTTCAGTCGCTTCCGACTCTTCGTGACTTCGTGGACCAGCCCACGCCAGAGCTTCCTGTTGGTCATCAACACCCCCAGCTCCTCCAGGGATGAGTCCGTCACCTCTAGAATGTCATCCATCCACCTTGCCCTTGGTCGGCCCCTCTTCCTTTTGCCCTCCACTCTCCCTAGCATCAGCATCTTCTCCAGGGTGTCCTGTCTTCTCATTATGTGGCCAAAGTGTTTCAGTTTTGCCTTTAATATCGTTCCCTCAAGTGAGCAGTCTGGCTTAATTTCCTAGAGGATGGACTGGTTTGATCTTCTTGCAGTCCAAGGCACTCTCAGAATTTTCCTCCAACACCACAGTTCAAAAGCATCGATCTTCCTTCGCTCAGCCTTCCTTATGGTCCAGCTCTCGCAGCCATATGTTCCTACGGGGAACACCATTGCTTTAACTATGCGGGCCTTTGTTGTCAGTGCGATGTCTCTGCTCTTAACTATTTTATCGAGATTGGTCATTGCTCTTCTCCCAAGGATTAAGCGTCTTCTGATTTCCTGACTGCAGTCAGCACCTGCAGTAATCTTCGCACCTAGAAATACAAAGTCTTTCACTGCTTCTACATTTTCTCCCTCTATTTGCCAGTTATCAATCAAGGTACACACCTTAGGAAGGGTATATATTCTGCATGTCATACAGACAGTCCCTGGGTAGCACACACCCAAACTGACCACAGACAGACTTTTGGAATTCCTGAGAAATGGGGATGGACAATTTCTCCCAATTTCTTGATGGGGAAGGGAAATTCTTTGACAAGTTTCAAGAGCAGGAAATCCCCTTTGGGTTGCCAGTAACCTCATAACAAATATCTCCCATGCATTCATTCCATTCCAATAGACTGACTAATTTTGTTTTGATTGTGTATTGATGAGTCAAACAACCACATCAAGTAAAATAGGATAAAATAATCCAGCATATTGAAATATTCAAAAATATTAAATGAAGTAATCGGATAGGATCATCCCCTTGGCGGTTGTCCCCAGTCTGATCTCAGTAGGAAATTCTCCATTGGAACAGACTGAATAGAAGCACAGGGAAGCTGCAGGCTGCTGAAGAATGGATTGTGCAAGAGACAACTTACACACACCCACAAACACACACCCATCTCAGTCCTTCTGAGCCATTCGGAGTTTCTGATTTGAGAACCCTGAAACCTCTAAAACCAGGTGTAGATCTTAAATTAGCTCCTCCTTTGGACTATTTCATCTCCATTCATTGTGCACTGGCAACCCCTTATAGACTTTTTGCATGCAAAAGAAAAAAAACGAACTTGTGATTTATGGTTTTGATGATTAGACAGGATAGATTATGGGGGGGGAAATTGAGTTATGCTATAACCATGGAGCAAGAGGTAAATTTATAATTGTACTTAGAACTGCAGTAAAGAAAATTGGAAGCTACTGATTTGTATGTTGTTTCTTTTCTGCTTTTGCACCGTTAGCTTTCCTTCCTTCCTTCCTTCCTTCCTTCCCTCCTTCCTTCCTTCCTTCCTTCCCTCCCTCCTTCCTTCCTTCCTTCCTTCCTTCCCTCCCTCCCTCCTTCCCTCCTTCCTTCCTTCCTTCCTTCCCTTTCAGTCTTCCATATTTTCCCTTCCCTCCCTCCCTCCCTCCTTAATCTTTCAGTCTTCCATATTTTTCCTTCCTTCCTTCCTTCCTTCCTTCCCTCCCTCCCTCCCTCCCTCCTTCCTTCCTTCCTTCCTTCCTTCCTTCCTTCCTTCCTTCCTTCCTTCTGTTAGTTTCTATTAGTTTCTATTAGTTTCTTATCTTCTTTTTTAAAAGTTTCCATAAGATTAATTTTTTTTAAAAGGACTGTTTGATTTCCTGTAGCAGCTTTGCTTTAAAAGAGTTGGATGAACTATTTTGCAACTCTTCATAGAGAGAAGGGTAGTGAATAAAGAAATCTTCTAAAGCCGCAGTCTGCTCCCTCTTTGAGATCTCCGGCATGTCAAAGCTGTTGAAAACACTACTAGCAGTATATATTCTTCTGCGCAAAAATTCATGTTTGGGGCAGAAGTGGAGGTGAGCTAGGAAGACAGAACAAGCGACTGAGGGGCCCATGGACTGGATCTCAAAATTGCACCAGCTGATATCTGCAACTGATGTATTTACATTGATCAGAAAACTTCATCTGGAATGTTTAATTTCACTTAAGAACTTCAGGGAGGCTGGCACGTAAAACTCAGGACTATCCTAGCAAAAATTTTGTGTTTGATGGGACAAGAAATGGCTGCTGCAGAACTTGGTAAATCACTGTATTTTCAACGTGAAAACTGGGAGGAATTATATATTATTTTCAAGGGGGACCCCATAAACCAGCTCAGCAAATAATTGCCGTCTGATTTACTGGGAAGTAGCATTGCTATTTTTACCTGTGCAAAGGTATACCTGGCAGTTTACTCACTCTGTTGCTGAAAAGAAGCTTTTTAGACATTTGCTTGGGGTTCCTCTAAATGGGAATAAATGCTGCACATCTTTCCAGCATGTTAATCGGCTGTGAACAAATGTATGGAAGCACGGTGTTTTAATTGAGGCTGAATGCAGCTGTTGGATTACGAGGGGATAAGCTGAGATCACAAACAGAAGCTAGTAACACAAATAAAGGTGTTTTTTTTTATCTGTCTGTTTGGGAAAGGCAATCTGGTGCCCTGTGGATATTTGGAAGGCCAGCTCCCATCAGCATCAGCCACTGGGGCTCATGCCAAGGGATTGTGGGTGCTGTAGTCCCAAATGTTGAGAGGTTACTAGGTTGCCTTAATTGATTCTATTAGTACCCAAATCACAGGCCCAGATAAATAATATTTAACATTTGGACAGCATTTCTGAATATGTGTAAGGGTTTTCCAGTTCCAATCCTTACAACAATCCTGTTGGAGTATTATCCCCACGTTGAGGATTATGAGTCATCAAACCAGTGTCAACTGGACGGGCAAACTGGAGCTGAAAAATTAAATTCATGCATCATCCCTAAGCCATGTTGGATGGGATTTAGCATGTTGTATAAAGCTAGCCATTGTTGTTTGCCAACCATGATTTAGGGTTTTCCCCCAGATCAGCCATTGGTGGTTTGTCAACTAGCTACAATGTAGTGCAAGACAGTGAGAGAAACTTGCCTGAGTTCAGATCTCAGATCCTGAAGTTAAATTTGCTGCAGGGTAGTAACAGAACTGGGAACTTTGAGTTTTTGGCCAGTCTCTTAGTTCTTTAGAAAGAATTGAACTGGATCAATGTACCAGAGGGTGCTGTCTAGCTCAGCTTTGGCAAAAAGACCTTGACTGTCAGTTGAAAATGGAACTAATTGGCTAGAGAGGTGCTGGATTCTTCAAGGGTGGATGAGTAAATCCACAAGGACAAAGAAAAGGAGGTCAAGAGGTCCCTGGGTTATACTGAGTCTTGGGTAGGATGTCTTCACATCATCCCAACTCAGCGTGGGTTTTCAGAAGGTGATCAGAACAGCATTGGTGGTAGCCCAAAGGTAGGTTAGATGGCACTCAGATCATGTCAGGGAAATACATCACATTTGAACAATGTGCTAACCTTCATTTGTTTGCGGAGGTTTTCTGGGTGGCTTAGTATTTCTACAAGTATTCAAGCTAAGGCTTGGCTAGGCCTATAGCCTCCAATGGGGAGCCTTTGGGTCTGCCTTAAGAAGAGGGTCAGTGAGATGATCTTCAGGATACCACCACTAACAACAACTTACTATTTTTCCAATGCTAGGCGTTTCTGAATACAATCTTTTTTTCCTCCTGCATCATAATAAATTTGAGCCGTCTGCCCATTGGGATGTGGGGGTAAATGAAGCATCACCCAAACACTGTTGTGTATGCATGCATGAGTTCAGAAATCCAGGTCAAAGGAAAAACTTCATTTGCCAAAATCTCTCTAGCTGCACCTGGATTAATGTAAGTCTACCCCTTACATTCTTGTTCTCTTCCTCTCTTTCTATTTTTGGGAAGAAAAGGGTAGGTGGAAAGAAAAGGATGGGTGAAATCAAGGAGATTCCAGTCCACTTTGATGCTCCATTCATTGATCCAAATTTTTCCAATTTGCTATAGATGAATTGGTCTCAGGGCAGGATGCAGTCGCTAAAAACAGGAAAAATAGCAATGCACAATAAAGACAAAATTGTAAAGCAAGCTAATGTTGCTGAGATCAGTGTGAACACCCAGGTTTTCACTTGCACTGATAGGAAATCAATGTTGGTACATGCCTGCTGAGCCCATCCCATAATGGGAGTCCCATAATCGAAAAGTCTCTGTGTTGTATCTCTGTAAAATGTCCTGCTCCCAATTATGGGATGCAGAGGAAACCTTCTTCAGACACAGATGACAATATCCAATTCCTCACAAATGGATTACTTCCCACTGCCCCAAAGTTTGGCCCTCAACTCACCCAAGTTTTTCAAATACTGGCAAGTAGTTGTGGGCTGGAAGATCTAAATACAAATTCATTTGTTTTATAGGACAAATATGTTCCAATCTCTATGCCTTGATTTCCTCAATGGTAAGACTGAAACAGTAGCCAGCCTCTGCAGATTTCCTCCAGTGCAAACATCAGCTCAATCCAGACCATTGATTCAAGGTGACACTTCAAATCAAGCTGGGAAAACTGAGTCAATTTTAACAAGGTGGCACTGTGATCTAACATTTATGGGGAGGTCTGCAACCAAAATCTTGGGCGCTGTTTCTGGATCATGACCCCAAGGAAAAAAGATCAGGAGGTGGTTCAGATTTCTGTTACTAGAAGAGGAAAATCTTACTCCAAATTACTTTTCAAGTTGAGTCAAAAACCAGATTTGTGGGGGAAGGAAAATCCACATGGTAGTAAACTACCATGTAAGGGATCAGCAAGCAGATGCAATGTGGTGTGTATCAGTAGGACTTAGCCAATCTAGGTTGTGCCTGTAAATGTGGAAATTTGAAAAACTATATGGTTTACCTTGCTGTTCTTCCTTCACTATCCCTTCATCATGACTTGTTGTTTATTCATTTAGTCGCTTCCGACTCTTCGTGACTTCATGGACCAGCCCACGCCAGAGCTTCCTGTTGGTCGTCAACACCCCCAGCTCCCCCAGGGACGAGTCCATCACCTCTAGAATATCATCCATCCATCTTGCCCTTGGTCGGCCCCTCTTCCTTTTGCCTTCCACTCTCCCTCATCATGACTGGCTCCCCCAAAACATCCCATTACCCATATTTCCATCCCATGCAAAGCTTGGTTAGTTTTAACCAGGGTTACTTTTTGAGGCTTTGCACAATATTGGAACCGTCTCTATTCCGTTCAGTTGGGCAACCCCAGGAAATGGGTTTATTCAGTAACTAGCTTAACTGTGTTTAGAAAACCCAGCTAGTGATCCTATGAAAGCTAGGAAGCTAACAGACATCACAGGTAATGGGTAGAGGTGTTCATTCAGGCCAGACTTCTGAAATATATCTTTGTTTCTGTCATGGCAGATTCCAATTTGGTGGATTGATTTTCATTGGAAAATAAAATGCATGTAAAGATTGGGAATATTACACACACCAAAAAGCAGGTACAAGGAATAACTGCATATAAAAATGTGCATTTAACGGGAGCAATTCAGGAACGTTGCCCAAACATGCATATATAAGGGAAAATTAAATCTTGACAAGAAATGTAAGGTTTTTTGTGTGTGTGTTTAAAAGCAATGTCCAGAAGACCAGGGAGAATGCTGCTGATGCAGACTGATTTAGGCTAATTCAACCATAATGCCAAGCATAATGCTGATGCTGCAGTGAAATGAAGGAAGACATTGGCCCTGCCAATTAAAAAAGGTAAAGTCTCCTTCAGGTCAAGTCCAAGTGACTTCATGGACATGTCCATGTAGTTTTCTTGGCAACAATATGGAATCATTTGTCATTATCTTGGTCTAAGTTTTTTTTTTAATTTTTTGAGTCTACCCTCATGATGATTGGGTCAAGGGAATTGTCAGTCAAAGAACTTCAAACCAGGGTCCCTCCTCTCAGCTGGATTCTGAGTCTAGCCTCATGATGATTGGGCCAAGGGAACATCACTCAAAGAATTTAAAATCTGGTCCCTCCTTTCAGTTGCATTTCAAGTCTAGCCTCATGGTGACTGGGTCAACGGAATTGTCAGTCAAAGAGTTTTAAACCAGGGTCCCTCCTCTCAGCTGGATTCCTTAGGGAGGGGGCATGGAATAGAGAGGGACATGGGAGGGTTAGGTGAAAGGATGCGTCAGAGGGACCTCTGGTTCTTGAGCCTAATATAGCCATTTATTCATCACTTATGCTTCTATGCCACTTTAATCATATGTACATCTGAGTGGCTTCCAACTCCGTAACAGGATCAAAAAGTGAAAATGGACCAAAATAACCCCATCCCCATATTAAATATACCACCAAGGAACAACAGACTACCATCCAAAGAACAGATGCCTGCAGGCAGGATCTACGTTCCTATCAGCCTTCGAAGGTCTTCTGGAACAATCGGGTCTGAATGGCCTTCCAAAACTCTAGCCAGGTCAGGGACAATCTGGTAGCTTCCAGTGGTCTGAAGGACAGGGTAAAATAACAAACTTCATCTAAAGAAGTCAAAAGCAAGAAGGTTAAGGTTAAAAGCAAGGGGTTAGCTTGGCTAGGGGAATAACTTCCACAAATGAACTTAAACTGTCACCATGAACAAATCTGATCTCAGAGATTTTCCCCAATCCAGGTCTGAGGATCTTCTGTTAGATGATCTGGTTAAGACCCTTCTAAAGAGTAAAAGTCTCTACCGAGTTGACAGATGGTTTTTATCAACAGCCAGCTTGTTATTTTATTCCATCTGGAGAAATGCAAACTCCAGATGACCTTTTTAAGTTGAGCCATAAACATGACAGTGTCCTTCTTTCTGAACATTAAACCACCGGTGAAGCCTATTGCTATTCTCCCCACGTCCCCCTGAGTCACGTGACTAAAATAAACAGAAGAGTCCCAAACCAGGAAAAGATTTAGTTCTCCAGAAGGAAACCTTACATAACTCCTGAGAGGAACGTAATTCTCATTATTTTGTAAGGAAACCCAATCAACCTATCAGTTAATGACAAATGTCCAGGACTAGGAGTTCCTTCCATCCAAGAAGATCACCCAATGTTGTTTATGGATGTCATAGAGAGGTGGTCTCCTCTACTGCAAGGTGGCACAGTCTGGTGTTGGCATGCCTCAACCAACTTGCCTTTCCAGATTGGCTAGTGTCCTCTCCCTGCAAGAGACCGAAGAAGGCTGGTATGATCCACACAACCCTTGCTTCAGTTGGATTGCGAGCCTGTCTGGAAGTGAGCGTAAATTCCCCCTAATTCTTGTGCCAGTCAAGCGCCCGATCGTTGCTAATTCAAATCAAGTAGCTGCAGCCTCAGGGGAAATGTAGACTAATTTACTATCTCTAAGGCAGGCATAAGCTCCAATTTGTACTTACGATAAAGACTTGGGGACCATGAAGACTTGAGGACCCCATTCTGAACCTCAGAAATGTCTGCTCCAAGAATGTCTCTCAGGGTGTGCATGCCCACATGTATTTGTGCACACAAATATACCAAGCATGACCTTTGATTTCCCCTTTCCTTTCAAGGGCTCAAGTTAATACTAGCTAAGTTTAGTATGTTGTGAGAATTCAGCTACTCTAACTTGGCTAAAAGTGATGTGTGAACACAGCCAATTGCTGTATCCATCTGGCAGGCAATACTCAAACAAATATAAACCATCTTCTGGCTTAATATCATGCCCTAATTCACAAAACTTGCAAAGAGAAGAGCTGAGTTTTCACCCCACATTGAGCAAAGACTCAACTCTATTTTAGCCTACCTGATCTCCAGATTCTTATAGGGAGTCCTTGACTTACGACCATTCATTCAGCAGCTGTTTGAAGTTACGACAGCACTGAAAGAAGTGACTTTTGACCAGTCTTTACACTTATGACCGTTGCAGCATCCCTGCGGTCACGTGATCAAATTTCAGACACTTGGTGACTGGCTCACACTTATGATGGTTGCAGTGTTCCAGGGTCACCTGATTGTCATTTGCAACCTTCCCAGCCAGCTTCCAATGAGCAAAGTCAATGGAGGAAGCCAGATTCGCTTAACGACCACGGTGACTTGCTTATCGACTGCAGTGATTAACTTAATGTCTGCGACAAAAAAGGTCATAAAATTGGGTGTGACTTACTTAACAACTGCCTTGCTTAGCAACAGAAGTTCCAGTCCCAACTGTGGTCGTAAGTCAAGGACTACCTGTACTTAGATGTTCCTCATGATGGAGAATCTTGCCTTTTAGCGTTTTGGGGGAAAGGTGGTTGGGAGGCCCCTCTCAGTGGCCAGATGGGGCCTGAACCTCAAGTGGTGGGGCTAGAAAAGACGTGCCTCCATCTCCTCTCTTCGCACACACCAATACACCCACGTTAACGCACAACAAAACTGTCCCACAGTCCCTCTTCCCCCTGCTTTGATTGTGTGTTTGCAAATATGTCCTCAGCCGTCAAGAGGCAGGCAGGCCTTGGCTCAGGGCAAACGCTGGCGTCAGAGGCCACGTGAGCCCAACCTCCCAATGTCCCATGAAGACTTCCGCTGGTCGTCGTCTTGGCTGGAATCCTCAACCTGCTTTTCAGAAAGTTGCTGCATGTTCTTGGTTGGCCTCCTATGCCCTGTTCTCGCTCTCTCCCTCCGCCCCACCCCATCCTCTGCTGTTTCTCAATCCTGCCCTGTGCTTGAATTAGCCAGACCCCCCCACCCTTAAAAACGTTAATAAAATATTTATGGTTCTGCAAAGGCTGCAACTCAGCCGGCACAACGGCTTTTAAAGAGCAGGGCTCTTTTCCAGTGTCCTAAGCATTTTTTTCCCTTTTCTTCTCCCGCCTGAATCGATAATGCACTTTGCTCTGTCATAGCTAGAAGCTGCGGCGTTTCTGCTTTTTTCTTGGATGCGGTGCTTGCTTGGGACAGATGCAGGCCTTTTCTGGATGCCTTCCTTGTTCAGGGAAGCGATGGGAATCAATCTGGGAAAGATGGCTTAGAAAAGAAGGGAAACACGGGCCCCCGAGTTCCTATCATCATGGCAGTGCTCGAAGTTGATATTTACCCCTTTAGGCCTTTTAACTTCCTCTGTCCTCCACATTGCTTTTTCCCTGTATGCCATGCTTATGCAATGTGGAGCTCATCTCTTCTAATGTCTGGACCATGGTCAGACAATATTAGATGTGTTTAATAATAGCACATTTTCTGGGCCTGTTAAAACATTTGGTTGGCCAAGAGGCTAAGGGAAGGAAGGAAGGAAGGAAGGAAGGAAGGAAGGAAGGAAGGAAGGAAGGAAGGAAGGGGAAGGAAAATACAGGAGACTGAAAGAGAAAGATTATGAAAGTGAATGAGAGAAAGAAGAAGGAAGGAAGGAAATACAGGAGACTGAAAGAGAAAGATTATGAAAGTGAATGAGAGAAAGAAGAAGGAAGGAAGGAAATACAGGAGACTGAAAGAGAAAGATTATGAAAGTGAATGAGGAAGGAAGGAAGGAAGGAAGGAAGGAAGGAAGGAGAAAGATTATGAAAGTGAATGAGAGAAAGAATGATGAAGGAAGGAAGGAAGGAAGGAAGGAAGGAAGGAAGGAAATACAGGAGACTGAAAGAGAAAGATTATGAAAGTGAATGAGAGAAAGAATGATGAAGGAAGGAAGGAAGGAAGGAAGGAAATACAGGAGACTGAAAGAGAAAGATTATGAAAGTGAATGAGAGAAGGAAGGAAGGAAGGAAAAATTGGAGGGAGGGAGTAAGATGGAAGGAAGGAAGGCCAACACTTTCAGCCTACTTGGAGTGCCATAGTCATAGAAAACCTGAACGTTTTCCTCCCCAAAATTCCCCCTAAGTCTTCACCGTTCTGTTCCATCTGCTGGGTGACCCCTCCTGCATAATTACCCAGGTCTTGATTCACATCTGTGGATTTCATAATCAGGATTCCTTCGATTGGCAGCGTTGAGGGCTGCATGTCGTCTCTTCCGTAGCTAAAATGGCACCTCCTTCAAACCTGTGGCTTGAGGGAAGCCAAGGGTTGGCAGAAGGTCAGCAAATCTTTAGGGAAACCCAGCCCCTTAAAAGTTAACTCCACATTTTAAGCATTACCTGCTTAATAGTAAATCCAGTAAGACAGGCCAGTAAAGGTGTGCTTTGGGGAGAAGAATCTAAAAATACGTTCCCCAACCTAGGGAAATGTGGACCAACTCCCAGAATTCTCAGAAAGGGCCATGCTGACTAAGGAATTCTGGGAGTTGAAGTCCACACATTTGGAAGCTGTCAAAGTTGGAGTAACTCTGGTCTAAGACCAACCAATGATTTTGTAACGGCTGTAGGATATTTGAACCACACACTTGCCATCTTTTAGCATTTTCATCCGCACGGCCAACCTTGCGCTTGGATTGCCCCATATCAAATTGGGGATGAGGCCCCAACACAAACTTCTTTTCAGTTGTTCCACATTAAAATGGTTTGATGTATTGTGAGGAGCCAGAAAATGGTTTAATTCACTACCTAAGAGATCTGTGTTGTGATTGCAGCCAAAAAGTTGTGTTTTTTTTTTTGAGGGGTGGCTGGGCAATACTTTGGTGTTAATTTGGAAGACAGTTGCATGATGCTAGGAGGTGGGATTGCTTTAATGAATGAACAGGTTTAATGAACAGCTTCTGTACTCTCACTTCTGTGTATTTTGTTGTGGCTCAGACTTGGCTCCCCTAAAGCACCCAAATCATTGAAGATTCAACATAATTTTATTTGCAGGCATACAAGCAATAATACTGGACCTCCAGCAAAGCTTTGATGCTTTGCTGAGCGGCCATGAGCAAAGGATTTATGTACCTTTGGCAAATATACATTGCAAAGCAAGGCAAGGCAGTGTCAAAATGAAGAAAAAGGCAGACATGGTGGAAATGACAGCATGATGTCGGAAAATTTGGATAAACCCATTCGTAGGACCTTACTGTCATTTATCCCTTCCTACTAGGTCAATATGCTAGCTATATTAGCTCTGAGGTATGGTTGGTGCATAGAAATAATTTGCTTTGCTAACTGTGTCTTTTTCCTGTTGCCACTCAGGGTCAATTCCCCTTTACTGTGAATATTTTCTTACAAGGGCACTTTCAGCAGTTCATATGTATGGGGGTGGGGAATCTCATAGGTTGGGTATTGGGTGTGTTTACATGCGTATGGGGGGTGCCTTTTATCACCACAATTTTAAAAAAATTGGAAGCATCCCTGTGCATCAGATCTTTCACTGGAAATCTATTTTCCAACGTTGAGGAAGAGTTTTGCAAAATAAGGCTGTTCCCACCCACCCGTCCGCCCCCAGTCTGGGCATCCTAACACGGACCTAATTTTGCTTTCCTCGGGTGCCAACCTTGATCATTTGCCTGCGGATTTGGAAGTGAGCCTCCTGATATTCAGAAGCAGTTGCTTCAGAATAAGCGTGGCTAGCTTAGGCCTTCCTCATCATATTCAATATCAGCAGATTGGGGGCAGTTCTTTATTTGAAATTCTCATCCCTCCTAAGAGGATCAACTCTTTCAAAGGCAGGTAAGAGGTGAAGTGAGGTTATCACCAGGGACTCAGGAACACAACTGAAACCTACATCAGCTGCTCATGCAATTACAACGTTGGTATGAAGGAGCTTCTAAAATAATGAGTCTCTGGAAGCTGGTCCCTGAGCAAATCAAGCTTAGATGTGTCCAGCCCTGTATAAAGAGAGAGATAATCTTCTTAGGGGCACAATTCCAGCTTAGAAATATTAACCCCTCCAAGTCTGTCCTATAATCTGCGTCCATGCGGGGAATTTGGATGCCAGGGAAGAAAGGCAGCCCCAATATTTCCCTTTTTCTTTTTCATTGCAGACACGCACATTTACAATGTAAATTTCCTGGTAAAGTGGTGCATTGATCACCCTGACGCTTCACCTTTCCCCTAAATCACCATTTCTGGTCACAAGGAAAAGAGAAATGCGTGAGTTCCTAATTGTTTTGCCTCTTTGCCCTTTGTTCCAGGAGAAAGTCTTGGAAGTAATTTTAAAATTAAAAATCTGATGCCCAAATTCATACAACACGCCTAAGAGGGAAACACTTCCACGGTGTCAGATTGCTTAGAATTAACCTTGGTTGGGATTTTTAAAAAAATCTTAACGTGTTCTGGGAATCCAGATCCCTCAATTAGTTTATAGGTCATTTTCTGTGGACCTAAAAAATGAGGTGATGACCTGCAAACCCAGCTGCTTAAAAAAAAAAATGCTATCAAACTTTTTGCCATAAATAAGCAAAATGTAATGTGGTTTCAACATTTAGAAGAGAGATCTTTGTAAAATGATGGATTTTAATTTAGGTTTAGCCAGCTGGCCTTATTGTCTGGTATAAGTACCTACAGAATGCATTTTCCCAGATCAATATGTAGATCATTCATTCTTCAGAAAGTGTACATTTTGGACTTTTGAACAACTTCTACAAAAATCCATAATGAAGTATACATACTTATAAGCAAAATGCCCATCTCTGTGAACAACACGTACAGACAAATGGTGCAGAATTTTAGAAAACGGCTTGCGAAATGTGGATCTGAAGCAAGATTGCGTATGAATGAATGAACACTCTTTAATCAACCAGACAGATGAAAAACTGCATCCGAAAAGCTTGTTTACTGGGGGAAAGATGTATAAAAACGCACAGCGATTTTTATGGGGATTTTATTTCTATTTAAAATAGCTACACATTCATGCAGAAAGAAGCTAATATGAACTTAAAAGGGGGGGGCAGGGAGTGAGAGAGAGAAGCTAAAATTAATAGACTTGTGTAAACTCCTTGCTAGTTTCCAATGTGTCACTGTGGTGTCTAAAAAAGTGTGTTTGGGAAAGGGTCCGGTAGAATAGCCTGATACTCAATTACTGCTTCTTACCAAATAAAAACCTCTTTGAAAACCACCAGAAAGTCTAACATATGGTGGATGAGAACATATTACTGAGTGTTAAAACCTCTGATCAACAGTTGGTTTGCCATAGATCCATTGTTAACAACACAGCGCACAAGGGTCAAGAGACCAACGCATTGTCCTCCCTGTGGCTTTGCCAGATCGCGTCTTGCCACATAAACTTCTCCTCCTTATTGCCCCGGCCCCCTCCCCCTGCTGGGCTTGGCAACCAGAGTGGGAAGGAGACAGATGGCTCTGAGGATCCGCCAGCTGCTGGCTCCTGTGCGAAGCCCTTCCCGTTTTTCCTTTCTTTTTTTCCTTTTTTGCTTCGGTTGCTTCCCTTGGCTCTTAATGCAATAATCTCATAATAACAAGAATTCCAGAACTGCTGCTCGGTTAAGAATCCAGAAGATCAAGGAAGGAGAGAGAGAGGGGGGAAAGGAAAGGATGGAGGGGGGGGGGAGGAAAGGAAAGGAAAGGAAATGGAGAAGGTGAGGGAGGAAAGGGGGGGCAGGGAAGGAGGAAAGGAGAGGAAAGGAAGAGAGAGGAAGGAAGGAAGGAAGGAAGGCAAGGAGTAAGTTAACAAATAAATAAGACTCTAAGGCCCAACCAAAATCCATCCATCCTTCCTTCCTTCCCATGCAAGCACTCAAACCAGCTCACCAAAGTTTCAAGTGTGAACTGAATGCACAGCTTAAAATGAACGAGGAGGTGAAGGCTGACCATCATCTTGCATCCAATTACCCAAAATACGACCAATCTTGGACAGCCATAACCCTCCCTCCCTCCCTCCCTGTTAAGGGAGGCCCCCAGGAAAAGGGTGAGCTTAAGTGATGCTCCAGAACGTCAGCCTGCTTCCCTCTGAGCCAGAGAAAAACGAACCAGGCGGAAGCGGGATGGAAGAAGATGCCCCGGTCTCCAGCGACTGGTCGGGCCCTCTGGCTGGCTCAGGTTTCAGCATCTCTTTCTGCTGATTCATGGCAACCCAAGCAATCCATCGCTTGCCAGCAAGTTGCCACAGATGATTTTGGACTCAAGCAGCCTTTCTGTTGGGAAGCAATCAAGAGGGAAAGAAAAAACCAGAATTGAGGTCTGCTAAAGAGCAGCCGATCGATAGCCTCTAGCCAGGAGGTACAGAGAGAGGCAGAAATTCAGAAAATTGAAACCTCCCTCGATTAGGGCTCCGGTTTCTTAATTTATCTCGGCGGGGTCTTTGCAGCGCCACCTCTATTTCCTTTTGCGTCCTCCAAGGGGACGGGTGCAATCAGGCGAAGGGCACCAGAGAAGGAACGCCTGTTCCATGCAGGACATTGGAGTGAGGACAAAATCCCCGAGAATCAGCTGAGTGAGTTGAAGACCCCAACATCTGCGGACATGACCAGGAAATCAACTCCACAGGGAGGCTAACGTTATTTTTACTGAAATTGGCTCTAATAACCGAATCTTGCAAGTCTGTCTGTGCTGGACCTCCTCCCCCTTCTTATGCTCCAGTGGATTAGGGAGGTGTCTATCTGAGCCACTTCCGAATGTTATTGCATTTCTCAGGACTTAATAAAAGTTTTACCCTTTTTTGCCTAGGGAATGGTTCCTGCATATTTCTGTCAAGGTTATCTTCCTTACTCTCTACACCAGCTTAGCTGGCAGCCACAGACTGACCTTGGCTGATCATTCAAATATATGACTAAACTGTGAATTTTGGGGGACACTGTTGGTGCTGCAAGAGAACAGCCCATGTGACGTTTCAAATGCACTCAGGTCTAATACTAATAATTTGAGTCATACTGAGGTCCAGGAAGTCTTTGGTTCCTCATTCTCAGAGCTGAGACGTCAGCCCCACTGGGGCAGACCCAGACCAGGAAATCGGTTCCACAGGAAGGCTAAAACTAAAGGTGGGGGGGGGGGGAGAGAGGTACTTTCAGAATTGTGAGAGAGTGTTAATGTATTACAGTAAAGTTAGAGCTAGTACTTCTGGGTGTGCTTCTTGCCTGGACTACCTCGCAAGGCTGACATCAATCTTGCAAGGCTGAAAGTACATCTCTCCCCCCCCCCCCGCTTTACAGCCCAAGAAACTAGGGAGGGTCCCTTCTAAGATGCTTCCCACCCCTTTTCTTTCTGTGGGCTCAGCTGCCTCTTATCTGACTGTTGCCTAGTCTTCAACTCTTCCTCCTGTCTCCCCAGGTCATTCCCACATACCATTACAGATGCATACAAAGATTGCTCCCTATGAATAATTTCCCCCTTCTCTTCCATAAAAGATTGTGGGGTGGGGGGAGGAGCTTTGAAGAGAAGGGTGGGCTTGCCCATAACTTTCAGTGTCTTAACTGAGCAGCCTTCATAAGACTGAATTTTGGAAAGTGCTATTGGTGCTGCAAGAGAGCAGCCCATGTGATGTTTCAAATGCACTCAGGTCTAATATTGATAATTTGGGTCATACTGAGGTCCAAGAAATCTTTGATTCCTCATTCTCAGAGGTGAGGCATCATCCCCACTGGGTAGACCAGACCATGAATTCAACCTTACAGGAAGGCTAAAATCACTTTGATTGAGGTAGGCTCTAATAATCGAATCTTGCAAGTATGATCGTGCTGGAGTTCTGCCCTTCTTATCCTCATGTGAATTGGGGGGGTGTCTATCTGAGCCACTTCTGAATGTCATCTTGTAGATCTGGACTTAAAAAATGTTTCATCCCCTTTTGCTTAGTGAACGGTTCCTGCGTCACTCCACCAAGGTCACAACTTCGCAGTGTTCCATCCTGGATTTTCTTGCTGAAGTGCGATCCGTTGGGTTTTTCACAGCGCCCCGTCCAGGAACTGCCTTGTTCAAGGGGAAGTCAACCCACCTCTTTATGGTTGGATCTCAATCTATCTCTTTAACCACTATACCACACCGTTTCTTACATTTTTCAGCCATTTTTGCAGCTTGTTCTGGGCAAGGTTATTTCTGAAATCTATTTAAAAACTATCACTAGCAAAAAAAAAAAGGGGGGGGGGCTGTTGCTTATAGGGACAGGAGAAGGAACCCATTTGGTAAACCTCCACCCCGTTCCTTTTTTAACCCTGGAAATGCTGGTGCATATTTATCCACTTTTCTCATTCTCCTCTTGCCCTGCTATTTGATAGCCTCTGTGCTCATGTTTTACCACTTACTAGCTATTAGTGATAATCACTCTAAATTAATTAAGGCATCTCCCATCCTCTAAATCTGTGAATGGAATTGAAATTAATTGTCGGCAAATATCTTCGGTTCAGTAGGAATTCTGGCCTGATCTTTTGTCGCGTTATCAATTTATGCCCCAGAGCAAGACATTTAATTATCTTCAAATGTTATATATATATTTTTGGTGCTGGGTGTCAGCCTGCTTTTACTCAAATTCAACTGAATAGAAAGATTCAGGAAGTGGGGGGATATCCCTTCTGCTTCCTTTAATCCCATTTTCCCCCTTTTACATTAAAAATTAGGATTATGAAACATGCACCCTGCGAGAAGCAGGTCTTCAGAGATAAAATTCTGGGGCTGCAAGCAAAATGTGGTTGTGCCAAAGCTGAAAATACGTTCCTTATTTTTACCCATTGCCATTCTACTCTTCTTCCCTTTCTTCAGCTTACAGGTAGTCCTCGCTTAATGGCCACAATTGGGACTGGAATTTTGGTTGCTAAGCAAAGCGGTCATTAATCTGACCCAATTTTATGACCTTTTTTGTGGCAGTTGTTAAGTGAATCACTGTGGGCGTTAAGCGAGTCACATGGTTCCCCGTTGATTTTGCTTGCCAGAAGCCAGCTGGGAAGGTGGAATATGGCAATCACGTGACCATGAGATGCTGTGACGGTCATAAATGTGAACCAGTTGCCAAGCACCCAAATTGTGGTCATGTGACTGCGGGGATGCTGTGACGGTCATAAGTGTGTGGACCGGTTGTAAGTCTTTTTTTCAGCACTGTCGTAAGTCCGAACCATCACTAAATGAATGGTTGTTAAGTGAGGACTACCTGTAGTGTCCAGCTGGGCAGGTCAGTTGAACCTGGTCAACCATGGAAAGACCCACAGCATCACTGAGCTGGCTAGAGCCTTTGTTGATTATCGCTGCTGTTTATGAGAAATAAAATCTTTCCCCAGGTGAGTAAGACAGGATAAATACACAGGCTGGTTCATTAATGCTCCCAGCCATCTGCTCCGGGGAGTGGGGCTCAGCTTTTGATCCACAGGTTGGAAGAGAAACCTTGCAGGAGATAGACAGGGGAGGATGGCGTGCAGGTTAGCTGCAACAAGGTTCCAGATTGGCACAAGGTTCCAGATTGGCACATCAGTTGGATGTTGGAGGCTGCTATGTGGAGATGTATCAGAGCACTGGAAGGCAGGGGGAACAGGGTGAAGCAGCTGTGCCATTCTCAACCAGCTCTGGATTCATTCTGCCCATTGGCTCTTCTTGTTCTGAGGGCCACCATGGGAAGTGGAAGAATATGATCAACCCAGACGCTAGTGAAAATTCACTTCTGCTCAGCCATGGTTGGCAGGACACTGGATGAGCTTCTGTCCAACATTTATGCACTTGCTGTTGCTCTTGCGCAACTAATTGGGTAATGAAGCCAGAAGATAATTGTAGGATCTTAGAATACCTGGGATTGTGCAATGGTATGTGGGAATGACCTTGGGAGACGGGGAAGATCCATAGCCAGAAGACTGGTCAGATAAGAGGCAGCTGAGCCCACAGAAGGAATGTGGCATGGCAAGCACCTCAGAAGGGACCCTCCCTAGTTTCTTGGGCTGTAAAGGTGTTTTTTTTTAATCGTATGGCATAGCAGTTGGGTGTTCGTGCTGCTTTTTCTTGCTGGGAAATCCTTGTGAGGTCCAGCAGCCAGATGTGTAGGCTATTTAGCCGTGACAAGTCATGTTGCCCAGGGTGCACCACAAGGAGGCTAGCCTGCATTGCACTGAGCTGGGCTGAGAGAGAGTGACTGGCCCAAGGTCACCCAGCCAGTTTTCAGGCCTAAGGCGGGACTAGAACTCTCCTACCATGCCTGATTGGCCTTTGGGCTGAGAGAGAGGGACTGGCCCACGGTCACCCAGCCAGCTTTCAGGCCTAAGGCGGGACTAAAACTCTCCTACCACACCTGATTGGCCCTTGGGCTGAGAGAGAGGGACTGGCCCACGGTCACCCAGCCGGCTTTCAGGCCTAAGGCGGGACTAGAACTCTCAGACTCCTGGTTTCTAGCCCAGCACCTTAACTGCTAGACCAAACTGGCTCTCAGCTGTAAAGGTGACAGGGGAGAAACGTACGTTCAGACTTGCAAGATTCTGTCAATGTAACCTTACAATAAAGTAGAATTAGTTCATCTGGGCATGCTTCCTGTCTGGATTATCCTGCAAGGCTGACAGATTGCTAAAATGTTGCTGTCAAGGCCAGGGCAGATTTCTTGAAGTTTCCATGCAAAGAATCAAAGCAAGGCAAGGCAACTTCATAGCTGATGGGGGGCTGTGGGGGAGGGATAACAGCTTGAGTTGACCTTGGGTTAACTGGCAGGATTTGGCAAGGTGGCTGGGGTGCTTCCTTATGGACCCCCGCTTCCAAGAGAGAGCACAACCCTGTGACATTCTCCCTCTGAGACATGATTTGGTGGGCATGACCTGATGAAGATTTCCCCAAAAATCTCTCTCTAAAGGCAAAACAGGCACATTGCTTTACCTGGGACACAGGTGTACTTAAAATAAGGAATTGACCCTGCTAAACAGAACACGGGCTGGGGGGGTCACACAGGTGCTAAACTAGGTTTATTTTAAGTTGGGCATTGTAGCTTGTGGGAACATGTGTTGTGTGAACCAGGCCAGTGCATTAAGCTGTAATATGGCACATCTGTTTTGCTTACTGCACACTCTGTGACTCTTACTGTTGTGTTTGGCAAAGCCACATCTAATATTTACTATGTTGTGTTAATCCAGCCTTGAAATAAGGCAGTTTTTAGAGGAATAGGTAAAACTAGTAAAAAGGCAACAGCTGAGTCACGTTGGAGGCCCCAAGGATTATGGCGCACATGTGCGTATCCCTTATTTTGTTGTTGTTGCTTTTTTAAACGTGGTTTCAGTTGCTTGTTGGTTAAATCAAGGACAATAAGTTAATGACTGTGGTTTTGGTTTCTTTTAATACACAGCTACTTCATCGCTTTTGCGTTCTGAGCAGATGTCTGCTTTTTAAAACGTGCTCAACGGCTTAGCTATTAATAACATTTTCACTTAAGATATATAAGGGGGAGGGGAGTTTGAGCTGGCAACCCCCCCACCACCACCACCTTTCATTATGGGGAAAGTGTTTTGCCTTTTATTTATGGGGAAAGTATTTCTCCATAAAAGGGGAAAGAATTTCCCCTTTTAGCAGACCAGTCTAGGTGGCCGATTAAAGGAATTCCTTTGAACAGAAGTTTGCAAGAGAGTGTGGAAGGAGACCAGGTTTCCAAAAGCGATAACCTATCAGCCCTTCAAGGTAGACCAGACTAGGAAGCCAAAGTCATACAGGCTAGTACTACTTTCATTATAGATGATAGACCTATTGCAACAGAATCTTGCAGGTTCTGATTCAGAACAAAATTAGTCTGAATGCGCTTCCCCCCTCCCTCCCTTTCTCTTCGTGAGAACTGGGGAGGGTCTTGTCTGAGACGCTTCCTCGGATTACAGTTCTGGGCCAGACTCGGGTTTCTTTTATCTGATTGTTGTCTTAGTAGCAGTTCTTTCTCCTGTTCCTCAAGGTTATTCCTTCTGCCCTTTACACAACCTGCTTTTCTTTTGCACGCAGGTCACATTTACGCCACACACTTAACCCGGTTTCTGAATTAACTCATTTGTCAGGGTTCATACAGTACATTGAATCATTACCTACCTGAGCAGGTTGGGTTTGCTACACACCTGAAGTCACAAAGACCAAGGTCCTAGAAGCTAACCTTGGACAGCTCTAAGCTGACTTCAGATGAGCTCCAGAGCCAACAGTGTGCTTGTGTCCCCTTCAGCCAATGGGCTGCCCATCAGGCTCTATCCTCAAGCTTCAGATCCAGTTCCCAAAAATGGCCTTTAGATCATGTGGAAGCATGAACTTGTCCACCCCTCAAAAACCATGTCTTTTCTCTGTCTGCAAGCACTTGGCTGTATCTGCTTTAATGAGTCGTATGTTGTGCCCTCTCCAAGCACCTTCTCAATCAAAACCTCAAGCATTACAGAGTTCTTTACAGCAGTGTTTCTCAGCTTCAGCAACTTTAAGATGTGTGGACTTCAACTCCCAGAATTAAGATGTGTGGACTTCGACTCCCAGAATTCCCCAGATGGCTGGGGAATTCTGGGGGTTGAAGTCCACGCATTTTAAAGTGGCTGGAGCTGAGAAACACTGCTTTACAGCAACAGATGTCTGCCCAAGACCGTAGCACTCCCGTTATTTCTTCATCAGCTGTTTTATATCTTTGGAACACTTTAGATGGTTTCACACCCAGCCATCTGTATTGTTTAATTTCCCATGGTGGGAAACTACTGTTTTTCTTAGGAGTTCCTGCAGTTCAACCTCTACTGGTACACCCCTTCTCCTTTCCCGCTTAGCTCTTCAGATCTCCCATTCTTCTCTTCTCATTCTTGTCCTTCTTCCAGGAAAACCCATATCTGTGCAGCGACGAGTGCGATGCTTCGAACCCAGACCTGGCCCACCCCCCCAAGCTCATGTTCGATAAAGAAGACGAAGGCCTGGCGACTTACTGGCAGAGCGTGACATGGAGCCGCTATCCCAAGCCTTTGCTGGCCAACGTTACGTTGTCTTGGAACAAAAGCATCGAGTTGACCAACGACATCGTGTTGACTTTTGAGTACGGCCGGCCCACCAAAATGATTCTGGAGAAGTCGTTGGACAACGGGAGGACGTGGCACCCGTACCAGTACTACGCGGATGAATGCAATGAAGCTTTTGGCATGCCGGCACGGAAGGTGAGGGAGCTTTCCGCCAGCAGTGTCAACAGGGTGATCTGCACGGAGGAATACTCGCGCTGGGCGGGGTCCAAGAAGGAGAAGGACGTCCGCTTCGAGGTGAGGGACCGCTTTGCCATTTTTGCTGGGCCAGAGCTTAAAAACATGGACAACCTTTACACCAGGCTGGAGAGTGCCAAAGGCCTGAAGGATTTCTTCACCGTGACAGACTTGAGGATACGGCTTTTGAAACCGGCTCTCGGGGGGACCTATGTCCAAAGGGAGAACTTGTACAAATACTTCTACGCGGTCTCCAATATTGAAGTCACAGGCAGGTAATCGGAGCTTCTGTTTTTATTGGTTTCGTTGGCGTCTTTTCCGTCTCCAAAGAGCGGGAAGACGGTCGGGATGCAACTCCCAAGCAGGTTCTGCGTGGTTCTGTTTGTTCAGGAAATGGTGTCAGGTTTTAAGACTTGTAGTGTATTTCTTCGGCATTCTTTTTTTAAACAAACAAACAAACAAAAAAAACAACCTTCCTTTTATGTGATGGAAAAGAAATTGCTTTTGGGCTTTTTTCTCTAAAGAAAAAGAACATTTGGATGAAATTCGCCAGGGTGGAATTTAGTGTTCTGGTACTTACTTAGTGACAAGAAAGTCAGGAGGTGTATATGAATAACCGCTCTTTCATTGCACAGTCCTCTCCTTTGAGTTCCCCCACTTCAGTGCAGTCCCCTCCCTCCCTCCCTCCCTCCCTCCCTTCCTTCCTTCCTTCCTTCCTTCCTTCCTTCCCATTCACTCTCATAATCCCTTCCTTCCTTCCTTCTCATTCACTCTCATAATCCCTTCCTCCCTCCCTCCCTCCCTTCCTTCTCACTCACTCTCATAATTCCTTCCTTCCTTCCTTCCTTCCTTCCTTCCTTCCTTCCTTCCTTCCTCCCTCCCTCCCTCCCTCCCTCCCTCCTCTTTCACTCTCATAATCCCTTCCTCCCTCCCTCTCTCCCTCCCTTCTCATTCACTCTCATAATCCCTTCCTTCCTTCCTTCCTTCCTTCCTTCCTTCCTTCCTTCCTTCCTTCCTTCCTTCCTTCCTTCCTTCCCAGTCTTTCTCTCATCCACTCTCATAATCATTCCCTCCCTCCCTCCTCCCCATTTGTGTGAGGTCATAATGCTACATACATTAGAGAACAGAAAAGTGGAATCGTAACACTAGGAATTGGGAAGACACATAGAAAAGTCAGAAATCCCCCCTCAATCTGCTTGAACCCAGGGAGGTCCAAGGGGCAGCCGTAGTTTTCCAAGATGACAGAAGCTGTGCAAATCACACTTGCCATTTAACAAATTAGATTCTCAAAAAAAAAGGGGGGGGGAGGCATTAGAAAGCCAGGCTCCTGGATAGGTATACCACACCTGGCCAGCTGGTTCTAAGAGAAAATATCTTCATTCTCTTCTTGGGCTTCAGGGCTGGTCTGCTACTTAGCAGAGTGAAGCCCCCAGCTAAGGCAGATGGCTGAGGGCCAATAAGCTGAGGCTGAACTGGGACAAGATAAAGACATTTGTTGAGGTTCTCCTGTCTGGGAATCAAGCTGACGATTTATGGTCTCTGATGGACCATACATCTAACGCAGGGTGGTTCCAAAACAAGGATCCCCACTGCTAAGCTGTCTGTGACTGGACAATTGTATTTTTACAGTGCCTTTGATGTTGATCTAGAAGCTGTAGCAAGTCTATAATGCCCCACGTGATTCCATTTTGCAGATGTCAGGAGGTGATATCTGCCTGGTTTTGTGGTTAGCACAGATGATGGAAACTTGCTAAAAAAATCGAAACTTAACCTGCAGACTGTTTTCTTTTATTTCTCTCAATCAGGGGAAGCATTTTCAATGTAGGGCTCCCTAGGGAGCAGAGTGCCCCTGTAAGATTAGAGGGTCTGGTCCAAGACATGGAGAAGCATATTGTTCTATCTTAGGACTGTTCAGAGAAAAAGCTTTCAGAATAGGAAGGTGGAGGCTGGACCCATCTATTGTTTGGGCTTTTCAAATCAGACGCTTCTACTTCTGTTTTGCAATCTGTATGCAAGCTACCTCTGCCCTGATCTGTAACTTCTGGACTGACCCTTAAGAAGGCTGACTGCAATGCCGTGCCAAAATCTGCCTGGCCATTTCTCAAAAGGGTTCCTTCCCCTTTGAAGGAGGCTTCTGTTTTTCTGCCTCATTCTCAGGATGCTTGAGAATTTCTTTCCAATTTCTCTTGAGGGTTTTTTTGTTTGTTTCCCAGTTTTCTTGATTGTCAGAACAGGACAGAGGGGGCAGTTTGGGAAGCTGGGAAGCATCTTTCCGTCACTCTGAACCCTCCCTTGCTGTTCATCCTTCCCAGTTGGAACAAGCCCCTTGGGGAAAGTTTCTTTTTGATTTCCTGCTTGGGATTTAACATTCTAGGAAGTCAGGAGAATGGAGAGATTATTGCATGACAAAGGAGCATTTGCATGCAGATAGTTCAGGCAGCCAGACCACCAAAGAAATGCAAAGCTGGCCCTCTCCACTCCAGAGAATTTGGGGAAAAAATCCCCCCTTCCGAGAAATGTCAAAATTCTCTTTCTCCAGACCATGTGGGAATGGCAGAAAATGATGCAAGAGAATAATCATTCTGCTCGGCACAAGCAAAAAGTTAGCAGCCAGGTGGATCGCTGTAAGATTGTAAGTCTCTTGTTTAAAGGACATGTTATTTTTATTCATCCTTCCACCTCCCCTTCTGTGCTGTTCCTTCCATCCTGCCCCTATTGATCTAATGAGTAACTGGAGGAGGTGCCACTCCTGGGACAGAAATAGAAATAAGAAAGTCCTTTTTTGGTGAGCGAGAGCTGGCACGTCACAGCAGAATGGAGGAACCCAAGAGCGTGGAAAAGGAAAATTCTTTTTATAGGAATTGTTCCAGGTATGGGAGGCATGACCCTGGATGGGAAGGAACACACGCATCCAAACCAGGAAAGATCAGAACACGTCCTCCCTGGCCAACATTATTTTCTCCTTTATTTAACAGCTGGTAGATCTTCAAGTCGCCTGGGTGGGCAGAGCGAAATTGAAGTTAATGGCATAGGCATGAGCTGAAGGCTCCCATTATAAGCAATCCAATTAAGGAGACACAAATAAATTACGGACTAATTATTAAGCTTCCTCATCTCGCTGTGCCTAAAACTATTTGCCCGTCCCCCGTAGCCTTGAATGTTTCCTTTCTTAATTTCACTTCCTTCCTTCCATAAAGATACGCCTCTCCACAATTAACCAACTTCATTGTAAGCCTCAAACTAATTCAGAAATGGAGCAAATGACCTGTAAGTCGAGCTTGTTTCCTCATGTTGCATTTTTCGGCAACACTATTGAGGTTGTTTGCCATTGTCTTCTGCTGGGATGTTTTTTCAACTTCACATTTCTTGGTGTCCTGCCATCCAAGGACTAAGGGCGCTGTTTAGCTTTTTCAAGGGGTTTGGATGCCACCGCTAAACTAGGGGGGAAATCAGGAAAAAGAAACAATTGGAAGAAAGTGAACCTGAAAGATGTGTTGACTCCATTTCTAGACTACAGGCATCCTTCTCCAAAGACGTTCTTGGTTGGGGCATCTCTGGTCCTCCAGGTGTTGGAGGAGTCTAACTTCTAACATCTGCAGCTGGTACAGCCCAAGCTGTGGGACGGTGAGAGCTGTATCCAGCAACATCTGGATATACAGAGATTCCATACAACCAAGACTTCAGATATCTGCCAGCAGTCCTGCCTAGAAGATTCTGGTATGAAGACATCTCCCCATCCAAAATGCCAATGACCATTTCTAAAACATCAGGAAACACAGAAAGAGAGAAAGGGGAGAAAACAGGAAAAAAGAGAAAGAGAAAAGAAAGGTAAAAAAATATAGTAAAAAAAAAGAAATATATTAAGAAGTGACTTCCCACCTTCATCACAGCAAGTGTAAACCTTCTGCACCTTCTATTCTTTTTATTTTTCCATCTTTCTTTTAGGTTTTTTACTATTGTAATTATCATCATTAATAAAATTATATTAAAAAAATAAAAAGGAAACACAACAGACAGGGCACAAACACAAACTAAGCCTGCCTGTCTCTCCTCTCTGGGTTTTATTTTCATTTTTTTTTTCCACTAGCCTTTTCTCTCCCCCGTTATTGACTGAATCCAGCCTTTGAATGCATAAAACAATTTTCCAGAGCTGATATATGTTAAAGCACCTAATAAAAAGAGAGCTCTGTCTACGCCAAGATTGAAAATGGCCAACTGATCCCATTAAGTTGCAGGAGAAAGGCCAGGGTAGAACTCTGAGCAATGCTTGGAAAATATTTGTGCTCTCTGTTATTTCCTCCCAAGAATCTGTGTTATCTTTGCATTGCAATGTTTGGGGGATTTAGTTGGAAAGTTTATTTAAAAGAGAATTTAAATAATCAGGTCAAATGATGATCTATGTATCTATCGATTTAGGTGTAATGGCATGTGGGAAAGACCTTGGGAGACTGGCTGAAGAGATGCTGCCAAGGGAACAGTCAGTTAAGAGACAGCTTAGCCGGCAGCTGTATAATGGGTGGGGCAAGAGGCTCAGAAGGGACCCTCCCTAGTTTCTCTGGCTGTAAAGGAGATGGGGGGGAATGTACTTTCAGACTTGCAACATTGATGTCAGCCTTACCAGGTAGACCAGACAGGAAACATGACCAGAGAAGCTAATAGCTAATTCTACAATCCTCCCCCACCCCCTGGTCTCCTTTGCAGCCCAGGAAACTAGGGAGGGTCCCTTCTGAGCCTCTTGCCCCCCCTGCTATCCAACTGTGGGCTATGCTGTCCCTTATCTAACCATTCCCTTGGCAACATCTCTTCACCCAGTCTCCCAAGGTCTTTCCCACATGCCATTACACCAGGTCAGTGTTTCCCAACCAGCCTCCATATATGTGGACTTCAGTACCCAGAATTCTTCAGCCAGCATGGCCATTGCTGAGAATTGTGGGAAGTCCAGGGTACTCTCCAGTTGAATGGACTTCAACTACCAGAATTCCCCAGCCAACATGGCCACTGAAGTCCACATAGTTGCCAACGTTAGGAAACACAAGTGTAGATCTTTCGTTCCCATGTCTTATCTAGCTACTACCTGGGACTTAGAATTGACTGAAGTAAAAACAAGCATCTCCCAACTGTTCTAGCCACTGCTGTAGCTCCAGATGAAACCCAGACTCCACCGACCTTGTCAGCAAGCCAGGTTCAAAAACATTCTTGTGATGGCCCAACCAAGCAGGACTGCATGCGATCTTTCTCTGCTTTCCCATCATCTTCCAGTTTTCCCTACCCAGATGCTCACTTTTCCACAGTTCCCTCACACTTCGCTCTGTGGACACCCCACCACCAGCCACCCCACCACCCTCTGCTAAAAAAGCCCCCCCCCAGCCAAATTAAAAAGGGCTATGATTTAATTCAGTGCAGATTGTATGTATGTGTGTGTGTGTTTAAGGGGAATGTGTAATGATTTGAAGAGGGCTCTACGGGGCAGCTCATTTGCTTGGAGAAGGTCTCTGGGTCAATTTCCAGCATGTCAAGGTCCAACAGGGGAAAAAGCCAGCCCAAGTCTTCTTTCAAACCTAGCTGAGCAGCTAGACTAATGCAGCAGTCTGTTCCTTTTTAAAAGTCACTCATTTATTCAGGACTTGACATCTTGGCATGCAAGGGTTCCAGGACAGACCATTTTCTGCCAACCAACCAACCCAAGATCCAACCAACTAGGCAGATCCATCTCCACCCAACTAGACATGACTTGTTCTTATTTGGGTCCACTCATCCAGTTCCTACCATCCTGTCCTTGAATTGATAACATTAGCCAAGGATCTTTGGAACTGCAGAGAGGGGCAGGGTGTGTAATGATTCAGATGTTGGACTAGGAATGGGGAGACCCAGGTTCAAGTCAACCCTCAGTCTTAGAAGCTCCCTAGGGGACTTTGGGCCACTCCCTCCCTCAGCCCAGGCTTTCTCCTAAGCATTATTGTAGGAAAAATAAAGTGGAGGAAGGCATGTGGTTTGTTTCAAACTGAGCTCCTGAATGCATAGTCCCAAGATAACACCTTTGTGGATGAAGGCCATGTGCAGGGTTGGGGAAATGCAAAGTAACGCACAATTCTGCATTAAGATGCACAAGAACAGGATTCATCTCAACCGCACCTAAAAGCCATGCAAAGATCTTTATCCACCATGCGTGTCCAGTTCAGAGAAAGATCCGGTTCAGGGAAGGCAGATATTTATACCACCCCTCCAAGCTCCAGCATTCCCCAGCATTTCTCTTTTCAAAGAAACTCCCCAGAAATACCTCAGCAGACTTTGCTTGCGAGGCAAGGGAAATGTTTGGCTTCATGCGTTGCCAATTTTGTCAAAATCTTTACAAGGAAATCATGTCAGGACGCAGTTAATCAGGAACAAAAGCTGACAAGCAGTGGCCCAGGTGGTGACCAGCCCAGTGGTGGGAATATTGATGTGCCTTGCCCTGAGAGCGCAGACAAGATGAAAAATGAGACTTTTCCCAGGGAAAGGGAGGAAAAAGCTTCTTTCAAACCCTTTGTCCTGCAGGACTCATTACAGTCTGTCCGTTAGAAGACGAATAAGCTCCTCTGAGGTGCTATCACCAGCAACCTGCCATTTGGTCCCAAGCAATTAGGAACTTCCCTGTTTTTGGAAAAGCTTTCCCAAGGCAGGATGAATAGGAAAAGAAGCTTAAGTCCTTGTGAGCAATAAACAGGCTTAGAAACATCCTGAATTTGCAAATTAACGCAAGGTGGAAGTTTTCTCTTGCATGTTTTTATCGCAGGCTGGTCAAAGGCCACCATAAAGTCTACCTACCTACCATGTTTTCTTTCCACTATGTTCATTCCTTTGGTCAGAAGCACAAACAGAGACGCTTCTACTTTCTTTCAAAGGAGAAGAGAGTTTCTTGGAGTCATTGCAAGGTGGCCGAGAGGTGGGTGTGAATGTCCCGCCTTGCACTGCCCCATCTTCTCTCTGGTCAGACTTGCAAGACTGATGTCGGCCTCGCAGGGTAAACCAGACAGGAATCACAGCCAGATGAGCCAATTCTATTTTATTGTAAAGCTACATTGGCAGAATCTTGCATGTCTGAAAATACAGTTCTCCCCCCGTCTCCTTTACAGCCCAAAAAACTAGGGAAGGTCTCTTCCAAGCCTCTTGCCCACCTAGTATCTAGCTGCAGGCTAAGCTGTCTCTTCTCTGACTGTTCCCTTGGCAGCATCTCTTCAGCCAGTCTCCCAAGGTCATTCCCACATATCATTACACTGACAAAATCTTGCAAAGTCTGAATGTGCTTCCCCCCTCCCTCCCTTTACCTTTGTGAGATCTAGGGAGGGTCTTGTCTGAGACGCTTTCTCAAGTTACAGTTCTGCCCTGGACTCAGATTTCTCTTATCTGACTCTTGTCTTGGTTGCAGATATTCCTCCTGTTCCTCAAGGTTATTCATTTTGCTCATGACAGATAGATAGATTCTGTTACTGTAACTTTATAATGAAAGTAGTATTAGCATTCATAACTCTGGCATCCTAGTCTGGTCTACCTTGAAGGTCTGACTCGATAGATAGATGGATAGATGGATAGATGGATAGATAGATAGATAGATAGATAGATAGATAGAGTCAGACCTTCAAGGTAGACAAAACTAGGATGCCAGAGTTATGAATGCTAATGCTACTTTTATTATAAAGTTACAGTAACAGCGTCTTGAAAGTCTGGATGTGCTTCCCTCCTCCCTCCCTTTATCTTCTTGAGAACTGGGGAGGGTCTTGTCTGAGACGCTTCCTCAGATTACAGTTCTGGGCCAGACTCGGGTTTCTTTTATCTGATTGTTGTCTTAGTAGCAGTTCTTTCTCCTGTTCCTCAAGGTTATTCCTACTCCCATTACAAGAAAATTTTCCCTTCTTTGCGAACTAGAGGAGAACATGGTTTAGACAGAGAGGCCAAAGAGGACCAAAAGTTTATCTCCCATCAAAGCATCCCTCTTAACTCTTCCGTGAGTGAATTATGTCCCTATGGCAGCCCACCTCGACAGTCTATGAAATCTCTTTCTATTCCTTGTTTCTCCTTTGTAGAGTCAGCTAGGCTTTCAAGAAAACAAAAGAGCATCTTTCCCCAGGATGAAGCTGATCAGAAGCCTTAGAGGAGTTTAGGAGTTATCACAGCAATCCATCAGTGACTTCTATTATAGTTACTGGCCAGAATTTTGTACAGTTTCATATCTAAAGTTACAAGACACAAAGAAAAAAATAAGAAATAATAACATGAGCTAAAATACAGTATGGGTGCAAATATTAAAATGCTAAGAGGATGTTTAAAAGCTACATGACTGAATAGGTAGATAATCATAATATTACTCAATATCACTACCATTCTTACCTCCTAGTTTGCTAACTACCCAAATATGACAATACCACAGCATTCTAGTCCCTAATGCTTTGCCACCAAATTTCAGCAACCAAAGTGTTGAAATCCACCACAAGGATCAAAGGGCACATTTTGATGCGTGATAAATGCTAAGGGAGGGGGGGGGAAAAACCTTGCTGAAGGCTTTTTCAGTCTTGGCCCTGCATCTTCGCTTGGGCAGATGTCCTGCCCTTGAGGAATTGTGGATGAATTTTTCCTTCTGCCGGAGAAATTCAGAGAAATCGTCTGTCCGGATTCTCTGCCGGCAAATGCTATTTCTGCTCCAAACGATCCAAGGCTTGATTAAGGAGATAATTTAGGTAGGAATTAAAAATTCAGTGGCGGTGGAAATGTTTACCCCAGGGAACATCCTTGGCAACCTCACAAGGAATCCTGAATCTTGGGCATTTGAAACTTCTCCGCCATTCCATATTAAATAATGTATCACGATCGGTCTGCAAAATCCTGTTTTGCTGATTCAGGTTGCACCACCGATGAGATGGATGATTCTCAAAGGTTGGATTCAGAAAGCCGCTCTCGGTCCAGACTGATCAGCTCTGCCTGCCTGCCTCTGTTCTGCAGATGGTACCCAACAAAGAAGGAAGTCTGACCTGAAATTGCAGGGACTGGGGGGCATTTTGGCCAAAGGACACAGAAATTAAAAACCTATCTGTAGACTTGCATGGCAGCTAATGCAGTAGCCCTTTCATGATCTCCTTTGCAGAACCTGAGCTGCGGCTCAGTGCAGAGAGGAACGGAAAGACAACAGGCATCAAATGAAACCTGCACCTTTGCAAAGCTGTTTCCTGAACATTTCTGATGCAGGTAGTCCTCACTTAATGACCACAATTGGGACTGGAATTTCAGTTGCTAAGTGAAGCAGTCATTAAGTGAATCTGGCCTGACTTTGCGACCTTTTTTGTGGCAGTCGTTAAGCAAATCGTGCGCTTCCCCATTGATTTGGTTGCCAGAAGCTGGTCAGGAAGGTCGAAAATGGCGATCACGTGACCATGCAATGGTGATAAATGCAAACCACCGGAGTCGTGATCATGTGACCGTGTGGACACTGTGACAGTTTTAAGTGTGAGGACTGGTTGTAACTCAGTTTTTCCAGCCTCATTGTAAGTCCAAATGGTTATTAAGTGAGGACTACTTTAAGGAATATGATCCCCAGGATTTCTAAGCCTGTATTTAGAGATAATATTCCAATGATCTACCATTTTAAAACATGATATTTTAAATCAGTGTTTTTCAAACTTGGCAACTTTAAGATGTGTGGACTTCAACTCCCAGAATCCCCCAGCCAGCAGAACAACACATCTTAAAGTTGCCAAGTTTGAAAAACCCTGTTTGAAATCTTCCCTTTAAATGGCCTCACTATTGAATTTTGTGAACAAACAAGTGCATTTGAACAAAAAGGATTTGCTTAGCTTCATTCAACATCTACTGTAACCAGATCAGATACAGACCAAATAGAAGTGTTCGTGCAACAGATTAAAATGTTGACATGCTTGGGAGAACGTCAACCTGCTTAAGACAACTCAAATTTGCAGTAGCACGAAGTGTTTAGAAGTTAAAGAAGTTTGAAACTTTTTTTAACCTCTGGGATGCACTTATTTCAATAACCCAGTGAGGATTGTTTAATTTATCTACCACGTTGACTCAAGAGGGAATGAAATATGGATGAAACAAAATAGACATGGAACAGAGATTCTAGAAAGGATCAGGGCTGGCTAGAACTCTGAACAGATGGGCTTCATTGTCTGCAATACTGTTCTGATCCCACTTCAACCTCAACTCATTTTTAAAAACTACCTGAAGGAGGTGGGGATGTGCAGTCCAGAAAAATTCAAATCCTCTTCTAACCTTTTGCCTTTTTTCCCCCTAACATGTGAAAAATGTCCAAGGTCCTTTGTTCTCTCCTTTCTGGCTCTGTAGTTCATTATTCAGGATCTTGTGTAAAAGAAGGAAAAAGGCTGAATCCAGCAATTTTAGGTTAAGCATGTTAAGCAAACAAAACTGCTAATTCTGGGCCGTTTTCCTATCAGTTCTGGACCTCATGCACTACCGTCTCCTACCACCCCATCTTCTTTTAGGAAGTTTGTTTTCTGAATTCCACAACCAGGAGATGAGATGGGGAAGTGCCAGGACTTAAGCTTGCCTGTTTTAAAAAATGAAGAAGGGAAGTGCAAGCCAGAAAGGAAGAGGGGCATTGAATAAGTGAAAGAATGGAGTGATACAACCCCCAAGCACTGAATGTGGCCTATTCAAAGGATGCTTGTGCAGAAAATTCACTCTAGCATGGGAGAGGGAAGCTGAGAACCAGGAGAAGCTTTGTTTGAATGATCAGGCAGATAGAAACCATCAAGAGATGCTTGATGTACCTCCATCTACCGGCTGTCACAGCCCACTCCCCAAATCTTTGAGTGTGATTTTAAAAAATCATTCTTCATTCAGATCCATCTTTGGCAGCTCTTTCCATAACCGATGACCCAAAACATTGTGTGCAGCATTTTAAGGAAGGAAAGCCAGATCTTTGCTGGAGAAATCAAACCTGCTGTCTTGAAACCCTTGAGAGTGGAAGTTAATATCGTGCGTATGGATTCAAAGAATGAATGAAATCTTCCTCTTTTCACCTCGATATCAATTTTGGAGCAGAGCAGAATGTCTGTAGAACATTTTAGGGGGTGTGGAAGAAGGAAATGTCACCCCAGTGGTTTCCTAGCCTGCAAGGGAGCAGTGGGTTGGGACGGTGTTTCTCAACCTTATCAACTTTAAGATGGGTGGACTTCAACTCACAGAATTCCCCAGCCAGCATGCTGTCTGGGGAATTCTAGGAGTTGAGGTCCACCCATCTTAAAGTTGCTGAGATTGAGAAACACTAGGTCGGAAGATCTGTGAAAAGCCACAAGGACGTCAAATGCATCATGATGTCATTTGTGCAATAACCATCTTATGCATGTGGCATCATTTGCTACCAGGCAGAGTAACCTTCCAGAATTGATTTCCAACAACCCATGACTTCCCATAAGTACGTTTATTGTAGGGCATCTTTGAAACCCTTCCTGTGGCTGCTGTGAATCAGATGCAAGCCCTATTTATAGTGAAACCTTGAAATCAAGGTTCAGATTTTCACACTGCTTTCTCCTACCCGGGTGATGGAATGGGCTAGAAGCCAATCTCTTTCGGGTGGGCGCAACAGTTTCCATCTGCTCTTGCTTTGATAATGGACCAACTTGGTATTGTGTTTTTTTACTTTTGACCGTGTGAAAACAAGCTCTCACACTTCCCCCTCCCACTTGCAGACGCCCACCATAAACATATAGATCCAAAGGATTTCACCTAGTAAGAAGAATAAGGGAAGAAAGAAATGGCGGAGAAAAGGAAATCCACCAGAAAAAAAAAGAAATTGAAAATGTGCAAAGGAATGAGTCCATTTTGTCATGTAGGGAATTCTCCTTCTTCCTAAATTTCTGGATGAGAAGCAGTTCATCCAAGTAACAAGTCCCTTGGAGCTCTGATTGGGAATATTTATTAGGAAAAAAGTTAAAGTGATAACCCAAGAATTTGAGCAAATCCTTTACTTTCAAATAAGGCACAAGCTTGCCACTTTTTGTGAAGGTGGGGAAATATTAATCTGTTGATTATTTTGGGATGTCTCACTAGAATTCTTATTAGCAGGAGAAATAATCCTCATGGGTTGTTTTGGTCACCCCATCTGGCTTTACATTTTCTCCAGTATTCATGGCCTCATTTCTGAGCCTGCGTTTCTCCACTGCTACGGTGCAATCTCCGATAAGCTAAATAATATGGGTCTTGAAAATCACAAGAAGTTGTGTAAAAGACCTTTGCCTCTATGGGCATCTTTTACAGGTAGTCCTCGCTTAACAACCATTCGTACAGTGATGGTTGGAACTTACGACGGTGCTGGAAAAAACGACTTACGACCGATCTTCACACTTATGACTGTCACAGTGTCCCCACAGTCACATGATCATGACCTGGGCACTTAGCAACCAGTTTGCATTTAGGACTGTCACAACATCTCATGGTCATGCGACTGACATTTTTTACTTTCCTGGCAAGCAAAATCAATGGGGAACCACGTGATTTGCTTAACGGCCACGTGATCCGCTTAACACCTGCAGTGATTAGCTTAACAAAAAGGGTTGTAAGATTGGGTCGGATTCACTTCATGACCGCTTCACTTAGCAATTGAAATTCCGGTCCTAATTGTGGTTGTTAAACGAGGACTACCGGTATACCTTTTCGAATCTGCTTTAGATAGGCTTGTGAAATGGTTTGGGGTATGGATCTGTGTCTTAATGTGTGTCTTCTTCAAATGTGGTCCTTTGAAAAGAGAAATTGTTTCCTATCCTTCGATCCAAAATTCAAGGAATGTTACCTATTCCAGGGCCATTTTCCAGCACTTTTTGCCCTTTGAATGATGTGAGTGGAGATAGAATTGCATCTTTCAACAACTGACTTTCATAAGTAACCCCATTCAGACCTTAAAAACTGAAAGACAGATGCGTAACACCTATTTAACTAACCGTCTATTTTAGCCTTCAGCCTCTTTTTCCCTAGCTAAGCAGTCCCAGACCTCAGATTTGTCCTGTCCATCTTGGTTGCCCTGTTTTGAACTGGCTCTAAACGGCCAACAATCTTCCTTAAAGTGTAACACCCAGAACGTGACCTGTTTCTCCAGATATGACTTGATGAGAAAAAAGAAAGGATGCTCAGGTGTTAGGCAACAAGTCCCAAATCTTCTTAAGATTCTGAAATGAGTCTTAGTTGGAACAGAGATGGGGGGAGAAACAGGAAGAAGAAAAATGAGTTAATATTTTATCTCTTATGTAACCTGGAGACACAGGGTGGTTTTGCTTCATCTCATCTCCTGGGTATGTGTGAGCTTTTTCTTGTAATCTTTGCTACTGATCTATTGGGAACATTAGGCTAGCCTGCTGAAAAGCAAAATACGGATATGCTGTGAGGGGGTTGGGTTTGATTGTTTACGCACCCCGTTCAACCAATTGCAAGTGGTTACAAGAGGAATTACCTGATTGTTACTTAAATATGCATTGATTATATGATTTGGAACAGCAATTATCTGGGTAAGAGACTGTGACCCCAAAGGAATCTGTCAAGTGCGGGGAAATCATGGAACAGCCAAGCAAGGAGGCTGCTCAGTGAGATGGAACGAAGTTGGTTAAGGGAGGGGGGGAATGCAGACTAACTTTCTCCGATTTTGCACTGTTCAGGCAACCCCCAGATCAGGGATGCTTGAGCTGTAATCAAGGAGGCCAGGCTGAAGGCAGAGAAGGAATTAGAACTTCATTTAGGAGTGGAAGGTTGATGGGTCCAGCTGGGGATGGCCAACTGAGATAGATCAATGGCGGCATGCAACAAAATTGCCACTGGATTTGGGTGGTGCAGTACTTGTTGGCTATGATGTTGTCCCCAAATTCCAAGGTATGAGGTGGCCAATGCAATATGATCAACTCAAACTTGGTTGTCTAAGGCAAGATCTCATGAGGTTTTAGACCTCGCACTTGATTGTCACCCCAGAGAAGTCCTCCAATTTAGAGTTGCCTCCTATCTATCTATCTATCTATCCCTCCCTCCCTCCCTCCCTCCCTCCCTCCCTCCCTCCCTCCAAGAAGTTCTCTTCCAACATCATGCCTGTTTTTTTGGCAGTTTTCAGTGTTCCATGGCTGTTTATGGGATTGTGTTGACTCAACAAAGTTATCAAGGTCAGCAAAAGACCTTGAGACTGTATCTCAACAGCATACAAAGCTTACTTCTTCATCATCTTGCTTGGTTTTCTTGTGGCTCACCATGCTGTGTGTTTAAACAGTCCAAACAAAGTTGGAGGGGTGGGTGTGACCCTTTACACTGTTACTTTGAAATACAGTAAAATTTAGATTCTCCAGACCCCCATTCAGTGGGTTTTGGGTGTAATGGATAAAATTTTAGTTTGGATTTAAATCCCAAACAGGCAAAGTCCCCTGTCTCCAAAATCGACATAGTTGTTCTCATTTACATAAATGGACATCATTTTTGCATAACTTCGTGATGACACAACGACATGTTTTGTGTAATTACAAAACAGACATGAAAACATCAATCATGTAATTACGAAATGTGGTGGGATTATGCAAATGATATGTGTTGTTTATTCGTTTAGTCGCTTCCGACTCTTCATGACTTCATGGACCAGCCCACGCCAGAGCTTCCTGTCGGTCGTCAACACCCCCAGCTCCCCCAGGGACGAGTCCGTCACCTCTAGAATATCAACCATCCATCTTACCCTTGGTCGGCCCCTCTTCCTTTTGCCTTCCACTCTCCCCAGCATCAGCATCTTCTCCAGGCTGTCCTGTCTTCTCATGATGTGGCCAAAGTATTTCAGTTTTGCCTTTAATATCATTCCCTCAAGTGAGCAGTCTGGCTTTATTTCCTGGAGGATGGACTGGTTGGATCTTCTTGCAGTCCAAGGCACTCTCAGAATTTTCCTCCAACACCACAGTTCAAAAGCATCGATCTTCCTTCTCTCAGCCTTCCTTATGGTCCAGCTCTCGCAGCCATATGTTACTACGGGGAACACCATTGCTTTAACTATGCGGGCCTTTGTTGTCAGCGTGATGTCTCTGCTCTTAACTATTTTATCGAGATTTGTCATTGCTCTTCTCCCAAGGATTAAGCGTCTTCTGATTTCCTGACTGCAGTCAGCATCTGCAGTAATCTTTGCACCTAGAAATACAAAGTCTTTCACTGCTTCTACATTTTCTCCCTCTATTTGCAAATGATATGAACTATGCCAATTCTCCTGTGAATGATCCTTCCACCCAAATAGCGTGTTAAAAGAAGATTTCACTGAATTTCCATACATTTCCTCTTCTGTGGATAGCATACTTCTCCCTTGCCCTGAGCATTTCTCAGGATTTTGACCCAAAATTTATTTATCGGCTGTTTGTATAATTTGCTGTTAATTGATTATTTGCTTGCCTGCCTGCATTTTTAAAGATCTGCTACTTGCGGCCTTCCATTCTTCGGTTTAGAGTTTACACCCAGCTGTCTAGGAAGGCATGAAATAATGACCTCTGTCTCCAAAAATACAATTTCAAAGATACATGTAGTTATTTCAAACATGGCTGCTCTCCTCTTCCTTAGAGAAGCTCAGGGAGATGTTTCTAATATTGCATCAGTTCCACAAAGCTGGTGGGGTCTAGAGAGAGAATCGCCCCCGAGGCATTCTGCCAAATAAGAAAAGTTTTTAACTTGGTTTCCCAGATGCATCCCTAAACTGCAAACTCTTGAAGCTTGCTCACTCTTTCCGTAGCTTCTAGCTGGACCACTGCAAGCCTGATTGGGATTACTATGTAATTGCAATTGTGCAATCCAAGCATGTGGATGATTTTTTTGTTGCTTGGGAATAATATGAGGAAGAAGAGCAGGGTGGATATCACAGAGAAGTAGATTTCAGTTAAACATTAGGAGAACATTCCTCTTGGTAAGAAGGAGTTGGCATTGAACTCCAAGTTCATTGAACTTGAACACACAGGAGTGGTGTATGTGTGTGTTCACAACTGCAGGTATTTGAAACTGTGAAACTGTGGGTGTATTTGGTCCTCTGCATTATTGCACAACAATTCCCAGCTTCCTCACAGTTGGCTGTATTGTCTGGAGCTTATGGGAGATGTTCAGCATTTGGAGAACTTGAGTTGACCAGCTCTGGAAGAAATAATCTACCAGATATGCTACAGTTACCTGCTGCGTTGAAGATCCTACTTTGAGCAGGAGATGGGCAATCCATGATCAGGGTATTATCTCAGTTAGGGACTAACTGCTTCCTGAGCAGGTAAGGATGGGGCAAACTGAGCAATGGGAGGTGGATCTGGCAGGACCAACACATTCAGACATGGCTTCTTCCAGTGGTGGGGTTGCCCTCTTCCTTCTTGGCTTAGTCTCCGCGCTTCTGGATGGACATCACCATGGACCTTCAGCGGGGCTGTCTTACTTCCCTTTCATACTTTTAAGAAGCCAGGAGGAGAAGTTCTCTGTCCCTTGTACCCTATCTGGACCCAGCCCGTTCTACTTGTGGGCCATGAAATGCCAGTTCCAAATGTCAGCACAAAACACAGCAACCAGTTTAGAGAAAATAGGCCAAACCAACTCAGTAACACTTCTGCCAGTGGTCCTCCAAAGTCTGAAGAACTTCAACCCCCAGCAGCTCTAGGAAGCAAGGCCAACAGCGGAGAGCTGTAGTGCTTCCTAGTCTAAATGTTCTCCAAGGTTGCTTCCAAGCTAAAACTTGACCAGCTGGTTCTAGGAGAAAATAATATGTCAAGTCTGCTCAACTGATCTTCATAGGAGGGCCATTAAAGGCATAGCTTTCCGTCAAGCTCTGGCTGAAGCTCCTCAGGGGTTGTGGCTTTATTCAGATGCTGGCACCTGGTTTGGATTTTGTGGTATGTAATGACTTCCGAATGCTTTTCTGTTCTAATATTTCTATGATGCCAGTGCAGGCTGCTTTGAGGATTCAGTTCAAAACAGTATTGCATGCTTGTTTAAATACAGCTGCAGATAACCCAGAGGATCACACCTCGGCGCTCTCTTCTGTTTCCCCTGCAGGTGTAAATGTAATCTCCATGCCAACCAGTGCATTTTCAAGGAGGGAAGTCTCCAGTGTGAGTGTGAACATAACACGACGGGACAGGACTGTGGCAGGTGCAAGAAGAATTTCCGCAGCAAGTCCTGGAGAGCTGGCTCCTACCTTCCCCGTCCCAACGGTTCTCCTAATGTGTGTAAGTATGGCAGTAAAGGTGGAGCTGAAGTCCATCTCCAGAAAGGATGACTCTACAGCATCATTTCAGGCATTCTGTAGCATCATCTCAACCCATCCAGTTCTATGGGAAACCTGCAAAGATGGGGACAAGGATGTAGCACCATGGATAGATCAGACTAGAGAAGCACAAAGGAGGAGGTGGTCTGGAGGTGGTCTGAAGCCAGTTGAAAGCATCAGCAGAAAGAATGGAGACAGCAATGGTTTGTCAATTTCCCAATTCCATGCCCCCAAATTTCCATTAATCTTCAAAACAGGCAGTGTTCAGAATTTTGTGATGCACCCCTCCCACTAGAAAAAGGAAGCAAAATTCCAAGACAGATCTATTCCTAAGTTATTTCTCTGCCCGTACTCAGTGAACTGGCTAGTAGGGCCACTCAAGAACGAGGACTTACTCCTCAGTAGATCCAATGTTCCTGAGATGCTTTCTCTACAACTGTGTGCACTCACATTTCTTTCCCTCCTGGATCTTGATCCTTTTCAATTCTCAGGATCCACAAAAATGACACTTCTTTTTCTGGCTGCTAGGACATGGCAAGGCTTTCCTTGTGGATCTAAGTCTTGTTTGTCCATAAAGTTCTGCCTCATTCCCAGATGGGGACTTCTCCAGAGGATTCATGGCATGATGAGTTTCTTCCTCTGAGGGAGTTTTAGCAAGACGAGGCCCCTCTTGCTCTGAGAAAGATCCTCAAGAGCTTTGCTTCTCCAGCTTTGATGTCTTCCAATTCCTCTCTTGAGGATGGAGTTATGCACCAGAGTGTTGACACAAGTCTGCACACAATGCTCATATTTTTGAAACACCCCACCCTACTGACAATTGATGCATTGGCTTCGCAATGGAGTTGTAACTAGCATAACACACTCAGGAATTTGTTGCACTGTGGATTATGGGACCAGGGGCTCTTGTTGAATGCTAATGGTAAAAAAAAAGAGCACTGGGATGGTTAAATAAGGGGATCTGCTCTAGGAGCAGTGAAGTCAGCTTCTCACTCCAGCAGAATATTTTAGAAGAAGGAAACCATTATGAAGCATCATGCTAAGCCATAGTTAGTTGTAACCACACTTGGTTGAATAATCCATGGTAACTATGTTCATACGTAAGGCTAAGCTGTAACCCTTGGTTTAAAAGCTGCAATGGCTGGGCCAGAATCAAGCAAACCAGAATAAGGGTTAGCACGTGTGAACTTGCTCATTCAGGCAGGGATTCCAAGCCAAACAGCCTGGCTCCTGAACACCAGAGGAAGTTTTAAGATGAGTTTTAAGAACCAGAATGAGTTTGCTGCCCTCCTAATATTGATTTTGCACATTGGGAGCTCTCAGATTGCTGCTTGGGAGACCACTGCTGTTCTCCTCTGCCTCTGATGGCCCAGCTTTGAAACGAAAGCAAAAAGGGAGGGAGGGAGGGTGATCAAAGTTACCATCTGGGCTCAGATGACCATGACAGGAAGAGTCGTGTGTGTGGGAGCCAGGGACAGCAAAGGACAGCTCCTTTGAACAGGGACAAGCTTGTCAATTCCTGTCAGACCCTTGGAACCTGTCAAAGGAGTCATGGGGAGACTTTGGGGCTGATGGTACTAAATCTTTCCAAGACACTAAATTTCCTTTTCACGCTCCCAGGCCGGATAAAGCTGATTTTATTCAGCACTAATACATTCCCGCATGAAAGATATAATCCATTAAGAGCCAACTCGCTCCTAAAGAAGGACCCTGAATGAACAGAAATAAAAATAGAAATGTTAAGAAGTCAGGTCATTAGTTGGTGAATCTCTTGAAGGCGCTATCAATGGTTGGCCATTTTTTCCTCCCCTGTTCCCAATTTGGGAAGCAACCATCGGTTTAATCAGCAACATGTCTTTCTCAGTATCGCTGACCTCCTCTCCATTCTTCCCTTCCAGGTGCAGCTCCCAACTTTGGCAGTAAGTAAAAAAATACAAAATCAAAACCACCAACCAAACTTGAAATGCTGACGTTTGAGATGCTTGCTCCCACGGTCCCGGCGGACTCCATCTGATGGCAAAAAGATTTTCTTTTCTTTCTTGCTCTCCGTTAGCATCTGTCCAAGCATAAGCCTGCTTCTCTAATTGCGCCTCATTTCCCTCCCTGTCAAACATCTCTCTTTGACTTCCGTCAGAAACCTCATTCCCTCTGCCATGCCGGTGTGTTTTTTCCCCCACGAGGTTTGTTAGCAAGGCGGCGGGGAAGGAAATAAAGTGTTTTTCCAAGAATGCTATCGAGGGCCGTGCGTTTTCCCCGTCTCCAGGCTGAGTCTCGCAGGCAGTAAATTAAACTCTTAAAAGTAAGCGAGATGGTTTTAGATCGCTCAGCTGCAGTCATCGGCCACTTTGTCAGGCTGGGGTGCGTGACACTTGGCGGGTAGGGATGGGGTGGGGGAACGCAGAGTGCAGCAAGCTATTTCTGCTGAGCGCTGGCTCGTGAAACGTCAGCCTTTTAAAATAAGAGCAGTAAAATAATAAAACTCAGGAGGGGATGTCCTCCTTCCTCGATGACACAGGTATGCGCAGGATCTTGTTCAGGTTAGCTACAAGTTTGGAAATGACCCAGATTCATCCTCATCCTCACTGAAGCCATCTAGCTCTGGGTGGGACCCACAAGGACATTCTGCAGGATATAATTGTTCCCCCATCCCGGGGGTTGACAGTGCAGTGGCTTGCAGGTGTCTTCCCTCTCCTCACACAGAGGACATGATTTCCACCCCCAATTTGCCAAAATGTCATAAGTTCTTACGAGAACTCAGCGAAATCTTATGAGGTTTTGGCAGTCTAATGCAAGATCTCGTGAGGTTTTGGACCTTATACAGGTAGTTCTTGACTTACGACCACAATAGGGACCAGAAAATTCATTGTTAAGCAGTGTGGTCATTAAACAAGGCATCACATGACTGCACCCGATTTTACGACATTTTTGTGGTGGTCGTTAAGCAAATCACATGGTTGTTAAGCAACCCATGCAGTAGTTAAGTGAATCACGCAGTTCATACCATCGACTCTGCTTGTCGGAAGCTGGCTGGGAAGGTCTCAAACAGCAGTCACATGATTGAGGGATGCTGAAACTGTCATAAATACGTGCCAGTTTCCAAGCCCCCAAATCATGATCACAGGATTGGGGGGGGGGGGACACGCTGTGATGGTCGTAAATGCGAGGACCGGTTGCAAGTCACTTTTTTCGGTGCCATCGTAACTTCAAACAGTCACTAAATGAATGGTCGTAAGTCGAGGACCACTTGTACTTGATTGTCAGTTCTATTCTAAGAGAAGTCCTCCAGTTTAGAGTTGCAGAGCCTTACAGCTGAAGAGCTAGGGTGAAAGGCAAATAATCAGTGCCTTCTGAAGCCCAAGGAATGGTTCGAAGTGAGCAATGGTCCTGTTTTGGGAAGTTCTTCTCTCCCACATCCCTGGGGCAGTGATTTTATCCCGCTGTGTGCCTGAGAATTCCATGTTGGTTAGCAAGGCAAGGATGGTCCGGTTCAGATTTTCTTTCCCAAGTGCTCAGCTATTGAGATCCCTTCTTAGGTAGATGTACGTCATTTATATATTAATATAATAATCATATAATAATCAAAGGACTATTACAGAATTCATTGCACACCTTTGCCTTCTGGGAGAATTAAACCTTGCATGAATACATGAGCACAGAGTGCTATTTAGTGTGTCTGTGTGTGTGAAATATTTCGTGGGAGTTCCACACGCTTTTACAGGAGATATTATTTTGCCTTGTGCTAAGGAAGTATTTTCGGAAGACTTGGTTAAAAACGGCCAGGATACGGTATGGTTTCCAAGGGGGCCAACAGGCTTATAAACCCCACAAATCAGTAGAGTAAGAAGTTAGAAACCAAATAGCTTTTTTAAAAAACCTTTTCTTGTCATTGCTGTTTATTTTGTCGCTGTTTTCTTTTCTTCTTTTAAACGCAGCGGCGACAGTCACCGTTCAGCGGAGACCTTAATATTAAGTATTCAGCTTAAGGCAGAAAGCTTTATTATATAACAAACAATGGAATGTATTTTGCAGTTGCTTATTCATGCCGCATTTAGCTTTAGATGTGAAATTTAAACCACTTTATGCGTGTTAATGGTTTAGAAATGTTCATATTGATACACAGTTCACATTAATAGAAACTACTTCTTCATCTTTGAAGGTTTAAGTTACCCAAATATTCAAGTGCCAATAATCTCAGGCAATACTGTATAAATTCCATTGGACCCAAATCATCATAATCATCATTATGATAATAGACAGGAACTCAGATACTGGCTACCATTACTTGATACCATTAATGGATGTAACACAGTGCAGGTCACCAAAGATACAAAGCTGAAAATGCAGGAAAGGGGTTGGAAAGGAAACAATGCTGCTTTCTTTATAGATCCTAAGGAATTTCACCAGAATACTCAATGGCTGATTTGTCAGAAACAGGGTTGATTTTGTCTACCCTTGAAGCAGTTGAAAAGTATGGAGCGACGTTTTTGGAGAAGGACAGAGAATAAGTTTGAAGAGCATGGAGTAAAACTTTCACCTAACCTTTGACTTGGATCTGACATTACAGGTAGTCCTTGCTTAACAACCACAACTGGGACTGGAATTTCAGTCACTAAGCAATGTGGTCACTAAGCAAATCCAACCTTTTTGTTGTCATTAAGTAAATCACCACAGTCGTTAAGCGAATCACATGGTCGTTAAGCAAACCATGTAGTTTCCTCATTGATTTTGCTTGCTGGAAGCCAGCTGGGAAGTTGAAAATGGTGATCATGTGACCGCGGGATGCTGTGATGGTTGTAAATGTGAACCAGTTGCCAAGCACCCAATCAGGTGACCATGGGGACCGCTGCATCGATTGTAAGTGCAAGAACTGGTCGTAAGTCTTTTTTTAGCGCCGTCGTAAGTCTGAACCACCACTAAATGAATGGTTGTTAAGCAAGGACTACCTATACTGAATTAAATGATTCTCAGATATGCACAGAGATCAAACTTCTAAATTTGTGCCATATCTTGTGAAGAATTTGGCGTGAACATAACCACTGTCATTCTTTTTCATGCATTTCTCTCAGCCCCCTTTAATCTCTTACAAACAACAGCAAAGTTTAGCAAAGTTGACTTTAGAATGTGTTTCCACTAACAACTCTTTTTAATTGGCTGCAGAAAATATTTTAATTGCTGGGGGAAAGGCAGTGAAATGAAAGTAAAGCCACACTAACTAGATTTCCCATATCAGCCTAAGCTTTGTTTTGTTTCAAATATGGCTTGTTGAATGAGCCCCGACTGACTAAGAGGAGGAGATACATTAAATCCTTAGTAGTAAAGGTAAAGGCTTCCCTTGACATTAAGTCCAGTCGTGTCTGACTCTAGGGGGCGGTGCTCATCTCTGTTTCAAAGCCAAAGAGCCGGCGTTTGTCCATAGACACTTCCGTGGTCATGTGGCTGGCATGACTACACGGAACGCCGTTACCTGTCCGCCGAAGCGGTACTGATTAATCTACTCACATTTGCATGTTTTCGAACTGCTAGGTTGGCAGGAGCTGGGACTAGCAACAGGAGCTCACCCCGTCACGCGGATTTGAACCACCAACCTTCCGATCAGCAAGCTCAGCAGCTCAGCGGTTTAACCCGCAGCGCCACATTAATTTGCAAATTATGGTAGTTGGGATTACACTTCTTAAGCCCTAGAGAAACAAACATAGAGCTTGATGCGCTATGTGAAACAGGGCTGTGTGAATATTTGAACGTTCAGATTGATTCAGTGAAACTTTAATCTATTTGAGCTTTCAAGCTAATTTGACAAATCAGAACAAAGGAGCAATTCAATTTATTTCATCTAATGAAAGGCACCCAAATTGCTTCGGACCAACTTGGATTGGTTCCAGTGTTTTTGTAGATGCACGCAAACATTTTAAGACTCAGAACCAGACTAAATTGAATCACATCCAATCTGGCGTATTCATCTGATTTAGTCTGAATTGGATCCAATCAATTATCCAAATCAATCTGAAACTGTTCAGGTGGAATCGGGCCCAATTTGCACACCCCTAGTAAGAGCCCAGATATGGAGCTCCAAAGGGTGCTCTTCACTCATGGGCCCAGTGTTTGCTAAAAGGGATCTCATGGTGAATGCAGATTACTTAAAGAAGCAATCCAAAGATGTGAAAGAACTAAATTGTCTAACCAGCATTCTTTGTCTGGACAGACTTCACATTATACAACTAAAAAGTGCTGTTTACAGTTCTGCAAAGGAATATGTGTTTGCTAATTTTGCAAGAACCTCATTGTGTCTTTCAAGAAGCCTGTCTCCTCCAACCGGACCCTTCCAGATATGCAAAGGAAGAACGGACTATTTTATCAGATTAGTTGTCTAATTTCCAAAGGCCACAGTACAGGTAGTCCGTTCTTAACAACCACAACTGGGACTGGAATTTCGGTTGCTAAGAGAAGTGGTCATTAAGTGAATCCAACCCGATTTTACAACCTTTTTTGCAGTGATCATTAAGCAAATCACCATGGTCATTAAGCAAACCTCATGGTCATTAAGCAAATCACACGGTTCCCCATTGTTTTCACTTGCCAGAAGCTGGTCAGGAAGGTTGAAAATGGTGATCGCGTGACCACAAGATGCTGCTATGGTCATAAATGCGAATGGGTTGCCAAGTGGCCGAATTGTGATCACATGAGCCGGGCGGAGGACACTGCAACAGTCTTAAGTGTGAGGACTGGCCGTAGGTCGGTTTTCCACCACCGTCGTGAGTCCGAACGGTCCCTAAACAAATGGTCATTAAGCAAGGACTGCCTGTGCCTACTTACACCTCAGAAGTCACTCTCTAGTAATTAGCGTCTGATTTCTTTCTTTTTTCCTCCCCCCACCTTTATGTTTCTCTTGCTAGCAAATGAGCAACCCAGCCAAGTAACTGACAGTCAAATTATCATCCTTACAACTAACATTGCCAAAAACATGATTAGCACCACCCCTGCGATGAAATCTTCTTGGGTTGCCACCACTCCACTCATTACAACACAGCGGCCAGGTGGGTGCTGAGATATAGTTTGGAAGTCCCACCCCTCCCAACTTGCTCAGATAGCTCCAGTAGAGCTACTTATGCCCTTCTCTTGCCAGCTTTTGCTTCCCGTTGCCATGACTGAAGGGTGCTGGTGCCCAGTAAGGCTGGAAGATCCTCACCTCCCTTGCTTGCTTGCTTGCTTGCTTGCCTCTTCACTCCTCATAGCGAATGGGTTGGGAAGCGGGATAAAAAATCACACTGTTCATTGGCACAAGACTTCCCATTTGTCAGCAGGAGCGCCGGGGTGCTTGCCCATCTAATTAATGAAGGGAAGATCATCAGTGGGACAGCTCCCATTAATAACGGCCCACACCTTTTCTTGCCGAGCAGCAGGTGCACGGCTTTTCAAGAAGGTCTTTATAAGCAGTGGAAGAAAGGGAACACAGCATATTTTGTTTGTACGAAATGGGCGGTGAAGAAATGCGATAAATAAGCCTGCAAGTGTGTATCGTACTTGTTCCTACTTTACTTGCACAGGTCATCAATTTTATTCATTGGGGGCAAATGTCTTATTTAAGGGGTCTTGGTATCAACACATTGAGAACCCCTATGTGAGAGTGTCAAGTTTCATTATGGATGCCTACTTATTCGTAAAATGACTTGGAAGGGATGACTATGTGCTGGCAGTTTGAAAGCTGTGTTAGGGCTTCACCAGAGTAGATCTGATGTGTGAACAGCCTGAATATCTACCCATTAAGCTCCTTTAAACTCATTCCTTATCAACAAGATAGGCTGAGTTGTGTGTTTAAGTCCAGTTTAGCAAATGTAATGCCTTTGATGTCAATGCGTCCGAGGAAGCCTGTTTGAAAGCCATTGGGCTTTCTCTCCACAAGTTCTTTATTGCTGTGGTTGTTTCCTAAAAATATGGGAAGTTGGCACGCTGCAAAGCAACGTAAGACCCCACAAAGCAACCCAAGACATTGGAAATGGGCCCATTTTTCCAGCCGAGTTGAGCTTGTGGGTGGAGGTAGTGAATGAATCATAATCAGTTTGCCTTCTAGTAAATGGGACCCTTCTGACTGGCCATGATCAAAAATGGTAGGTATTCTGAGAGCGTGCCTACCACCTGCTTACTAAATTCCAAAGGTGGGTCATCCGAAATGGGTGGGACAAGTCTTCCCTACCTTAGTTCTGAGTGGTTGGAAGGAAAGTGTCCGTCCAAGTTAAGCAAAGATTTCATTATAGCCAAATGGTTTCCAATCAGTATGTAGTGTTCAGATTATTCAAAAAGGAGAGACAAAGAGGAGGAGGAGGAAGAAAAGAAATATAAACTTAGGCCAAAAATGGTAGCTACACATTCTCTTTCCCCTGTAGATACCTTTTTCTAAAATATTGTAATGGTTGCCTATTCTAAAACACCATCAGACTCATGAGCAGGAATGCAAAGATATCTGATTTATTAAAGAATAGTGTGCAGGATCACAGAGAAAGCTGAGAATGATAAAAGCACGCCAAATGCAAACGAAAAACCCTCGGTGCAAATGAGATCCCTCCCCCTGTAGAACCTTCCCAAGCTCACAATCCCAGGCGCTCCTAACAGCTTCTGATGGCCTGCAGGAAAAGTCCGTGAACAGAGAACATAACCCAAACACATTCCATTGTGCTGATTTCACATACAGAGCTTGGTACAAGGTCTCACAGCAGCTCCCTGCCAAACAGAAACGCGGGTCAGCGCCATGCCATGTGAAACGTTACGATGTCTAAACTACATTGAATTGGTGAACATGACAAATATACACACTAGATCAGAGTATCACCTGTTTTCCAAAGCCCCAGAAGGAAGGCAAAATATAAGAATAAATACATAAATTATAGGTCAATCATTAAAATTAATCCTTAACTCTGTTTTCAACCAATCACACCTCAACGCCACTGGTTAAAAAATGGTCCCTGTACATTAATCAGCTGAACTGGAATTGATTTATCTACCAGCTAAAGCAGTCACATCTTGCAGACCCATTAGCTGCAGGAATTGGCTTCCATTTTTTTTTTTTTTTTTTTTTTTCCATATTGCATGCAAATTATTTTTGATAAATTATATGCTGTCAAGTTAATATTGAGTCTTAGGAACCACATAGATAGATTTCTCCAGGATGATCTGTCCCTAACTGGTCCTTCACGTCTTTCACTGGTGCAGCCATCACTGCTGCAGCTGAGTCCCTCCCTGCTGAGTCCCTCCCTACTGCTGGTTGTCCTCTTCTCTTTCCTTCCATCTTTCTCAGCATTAGATCCTTCTCCACAGAGTTGAGCCTTCACATCATGTGTCCAAAATTGGATAATTTGAGCCTGATCATTTGTGCCTTGGGTGAGAACTCTGGGTTGATTTGTTTGATGATCCACTGGTTTGTTTTCTTGGCTGTCCATGGTCTTCTCAGGAGTCTTCTCCAACCCGAGTTCAAAAGCATCTAGACTCTTCTTCAAAGCTTCCACTCCTATAGAGTGTCACAGAATTGCTTGCAGTATGCTGATATTTATGCAGGTTATAATTGGACCTTAAATCAGTTCTGATTTTTGTAAGGTAGGTTCTATCTAAGAAGGTGTTTTCAGCTCCATTGAGGACCTCTGCGATTCCTCATTCTTTTTCCCTTTTGACACACATTTGTTTATTTACTTATTTATCAAATTTGTCACTGCCCATCTCCTCCCACCAGAGGGACTCTGGGTGGTTTACAACAATACTCAATAAAACAATAAATATACAATAAAATTACAATATATAAAAATACAATATATCCTTTTGTAAAAACATTTTTGCCGTTGCAGTTGTCCTCTGAGCAGCTCTGTCAAACGGTCTGCTGATCTTCCTGTCCGTCCAAGAGACACAGATAAAAACAGGAATTTTTGCAGCCAGACTTTTGTTTGTATCCTTTGAGTTTTCCCTTCCTTTTGTGCAGATGATAGGACACCAAAAAGCGCTAAACCTTGATGAATGGAGGAGGAGGAGAAGTCTAGTCCTTGGTTTGGGTCTGATTTTTTAAAAAACAAGCCCAAATTCCTTCTGAAGTTGTGATTCTATGCTTTAAAAAGAGGTGACACCACCCTTTCTCAGATACTTCTTCTCAGCTCCCTCATCACGACTGTGGGCAAGAAATCTCTGTCATGGTTCCCCATGGGCAAAGAAACTGCTGGAGTATCTTTTTTTTTTTTTTTAATTTTGGAGCAGGCAAAAATGGGGTGGACAGTTAATCAGGTGAGCTGTGAGCCCTCTGCTCAGCTGACTGCCCAGGTGTGCTCACCTGTTGAGGGACATCGCCCCAGCTTCTTTTCCATTCCCTCTTTAAAAACAGGTGTGGACTGGACAGCCCTTTGAGCAGATTTTTTTTTTAATCGTATGGCATAGCAGTTGGGTGTTCATGCTGCTTTTTCTTGCTGGGAAATTCTTGTGAGGTCCAGCAGCCAGATGTGTAGACTATTTAGCCATGAGAAGTCACGTTGTCCAGGGTGCACCACAAGGAGGCTGGTCTACATTGGTCTACAAGGTGGGCTGAGAGAGGGGGACTGGCCCAAGGTCACCCAGCCGGCTTTCATGCCTAAGGCGGGACTAGAACTCTCCTACCACACTTGATTGGCTCTTGGGCTGAGAGAGCGCGACTGGCCCAAGGTCACCCAGCTGGCTTTCATGCCTCAGGCAGGACTAGAACTCACAGGCTCCTGGTTTCTCTTTCTTTAAAAAGAGAAGGGGTGGGTATTCTTATTTGGATAAAAATGTGGCATCTTTCCATCCCAGATCTTTCCATCTTTCATTTCCCAATCTCTGTGGCTCCCCAGAAGCAGCTGATCCTTTCCCCTCCTGTTCCTCTGGATACGATGAAAAGCCATCCACAAACGTCCATGAGAGCCAAAGCTTGGCAGCTCAGGGCAAAGGGAATTATTAATGCTTTTTGCTCTATACAAGCTGAACCAGGGAAGGTGTGTATGCAAAAAAGCAAAATGCCTTCAGGGCAGTTTTTTTTTTTTTAAGTTGTGACTCTAATTAAGCCCTTGCCAATTTGCACTAGGGTATCTCCCTATTCTAGTTGAAAGCCCTATTAATATCAGGGTGTTGCCATTTCCACTTATCCATTCTTTAAAGTATGGCTTTAAAGGAGGAGGAGGAAAGTGAACAAAAAAAGAAAAAAAAATTACAATGCTCTAAATTGTTTACTATGATCTATCCATGGGATCCAGGGAAATGGCATTCCTATTACTCTATGTCTCCCGGCTGAACTTGCTCCCACTCTGCAATCCTAAATTCCCCCCTAGATTAGTCAAATAGTGTTTTTCCAATTAATTTCCTCTCTGTCCCTGCTTTTGACATCCCTGCATTTCAGCAGGAGAGATTGGCAATGCTTGACGGAGGAAAGGTGAAGAAGAACCGATATAAAGTGGATTTTTTTTATTTGTCAATAGATGAGGACTGTAGAATCAGAGAGGGCTTCTTGGACATTTACCGCTGGATATGGACAGTATAGGGGTAGGTTGTTCTCAAGGAAGAAGGATTAGTTTCCTACTTGAAGACTTCTCATGCACTTTTGCAGAATAAGGCTGTGCCCATCCCAGTGGCCTGATTCAAATTGGTGACTTGATAAGTCAAATCGATCCGATTCCAAATTTGATTTTATTTGGGATTCTACCCCAGACCCACTTTGATCAGGACTCTGCATATGCTTCATTCACATCATTCCCTGTGTGGTCCACATCATCTCAGGTGATTAGCGCTAGGTACATCATGAGACCAACCAGGTCAAAAAACCCTACATCTGCTACCATCCTTGGAAGTGATGGGTGTCTTGGGATTTGCTGAAACTGAAAGCCATTCCTTTCTAAAGCCAGTTCTCACTGAACCTCTTTAGGAAGATCCGTTGAGAAGAAATGGGTGGAATGCTAAGAAACATTTCCTAGTTCTGTAGGGCAAAGATTTCTTGATCATCTTCCTAACCATCTTTCTTTCTAAAGTGACAGGCCTCTTCACTAATAACACTGGGTCTTGCAGTTGCTTATTTATATAACTGCCTCCCTTAAAAGTACATCTTTTCTGGATGTTTGTTGGAAACTACATTTAAAAGGGCACACCACAATTCTCTTTCTGGCCACTTTTTAGTATGAACAGACATTGGACAAGAATGGATGTTATCCTTACGGGTGGAAAGATGCTGCTACAGTGAAGTCATGAAGAGATTTTGTTGCTGAAAAAACGGGGGCTATAGATGTTCTGGACTAACACTAAGAACATGGTTCTTGGGCACAGTCATCTGTACCATAATAGGATTTTTGTATTGTTTTTGCAAGAAATGGCCAGCTTTTCTGGGGTGACCTTCTTGGAAGACACCTCCCCAACCAAGGCTGACATGGACACAGAAGGTAAGAAACACCTGCTATGGCCAACTTTAGCTTCCAACAGTAACTGTATCCGCTAGCAAAATATTCACTCCCCTTCCTATTTGCATTGTCCATCCTCCTTGTCTTCCCCCCAAGCTTTGTGCTCTACACTGAGTTGATGGGAGCTGACATGGCCAGACTAAGCTTCAGGAATAGTGGTAGATCCTGAAGATGGTGCTAATAAGTGGTGAGATGGTTCTTGACTCACTGCTGGGATGCTTTGAGAAGATCACAAAGAACAATGGTTTCCCTACGCCAGTGAAAATTCGCCCAGTGTTTGCACAAAGGAAAGCAATGTGATATGTAGATTAGGGGCTGTTTAGCATGTGAATTAAGTGCCTTTGTGCAATGGGTAGTCAGTGTTGGGTTTGTCCATGTTGTGTTGATAGACATGTCTTCGGGGATCTTAAATGTCTTGGGAAGTGTCAAATTGTCTTTATGCATTTAGAACACAGATGGTGGTCAGTACTGCTCCAGTATAAGTGGAGCTGCACAGTGGTGCTGAGGTGCATGTTGACCACTGCAACAGCACACCTCCTCATCAAGGTTCATGTACTCTTCCAGAATGCTTTTAGTTCAAGAAGAGCCAATCTGGTGTCCACCAGAAGCTTTGAACTTCCATCATCTCTGGTGGTTACGGCCAATGGCAAAGGATTGTGGGAGATGAAGTCCAAAACATCTGGAGGGAGCCAGCTTCCTAACTTATTATGAGTAGCAAAGTATACATGTGACAGATTGAGCTATTGTGTTTTTTTGACCATTTATGGGTATATGAACCTCAGTGCCTATTTTTAAAGTATTTTATGGTTGACCCATCCAGCTACAGTTCTCAGGATGTACACACCGAAACAGGCTTTGTTTTAACCATAAACGAGTTGAGTGAGCCATACCTTTATGGATTTGCATTGTGCCATAAACCAGGATGGGACGGCTTTTCTGCTTGTCGTTTTTTAAATAGGGGCTGAAATAAATGGGTTGAGCTCCACTTACTGTAATTTAATAGGTCTATTTTGCCTTTCAACATCTCACCCCTTCCCCCAGGGCTGATAGATCCATCCACCACACCTCTGTTAACAGTGGTGCTTGCTTGCTTTCTACAGCCTGTAGTGAACCCTTCTTTAAGTGGTCTGTTCTTGACATGAACTTCCTGAGAACATCTGAGGGCCTAGTTTTTTAGATTGCTGCAATGATCTTACAATTTTTGTAGACAACTATACTTTCTCTCCCACCTTAAATTTCCACTCGCTAGCAGCATGGTTGCTGTGGAAGGTAGAGATGTCTCCCCAAGTGTCGAGTGGGTGGCTTCCAGGCCGGATGTCCTGATGAATTGCTACCTGCTCCTTGAGGTAGATGTGGCTTATTCCCAGCACCAAACTTAGGACTGACTTTGTTATTTGCCCAAATTGCTATTTTAAGTGAACCGTTTGATCTTTAAAACCCCCTTTAGTTAAAAGTTGGTTCTTTAGTTAAGAGTTGGTTTTATACTTATCCTTTATCTCTTTAATTCTTTTAATTTTGTCTTCGGGCTTGCTGTTATATTTGCTTTGTGCTGGTTAATGACCACAAGTAAGACTGATTTGTCTTGTTTCTGCTCCTTAAAAGAAATATTCAGCTCTGTGGATATATAATATTCAATTATATATCCACAGAGAAATATAAAAAGATGCCCTCTAGTGGTTGTTAGGAGTTGTGCAGGCTAGATCAGACCCTCTTCATTAAACTGAAGGCAACTGTATTTAGCCTTGCTCTAACCTATCTCTTTTCCTTCCCATGTCTTGAACTCATCAGTGATAGAGAAGAAGTGGGAAGAAGTAGGAAGGGGGAACGTAGCTGCAGCTAAGCCCAGGTGCTCAGACTCCAGACAAATATGCTTTATTTAGAAGCAATTTCACATGGAGACATCTCGGAGATTGCTCCTTCTCCAAGCTATCCAGGGGCAACTGTAATTGAGCACCTTGGCATCCTGGTTTGACACACTTCAACCTAATTAGATGAGCCTTTGAATTTTTAACTTGCTTTCTCTTCTGCATGGAGCTCTTTTCTGAATCCCCTGTGAGAGGTGGGCGGGCGGTTAAGATAACGCCAATCACCCAACACCACTATCCCTGAGTTGTGAAAAACTGATCATCTTCAAAGAGCATCTGCAGACCAGCACTACCCCCCTGCCTGTAATGGTATGTGGGAAAGACCTTGGAAGACGGGTGGCAGGGAAGAGATGCTGCCTAGGGAACGATCAGATAAGAGAGGGCCTAGCCCACAACTGCCTAATGGGTGGAGAAAGAGGCTCAGAAGGGACCCTCCCTAACTTCTCAGACTGTAAAAGAGACAGTGGGAGATTTGCAAGATTCCTTCCCAGGCAGACCAAACAGGAAACACAACCAGATGAGCTAATTCTACTTTATTGTAAGGCTACATTAACAGAATCTTGCAAGTCTGAAAGTACAAATCTCCCACATTCTTTTGGCAGCGTCTTTGCCCCAGTCTCCCAAGGTCTTTCCCGCATACCATTATCTCACCCTCCCCTTCAGATTCACCCCCCCCCATCTCCTTTGCAGCCCAAAAAACTAGGAAGGGTCCCTTGTGAGCCTCCTTCTCTGCCCATTTTGCAGCTGTGGGCTCTGCTTCCTCTTATCTGACCATCCCTAGTTAGCATCTCTTCACCCAGTCTCCCAAGGTCATTCCCACATACCATTACACCACCCCACCTTTAAATAAAATGCTAAATAAATGGAAATCTTTAAAATGGATGAGATTTTAGCCATTGCAACTGAGAGGACCAAAACTTCTTGTGCGGAAACCCTGCAGGGTGGTAAGATGGCTGATCTTGAAGATGGAGAATCAGGTTAGCAGCTAAATTTATCGCATTTCTTCACCACCCAGAGTCAGTTGTAACGAGATGGGTGGTGAAGAAACGTGATAATAAATAAATAAATAAGCGAGTGAGCCTCAAAATGCTGGGAGAGGAAACATGTCATTGGGAATGATCAGGTTGCTCATATCTAAAATTAAAGGGTTGTGATTTGCAGTGGGGGCAGCTAGAATCTGTGTGTGTGTGTGTGTGTGTGTGTGTATAATTAAAACTTTTAAAAAGAAAGATAAAAACTGATTCAAACTGATATAAAGTACAGAAGAAAAAGGAAAAGGAAAGAAGGCAAAGGGAAAGGAAAAAGTGCAAGAGAAAGAAAGAAAAAGAAAGAAAGAAAGAAAGAAAGAAAGAAAGAGAAAGAAAGAAAGAAAGAAAAAAGATACAAAGAAGTGGCTTGCGATATTCTTCACAGCAGTCATAAGGACCCGTGAGAACTTCTGGCACAGAAGCTAAACTTCTGGAAAACTGCAGGACCAGCCCCGCCCCCCCTGCCCATGACTGAAATGCTGTGGTCTGGAGGAGAAATGGGATGTTCCACAGCTCCCCAGAGCCCTCCATCTCCAGAATGGCAGATCCCACCCATATCTGCTATTTGGATTTTCCAGGGCTCCTCCAATCCACTCGACCCATCTGTGTTGGCTCGGAAGCCTAGCCAGATCCTCCTGGAGAAACATCAACTTGCTTTCCTGAACTTGGGAGACCAGGCAGGGAGTCCCTGTCTTTCTGAGCTGCCAGGAGATTCACAATTTTCAGGACATGATTCCATTTTCAACCCACACTCTTTGGCTCAGCAGGCAATCACTTCTGCTGACACTTGGCTGGGGCGTGTGGTTTATGTGCTGTCTCATTCTGAGGTTTCAGAACAGGACTGTTGGCAGTGAGTCTCAGCAAAGAACTGTCAGCCTCTGATCACTGGGTGATCAAAAAGAATGCCGGGGCAGAAAATGGCAGGGATGGTACTACAGCGAAGCCCAGGTAGTCAACCTGCTTTCCCCCCTGCCCCTATGAATTGTATCTCACAGCACACCTGTTCTAAGGTTGCCAGGCACCAGAGGGCTATCAAATCCAGCTCCCAGCTGTCTGATATTTCCATTTCTTCTGATCTAGGAGGCAACTTGAAATGAGGACTCGCTTTCCAAGCGTTTGATGTGCAAACTAGAAGCCGATGCACCTGGAAGGGCCCTCTGGTGACTCCAGATAACTTTGTGTTCTTTCTGAAGGGTGAAGGGAGGGCACAGGAGCCAGCAAGCTTGCCCTGCCAACTTCTCCATCTGCTCAAATGTCTCCTGGTCTTTAGAGGATGGTCAGGAAGAAAGAGACCTCAAGGAGATTCAGACTGCGTTGTGCAAATGTCACACTTCCCTTCTACCTTGCTGGGAAACCTTGACTCCCATTTCCAGCTGGTCCAAGTCACACAGATTTATTTACACATTTCTGGCCTGCTTGGTACCAGTAAAACTGCTTAAAACAGATGAGGAAGGAAGGAAGGAAGGAAGGACACAAAACTGAAACAAGGCAATATTGACACTCTTCAGCATTCTGATGGGCCAATACAGTTTTCACTGTTCAAAAATTCTGTCGGGAAGCTCCTTCAGCAGATGGTTTCTTAAGTTTGGTGGCACTTTGAGACATAAAACAAAATCCACCATGAATTTCTGAGGAGGAAGAATGGCAAAGCCAACTTTTGATAAGACCCAGATGTGCTGAAAGAATTCCACTAGGATCTCTTTTCCTAGGTTTAAAGATCTGTATCCAAACCACTATGTTTGGGAGGCATGCGTCATACTCCTGCTTCTGATTGAAGACGCAAAAAGGTCACGGTGGGTGAAATAGGCATTAAAACATCGTAGGAATTTATATAGCAAAGTACGTCGTGGCGAAAATTGCATTTCAGAAAAGGAATTGATGCGAGCAACCAGGGCGCTGCAGACAACTGATGGGGCCTTTGCAGCGGCTACAAATAAAACCTGATTGGCTGTTGGGACAGATGGCTTTTTTGAAGGTTGGTCCAAAGCTTGAAGGTGCATCATTGAGAATCTGCTTGCAGAGCTATTATTTGCATACATGATTGATTGATTCTTCCCTTCCACTGCATACACCTGCAGGAGGCCTGGGTTGCTTGCTTACTCCAGAAGGCCTGAGCCAAAGAACTGTGTGTTCACATGTTTTCCAGCTTTGTTTGACTCCTTCTGGGTTTGGGAGTTCTTTTTTTTTTATTTCAGCCCTCCACTTTTTGCTCGACTGACCGGGCTGTTCAGAGGAGAGAATTCACAACTGGAGCTGGGATGGCAAACTTGCAGTGCACCTGCTGAGCGAAGGTGGCCTGGGGGATGGGAAACTGGCAGTGGATGTGAGATGCTTGGATCTGCAGCTGCTGAGCAATGGACATTGGGCTGCTAAAAAAGAGAGAGAGAGAGAAAAACTTGAGACATAGAGATAAACCACATTTACACCCCATTCAAAAGAGACAATAAAAAAAACCCAGGAAGGAAACAAAGATTATTTCCCATTTTTGCAGCTTAGGATTCCAGCTGAAAAGGCCCCCAAGAGGTCTACGTGTAGGTGAAGGGTGTCTCTCTCTCTCCATCAAGAGCACTTTTCAGTTCTCTTCCAGCTCTTTGGAGAAATGGCTCACGTTCTGCTGCCCTCCTTCTCCACCTCCCAGGGTGCATGAATGTGGAGCAGATGTTCTCAGGCCAAGGGTTGGGGCCACCATCAAGGAGCACTTGGGGATCGGCAGAATCCTGTGTTCTTGGGGCAGGTAGGGACCGGGCGGTCTCTTTGGCAGCTTCTTAAGCGGCTGACCCTGCCCATAAGATACTAAATTTGGCACCTTGGGAGCTTAATTTGCAAGAAAGCACTCTAATGGAATTACTGCAGTAATAAAAAGTGTGGCTTCAGGTGGTGGGTGTGTGGAAGATGATGCCAGGAGAAGAGGACATCTAGGGTCACCAGCTCTTGGATGGGTCCTCTTTCCTCACCCCTTGCCAGCAGCGTATCTTACACGTTCTTTTTCTGCATAAATCCCTGTTTTCTTAACACCTCCAAAATCAAGCTCAGCCCATGTAGGAAAAACTCAGCATTCTTGTGGTTTAGCAGCTCCTTACCTAGACAGTCTCAATATGCATGACTAAGTATCAGGAAGCAGGCTAAATAAAGGGTAATAAAAAATCAACAGCTTTGAGGAATTAAGAAATGAAAAATAATCATCATCATGATCTGGGAGGGAGGGAGGGAAATGAACTCACAAGATCAGGGTTTTGGCTGTCATTCCAAAGCAAGAGTAACTGATGACTGATGTTGGAGATGAAGACGGTGATGGAATTAAGTAGGAGGCTGGCCCTGATGCACTGCAAAACACCAGCTCTTGTAGCATTTATTTCCAAAACTGGATCTTAGAGGCAGAAGTAAAACATAAGAATTGAAGGTAGTTGCAGCTCTGGGCCTGGCTTTGAAGGATGGTCCTTCACCCATAGAAAAAGGCAAAGGTCATCTGGAAATCATCAGGAGTGGGATGAAGCTAGCAAAATACATCCACATCAGCTTATCATCTCTCCACCTTCTTATATCGCCTTGAATGGCCACCGTTTTGCGAGAAAACCTACAATACCTCACAATACTGGGCCCAAAGCAACAGACCACACTGGTGTCCATCATGGATGCTTGAGACATCCCAAGTCAGTGTCCAGCACATTTAGAGAGAGAGTAAGAAGCTGGGGAAGATCACCTTACATGAAAACACCCAACCAGCCATGGTGTCCTGTGCTGGAAGCTGAGAAAAAACCCCAAGAATTGCACCTAGGTCACCCAGCCCTGCTTATTATACATAACTTTCTTTTCAAAAGGGCCCTTCCAAAACAAACCAGCTTACAATGCCAGCCAAAGCAGGGTGAGAAACCCAGTCACTGTTGGTCTTCCTCCCTGCCAAATCCCTTGGTTGAGCAATGTGTTTTCAGAGCTCCACACGTTTGGTGGCACTGTGCATTACTTCTGTGCCTTGTAATGGGGGGATTCTGCTAGTCTGGTTGAATTGGTCCTGCCCACAATCTTCTGCTGTTCAGTTTGATTCAGGCACTGTTTCTCTACATCAAGGTCATTGTAACTCTTATGCTCTTCCTTCCTAAAGACCTCTGCACGGCATGCTTTTGATTAGTTATGCAATTATAGTTTGTTTGATTGGAGAATGCACGGCCTGGAGAACAATCTTGATCTATTCATTTAATCCAACGATTTCTACCCAGCCCATTCCAGAGATTCCCAGGGGTGTGTACCAAGAGCAGATAAAAGAGGTGTCCCAAAAAATTTAAGAAAACCTCCCTTAAGAATACCACCAACTAGATGGTCTCCAAAACACCGTACTGGGCATCAAATACTTGGTTCCCCAAAAGGAGTTTTGAGCATCTTCTTGAATGCAAGAAGAGAGGAGGCCAGATGCTACTTTAGAAGGAATGCGTTCCGTAAGATGGGGGTCACCACCAATAAGGCCTGCCTTGTGCTCCATGTTTGTTCTTCTCCAAATTGAAATTTTGGTCCGGTTAATGCTAAGGGACGCGGTGGCGCTGCGGGTTAAACCGCTGAGCTGTCGATCGGAAGGTCGGCGGTTCGAAACCGCGCGGCGGGGTGAGCTCCTGTTGCTAGTCCCAGCTCCTGCTCACCTAGCAGTTCGAAAACATGCAAATGTGAGAAGATCAATAGGTACCGCTTCGGCAGGAAGGTAACGGCGTTCCGTGTAGTCATGCCGGCCACATGACCACGGAGGAAGTGTCTATGGACAAACGTCGGCTCTTCGGCTTTGAAACGGAGATGAGCACCACCCCCTAGAGTCGGACACGACTGGACTTTACGTCAAGGGAAACCTTTACCTTTTTTAATGCTATCTTGGTGCCAAATGTACGACAAAGGGGTTTTGAGAATTGAGAATTAAGGGGAGGGGAGGGAAGGCAGGTAGAAGACAAATGGCTTTGCTGTGCCTCATAGAAATTCAATAGTGCTCTTGCGATGTCTTAGCTGTAGTACTGGACAGCTGCATTCACCCAAGATGGTTCATCTGGGAACTTAATCACCTTTCTCAGTTCACATTGAAATGTAAACTCAGCAGACAGGCTGGGTTTGCCTAGACACCACAAAACCCCAACCGAGATGAAAACTAAGCACCACATCTTGTGTGAATGCCACCGCTAGCTCTTTATCTGCCATAATTTTTTTGTCATGGGAACGTATTTGAAAATAGCTTGTGTTTGTGGACAAGTGAAGGGGAAGAGAGAAAAAAAGAGGTGTGTTTTTTTTAATTCTCAAGTTTTGTCCAAGGCCTCCAGACTCATCCAGCTCAAATCTGGCTCTGTTCCACTGATCTCTATTGAAACATTTCAAGGTAAGACGAGGAAGGGCAGCCTATTTGTGGAAATGGGAAACCTCAGAAGTGTCCAGATAAGCTGGAAATGTACAGCCTCCTTCATTGATGCTTTGATGTCTTTGATGTAATAAAGTCTGACATTGGTGGTGGTGGTGGGGTTTACATGGGTGCTCTTGTATGTATTACACCAGCATGTCCTGCCTTAACATGTTACTTGTTACATGAAAGTCTGGGTGAAGAACTTGGGGATTTATCATCTCAACCCATCTGAAGGTGCCAAGGTTGGGGAACTTGGTTTAATTCTTGTTTGGTCGTTCCCCCCTTCCCCAACTAAGGAACTCTTGGGAGAACTCAGCCTAAATCTTAGAATTATTTCAGGATTATTTTGTATTTGGAAGTCACATCAAGAAGACCGTAACTTTCTTTAAAACAGCAAGCATCTACAGTTGAAGCTACCTTCTCCTGTGAATGTTTAAATTGCAAATCTGCTGTTCTAAAGTAGACCACCTCTTAACGTTGGCAAGAAGGCCACCCTGTCTAACATTGGTAACACAACCACCCTGGGAAGGGGGATGAAGCTGCAAAGATGACATGATACAGGTGGAATGAGAATAGTCTAGCAGTCCTTCAAGGAGATTTTCAGGTTATTGACCATCTTAAGGCTTTCTGGCTGTGTGGACCTTCAAGGGGACATCTCTCAAATCACCATCGCAAAACGTTGCATTGCTTTAAACTGGCAGTGTGCAGAGGACCCCTTACCTTACCTGCTGACACCAGCCTTTGCACCTGGGCAGGATAATGCACCAACGTCACTGTGAGTGAGATGGTCCACCTACTCAAGCCAGATTGGCCCTATTTGGTCTTTCTGTTGATGAGGAAAAGCGGTCTTCTACAAAAATCATTGCCACGTTGCAATCTGACCACCTCTCTAATTTTAGGCCGCTTTCCCATCTCAAAAAGGTAGTGATTTGGCAGGGAGGGGGGAATGCCTTGTTTCAACATAGTCTTCCTCAAGTCAAAGAAGGAATTCAAAGCTTTTCAGGCTGATAAGACCCGTCTTTCAGAGAAGGTGCAAACCGTGGGGAGAAAAAAAAAGCACATGCATGAACCTCTGGCTGCATGTTCCATCAAACGTATCCCAGATGTGTCTTCTCCTCCCTGCCTGGCTTCTGCATCTTTCCTTACTTTCACAGCAAAGTTAAGGGTGGAAAAAACCTCCGCCACCCCGCTGAATGTGAAGCTGGGTGTTTCTACAGCTCAGCTGTCAAAGCCTTTGGGTTGTGTTTTCCCAACTCGTTCTCATGCCACCCGATGAACAAGACCGTCTTCTTTCTCTTTCTCCTCCCTGCTGCCTGGTCCCGCAGACTGCGAATGTTATGGACATTCCAACCGGTGCAGCTTTATTGACTTCCTGAACTTAGTGACCTGCATTAGTTGCAAACACAACACTCGGGGACAGCACTGCCAATATTGTCGGCTCGGCTACTACCGAAATAGCTCTGCGGAGCTAGACGATGAGAGTGTGTGTGTGGGTGAGTAGCCGTGGAGGGCGCGAGGGCACCAGGGCAGCTTCGGGTCTGTTTGGCAATGTTCCAGAGCAATGGTTTACTCCTGGTTGTGTGATGTGCTGTTACTCTGCCTGTGTCAGCCCTTCGAGGTCGTCCAGGCAGGAGGCACAAACCATGAGTACTAACACTACCTTTATTGTCAGGTTACGGTAACAGAACCTTGCACGTCAGAAAGCCCTTCTCCCCTCCTTTGCTTTTACTTTCCAGAAAACTAGTTCTGAGATGCTCCCCACACCCTTTTTCCTTCTGTGGGCTCAGCTGCCTCTTATCTGTCTGTTGTCTAGTCTGCAGCTCTCCCTCCTGTCTCCCAAGGTCATTCCCACAGACCATTACATCCTGGTAGGATTACTCATCCTCATCAGCAGTTTGAGGGCCTCTGCCAAAATTCCTGCCTACTCCTTTTTGGCCAGTGTGGGACTTGCTCATAACTTACATTATGTGCATGCTTTTCTCTTCCCCCTATTTTGCTGACCCACTTTTTTTCATCCTTCACCTGCTCTGAATCAGTACCGTACCAAGCAATGCAGTTGTCCCCAAAGAATGGTACTCCTCCAGAAGGAGCAGATCCCCAACTTGGGAGTCCTCCTGGACTCAAGAGTCCTTCTGGATTTACACCTGGATGCTGCAACCAGGGGCACCTTGGCTCCGCTTCGACTGGCACACCCATTGTAGCCCTTCCTGGTGTGGAAAGACCTGCCAATAGTAATGTGTGACCTCATCACCATTTGATTAGACTACTGCCATATGCTTTACAGGGGACTGCCCTTGAACACTACTCCACAATTTGTAATTTGCACCCAAGACAGCCGCATATAACACCAAATACAATTCAGAGTGCTAGTTTTGACTTCCAGGTCCCCATGGCTTGGTTCCTGAGTATCTTCAAGACTGCCTCTCCCAAACAGAACTCACCCTATCTGTGCGTTGTCCCCAGGAGGGGATGCTAGACCATAGTCTATCTATGCCCCCCAACACCTTAAGGGAGGTCCAGAATCCGTGCTAGACATTATCCAGAAGTTAGGAAGAGGTCCACAGATCCAGGGTCTCCAGAGATGCTCCCCATCTCATCACCATAATAACTGAAACTGGCCTGAGATGACTTCCTGGTTTCCCCCACCACAGATTTGCCTTTACCAGTCTGTTGTTCCCCCCAGATTGCAACTGCAACCGAGTTGGCTCGCTGGCCAACCGTTGTAATGAGACAGGCCACTGCGAGTGCAAAGGCGGTGGTGTGACAGGGCCGAAATGCGATGACTGCTTGCCCGGGTACTACTGGAGACAGGGATGCTTCCGTAAGTATCGCCCTCTTTCCGAGGGAATGTGTCGGAGTGCCCACGCATTGGATTTACAGCCCTGAATCCAGTCCGATTGGAGAGGCATCCATAAGGGCCCTTCTTTCCTGACCCAGCTTGGCTCAGTTTTGCAAATCAAACACTCCCTTCAGATCCCACCCCTTGACCAACTTTATTGCAACCCCTTTGAGTTTTGTTTCGGGGGTCCAACCCTCAACTCCCCGACCCCCCTTGGGCTCCTGAATCCTAGCATCAACAAAGCCTCTCTCTTTCTACAGCAAATGTCTGTGACGACGAGCTCCTGATTTGCCAAAACGGAGGCACTTGTTACGAGAACCAGCGGTGCCTCTGCCCCCCGGATACCAAGGGCGTCCTGTGTGAACAAACTAAGTGTGAGGGTGAAAACACAGAGTGCGACTCGGCCTCTGGGACATACCTCAGCCTTTCAGCGTTTGTGGCCGGCGCTCTGGGCCTGCACATGCAGCAGCTGTTGGGCCTCTGAAGGGCAAGGACGGAGGTGGCCTGCCAAAATCACGTGAAGAGCCTCAAGCGAAAGCGAGAAAGGATGGGACAGCGTGAAAATGTTGCAAGCTAGGAAGCAAAGGCCCTTCCCAGCCGCTGGTGTTTCTTGGTCCTCGTTGGCCTATCGCTGAAGGATTCAAAGGGGGTTCCTGTGCCTCACGGAGGTCACTGGTTGGACGTGGCTAAAGGAACAGGGACATCTTCTGTTGCGTCACCAAGACGGGATAGAACAGCTTGACGGGACTTTGGGGAAATGCAAAGCGTTTGCATCCTTCCAACTATCTTCTCAAGGGGCGAATTGTCCAGGGCTCCTCTCTGCACAGGGGCAACTGCCAAAAAGGGGACAGGGAGTGGGGGGACTGCCATCAATTAGCTTGCATTTTGGTTGCACTGCATTTTTCCTCCTGAATCTTCTTCCTTCCAGCCCCATTTTTATGCCTGTTGTTTGGGAGATCGTTCCTCTAAACGGAGGCTGGTAGGCACAAAGGTGGGGAAGAAGAAATTTCACGGGGCCGTATTCCCTTTGTGCCGTTGGCTGGCTGCAGCTGAGGCCTCGAACGATAGTGTGGCCTAAAAATCAAGTTGCTGAATTTATTAAGGTGTTTTTTTTTTTTTTTTTGGTACCGTTCCATTTTTTAAAACTCTTCAGTTAAGAGTCTTTGGCTTTGTTTTACCAGCTCTTGAGGCCGCAGCTGAACAACGCTGGTTTCTATTTTACCAAAGTATCACGTGCTCATCCAGGCTTTGCCGAATTGTTCAAATCCCCCTCTTTTTTGGGGGGAGGGGGTAGATAATTATTTTTGCTGGAATTACGTTCTAAAGGAGAGTGGGGAAGGAGAGAGAAAAACTAATACAGTCTCTACAAAAACATTTTACCATAAGTATTATGGTGTTATAACCCATTATATAAAGCAACTTATTAATTGCTGTTAGCTCTGGATTAATTTCCCTCCCAGCTTTGCAAATTTAACTACTTTGCTGGTGAGACCTCTAAAAAGATTTTTAAAAAAGGAATAGTAATAACCACCTTGCATTTCCTGATACCAAAGATGCAGTTCGGGGGTTGTTGAGAGTTTGCATAGTCCTTTCCTTTAAACAGGCTACCCTTATCTATGATGGTTATGTGTTCCTAGTTTTTAAACCCATGACCAACCCTCTTTTAGCATGGCTCGTTATTTGCAAGAGGAGAAACCCTTCATCCTGGTATCTTTCAATAGGACGACGACGAATCGTTGAATGCACAAAAGGAAGATCAGCACAGACAGGATTAGAACAAAGGTGGGCCACCTTTTCAGGACTCAGTGGGGCAAGAGCCAAATAAAAAAGAACGGTGGAGAAAATGGCTTAACTCTGGCAAGACCGCAGCCTGCTCACATGGGAAGAATGGTTTGGGGCTTTTCCGTGAGATTTTGGCCATTTTTGAGATGCCATGGATGCAATCAGGGGAGAGTGTTGCAATCACTGAAACTGGAGACCCACTCATGTCCTTCTGCAGTGTGGCTGGTTTTAGGAATTATTCCAGTGTTTGCTGGGGGGAAAAGCCACCACCAAGCAAATTATTGTTGGCCCTCTATTTTAGGAAATATAAGCACTCCAACAGTAAAAGTCAACATAGTCATTGTCTTTGGCTAGAAACACGGGTGGAAAACACAAGGGTGGTCTTCTGATAGACTGCGGCATTAGGCGAAAAAGAATTTTAAAATCCCCCAAAGGGTAGCATTAGCATTAGCATTACCCCCTTTGCAGTCTCTCTCTCAGCTCTGTGAAAAGTCACGGTGGCCACCACCGAAGGATGTCAAGCTGGAGCGACGTGAAGAACAGCCATTGAGTTTGGTGGGTTGTCTGCTCCAGACACTGCAGGAACCAGTTGCCAAATTCCTGCAAAAAAAATCACAGGGCTGGCTGGGCACCCAGGAATTTGCTGTGTTGGTCCTTGAGGGGGAAAAAACCACAACCCCCAACATTTAACGCTTTTAGTTCTGCGGCCTCAGTGAGATATGCAAACCGGTTCTATGGCTGAGTTCTGGAACATTAAGTGTGTTCATTTGGGAGAACTTGCGACAAATCTGAGTCTTGAGAGAATTTATTATATGTAAATAAATTGCCTTAGAAGAGGGTTCAGCGTTTGTTTCTCGGTGAATCTCAGTGTGTGGACATCTGGAGCAGCGAGGGATGGTTTGCAACCGTTGGCAGGTGTGAACGCAGTTAAACACCATTTTGGAAAAAACACACACTGGGGCTCTAACAGGAAATCCACTGTGGAACATTGAATAGTAATTCTCATTATTCCATAATATGGCCTCAAATGGAACAAACAAGGTCTACAAATGTGCCCCAAATGATGAGCTTTTTTGAAAAGCTATCAAGGCACTGCACCTCAAAAAACAATGTACAGGTAGTTCTTGCTTAACAACCATTCATTTAATGATGGTTCAGACTTAGGACGGTGCTGGAAAAAAACGAGTTATGACCGGTCCTCACATGACCATCACAGCATCCCCGCGGTCCCGCAATCACAATTTGGACGCTTGGCAACCGGTTCACATTTATGACCGTTGCAGTGTCCTGCGGGCATGCGATCGCCATTTTCGACCTTTCCGGGCAGCTTCTGGCAAGCAAAATCAATGGGGAAGTGCATGATTTGCTTAACTATCACATGGCTTGCTTAATGCCCATGGTGATTTGCTTAACGACCACAGAAAGGTCGTAAAACTGGGTTGGACTCGCTTAACGACCACTTCGCTTAGCAACCGAAATTCCAGTCCCAATTGTGGTGGTTAAGGGAGGAGTACCTGTAGGATTAATACTAATAGGGATGGGAAACATCGGAGTTGGCAAACAGACCTAATCGTACAGGCTTGGGTTAAGCTGAACTAGCCCAGTCTTGGGATTCACACAATACCCAGAATTGTGAAATATCCAAAGGAGCTTGATTGGAACAACACAGAAAGCCCCCCTCCTGTAACCAAAGTTAACACCAAGCTTCACATGTTGGTAAGAGTGCCACCTGGAGGGGTTTCGTTGACCTGGTTGAGAGTCTTGTGGGAACAGAGACACAAAGCTTAGGGTCTGAAACAAGAGTCAGCCAGGGCTTTGTGAGATGACAAAACACCGACAGGAGACAAGTGGCAAATTCCATAAAGGATGCAATTGCCAGGAGAGTGGAATTCCACTCACTGGGGCTACCTAAAGGGGGCTTCCCATAAAAACAGTAACAACAACTGCAAGTTGTGCTTGTTGAACTAATGTCAAACGCAGCTCCCTTGACAGCAACATGGAAGTGGTTTCCGGCGGGTGGGGTGGCCTTTCCAGTCCAGGAGCACGCAAAGGTTTTCCTTGGAGAATGCTCCCAGCCGTTCTATCAAGCCTCTCAATCTAATCAGCTTCATTAAACCAATCAGTCAAATCGATTGGGAGCATCCAAGCTGATAGCTCCAGATCGCTTGGATTCTGCGTGCCTGCCGAAGCAGTTCTCATCGTGTTGAGGATCCAAATCTGAGGGCCAAGATCTAGCACCCAACTGTGGCAAAGGTGGCCCATTTCCCAGGATCACCCAACTGAGATGAAAAGAGCCGCGAGGCCCTTCCCGTGGAAAATTCCATCCATGTGCAGAAAATAGAGAACCGTCAATTTGGCAATGCGTTATAGCTGGTCTTCTGGCAGATTTTGGAGGAGACAAGCATCCGTTGCTTCTCTATCAAATTCTTGGTGCGCAAGGTGTCAATTAAGCTAAGTCCCTGAGGCATGAGAAAAAGCCAAGTGACAGGCATTCACATGGGTCTATCTCAAATTTGGGATCCTCCAGATACAGAGAGAACGACATCTCCATTTGCTGTGCAGATGACAGGGATCTAGGTGTAATCCCAGGACAACTGTGAGGGTCTTCATTTGGAAAGACTGACACCCAGAAGCTAATTAATTGGCTTCTGTGCAATAGGGCCCTGATTCAAGACCCTGGCAAATCTCACCTAATTCACTCTCCTTCCCCTGGCAGAGAAAGGCATCCTGATTATGAAGGATGCTCTCAAACAGAAAGGGACGTGTTGTCTTTCAACAAGGGCTGTGCTGAGAACTTGCATGGTGCTGAACATATATTAAGAGGAAGATGAGGGGAGACGGTGGCAGTCACATCCTTATCTACGTGGCTGAAAGGGCGAGGAGGGGACCAAACAAACCAAACAAATAAAATCTGCAGCTCTGAGCTCAGTCGAGACACTGCACAGAAATGGCTTCAAGTTAACTCCCCTTGGTCTAATTCTAGCTGCAGGAAAGGTGACCGGCCGGTTGCAACTTTGCAACTGAATTCTCTTTGCGAAACGGCACTGGTCTAGCAACAGGGCAGGACTTCCATCTTCAGGCAAAAATGGTGGGTTTAGGTTGGATTATCATGTTCTCATCATGTTGAGGATCTAAAGTCTTGGGGCAAATCAGTTATCCCTCCAAATGAGGGGTGGGTAACCCTCAGGCCGTAAGTGTTCCTCCTACCTGCCCCTGGCACTCTGAAATCACACTAAGGCCAAATTTCAACATTTTGGGCAATTCAAGAGGTGGGCTTCATGCGTGCTTGGAACCACACGGGTCCATCAGCAGAAGAACAAGATAGAAATCAAGACTTCTTCGAGAGTGGCAGTCCCGGTCTGCCAGCTTTTCAGAAGTCTCTGCTTCTGCTTCGCTGTGGATTTAAGGAACGGATAAATACGATTTTTCTCCAAGTTCAGCAAAAATGACCAAAACTCTAAGCAGATCCCAGTCTAGGTCCACCTCTGGTAAAGCAGCAGTAATTCTCATGAGTGAACAGCTTCTTGCATGCTAGAGAAAAGCACAACATTTCAAGAGCCGATCACACGGCCAAAGTTACGAGTCCTTAAATCGCCCTTCCGCCGCATGATTCAGAAAGAGCAAAATGGATTTGGAAAAAAACAACCTGTATTATTTATTTAGGGAAAGGGGGGGAACTCTTAAAAAAAGGCACATTTTAATGTAGTTACATTTAAGTTATTCATAGCAGAAGTGTGTGTGTGTGTGTGTGTGTGTGTGTATAAAAACACAAACATAAATAGCTTCTTTCAAACTGTATCCACCTACAATCCCAAGGGCTGAGTGGCAGTAAGAGATGCCTTTCTCTGTTCTGGTACTGTCCCCCCAAATTTTGGGAGCGAGGGGTGCCTTGCTGGGGAAAAGCAGATCACAAAATGCCAGTTGCCAAACGACAACAAGGCTACAATACAAGATCAGATTTACCACGGAGTGGGAGGGAGGCACAGAGAGCAACCCCGGCCCAGTTCAGGAGGTAACCCAAATCTTTCCATTTGCAGAAATCCCTTCAAAAACAGAGGCACTTCTATCAGAAAACGGGGGAGGGGAGGGGAGGGGGGCTGGGAGAATATTGCAGATCTCCCCATGAACGGAGAGAAAAAAAACATTTGCCATTTGTGCAAAAGTCTTTTCGGCTTAGCATCTCCTATGGCTACAGCTTTTTCCGCAAGGCACCTGTGGAGGCCCAGAATTAAGCAGGGTGAAGTGCCAAAAACATGTTGCGTTGGGCCTTGGGGGGTTCACAAAGGTATCCCAAAGAACCGGGGGGCGGGCAATGAAATAAGCAGGATAACGGGGAATCTCGGCGCCGGCTGAAGGAAGCGTCCCACGTGCGTCAGGACGGCGACTGACAACGGGTGAGTGAGCTGCTAGCTCACCAAGTGCTCAGAAGCATTTCTGTGGGCAAGCTCAACCTTCCTGGCTCTAAAAATTTAACCTTTGCTTACTATACAAATGTACATCGCACCTAAGATTGACAGAGTTGCGTGCTCTTTTAACGTATGGTTATTCTTCAAGGAGCATCTGCTTTGTGTCAGCGCACGCATGTGTACATACCCAGGTGTACACAGACACACACTCAAGTCCTTTCTCTTACAGGCAGAAGCTGGTTGGGAAGACCTGAATACCAGACCCCCAGCAAGGAATGAGGTCTTCGCAGTCAGCAGGTGGTGCGTCTCCGCTTGAGGTCCACAGGACCTTCTTTCTCCTGCGACACTTCTAATGTCCTCCTGCGAGAGTCCTGGTCTTTTTTCCACTCCAGGGGACTGGCAGCCTCCCCTTGGCCCCAAGTCTTTAACGGCTTGGCCAGGATGGGGGTTCTCGGGTGGGGGGCTTGGGGGTGGGGGGCTCTGCTCGGCAGAGGTGCGTTCTGCACGTCTCCAGCTGGGGCAAGGTGGCTCGACGATTCCCCCACGGTAGCCAGCTGGGGCACGGAATTGCTACGACTCCAAGCGGCCAGAAGCTCAGGGGGCATCTGTGTCGAGACTGGCCCCACACCGGGGCTTGGGCCCTCTTTGCAGTTGCTGGATTTTAACACCAGCTCAGCTCTTCGGAGCAGACGGGGATCCTGCGGCCTTTCCTGGACAGATTTCACCTGCACCGAAGGGGGTGGCCTGCTGGGGAGCGGCTCCTGAGGTGTCCTGCTGCTTGCTGCAGCGGGAGGATGGACGGGAGGGTGCTGGGCGTCTTGGCCGGGGACGCCCTGCTGCTTGGCTCCACTGGTGCCTGGGTGCTCTTGTGTTTCTCTTTCTGGCGCCGGAACTCCGGGGCGGGGAAACGGTCTGGACTTGAGGATCTTCGCGGCGCTGTTCTTGTAACTGTTACTGGACGTCTGGATGATGTTGCCCCTCCGCTGGGCGTCCTGGATCAACTCGTTCCAATCTCTGTTCTCCTGCAAAGGAGAAGTCAAGCTGGGCAAATGCAGGAATGTCGCATTAACCCTTCATTTCCGGTCCAAGCAAAGCCGATTCTTTGTATTTGGATCCTCTGGCCCTCAGAAGAGGGACGGCAACCCCCTGGCCCCATGGGGCGCTGAGCCCCCTTTTTGCAGAAGGCAGAACACCAGTCCCAGTCCATGAGAGTCTAAAACAGCCCTTCAGGAGGGGGGAATAATCCCCCTTCCATACCCACCATGCCAGGAGAGGGACGACCTTCAGGTCAGGTGCCTTCGAGAGGTAAAATATTTGCAGCAATCTCCTCTTGACAAAGTGGGTACTGGAAGAAACTTGGCTCAGTTACGCTCAAACTGACTGAGTTGACGTGATGCCCCGAACTGGGATTCCTGATTTCCGGTTCCCAAGCTTCTGGAAACTGCAAATCAGGAGCAAATTGTGGTTTGGGATCCTGGCTAGGATTGGAATCCTGGCTTGGGATCCTGGCTAGGATCCAGGATTCCTGGTTGAGGGGCAACCTGGAATCCTGTGGACTTCCTGATTGACAAAGCTTTCTGGATCTCGAGGCTTTTTTGAGGGTGGGGGGGGGATGTCTGAACCCTGCTCTCTCTTCAAGGAAGCACAAAATATCGCCCCCAAGACGCTGCGTCCAGTCCTCCGTGTTCCCTTGGAGGGGACAGACAGAGGAGGCCCCGGCCAGACAGGCTGTGCATCGTTCCCCCTTCCACCTACCATTAGCGTTTTCAGCTTTCCAAGGATGAAAAGGCTGCATTTGGCTCTGGTGATGGTGACGTTCAGGCGCTGGAGACTTCTCAAAAACCTGGAGGGGGTGGAGAAAGCACTGCTCGGTCAGGCTGGCTGGGCATGGGCGGAATTCAGCCTCTTCCCTATCGCTCGGATCCCTAGGTCCATCCGCACTGGGGAGAAACCTTCGCTCCCTAAAACCTCCCCGCCGTTCCGGGGGACCACAGTCGTGCAACGCGATGTGTTTGCAGACGGAACGTCAAGACTGAGAACAGAATCGGAAACGAAGGCCTTCCTCCCCAGAACGCCCAAACCCTGGCCAATGGCGTGGAGCGGTGGCCTCTCGGTCTGAAGCGCTCAGCCACCCGAAACTATTGAGCCAGCCCACTGCCATTTTAAAAGCCGCTTTTAGAAGACAATCGAGCGATGCGGCTGTAATAACCCCGGACGTTTCATCCCGGGCAAGTTTGACTCGAACAGACCTAGAGAAACATTTCTAGGGCACCCATGAACCAGCTGTATTATGGGATAAAGCAGCCCAGGAAGGACCCAAGTACAGGCTGTTTGATATTGACTGGCTCTCAGTCCAGGAGAGCCAGGTAGTCCTCGTTTAGCGACTGCCTTGTTTAGTGACCATTCGGTGATGAAAAAGTAACTTCAGAACCAATTCTCTCATTTACGACCTTTACAGGTCTGTGAAACAAAGAAAAGCTGAAGTCAGCTCAAACACAGTTGCGGTTTCACTTAGCGACCGCTTTGTCCAAGTTGCCGGTGCCAATTGTGGTTGCTAAACAAGGACTACCTGTAGCCCAAACTGCACGCCCCTTTATCCACAACAATATAAACTCTCCTGCTAGCCAAACCCAGTTCCATGTTCTTTCCTTAGCAATTGTACAGAAGGGGGTAGCCACAGTCTCTTCCAGAGAGCTTTTTTTTTTTTTTAATTATTTAAATTTTGTTACCACCCATCTCCCACAAGAGGGACTCTGGGCGGTTTACAATAAAATTCATACCACAACAATGAACATTAAAACCTGATAAAAATAAACAAATTACCAATATAAAATGCAATGTAAATAAATTTAAATAAAAATAAAAATAAAAATAAAATCCAAGTGTTTTTCACTCCCCAGCCTATTTCCTTATAGTCTCCCATCCCAGGACTAAGAAAGCTGCCCATCTCATCCTTGGCATGTTTAGCAAGGTGCTGCATTTTTCAAGAGAAACCTGCAAAAAAAAAAAAAAGGGGGGGGGTCTTTCAAGAACCATTTGGTTGAAAAGCAGAACCTCTGGCAGTTCCCCTCCGATCACAAAGCTTTTGCTGTTGTTAGTGTCAGATTTAGGGGGGCAGGATCTGCTTTTTACTACTGTAAACAGGGTTTTTTTCCCTTCCCACCAAGGGATAAATGGCCCTTTCCTACTGCTTTGTTGATCCGCCTGGACTGAATTGTCTGCCAGGCGTGTCCTTTCTTGACCATCGCTCTCATCACAGGAGGGGCACAAGACACCTTTTTCGGAAGCAGCAGCCCGACAGGGACTTAAAACTGAGACTAGCTTGCACCTAAACTCCCCGAGGAGTTGCGTAAGATTAAACTTTCAATTTAAGTCTGGTGGCAGCTTACCGGTGCCTCCGGTCCCTTCCTTAATTTCGATCCCATGTGGAGCCGTGCGGATCAGAGATGGCAGCGGAGGGGAGGCAGGCCTGGATTTGTTTCATGAGCCAAGACCTTGAAACGCCTCCCTGGCACGACCCATCTACAGACTGACACAGTTGTGACTCATGCACAAACACTTTATTAATATTTCACACCGGGGCCTGAATATTTCATTCATTTCAAAGGTGACTTGCGGAACAGGAATGCGCCAGTGACCTTTTTTTCCTTCTTGGGGAAAAGCTACGAAACCAGAGCTAATGTGCCAGAGTCTGGGGACACGGGGGCCCGTTCTGGCCGGTGGGCACGGGTTTCTAAGGCCACAGCTTAAAAAGCGCTGAATTTTAAGCAGGCGAGGATGATGGAACCTAGCTGATGGCAGAAGATGGGAGAGCCCAATGAGAATCTTCCTGAAGTTGCTTTCGTGAACTTTCTGAAATAGAAAGTTACCAGCAACTTCCAGTCATCTTTGGCTATGCTTTCTGGGTTGAGACACACAAAAAAGAAAACAGCAACGCAAATACACAACTAACAGGAGAGCGGCATAGATGTATGGAATTTTTTTTCCCCCTGTAAAACCACCTTGGCCCTCCCTAGAATCCAATTCCACTCCCCTGCATCAGTAATCTGGACCAGAGCTTGGTTTTTTTGTTTCTGCTTATCTTCACAAACATATCTAAGTTTAAGTTAAGGCTGTTTGGAGTGAAACACAAGTCCCAGATTTTGTCTCCAGTCCCGTCTTCTCTATCTAACATCTGAAAAGTGGATGCGTGGGTGAGGGAATTATTTCTATCTTCAGTAGAAAGAGCTTTCTTTCTTTCTTTATCCAGCAGCTTCCAGGAAGGTGGCTGAAAAGAGCCGAAGATGGGGTAGTGGGGACAATAGGTTTAAGGCATCTCCCTCCTTTCCCCCCCCCCCATTTAAAACACTCCAGAAATGGGTTTTAAACAGGGAAACCTGTGAGCAGCGTAGTCCCTACACAGAGGCCGCCCAGCTATAAATTTCATTCATGGCTCTCGGCTGCCATCTGGTGACCACTGAGCTTGGTGCTCTCAAACGTTAAAGAAGGTGTGCAACTATTTCTGAATCTTGAAACATGGGGGGGGGGGGGCGCTCCCTGGAAGGTGGAAGGAAAGGCGCTCCCTGGAAGTGGAGGGGGCGAGGGCAGCACACTGACCTTGAAAAACCCAGGTAGAAACTATTGGCTCCCCCTAAGACCAGGATGGCCCCCACTCTGCTGTTGTTTAGAAGAGTCACGAAGACCTGGGGGTTCACCCAGTCCTCTGGGGAGGTAGGAGGAGACCCCTTGCTTCGTTTCTACCCAGTCAGTCGTTCCTCCCATCTTTTCTCTTTCTCTTCAATTGGTTTTATCGGAATTGTTTTGATTGTCGTGAGCCACCCAGAGCCTTAGGAAGTCAGGTGTCATACACAATCAGTGACTGATTTGAAAACCTTTGAAAACACCCACGCGCAGTGGACCAATGCACGTAGTCCTTGACTTATGATCACAGTTGGAACTGGAATTTCCATCTTAATTCATTGCAGTCATAAGTCAGGTCACCACATGTCCAGACCCAATTTTACGACCATTTTTACGGCGGCCATTAAGCGAATCACCATGGTCGTTAAGAGAATCCAGCTTCCCCAATAGGCGTTTTTTCCCGGAAAATGGCAAAAAGCGTTGCAAAACGTGATTGTGGGATGCTGCAACTGGTCATAAATTGAGTCAAATAAGTTGCCAAGCACCCAAAATGCATCCGTGTGACGGGGGGGGGCGGGTTTGTGACGTTTTGCGACACTCAGTAGTGCTTCACAGGCCATAAAGCACCCATTTCAAAGCTGCCGTAACTTCGGACTGTCGTTAAACGAACGGTCGTAAGTTGAGGACTACCTGTAAAAGGAAAATTTGAACTGAATGATGGCCTTCCAAGCTGTTTACAGAGGGCCTCTGTCTGGGTTTCGAAGGGACTGAACGAAGCTCTGGGGTTTGCCTGGCCTTGTAAAGTCAGGACATACAAGGATAGGACAGTTTTGCTTCTTTCTATTCCAGAATGGGGGCTAATTAAGCGGTAAGGCATAACATGAAAAGCTTCTAAACCACACAGTGTAAGAGCACCAAGTTATGGCGCTAAATGCCGGGGGCCTACCCAATTGATCCTTGTGAGCTGTTTGCCCGGACGCAGGTGACAATGATGCAGTCTTTCTCGCGGCCCTGAAATCCATCCACGGTGTCAACTTCCCCAGCACTGGGGAAAAAAGGACAGGAAGGAAGACAAGTCAGGGTGATGTTTCCAACCCACCCCCCCTTCTTTTCTTAAAAAAAACCTACACCCTCTTGGAAAAAAAAAGGGGGGGGAATGCAGAAAAGATGAGGAATAATAATATTTTAGGAGATTTCACAACCACAATGGGGGGGGGGAGGGCAGGGAAGCAGAAGGCCGGCTGGAAAAATTACAGATGTCTTCCTCCCAAAGCGAACGGCAGAATCCCTGGGGGAGTTGCTAGCTCTCCGCCTCTACTTCCCCATCTCTAAAACGGGAACAATATGCAAGTGGCCGTAAGCAATCTCTGCTGTAGGAAATCAAGTTAGTTATAGCTAACTTGCCGCGCTGGCTTGAGTCAGCAAAGTACAGCAAAGCTGGAACCGGGTTTTACGCTGTCGTGAAAAAACTCAGGGCGTAGGAAAATCAGACTGAGGGGTGGCCCAGCAGTCCCTGCTCCCTCATTCGGGTCTTACCTATTTTCTTCAAACTCTTTATCCAGCTGTTTACATATCCTCCTTTTCTGCGCATTATACGGAGTGATGATTCCAATTTGATGACAATGAATATCCTTTTTTGTCCCCTTAATCACCTTCATTAATTCTATCAACAGCTTCACCTCTTGGGGATTAGAATAGGAGCTGAACAAAGAGAAGCAGGAAGAAAAAATGACTGGGGGGTTGGGGGGTCTGCGGAAGCGGGAGGGACAAATTCAGACAAATTGGACCCACGCCTCCGATTAAAAACTTAGCACAAACATTGGATTTGTTTGGGGACCCGCACCAGAAAAGATCACTCCTGAAGCCCTCGAGGTTAATAAATACTCCATCAGTCATGGAAGTGGCACCCCAGTTCTCATCTTAGGAGGGCAAAATAAACCCTCCAGTATCCAATGAAGCATCCTAAGAGAAACATGCTGGGGAGAGGGGAAACGCTACCTCCATGTCGTAGGTAAGCAGGCTGAACGGAGCCGCTGGACATGAAATTTACTTTACTGACTTATTTTATTTACTTAATTTTCTAGCCCGCCTTCATTATTTTTTTTCTAAATAACTCAAGGCGGCGAACATCCCTAATACTCCTTCCGCCTCCTATTTTCCCCAGAACCACCACCCTGTGGGGTGGGCTGGGCTGGGCTGAGAGTTCCATCACCTACTCCAAGATGTCTGATTTTATTTAAAAGATACCCAACTCTGGCTTGACCAAATCCAGCGAAAAGTCAGCACATTATTCCTCTGACTTGTCTCTTTCCCAAGTACGCAGACACAGGACTATCCTGTAGGAATCTTGGCCCTGAACTATGGTAAATACACGGCCATTTGCCGAAAGGAAGTTCCTGAAGATGGGATTGATGTATTTCCTTGACATTCCATCTGCAATTGGGTGAGTTGTCTTAACCACCCAGGAGGCAGACCACAAATTTAATCTATCTATCTATCTATCTATCTATCTATCTATCTCTCTCTCTCTCTCTCTCTCTCTCTCTACAGGCGGTCCTCACTTAATGACCATTCGTTTAGTGATGGTTCAGACTCATGATGGTGCTGGAGGACCAACTTATGAATGGTCCTCACACTTACAACCGTCACAGTGATCATGATTTGGGCACTTGACAACCAGTTCACATTTATGACCATCGCAGCATCCTGTGGTCACGTGATCACCATTTTCAACCTTCCCAGCGGCTTCTGGCAAGCAAAATCAATGGGGGACCATTTGGTTTGCTTAATGACCATGTGGTTTACTTAACAGCCATGGTGATTCACTTAACGGCCACCACAAAAAAGGTCATAAAATTGAGTCGGATTTGCTTAATGACTGCTTTGCTTAGCAACCAAAATTCTGGTCCAAATTGTGGTCATTAAGCGAGGACTACCTGTATCTATCTATATATCTAGCTACTTACCTACCTAATCTTTTCACATCAATTCAAATAACTATTAAATTTTAAAGGAGAAACAGTAAAAACTAACAAAAACTAATATTAAAGGAAGAAAATAAGGGGGGGGAGGAAAATTAGAAAAAAAAGGACCAAGATCAAAATGGCAAAGTAACAAAGGAAGAGAAAGAAAAGAGAAGAAAAGCAACTGACTTTCAACCCTCCTCCCAACAGATATAAGTAACTGTATACATCAGTCCCTTGCTCTAAGTTTACAAAATAACTTTCCTTACTACTATAAACCCACATTATTTCTAATAGTCAAATCCAATCCGGACAACTCACTCATTTTCTCGTTCTTCACGGCTATCCAAGACATCAAAAACCAAATAGGGTTGGAAGGGCCATTTCAGCGAGAAGCGATCTTCTGCTATTTTCCTGTTACGTGAGAATTGTCACGGGATGGAAAGAAGCACGGCAGAATTAAAGAGCTTCAAAACACAGGGCCGCGTTTCAAAGCGCCAACAGAGAGGCAGAGTCTTACAGGACGGGCCAAGCCTTTCAGCTCGTCTAGCTGCAGAGAGCCGCAGGCGCAAGCTCGGAGAAACGACGTAGAAAGATTGCAACAAAAACAGGGTTTAAGCCGAGGAAACAGAGAAGACGTTAGGAAGAAGCTCAGATTAGTTCCACCCCAATTTCCTGGGATATAACAGGGAAGAAAGGGAGAACCCTGTCAGGCTTTTCAAATATATCAATTTTTTTTTTTTAATCTGTTCAACTGTGTCCAATTCTTGGAGACTGCCTGGACAAGTCCCCGCAGTTTTCTTGGCAAGGTTTTTCAGAAGTGGTTTGCCATTGCCTGCTTCCCGGGGCTGAGGGCAGGACTAGAACTCACGGCCTCCCAGTTTCTAGCCTGGTGCCTTAACCACTGCACCAAACTGGCCCTCTTATCAATAAATATTGTTCCAAACTTGTGAAGTCAGTTTCCTAGCCTAGCCTATCTCAAAAGGATGACACCAGCGTAGCTCAAAGTTTCTCCTTCTAGCTCAGCTAATTTTTTTCTATTGTGCAAGATTTTTAAAAAAGGGGGGAAGTTAAGACATTGCGGGGGGGGGGGGGAACCCTGAACTGCTGGGTGAAGGATAAAGATGGTGGCGATTTTATACACAAGGGCATTCCAAAATTAAAACGCAAGGTAAGTTACCAAGACAGAACATTGCAGACAGACAGAAATTAACGGGCCTTGGCACAGGACTCAGGGCTGCCCAAGCACAATTTAAAAAGAATGTTTAAGAATATGTCAGAGTTAGAAATACACCGCAGAAGTGGCATGGTGCAAGAAAAAAAAATTGAATAAAAGGGACATTATGCACAATGCAGCCACTTTTTACTGTTTGGGGAGATGCCGCAGAGCAAACTCCTTACCCGTCAGTGGTCAAGAGCCCTTCGTAGATATACTTGGAAGGAAAAAGGCAGATCTCTGGGTGCATCCGATACTGAATGGTCAGCTGAAGGACCGGACATTTTCCAACGGAATTTTCTTGACCTTGCTCTTTAAGGTGCTTGCAGAGACGGCTGAGCAGAGACTGGTCATATTTGTAATCCTGAGCTTTCTAACAACGTTGGAAAACAAGACATTCAGAAGGCAGCCCCGGCTGGGAAATCCACTGTGGCATTCACCAGCCCCCCACAATCTGCACCAGCAACGTGGAAGGTCAGTTTTACTGTGCCCATTTTACAGATGGGGAAAGTAGAGGAGGTAAATGACTTTGTTTGCAAGGTCCAATTATCAGCACCAAGCAAACACTCCTGATCTTAGTTTCCATCTTCTCCTCCCAAGAGAGAGGATTGGGGGCAGAACAGATTTGCAAAGGCTACTCAGGTCCAGATGCCATACGCACAGTGGCACGGAGACCAAGCAGCTTTGTTTCTTCCTCCCAAAAAGTTTTCCCCGAGGTGCTTCCCACCCCGGAAGAGTGGCCAACATGCTTTGGAAGGGTTTTCCATTTACTCAGATACAAGGGAAACAAATTCCTGTAATTATCTCATCTATCAAGTACCCCTGAATTCTAGACAGTGAATTCCCCTGGGTATTTAGCATATCGTTTATTTGATTAGAAAGGGGGCGGGCGGGCCAGCTCACCAGCATGGCAATAACTGAGGCGGTGACAGGGAACTAAGCAATTAATTTAATCCTGCAATTAACTTGATCGCAGCCACAAAGGCCGTTTGCAGACCGTTAGGAGCTGATTAAAAAAAACAATATTCCCACGAGTATAATAAGCAGACAAAAGCTGAGCTGGCCACCCTGGGAAATAATTTGGGGAATCAGAGTCCCAACGCATCTGGAGGTGGCTGGGCTGAGCAGCCTGCAGGAAAACAGCTGCTGGAAGCTTGGCAAGGATCTGCCAGTTTTCGGCTACGCAGGTTCGCCTTTTGTGCCCCTGGAGGCATCTTAGTGGGACAACTACGTACCACGGACTTTATGGTGGGAGGGAGCTGTTTGGGATCTCCGACCAGGACCAGCTTCTTACAGCCATGAATCAGTGGAATGAGAGTCTCAACTTCACATGTCTGCCCTGCCTTTTAATGAGAAAATACCAGCGTGGGGGGGAAAAAAAAATTAGGAACTTCCAGGAGGAGATAAGGAACAGCAGCAAAATGCAGACAGAAACATTGGAAAGGCCTGCAGAAATCCTTCCCACCTGAAGCTTATTCAGCTCTTATTTTCAGGGTTAAAGTTTCCCCAGTTTTTAAATCTGGCACGCAGCCTTTGAGATGATAGCCTATATGTTGCTTTTAAGGGTTTTTTAAATGGATTTCTTGAGCGATGCCAAACTCTTTCTATGAGGAAAGCAGGAGAATAAACCCACAGCCCTCTGGTTTTGCACTGCATTCAGAGCGCGTTTTAAAAACTCTTCCGCCCTGCAAAATGAAGTGGATCGGGAATGGGCGGCTGGATCTGAAATACGTGAAAAGTAATTTTGCAAATAAAAAAAATTAGAGAGCAGTAATTCCTGCTCTGAGAATGGAAGCATGTAATTGTCTGAATGAGGAAGAATTTATTCGCAGCACATGGTGGAAGTAATGTACTGTTAAATTGTTCTCGCCCCGCCAGAGGCCAGGAAATGTGTCGTGCTTTGCTAAATGGCGCAGTGGCGGGGTGGAGGCGGGGGGCTGCCGTCACGGGCCGTGATGGACCGCCTCCGAGTGATGGGTTATGTTTATCGCATGGGCAATTAGTCCAGGCAGCAAACGGTTAGGTGAGAAAGCTCTTTGAGGATATTCATGTAATTCTTTCCGTAAGATATTACGGGTATTTGGGGGCAAGGTGGGAAGGGGGACTTTGCAGAGCTTGGCACTTGGGAGAAACACCTTTTTAGCATCGTCCCAGCAGAGCTGGCTAAGCTGGGCCAGCCGATGGGGCATGGCGCACTTCAGCCTCAGCGCCAGAACATTTTCAGACGTAGCACCGGCCGCAGGAGACAGGTCCCGTCACACTAGCCCCCAGGGGCTCATGACTGCCCAATTAATATGAGAACCACCCACTCAATGCTAATATCGTTGAGTTCACGCAACTGTGCACCCTAACCCGGGTTAACAAGAAAAACTACAGATGCTGCCCTGAGTTCCTGTCTGCCAAAACCACATCAAAGGAGGCGTTCTGGTGTGTAGAAAGCAGAGCAGACTTTCTTTCTGGAAGCCTGTTTAGCCCCAAACCTTTCACTTTTCCTCCACAAAGGCTTGGCTTCACTGAGTGCTCCTGGGTTCGGTTCTCACACTTTCAATCGACTGAGATTTTAAACAGTATCGGCTGTATTTTTCAATTCTAACTTCCCGTGTTGGTTGCATTTTTAATTCTGAGGATCTTGGCCACTTGGACAGGAGGGCTGCGGCGTCCAGAATCCGCAGCCAGGCTAGCCTACCGACATGGGGCCGGGGAACTCCGGGAGACGGCCCGGCGTTTCTGGAAGGGGCCGGTCTGGGGAAAGGGGCCTCAGCAGACTACGAAGGAAACAGACCGAAGGGAAGACGTTTCTCCTAATGCACAGGAGGGGGCAGCCAAAGCCAACTTTTTCCAAATCCAGGCCACGTGCTTCTCACCTCATCCACAATCACGCAGCTCACGGGGTCCCCGCCCAGCCTCCGGAAAGCTGACTCCAGCAGCACCCCTCCGCTTGTGCTCAGGGTGCAGCAAATGATGTGGGACTCCAAGATGATGCTTGCTTTCAATTCCTGAGATCGCCCGCGGACCTAAAGTTAAAAAGAAGTCTTTTCAGGGCTGGGGGGTTGGGGCTAGGTCCCGCCCCTCTGTGGTGGCCACTTCTGATTTCATGGAAGGAACTTAAAGCCCAAACGAGTCTACTTTTTTCAGAGGAACAGCAGGCTCAAATGCCGAAAAAGACCTGTATCTTCAGATTCTACTAGGCCACTCGGACTGTATTCACACAACCTGGTTTAAGGGTGCTGCTCAATCAACTCATTTCCTGGGCACACATTGTCCTCACTTAACAACCATTTGTTTAGTGAGGGTTCAGACTTACAATGGTGTTGAAAAAAAACTACTTATGACCAGTTCTCACACTTACGACCATTGCCTGTGTTCCCACAGTCACGTAATCACAATTTGGGCGCTTGGCAACCGGTTCGCATTTATGACCATCGCAGCGTCCTGTGGTCATGCGATTGCCATTTTCGACCTTCCTGGCCAGCTTCTGGCACACAAAATCAATGGGGAACTGAGTGATTTGCTTAATAACCACGTGGCTTCCTCAGATGACTGAACCTGGTTACTCCAAGGCTCAACAAGCTGGCAAAGTTTCTCACTGTGCTGGCTTGAATCAACCGGGATCATTCAAACCTTGTTTTAGTGTGGTTGCAGAGTCATCTGAGGTGGCAGAACAGTGGCCTAAATTCCTCTCTGTCCATCACTGCCAGAAAGACAGATCTGGTCCATGGGGCTGAGGCACAACCAATCAGTAACCAGATTCAGTCATCTGAGGAAGCCACTGTCTTCCGAGACAGGATTGCAAGTGGTTGGTTTTAGGAACCTGCCATCATCTAGCAGGGAATAGCGGTAGGGATTCAGACGAGAGAAGAGTGTTCTCAAATTTTATGGACTGCTTGAAGTCCTAGAGGCCAAGTTAGCATGCTCTCTGCCTGTAATCTGCCTTCTCCATCATCATGTCCACTCCTTCCTTCCTTCCTTCCTTCCTTCCTTCCTTCCTTCCTTCCTTCCTTCCTTCCTTCCTTCCTTCCATCCATCCATCCATCCATCCATCCATCCATCCATCCATCCATCCAATAAATTCATATGGCCACCCAACTCACACTCAGTGACTTTTGTCTGCTTGTGCTGAAAGTAATCCTTTTCCAAGCACGAGCCTCATGCCATCTCTTTATGGCCAGATTTATGGAGAAGAAAGGAATGAGGGGACAAGAATTACAAGGCACTATTTTCCATCTGGGATCAATAAATCCCAAAGCACATTAGGACAGAAATAACTGCCTTCCCGTGATCAGTGCCAGTTACGAGTAAGAATCCAGCCCGAGGACTAATTTTTCCAAGGCAAAAAGAACTTGGATTTCCTGTTAGAATGACAAATGAAGAGATGCTAAGAACACTCTGGAAGCCATCGCCTACCTTTTTTAGTTGAGAAGCCAGACGCTGCCTCTCCTCAGAAACCTGGAGAATTTCCTTGTCCAACTGCTGTTTCTAAAAGGGAAAAAAATAAGCCTTATTTTTCAAAATCAAGAACAATTGTTGGAAACCAGGCACAGATGGGCCTTTCCCACTACCTGTCACTTGAGCCATCTCCCTTTTAACATCTGACCCTGAGAAACTGAGGCCTCAACTTTCTCTAACAAACCAAAATTCTGCACAGTTCAGTATGATCAAGGTTAAACCAGAGTTTCCTGGTTCTCGTACGAAAGGGAAACTGTGATTTAACAAATATTAGACAGAAGTACAAAAGATAAAACAAGCTACTATGGGTACAACTCACTCTCATCCAAGAAACCTTAAATAGTAGATGACAGAAAGAAAGAAATGTAACCCTATTTGAACAATGCATAGGTCAGGGTTAAGGAGAGATATCAAACAGATTAAAGAGGTTTATTAAGGATACTGTTGTTTGTTGTTGTTTATTCGTTCAGTCGCTTCCGACTCTTCGTGGCTTCATGGACCGGCCCACGCCAGAGCTTCCTGTTGGTCATCAACACCCCCAGCTCCCCCAGGGACGAGTCCGTCACCTCTAGAATATCATCCATCCATCTTGCCCTTGGTCGGCCCCTCTTCCTTTTGCCCTCCACTCTCCCCAGCATCAGCATCTTCTCCAGGGTGTCCTGTCTTCTCATTATGTGGCCAAAGTACTTCAGTTTTGCCTTTAATACCATTCCCTCAAGTGAGCAGTCTGGCTTTATTCCTGGAGGATGGACTGGTTGGATCTTCTTGCAGTCCAAGGCACTCTCAGAATTTTCCTCCAACACCACAGTTCCAAAGCATCCATCTTCCTTCTCTCAGCCTTCCTTATGGTCCAGCTCTCGCAGCCATATGTTACTACGGGGAACACCATTGCTTTACTATGCAGACCTTTGTTGCCAGTGTGATGTCTCTGCTCTTAACTATTTTATCGAGATTTGTCATTGCTCTTCTCCCAAGGATTAAACGTCTGCAAGAAAACAACAAGGCTCAGAGAGCACCAAGGACTCCACAAAGCAACTTGTTGTTTATTCATTTAGTCACTTCTGACTCTTCGTGACTTCATGGACCAGCCCACACCAGAGCTTCCTGTTGGTCGTCAACACCCCCAGCTCCCCCAGGGACGAATCCATCATCTCTAGAATGTCATCCATCCACCTTGCCCTTGGTCGGCCCCTCTTCCTTTTGCCCTCCACTCTCCCTAGCATCAGCATCTTCTCCAGGTTGTCCTGTCTTCTCATTATGTGGCCAAAGTATTTCAGTTTTGCCTTTAATATCATTCCCTCAAGTGAGCAGTCTGGCTTTATTCCTGGAGGATGGACTGGTTGGATCTTCTTGCAGTCCAAGGCACTCTCAGAATTTTCCTCCAACACCACAGTTCCAAAGCATCGATCTTCCTTCACTCAGCCTTCCTTATGGTCCAGCTCTCGCAGCCAAATGTTACTACGGGGAACACCATTGCTTTAACCATGCGGACCTTTGTCGTCAGTAAGGATACTGTATATCATAGAGATTTATACCTCCCCAAAGCCTTATTTTCTGTTCATTTGACATAACTTGTGATTTTTAGGGGTCATCAAAATTAAACTTATGATTCTTCAGAGGCATTGGAATAACAGCAGCTCCTTGAAATGAAAATAGTATGACTTGGCTGAGATGCAGTGACATAGGTTCAATAAACTAGAAAGATGCAGAGCTTGGTCCTGTGAAAACTTCTGACGGGTGGGCTAGAAACCTGGAGGTTGCCAAGGTGAAAAAGGATGGATTGACACATCATACTAACTCGTAGTATGGATGCTACAGGTTTGACATGGTATGCTGGGCAAACCCAGCCAACGGAGATTTATTCAATAAGCCATGGTTAAGTAGACTTTGGCTCACTATGATGCAGGACCAGGGGAACAATGAAGAAATGTTGATGTCCATCTGAAATTATCGGTAGTCCTCACTTAACACCATTCGTTTAGTGACAGTTCGGACTTAGGATGGAAAAACCGACTTGCAGCCAGTCCTCACACTTACAACCGCTGCAGTGTCCCCACGGTCACAGGATCACGATTTGGGCACTTGGCAACCAGTTCTCATTTAAGACGGTCGCAGCATCCCGTGGTCACGTGATCGCCATTTTCAACCTTCTGGCAAGCAAAATCAATGGGGAACCACGTGATTCGCTTAACAACCACATGGATCACTTAATGCCCACAGTGATTCGCTTAACGACTGCCGCAAAAAGGGTCATAAAATCGGGTCGGATTTGCCTAATGACCGCTTCACTTAGCAACCAAAATTCCAGTCCCAACTGTGACAGTTAAGTGAGGACTATCTGTAAAGCAGTAAGGTGGCTTTGCCCGGGAGACTATTTTCACCAGCCTGAAGGAGCCTGCAATATTTATAGGTGCGAATCTACTCCCCCGCTTAATTCTAACCAACATCTAACTTGGTTCAGTGTTTTTCTTCCCTCCTCCCAAGAGATTGTTGCTACCGTCAAACCAGATGAGATCAGAAGCCCCCTGCTGTTCTACTGCCAACCACCACAGCAGTAGCCCTTCAACCCCTGGGATCTGGCGGCTACCTTCTCTCCCTTCTCGCTTCTGTCCATGGCCCGCAGGCGAGAAAGAGTGTCCAGCCGTCGATCTAAATCTTCCTTCTTCCTTTGGAGATCTTGATCTTTGCCGAGCATTGCCTTATCTACGGAACCAAACAGAACGCTTCCATTCAGCCTTGGACGTCCAGCTTTCCAAGCCATCATTTGAAGCAGGCTGAAGTAAAGAGCAAACCAATGGATACACACACAAAGCTGGTTTCCAATTCATCTGGGGTAGGCACCTGCTTCATCCTCAAGTATCAGTTCCTCGTTCTCTTCCCTTCTACTCTCCTGTTAAGAGGTCTTTCCTTCTTGAAAGCAATCTCCTTTACAACCATGACTTGCTTTACGACCACTGCAAAAACGGTCGTAAAATCGGGTCTGGTCACACGGCGCCTCGCTTAATGACCGCACTGCTTATCGACCAAAGTTTTGGTCCCTATGGTGGTCGTTAAGTGAAGACTACCTGTAGCAGCTGATCGAAATTTTATTTCCTATCTTATAAACAGAAACTAAACCAGAATTTCTCACTTTGGATGAAACGGGATACAGTAGACTGACAAACCCCAGAAGGCCTGAATTTCAGTGCAAGAAAGAAAGCGCCTCAACGCAAGTCTTTTCTCTTGGTTGAATCAAGACTTTATTGGGCCAGTACTATTCCCAGGGGTGCCATCAGGGCTAGACTGTAGGAAATAATAAATAACCCAGCATCCCACTGTGCCAGAAAGTGATAAAAGTGAAGTCTCGCTCAAGACTCCTCGTGACATTTACCTACGTCAGTTTGGGGCAGAAATTCCGAAGTGGTTTGCTGCTCCATGGTTTTGGGGTACTTTTTTGACTCCACACCTGGTCTACAGCCCTGGGATTCCTCATGGCCTCCCATCCCATCCATCACAAAGCCTGACCCCGCTTATCTTTTTTCCAGAGCAATAACATTGCCAGTTAAAGCCCGGAGCGCCTACAATGGTTATCACAGCGAGGTAACAATTCTCGCCTTATTCCAACCAACGTTATCAGCACAGATTATGTTTCTCTCTCCAGGATGGGCTAGTTCTGACAGTATGAAGCACAGAAGAGGAATAAAGGCACGGGGGCCTGGTCCAGCATCTCTGCTAACATTTGCTCCTAAGCTGAGGGGACAGGTCCGTATGGGGGGAGGGAAATAAACAGGGCTGCTGAGGCACATTTAGACACCCAGCACCCTCCAAGCCCTACCCAAGGAAAGGTGCCTGAGAAAAAGACAACGCGATGAACTTTAACTCACTGATCTTGTGATCAATCTGATCATTCAGGCTGAATTTCCGGACTTTGCTGTTGATCGATTTCTGCTGTCCTAGTCTAACCAGGTTTATGTTGCCGCAGTTACCTGGATGTAAAGGGAGGAGACGCTTATTATTTCTCAGATGATAATTCAGCAGACACCAAATCTATGCCTGTTGTTTCCCGTGCCTGCTATCAGCACACCCCCACATTCTGCATCTTCGCTCAGCTCCCACCCCGATCTCCTTTTTGTTAGTGGCTGTTCTTCTTGGAATTGCAGGGATTCGAACGCTCCATTCTTCCGCCAGTGGAGGGACCACAGCCTTCTCCGTTAGGAGAGGGAGGGCCAGAGGAACTTTGAAAGTTGCTCAGCAGGTGCCTCCCATCCCACCAATGGCCGTATCAGAGACTGTGTTGTGTTTAAAAAGATTGGAGACCCCAGGGATTTATTTGTCGGATTTGCAGCTTCCCTAGGATGACTTTCAGCCATCGGTGTGAAAAAAGAACGATACTGCAACTGAGGAAACTTCCCCCTGCAGATACATACGTAATGTAACGAGCTATGGTTTGCAAAATACAGGTGGTCCTCGTTTAGCGACCACAATTGGGACCAGCAACTCAGTTGTTAAGTGAAGTGAAACTGCGATAGTGTTTTCTTTGGTTTTCAGACCTGCGAAGGCCATAAATGCGAGGACTGGCCACAAAGTTACTTTTTCATCACCGTCGTAACTGTGGATGGTCACTAAATGAGTCAGTTGCTAAACAAGGACTACCCATATGAAAACTGCAGAATATCTGCATTCTTCAGAAATGGGTTGCCACTCTCTCAGTGCATCAGGTCAGCAAGACCATCAAGAAATCTCTGCCTTAAATTGCAGACATAGGGTGTTAAAGTAAACATATTAAATTGCCAAGACTTCTGTAACCTAATCCTTCTTTGCTTTCAATAAATCTAGTTAAAGAAGACTTTGTGAGAATCGTGCTTTTTCCCTGTAGGCAGCGGTGAAGGGCATGACATAAACAACAAGCCAGTAGATAAGGGGTTCTTGAGTCCCTCTTCTGAAAGAACAAATGCCACTGAATATTACAACTGGCACAACATACATGGTTGTTTTAATGACTTAACACTTTTACAATTTCTCCTGTTGGGTCCAGTGACTGCTATCCTCCAAAGTACAACTACCACAAATTAAAATAGGGAAGGAAGGGAGGAGAGATCCAAGCATACCTAAAGGATTTTTCTCATTGAGTTTTTTGAATTCCTCAATTATTTTTTTCATGAGGTGATCCACGGCAGCGTTGGAGGGCGCACAAACCAACACGCGGTTCGTCTTGATCTTGGCGTTCAGCCTCTGCACAGGATTCTCCTTTCCCGTTCTCTGGAGATTAAAAATTACACACTGCAGTCTGGGATTCTGGGTATGAATCTAGGAAATGGTGAAATCCTTGAGATTTGCCTTTTTGTCTTTGGAGGAAGGCAGCAGTGTTGAGCTCTGTTGCCAAGAAATCTACAGGATCCATATTGATAACAGGGATATTGGCCTGGCTTCCACACCCCACTTTAATGCATTTGTTTCTATTTGAAGACATCCATTTTTTAAAAAACGGGAAATGGACAAGTTGAAAATCAAAGTGCCAATCCATAAAAGCAATCCTTATTAACGAGAATGCCTCTCTGCCCCACAGAGCCACCCATCCATGATCCAGGAGATGTTCCTCAGAAAGAACCACAGCAGTTGATGGCAATCCGTGACTTTGAAAAGACAGGGACCACTCAGAAACGAAATTGTGGAAACTGGGGTGATAAGGAAGCATTTTTGGCCACTACAGGGACTGGGATGGAACAAACGCTATGGGTCAGGTTTCTAGGAGCATACAGAAGGCAGCAGCCGTTGTGTGAGTGAGTGGGCTCACAACACGCTCTCAAAATCCACATTGGTCCCAAAAGACTAAATTCCCCACCCTTAGCTCCCCTCGTGCTAACGATCAGAATATGGAAAGGGATCGATGTAGCCTACCTGGCCGAGGATGCGATGGAGAAGCCCAACAATCACCTTTGATTTCCCTGTCCCAGGCGGTCCATGGATTAAGCAGACCTTGGGTGCATTTGGGTGCTGTGTTATCATGGCGTAAGCGCTTTCAATTGCTCGCCTTTGACCTTCATTGAAGTTCTTCATGTAAGAAGCCTGGGGAAAGAGAGGAGGACAGAAGAGCACCAGTCATCAGAAGGTACCGTCCACCTCTATGACTTACTGTAGATGTCCTCTCCTCCCCCTGCAAACTCAGGTCTGAATCCCTCCTTTCTCCCAATGGCAGGAGAAGTCAAGACTGGGAAAGAGTGGCCTATTTCACACCAAACGCAGGTTACAGGTAGTCCTCACTTAACAACCATTCATTTAGTGACAGTTTGGACTTATGACAGTTCTGAAAAAACCGACTTACAACCGGTCCTCACACTTACGACTGTCACAGCATCCCCGTGGTCACGTGATCACGGTTTGGGAGCTTGGCAACTGGTTTGCATTTATGACCATCACAGCATCCCGTGGTCACCATTTTCAACCTTCCTGGCCAGCTTCTGGCAAGCAAAATCAGTGGGGAACTGCATGGTTCACTTAATACCCATGGTGATTCACTTAACAACTGCCACAAAAAAGTCGTAAGATCAGGTTGGGTCCACTTAATGACCGCTTTGCTTAGCAACCAAAATTCCAGTCCCAGTTGTGGTTGTTAAGCGAGGACTACCTGTATAAGAAGAGAAAAACCAGTGCTTAGCTTGAACGAACTATCAACATTCTTACAGGTTTTTCAGAGTCGGTGTTTAGGTCTCTTGGAGAGAAGTGGGGGAAGCTTGGACACAGGATAGGCACAACCAGTGGGCTTCGCTTCAGCATCAAGAGGGCCCGGAACCTTCGCTGGGTTGTTGCCAAGGAGCTGACCACAATGCATTTCACTTCTTTGTCAACGCGGGACAGATTTCCTTGAGTCTGGATGGAGAGGTGACAAATAATCTGTTGCTCTTTCTTTCCTGTTGTAAGAAACATATCAACAAAGAAGATGTTCGTGCATCATACTTCGTAGGAACTCATCAACGTTCAGGACACAAACCACGGTTTGATCTTCTAACTGGGCATTTTTTAAATCACCTATCTGCTCAGCAGCCCTTCAAAGGAAGCCAAAAATCTCAGGTCAATTTTAATGTATCTTCCATGCTTTTAGCTGACTGCACCCCACCCTCCTTATGCTGGTCTTTGACCATAATATTTATTTGTTCAGGTCAATTTTGACATCATACCAAACCACGGCTTGCAAAGTGCGTTTTAATCCTGATTTCTGACTTGCCAAGCACAGTTGGTTGATACAGACGTCACGCCAAATGATCACTAAACTTCCTTCACCAAACAGAGCCAAAATGTTGCACTTAAGACGGGAGAAGCTGTACAGTAGTCTGCTCTGACGCAAAGCTTGAACTCATCATTTATCAATGATTTCTTGATTACAGCTACGGCTTAGTGGCTTGCGTGAAGTTTCCTTGCTTGTTCCTGGTTTTATGCCTGTCCAAACGTTTAGTCAATCCAAAATTGCAAGGCAAGAACAGGTATTCAAAATAAGGGAAAACAAACTAGGAACTTGCTCAAAAAACTGATTTATTTGCTGATTTGTAAAACCAACCTGGATTATTTATCCACGTAAAGGAAGCCCAGATTTCTAACCCAGAAAACTAATTACAGTTCTTTGGGCAAGCAGCTAGGACAGTCTTTTGATGTGGTATTTAAGCAAAACGCAAAACAAACAGGAATATTTACTAGTATCATGGACAGAAGGATGAGAAAAGCGGGTTACAAAGCCAACATGGCGAATGGCACGATTCTTTCCCTCTTGCTCGTCATAATAGGACCGTTTGTCAGACACTATAAGGAAGACTAAGTCATCATCCTTGGGATGGTGCTGATTGTCCAGATCATGCTGTGAAATGTTAGCTGGGAAAAAACAAACAAACAAACAAACACAGGATGATCAATGAGGTCTCCTCAGAAGGCCACACGTTATGAATCTCTGAACATTAAAAAAAAAAACACCTTCATGTATCAAATGCATCAAAAGATTCAAAAGAAGTACAAAGGCAAGTTTCTCCAGAAGGCATGGGAACCACCTGAGATCATTTTCAGCCTCCAAGTTGCGACGGTACAACGGTTTTTATTATAATGTTACTACATAAAATATTTTATTTTATCTATTTGTTTTAAAATGTTATTATATAAAATACATATTTATAATTTTGTTATAGTTCAGCCTCCAAAACACAACCGCACAATGTTTTTTTTTAATTATTATAATTAGTCCCCTTGCTTCTACATCTTTTATTAAATGAGGTTTGAATCCCAGACCAGACCAGGAAAGATTCAGGAGACTGTTTTGCCTACAAAGAAAACTATCTGATCGTCAGTTGACAGAAAAGCAGGAGAAAAGAAAATGAGTTAGACCACGCCCTAACGTACCACTTTGTGATATTTATTTATAAAATTTGTATACGGCTTCAACCCCAAGAGACTTGGAGTGGTCTACTGGGGTTTAAATACTTAGCAATATTAAATAATACAGTAATGGTACTGTAGCATCAGCAGTACTTACAATTAAAACTGGTCTGCGATGTTGTTATGCAACAACTTTATTGTATTTACCTATATGTATATCTATATTTATCTTTAGTTCTTGGCTTCATACTGCTATATTCTCACCTGTGAAATCTGCTTTGTTCAAGTCCATGTTGAAGTTCAGCAAATTCAAGCAGAAGGGCTTTTGTTCTTTCAACTTCTGATTCTCCAGCCATTCATACGCCACCTAGGAATGGGGGGAAGCAAATTCTGGTTTAACATACCAGCTGGATCAGACACCGCCACATCTGTGACACGATATTCTGCTCTGACATGGAAATGCTTTTCATCCCCTCCACCATCTCACACCTCCAAAGACCCCTGGTGGGAGACTTCCAGAAGGGCAATCATGCTGATACTAAAATACGGCCTCTGGCCTGAAGTCTAGTGCCCGAAACATTGAGTAATCACACTCAGACTGAATTCACACACAGTTTGCTTCATCATGGAAGAACCATCTCATCTGTCCAGCATCTGTTTGAAGATGGCTGCAGAGAGCTCCCACCCCTAGTTGCTAATTGGTTTCACTGAACATTTAAAAAAAAAGAAAACCCTTCACGTATCAAATGCATCAGAAGATTCAAAAGAAGAATGAAGGCGTGTTTCTCCAGAAGGCATGGGAACCATCTGAGATCATTTTCAGCCTCCAAAATACGACTGCGCAGTGCTTAGTCCCCCTTGCTTCTACATCTTTTATTAAATAATGTTTAAATCCCAGACCAGACCAGGAAAGATTCAGGAGACTGTTTTGCAAACAGCCACCCGCAAGCAGCCACTCTTTCCATTCATAACTTTCAACCCAAGTCTAATTTAAGGTGACTTAAACTCAGCGTCACGAGAAGAGCAGAGAGCACGTTGTCTTTTTCTACACAGCAGCCCTTGAGCTCTTTGAAGAGTCCCCTGTCTCCTCTTAGTTTTTCCAGGATAAACATACCCACATTCATTTCACTACTTGTTTTCCCTACTAGTGATGAACTTGGTTGCCCTTGTCTAAAAGGCTGTTGATCTACAGCACCTGGAAACGCAATGGAAAAGACAGTGAGGGTCACTCCACCCCAACATACATCAGGAATATATTTGGCTGGGGATGAATAATGGTTCAGTGGCTGAAATTCTTGCAACCCCAAGAGAAGGGAGGTTTGTTCATTAGCTATGGATACACAGCTGTTCTACCAGCCTTAATAGCATTGAAGATGCTACCTAGGCAGATAAGGAAATGTTGCAGAGGAAAAACTAAGCTCATAGAACTTTTACAGCCCAACATTCCTCTTTTCAATAGACTGACATCCTTTTTTTTTCAACTCAAAGCAACTCTCGGCTTCCGTAAAACACAATAAAGTCATGCAAAGTTATATTTTAAAAAAAAATCATGTGAGGTAGAGCTGAAACAGGTATTGTGCTCTTCCTCTGCCTCATGCAGAACAACTGACAGAGGTCTGTTCTTGTTTCCACTCATGCAACCCAGCTTCCCTAAGATGCTGGGAGCAACCTTGACCTGGGTGAGTTAGACACCCAAATGGCCTTTGAGCAAGAAAACCGCCTACCTCTTCAAAGGCGTTGAGGCTCATCAAAGGGAAGATAATGTTAAAATAGTCATCGTAGTCCTGAAATTTGACCGGAACAGGGTTCACAACTGCCTGCAAGAGATGATTCGGTGGCCCGAGCTCTCTGGAGTTGGCAAACATGTCGTAACTCCACTTCAGGATGCATTTGATGAAAGTGCCATAGTCTATATGCTGGCTGTGAGCACTGCTGGCTCGGGCAAAGGAAGGGCGTGCTTCCTGTCCAGCGCCAGAGCGTGAAACGGGCATCCGACTGGCATTACCGACAACATGGCTGTTTGGAACGTTGGGTGGGTGGGAGGCGTTATTCAAATTCTGAGTCCAAGGGATATTGGCAAGAGTCCTCAAGCCATCCGCCTTCACCGCAGGAGGTAGGGCCAGATTTGACTTGGTCTTTGCTGTGGCTAAAGGGGAGGAGCTGGCTTCCAGGTCTTTGGAGAGGCTGGCGATCCGCGAAGAAGCCCTGGAGCTGAAAATTTTCTTTGTGGAAGGCTTGGAAAGCATGCAGGGCCTGGCAAAGATGTGCTTGGGCGGACCAGGCACAGAATGACTTGGGCAGAAGAGCCCTGCTTCACCCACCTGCTTCATACATCCTGTATGCCCGCATTTCTCAGCACCTTGGGGTTGCTCCTGCAAGGTTGGGGGAACATCTAATTCTACGTCTCCGGGGTGACGACTACTCTCCATTTGCGAGCAAAGCTCCATGTCCACCAGATCTCTTTGAGTTAGGAACAAGTCGTCCTCCTCTTCCATGTTGATGTCCTCCTTTAACGTAGACCCACTCTTACTCAAGTCCGTGTTACACCAAGTGGAAGAGGGACCTTCCAACATGCTAGGGTTGGCCCTACTGCCTTCACTTACCGACGAGCAGACATTGCCTGGGGCAGAGCTGGTACTTCTCTGAACATTTGGGCCAGACTTGATAGGGTCTTGCCTTGACGAGAAAAGACTCTCTCTCTCCAGAGACAGAGGTCTAGAATGGGGCCTGCCTTCCTCTTGCGTATGCTGTCGTAGCAATTTCTTCACATGGTTCAAAGAACTGCTGACCTGGCCGGGCTTTTCTTTCAGATTTTCAACCGCCACCTTGCTCGTAGGCTGCACAAGCGACTTGGGAACGGCCCTCTTGGCTCCTTCTCCAACTCGAGGCCCAGGATGTTCTCTGCAAACACCCTGGCCTTTCCCTCTTTTCTCAGGCCTCAACTGCCTGAAGAACTGACGATCCTGGCTGGCTAGCAGTGCTTTGCTCCGAATAACCATCCTGCGAGGTTCAATCAGCTTGGCCTTCCTTTTCTGGGGAAGCTCCCCAGCCGTCTTCCCATAGCTGCGCAACTGGGCAAGGCTGTCTTGGGTCCGCTGGGAGAGGTCAGCCGCTCTGCGGGCTCTCTTCTTCAGGCCCAGCTTTTCTACCGTTGATGTTGGCTCGGGAAAACGGTGGACTTTCTTGGGAGGCACCACGAAGGGATGAACGGATCTAGACAGCATGGCACGCGGCGATTTCTTTTCTGCCTTGACACTTCTCTTCTCGGGACTCCGCTGAGCTGTGTTGAGCCACCTGGATTTTGCCAAGCTCTTCCTTGGGCTGGGAGCGGATTCTCTGGTGACCACTAACGGTGCTGAGGGTCCAGCTGATGGTGCTGAGGGCGGCGCACTGGGTGTAACTGCTTCACTCTGTCTGGAAGACTCCCTACCATCAGCGTGCGTGGCTGTGCTTCCCTTGCTGACACCTTCTTCATCAGCCTGGACAGGAAGCTTTGGTTTGGCTTCATGATCTTTCACCTGCTGTTCCAGTTCCTGCTCAGCTTTTTCAATACTATCATCCCCAACATAGTCTGTATCATAACCCCACTCGTTAAGCTGCCTTGCAACCTCCCAGTCACATGATGTGGAATTGCCAGCGGTCTTCTCCAGAGACACATCGGCCTCCAACGTCTTGTCTAGCTGGCTATCTTGCCAAGCGGAGTAGATATCCTCGTTGGTTTCAAACTCAAAATACTGCGATTCACATTCCCCGTACAGCAACGGAGAACTGGAGACTGCTACAAGATCTTGTTCTTCGGCATCAACATCCTCCTGAAGGGAGCCATTCCCATTCTCTTCTTTGCTTTTTCGACCAAGGTTCACTTTGTTCTCTTCTTCGTCTGAAGAGGTATCTGAAATGATGATGACCTGGTTTGAGGATTCTCCTGCGGCAGAAGACAACTTGCCACTGTCACTCTCAGACAAAGATCTAAGTGCTCCTTGGACCTTCCTCTGAATACGGTTCTGGTAACTTGAGGTGCTTTCTTGACAGGCAACGGAGGACAATTTGCTATCTCTATCTATTTCAGGCTTCATCACTCGGCTGGCGGGGACTATAGATTTCTTTTTCACTAGCTCTTCTCTAATCTCCATCAAGGGAACATTAAGCTCATCATCTGTGCTGCTTTCTTCTGAATCTTCTCCACCTTTCAAAGAACTCTTAAATTCTCCCAAATCATCTTTGGGTTCCTTTTTTATGGAAAGAATTTCAACCTGAAAGCCACCGTCTGAACTCAGTACCGGTTTACAGTTCACCCAATCTGACGTACTACTGCCATCCCTCGCAATTCTCCTCTTCGCCCCTTCCTGACTCTGATTCTCCTCCTTAATAGACTGCTGCTGTTCACTCTCTGGCCCCAGCCAAGTATTTCCTCTCTTCCGGTTCTCAACAAACTGTTTTAATTTCAAAGTAAATTCAGCTTTGCTTGACTTAATTTTTTCCGTGATCGTTTTTGGAATCGTCCTTCCTTCTAAAGCAGGACTGCTGTCCCGGTGGTTGGGACTAGTTTTGACAGTTCTTGGCAACACCTCTTCCTTCCCGCTGGTGTCTTCAGCCCCTTTCTTCTGAAAGCCTTTGTCAAAACCATTCTGGTCCACCGGTGCATGGGGAACGCTTCCCCTGTTCTGGGCATCCATGCATCCCCTTGCTAATGTAGAGGGCAACTTACTGTCTTCGTGTATTAAAATCTCTTGAGTTTCTTGTTTAATGTTGGCTAAGCGGAACTCCAAATTTCTCTGATGGCTTAGTTCTCGACAAATGGCTCCCTCTGGTTCCTCATCTAAGCTACGTTTTTTCTCAGACAATGATCCTTCTCGGAAAACTTCATCCTGCCTTCTTGGTGGCTGATAGGAGGAGTGTTCTTGGTGAGGATGGACTGGACTGCTACCATCTTGATTTCTGAAGAGGCTGGATGGCGTAACGCAACTTGCAGGATTCTCTCCGTGGGAGGAAATATTTAATGATTTACTCCGGAGGCTTCTTATGATCTCGATCAAACATGCCTGTAATTCCTGCACCTGCTGGGGGCTCAGTTTCCAGTCCTCATGGCTACGCCGAAGCAAGTTTAGCTCATCGAGGAACGGGGATGCCTTCTGCCCGATCTGGCAGCCCTCCTTCAGGAGGACCCGGATCAGATTCATGCAAGCAGACTGTACGGAATCCGGTTCCCAAGATGGTACCTTGGCAATGCTTCTGGGCTCGTTCCTGGCCAACCCCCTCTCAGCACCACAGGCGAATGCCACACTCGGAAGTCTGGCGCACTTCACCACCACCTCCACCCACTGCTCCGAGCTGACCCACAGAGTGTTGAAGCATTTTTTCTTCAAGCTTTGCTCCACAATCGCCACAAGGATCCAGATGAAAAACTTGGACACTTTGTCACGAGGCTGGACGGCGCTGTCGAGGACCTCCTTGATCTCTGAATACAGGTAGTGGATGACAACCAAGCTGAAGGCCACTCCCAGGTCCTTGAGATCCATGAGGGAATGGACAAAAGGAATGAACCAGAGGAAAGTGCTGTAGTGCAAATGCATGTCTTGACCGACATCGTACTGGAGCATGACGGTCAGGGTCTGCATATCTTCGTAAAAGCTGGGGCAGTAGTCCAGGCAAGCAGTAGTCCTCGCTCTTGACTCCTGAAATAAAATCCAGACAGCCAATGAACGCTTCCACTCACTCCTGAACTTCTGATCATCTAAGAGGTGGCACTTCTTGCCTGACCAGGCCTTACCCACCTCTCGCAAATCCGGTTTTGCAACCAGAAGAGAAGCACCTGCTGCATACCTCTCCTGTCTGACCTGGTGGGATGGGCAGATGTAATCCAGAAGAAGCAGTCCCTCAAATATAGTAGCCTGGTCCCGTGCCACATAGGGCTCTAACGGTCAAAGCCAGCACCTTGAATTGCGCCTGGAAGCAAACTGGTAACCAATGCAGCCTGTGGAACAGAGGCGTAACGTGTACCCTCCTGGAGGCACCCAGAACTGCCCACGCAGCTGCATCCTGCACCAGCTGAAGCTTCTGGAGGCTTTTCAAGGGCAGCCCCACGTAGAGCACTGATCAAATACAGTTGACAAAAACACACAATACAGGTAGTCCTCGCTTAAAAACCATTAGCGTCACCATTAGCGACAGTCTGGACTTGTGACGGTGCTGAAAAACTGACTTGCAACCGGTCCTCACACTTACGACCGCCGCTGCATCCCCGAGGTCACATGATCACGACTCGGGCTCTTGGCAACCAGTTTCCATTTACTACTGTCACAGTGTCCCACAGTCACGTGATTGCTATTTTCAACCTTCCTAGCCGGTTTCCAGCAAGCAAAACCAATAGGGAACCATGTAATTTGCTTAACAACCATGTGGTTTGCTTATCGACCATCGCAAAAGATTGTAAAATTGGGTCAGATTTGCTTCATGACTGCTTCAGTTAGCAACTGAAATGCTGGTCCCAATTGTGGTCATTAAGCAAGGACTACCTGTACAATCAACAATTTAAAATGTTCAGGATAAAAATTTAAAAAATAGAATAAACGCATAAAACAGCTGGGGCAATCTGAACTAATTAACAATAAAAACATGCACAACAATAAATGAGTAATAATAGTGAATGAATGGAAGACAGGTGCAGCTTCAATTCTTTCGCTTTTTCGTCCCAGAATTGTGATCATCATGTTTAATTTAATTGGATACCTTTTTCACAGAATGGTTTAGTGAACTAATACCAAAACACTGAACCAAATAGTATCATTCTGATGTTCAGAAATTACCTTGTGGGGTTTTTCAGGGCTGTAGTTATATACAAGCTGGCTGCAGGTAATTGTTACATCCCCGTAGTCTGACAGCGGTTCAGATTTTGTCCTGCAAAAGGATGAAGAGAATCAAAGGAAGTCAAAAGGGAGCACGTTGTTCGTGGGCTCTACACTCCAGGTTACAACCATGGACAGTATAAAACTACACTTACCTTCCTGAAACTTGGAACAGGGAACAAGAGAACGAAGTGGACTCAAATACACCCATATTTATCTTTGGTTAGTCAATACCCAAGGAATAAAAATTAGGGGTGTGTGTGAAATGGTTCACGCGCAAACCATCCTGTGGGCAGAACAGATGCCTTCTGGCAACGTGCATTTGGCCAAAACCCAGTTTAGTTTGGGACTCAGAACAAAATGATATTGTTTGGGCAGGACTGAGACAACCAGTGCGGTGAAAGGTGAAAGAAATGCCACCAACTGGAGAGGATCTTTCCGAAGCTAGCAGGTTAAGGTGAATTACTGGTCTCTTGCATCCAGAGAGAACTGCTTTGCAAGTAAAAAAAGATAACTCTGAGGGAGATATGGGTATCTTCCTTAAATCTGAGTCCCTCTTTTTCCATTCACATACTGATTTGCAGTCATTCAGCAAAAGTGAGAGAGAGAGACCTGTGGCAGCTCTGGCGAATGCTCTCTATTTCCTTCTTATAGCTGGCATTGTTGATGATGGTGTGAAACGCCTGGACTGGATCCACCAGCTGGCCCCACACCTTGGACCCCAACTTATCCAAGATCACCATGAAACAGTGGAGGACGGGCCAAAACGGGTCATTGACTCCACCTGGAACAATAAAAAACAAACCTAATTGTCTCCACTTCTTCGTTAAACTTCTACCCCGTGTTCCTTCTAGGAGCTGAAGGGGGCATGCTCAGCGTTCCCACCCTGTACAGCAAGCAGCTCCAGGGAGGCTCAACTTCTTGAGGGTGGTGTAGGACCTAACTCGGCCAGCAACTCTACACAGCCGGTGCCTTTGCGTTGCATTACCCGTTATTAAACAATTAAATGAACCACTGAGCACAGGGGCATAACCCCAGCCTCGGTGTCATTTCATCACTGCCTCCAGAGCTCATTAATCGATTACCATCCGTTTGTTTCTTCATGATGTTCATGATGGACTGCATGAAATTTTGTTTGTCTGGTCCAAGCAGCAGAGAATCCATTGCCTGTTCTTCAAGCACCGACAGCAACATACAGAGGCCTGCGTGAAAATCATCCAAAATCATAGCTGACTTGCCATTTCGTTCCTCGTTTGGCATACCACAAGCGTCTTCCTTAAAACCAAACTCGAGAAGGGGAGCCACAGAAAGAGCTTGGCCACCGCTCAAAAGGTCAACAAGTGACCATGGTGGAGGAAAGGGTTTTACTTCCCTCCCTTCCAATGGATGGAGGCAACTGATCCTTCAAGCTTTGCAAAGCTTCAAGGAGAAGCTGGCTCCCCCTTAGGAACAGGCGAAATCCCAATTCTCATATACTTGCCGTTTCTCTACTTACCAAGCCAGTAGTTTTTGTAATTGGTGATATCGTACAGATGTGAAGGCAACAGGACAAGTTTTGTCTTCTCAATCCCTGATGAGCTATAGATATCCAGATTTTCAAAGAGATCCAGTTCTATAACGTTGAACAAACACATCAGCACTTCTTGGATATCGTAATAATCGTCTCTGTCTACTTTCCCCAGGTTTCTTGCTGTCAGGATGGCCCATCGGCGGATCTATGGATTCGAAGCACCACTTCGTGTTACCCTTACAAGGATGCATTGATTGGCTGCACACCCACAGAATGGCACACCCAAATTCTCACCTTCTGCATGCAAGAGTGAATGTAGGTCGAGGCCTCGAGGCTGCCCACTTCCTTTCTGGCTCAAGTGCAACCAGTGAAAGGAAGGCCCCCTCTTTAGAAGTTCACCGTAGTGCCAGAATCTTTGAATCTGTTATTCCCAAGGAAGCCAGGCTTACAAACCAAGATTTGCCATTGGCCTAGGAACCCCAGTTGATTCAGGGGCAAAAGTCAACCTCTTAGGTTCAAACACCACTGTGAGTTTTCCGATTCTGGAAAGGTCAAGGAAGAGCTGAGCAGGAATGTGCCCTAGCCCATAGTTGGTTTGCGATAAGCCAGGATGAAGAGGACTCTTAGGGTGACTTTCTAGAGTGAATGCTGCCAGAGTTAAGATACTAATGCATACTGCAACCAAGAAGGAAGTCATTGAAAATGAACACAGGAAGCCAAGAGAAATAGAGGAGTGTAATGATCGATTCCAAGGAATATTAATCTGAAGGCCACGCCAACTGAAAATCTTCTCTTTCCACCCAATTCTTTTTCCAGAAGAAACTTCTTGTTTCTTCTGAGACAGCTTATGGGTATCATTCCTCAACAGAAACCTGTAGGAAACAGCCTTGCGCAATCCATCTGCAGGGACAGTGGGAACCGCAGAGAAGTAGAAGACGTCTTTCCCCCTTTGACACCAACCCGAGTTGGACGAGCAATCCTGCTCCAGACGACAAGGTTGACCATGGGTGATAGCAAGAGTTGCACAACACAACCCTGTGGACCCGGGGAGGAGCCTGAACTGGCAAGGGCTGGGAAAAGGAAAGCTCAGGTTCAGATGGCAATGTCATCTGTGGGCAATATGAGGTTGCTTCGAAGTACTGAAGAGAGGAATTGAAAGCATGGCTGAGAGGAAAAACTTGGGGAGGACTGGAGGCAAGTCTCCCACTCTTCCACCTTTTGGAGAAGAGGAGGACAAAAGAAATGTAAATTGGTTTTCACATCTGGAATAGTCTCCCGACAGATGTCTCCGACCCTGTTGGCCTTTCGTAAGGCCGTGAAGACCTGGTTACATGCCTGGGTCTGGGGCCCCGAACGTGTGAATGGTCCCGTTGCTTAGTTACACTAACATCCATGCACTGCTTACTCGGTGGCCATGTATATTTATTCTGTAATTTAATTGTTTCAATAGAAATTGCTTTAATTGTTTTATAGTTTTTATTGTTGTAAGCCGCTCTGAGTCACTTGCTGAGAAGGGCGGCTACAGTAATTGAATAAATAAATAAATTTAAAATCTGGAAGGGCCAGCTTAACAGAGGACTACAGGTAGTCCTCACTTAACAGCCACAATTGGGACCAGAATTTTGGTTGCTAAGCAAAGTGGTAATTAAGCGAATCCAACCTGATCTTATGATTTTTTTTTGTGGCAGCTGTTAAGTGAATCACCGCAGGCGTTAAGCGAACCATGTTGTTGTTAAGTGAATCACACGGTTCCTCATTGATTTTGCTCGCCAGAAGCCAGCCAGGAAGGTCAAAAATGGTGATCATGTGACCATGGGACACCGCGATGGTCATAAATGCAAACCGGTTGCCAAGCATCCAAATTGTGATCATATGACTATGGGGACACTGCGAGGGTTGTAAGTGCGAGGACCAGTCATAAGTCAGATTTTCAGCACCATCGTAAGTCTGAACCATCACTAAACAAATGGTTGTTAAGCAAGGACTACCTGTATATTCAAAGGAAGTTTCTTCTTTAGAAAGAAGAGTGTATTCAGGGAAGTGATTCTGTGGACTGTGAATCACTTGAGCGTGATGTGTTGTTTTATACTTCCTGGTTGTTTGCTGCCTAGAGTCACACAATAACTTGGCAATGAAATGAACAAATGAATGACTAAATAAATAGGACAAGGGAGGAAGATGCTTAACCACACAGACGTTTTTCCGGGTACCAGGCCCACGGCCTGACCAAGGAGTGCTTGCTGCAGAAGAATTCAGCTAGGGAGATGACAAACCCCAGCAGAGCAAAGGGAAGTAACCAGAGCTACTCACAGTTTCATTGGGGTGCACCATGAGCAAATAGATACCGGGATGTTTGCCAACCACCTGATAGGGGTAGTTCATTTCCTCCATTTTACAAAGTGCATCAACGCAGAGCTCGCCTGCAAGTTGGAAAGGAAACCACAAGGTCAGGCAGACATTTCACAAAGCCATGAGATGTCATGCATCTTTCAGAGATCAAAACAACACAAGAAAAAAAATATCACACATTTATTTCTGTCGCATAAACCATTGCTTCTATTCATCTTCAATATCCAGGGTCAAAGCTGACTCCTGCTTCTATGTCTTTCTGTTCTCAAAACACAGAAAGCTCCTTTTACACCCTCCAAAGGTTTTTTTTTGAAGTTTGTTTCTCAATTGATAGAAGAGAAGTAGGGGGGGAAAAAGGCCATAGAGACAAATGGAGAAGGAATATTATCTGCCTTTTTCACTTTTCAGTCTACTTGACTGAAGGAAGTTGCATTAACCTATTCAGAGGCTTGTATTTTTACACCGGCTGTGAAGAAGCCGAAGTTGAACTCATCCAGAAAGCACCAAGGCAGCGATGACTAGAATGCCAGAGGAATGATCTGGAGGAGGAATGTTGAAAAGATTTATTTGAAGACCACAGATATAAGGGCAGAAGCTGGCAGAGGAGGACCCCACAGTGCTCAGGGGCAGATATCAATCTTCAGGGCTGGGGAAAGAAAGACCCTGAATCCATTGATTGGGAAAGCTAGGAAGAAAAGGCTTAGATAACTTGCCTCCTACGTCCTAACCCTTCTGCTTAGATGGACCTCTCTTGATGTCTACAGTAAAAAAACAAAAAAACAAAACAAAATAGAGCCGAGACACATTCTCAAAACTTGCGCCAGAGTGCCGGGGTCTGGAGGGAAGTATGACAACGGATACCAGGTTGCTGAGATATACACTGGACAGGTTCAAGGACGTAGACAACAATGCATAGGAAACGATACGCAGAATCTTTAGACCCTAAAGAGCTTTGGGGAAGGAAAAAAAAAAAAGATTTGCCATCCCCTGGTCTCATTCCACAAGGCTGCATTATAGTATCTTGCCTGTGCTGGATACCAACAAAATACTGGGGAAAAATAACTAATAAAACAGTTCGGCCTAACAAAAATAGCTTCAGAAAGGCTTCAGTACTTAGCCCAGCCTTTCTCAACCTTTTGTCCTGGGAGGCCTAGGGGAACCCCTGGCTCAAATATGGGCCAGAAGTTACAAAATTATTATATTCGTTTCATGGGTAGGCCTGTATAGATGCATTAACAGTGTCTTTAAACTAAAAGTAAAGAATGGAACTTACCTCTTTTAATGTCAAGTTGCCTGAATTCAAAATAATTTTTTAAATAAATTGTGATCTCCCAGGGAACCCCTAGCGGCCTCTCGTGGAACCCTGGTTGAGAAGCCCCGACTTAGCCTAATGCTCGAGGATATAAAACACATGCAGATGATACCACTTTGATGGCTGAAAGTGAAGAGGAACTGAGCAGCATTATGATGGAGGTGAAAGAAGAAAGTGCAAAAGCTGGCTTGCAACTAAACCTCAAAAAAACCAAGATTATGGCAACCAGCTTGATTGGTAACTGGCAAATAGAGGGAGAAAACGTAGAGGCAGTGAAAGACTTTGTATTTCTAGGTGCGAAGATTACTGCAGATGCTGACTGCAGTCAGGAAATCAGAAGACGCTTAATCCTTGGGAGAAGAGCAATGACAAATCTCGATAAAATAGTTAAGAGCAGAGACATCACACTGACAACAAAGGCCCGCATAGTAAAGCAATGGTGTTCCCCGTAGTTACATATGGCTGCGAGAGCTGGACCATAAGGAAGGCTGAGAGAAGGAAGATCGATGCTTTTGAACTGTGGTGTTGGAGGAAAATCCTGAGAGTGCCTTGGACTGCAAGAAGGTCAAACCAGTCCATCCTCCAGGAAATAAAGCCAGACTGCTCACTTGAGGGAGTGATATTAAAGGCAAAACTGAAATACTTTGGCCACATAATGAGAAGACAGGACACCCTGCAGAAGATGCTGATGCTGGGGAGAGTGGAGGGCAAAAGGAAGAGGGGCCGACCAAGGGCAAGGTGGACGGATGATATTCTAGAGGTGACGGACTCGTCCCTGGGGGAGCTGGGTGTGTTGACGACCGACAGGAAGCTCTGGCGTGGGCTGGTCCACGAAGCCACGAAGAGTTGGAAGCGACTGAACAAATAAACAACATAAAACACAAATGCTTACTAAGGGGATGAAACTGCAAACAGAGGTCCTATGTATCAGAGAAGAAGTTGACCCCTTGTTGACCCAACTGTTACTCAAGGCTTGCTGACTAAGCAAATCAGAAGCTGAAAATGCTAGGCTGCTAGAGATGGGCTCTGTCACTAAGGAGTCATGCCATCCTTCTTCCTGTCAACAAGACCATTGCAGAAGCTTTCTGCCTCCATAGTCTCAGTGGACAGAACGCTGTATTCTGTCCCCTGCGCAGCTCAACAAACTTGGCTCCAACAGATCCTGTGGTCTCCGTTCATCAGTGGGGTCATGGGGAGGTCTTCCCCTCCAAAACTCACTCAGATGTTTATGAAGTAGCAGGTAGGGATACTTCAGAACTTCCAGCAGTGGCACCCGGAGACGTTTCTCAAAATTAGGACCGGTGTAGCAGGAGGTCAACGGGGTAACTCTGTCGTCTTCCACCAGGTAGAGGTCATCTTCATCCTCCTCCTCCACGGATCTCTCAAAGTGGTTAATAAGACGGGTAACTTCCTTATCCCACAGAACCTGCAGTTGAAAACAAAAAGAACAAATTCTAGAAGAGCCCCTTATATGGAGTTCTTGCTGAAAGAAGAAAGAAAAAAATTAACTGATGACCTATGGATCTGAAGATTCAGAAAGATGTGGATTAAATGAGGGGGTGGAGGGATTTGTAAAAAGAGTGAGGAGGGACAATAACAACATAATCATCCGTTGAAAAGAAGGGCATCAATATATATTCTCAATGAATATTAGGGAAAAAAAATAGAATAGCACTGTGGTCAAGTTGTCTGTCCTTGGAACCAGGCTAAACTTCTGCTGGGAAACTGGGAATAACTTCTTAGGATCAAGGTAAGCTAAAACATTTTTTAAAAACACGAAGCAGTTTAGCACCACGGTTTAGCATTTGATGGGAATGCGGTGGACCATATTGTGCGTCTTGATGCCTTCATCCACTCCAACCTTGCACGTAAAGGGGAAAGTTAGCCAAAGAATTAGCTTGGCCTAGCAAAATGGCCTTGGATAAAATCAGTGCTTTGATTCTTAAAAAAAAAAAAAAGCTTAAGAGCACAAAACACAAGTAGCTCACACAGAAATTGACTCCTAACTATTACCCAAAGCTTGCTAAATAATAGAATCAAAGTGAGAATAAAGGAGTTGTTAGGAAGGTGGGTTCTGTTGTAAACAAGATTGCCATATCACCTTTCGCTTGGCCCATTATTAGTGGGCAGAACCTTGTATTCTGTCCCCCATGATGTGGTGCAAGATAGGGATAAAAGATCCTGGCATCACCCCTTGAACAGAGAACCGGGTGCTGTGTGAATTGGCCGGCTTGGGGTCTCTCCGCTGTTGTTCCTCCGAGGCTCCTGACAGCTGAACGGAGATTGGCTATCATCCCGCTTAGTATATTATGCTACTGTGAGATATACCAAATCCTAAAGAGATTTTAAGCTTTATTGTTAACTTTAGCAGGCAAATTAAAGTTAACGATAAAGCTTAAAACCTCTTTTTTAAAACTGAAATGTTTATTGTCTCTGGATCCTAAAAGAACCAATTGCCTGGCACTTGGCCATATGATGACGCATTTCTCTCTCTATGACACTCAGTTTTGCATCGTGTTGCTAAATAAGTACAATTATTGTTTATTATCTTTCACAATACCATTTACTACGTAACTAAGCCACCCAGTGATTGAGGTTTGCTATAAAAGCTTGTCTATATCACTTTGGCAGAGAGATTAAAGAAGCAAAACAAACAAAAAAAGACTTCGGAGATGTTTTTGGAAATGTACTACTTGAAGTTGACACAATGTTAAAAAATCCCCTCAAAATTTAAACCAAGGCTAAACAAATAAACTGAAGTTTAAAAGTGAAAGCAATCAATGTCTGAGCCCTGCCAAGGTGGAATGTAGCAAGATTAAGTTCCGTTCATTAAAACAACAACACAGTAAGTTAAAAAAATACCCTACTGACTTGTTTCTGAGTTGAACTCCTGAAAAGGAACGTAACACAACAACTATAAAAATCAGCAAAATAACGCACAAGTGTCCTCTGAAATCAAGAAATCCCTTTTTGGTCAAAGTTAGGATCAGTCCAAGCCAACCTAACACCTTAACCACGGCGTATAACTCATCCATAAACCAAGATGAAGCTACTGTCAGGAAACTTTTTATTGAATGTAAATAAAAACTCACAATCCCATGTGCTCCTAACGAGTTCTGCTGATCAACGGGGAAAGGACCTTGAACAGAGAAGATAACCCAAACACATTCCATCTTAACGAGCACAGATAGCGAGCTTGGTACAAGGTCCCTCAGCAGCTCCTTCCCAACCAGAAACGCGCATCAGCGCCCTGGCATGCAAACCGTTAGGATGTACAATGCACATTGAAACGATGAACGTGACAGTTAGGAACCAAAAGGCACTAAGATGTAAAAAGGAGAGAGAAATAAAATGCAAAAAAAACCAAAACAAAAGGAAAGCCCACCACCACCACCTGTCTCTTCTTGTCTGGCTAAGCCTCATACTCACCCTTGAACCCACCTCTGATATCTTTTGCCCACTCTGCCAACCTCTCCCAAGTGGACTGTCCGCCAGAATCAAATTACCTTGTGCAAGGATGGGACCTCATCTCTCGCTTTGTGGTACTCATCCACACATTCCAGACAGTAACAGAGGTCATCGTTGGCCGCAGTGACGTCCTTCAGAGGCAAGGCATCAGAAGCGTAGCTCTTTAATAGCTTCACGGTGGCAGGACCACCGGGGGTACACCAGCAACACGTACTCATTCTACAGGCAGGGCAGAGAAGAAAAAGATGATTACTGGATGGCACGGAAACACTTAGCTCTGATCTGGCACGTGAGCTTGGGGAAAGCGGCCATAGGCCATATTACATGCAGATGTGGTGAGGCTGGGTGGGAAATCAAGAGAACCTACTTCTTCCCCTCTGTCCAGGCAGCGATCAGGTGCCCAGACAACTGGTTATTTTAGACCCAGAGACAATAAGCAGAGAGAGAGATTAAGCTTTACTATAAACTTAAACAATTTATAGCATAAAGGAAGGAGAATCATTACATACCAACATTTATATTACCATACTTACCATACCCATATTTTACCATATTTACTTTATTCTTATTTGTTTATTTATTGTAATTTATATTTTATGACTTTAACTCTGATTCTACGGCCAACCGCCCAAAGTCCCACTCTTTGGAGGGAGATGGGGGGTAACGGAAGTTTGAAAAACAAACAAATAAATAAATAAATACCAAGCCAATTGAAACCCCATCTCCCATAGGCTGTCAGGAGCCCCTTCATAAGGACAGCAGAGATACCCCAGGTCGGCTCCATTTCCACAGCCCAGTGCCCAGGTCTGTGCAGAAGCTCCCAAACTCAAAAGACAATCCTCAGGTTTTTATCAAAGTCTGGCCCTAAAGCCTCGTGGCCCTGTTTCCATGCTACCGAGACTGCAGGACCTGACTTTGATTGGATAGTTCCCAGGATCTGGAGCACCTGTTTACGACATAATCCAAGAACTTGGGAAGCTATACACATAAGCTAGTGTTAACCTAAACGATCTTGGGGTTTTATTTATCTTTTTTTTTTATTACTGCCCATCTCCCCCAAAAGGGAGTTTTCTCCCCCACATTTCAAACAGAAATAAAAAACAAGCCAGCTAAACATTAGTATAACTCAAAATAAACGCTAAGCTTCTTCGTGTGAAGGAGAAAAATCAAAATATGTCACTTAAACCCCGCCAAACGCAAGGGTCTTCCGCGTTGCCGCTACACCCTCCCGCAGTAGGCACAATCACCAAGATAACAGCATGCAAGTACAACCACTGTAGAGATTGACTGACTCAAAGCTTCAAAACAGTTGTCCCTTTCATAGATTTCTCAGTTGTCCCTTTCATAGATTTCTAATTAGAGGCACGCCTTGCTGATCAACAAGATGCTCCCTATAAGCAGAGAGGCTACCTAAAGCAGCAACCAAACGTGGTTACCAAAACTTGCCTTCTAGCATTTTCGTTCTGCGAAGACTTGCCAGTGTGAAAAAAGGGGGGAAAGAAATAGCCACAGAAATTCACCAGCCCTTGCAAGCTATAACTAAAAGCCGGGCTCTCAGCCACTAAGCACCCATGCCGAGATGCACATCACAGACAGAGTTCCTCTTTTCTCTATTTTTATAACCCAAAGGCACTCAAAGACTCTGACCAGCTGATTCCCACCAGTCTTGTCATGGAATATCGTAACAATTGAGGCGGCGGCCCAGGGAGGGCGCTGAAGGACTTCGTTGTTTTAATCTGATAACTCACACACCACTGAAAACCAAATTTCTGGCCTACGCACCATTGTGGCTGGAATACAAGAAAGCACAGGGTTTGATTCTTCTTGGCTCACCTCACAGTTGCCCCCTTTTGATGGCTCCGTCAACTGTCTATAGGAATCATTTTACTGATTATCTTTATAATTTTGACTTGCATAATAATTCAGTGTTTACCGTTGTGTTCTAAAGGCTGCGCCCAACTCTGTGAAGTTCTTCGGCCCTCCCAAATCTGGTATCAGACCACCGTTAAGCTACCTGTGGTCCCGTACGGTTCTGTGACTCGTGAAATCGTCCAGAACCAGAAAGGGGGGACTTGGGGGCTGGAGCAACTTCCAGGGAATTTTTCATTGTTATTGTGAATGTTCCGATGAATGTCCACATTGTTGTTGCGATCATTAGTGACTGATCGTATAGCGGCATGTAATGTAATTGCAAAAAAGATAAAAGAATGTTCAGCACCTTTGTAGTTACATACACGGTTACTCAAATTTAGCAAGGTCAGCTTGGGAGCAGGCCACTAGGAGGGTAATTGTTTTAGGAACAGGTCGCTAGGAGGGTAATTGGTGTTTTTGGCTTAACAAATAACTGAGTTTATAGATCTATTGACACTGATTAAATATGTAAACGGCAGTGATATAACATGCTTTGTGTAGAAATAGTATAAAAGAGGAAGTCTGCTCGTGTTCGGGGCTTTCCCCCTTTAGCTGAGAGTCTCCATGTTATTCAGAGCTCTGAAATAAAGTGGAAAAAAACCTGATCTCCATCCTGGTGTTTTATTGGGCTGCACCAAGTCCTGAACCTAATTAAGGGGTGCTAAAATTGACACCCATCAGTGCCAGCTGTCCTTGGGCAGTTCTTGATCCTGGAAGTTCACGTCCTGATTCTTAGTACCTTGATCCATCAGTCATAAGTTGATCTCTTCCTCCTTATACAAGGCCTTCAGTATATATTGTTTTCGATCATTCTAGCATGGTACGGTGTCTTCCCCCTTTTATCCATGCTCCCAGATGGGCCTGCAAGTATTCCATTAAACTGATTGTCCATCATGTAGGACATTAAGCTGGTCGTCCATCTTGATCCCTGGAGGAGGTCATTCACTGGACAAGCCTACGAAGTGGTTAAGTTTTGTTCAAATGTGGGTTCTCCTTGGTTCAACCAATCTTTGGCTTCTGCATCTCCAAACACCAACAGAAACAACAACATACATTAATTACAAAGAACATTGTGATTAATAATAGCTGATATGAAGGCAAGGTCTTCTTGCCCACAACTACATGTCAGGATGAAAAAAATAACTCTTTAAACCTCTAGAAATGTCTCATCCATCACACCAGAAACTATGTCCTCATCTGCATGTCCGAATGAGGTCCAACAGAAAGCTAGATTACTGCGCAAAAATGTCCTAAAGCATGCTGTGGGAAACCCAGCTACTGTCTTGGTACAAGGGATTTTAGCAAAATATAAATAGGAAAGTGTTTGCTACCAAGAAAATCCAGCCTTCTTCTTCCTATTTCTCTGCCTTTGGGGGCTGAGAGACATTCCAGAAGGATGTTAGAGGGTCCTTGAGAAAATAGGAAACATTCTGATAAACGGGTGCTACCTCATGCTTTCAAAATTAGAAATGCACCCCCACCCCACAAAGATACCTAACACTGTCTAGGTTGTGAGAATCTAGCCACGGCTCTAAATCACAGTATGATTTGCTTGGGCCCAGCCCATTGTGCCGATGCACCGCCGTTGTATTTCGTTAACTAATTTTTTTTTTTCATGCTGTACACACCCAACCTCAGAAAATAAAAGCCACCAAGGAGGAAAATGCTTTTGGGTGAGGCCATAGTACAGCCCATGTAGCAGGAACCAGGTAGGAAAAGGCTGATAGAAACTACGGATGACCATCCAGACGCATTCAGACATCAAGTCAAAGCATTGTTGACCCCAGCACAGACATGCCACAACAACAGAAAATCAAAATTTCAGGCAGAGGGGAATCCCAGCACAAGATAAACGTACATGTTGACTATGAGGCTTGTGAATCAGTTGCTCTGTGTATAGGCAGTATAAACCAGGAAGCCTAGATATTGTACCAGCAGTTAAATCTCAAGGCCGGGGTTTCAAAACCAATTCCCTGTAGGTTCAACAGTGCAGACAAAAGACGACCAGGCAGAGAAAAGGCATTTATCCCAAAATTATAAATCATCACACTGGATCTAAAAAAGCAACATGTTTCAGCTTAAGTAGCCTTCTACCACAGATCTCTGAAGTGCCACAAAATACTGGAGTCCCTGTGGCAAATGAACAATGGAGGGATTCTCCATTGTTTCACATAAGTGATAACTGCAAGGTTGCCGTGTCACCATCAATTAGCCTAAAGAAAAACAGGAGTGGGTTTTTGCATGAAAAGCTGCAGTGGAAATTTTGGAAGACCATTGTATTTCGAGGAGTTTAAGCAACATATTTGAATTTCTCCTTCACATGAAGAAGCTTAGAGTTCATTCTGAGCCGTAGCAATGTTTAGCTGGCTAGTTTTTCACTCTCACTTGGAAAGGTCGGGGGGGAGAAGAGAAATCCCCAAATTGTTAGCACTAGCTTATCTGTATAGCTTCCCAGGCTCTTAGATTATGCCATAAACAGGTACCCCAGACCCTGGGAACCCCACTCAAGGTGAGACCCTGCAGTCTCAGTGCCATGGAAACAGGAACATGGGGTTTTAGGGCCAGACTTTGATAAAAACCTGAGGATTTCCTTGAGTTGGGAGCTTCTGCACAGACCTGAGCACTGGATACTGTGGAAATCAAGCTGCCCTGGGGTATCTCCGCTGCCTTTATTAAGGGGTTCCTGACAGCCAAAGGGAGATTGGGCATCATCTTGCATGGTATGTTATCCTTTTCATGTTATGTTTTCTTGTGTTTCTGTTTAAATCTCTCTGCTTGAGTTAATAATAAAGCTTCAAATCTCTTCACTCACTGATGTGCTTATTGTCCCTGGATCTAAAAGGACCAATTGTCTGGGCACCTGATCACCGCCTGGACACTTGGCAGATCAGCAGCATGGAGCTTGTCTCTAGGATGGCACCGTTTTAAGAAAATACCTTCTCAGTGGTGACAAAACCCAAACTTTGGAACTTCCTGCCTTCTTAATACTTCTCTGAGACAAAATTCCAGACTTTAAGTATGAGTTATGAATACCTATTAATCAGGTAATGCTGCAGCAAGGGTGCAATACAGAAAAATGTGCTTCTTGGCATTTTGGCTGGCATTACCTGCTTAATATAGATTTGTAAGTCATATAAAATTCTAGTTAGAAACAGACTAAGTAAAGCAGACTTCCCCTTCTGTGCTACCACCTACAAATTATTTCCTGTCAGAAGTTGAGAACCGCATTCCCCCAAACACCACCAAACCTATCTTCTGCTTCTTCTTCCCTTTTAATTTATCCGTCCCTTTCTCTTTAAAGATGCCTTGATTTTAACTCAATGGTGTTTTGATCTTTAGCAGTTAGATGCTGCTAAATTTGAGGCATTTTGAAATAGAGGGCACCATACCTTGGCATGTGATTTTTGCAGAATGCACAAAACACCTCTGTGGCTTTCCCCAGATGCCAGCTCATAAAAACACTGCAGCTAGAATAAGCAAGTCTTTGGGGTACCCAATGCATTACAGCTCGTTTCAGTTCACACCAGCACATGACCCAGAAGTCCCCTGGATTCTGATGCCTGCAGAGAATCAATCACTACCAGTCCAGACTCGCCTGAAATGATGGAATATCTGCCCTGATGACCCAGAATCCTTCATTAATGTTGACAAGGCTTGCAGGCAGCATACATTCAATTCAGCGCTCTCACAGAAAAAAGGAGATTCCCTAAGGGAGTCTCAGTTTCTGTTCCTTGAAAGGTACAGCACAGAGAAAAACAGAATTGATGACAATCCATCACATGGCCACACCCTGACTGGAAATGTTCTGGGGAAAGGATTGGTTACAAGGACAAACAGAAATTCCTACGGCTAAGCTCCCAGAGAGACTTCTGCTGCTGGCTACAGGACAGAAGAGCTTTGCCCCCAATTCAATCTGTTCTATAGAATTTCATGGGTGAAATTCACAGTATATAATGAAAATCAAACAGAGCTGAACTGAGTATCAGAGGAAGCGGAATGAGAAAGCTAGTTTAAAAACAGCAACTCAGTGAACAGTTTTGAGAATAAAATTTCAAGATTTGAGAATGGAAGTTCTGTTTGGGAGCAAAATGGATTTCCAGATTATAGATTTCAAATGCTCCAGAAGTTCCCCAACATGACCATGCTGTGTCTCCTTCACTTGCAGAGGAAGAACCAGAGAGGGCAAAGGCCCTTTCTATTTTTCCCCCCCTCCAGGCAAATTGGCAGAGAACTCTGTACAAACCCATTCCTGCTATTTTGAAACCCATTACAGCTGCTGGACAGCTGCCTTATTTTACCGGCAGTGTATTTCACCTACAATATTCCTTTCAGATTTGTTTCTTAAACAAGCCACAATGACTGAGTTCATATATCACACTAAGCCAGGAACTAATTCACAAACTATGACCTCCCATGCTAAGCTCAAGTTAAACAAATCACATTTTCAATTTGTATTTAAAAATCCAGTCCTTACATTTGTTACTTAGCCCCTCCAGTTCATTCTTGTTGTACGTTGTGGCTTTTAGGTCAATGGACATAGTAAAAATGACACACCCAAATCAAAATTTAAGTTTCATTCTCAGTCATCCAAGAGACATCCTTTTCTGTTTCGTTTTCTTCGTTGTACAAATATAACTGCCCTTTACATCATCTCTGTTCTTTTTGTTCTCTTTGCCCTCTCTGACAGAAGGGGGTGGGAGAGAGGGAGTTTAGTGCATGCTTTTCTCCACAAGAGAGACTGGGCATATACAGGTAAGAGAGCATTTAATTTTATGAATGCAACTTGTTACCAAAAGCAAATAGTAATCAATTACTGCAACCTTTTTTCTCCTACCTCTGCTCTGTTTCGGCACAATATTGGGGGAAAATTCAGCTCTATGAGGGACATGCTCTGCCTCTGAGGATTTTCGATTCTATGAGGTCAAGGCAGGGGGGAGCTCTACTAATATGGAGGTTTTCTGGCACATCTGAAAGAGGGAAGAAATTTAATTCTACAGGGTCAATGGTGCCTTCAGGGACTATTTTCCACGCACTTGAGTCCCTCCTCCCTTTGTTGCAAAGGGGGAGGAGGTAGAATGAACTCTATGGGGTGCGATGCTCCCCCTGTGCACATGATCACAATGTCCAACTCTTAGGCCAGTCCTGGGAGGAGCGGGGGTGGACTTTACTATAAAGGCAATGCTGCCTTTAGGAGCTGTTTCCCATGCCTTTGATCCCCACCTCCCCTTCCCTCAAAGGAGACAAACCCAGATTCAATCCTATGGGGTCCAGTGGCTTGTAGGAGCTGTTTCCCATGCCTTTGATCCCCACCTCCCCTTCCCTCAAAGGAGACAAACCCAGATTCAATCCTATGGGGTCCAGTGGCTTGTAGGAGCTGTTTCCCATGCCTTTGATCCCCACCTCCCCTTCCCTCAAAGGAGACAAACCCAGATTCAATTCTATGGGGTCCAGTGGCTTGTAGGAGCTGTTTCCCATGCCTTTGATCCCCACCTCCCTTTCCCTCAAAGGAGACAAACCCAGATTCAATTCTATGGGGTCCAGTGGCTTGTAGGAGCTGTTTCCCATGCCTTTGATCCCCACCTCCCCTTCCCTCAAAGGAGACAAACCCAGATTCAATCCTATGGGGTCCAGTGGCTTGTAGGAGCTGTTTCCCATGCCTTTGATCCCCGCCTCCCCTTCCCTCAAAGGAGACAAACCCAGATTCAATTCTATGGGGTCCAGTGGCTTGTAGGAGCTGTTTCCCATGCCTTTGATCCCCGCCTCCCCTTCCCTCAAAGGAGACAAACCCAGATTCAATCCTATGGGGTCCAGTGGCTTGTAGGAGCTGTTTCCCATGCCTTTGATCCCCGCCTCCCTTTCCCTCAAAGGAGACAAACCCAGATTCAATCCTATGGGGTCCAGTGGCTTGTAGGAGCTGTTTCCCATGCCTTTGATCCCCGCCTCCCTTTCCCTCAAAGGAGACAAACCCAGATTCAATCCTATGGGGTCCAGTGGCTTGTAGGAGCTGTTTCCCATGCCTTTGATCCCCACCTCCCTTTCCCTCAAAGGAGACAAACCCAGATTCAATTCTATGGGGTCCAGTGGCTTGTAGGAGCTGTTTCCCATGCCTTTGATCCCCACCTCCCCTTCCCTCAAAGGAGACAAACCCAGATTCAATCCTATGGGGTCCAGTGGCTTGCAGGAGCTGTTTCCCATGCCTTTGATCCCCGCCTCCCCTTCCCTCAAAGGAGACAAACCCAGATTCAATCCTATGGGGTCCAGTGGCTTGCAGGAGCTGTTTCCCATGCCTTTGATCCCCGCCTCCCCTTCCCTCAAAGGAGACAAACCCAGATTCAATCCTATGGGGTCCAGTGGCTTGTAGGAGCTGTTTCCCATGCCTTTGATCCCCGCCTCCCCTTCTCTCAAAGGAGACAAACCCAGATTCAATCCTATGGGGTCCAGTGGCTTGTAGGAGCTGTTTCCCATGCCTTTGATCCCCGCCTCCCCTTCCCTCAAAGGAGACAAACCCAGATTCAATCCTATGGGGTCCAGTGGCTTGTAGGAGCTGTTTTCCATGCCTTTGATCCCCGCCTCCCCTTCCCTCAAAGGAGACAAACCCAGATTCAATCCTATGGGGTCCAGTGGCTTGTAGGAGCTGTTTCCCATGCCTTTGATCCCCGCCTCCCCTTCCCTCAAAGGAGACAAACCCAGATTCAATCCTATGGGGTCCAGTGGCTTGTAGGAGCTGTTTCCCATGCCTTTGATCCCCGCCTCCCTTTCCCTCAAAGGAGACAAACCCAGATTCAATCCTATGGGGTCCAGTGGCTTGTAGGAGCTGTTTCCCATGCCTTTGATCCCCACCTCCCTTTCCCTCAAAGGAGACAAACCCAGATTCAATTCTATGGGGTCCAGTGGCTTGTAGGAGCTGTTTCCCATGCCTTTGATCCCCACCTCCCCTTCCCTCAAAGGAGACAAACCCAGATTCAATCCTATGGGGTCCAGTGGCTTGTAGGAGCTGTTTCCCATGCCTTTGATCCCCGCCTCCCCTTCCCTCAAAGGAGACAAACCCAGATTCAATCCTATGGGGTCCAGTGGCTTGTAGGAGCTGTTTTCCATGCCTTTGATCCCCGCCTCCCCTTCCCTCAAAGGAGACAAACCCAGATTCAATCCTATGGGGTCCAGTGGCTTGCAGGAGCTGTTTCCCATGCCTTTGATCCCCGCCTCCCCTTCCCTCAAAGGAGACAAACCCAGATTCAATCCTATGGGGTCCAGTGGCTTGTAGGAGCTGTTTCCCATGCCTTTGATCCCCACCTCCCTTTCCCTCAAAGGAGACAAACCCAGATTCAATCCTATGGGGTCCAGTGGCTTGTAGGAGCTGTTTCCCATGCCTTTGATCCCCACCTCCCTTTCCCTCAAAGGAGACAAACCCAGATTCAATTCTATGGGGTCCAGTGGCTTGTAGGAGCTGTTTCCCATGCCTTTGATCCCCACCTCCCCTTCCCTCAAAGGAGACAAACCCAGATTCAATCCTATGGGGTCCAGTGGCTTGCAGGAGCTGTTTCCCATGCCTTTGATCCCCGCCTCCCCTTCCCTCAAAGGAGACAAACCCAGATTCAATCCTATGGGGTCCAGTGGCTTGCAGGAGCTGTTTCCCATGCCTTTGATCCCCGCCTCCCCTTCCCTCAAAGGAGACAAACCCAGATTCAATCCTATGGGGTCCAGTGGCTTGTAGGAGCTGTTTCCCATGCCTTTGATCCCCGCCTCCCCTTCCCTCAAAGGAGACAAACCCAGATTCAATCCTATGGGGTCCAGTGGCTTGCAGGAGCTGTTTCCCATGCCTTTGATCCCCGCCTCCCCTTCCCTCAAAGGAGACAAACCCAGATTCAATCCTATGGGGTCCAGTGGCTTGTAGGAGCTGTTTCCCATGCCTTTGATCCCCGCCTCCCCTTCCCTCAAAGGAGACAAACCCAGATTCAATCCTATGGGGTCCAGTGGCTTGTAGGAGCTGTTTCCCATGCCTTTGATCCCCACCTCCCTGTCCTGCAAAGGGGACAAAGCCAGATTCAGCTCTATGGGTCAACGTGGCCTTTCAGGGCTAGCGTCCATGCATTCGAGCCCCCCTCCCTTTCCGGCAAAGGGAGAGGAGGGAGACTGAACTCCACGGGGTGCAACGCTCCCCCCGAGCGCGAGATCCACCTCGCGGGGCCAGTCCTGGGGCGGGGGCTGCGCTCCCCCATCACGGGCCCTTCCCGGTGCACCTGGGGGGGTCCTGGCTGTCTTCCCCGGCATTTGCACCCCGCTCCCCGCCCTGTCAAGGCGGAAGGCGCAGCAGCCCGACTCTGCGTCTACACGTGAACCGACCGCCGTGCGAAGGGGGGCCCCGGGCAGGTGGGGGGAGGTGGCCTCGAGGGGGCCCAGACGCCGCCCCTGTGGGGAAAGCGGAGGCGGCGCCCCATTTCCGCAGCCCGCGCGGGGCCGAGCGGGGGAAGAAGCAGCGCCCTTCGGCGGCCCCTCACCTCTCCCTCCGGGTCTCCGGGTGGGCAGCCGCCGGGACTCCACCGCTGCCATGGGCCGGCCCGCAACCTCCACCCCTTCCCGCCGCCGGCGCGCGGCCCCGGTCCCTTCTTCAACCCTCCTCCTTCCGGTGCGGCAGGCCGCGCCCACGGCACCTTCCGCCGCGGCAGGCCCCGCCCCGGCATGGGCCGCCGCGCGCTGGCCCCGCCCCCGCGGCACCATAGAGACGGCCAAGAGAGAAAGAACGCCTTCGTCCCCCGCAGGTCCTTTTTATCCGCTTGGGAGAGTCGCGCGAAAAGGAGAGGGAGTTAGGAAAAGGAAGAGGTGGCAAACGCTCCCTTCCGGGATTCTTAATACCACAACGTTCATAGAGTTAGAAGAAGTGTAGAGCTGCCCTCTTCATATTTGAGGTCTATAGACAAGCTGGGCTCCGTGCCCATCCTTCGGACGGCGGTTCCCGAAGGGTCGTCTCGCCCCACCCACCCCTGTGGGGAGAGCCGTTGGAAAGGGCTGAGCCAAAAATGCAGGAGCCCTTTATATGAGGAGGGAAAAGCAGGAGCGGACGCTCTTGCCTTCCCGCTCTATGCTTTCTCAGCTGGGAGGAGGAGGTGACATAAAAGGTCCGGAAGTTCAGGGAGCAGCATGTTTGTGCTGGAGGGGAAAGCGGTGAGTCTTCTGGTGCTGAGCTGGGTGGGGGGATTTTGAATGAGGGGGCGCTCATTAGGACCGAGGTCGTGTAAATCTCAGTAGTTATAATTGTTTAATATTTGCAAATTGAGCATCGCAATTCGTGTTTGCAAATTGAGCATCGCAGTTAATATTTGCAAGTTGAGCATTGCAATTTATGCTTGCCAATCGAGGATTGCAGTTAATATGTGCAAGTCGAGAGTTGCAACTGCGTGCTTGTAATGGGGAGCTGCAACGAGTATTTCACCTGGGAGCCGTGCTTTCGGGCTTGGAAAGCCAAGAGAAGGCCTCTTTGGGGCTTAAATATTTTGGGCTGCAGCCCTTCTGCTCGTACAGCTGATGGGCGTTGTAGTCGGAGGCAACCCAGCATCCGGTGGCTTTCCAGGATTGTTGTGAGAACAGGTTGGGAATATTCCCTGTTTTGCTGTAAACTTATTTTTCTTCGTGTGCTTTAAATTGTGGAGGTGTTCTTTTTTTTACTGTTTAAAGTGTGTCTGTTACCGTTTTTGTATCATTTTAGTTACATTTGGGTTCTTAACGTGTTGATGTTTATTTACCTTGTGTTTCAGTTCAAACCTGGCTTTGACAATGCTTGCAACAGTTTAAGTGTTTTGTCTGTTTATATTTACATTGAGTGGCCACAATCAAACAATTCGTATTTAATATAAACATCTCTTCGGCCTCTGCGTGCATGTAAGCATTCAGAGTTTTCAGCTGCATTCAAACCAGGAAGCGATGGCTTTCTGCTTAAGGATGATCCAAGGGGTTAAATGATGATTTGAAGTTGATTTAATAACCTGGCCCCACTTCTCACAAAAGATGGAATGAAAAGCTGCAAATATAAAATTCATTATTTGCCTTGTTAAACTAAAATGCTTGTTTGATCCATGATGATGATGATGAAGACATTATTACAGTACACTATATAAGCCTAATAATAACCCAAGGTGGTGAATAAACTTAATATTCCTGCATCCTATTTTCACAACAGCCTGTGAGGTGGGTTGAGCTGAGAGAGAGGGACTGGCCCAAGGTCACCCAGCTGACTTCCGCGCCTAAGGCGGGACTAGAACTCTCCTACCACGCCTGATTGGCCCCTGGGCTGAGAGAGAGCGATTGGCCCACGGTCGCCCAGCCGGCTTTCAAGCCTAAGGTGGGACTAGAACTCTCCTACCACGCCTGATTGGCCCTTGGGCTGAGAGAGAGGGACTGGCCCACGGTCGCCCAGCCGACTTCCGCGCCTAAGGCGGGACTAGAACTCTCCTACCACGCCTGATTGGCCCCTGGGCTGAGAGAGAGCGACTGGCCCACGGTCGCCCAGCCGGCTTTCAGGCCTAAGGCAGGACTAGAACTCTCCTACCACGCCTGATTGGCCCTTGGGCTGAGAGAGAGGGACTGGCCCACGGTCGCCCAGCCGGCTTTCAGGCCTAAGGCGGGACTAGAACTCTCCTACCACGCCTGATTGGCCCCTGGGCTGAGAGAGAGCGACTGGCCCACGGTCGCCCAGCCGGCTTTCAGGCCTAAGGCAGGACTAGAACTCTCCTACCACGCCTGATTGGCCCTTGGGCTGAGAGAGAGGGACTGGCCCACTGTCGCCCAGCCGGCTTTCAGGCCTAAGGCGGGACTAGAACTCTCCTACCACGCCTGATTGGCCCCTGGGCTGAGAGAGAGGGACTGGCCCAAGGTCGCCCAGCCGGCTTTTATGCCTAAGGGAAGCCTAGAACACTCAGTCTCCTGGTTTCTAGGCCAGCACCTTAACCCAAATGTTTTTCAAACTCGGCAACTCTAAGATGTGTGGACCTCAACTCCCAGAATTCCCCAGCCAGCATCCTTAAGGTTGCCAAGGTTTAACCATTATACCAGACTCGCTCTCTAGATATTATATCGGTAGTATGCTAGCCCAGCAGTGGTTCCAAATCAGTCCAACTCCAACTGATGATAGTCTTAATGCAGTTCCTTGATGCTACTTTTTCTGCACTCAAACTTGTCTGAGTTTTAACCCACACCTTCCCTTGCTTTTTAAAGAGAATGATGAACAGAAAGAGTGCATTGCTTGCAGAGGATGCTCAGCAGTCTGGCTTTGCAAAGAAAAAGAAGTCAAGGAAGCGAAGTCGAGAGCAACTCGAGCAGCCAGCTGTGCTTTGGGAACCTTCCGACCAGCCACCCCTTTCTTGCCAGGATACAGAAGACAGTGAGGCTGGCCGAAAAAAATCTAAGAAGAAGAAGAAAACCAGGACAGAAACATCTGACTCCCAAGTGGCTTATTCCTGGGCCACAGCGGAGAGTGAGCTGAATTGTGAGACTGAAATTAGTAATTCTGTGCCCAAGAAGAAGAAAAAGAAGAAACACAGACTTAATAAACACGGTAGTGATGATGAGCTCTGCAGCCAACCCACTCCAAAAAAGCCCAGTAAAGTATGCCAGAAAGAGGACGTGGAAAATGGGGGTGGTGTTTACGATAATATGTCATCTCATAAGAAGAAGAAAAAGAAAAAGAAACGAATGGAGGATGTCTGTGTCCCTGTTGGGCCCGTGGAAGAGACGACCGAGGCCACAAGTTCAAACAGAGAAGATCAGATGGAGCTCAGCGATACAGTAGACTCACAGATGGGTCTCTTTGCATCTTCCCCTCTGTCCTTGTCAGAGATGCTACAAGTGCAGGAGGAAGAAGATGCTCAAGAGGGGAACCGCTCTCCCACTTTTGATGATTCAGATGTCACCGATGTGGACCTGGTGATGGAAGGAACATCAGCTGGAGACCATGAAGAGATGCAACCTGGATCACCACCAGAATTGCCCACCTTGGAAGTTAACACCAGGTGAGCTCTTCTAATACGTCTTGCCTTGCCTGTCCTCGTCTAGATTAGGTGAGGACCGTCAAGAGATGCTGGAACTTTGGGATTTGAAATGCTGTGTTTTGGGAGTTTCTGGTACAATAAAGAAAGCTGGTGCACTCAACCTCATCTGCCCCAGTCATGTTCAAGATGGTGGTGTGGAGGTTTTGTTCTTTCACCTATCTCTAGTCCTTGTCGACCTAACCTTGTATTGCAGATGGGTGGAGGAGGCTGAAGCTGGGAGCATCATGGCTTGCTGAAGATTGGTTTGACCACGAGTGGTTGTTTACTTCAAAACTCTGATTAGCTCTGAAAGACTGCTGATATTGGAGATGCTTGCTCTCTGAACTCAACAGGAGGTTATCTTAGGCTGAAGTAGTAGGATGAAGGGATGGGTTGTATTGTTCATTGATGAACTTCAGGTGAAGAGTGCTCTGAGATCTCCCTATCCTGATTTTTGGGACTCATAACTTCAACTGTGAAGTTGTAGTTTTGCCTCTTAAAGTTCAGGCTTCCTTCAAATCACACTTCAGTCCTGGTGTTATTTGCCTTGGTGGTAGTTCAAAGCTGTAGCCTTCTGGATTTTTTGTGTTTAACTTCCTGATCTTACCAACCAGCCTAGAATTTCTAAGTGGGCTCCATCCAAGCATTAGGACCAGTTCCAACCCTGCTTAGCTTTCCAAGATCAGCCTTGTTTCTCAAATCAAATCAAGCCTTTATTACGGCCTTTAGGCCAGAGAACACTACAATAAAAACACGTAAACCTATAACTATTAATAAAGCTAAGAAGTAGACACAAAAGGCAATAAAATAACATAAAAATTTAACATAGCAACAATAATTCAATAGTGAAGTCTGTCTAAATGTGCCCAGCTAGCTGGGCATACCACTTGGTTTATCGTGCTAACATTTTGTCCTTTCCCCCCCCCCCCTTCTCTGTTTAAGGAATGCTTTATTTGCCCTTTTTGAGTTGTGTTTCTTTCAATCACATTTTGGTAGCAGGAATGTAAACCTTACAGTTCTTGTATAACACTCAGCTAGTTTGGTCTAGTGGTGAAGGCACCAGGCTAGAAACCAGGAGACTGGGAGTTCTAGTCCCGTCTTAGGCATGAAAGCCGGCTGGGTGACCGTGGGCCAGTCCCTCTCAGCCCAAGGGCCAATCAGGTGTGGTAGGAGAGTTCTAGTCCCGTCTTAGGCCTGAAAGCCGGCTGGGTGACCGTGGGCCAGTCCCTCTCAGCCCAAGGGCCAATCAGGTGTGGTAGGAGAGTTCTAGTCCCGTCTTAGGCCTGAAAGCCGGCTGGGTGACCGTGGGCCAGTCCCTCCCTCTCAGCCCAAGAGCCAATCAGGCATGGTAGGAGAGTTCTAGTCCTGCCTTAGGCACGAAAGCCAGCTGGGTGACCTTGGCCCAGGCACTCCTTCTCAGCCTAACTCACCTCACAGGGTTGTTGTGGGGAAAATAGGAGGAGGAAGGAGTATTAGCTATGTTCCCCAGCTTGAGTTATTTATAAAAATAATAAAGGCAGGATGAAAACGATCTATAACCAAAAAAAAATTAGAGACAAAGAAAAGGTGGTGTTTGCCTGTGCTACTGGTGTCCTGGAGTTGGGCAGCTATAATAAGTTTAAATAAATAATGCTCCATTTTGATCTCCCGACAGACTGGATCAGTCCCCAACATCTGCCCCTGCGGGTTCGAGACACCCATCTTCCAGTGAGCATTCCCCTTCGGAAGCACATTCCCCAGATGAAGATGAGTCCCTGGAATTGTCTCTCATGGATACAGAACAACTGGAGGCTGTCACCAAGGAATTAGAGGAATTCATCCCTCACGTGAGGACTCTGTCGGATTTAGCGATCAAGCGGCTGGCTAAACGAGATCTGGCCAGGTTTAGGGATTTTAAGAGAAAAGGTGCGCATTGTGGTTGTGAATGCAACAATAAGCATATCCAGGTTAGGTAAGGTAGGAGGCAGACTTAATAAGAGAAGAGGGGAAACAGGATGTTCCGTCTCCAAAACACTACATAAAGTGTTGTGACAGTGAAACTCTGATTTAACAGACTCCCATTTAACAGACTTTGGATGTAAAGGACCTGATATCTGTCTGGATATCCCTCTGAAACAACGGACAGTCCATTGCATTCGAAGTAGTCTGGATGGAGCAGTTAAATTAATTTTAACTTTATGTCATTTGCAGAATGACATAATGATGCTAGTGATGCAATTACATTGTGTCATAAAAAGGATGACTTCATTACCCAGATGGTGCAAATTGTCACAGATGACATCGTTTCATACAGACAGTTGGGAATAATGGACTCCCCCTTCTCAGCTAATCAAGAATTTATTTGTACTGTCGTCATAAATGAGCTGAAGAGCTAGCTCATTCCTTGTTAACAAAAACTAAGATACAAAAAGTTTGTATGTGTGTGGGACTTTGTAGATAGAAAAACAGAACAACAGAAGAACCTAATTGTAACGTAACGAAGAAAACAGTAACTGGTAGTTTGTCAGTCCAATTTTTTCTCTGTCCATAAAGTTTCCCTTCCCTGTTCTAACAACCTCTAACAAAATCACTTAATTTTCCCAGCTGTGCCAAATTTTCCTCCATTATTTTAAGCACCTCTGCTGCTTTCTGGTTCTCTACCATATTTATTTTAGCCAGTGTCAAAGCACAATGCTATTCAACGGCAGACATCTATATAGATACAGTAGACAGCAGAACTAAGCCTGCAAGATGTTAATGCTGAATGGAAAAAATAGCCTCTGAGTAACCACGGGTGAATTTTGCCTTGCATAATTGACAATTAGGTATGTTGATCTTTGAGGCAGAGAACCCCATATGCAGCACGACATATATATACAGTTTTGGCCTCTAAGGGAATGTAAATGTTTATAAACACCATAAATTAGACACACAAAAAGTTAGAAAGCAAATGACTTCCCCCCCCCTGTGTTTTAATATTTCATTTTGTTTGGTCTATTTTTTCCTTCACTGCACCAACAACAGAGACCTTAGTATAAGGTTAAGCTTAAGACAGAAAACTTGATTGTACAAAGAATATTTTGAGGTAATTTGCAGTTGTTTATTAATGCTATATTTAGCGGAGGATGTAAAATTAAAACAACCTTATACTTAACATCGACATTTCAAACCATAGTTTGAACACTGGTATAAGCCTCTTCTTTTCCTCTAGCTTTAAAAGTTGAAGTAATCTCAACATTAGGGTGTATCTCCAGACGAGACTGTGAATACACGCCACCACGTCGAAATAATATAACGTATTACTTACGTCTTATAATAAAACAGTTAAAAAAAACAGTGATAGCAAATGTCAAAGCTAGCCTAAAACGTTCCCTTCTGGCATTGTTTCATTCATCTTGCTGTCTTGTAGGTGTTCCTGTGAAGTTCGGTGTGTTCTCCAAAGCAGAAAATGACTTATTAAAAAAAAACGTTGAGGCTTTCTTAGAAGAAAGCGGGATTGAGACGGCTGAACAGCTCCTGTTCACCCACAGATTTCCAGAAGACCAAGCCGAAATCAAGAAACTGAAATGCCAATACTTATTTTGTGAAAGCATTGGTGAGTGTTTGCCAGCTTTGTTCTCAATAGCCAGAATGACGCCCCACCAAAGATGTGCCCATTCATATTAATAATTGTGGAGACGTATAGGTGGTCCTCACTTAACCACAATTGGAGCTGGAATATTGGTTGCTAAGCGAAGTGGTCATTAAGCAAATCTGACCCAGTTTTATGACCCTTTTTGCAGTGGTCATTAAGTGAATCACCACAGGTATTAAACAAACCACGTGGTCATTAAGTGAACCGTGTGGTTCCCCATTGGTTTTGCTTTCCAGAAGCCAACCAGGAAGGTCAAAAATAGTGATCATGGGACACTGCGATGGTCATAAGTGCAAACTGGTTGCCAAGCACCCTAATTGTGATCATGGGGAACGCTGCAGTGGTCCTAAGTGTGAGGACCAGCGGTAAGTCAGTTTTTTCGGCACCTTTGTAAGTCCAAACCGTCACTAAAGGAATGGTTGTTAAGTGAGGACTCCCTGTAATTGTAAGTCTTGTTTGCTTTGTTTTTTCATGTCATTTGCATTAGTTCTAAAATGGTTTTAATACTTTCATCATCTTGTCCACAGCTCAGGGTATTCCCCGGCCCTGGAGACTTGTATATTATCGGGCTAGGAAAATGTTTGATCCTCAGAATTACAATGGACGGTAAGAAAAACCACTTTATGCTTTAGCAGAAGCCACCGTGGACATTTCCTGTAGGACCTTCATCTTCAGATGTATTACATGAATGATGAAACAGTCTAGCTTTACTCAAGGTGATGGGTACAAACCTAAAGATTTCTAACTATACGCAAAGGATTTTTGAGTAAACATTAGGAGTACTTTCCTAAAGATATATACTGTTTGTGGGAAAAGCACCATTAAATGATTGTAGATTCTCCTGCATATGTGGCATTTAAGCAGAAGCTGAACTACCACTAATGAAAAATGTGTTATCCGTAGGTTTCCCTATTATCAGCTGTGAGTTTGAATGCACGAACTTTAGGATGTCTCCCCTGAGTCTGTGAGCGGGGAGATCCAAGTTCATCTTCCCATTTCGCTGTGTCTACAGGTAGTCCTCGCTTAACAACCACAATTGGGACTGGAATTTCAGTTGCTAAGTGAAGTGGTCATTAAGGAAATCCGACCCAATTTTACGATCTTTTCTGCAGCTGTCGTTAAGCGAATCACCATGGGCATTAAGCCATGAACTGGTTGCCAAGTGCCCAGATCGTGACCACAGGGACACTGCGACAGTCATGAGTGAGAGGACTGGTGGTAGCTTGGGTTTCCCAGGACCATTGTCAGTCTGAACTGTCACTAAACGAATGGTTGTTAAGCAAGGACTACCTGTATTCAACCTTGCATGGTATTTAGAAGCAAGATTGAGATGGAACAGCAGTGTTCATCACCTTAGCCTCTTTGGTGCAAAAGCTGTCTATTATTATCATCAACCAAGTTTTCAGCAAACGCATCACAAGACTGATGAGCAGTATGAAAGATGAAATGAGCCAAAAAAGAAATTGAAAAGAATGAAAGTCTATAGCTGTTGTCTCCTCTTTTTCAAAAAAGGTAATTTTTTTTAAAAGAGGTTTTACATAAGCTTAAACAACTACAGAAACATATAAGGAAAAGTAGAAAAGAAGGGGATGTAAAAAATCAAGGGGAAAAGAGAAAGATAACAAAAAGATAGCGAAAGAAGCAACTTCCGATCGTCTTCGCAGCGGTCACAAACTCTAGCCGTCGTCTTCTGAGTTGGGTCGTGTGGATCCCAAAATGAGGGACTTTTTTTTTCTTCAAATCAAGGCCAGCTCAAAGCGGCGCGGTTGGCTTAATGCCCCCAACCTCTTTTTAGGTATTCGAAGAAAGAAAAGAAACAGCTGCATAAGTATCACGCCATGTATGGAAACAACTGGAAAATAATTTCCGAAAATATGAATCGAAGCCCTCACTCAATCGCCTTGAAATATACGCAGATGATAGAGGGTAGGTCGAACTCTTGGCTCCTCCCCTTTTCCCACCCCCTCTTCTAAACCCCAGATTATCTTTATCAACAATTCTCCATCAGTTGAGCGGCTTGGCCACGCCCTGAAAGAAACCCCCTACACGGCAGCAGAACTGATTTCTTTGAAGTTGGCGAGGGAAGGTACCACGCTGGGTATTTCACCAGATTCCATCGGTCGGTCTGAATAGCAAACCAGGTTGCCCTTGTCTCTTTCCGATGGGTACCAGTTAGTTTGGTGGAACCTCGATAATTCCAGACCTTGATGCAACAGGCTACCTCCCATTGTGGTTTACCTTAGCAAATCAGTCGTGTTTTTGTTAGGTTCTTACGTATAAGCTCAGTATGACTTTTTCTGGCATCGTAACTTACACAGCTGGTGAAAATTCCATCGTTCGCATCACTTTGCATCGTTGCAAAAATTAGTGGGCTTTGAGGCACGCTGGACAGCGCCCCTCTGCCCAGTTAGTCTGTGGAGTCCCAATTATTTCCCAACTGAGAACGTTTCACTGTTTACGGTGGCCCAGTTTATGCTTCTGAATAGATATCCTTTATATTTGCTCTTTGGAAAAATTCAAGGAGAATTGGAGACCGGAATCCCTGTTCTTGGATCGGTCCAGAAACCCATGCTTAGCTTCTTAGTATGCGTAGGAAAGAAATTATCCTTATTGCACGTGCGTACCCAGATCCAGCTGTTCCAGGTGGATGGTTCTTATAGCAACATATTTTTTTGTAGGCTAGATTAGTGGCTTGGAGAAGCTGAAATGTTGTACACTAGTCAGGGTTCTAGACAGCCTTGACATACAGATTAGGCACCAATTGATTAGGCACAATTAGGCACTAACTGTGTCGTTAAAGAAATAGAACTAATCATCTGGGAAAATAGAACCTTTCTCCAAATTTCAACCAGTGCATTATTCTTTGAGGAAGAGGAAGAAAGAAATTACTTCTGTTAATCCATAATCAATAACTGGATAACCCATAGCCCATTCCAATCTTTTTCAGAGTTGGCATAAGTTGGATTTAGTTGCTGTTTTCTGCCATTGCCAACAGTTCCCCAGCTAATACAGTTGTTAAGTTTTGAGCAAAAGCCTCACGTGTGGTTCTTCCAATCGCCTGTTAGACTGAGCAAGAGAAATTGCTTTGTTTATGCTACACATAAAAAAAGAAATGGTTGGTATAATAAAATGCTTTCTTGAATAGCAGTGGTCCAAGGTCCGCTAAACTAGAAATTACAGTGTTAAATTCCTTCAGACTTGGTTAAAAAGGGAAGGGGAATGGAAGTTTTTCTTGTTGGGCCATCGCTTTTTGTTTTCACATTCCCACAATTATTTCCCAGTTTGGTTATAGTCAGCCAACATACAGAGCTAAAAACAAGCCAGCGTTATGATTTAGGGCGTTAAGCCCTGCCAGTATTGGCTAAACCGGGGAAAATGGTTGCTTCCCAGTTTAAAAAACATAATGTGGTTTGCTTGTTTTTTTTGTTTTTGGCTTAATGTGGAGTTTGGATCCTGATCATCTGGTAAACCCTGTTTTATGGTCTAACAAATTACTTCCAGCAAGCTGGGTGTATAGGATAAATGACAGTGGAAAAAGACTGCAGAAGAAAAAAGATTGATTTATTATTCACATTTCTATCACCGCCCATCTCCCCCTAAAGATCCTTTAGTTTAGCATGCCAGCTAGCACACTGTTCTGCTTCCACTGGTTTGAAGATCAGACTCATTCTGCAGAATGTCCAGGGCTAAATGTAGGCCATCTCTGTCTTGCTTTATTGTATTTATTTACATATACACACAAATGTGCAGACCCCAATTTTGGTCCTTGGAGTAAAGAAGAGACTCGGAGACTCGTTCAAACCCTCAAGGATATGCTGAGAACGAAAGTGACAGGGTTGGATTCTGCTTTGGAGAAGGGGAACGCTAATGAGGCAGTCATCCTTCTGCGAGAAAATCTCTACAAGGATATCAGCTGGATGAAGGTGGCGGCCAAAGTGGAGACCAGGAGCTGGAGACAGTGTAAAAGGAAGTGGTGAGGATCAAGGTGGGGGTACGGGCTCCATGCATTGTTGGCAGTGAACGTGGGGTAGTGAGGGAAAATTGTCTCTTTGTCCCCTAATGTGCATGAGCATTACTTGAGAACATGCCTCAAGGATGCTTGGCAGGAGGACAGCCATGTCAGTCTACAGTAGCCCAGAATCAGGAGTCTGGTAGCACCTTTATAACAAATTTTATTAAAGACGTAAGCTTTCATGATCTATATCAGTGTGTCTCAACGTTGGCAACTTGAAGAGGTGGGGGATTCTGGGAGCTGAAGTCCAAAACTCTTCAAGTTGCCAAGGTTGAGAAACACCGATACAGATCATCATCTGGCAGCTCCCCTCTTGCATTCTGCATACAGCAAATGGGCCAGACTTTCCACAACAGAAATATCGGACCCAAGTTTGAGATCAGGACTCAGAACAGATATAAAGTAATAGCAGTCACCAACTGTTAGGAATGTACAGATCCACTTGATTTCCAAACTCTGATTTGATTTGGATCATTGGATCAGTCCAATTCCAGTCTATTTCAAACTAGTCTGATTTTTGTTGTTGTTTCCTGAAGTGATTTGGACCCTTCTGTAATACTCCATCCACTTTTTCCTTTCTTTTTAAAGGACTTCAATCATAACAAAGAAAATGGTGGGAAAAGCGCGTTTCCACGGATTGAACAACTTGCAGTTTAAGGTTGACCTCATTGAAAGGTGCTAAGAGAGTCACTGCTGTATTCCTTTTTTCTTAGTATTTTTATTTAAAACAAAGCTGTCTTTTTTAAAAAGAAAAATAATGTACGTAAATGGACAGATAATGACTGAAATTCTACAATTAATGCTCAATAACATTAATAAAAGATAAACCAAAAGTCGTATTCACGAGATGGGCGGCTATATAAATCTGATAAATAAAGCGAAGTACATTGAGTTGTTCTCATGATACTAAAAAGAAGTATAACTCTTTGAGCTTATGCCCAAATCCCCGCTGTATTATTATTTATAAACGTTTAAAAAAATCAAAAACATCGCCTAAGAATAATATAAATGCTTAATTTCCCCCTTCTTTGTAGTGAAACCAATTTGCCGTTCCTGTTGGTGTGAACTTCAGAAACTTCAGAAAATGTTCATATTTCTTTTTTCGGGTTTTGGAATGTGCTACGCTGAGTGTAGCTGTTAAACAAAATTCCTGTTTATTCAGGTTCATAATTGGTAATGAATTTCAGCCTTAGGTGTGATTACCAAGGGCAAATCTGTAGTTGAGAACAAAGGTGTGCAAAATGTTTCACTTTTGAATGAGGCCAGTCTGAGCTCGGGGACACCCGTTTTTTGCCTGATATGGCTTAGCTGAGCATGAGATGGGCTTCGCTCAATTATCTTGGAAGTCCTTCCGTCTTAAAATAGAGTGTTTGGCACTGAGAACAGAAACATTTCAAGAGTGAGTCTCTTGTAGCTGATTGGCAGCTGTTGCTTCACACTCGTGAACGCACAATTGTTTCAAGTTCAGATGGTTCTAACTTTGCACGTTTTGTGCACCTAGTTAAGAAGGAAATGCTCTAGGGACAATTTCAGGCTCCATTTGAAGTTGAAACGGTCCTTTGACCCGTCTAACCCTCATCCCTTAATTTTGGGTTCAAACCCGTATTTCCAAGTGTCTATCGGACATCCAGATTTTTCTGGGTGATCAAGCCGCAGGTCGGCTTATCTGCGGGTGGTGTGCTTTTCATGGTATTTTGATTAAAAATTCAAGGGTCAGCCTGTCTGCGAGTGTGTGGGGTAATTTAGAAAATACAGAAAATGTAGTAAGAAAGCGGGGGGGACCCAGTATGAGCAACGAAATACAGGTGGAGAACCAATCAGTCTTGAAAAACCTGTTAGACTGAAGTATTGATGAAGATTTATTTTGGGCTTTTCAGATTGTACGAGCAGAACGTTGCGGACACCAATGAAATCGACTGGGAGCGCATTGCTAACGCTATCGGGTAAAAAGCGACTGTCGGTCTCGGGGAATCTGCAAGCTTAGTGCAGTTTTGCTGTAGCATCTAGAGCAGGGGTCTCAGCCTTCTGCGCAGGGACCAGAGGCCATGCGGCGCCACTTCCAAGGGACTTTTGCTCCGCCCAAGCTGATGAAGCTGTCGCTAAAGTGGCAATGCGTATGGGCCAGGTGAATATATTTCTTTTTGGGACCAAGGGCCGGATGATTTCAGGCTGCAGGCCACATCTGGCCCGAGGGCTGTAGGTTGCCGACCCCTGATCTAGAGAGAAGTGGCAGTGGCCTGCCTCAAAGGGCTGTGGAGATTCAGGGCTGAAATTAAGGGTGGGACAAGCACAGGGTCAACTTGCATTCCAGACATCTCCAAAGCCAGATCCCTGATTCCTGAAGGGTGAGCGGTTAGGAATTCTGAGCACGAGAACTTGAAGGAAACGGGAATGCTGCACACTGTTGTGCCTGTTGGTCGTGGTGATGGGGAATCTAATCAAAAGGACCTGTTCGGTTTGGTGGTAGGCTGGATGAGATGTGCGGCAGCCAAAATCGGAGGAAGAGGATGAAAACACAGCCCATCCTATATTTAACTTGGTAGCTGTATAACCTTCCCCCAACCTGGGGCCACTCTTAATCTGCTTTGGACTCCAGTGTCCATCATTCCCAGCTGATCTGGGCCCAGCTTGATTTTGGGCTAGCCGGGACTGTATTTTCCATCTACGGGCTGGTAACGCTGGAAGGTTCCTTCTCCAGACTGCATCAAGCCACCCATAATCTCCTCCGAAGGGAGGAGATGGGCGGGGACAAATTGGATAAATAAGTCTCTCAGCTGCCCCCTTCCCCGGTTCCCTCTCCATCTCGGCTACAAAATTCAGGCCCATGCAGTGATTGAGTTCGCAGCCTGAAAAAGCGGCTTAACCCAACTTAAAAATCAAGCAGGAGGAATAATCAATGACCCACCGCCACCAGCCTCCTGCCTTGTCAGCCTTGCAAGGTAGTCCAGACAAGAATCACACCCAGGAGTACTAGCTCAATCTTTATTGTAAGGTTACTTTAACAGAATCTTGTAAGTCTGAAAGTACATCTCTCCCCCATCATCTTTACAGCCCAAGAAACTAGGGAGGGTCCCTTCTGAGATGTTTGCCATGCCCCCGTTCCTTCTGCCGGCTCTGCTGCCTCTTACCTGACCGCTGCCTAGTCCGCAGCTCTTCCTCCTGTCTCCCAAGGTCATTCCCACATAGCGCTACATGCCTCTCCCCCGCAGAGCACATCTTCAAGTCAAGCTCAACTCTTGGTTCCTCCATGGACCTATCCGAGTATCTTCCATGGCAGCCATGCTAGACTGGTTGGCCCTTGTCTCCTTCCAGGGTTGTTTTGCAGCTTCTCAGTCTGACCTCCTGCCCTGGGGATCCTCGGGTGGTCTCCCATCCCAGCATTAACCATGCCTGCTTGGCTTCAGGGCCAGATGAACTCGGCCAAGGTGGTAATTGCTAACTGGGAATTCTGAAAAGGTAGCAGGTTGCTGGAAACTTTTCTTCCCCATCCGCCTGCTTGCAACACAGCCTCTTTTCCCTTGACTTTCTCATTCCGCCCCCCCAGAAACGCTCCTCCAGATTACGTCCAAGGCAGATATTACAGACTCAAGACAACGCACGTTCCTTTTTGGAATGAAAAAAGTTTTCCAGGTAAGTTTCTCTGCACCCTGCCCTTAATTGCTGGTGGCCTTGCAAAAAGCAAAAAGAAAGCCTTTTCCGTTAGTGAGCAACCATTTCCTCTGACTGTCTTCTCCCAGCTAGAGCATTTGCGCTGCCGGAGGGTTTGCACACACACGCGCACCAGGGTTAAAGGCCGATCGCTAAAAATGCGGCTGAGGTTTGAGGTGACACGTTTCAAATCCTCGTTTTGCTCTTTTGTGGAAACACCTTGGAAGTTACGATATTACAGGCGAAAAACGGGTGGTTTGGGGGAAGTGTACCACATACCTGACCTTGAAAAAGATAATAAACGGCGTCAGGTCTGGTGAATACGTGGATGGGAGACCACTAAGAAGTTCCACAGCTGAAAGTCAGATAGGGAAGTTGAAAAGAAAAATTCTGGAAAAAGGCAGTGATAGCCACTTCCGGTTTATCATCCAGGAAGCTACGAAGGTATTCACCAGGAATTGAGTTTGACTCCAGGAATTTTTAACTTCTTTCCACTTCAAGCTAGTTAAAGAATTGTCGTCATTGTTCAGGCAAATTACAGAATGCCTTTTAACGCAAAGGCTCCAGAAGGAGTTTGTGGCGCTCTCGTCAGCCATACCTTCTAAAACTAGACATTCTCGTCTCCTGCCCTTTTGAGGCAGAAAGCAAGTGAAAACTAGCCCGCCTTCAACTTGTATACACTGTTTTGTGTATTCTTCCAAAAGTATACAACAATCAAAAGAAAGAAAACAGAAGCACAAACTGGGAAATGTAGCCTCACGCTAAAATCTCAGGGGCGGTCAGTGTCCGCCTTACCAGACAAGAAACACGACCTGATGAGCTAATTCTACTTTATTGTAAGGCCACGTTAACAGAGCCTTGCAAGTCTGGAAGTACAATTCCACCCCCCCATGATCTCCTTTACAGCCCGAGAAACTAGGGAGGGTCCCTTCTGAGCCTCTTTCTCCACCCATTATACAGCTGGGGGCAGTCCCCCCTCTTATCTGGCCATTCCCTAGGCAGCATCTCTTCACCCCAAGGTCCTTCCCACATGCCATTACAAAGCTCTTCTCCCCTCCTCTCCTTTTACTCTCTGGAAACCTAGGGAGGGTCCCTTCTGAGCCTCTCTCTCCTCCCGTTATGCAGCTGTGGGCCCAGCTGCCTCTTATCTGACCATTCCCTTGGCAGCGTCTCTGGGCCCAGTCTCCCAAGGTCTTTCCCACACACCATTACAGTCAGGTCCCACGTGGTCCTCTTTCCAAAATTCACATCCTCCTTGTTGATCTTGCAGCCCCTTGCCAACGCCTTTGACCGAAATACTATTTTTTCCCCCTAGAGGTTATCGACTACCTTTTTGAAGTGACGCTGCCCTCGTTGAAGGAAACCGTGGAGCAACTGTCCAAAAAACAGAGAAGCAGGAACAAGGACAGGAACTGGAAAAAGTCCTTCCAGTTCAACGACATCTTCCGGGACGAGCTGGAGGATGAGGAATCCGAAGACGACAGCGACGAAGAGGTTGGAGAAGCCAGTCACGTTGATGGCTGAGATGCCACCCAACGTTGTGAATTCCTAACAAAAGCCGTCAGTAAGAAGCAGGAAGGGCAAATCCTGCATATCGTGAGGGGAAAAGATCATGGGTTGCTTCCATTCACTTCCCTGTTTTTATTTTTAGAGGAAAAAAATGTAAATATTTAACTTTTTTACCGATCCTCCTTCAGAAGTGTAGGAGAACATTGGGTTCTTCAGAAGGGAAAGCCTGGTTCGGCTCATGGATGGTTCTCTGCTGCTGGGAAATGGCTCTGCAAAGCTCTGGGCCACACGTGGCATATCCTAAGAAGGTGTGTTTTGAAACCCCAAAAGGATGTTGGAGCAGTTAAGATGGTGTTGACACTTTCAGCATCGACGGTCTCCAAATAGATTGGAAAGGGAAATATCTGGAACCTCAAAACGACGTGGGTGGCTTCTCCTGGTCCAGAAAGATGCCAATTGCCTGAAATTGCATTTCAAAGTTAAGTGACAAGGTACATCTTTTGCTATTTGTCTTAATTCTTACTCTCCCTTAGAAGAACTTCTTGAGATCTTGCCACCATCTTGTTTCTACTTCAAAAGGAGTCAGCCATTTCCCCCCCCCCCAGGTGCCAAACTTCCCAATCTTTTTCCAACAACCACATTTCCGACGGCCAAATAGGGGGGGGGGGTTTGACCCTTCCCTCCCCCCCCCATGTTTTTATGAGATTTGAGCCATTTTAATTATTAGATACAGTGGATATTAAAAAGTCTACACACCCCTGTTAAAATGCCAGGTTTCTGAGATGTAAAAAAATCAAACCAAGATAAATCACTTCAGAATTTTTTCCACCTTTAATATAACATACAAGCTGTATGTTCAGTTCAACTGAAAAACAAATGGAAATCTTTTAGGGTGAAAAAATGAAAAAAATGAAAAAACTAGAATAACCTGGCTGCATAAGTGTGCACCCCCTTAAACTAATACTTTGTTGAAGCACCTTTTGATTTTGGAAGATATTCAGTCTTTTGGGGTAGGCGTCTGTCAGCATGGCTCATCGTGCCTTGGAATCTTTGTATAGCCGGGCTTGGGTGTTTTTCTTTGAACTTTTTGTATTAGTTTAAGGGTGTGCACACTTACCTATAAAGCAACTGAAAGAAGCTGTAGAAGATCAGAAATCACGAAGAGAGCTGGCTTACGGAATCGCCAAGGGTCAGATACGACTAAATGGATAATTCGATTCAAATTGACACTTAGGCAACCACACTATTCTAGTTTTTTATTTTTATTTTTTTGCCCTAAAAGATTGCAGTTCGTTTTTCAATTGAATTGTACAGCCTGTAGGTTATATTAAAGGTGGAAAAAATACTGAAATGATTTATCTTGGTTTGATTTTTGATTTTTGATTTTTTTTTTTTTTTACATCTCAAAAACCTGGCATTTTAAGAGGGCTGTGTAGACTTTTTACATCCACTGTATATATTTTTGACTGAACGTTGGCTTTCCCTGGACAACCCTCAGGAGATTTCACAGCCGATTCCAAGGGCAGAAATCCTTGGCATGGGCAAAAAAGTTTTCAAGTCAGATGAGACTTTTTCCAACCAGCAGAGGACAGAAGAACAAGCCAAGAACTCAATCCTCTTGCTAGGCATACAAAATAAAAAAATAAGTTTTTTCAAGACCAAAGCGCACAACACATCCCATCTCTTGTCCATCCTGTCTTGCCTCACTTTAATTCTATTTCCAGGACCATTGTAATCCTTGCTAAGGAAAAGCAGCTGCTTTCTCCATCTGGAGATGTTTCAATAAGGTGGCAATGCTCTAAAAAAAGTCTCAGTATTCAAACAACGCTGCACTCATGGATGGAAAAGATCCTGAAGTTCACCTGGTTGAAAGCATAAGCTATCCTAGTTTCCAGGAAAGGCAAAATGAAATGATCTGTCCATCTTCCTTGTTTGGGGTTCAGTCTTGAAAGCAGCGGGATCTTGCTATGCTCTGATTATGCCTTCAAAAAAATGTTCCTCAACTTTCCAGATCCTCAGAGGGAGCTCTCAGCTGCATAACTGAGATGTGCCAAGGCATGTCCTTGGTCCAGTTGATGCTCAAGACAGTTATAGAGAAGAGTTGCTGAATTGCACAAGGCAATGGGGTCCCTCCAAACAGCAGAGTCCAGATAATTTCTGTCTTTTGGGTATATAAAGGGCATGGTCACGCAAGGATTTGACTTTATTTTTCCAAAAGGATTTTCTGGCAGGGTGGGTTCTATTGTATGCAATATTTGTACATTGATTTTCATTCAAATTCTTTTTAAAAAAAATTAAAAGGCATTGAGCAGAGTCTCATCTTTGACCCTTTCTGGCTTTCTTGATGGATGTTTCTGGAGCTCAGGCATCTGGTACCCTTTTGATAGCCCAAAACTGCTCTTGCAGGTCAAAGGAATGATGTGAAATGGACAGCCCTGAGATTTTCTGATTATTGCGAGGTGGTTGTTTTTTTTCATAATAGCTTCATTTTTCTTTTTCCTTTTTTTAAAAAACTTTGTTATGCCTCTTTTAAGCTTAAATTCCATTCTCTTAGGTTTTCCACCTTGAAAGAGAAGGGGACCTGCCCTGTTGAATTTTGCTCAGAAACCAAGTTGTGCCAGGATTGGGTTACACTTTCTAGATTTGACTCCAGAGGGCGGTTCCTGAGCTTGGACGAAACTGGCCTGGTGTATAAATTATACATTTGTTGTTGAGCCCACAAAGCAAATCAACGCTGAGCATGCTCATAACTCATTCATCCCTTCAGATACACCATCTGTCATGGCAAAGGGGTTCCATTTTGAGAGCCGGTCTAAATTCAGCCAAGGATGGGCCACAGATGCTACTGACTGGTCAGACCCAGATGTTAGAAGTTGGGGGCTTTCCTGCTCATCCTCCTCTGGTCCTTTCCCAAAAACTGAAAGCACTAAAGGTCCATCCGAAAATGAGTTTCTCTCTAATCCTCCAGGTGAACCCCACTTCCAGAAATCTGGGCTTTTCCTTCTCTGCAACCAGACGGTAATCCAAATTATTTCCCCACCACCCCAAAAAAAAGATACTTAAGTTGTGGGTCTCTTTTGGTCCCCTTAATGCCTTCCTGGGTCAATATTTCAGATTGAGTCTCCTTCTCAAGCAATCACTATCTGCCCATCCAAACTCTTCTCCATCATGTCCTCAATCATCTTTTCCCACATCCCTTCAGCTTTTTTGGTTTTCCCCCTGAAGCTTACACCCTCCTTGCTGCAACAAAAACAGAAAAATATCCGGTACCGATTCAAGTTACTCTTTTGGCACAAATTACACCAGCTTGGGGCCAAGCTTGGAGCGTGCAAAATATTTTGAGTTCAAAACGGGTTCGTATCTTACCCCAAATATTCCAACACCATTCCCACTCCTTGAGCTCCAAGGGGCCGTTTCAAACCTGGAGCCCGTGCACTGCAGTCGGAACAGCTGCTGGGGTGTTGAAATGGGACTTTGGCGTTCAAAGTGGGAAAGCATCTGAACATCTGGCTCATCTGCACAGAGGTTTAGAGACAGCTGGTTTGGGTGGGTGGGGGAGTTTGTGTGTTTGTTCGTAAAATGTCTTGAGAGTTTTTTCCCCTAAGAACATAGAATATTAGCAGGTCCCTCTCCATTTAGAGAAGGTGCAAGAACAACAACACTGATAGTAGAGATACTCATCATGCGAGGAAGGAAGTGTTGGCGAGAAACTCAGGCACCCCGAGTTTGGCGTGGAGCTGATAAAAACCTGGTCCCTGAATTTGGGGGAGAGACTCGCTTTGCAAAGTGGCTTTTTGCCTACCTGAAAACACGAATCGCACAGCGATTCAGGCAGAAGCAAAAGCGTTTATCAAGGGGGGGTCAAGTCCTTTTACAGGGTACAGAGACAAATTTGGGATACGTGATACGTCGTAAGGCCAGTAATCAAACAACAAAAGACGCTGAATACATGTGAGAATTGAGCAATAGAAAACAACCTAGGTAACATTCCACAAGTGGGGAATTTATGGGTTATGCCGCTCCCTTTCCCATCCTGTTTTGCATCATCTTAAAACTTGCAAGTGTATTCAAGGACTCTCAGAATACGCTGTCTATTGTTCAGTTGCTGAAAAGGCTGGTTTTTGTACGTAAAAGAGAGGGTTTTGGGTAAAAGGAAACCATGGTTTCTTGAACTGGAAAAGAAGGCATGGATGCCATGCTTAAATGCTAATATCACCTTTAAAAAAAAAATAATGAAGACCTAAAAATTCCAGGTAACACAGGCATGCCGATAGATTGATTCTGGATCTACCTTGCTTGCTTGCTTGCTTTGGGGCGAGAGGCAAGCTTGTCTATCTGGGTTCCCCCCTTTTTGGGGGGGGAGCATGACACCCATACACTGAATGTGCACCTTCTGTTACCTGGAATTTTTAGGCTTCATTATTAGCTTTTTTTTTTTAAAGGTGATATTAGCATTTAAGCATGGCATCCATGCCTTCTTTTCCAGTTCAAGAAACCATGGTTTCCTTTTACCCAAAACCCTCTCTTTTACGTACAAAAACCAGCCTTTTCAGCAACTGAACAATAGACAGCGTATTCTGAGAGTCCTTGAATACACTTGCAAGTTTTATGATGATGCAAAACAGGATGGGAAAGGGAGCGGCATAACCCATAAATTTCCCACTTGTGGTATGTTACCTAGGTTGTTTTCTATCGCTCAATTCTCACATGTATTCAGCGTCTTTTGTTGTTTGATTACTGGCCTTACGACGTATCACGTATCCCAAATTTGTCTCTGTACCCTGTAAAAGGACTTGACCCCCCCTTGATAAACGCTTTTGCTTCTGCCTGAATCGCTGTGCGATTCGTGTTTTCAGGTAGGCAAAAAGTCACTTTGCAAAGCGAGTCTCCCCCAAATTCAGGGACCAGGTTTTTATCAGCTCGCCAAACTCGGGGTGCCTGAGTTTCTCGCCAACACCTGCACGCTGGTAGCCGAGATGGCTCGGCCTGTTCAGTTGGATGTTGCCATCCAAACATTGTTAGCATTCTGGTTACCATAAGAACCGGCCTCTCCATTCTGGGCTGGGGGGAGCCTCGCTGCTGGATCGAAGGGACCCGATGCAACCAGATCTGTGGACCAGCTGGATTTCCACTCCGCTGGGCCCCAGGATCTGTGTTCCCCCGAAGGGTCCTGCGAGGCTCAGCGGTGGGGCCAGCCCCCGCTTCTCCCTCCCCCAGCCTTTTGCAGGGCCCCCCCTCTCCCCAATGGTGCATCCCTGAGGAGTTGGGACCCGGGGAGCATCTCCCTCTCGTGCAGAAGACACCTGGAGAGCATGGCGGCCCCAGCCGTTGCCAAGAACGCCCCTGTCCAAGTGCCCCGCCGGCGCAGCATCACCCAGATCTGCCCACCGCCCCGGCGCCCCATGACCCTGGCCGAGGTGTACCCGGGCTGTGAGAACGAGCGGCTCGGGGTGGCCCGGGAGACCATGCTGCAGAACCACCTCATTGCCAAGGTGGGTGGCCCGGAGAGAGGGAGGGAGGGGGGAAAAAAGGAAGGGATATTGGAAAAGGAAGGAAGGGAAGGAGGGAGGGAGGGATATTGGAAAAGGGGAGGGAGGGATATGGGAAAAGAAGGGAGGAAGGAATGGAGGGAAGGGTATGGGAAAAGGAGGAAGGGAGGAAGGAAGGCATGGGAAAAAAGGAAGGGATATTGGAAAAGAGGGAGGGAGGAAGGAAGGGTTGTGGGAAAACAGAAAAAGAAGGGAGGGAGGAAGGGAGGCAAATGGGAAAAGAAGGGAGGAAGGGGTATGGGAAAAGGAAAAAGGATGGAGGGTAGGAAGGAAGATAGGAAAAGGGAAAAAAGTGAAGGAAGGAAGATGGGAAAAGAGGAAAAAGGGAGGAAGGAAGGAGGGAGGGCCATGGGAAGAAGGGAAGGGAATGAAAGAAAGAAGGGCAGACCAGAGTAGACCAGCTGCTGTTCTCTGCATGGTCTGGATGCTCCCATATCACGTGGCCTCTGACCACCTTGGCTGAGGCCGATGGGGTTTCGAAACTGAAAGCCCATTTGGTCCAAACTATGCATTGTCCCAAGAAGTGGTGATTGTGTTTTCGGATGCCCCAGCATCGTGCTCTGAATCATAAAGCAGAGCTGGGGAACGGGGGCTTTCCAACAGGAGGGGTATCTGCCCTCCCATGACCCACAGCCAGCGTGGCCTCGGTTAAGGATGATGGGAGCCGTAGTCCCACATTTGTAAGGCTCGACCCGAGCAAATCCATCAAGCGATAAACGTTGCAACCTCCCGTAGCCCCGAAAAGTTGCTGTGAACTTGCAGGGCTGGGATACCTGGTCAACAAGTGCCCTGTGCTCTGACTCTTAAGCTTCAGGAATGCGGCAACTGCCGGAGAAGGACGATCTTAAGGAGCAGGTAAAATGCAAATTTTGCATGCTGAAGAAAAGGAATTGCTTACCTTTTCTGAACACTAGAGGGCAGCACGGAATGCTATAATTTCTTGGCTTCTGCTTGGAACAGCTGATGCCAAAGGGGAGCCTTCCAGGGCTGTTGGAACTACAATTCCCAGAATTCCCAGTAGCATGCTGTTTGGGAATTCTGGGAGCCCTGCTCCCCATATCTTTGAAAGGCAAAAGTGGGGGAAACGTGGAAACGGAGGAGGGAAGAGGGGTTTTTGGTTGTGGCAAGTACTGGGACGATTCTAGCCTTGAAGCACCTCTACCTGGCATCTTGTCCCAGAGACTGTGAGTTTTAAGGCTACCCTGCCTGGTTTATCATTGCTTTTTATTGCTATTAATAATTTTTAGGGAAGAATTTTATACAATAACGAAAGCAGTACAAATTTAAGAGGAAAAGCGTCAAGAAAAATAGTGAATAGGTAAAGAAAGGAAAAAGAAAAAAAAGTATAAAAAAGCGATTTCTGATGTTCTTGACAGCAGTTGCAAATAAATTTATCATCTGTCCTCCCTCTTTAAGGTTGCATCATAATTCCCTTCTTCCCATATTTTACTCCATTATATATATGTATACATTAAAAATATATAAATTATATATATATATATATATATATATGTATATATATATAATATAAAATAGAAATTATATATATCTGTATAAATATAAATATATATTTATGTTTATAATTATTAATATAATATATGTGCATGATTTACATGCAGTTACAGGAATCTGGTTCTTAAAGCACACTGCATTTCCCTTGAAAGCGAACCATGCAAGCAACTTTCCATTTAGGAAAAAGTACAGTTTCAGTGTACTTCACAATGAAGTACAGTGTACTTCACTTCAGCAAAGGATCGTTACCTTGCCGTGGTGCTGGAGCTTGAGCACCTCAGTGATGCCATGAGCTAAACCGTGAAGGGCCACCCAAGACGGGAAGGTCATGACAGAGAGGTCAGACTAAATGCGATCCCTGGGGAAGGTAATGGCAACCCACCCCAGTATTCTTGCCGTGAAAACTAAATGGATCAGTACAACCAGAGATATGTCGGTATACCATCGGAAGATGAGACCCCCAGGTCGGAAGATGGTCAAAATGCTACTGGGGAGGAACAGAGGATGAGTTCAACTAGCCCCAGACGTGATGACGCAGCTAGCTCAAAGCCGAAAGGACGGCTAGCGGCCGATGTTGCTGGTGGTGAACGGCGAATCCGATGTTCTAAGGATCAACACGCCATTGGAACCTGGAATGTAAGATCTATGAGCCAGGGCCAATTGGATGTGGTTATTGGTGAGATGTCAAGATTAAAGATAGACATTCTGGGCATCAGTGAACTGAAATGGACTGGAATGGGCCACTTCACATCAAATGACCACCAGATCTACTACTGTGGACAAGAGGACCACAGAAGAAATGGAGTAGCCTTCATAATTAATAGCAAAGTGGCTAAAGCAGTGCTTGGATACAATCCAAAAAATGATAGAATGATCTCAATTCGAATTCAGGGCAAGCCATCTAACATCACAGTGATCCAAATATACGCCCCAACCACAAATGCTGAAGAAGCTGAAGTAGAGCAGTTCTATGAGGATCTGCAGCACCTACTGGACAACACGCCTAAAAGAAATGTAATTTTCATCACGGGAGACTGGAATGCTAAGGTGGGCAGTCAAATGACACCTGGAATTACAGGTAAGCATGGCCTGGGAGAACAAAACAAAGCAGGACATAGGCTGATAGAATTTTGCCAAGACAACTCACTCTGCATAACAAACACTCTCTTCCAACAACCTAAGAGACAGCTTTATACATGGACTTCACCAGATGGACAACACCGAAATCAGACTGACTACATCCTTTGCAGCCAAAGGTGGCGGACATCTGTACAGTCGGTAAAAACAAGACCTGGAGCTGACTGTAGTTCCGATCACGAACTTCTTATTGCACAATTTAGGATCAGACTAAAGAGATTAGGGAAGACCCACAGATCAGCTAGATATGAGCTCACTAATATTGCTAAGGAATATGCAGTGGAGGTGAAGAATAGATTTAAGGGACTGGACTTAGTAGATGGGGTCCCGGAAGAACTATGGACAGAAGTTCGCAACATTGTTCAGGAGGCGGCAACAAAATACATCCCAAAGAAAGAGAAAACCAAGAAGGCAAAATGGCTGTCTGCTGAGACACTAGAAGTAGCCCAAGAAAGAAGGAAAGCAAAAGGCAACAGTGATAGGGGGAGATATGCCCAATTAAATGCAAAATTCCAGAGGTTAGCCAGAAGAGATAAGGAATTATTTTTAAACAAACAATGCGCGGAAGTGGAAGAAGACAATAGAATAGGAAGGACAAGAGACCTCTTCAAGAAAATTAGAAACATCGGAGGTAAATTCCAGGCCAAAATGGATATGATAAAAAACAAAGATGGCAAGGACCTAACAGAAGAAGAAGAGATCAAGAAAAGGTGGCAAGAATATACAGAAGACCTGTATAGGAAGGATAACAATATCGAGGATAGCTTTGACGGTGTGGTCAGTGAGCTAGAGCCAGACATCCTGAAGAGTGAGGTTGAATGGGCCTTAAGAAGCATTGCTAATAACAAGGCAGCAGGAGACAACGGCATCCCAGCTGAACTGTTCAAAATCTTGCAAGATGATGCTGTCAAGGTAATGCATGCTATATGCCAGCAAATTTGGAAAACACAAGAATGGCCATCAGACTGGAAAAAATCAACTTATATCCCCATACCAGAAAAGGGAAATACTAAAGAATGTTCAAACTATCAAACAGTGGCACTCATTCCACATGCCAGTAAGGTAATGATCAAGATCCTGCAAGGTAGACTTCAGCAATTCATGGAGCGAGAATTGCCAGATGTACAAGCTGGGTTTAGAAAAGGCAGAGGAACTAGGGACCAAATTGCCAATATCCGATGGATAATGGAAAAGGCCAGGGAGTTTCAGAAAAACATTATTTCTGTTTTATTGACTATTCTAAAGCCTTTGACTGTGTGGACCATAACAAATTGTGGCAAGTTCTTAGCGGTATGGGGATACCAAGTCATCTTGTCTGCCTCCTGAAGAATCTGTATAACGACCAAGTAGCAACAGTAAGAACAGACCACGGAACAACGGACTGGTTTAAGATTGGGAAAGGAGTACAGCAGGGCTGTATACTCTCACCCTACCTATTCAACTTGTACGCAGAACACATCATGCGACATGCTGGGCTTGAGGAATCCAAGGCTGGAGTTAAAATCTCTGGAAGAAACATTAACAATCTCAGATATGCAGATGATACCACTTTGATGGCTGAAAGCGAAGAGGAACTGAGGAGCCTTATGATGAAGGTGAAAGAAGAAAGTGCAAAAGCTGGCTTGCAGCTAAACCTCAAAAAAACCAAGATTATGGCAACCAGCTTGATTGATAACTGGCAAATAGAGGGAGAAAATGTAGAAGCAGTGAAAGACTTTGTATTCCTAGGTGCGAAGATTACTGCAGATGCTGACTGCAGTCAGGAAATCAGAAGACGCTTAATCCTTGGGAGAAGAGCAATGACCAATCTCGATAAAATAGTTAAGAGCAGAGACATCACACTGACAACAAAGGTCCGCATGGTTAAAGCAATGGTGTTCCCCGTAGTAACATATGGCTGCGAGAGCTGGACCATAAGGAAGGCTGAGCGAAGGAAGATCGATGCTTTTGAACTGTGGTGTTGGAGGAAAATTCTGAGAGTGCCTTGGACTGCAAGAAGATCCAACCAGTCCATCCTCCAGGAAATAACGCCAGACTGCTCACTTGAGGGAACGATATTAAAGGCAAAACTGAAACACTTTGGCCACGTAATGAGAAGACAGGACACCCTGGAGGAGACGCTGATGCTGGGGAGAGTGGAGGGCAAAAGGAAGAGGGGCCGACCAAGGGCAAGATGGATGGATGATATTCTAGAGGTGACGGACTCGTCCCTGGGGGAGCTGGGGGTGTTGACGACCGGCAGGAAGCTCTGGAGGGGGCTGGTCCATGAAGTCACGAAGAGTCGGAAGCGACTGAACGAATAAACAACAACAACAGTTTCATTTATGACGCCCTCCCTTCCAAAAAAAAAAAATGCAAAGAGCTTTGAGGGGGATTTCCCCCTGAGAAATGCCAGGCACAGAACGAAAATCTGCGGCACGCCTCAATCCCATTTGAGAATCTCTCAATGCGTGTACGATATTGTGCACCTTTCTTCTCTGGCCACGAGAGGGCAGCCTCTCCCCAGTTTCCTTTCTTTCTCAACCGTCTTCACTGGGGAATCTTTTAAAAGTTGCTTCAAAAGGGAGAGGGCGCCTTTTGGGGGGGGGGGCAATAGCCCCCCTTTGGCTGTTGATTGATGTGCAGGGGCTCCTCTTCCAAAAAGGGAATTGGTCCAAGAGAAGAAGGGGTTCAGGCCAGGAGGAGACTATGTTTTAATCAGCATTAACACGGATGTATGTTTGTATTCAACAATCCCATTTCTTTCTGAGAAGCTACAATGTAGAATATCACATTATCTACAGTCTTGGTGGGGGGGGGGGAATGTCCTGAGTGTTTTTCTTAGCAGGGTATCTAAAAGTGAAGTCTTCCTAAAATCAAGCTATTATGTGGACATCCATTTTGATCTCTTGACAATATTATAGAACGGGTTCTTGGCCAGGAGCCATATAGTCTTCTAGGGGCCCTTAGATATTTCAAGGGGGCCCCAGGCAAGAAACATATAACTGGGAGGGCCACGACAAGTACCGAGGGGGCCACGGAAAGCAAAACATATTATATTGCCGATACTGTCTTGTTGATGAGAGAAAATGTATGCGTTCCTGTTCCATGTCTGTGTCTGCTCATGGGGCCTGGTCAGGGATGGGGGGCCACTGGAGAAAAACAAGGTTGGAAGGGGCCATGGATGAAAAAAGGTTGAGAAACCTTGATATGGAAGACGTTTCTTACTGCCTCCTTCAAGAATTATTGTGAACTTTCTAGTCTAGTCTACAGTCGGGGAATTTGTTGCATTTGAGACTTTCTCTCTCCCTCTCTGTCTCTTTTTCTTTCTTTTCTTCCTTCCTTCCTTCCTTTCTTTCCTGCCCCTCCCCTCCCCTCCTCCCTCCCTCCCTTCCTTCCTCTCATTCCCATGTCCGACCTTCCTTCCTCCCTCCCTCCCTTCCTTCCTTCTTTCCAATTTAAATGTGTCCTTTGACATCCTTCCCCCAAGGGACACTTTTTAATTTACTCTTTTGCTTAATTACAATATTTCGTTTCCATTCGTCGAATGAAAACCAGGGGGGCCAAACTGGATCTCTGATACAATGAATTATCCTTGGCAGATGATTGTCATAAAGATCTGTGCCTATATTGTGCCCATGCAGAGATTTCAAAAGTGCGCATTTTGAAGGATAACAATGTTTTTGTGGATGGGCTGGCTTCAAAATGCAAATTAAATCAATTCCTTTCCCCCCTTACTAGACCCAGGAAAGTTCTTATGGCATATAGAAAATCCCATTTCAGTTCAGCCAGTAAAAAATTATTAGGTATTATGGACAGCGGCTGTATCAACAAAATTGGGATAGATGAAACAAGGGTCCAGTGCAAAATGGATTTCTGTTTTCCTACGATTTAGACAATTGATGCGTTTCTATTGCACAAAAAGGGTGATAAATCAGCAGCTGGTGCAAAAGTTGTGAAATCTGTGCATGGCAAATCTTTTTTTATACTCAGAGGCAGAGGAGATCCCCAGAAGCTCTTGGAATGGGTTCATGCAACAGGTTAAAATCCTAAACTTAATAGAACTTAATCTCTTCCCATCAAGTGCTATGCTAAAACATAAGATTCTGGGGCCACAGGCTTTGCCCCACATGTGACAATGAAGGCTACACTCACAGCTGTCTTGAACTGCCAGCAACTCAATGCCAGCTCAGCCCAGCTTAGCGTCTTCTGCACATCTGGATTTTAGGTGTGCATTGCACCTCTCCAATTTAAATGGGAATGGGTTGGGGGGTCTTCTTTCCTGCCATCTCCTCTTTTAGAGCCAAGTGTGGGTGGCAGCCTCTCTGATGACTCTACCCAAGGGGAAAATAAATAAATACATAAATACATGCAGCTCATCAGAGGCAAGAACAGAGAACCTTGTAGGGCCAGTAAACAGAGGAAGTTTGGTGGCTTCTTCTCAGCTGTCTTGCTGAAACCTCAGAATGGATTAGTCTGCAAAGGCAGACCAACCGATTCTACAAAAGCCAACAGCGTGCTTCATCTTCAGATTCACCCAGGCTTGACCAATCTGGATGGTGTTTAGCCAACTGAAAACCAGCCACTCAGTTGGCCAAGAAGTTGATCATCTGGAAGCCCACCTTGAAAAATCTGCAGTGGAGGTGCTGAGGACAGCCAAGAAGAGCTGAGCAGCAATTAGACATCCAAACCAGCCTGCCTTTGATCTGGTTGGCCCTGCTTTCCGCCTACTCGGTGCCCTACAGAGATGTTGGCTTTCAAGCCCCATCAGTTCTTTAATTGAAGACAGGGCATGGGCATACTCTTCACCGGTTCACTTCTCCCCCATCCCCGAGAATGTCATGGCATTTCTCTGCTGATTAGAAAGAAATTTCAAAAGCCATTTGTCTTTCATCCCATGGAATGAGTCCTGGGAGAGGACAAAAGAGGGAGAAACATTGCTCTGCCTGGTGGTGAATTACATGCTCAGGCCTGTCCTCGGTTCTATGATGTTGGTCTTTGGATTGTGGGTCTTAAATTTCTCCCAGGGAAGTTGAGGGGAGTTTTAGCTGTGCAGAAGACCCCAGGTTCACAGCTTCTCCAGAGACATTAGGGAAAGCCTATCTTCCCCGCAGCATTCCACCATCTCTTCACCTTTGGTCACCTGGAGACCTCCTTGATGCGCCCTAGGCAAGCAGGTCTTTCTGAACATGATCCAGCCAAGCGGTGTCCATCCCTTGGAACCACTGTCCCCAAAAGGCTAAAAGCTGGAGGAAAGAAAAAATGGGGACAGGTAGAAAGTGGAGGACCGGTGGGGGGAAAGGGAGAAGAAGATAGGTGCAGGTCCGTCTCTGGGAATCAGGGATCGTTGGGGCGTATGACCCGAAGGATAAAATAGTTATTATCAGATTAGCCTTTGCCATGAAAAGCACAGCCACTAACTGCATTCCTCGTTAGTTAGCATTTAGATAGGATGGAGCAGAGCTACAATAGGCATCAAAGCTGAACTCTGGGACTCTGTGAAGGGATTAATTTCTTTAAGCAACATGACTACCCGGGCCCTCTTCTCATTATTCACTCTTGTCATCCTCAATGTTAGATTTGATTGAAGATTATACCATTTAGGCCTTTCCCCCTCTGAAAAGCGAAAAAAAGCAACAAGGAGGATTGAAGGCGGCATCCTTCGCTCAGAGCCCCGTCAATACAGGGGATGTCGCCGAGCCTAATTCTGCTTCATTTAAACTTCATCAACTCTTCCAACCAAGTGGAAAGATCTTGAAATAGGTTTCCGTAAGCAGCGAGCCCCAAGCTCTTCCTTTTGTGAGTTAATTTATTCTGTTTTCTCTAGGCCCCCGCCCATTCCACCCTTTGCTCTTTTTTTCTTTTTTGTCCTTCGCTCCCTCCTGATTATCTTTCTAATTCGACCCCTTTTCGCTTTCTTTCCCTGATGTCGAAAATGAGATTACAGTATTTAAATGACTATGATAATCAATCCGGGGACCCGGAGCCGAGATTGAGGTTAATTTTTCTTAGCAGAACAAAGAAGCGTGATGCCGGTGGGAGATAGAAAGTGCAATTTGTATTTGGAAATCTTAGCTCGCTGCTAACTAGGAGATTGTCGGGAACTTGGTGTGTGTGTGTGTGTTTTCCACTGAGCTGGACACACCTCCTGAAAGAGCAGAAATGTAATTTGGAGCCGATAAGCAGCTAACAGCCTTCAATCGGCAATTTTAATAGGAAAAGGAGTCACTTACATGGAGCAGGTCTCACTCGGCTTCATTTTATTTAAGCACACCTTTGATTTGGTTCTCTTTCTTGGCGATGTTGTGAAGATTGGACAAGGAGCCCTTGGCTACGAAAACTCTTGCAAGGAGGAAAACTTGCCTGCACCTAAATGAGGGCGTGGAACAGAAGCTCCAGGAATTACATCCGAGAGAAATTCAGAAACAGAAATTATATCTGAAGCAAGTTCTTGAGGTGGACGGGACATGCAGATAAGGCTGGTATTGATGAACCAGGATGTCCACAGCAAAGTGGGGATAGCCATAGCAAGCTCTGCCTCACAGTGACATCACTGCCCCAGCTCCATCTTTACCTTCCTGTGTCCTGATGCTGTTGTGGGGCAGGTCCCCTCCCTTCCCCATCTGGAAAAGGCCTGTAGGCAGAGCTGCCCCTTGAAGCCTCCCCTTGGGGTTGAATGGGAAGGTGAGAAGCCAAGGAGGCTGGAGATGGCTGGAGAGAGGATGATGGGTTCCCATCTTTCTGTCTCTCTGCAGCCTCCCTGGCTGCCCTCACTTCCCCATCTGCCACAAAGATCTCCCTCTTAAGGTGCCCCCTTGAGACTGAATGGGAGAAGCCAAGGAGGCTGCAGAACAATGGAGAGAGGATGGCCTGTTCCCCATCTTTATATCCCTCTGCAGCCTCCCTGGCTGCTCACCCTTCCCTATCTAAAAATGCCTCTTGGGAAGAGCTCTCTCCTGAGGGCTCCCCGTGGTATTGAATGGAAGGGTGAGAAGCCAGGGAGGCTACAGAAAAATGGAGAAAGGAATGTTTGTCCCCAACTCTCTCTCTCTGCAGCCTCCTTGGCTGCTTGTCCTGACACTGTAATGGGCAGAAGGAATAACCTTGAGGAACAGGAGGAAGAGCCACTACTAAGACAAGGTCAAATGAAAGGAATCTGAGTCTGGGCTGGAACTGTAACCTGAGAAAGCATCTCAGACAAGACCCTCCCTGGTTCTCATGAAGATAGGAGGGAGGGAGGAAGTACATTCAGACTTGCAAGATTCTGTTACAAGAGCTCTATTATAAAAGTAGTATTGGCCTGCATGACTTTGGGTTCCTAGTGGGGTCTACTTTGAAAGGCTGACACCCCTTAGGTGGGAAGCCAAGGAGGCTGCAGATAGATGGAGAAAGGATTGTTTTTTTCCTCATTTCTCTCGCTGCAGCCCCCCTGGCTGCCTACCTTTCTGAACCTCAAGAAGTCCAGGAATTTCAACTCGAGGTTGAATGGAATCTTCATGGACTTCTTCACATGGTCCAAAATCCACAAAATCCTCCCAAAGTCCATTTGTTTGTAAAAGGGGGGGGGGACCTCCAAGTTTGATGCCAAGGGGGCGGGGAGGAGGAAGAAATAATAATAATAATAATAATAATAATAATAATAATAATAATAATGGTATTTCCACTGGAGAAATTTACACCCCCAAGACTTGCATCCTGCCACATTACCTAAATAAAGAACGTCATCTGACCAATTTGCATTAAAAATGGATTTCTGGGGAAGATGCACAGGGAATCTTCTAAGCTCGGGGAAAAGTTGCGTTTAAAAATTCAGCACATTGGGGAAATGGAGGTAGAAAGTGAGGTGTTTTGTCTTTTTTATGGAACTTTTTAACAGTTGGGGGGGGGACCTATAGACCCGAATTTAGCTCTACTAATTGAGATAGCAAGAACGCATCTGATGTTCCCTAGACGGCGGTCCCTATTTTAAAAAAAAAACAGCACCAGGGTGAATTATATAAAGGAACCCTTTGTGTTAAGAATTGTTTGTTTTATTACTGCAGCCTTTTGGTTAATCATGTTCTTTAGTGGCAGATTCGCTTTCGGCTAATATTGACTTGCCAAGGGGAAATTAAAACCCCATTAAGAGATGGGTACAGTAGCTGCTTATCAAAGTAAAGCTTGTCATTAATTGGTTTTGTCAGATATCGCTTAACACACACAAAGCAGTTTGGAGGAGGGCAGGAAACAAGACAGAAGACAAGACCCTCAGCTTTGAAAAAAGGTCATACACCCTCCTACACACACACCCCGCAAAAATAAATGAACGAGGCAATAAGACAGATTATTAGCCGAGTTGGAAAATATGTTCGGCGCTGCCTTTAAGAAGAAAAAAAATCAAAAGAGTTAATAGCCAAGATGGGTTTAAACATGCCAGACACCAGATCAGCATATGGCTACATGAAAAAAAAAAGGGGGGGGAGGTACTGTAACCGATCAATTATATTTTATGTAAACAGCTGCTCTTTCTAATGGCAAGTATTTTGCACGGTTTCCTGGTGCCACTGTCGCTTTTTTCATTGAAGGGGGCTATTTCCAAATTTGGGGGCGGGGGTTATTAAAAGGAGCAATGGGGGGGGGGAAATCATCATTTGAAAGTCAGCTGTTCCATTAGGTCAAATCAAGTCCTGGATGTCTTTACTTTTCTAAAACGGGGCTTACATCCAAAACATGGCACCAAACTCCCTTGGGCGCCACCCACCTGCCGTATTTGGGATATGACGTGTCTCCGGGGCTGAAGATAACATTTGATTTATTGCAGTGGGTAGGAAAAAGTGTGTGACATACATGGATTGTGTTGAGATTTTCCATTTTCTTCCTTTGCTTTGGATTTTTGTCTTTGGGGCTGCTTTGGCAGACTCCTCTGATTATTTCTTAGTTTTTGCATTCTGCAAATGTTCAGGTTCCTCCATAGCTAGATTATTCTCTTTCCATGGGCATTCAGTGTGTGAGATTTTTTTTTTTCACGTCTCACAGTATCCCTCCTTTCTATCCAAAATCCCTTGTAATTGGCGTAGGGTTGCAAGCTGCTAAGAAATACAAGTAGTCCTCACTACTTTAGTGATGGTTCAGATTTACGGCAGTGCTGAAAAAACTGACTTACAACTGGTCCTCACACTTATGACCGTCACAGCGTTCCCCACAGTTACATGATCGCGATTTGGGCACTTGGCAACCAGTTCGCATTTATGACAGTTGCAGCATCCCATGGTTATGTGATCACCATTTTCAACCTTCCCAGCCGGCTTCTGGCAAGCAAAATCAATGGGGAACCACATGATTTGCTTAACGACCACGTGGCTTGCTTAAATCCCACAGTGATTTGCTTAATGACCATTGCAAAAAAAGATCATAAATCCGGTTGGATTTGCTTAATGGCCGCTTTGCTTAGCAACCGAAATTCTGGTCCCAGTAGTGGTTGTTAAGCGAGGACAACCTGTAGGCAATAAAGAAGATTTCAAGAAGAAGATGAAAACTTCTGCACAAGTTGAAAAGAGGCATGAAAGTTCATCTTTGGTATTTTGTTTTGCTGGTGAACGAGCGGAATAATTTTTAAAAAAATGTTTATATTACAGCTCATCTTTGCCAACTCTTATCAACCAATCCTGTTTTGAAGGTTCCTGTGATTCACCGGTCCTTGTTCTCCTACCTTCTCCACTTCAGAAGATCTTAGAACTTTCCTGTCTGATGGAGAACATTCCATCTTGACCTTGTCTCGCCCACGATGCTGGCTTGGTGCATAGCAAATCACTGGACAGACGGGCCTTGGCCCGGTCCAGCAGGACTATTGCCATATTCATTCATAGGGCCCTCCTCACAAGTAGAAACATCTGCAGTGGCTTTTGCTTAACCTGGGTGTTAAGCTTGCAATGCTGTTTTCAGAATGGACTTTTGGTAGGATACATTGCGGAAACAACCTCGGTTCATCAGACTTCTGTTTGATGCCCTCCCCCAGCTGTTTGGGAACAAAGAGAAATGTTTTCCTGCCCCGTTTTGGGAAGTCTGCAGTTGACCATTAGCATCATGAAGACAGTAGCCTGGATGAGTCTCCTCACTTTCTTGACATCGCAGCATTCTTTGCGGATTCTGAGCAAGGACCAAGAGAACACAGGCTCGCAAAACCTTTATTTCTTACAGGGTCAGGGAGGTGGAAAATTAAGGGATGATTCCCGAATTCAACCCACTGATCTCAGCTTATTCCTGAATTTAACGGCTGTATGATTTTGCTCGACATTTTTAATTGATCACGAATGCCCAGTGACGAGAACCCTGCCTATTGCGGTTAGTAATTTATCCCCACATCCTATGGAACCACCTCCCCAGTGGCTCAGAGAAAGCCATGAAATTGTTTCAATAGATTGGGAGATAGTTATGATGTGTTTGCAGCAGATACCACACCATAATAAATTGTCAAATTAATAAGGATGTGGCAAATGCCTCTGCTACAACTCGACTTCTGAAAGTCTGTGTAGGGAGGAATAATTTATGGATATGATCCTGCAAATTTAGGAGAACAATGAATTGCTGGTTTCATGTGCTCATCCAATATGAGGCAGTGCAATTGTTTTGCAAGGGGCAAATGCTGTTTTGTGTGTTTCTCAGCTAAGCAATGGGAAAGTATTGTTATTAATTATTATTGTTGTTGCTACTTCTTAATCAGACCGCATAATTCTCTTCTACTCATTAACCTCAGCCTGCCTTTGAGAAATGGTGTTCTGTGTCTCAAGTGCTACTGAGCTTTACAAAATGGAAGTTGATCAATACAAATTGGTCAGAGAGGTTTCCATAATGTCCTTTTAAAGCACCCCTCACAAATTCACATCTGTCTTCCATGCTGCCTCCAGCAGTCGCCACCGAATTCCGGTTTTCAGTTGGACGGAAATAGAAAGCAATTCAATGCTAAGGCTGTGCATCTCAGCCAGGATTCAGTTCAAACCATCAGTTTGATTCAGCCAACTGGCTTTGATAAACGCATCGGCCATGCATGTCTCAAGAGGCCCCGGGTTAAATTCAGGGGCTGGGTGCAATCCAGAATGATTTGGAAGTTCAGTTCAAAGCTTCCGTGCAGGGAGTGTGGATCAAATCCTCCAGGGACTGAAGTGTCCAATAGAAACTTGGCACAGCTTTATTAAGTCGGTAGAGATGTTCACTCTTGAGTTATTTATTTAATCTGATTTGTTTTGTTCTGGCACCACCGGTGGGGTGGGGTGAATGTGGACTCCACGGGATAAAACTCATCTCTGTCTAAAAGCTTTGGGCCTATCATGACCCCGAATATTAAGATGGTGTGATTTTAAATCATAGATCTTTGCCAAAGTAAACCAGAATCTTCCTTTACTATCCTCAAGACCTCTTCAGGACCCTTGCTAAGAAAGATTCTAAAATATCTAAGAAAAATTAGAGGAAATGCTATGACGTATTGTGCAAACTATAGAACAGGACTTGGCTGCGATCGGACTCCTGCTGTTTGCACCCACATCGCCTTTTGCCCTGTCCTTGTTGCTGATTCGTTCAGTCGCTTCCGACTCTTCGTGGCTTCATGGACCAGCCCACGCCAGACCTTCCTGTCGGTTGTCACCACCCCCAGCTCCCCCAGGGACGAATCCGTCACCTCTAGAATATCATCCATCCACCTTGCCCTTGGTCGGCCCCTCTTCCTTTTGCCCTCCACTCTCCCCAGCATCAGCATCTTCTCCAGGGTGTCCTGTCTTCTCATTATGTGGCCAAAGTACTTCAGTTTTGCCTTTAATATCATTCCCTCAAGTGAGCAGTCTGGCTTATTTCCTGGAGGATGGACTGGTTGGATCTTCTTGCAGTCCAAGGCACTCTCAGGATTTTCCTCCACCACCACAGTTCAAAAGCATCGATCTTCCTTCTCTCAGCCTTCCTTATGGTCCAGCTCTCGCAGCCATATGTAACTACGGGGAACACCATTGCTTTAACTATGCGGACCTTTGTTGTCAGTGTGATGTCTCTGCCCTTAACTATTTTATCGAGATTTGTCATTGCTCTTCTCCCAAGGATTAAGCATCTTCTGATTTCCTGGCTGCAGTCAGCATCTGCAGCAATCTTTGCACCTAGAAATACAAAGTCTTTCACTGTTTCTACATTTTCTCCCTCTATTTGCCAGTTATCGATCAAGCTGGTTGCCATAATCTTGGTTTTTTTGAGGTTTAGCTGCAAGCCAGCTTTTGGACTTTCTTCTTTCACCTTCATCATAAGGCTCCTCAATTCCTCTTCACTTGTCACTCTTCACCCTGTCCTTAAAGCGTAATAATACAAATAATAAATAATACAAATACTGCACCTGTCCAGAAGACACAGGTGAACCAATATGCATCTGGGAAGGTGGTGAATCAACCGTCTAAACCAACAACTTACTCACTCAGTCTTTGAAAAGTCCTTCTTCAGTAATCAACTTTGTCAAGATTTCTCAGTGGGGATTTTCATCTCAGTATCTGGCTGGCTTTGCTTGTGCTTTTTAACTAGCCAGGATTGGATCTAGCAGGTTGGTACTGGATGGGAGACCACACCTTGGCTAAACCTGGAAGTCAAAAAAATATCCCAGAAGGGAGTAACAAACCACTTCCATATTGTGACAACGAACATGGCATGGGGATGTCCTTGGAATCACTAGGAGTCTAGCTTGATGCAAGAAGTCTTTTCCTTTTATATTTTTAGCGCTCGGAGGTAGGTCAAGTCAAGAAACGGACTCTACTAGTGTAATGGGATGTGGGAACAGCCTTGGAAGACAGGAGGGGGAGCTGCAGACTGGACAACTTGGGCGTACAAGGTATCTCAGCCCACAGAAGGAAACGGGGCATGGGAAGCATCTCAGAAGGGACCCTCCCTAGTTTTCTGGAGAGAAAAAGGAGTAAAAGGGGAGGAATACTTTCAGACTTGCAAGATTCTGTTAACGCAACCTGACAAAAAAGATGGAGCTAGTATTCCTGGTTGTGCATCTTGTCTGCACTCACAACTAGACCTCTACTGTATTGTTAAAGGGTGTGATAACAGAATCTTGAAAGTCTGAGAGGGATTTCCTCTTCCCCGTCTTATACCTAAGAGAATCAAGATGGGACCATCTTGAGTTTCTTTCTCAGCCTCTCCTGCTTATCCGCACTAAGCTGGTGCTTACGTAGCCAGCCTCGTACTCCTCTTTCAAGGCCATCTCTGTACTTTCCTACACGATCGCAGATTGAAACGCTGAGTAACTTATCGAGGGGGGTGGTGGAGGCTTTGTGGCAAGCAGGCCCTTGAACTGAATACGCGTTGACGCTCACAAGCCAGCCTTTGAACCCTCGGGACTTGCAGAATGTCACACTTCTCTGCCACCAAGGGGCTTGCTATCTGGCCAGCATCGTTCTCACGGCACACCTCCCCATCATCAATTCCAGGGGTTAGGCTGGGCTTCCAGTAATTACTGGGTGAAGTCAACTTCTTAATAGAATTATGTTAGAGCAGTACAGTGTATTAAATGTAAAATTGGCCGTAATTTACCACGAGGGGCTGGCGGTGGGAAAAAGGAAGGTACTTCAGCTCGGCGAGTTTTAAATGAAGGTAGGGAATGCCGGCCACATGCAAATGGCTTGTTTAAAGTGCACCGTAGATTTTGCATTATTGTTTTAGCATTTAATGACTGGGAGAGCAATAAATTAAACCACAGGGGAATCTGCAGTGATGTTTGTCACTGTTTTGCAGAGGGGGTTGTTCTGGCAAAAGAAATGCATTTACTGTGGTTCACTTTCTCCTCTTCCATTTCCTTGTTAAGGGGCACTGGATAGAAACTTGGGGTCTCTTCTGCCCCCAACTCACCAAGGTACATTCACCTGGAAGACTTGAGGCTCACACGTAGACCCTCCATCGAGGTCTGGATTTTTAAAAAATACCCTGCAAACAAAGTGCATTTTAGGACCCAGTTCAGAAATGCGGGTTTCGCAAAGTGACTCATTCCAAATTGCACATTTGCACCCAAACCTTTCTGCTGATTTGAAAATAATAACAATAATAGGATTGAGGGAAAGCAATTGGAAAAAACGGAAAAACATCAGGATTTGCAGATCGAAGTTGGACGCATATGAAAGAAGAAATCCGCTGTGATACCAATCGTGACTGGGGCCCTTGGAGCAATACTAAAGGTTTCCCTTAATATTTGGGAGTCCAATAAATTCTGAATTTATCGGACCTGAACACCCTAACTGTACAAAAAAAAAAATACCTTGGTTGGAGCTGCCTATATCCTACCTTAACAATTCTTAGGTCCTTGTTTTGGACTTGGATTATTAAGTTCCCACGAGTCATTGTGGAGGAAAATCCTGAGAGTGCCTTGGACTGCAAGAAGATCCAACCAGTCCATCCTCCAGGAAATAAAGCCAGACTGCTCACTGGAGGGAATGATATTAAAGGCAAAACTGAAATACTTTGGCCACATCATGAGAAGACAGGACACCCTGGAGGAGATGCTGATGCTGGGGAGAGTGGAGGGCCAAAGGAAGAGGGGCTGACCAAGGGCAAGATGGATGGATGGTATTCTAGAGGTGACGGACTCGTCCCTGGGGGAGCTGGGGGTGTTGACGACCGACAGGAAGCTCTGGCGTGGGCTGGTCCATGAAGTCACGGAGAGTCGGAAGCGACTGAACGAATCAACAACAACCAGTCGTTGACTGTGAATCTAATATTGTAGATTACTACTTTGAAGAAGGAGAAGAAGAAGAGGAAGGGAAAGGATTAACATGGAAACAGGATGGGAAGGGTTATAAAGGAATATATGTGGACAATTCAGCAGATAAGCTCCACTGGACCATCCCTTCTCAGCCCAATCAACCTCACAGGGTTGTTGTGGTGGGGATGAAATGAAGGGGGATCCCCTTGTAAGCCTGCTTACACCTGCTCCTGAAGGAAAAAATATACAGATGTCTAACAGAGACATTTTGAAGCTAACCTGTGAAACTGACCTGGCTTTGAAACAGACCAGCCTGTCCATCCCAGCCAGCTTCTTAATTTATTCAAGACCAAAAGAATAAAAAGAGGGACTCCTTTCTGTGGACCCTTTCATCAAGCTGGCGATGAAACCCAGGCTTTACTTGTGTGGTCCTTGTAGTAGTTGGAACAGGGAACTACAACTCCCATCATCCATAGACGGTGCGGAAGTTCTCTTGTGGTAGAAATTAGCTTGACTTCGATGGGAAATCCATCCATTCCTATCATTCGGACTGGAACTGATCCCAAATACCATGCCTTCTGCTAAATCTCTTCACCATAGAGCAGTTGTAAGGTGCCTAGATGGTCCTCTTTGGACCTCTTCCTTGGAGGTTTCTCTGTGAAAAGAACATTATGGCCGATAACACAGATCTTTCAGTGTTTCTGCAAGATAACAGATTCCTTCTGCAGTTGACAGGTGCAATCCACCTAAACGTTGCCAAATCTTCTACTTCTGATCTTGGGTTTTGGCCCAGTTTTGTTGTGCAGTCTGCCTCCTAGCTGATCTTTCAGTCCTGGTGTTTAGCTGGATCTTCATTCTACCTCTTAGCTCACCTGAGCTCTTAGTGTTTTCTCATATAGTCTCCCAAGTTATTGGTCCTTTAAAAAAGGTGTTGGATTGGTTGCCGCTGTTTTTAATAATTTTAATGTAATTCTTACTCTGGGAAGCTGGGGGTGCTGTTTTGAGTCCTGCACCATGCTGCCAAGCTCTGACATAGAAAATCTCAGGCCAAGGACATAATTTAGTGTTGTTATATTAATCTTTAATTTTGTAACTAGCAGCCCTATACTTCAAAAACTGGAAATGTTGAGCTGAAGGAGATCAACTTGTTATTACTATTATTACTATTATTATTATTATTATTATTATTATTATTAGATTGTGCACATTTTCTTTTACATAAACTTAACACAAAACAGAAAATCATGTAGGATTCATCCAAGTTCAGGCTGAGACATGTTTTGATTGCACTGGCCATCAGTGGCTATATTCATAGAGCAGCCTTTGTTGATTATTGAATTAATCCACCTTCTGATTTACTGAACCACAAAAGAACCATTGGTCCAAACAGGGTGGATATGTAAAGGGTAGGGGAAGGGGAAGGAGAAGGAGACGGAGAAGGAGAAGGAGGGATGATGATGGAGAGAGAAAGGATGATGATGATGGAGAAGAAGAAGGGATGATAATGATTGATGGTGGTGGTGGTGGTGGTGATGATGGAGAAGAAGGAGATGGGCTGATGATGAAGGAGATGGGATGATGATGATGATGGAGGAGGAAAAGGAGGAGGAAAAGGAGGAAGTAGTAGAACCAGAAGCCAATTAATTAGTTTCCTTATTTTTTACTCAAGCTTCCCTTAACCAAAGGAAGAAAAATGTTGCTCTACATTTCTCCAACGACCCACCGCCCATTAATTGCCACTGGCTCTCCTTTCTGTGCCATCACATCCCAGGTCCCCTTCCTCCACCAGCTGCCCCCGCCAGCTTTCCCTGCAAGCCAAGAGCCGTTTGCCTTTCGCTAGCAGAAAGGAAGCGTTGAAATATGACGAAGGGGTCCTGGGGACGCTCCCTCTGGCCTCGGCCCCAGCGGAGCACAGCCAGACATTAAAAAAAACACCCATAACCTGTCGCCAAGCCCCCACTCCCCACTGCTCCGGGAAGGGGGTTTCCCTCCTGGCTGAGGCTGTTAGCCGCAACGTATATCTCCCGACACTAAGCACCGTCTTTCCCGGGGGCGCATTAGAATGATTTATAAACCCCATTTCTGCAGAAAACTAATAGATCAAAGCAAGGGGGGCCAGCCGCTGAAGAAGGGCTGTGAAAATAGGAGAAGTGGAAAGGTCTTAAAAAGTAGCTGGCGACTGTGTTTTTACTGTGGGGGGAGAGGAGGAATAAATAGTAGGTCAGCTGTATTTTAAGGACCTCCGATTTCTTTGCTTTTATGCTAAATGGGGGATCTGTTTGTGCACTGACCCCTGAATGGTGGATACGGTTGTTCATCGGAAAACCAACACAGAGGCCTTATTAAACCAGGAGGCTGCTGGGGATATTTTTCAGGCTCCGAAGTGACTTCAGGAACTTCATCCACATGTGGGCAGCCATGGAGCAGACGCCCAATTGTTCACTGGTGGTCAGGCCTGATCTGGTTCATCAAATACGTTTGGTTGGGGAAATCGATGCAGTTCGTAGGCCTGAGGTGTCCCAATCCACTTGAGGGTCTGAACCGGTTCAATTTCAAACTGATCCAGTCTGGCCTTTTTAACCCTCCAGTTCGAATCAGTTCCTCCACTGGATTTGATGGCTTAATGCGGAGCACTGAATGTTTGAAGCTTCATTGAAATAAGCTGATATAACAAAGATCCATCCTACTGTTTACACTGGCCAAGGTCATTTCTGGGACTCCTAGATCGTACCTTGACAAGCCTTGAGAGAAATCTGTTTAGTTCCCACCTGAAAGTAAACCCATTCTATTTCCCATTAACCAGCTGCCCCTCGAACCAAAATTTGCTTTCCTTTCGCATTTGCACCGTCTCTGAATGTTGTAATGCAGGCTGCCTTGTTTTGAATTAAAGAACGATGACAATCCAGCCTATTTTAAGAAAAGGTCTGCACAAAACAGGGCATGTTTGTGAAAATGAAGTCACAAATGCAAGTATCCCTCAGCTTCCTATACATGTTCTTTTGATTTCTCTACCGGATGAATCTGTCATTGATCTCTCATCCATGCGCTCCTTCCAACCCCCTTTTCTAGTTTATCAAGATTATGAATCATTTGCAAAGGCATTATTAGCTCAGCCATGGTGAGGAAGAACTCCTAATAAAATGAGTTGAAACAAAATATTGGCCCATGCAAAAATGGCTCGCTTGGAGGATAACATTAGCAAAGCTCAGCAAAGATCAGGAGTCGTGTTCCCCAGATTTGCATGGAGACTCAAACAACCCCTGGTATCAGTCCTCTTTTGCCCATTTCTTGTCCTTCATAACTACCTTATTATTTTCAGTGCTGTGACCAGGGATGGCCCACTGCTTAAGAACACCCAAGGAAGTGTTGCTTCTCCGGTAATGCTCTCCTGGTTCCCACTTCGCTGGCTGGTTGAGTAAAAAGTATCTCCACCAGGGTTTGCTGAATGGAATAAAGGCAGAGCAGAAATGTCTAGTTGATGTCTTCCCTCAGTGCCTGTGGTTTTGTTTCTGCTTGCGATGGGTCCAAAATAATAGGAGGAAACTCAGGGCTGGAAAGGTTGAAGTAACTGGCCCATTGGGAGAATCTCCTATGGTGGAATTAGACATTTTACGTCTACATTTTTTCTTCTAAGAAGGAGCCAGAAAGAATGCTAGGGGTTGCATATGGTTTGCACTCTCCTGTTTATTACGGCCCTAAGGCCAGACACAATAAAACTATACAATAATAACAATCTTACATTAATACATATATATATAAAAACAAAAGCGATTAACATACTACAATCCGAAATTAAGAATGAAAATACTAAAACGAATTGAAATAAAACGCTATGTTAAGAAATTCAAAATCTAAGTGATGGTGTGGTGTATTGTGCAGATGGTAGCACAAAACTGGGCAACCTGGGAGGATATTTTTGGGTCCTTGTCCAAAAGAAGTAACATGAGATAGAAGCTACTCTCCCTGCCTCGAAATTTCTTCAATAATGGATATATAAGGGTCTGTCTAGAATCCTTATATAGGGAACAATAGAACAGCATATGGCTTAGGGTTTCTATTGAGCCATCACCGCATGCACAGGAGCACCCTCGAAATGTCCAAAAAGGACTGCTGAGGGTGGTGCGTCCAGCCTGGCTAAAGTGAAAGCTTTACAAAATTTCAAAATTGTGATATTTTGGTCTGTGGAACATCTATTCCCTTAGCTAATGGCCATTTTCACAAGACGTCAGGCCACAATCTACTTCTCCACATTCCTCCACACTAGGCTAGCATGTTGTGAGAAGCTGCAGAGAGTCAGGAAGATGACCCTGGAGGAGATATGCAGGGCCATTACTTAGGCAAAAGGGGCTGAAACATTTTTTAAGTCCAGAGCTACGAGATAACATTCAGAAGCAGCTCAGATAGACACCTTCCTAATTCACATGGGTATAAGGAGGGGGAGGTCCAGCACAATCAGACTTGCAAGATGCTGCTGTATGAGCCAATCTCAATATAGTTTTTGCCTTCCTGGGGAGTGGATTTCAGGGTCTGATTTACCTAGTGGGACTGACAGAGGCCTACCAGAATCCCCAATATTCAAGATAAAAATGGTCTCAGGGAACGAGGTAATTTTGCTCCCTATATATTTCTGATAAGAATCCTTTCTTTGCATGCTCATCTGAATAAACCAGTCTCCTCCAATGTGCCACCCCACGTTTCACTGTATTGTGTGAACCCAGAAAATTAGAAATTCAGACTTGAGGTTCAGTGTGCAGTATGAAAGCCGGCATCGAATCACAGCTAGCGAGAAGGACACACGCACACATCCATTAGGGAGGAAAATGAGAGATAAATATCTCTTCACCTTCCATTTTCCTGTCTTATTTTAGTTTTCTGGTGTTAGCCAGGCTTACGAGACACATGCTACCAATTAACTGCTTCTCTTAATTTAAATGCTTCATAAATTATCTCTTGCACTGGCGGATTATCACTTCATAATGTGAGTTAGCATTTAAATAAATAGTAGTGATGTCGGAAATTAAGAAGGTTTACAGTCTGAGACGCCGGTGTAATGAAGGGGAATGCTCTGCCAGCTGAACAGGGCCTTGCAAAGGCAGAGGAGAATATTTCCCATCCTCATAGGCAAGGGGGCTCTCTGATGCATTTAGCAAGAGAAGAAATTGCGAAGAGGAACAGGCTGGTCCCAAAGCAAACGTGAGCATCTTGCCAGATCCCTCCCTGGCCAACCAGCTTTGAAGGCCATCCAAGATGGGAGAGGGTCGCCCAGCTCCATCTAGTGGGGGTGAGTTCCATCATCTAGCTAGGAGTTATCATTAATAATTATAATGTATTAGCTGAAGAGCTGTAAACCAAAGAAGTAGAAAAATAGGGAATAGGAAAAACCTGTATAAACTATGCAGTCATTGAGAGAAAGAAAGACATGTGGATAGCTGAGTTTTATAGCCATAGCCAAGACCAAATTGGTCTGAGCCAAGCCTAACTGAGACTAGCAGAAGCATCCGTAGGTTGGAGGCCTAAAAAGTCAAAATGGGGGCCATGACTATGTGATCGAAGTCCCACCAATTTTTTAATCTCCTCTGTGGATGCCCATAGATCGTCAACATCTGCATGGAGATGACTAGAAGAAACAGAGACAACTTGGTCAAAGAATATATTAGTAAGAAAACAGAGTTCCAGATTTGGCCAATTAAAGGGCAAACCGACATCAAGACAGACATGTGAACATAGGTTTTGTCAACCCCGCTAGGTAAGGTAAATCAGACCCTGAAATCCACTCCCCAGGAAGGCAAAAACTATCTTTATTGAGATTGGCTCTGATAACAGCATCTTGCAAGTCTGATTATGCTGGACCTCCTTCCCCTTCTTATACTCCTGTGAATTAGGAAGGTGTCTGTCTAAGCTGCTTCCAAGCATCATCTGGATGTTCTGGACTTAAAACATGCTTCAGCCCCTTTCGCCTATGTAATGGTTCCTGCATATCTCCATTAATGTCAACCTTACCCTCTGCTGTTTCCACCAGATACCTATGGCCTGAACAATATTTATTGTTTGTGCAAATATCATCATCACCCAGTATTACCTGACCTGGGTTAATGTGTTGTATTAACACAGCCAACAGGTCACTTTTATCCCATCATTCCTTCTCAGCTTACATTACCACATTACTACTGTTGTAACAAGGGATTAGAGGATCTGAAGCGAAGTCACCTTGAGCTTCTGGAAGGATGATGAAGATGAAGATGAAGATGATGATGGCAACTTTTTAAAGTCCCAGCTGCCTTCTAAGCTTGGGGGGCAGTGTTGTTTTTTTTTAAGTGGCAGCTACTTGGTACCTTTCATATCAAATGTCTTTTTTCCTCCTTTTCCAGTTGATCTTTTTAATCAGGGTGCGTGTGTGTGTGTGTGTATAAAACTCCTGTTCTTATAAAAGGATTGGAAGCCAAGCGCATTTTAAGCTGCCTTTTAAGAAGTCAATAAGTCAGCTCAAAATCATTTAAAGCTTCTTAAATAGGATTATATTTGATTTCTTACGGGAATTGTGGGGTACATGGTGACAGAGACGGTCAGTCCTTCACAGAGTTATGATGATAGCAAAAGATGGCATCCTGGATCCAAAGCACTCTGGGGAAGGGTCCATGCCGCAGGCCGAGAGGATCGTATTGATTTTCCCTTTCAGGTGATCGCCTTGTTCTTTCCTTGCAAGAATAGGTATACAAACTTGATTGATTTAGTCATTTGACCATATCAAAAGTTAAAACCAATACAAGTATGCAGGTAAATACAAAGAAAATAATAGAACAAATTCATAATAATGAATTGTCACCCCTACAGTTAACCCCAACCTGTTCTAAATACTCTGTCCTCTTCGAAATGGCCTTTGATCAATCAATCAATCAAACCTATATTGGCATTATAAAAGCAATAAAATACAAAAGGCATTAACATATCAGGAGAGTAACAAAGAAAGAGCCACACTCATTGAAAAATTGGATTACATTTCCTTTTAGGTACTTCCTCTAGGAATTTGGCAACAATTCGGGTGGTTTCAGATACAGTGTTACTCAGTAGATACTCGCAAGATGTAAAAACTGGCTCACTGAGCAAGATGTACAAACACATTCCCAACCATGAGAGGCTCTGTCTCTGTGGCAGTCCGGATACAATTGGTCACATCATCTTTGACTGCCACTTACTTGTGTCTCTTTGGCATGAATTACTCTCAAAACCTTTACAGGGTAAATATCCATTAAATGCTGTAAATACTCTATCGCCTTGCCAATGGCCTTAGATATAAAGAGTGCAAGTCTTACTAGTGATAGGCAGGTCTGTTCCCCTTGCAAGAACAGGTTACCTTCTGCCCAAACTAGTCAAAAGTGGTGGAAATGTTTGAGTAGTTTTTTTAAAAAAATAATAATAAATTGAGAAAAGGTGCTTCCATAATTCCCTGTGATATGACATAAAAATAGCTCTACAGCCAGATCAGGCCAAGGCCCCATCTAGGCCAGTCCTGGAGTGGCCAACCAGAGGAATTCTCCAATGTTTTCTCAAGGGCAGGACTCCCGCTTAGCTGTAATAGCAGCATTGCTAGTGAAAAAGACCACTCCTGAGGTCTCCCCTTGGGATTGAATGGAAGGATGGGAAGCCAGAGAGGCTGCAGAAGGCTGGAGAGAAGATTTCTGCTCCCCATCTCTCTGTCCCTCTGCAGCCTCCCTGGCTGGTCTCAATTCCCCATCTCAAAAAGCTGCAGAAAGATCAACCTCCTGAGGTCTCTCCTTGGGATTGAATGGAAGAGTGGGAAGCCAGAGAGGCTGCAGAAGGCTGGAGAGAGGACTGTCTGTTCCCTGTGTCTTTATCCCTCTGCAGCCTCCCTGGCTGCTCTCACTTCCCCTTCCGAGAAGCCCCCTTGGCAGAGCTGCCCCTTGAAGTCTCCCCTTGGCATTGAATGGAAAGGTGGGAAGTCAAGGAGTCTGTAGATGTTGGAGAGAGGACTCTCTTCTCCATCTCTCTGTTGCTCTGTGGCCTCCCTGGCTCCTCCTCTTCTGAATCTCGAGAAGGTCCAACAAGAGGATTTCTGACCTGAGGTCTCCCCTTGGGATTGAATGGAAGAGTGGGATGCCAGAGAGGCTGCAGAGGGCTGGAGAGAGGATTGTCTGTTCCCCATCTCTCACTCTGCAGCCTCCCTGGCTGTCCATGCTTCCCCATCTGGGAAATTCCTGGGAGGGACTCCTTGTTGAGTTCTCCCCTTGGATTGAATGGGAATAGGGGAAGCCAGGGAGGCTGCAGATGGCTGGAGGGAGAATTGCCTGGTCCCCATCTCTCTGTCCTTCAGCCTCCTTGGCTGCTCTTCCCTATCTGAAAAAGCCCTCTTGAGGACCCATGTCTTTCTCTTGGGATTGAATGGAAGGGTGGGAAGCCAAGGAGGCTGCAGACAGATGAAGATGGTTTGTTCTTCATTTCTCCCTCTACAGCCTCCCTAACTAGCCACTCTTCTGAATCTCAAGAAGTCCAACAGGAGGATGTCCTACTTGACTTCTCCCCTTGGGATTGAATTGAAATATTGGAAATCAGGGAGGCTTCAAAAGGCAGGGGAGAAAATAGTGCAACAAAAGACCAGACATTCACCCATCACCAACCTTGAGAAGGTTTCCAAAAACTTATTCTTTGAATGAAACGGAACAGTTGATTTTAAAAATGTGAAATTTTTCAGCGGGGTGCTACCGTGCTTACGGTAGAACTTCAGATGTTTCAGGTGCCAACATTTTTGCGATACTTTGCATTCCCTCTTACTGTTGCTACAATCTTTAGGTCTGCTTTCCACCTTCCCAATGAGACTTCTCCTTGTGGAAGAAGCAGCTATGGGAAGACCATGTCAGTTGGCCACACAGACTCCCAATGAAATGCTATGCATGGGACATCTCCCCAAATGAGCTTAGAATCAACCCTTGTTCACAAGGTGAAAGCACCACCTGGGTCACTTTCCAAGGAATAACATGATCTGGGAAAGTTCTAAGTTTCAACAACAAGCTACGAATATCTCAAGGTGGTCCTCCTAAGTTCTCCTGGGTTCTCCTAGGTTCAAGTGTGACGTGAAACCAGGACGTTTCCTAACCAGCCAGTTAGAAAACTGACCCACAGCTGTTTTGCTCCCTCTCTCTCTTCCTTACACACACACACACACACACTTAAGCACTTTAAAAAAATCTTGCTCCAAAATCCTACACGTTCATTTGCATTTAGATCTCTTTGGCTCCTTCTCATCTGAAGACAAATCCTCACCGAGGCTGCTTAATTAGACCAAATTAAATTTCCACTCAGTAGCTTGTCATTCATTAGAAAACACTGCTGTTCTTTTTTTTCCCCCTCCCTCCCTTCCACCCCCTTCAATAACCACAGTCTGGCTCTTTCTCCCCCACCCCACCCCTTTGAAAAGCATCACTTCAGATTCAAGAGGCTGGCTGGGTCTGCTTGAATGTCGATAGACATCAGGCAAACTCCGGTTGTCTTCTCTCCTAAGAGTTGATAAAGTTGAGGATAAATGCAAGTATTTTCACCGTAATGGGCTTTTTTGTTTTCAGAAGCCATTTGCAATTATTCTCATCACCTTCTTCAAAGTAGGCCTGTTTAAGTAAATGCAACTTTTGAGCAAATTGGCTTCAGGATGATAGTGAATCTTGCAACATTTTGGCATTCTGGAAGCTGAACTCAAATGCGTTTCCTCTGACACCCATCCCACTGAGCTGGCGTCTCCTTGATCCCTTGCTGAGATTTCACTCAACTTCTCCCTGTTTATATTTAATCATTCTTGGCACTACCGTATCAGAAGACTTGGTTCAAAGGTGATCCAGGGCAAAGGGAAGAGGCGATCAATGGAAGATAATAATTCATAGAGCAGAAGAAACTGGAACAACTCAGCTTAGGAAAATTGAGGGTTCCAGCCACGTGACGTGACCAGATCTAGCCTACTGAATTAAAAAAAAAATAACGTGCAATTATGAGAAGGTTGTTTGTTTTCCCAGAATTAGAATTTTTTTAATGGTTGTGTATGTTGTAGGACCCCCTTGATCAATCCGATTGCTCTCTTCTGCACAGCTCAGTTATCTCCTTCTTCCAATGCGGTGACCAAATCTGTACGTGGGATTCTGGATGGGGGAGTTCACAGCTTTGCATCCCAGCATTGCAGTGTTGGTATTTTGATTTTCAGTCCCTTCCTAATGCTCCTTAGTGGGGAATTTGCCTTTTTTTTGCAGTTGCTGTCGAAATCTGTATTGTATCCTCCACTATCACCCCCAGATCTTTTTCCTGCTGATTAATAAACAGTCCGCTCCCTGCTCGGGGAGCAAAACATCTTAAATTTTGCCCCAGTGGGGGTCAGTTTTTGCTTATTTAAATTAAACTATTCCCTAAAGTGCTCACGCAGTTTGAAGTTCTCCCCAGTTTCTCTTTTTCCATTTCCCCACCCTTGGAAGAAAGATGGAAAGACAGCAGCAGCAGCAGCGAGAAGGACGGTAATATAGCAGTAAATGCTACAAGCTAGTAACTTTGGAGATTATTTATAAAATGGGATTAGGCAATGCTCTTACTGTCCCAGATCCTATGTCCCTTTGAAAGATATAACAGGATTGGCTCAGAGATGGGGGAGATGCCTCTCCCACCCTTTATTTCTCAACGCGTGACATCATTTACTTCATGCAGGAGGAAGTGCCAATAGAAGGCTGCTTTCCATGTGGATTTGGACCGTGATCGTGGCAGAGTTCCTCTTAAGATCTCTAAATGTGCCGTGACATCCTTGACATGTGCTCAGATCCAAGCTGACTTCCTCTTTTAAACCCACACAGCCAATCCAAAGACTGTCCCTTCTGAAAACACCCCTTTGAGCCTTGATCTATTGCACAGCTGATGGGTGGTGTGGCTGTCCCCCCTTCCGGGCCGCTCGGCAGAATGCAATTCGTATCCCCCTGTGTTTTGTAGCTGTCCGCCTCCCCCGAATGTAATCAAACATCACGCTAAGTAGCAAATAAATCTCTCCGTCTCGTAAGCTGCACAGCGAGATCATGTAAATGCAAATGAGAAGCTTGAGATCAAGCTGGGGGGGGGGGAGTTGCAGAAAAGGAGGAGGCCGTTGGAAGCGCTCTGCTCGCCCAAGTGCCCATAAATCAGGAATAATAATTGTAATGGGAGGGTGATGAGGAGTTTTACGGCATGGCGTGGGGAGGATTTCTTTTTTTAAGTGAAACAAACAAACAGGGTGCATGTCCAAGGCAGAGAAGAAAGGCAGAAAGCCAACAGGGTCCGTGAAAAGGAGAGAAAAGGGTGCGGTGGAATTTGCACAAACGCCGGTAGAACCGTGAAGGCAGACACTTTTAGTGGGGAGGAACGACGGGAGGTTTACAGCAAAGTTGTGGGTGCCTTTATGCCCACGCTGTGAATCCGACACCCTGGCTATTTATTTATTTGTTTGTTTGTTTGTTTGTTTCGTGCGGCATAGCAGAATACAGCATTATTGCATAAAAGTTCACAGAACGATATATAAAATGTATATAAAATATAAAACGGTGGGACAGTAGATTATTTTAAAAGCATGCAATACGAATGATGAGTAAAGTTATAAATAGAATTATGAGCAGTTACTAGAGTGGCGAAGCCTGTGGCCGGGTATCTAGATCGTTTAGCCACTGGACCGCAGTGCCCTCGAGGTGACGGAGTTCTTGCAGGGAGCCAGGAAACCCCTTCTGCGGGGACAGTCCATCGCGGTGCGATGTAAAGTTTGCAGGACATTGCACAGTCACAGTTAAGGTTATCAACCAGCCCCCATTTATGTTTCCAATATTGGCATCTGCCATGAGTAGTTCAAATCCGATTGAGCGCAGTCCAGTTTTTCCTTGGGAGATCAAAGCCATGAGGGCGTTGTGCTGGATCAGACACTAAGTTAAGCAGATCCGGATTAGAAGTTGCCCACTCCTGGCGCCATGCTGCCCCAATGTCAAAGTCTTCTCTGACTAATTGCTGTCCGAGTTTCCATGGCGGGTTCCGAGATTTAAGTCTAAATATTTGATCGTGGCAGTCTTCGTGCATAGGTAGCACACCCTGGTGATTTCACACCATGAATGGGCAAAACATATTGTACATAAACAGTAGCAGGTCAGAGAAATAAATGAGGAACAGTCAGTCTTATCTCCATTCAGTTTCTATTTGAATGGATGCTCTGAAGATGTGTTGGACTTCCACTCAACTTCCTTACTTCCCAGCTAGGATGAGCACACACCAACACACACCTACACCTATAATGGAAAACTCAGAGGTCAATGCCCTTACTTCCATGCAGATACACCCAAGTTTAGAGACATCTAGTGGCTAATCCACATAATGACATTATCCACACGTTGCCTTTGAGATTCTCTGTGGCACTGAGAGCCAGTTTAGTGTACTGGTTACAGGCACCAGGCTAGAAACCAGAAGGCTGTGAGTTCTGGTCTTGCTTTAGGCACAAAGCCAGCTGGGTGACTTTGGCCCAGTCCATCTCTCTCTCTCTCTCTCTCTCTCTCTCAGCCTTAGGAAGTAGGAGCCACCAAGCTACTAGAGAACCAGTTTGGTGTGGTGGTTAAAGGCACGGGATTAGAAGTTGGGAGAGCATGATTTCTAGTCCTGCCTTGGACATAAAGCCAACTGGGTGACTTTGAGCCAGTCCCCCTCTGTCAGTCCTAGGAAGAAGACGACAATGGCAAAACACTTCCCAAAAAGTTGCCAAGAAAACTGCATGGGCTTGTCCAGGCAGTCACCAAGAATCAAGGCTGGCTCAAAGAGATACACACACATGCACACAGCCCTGAAAATGTGAGTTCTCTACTTGCCTATCTTTACCTAGAAATTGCAGCTGTTGAAGTCCATCGTACCTAGAGGCAACCTGGTGAAGAAGGAGTGTTCATAAACTCTGCATTTGGCCTAGGAAGGTATCTGCAGTCCTTTGAAAGAATCAGAGCAGAATAGGTAGCAAGAAGGAAATATAATGTCCCCAGTTCTGAGGATCCTTAATAAAAATGTCTGTTTTCTATGTAAGTTGCTATTTTGCTGCCCACTTCTTCCTCTCCCCATTTTGATTCTGATCTAAACCATTAAAAACAGACATAAGCAAAACCTTTCGGGATGGTCTTTGCTCTTGATAGAATCCAACCCCTCTGGAAAATTGGGTGGGACTGTCAGGATCATTTAAAATCTTGACTGCACACACCCCCTTATATAAATCTACTTTATTCGTTGCTCTTCCTAGAACTAAAGATTTCTGAGGATCGGTGCTTTTCAAGAGGGGTGAATTCAGGCCATGTTTCATTCAGTTTGAGAAATCTCCCCCCATTCGTAAGGGCTTTGTACATCCTTCGGTTGATTTGGAACTAAAAAATCCTTTAAATACGTAGCAAATGGAGTGTGTTGGGTGAAAATAGATGCTAGCAGCAACGGAAAGGGTGCTTGAGTCAAGGAGGAAGCGGTCCATAGCCTGGTGTGGACCAACAACCACCACCTCATTTTTTTCTTGATTTTCTAACAGGAGACTAGAAGAAGGAAAAGGTTATTTACTGTCCCTTGCCCATCTTGTTTGAATTAAGTTTATTTCCCTTCTTTTTCTGTTACTTCCCAAAAGGACTGGTGATGGTGGTGACCCCTTCAAACAGAGCCCCTGAACCATGTTTAGATGGTTGAGTTCCTCCCTTCCAAAGCCAGAACGAGAGGGAATCTCGACAGGGACCCCAAGAAAACAAACGGGGGCATCCAGGAAGGACGTAAGAGTTGGTTTTAATTAGCCTGGAGAGGTGGGAAATAAGGCAGCGAAATAACATCTTAATGAGGTTTAATGAAGTTTAATGAAGTCATCCGCTGCGGAGGACAGCTGTGGGGGGCAGGAGGAACTTCATTTGTGCCAAGGCAAGTGAAAATTCTGCGTTGAATCAGTACAGCTTTGGATGCCATGTGCTTATATGGATTTTTTTTTTTAAAAAAAAAGCGGGGGGTAATTTGATAGGATTTGGTTGTCTTCTTCTAGCCTTTTGTGCTTTAGATTGTTATGGCTGGGAATATTTCCAGCTTGGCATTTGGCACATCAGAAATTAGAGCACCCCCAATTACATTTATTAATCTTGCAAAGAACCCCGCCCCCAGTGACAGGCACAGGAAGGCAAGGTACTGCCTTTTAGCTGATTTCAGAGCTGATTGTGAGTAACACATTGTCAATAAACCACTGTTCATCAGCCCTGGGGCGTGCTCAACCCCACCTTGTAATTTTTCCGTGACATTGCCAGGAGTTGAGTTCAACTTGAGGAAGACTGTGTCTTTTATGTCATGCCAACCCAGAAAATTGGACTAATTCTATGTCTAAAGGTCATCACAGATATGCCTGTGGCACAAAGGGGACATGTATTGAAATTTCAACCGATGCCAGTGGAGAGGTGATCATTTTCAACCTTCATCCGGGATGCAGATGTTTTTGGATCAAGACCTGCGCTGCGTTTGGTCTTGAGGGCTGCATGGGGGCAGGAAAGGTGGATAGGGCCAGAGTGTGTTTGGAACAAAAAAGAAAGCTTGATGTAATTGAACCATCATTAGGTGCCAGCCCTTTGAGGTATTTCAGACCAGGACACCAATGTTAAGAATGCCAATACTACTTTTATTATAAGGTTACAGTAAGACAATCTTGCAAGTCTGAATGCGCTTCCCCCTCCCTCCCTTCACCTTTGTGAGAACTAGGGAGGGACTTGTCTGAGATGCTTCCTCGGATTACCATTTTAGTCGAGACTCAGATTTCTTGTATCTGACTGTGGTCTTGGTTGCATCTCTTCCTCCTGTTCCTCAAGGTTATTCCTTCTGCCCATTATGGATGGATGGATGGAGGGAAGGATGGAGGGAAGGATGGAGGGAAGGAAGGAAGGAAGGATGGATAGATGGATGGATGGATGGATGGATGGATGGATGGATAGATAGATAGATAGATAGATAGAGTCAGCCCTTCACAGTAGACCAGACTAGGAAACCAAAATCATGGAGGACAATACTACTTTTATTATAAGGTTATAGTAAGACAATCTTGAAAGTCTGAATGCGCTTCCCACTCCCTCCCTTCACCTTCATGAGAGATAGGAAGGGGCTTGTCTGAGTCGCTTCCTCGGATTACCATTTTAGTCAAGACTCAGATTTCTTGTATCTGACTGTGGTCTTGGTTGCATCTCTTCCTCCTGTTCCTCAAGGTTATTCCTTCTGCCCATTATGGATGGGGGGAGGGAGGGAAGGATGGAGGGAAGGAAGGAAGGAAGGAAGGAAGGAAGGATGGATAGATGGATGGATGGATGGATGGATGGATGGATAGATAGAGTCAGCCCTTCACAGTAGACCAGACTAGGAAACCAAAATCATGGAGGACAATACTACTTTTATTATAAGGTTATAGTAAGACAATCTTGAAAGTCTGAATGTGCTTCCCACTCCCTCCATTCACCTTCATGAGAGATAGGGAGGGGCTTGTCTGAGTCGCTTCCTCGGATTACCATTCCAGTCCAGACTCAGATTGCTCATATCTGACTGTGGTCTTGGTTGCATCTCTTCCTCCTGTTCCTCAAGGTTACTCCTTCTGCCCATTATGGATGGATGGATGGAGACAGATAGATAAATAGATAGATAGATAGAGTCAACCCTTCACGTAGACCAGACTAGGAAACCAAAATCATGGAGGCCAATACTACTTTTATTATAAGGTTATAGTAACAGAATCTTGCAAGTCTGAATGCTCTTCCTTCTCCCTCCCTTTATCTTCATGAAAACTAGGCAGGGTCTTGTCTGAGATGCTTCCTCGGATTACCAATCTGCCCCAGACTCAGATTTCTCTTATCTCACCATTGTTTCAGTTGCTGCTCTTCTTCCTGCTCCTCAAGGTCATTCTCACAGCTGATTAATTCAGATAAAATGAAATAAATTGAATACAGTTTTTGCAACAGGTTCCCTAGGAACTCTGGGCTGTGTTCGTACAACCCAGTCATCCATGCTGACCAAATCATGGCTCGTTGAAGTAACTCAGTTGCCTGAGTTCACACAACCCACTGAGCTGCTAATGAGCTACTCACAGCTTCGCATAGTAAGTGCTGTGACCCTGCCCAGAAGACTTCTTTAAACTTTGATTATCTGTGGTCTAAAAATGGTTTGATCTGAAGGTGTTACACCAGCCTCCAGGGCATTTGCAACCTGTGGGTTTTTTAAGTTATGTCTATGTTGAACTGCCAAGAGATTTTAGTCCCATTTGACACTGGGTTTTCTGAGTGTGCTTCTTAATGTCCTGTGGGTGGGCCCCTTAGGAGGGCTTGTCTTGAAATGTGGCAGAGAAGACCTGGACATACATTTTAAGCATTTTGCTGAACAGATTTGCCACCTCCTTGAACCAACCAGGGTGGGAAGAGAAAAAACGAAACAGCTTCTCCATTGTCCATTGACAAAACACGAGCTGGGAGAGAAACCAGCGTTTTTTATTCCCACCCACCCTGCCAGTGTCCCAAACTCACTTCTTCTCCCCACTTTGCTTAGGAAGATTGAAGTTTCAAAGCAAGCTAATCTCTGACTGGCTTCACCATGGAGACATCAGTCAGGACAAAAAGGACAATCAGGGGTCAATTAATCCCACAGACGCCACAAAGCACAGGGGACACCAAGGGAAAGAAAGGGAGTTAATTTGAAAACTAAATAAAATGGTTCCTTGGTTACTGGCTGTTGTGCCTCCTCAATCCTCATTGAAGACTTTCGTTCAGCTCCGCCATATTGTCTTGGCCCAACCAACTTTCTCCTTGTCCACAATTGATCTTTTCCTGACCTGGCCTGTTCTTAAGTGAAAGACAGGCTGCTCTAAGGAGCATAGGAGATTTGTCAAACCACAATTACCATGCCCCATCCCAGCATATTTCTACACTTCTAGATGGATCTGTCCTACATTGGGGTAATGTTTGGATGTCAATGCCCAATTTTTCAGCAGAAACCAAGTCCTCTTGGGGAATTCTGGGATCAGATACCTGCATATCTAGGCCTTCCAATTCCAGATTTTTGACAAATAAAGCATTCTTTTTGTGCTTAAAAACCCTCCTGTTAGTGTTGTTTCCACAGTGGCTGACTGGTCACACCATTAGTTAGAGGTTTTTAATCTTTGCACTGGCCCAAAGTTACAAGATTTGTAGGCTTACCCCCATGAATAAAACAAAATGAATGATTTCATCGGGATTAGGTAGGGCTGGGCGGGAAATGAATACAAAGCAGCACTTCTTTTTTAATCCTTAAATTTTAATTCATACACCCCATAAAGCAATGGTAAAACCTTGCAACTTTGTGGTCTAAACGTTTTTCACAATCAAACCATCAGATATGAATCTATTTTTAAATGGGAAAGAAGAGCTGGTTTAGTTCAGCACCATTTCCAAAAACTGGGTTTTATTTTCAAGAGGGACACTCTCCTTTTTTTCCATTTAGGAAAGAGGTTTGCTCTTTGGAGCAAAATTTGCAAAAGTGCCCCCCCCCCACCAAAATTTGCTTGTGGTCCCCAGCTTTTTGCAACACAAGAAGTGTTTCTCAGCAGAGGGTGTTCAGCGCTATCCCACTTCTGCCACCAATAATCTACTAGAACAATCAGGAGACCATCCAATTAAAGACAAGTGGGCTAGCATACAAATAAAAACACACCTTATCGGGTTCTCACAATGCTCTTAACCAGATGACTGAATTAATCCATCCTCTGGATTGGTACTACACATGGCATCATAAATTAGCCAAATGGTCTGTATTCACACGCCAGTTGTGATCTGGGAAGTGTAGAAATTCTGTACTTAGAAATGTTGTCAATAAATAAACAACACACATACATACAAACAGCCATGGCTAGACTTCGAATGGGATGGGTTTTCTAATCCGAAACAAAGTCCAGGTCAGTCCTGAGATGTCTGAAGCCCAGTTGTGTCTCTTTACAATATGGAAGACTTACGTAGTGGTAAATAACATGGACTATGCGCCTGGCACCGGTTCAGAGCTATTTCCTTTTAAATTTCAGACATTAACAGTTAACCCTTGAAAACGCATGCTGGAACAAAGCACCGGCACGCCCAGGCACGCCCACCAAAGTAAAGCGTGCTTGCAAGCTAGGCATCCTTGTTTGTTACAATTAGAGGATTGGGGCTTGCAAAGATTTTTACATTGGTGGATATCTGTCTAATGGGTTTGTATTTCTTCTTGCAGCCGGAAATTGGGAAACCTCGTAGAAATAACTACACTCTTCCAGGTTATGGTTTTAACTATGGATTGTATTTACATGGAAACGATGGAGGTGTCCCTGAAGGTAGGCTGATTGATGTGTTGATAACATCTACAGGTAGTCCTCACTTAACAACTATTCGCTTAGCGACGGTTCAGACGGTGCTGAAAAAAAGGACTTACAACCGGTACTCACGCTTACGACCGTCACAGCATCCCCACAGTCATGTGATCACAATTTGGATGCTTGGCAATCAGCTTGCCTTTATGACCGTCTCAGGGTCCCATGGTCACGTGATCACCATTTTCGACCTTCCCGGCTGGCTTCTGGCAAGCAAAATCAATGGGGAACCACGTGATTCATTTAACAACCACGTGGTTCACTTAACCCCTGCGGTGATTCGCTTAACGACCACCACAAAAAAGGTCATGAAATCAGGTTGGATTCACCTAATGACCGCTTTGCTTAGCAACCCAAATTCTGGTCCAATTGTGGTCATTAAGTGAGGACTACCTGTAGTGCTGTGCAGGCTAGAGAAGTCCCTTCCACCACCACCAACTGGGAAGCTTGGGCTACGTGTTTTTCACCCAGCTTCAGCTCCACAAACCTCCCACCACTTGATTTCTTTCCTTGGTTTCTGAATTAGGGGTGCCTTCTTTCAATGTCCTTGGCCTCTCCTTAACTCCTCCTCTTTTCCCAGCCATTTGCCACTGGCATGCCATGAAGCCCAGGATTATTTTGGAGAAGGAGAAACCCCGTGATTACCAGGCCACCAACTGCCACGCTGTCAAGGACGGCTACACCACGGCCCACGAGCAGAACCTTTACCGCAAGATAAAGGACTTCCGCATCAACGTAGAGGACGAACGTCGATTCAAGAAGACGCCGCCCAAAGTCCCGGCAGACATGACTTATGGAAGGCCACCACGGTGAGAGGCAGAAGGTTTCCCACCAAGGGGGTTGGGCTGGAGGGCTGAATCGAATCATTCGTTTGCAGGGGTCTTCATTTATGGAACCTTCCCCCGTCTTCCCATGACACTGCACTCCCTGGGAGACCCAGGGAACATCTGGCGCGTGTGCGTTCAGGTCGGGGTGGAGCCCCACGTTTCCTGGGGGTCCAGAAGGAAAGCATAAAAATGGCACGAGGCAGGACCACCTTATATATACAGTATTTTCCCACCATTTTTTATCTCCAGAATGGATGATAACCTCTTCTAGAGTAGAAGATGGTGAACACATACCCAGTAAAACCACAAATCATTCTCCGTTCCTGAGGACTTCTTGGATGCACTTGCATAGGTTTCTCCCCTACTCCCATGTAAGCTTAAAAGTCACCTGTAGCCATGATGGTGATGATGGTGATAATGAGCTGGATGTGGGCTACCGGTAGTCCTCGCTTAACGTCCATTCATTTAGTGATGGTTTGGGCTTACGGTGCTGAAAAAACCAACTTACAACGGGTCCTCACACTTAAGACTCTTGCAGCATCCCCACGGTCAAATGATCACAATTTGGGCACTTGGCAACCGGTTCACATTTGTGACTCGTGGCATCCCATGATCATGCGATAGCCATTTTTTACCTTCCTGGCCAGCTTCTGGCAAGCAAAATCAATGGGGAACCACATGATTCGCTTAACAACCATGTTCCCTTAACACCTGGGGTGCTTCACTTAACAACTGCCGCAAAAAATGTCATAAGATGGGTTGGATTCACTTAATGACCACTATTCCAGTCCCAATTGTGGTCGTTCAGCGAGGACTACTTGTACATATTTTTACATTGGTTGTTTTACCAAGCAGACATTCTGAAACACTGCTCTCTTCCACCTTGTAAAATTCCTTGTTCCTTCTATGCCCTGCTCCAGATTAGAGCGTTAGGTTATAGATTTCATTTTAAAAAGCTAATTGCTACTAAAGATTTTATTTTAAGAAAAATAACAAAAGGGAGGAGGGAAGAATTATTTGCGTGGGGAGGTTGTGATGAACAGCAGCCTGCCTTGTGCCCGCTAGCAAATGGGGCAGATTTGCATATGCAAATGGAATGGATTTTAAAATGGTATTTAATGACAATTTTCATCACAGGCACTAACATTAATTGCAGCCATATGAAAATGCAGCGTTTGGTTGCTGTTAGCAGCAAAAGCCCCGGCCATAAAGCTTTATCTTGATTAGAACTAGCCATCATGGGTATGACAAGGATTGTCCGTTAAATGGCAAACAAAGAGCTTTTAAGCTGCAAAAAATAATTCCCCCTCCCACCACACCGGGCGGAATCTGCATCAATTTTGCTTTATTTCTTCATAAACGGAGGTTAAGTGGCTGCCCGGGAGAAATCCTGGCATGGCCTCATATCCGCCCCCCCTGCCCCTGTTTTCACATTAATAAATAACAAGGGACATCCATCCCAACCCAGAGAAATTGCCAGGATTTTGCCCAACAGCTGGGAGAGATGAGCTATTCATTTCCAGTTATTACAATCCATCTCCAATCTTCTTTAATCGCTTCCTTTTAGGCCGGCCGGCCAACTGTATTTATTCCCCCACTTTAAAAACACGGTGTAGATCACACCCAATTATTGGATCATTACAGCCACTTTGGGTTTAAAAAGAAAACGAGGAGGAGGAGGGAGGGGTGGGGTTTAACCCATTCCTCTGGATTGGTAAATTTAGGGGCTGGTCCCCAAACGATGGAGGGGCTGCTATAAATCTCAGCTAACTTCCCTCTTACTTTCTACCGTGTATCTCCCTCTTCACCACTTCAGACTGAAATAACTCCTGCCAACAAAATCCTGTAAAGAGGGGTTGGCTTTCAAAAAGTTGTCCCCACCCCCCTATTTTCCTAAGGTGACAGAAAGGGGAAATGGCTATCTTGGAGAGGCGTCCTGTCGGCTGGCTAATTTTTACTGGCCATGGATCGTGCGGGGAGGCGTCAACGATGGTTCGCCCCGTTGTCGTTTTGCGTCAAGGGGATGACACTGATTGCCTATGGAATCAATGTCAGTTATTCCATATACTGATGAACGTCAGTTGGTTATTGAAGGTCGCCCTTCGTTTGATGGCCAGAACAACAGCCTTGTGGGGTAGGTTAGGCAGAGAGGAAGGGACTGGCCCTGCATCTTTCAGTTGGCTTCTATAGGTGACGTTGGACTTACAGGTCAGCGTTCCTATTCTGAGCCCAACACATTAACCACTGCACTGTGCTGCCCTTTTTCCTGGCCCCACCCACTTCTTTTTCCTGGCTCCACTCCCTTTCTAGCATGCCTCCCTCCCGCCCCGGGAAGCCACCCCAAGGCCTGAAAACGTTTGCACGCCCTTATTCTGCAACATTCTGTTCCTTGGACAGCTCCCATCCATTCTGGCACATCATTTGTCCCTCTGTGATCTGTGTTCACTGGGATCTAAGCCCCACTAACATCTAGTCTCTGCAGAGAGGAAAGCGGTGTGCATTCAGAGCCACTCCCCCCCAAGAGATCCTCTTTTTCTTTAGGAGAGAGGAAACGCCTTTCTTTGCTCATCAAGGGCATTTTAGAAGCCCAGACAAGGCTCCAGTGTCTGGATGTCTCCATCCATCGTCCATCTGCAAGATTTTTGCTGTGCCTGCTTGCAGTTAACGTGCCCCAAATGTGGCAAAGCTGTTTGCCTTGGAATAACCAGGTTATTCTGAGACAGTGTTTTGGGCCAGCTCTGATTGTATGCATTTTGCTCCATTCACCCCTGCCTTGGTGTCTCCCTCAACCCCAACCTGCAGCCCCCTTTGCTTTCCTTCCTATTTTGTTCCCTACACGGCTGGCTTTTGTCGTCAGGACTCGTAAAAAGGACATTTTTCACATCCTTTCCCCCCCCCCCTTCTTTTCCTCTTAAGTTTTGGACAGAGATTTATGGGTAGGGATTGGCACCGGGAGGGGCGAGGGAGGCACAGATGGGGCGATAACAGATAATATGGCGGTTCCCAGGAGTCTGATTGAGGATCGTAGCCTATTCATCAGCAGCCAATGGCTCATGCCAAGGTCAGCGCTAACGAGGAAGAGGTAGCTTTTCCGGGGCTCCCATGGGGCTCCCTCCGATAAGGTTGCTCAGCGCTGCACTCCAGCTTCTGATCTTTACAAGGGCTGCCTCGTGCAAACCAGAATTTGCAGCATGAGGCCCTTTCTTCCAGCTGCCCGTGTCTGCAAACAGGCTGCCATGTGCTCATAAAGCACCTGCCAGGCGTATATGGGATGTACAGCGTCCCTGTTTAGTGCTTGGCTTGGATTCATTTGCTTTAAACTGAAGTTGCCTGCGCACGCTCACACACACGAGCGCGCACACACACACTCCAGCCCCTCTTTTCCTCTTGAAGAAGGAGCACGCCTCTTCCTGCTCTTACCAACCCCACCTCCCCAAGCAGGGAGCGCAAAGGCACAATTGCGCAACTTACAGCCTTTGCATCAGACCTGATGATGCGATTTACACCATTGAGTCATGGGACACATGTTATTGTTCTGGCGCCATCGTGGTTTGTTCTAGACCCAGACCCAGCTGCCCCACAGGGGGATTATGTTTTCTTTTCTTGTCAAGACCTGACAAATTGCTTCACCAGAAGTCACCAAGGCTGCCTATTTTGGCTGTTAGCCCTTGAGGAGTGACAAAAACGGTTCTGGGGGGTGTTGTGTGGGTCTCAGGGCATGGTTTTCCCAACCCTGTGCTAGAAAATGCAGGCTTTGCTTTGTAGTTGGCTCCTCCTTGGCTTGTTTTAAATTCCCAGTAAAATAATCTGCAGGAGGAGGAAGAAGAGGAAGAGGGAAGAAGAACAGAGACAGGAGGAGGAGAAAGAGGAGGTCCGGTGAGCAAGGAAGCTCGCAGATGCCAAGGGATGTATCTCTGGACTCATGGATGGGAGAACATAAGACCCAAAGACCTTCTTGGAGCACAGCTCCATTCCTAGGGGTCTTTTTTTCCCCAGATGGTTCCTGCCTGGACTTCTCCTGAAGCTCCCAGCCAGAAAATAGGATTGGTGTCAAGTTCCCCCCAGATACAAGGATGGTCAATTCAACAAGGAATTATTTCGTCCCTCAATACAGGATACAACTGCTGTCGCCACTAATTTGTGCATCGACGCTTGATTTAGGAGCTGCAGGACAGATACCAAAGAATCAGAACACCAAGAGAGACACCGTAAAGTTTATTAAGGATTTGTCCTCACTGAGCCAGGGGGTCTGTCCAGCCTTCCCCAGAGGTGGCTTCCGTAGGGCATGTTTTACAGCCCTACAATTTCTTTTGCCCCCTCGACCTGCAGAGGTGCTTGGTGTAGGCATCAGCAAAAAAGGTTAGATATTAATGAGGATTAAGCATCTGGCAGCGACTGGGTGCCTGCTACAACAACAGAGGAATCTAATTATCTCATTGGGGCTGGAGCAAAATGTTTGTCATCTCACTTCTCACAAGAGTAGATAGGAAGAGCTAGCTTGTCTAAGCCACCCCTCTTCCAGGTGTTACTTGAAAAATGCAGGTCAATGCCAGGACAACTGCCATATCAGACCATTGACAGCCTCGCAGAGGACAGAGGGGGGGGGTACAAAAAATATTCCCTGTCATCCTTCAAAACTCTTTTATAGCACCACTCCCTATGAAGAAAAGTCTTCTCTTCCTTGTTTCATTCCCATCCATTGAAAAGAGTTGCCATGTCTACATTCTTGGCATTCTTTCAGTCTTGTCTGAGTTTTTCCTGCCACTAGCAAAGGACTGATGCCTGGTCATTTCTTTGCTTAGCTCCATACCCATCAGGGTGATCTACATAACCAAATCCTATCCCCAGACTTCTTGGGTCATCTTACATCAAATGCTGTAGGTCAGCACAAAAGACCACTTTATGCTTCAAATAAGACTGGATTGAATCTCCAAATCAGATGGATTCTCCAAATCTGATGACTGAACTCATTTAGAACATCAAATCAGATGGATCCTCTCCAGGCCTTCAGTCGACTTTTCTTGTTCTGAAGGGAATGGACTTTCTGCATCAATTGGATCCATTTAGACAATTCTGTTTAGAAATCTAAACCAGATCTTAAACTCAAGTACGATTTTGGCCCATTCACACATCTCTAAGATTCATTACCTTCCCTCCCTGCCCCTCATTCAACTCTGTAAAATTGATGTTAGCCTGATGCACCCAAAAGATGCATCAGCTTAAGATGGCAGTGATGAATCCCTGATACATCTTTTTAAGCTGTTTAACTGCAGAATTTATTCTTTCAATGGTATCCACACATGTGAATCCTCCCAGCCAAATAACAGATCTGCTCTCGACAGGAGACGGGGGCTGCCCGTGGTGAAATCATTTATATTATCACTCTCAATTGCATAAGGAAGCGTGTTCAAGCTAATGGAAATGAGGGCCATCTGTAGAATCACCCAACTAGCGTAATAACATTCCACCGTCCTTATATCTCTGGCCAAGCGAGACGGCCACTATTAAAAATTTAACTCTCCCCTCCATGCTCGCCAACACAAACACCACATATACCCCAGGTTTGCTGCTGAGTTTTGCTTGCATTCCTACCTGCCAAAGTCCCAGGAGTTGTGGGTCTCCCTGTCTCCATCTTTGAAAGGGAAAATGAGAACGAATGCCCCTCATTTTTGAAACACTGGCTTTCTCCACACGGTTTTACAGCCTGGGCCAATTCCGATGGTGATCTGTGAAACAGGGTGAGGCTTCTAACATGGCGTCCTGCTTGGGAGGTGTCGGGAGAAAAGGATGGGTCGTTTATACCCAGTTTACCCTCCTCACTCACTCTTTCTTCTGCCGGGGCTAAAGGCTGCCTTGTGGGGCTGATATTATAATAATAACAACAACAGCAGCAATAATAATAATAATAGCAACAACAAAGCCATTGCAAACGGTCATTAATACCTGGGCATTAGAACTATGGCCTGCTTTCCTCTTCTGCTATTCCTCTTTTATTTCATTTTTTTAACGTTGACCAGGCCACCAACAATTTAAAAAGAAAACAAGGCCCAGTGGCCCTCTTTCCTAATTAAGGGTGAGAACGAGGGGCTTTGGGGGGTAAATAAGTGCTTCGGTATCTTGTCCATCCTGCGTTCAGCACCGTCCTTGTTAAATAAGACAGGTCCGTTATCCAAAGGGGAACAATTATAGCTACAGAGGAGAGAAGGACTGAAGGATGCTTTGGCCCAGTCTCTGGCTGCCCCAGCCTCGGCCCGTAGGCAACGCTCTCCTTGCTGCCCAGCAAAAAACAGACCAAATCTATAATGGGAAGTTTCTCAGCATCTTTTGATCCCTTGCATTTTGTTTTTCCTTATACGTGATTTTTACTGAAACTTTTAAAAAAGAAGATAAAAACTAATAGGGAGGGAGGGAGGGAGGGAGGAGTGCAAGAAAAATTAAAAAGACAAAGAATAGAAAAGGAAGAAAAAAGATAGAAAGAAGTGGCTTCCGATCTTTACGGCGGTTATAAGTATAGTGACATTTTAACCTCTCTCTCTTAAGTTACATCATAATTCTTTCTATAATCTGTCTATAATCTGATCATCAAAGCCATAAATCACAAGTTCTTTTTTTTTATGCATTCTTTAATGTTTACTTTTCCTCTTGGGACTAATGGATAGTTGGAAAAAAGCCATGGAAGATTGTTTCAATATATGATTAATGCATTGAGAGTGTTATATGTGCAGAGATGGAAAGATTTTACATTACCCCCTCCAGAGGGATGGTTGGTGAAAACCTCTTACGGATCCCTTGCATTTTGGAACTAAGATGCAGAAGTGAGGATAAGAGGGCATTACTTGGTCACTGGATTGTCGTGCAAGGTGGCAACAGAGCCTAGCTGGCTTTGGCTGATCTCAAGCAGCTAACCAGGGCCATCCCTGGTTAGGGCTTGGATAGGAGACCACTGGGAACTCCATGATCATAGGCAAGACTGGGAAGTGGAAAAAATAATCTGGAAGAAGGCGATGGTAAACTACATATGGTTGCTTAGGAATTATGATGGATAGTCCAAGAAAGCATCTGCTATTGAGTTCAACCTGAAGAAGGCTTTTACTGGGGTCTTCCCATTGCAGTACTTAACAAAGAAACAGTGTGGTGTAGTGGTTGAATGTTCACCCATGTCCTCCTTTGACCGCCCACACAGGCCTTGTCACATATTCTGAAACACCCACAGAAAGCCCTTGATCTTCTGGATCTAAACTTCTGGTGCTGTTTCTGGCATATCTATGAAGTGTAGAGGGACGCGGTGGCGCTGCGCGTTAAACCGCTGAGCTGCTGAGCTTGCCGATCGGAAGGTCGGCGGTTCGAATCCGCCTGACAGGGTGAGCTCCCGTTGCTAGTCCCAGCTCCTGCCAACCTAGCAGTTCAAAAACATGCAAATGTGAGTAGATCAATAGGTACTGCTTCGGCGGGCAGGTAACGGCGTTCCGTGTAGTCATGCCGGCCACATGACCACGGAGGAAGTGTCTACGGACAAACGCCGGCTCTTCAGCTTTGAAACGGAGATGAGCACCGCCCCCTAGAGTCGGACACAACTGGACTTAATGTCAAGGGAAACCTTTACCTTTACCTTATGAAGTGTAGGGTAATTGTGTGATGTAAGTAGGTGATCAGAAGTTATGGGGTGGGTTTTTTGGAAGTGTGTGTGTTTTTGGAGGGGACTCTGTTTAAAGATCAAACAAAGTTTAGAAGGCCATAAAGTTTAAATCTGTTTGAAGATCAAACGAAGTTTAGAAAGCCATAAAGACTCTGCCCCATGGTGATCTCTTGGGAGATCGGTGATATCCATCCTTGTCTTGGAAATATCAGATAGGGACTGGACAGCCTAAATCCCGGTTTAGACATATATCTCTGACTTAATGCCAAGTATCTTCTCAGTCTTTCCTGCCTCACAAGGTAGTTCTGAGAATCACAGATATCAGGAGAAAGAACCATGTCTGTTATTTTGAACCACTTGGAATAGAGGTGGGGTCTAAAGACTGAAAATATCACTTGGGCCAGAATGCTCAGAGACGAAACAGATCAGACAAAATTAACATCGTATGGAGGAAACTTACACGCGATGTACGTAAAGAAGAGACGGGGCTTTGATTGAATCGTTGCGGCTACCATCTTGACTTCTTTGACCACACCCTGTGGGACACCCCTGCTCCAGCAGTGCAAATTCAGAAGCAAGATGAAAGAAATTGAGCATCAGGAAGTGAGGAAGAGAGAAACTGAAAACGTATCCCACCTCACAGGGAGTTGGGGGGGGAACTGTCCTTGGTGCTGGACTGCTCTGTGACGCCCCCCCCCCCCAAGGGCAGTGTTTCTCAACCTTGGCAACTTGCAGATGTGTGGACTTCAACTCCCAGAATCCCCCAGCCATGCTGGGTGGGGATTTCTGGGAGTTGAAGTCCACACATCTGCAAATTGCCAAGGTTGAGAAACATAGCTCAAGGGGGTAGTTTGGGCATGTCCTGGGGGTACAGAGCAATTGGTTTGTGAGTCAAGGATCCAGTTTGGGACTGCCTCTGATGAGATGCTTGTGCAAAACAGCAAGAGTCTGGGATTTTTTGTGGGGGTCATGAAATGTTTCAAGACCAGGAAAGGGGGGTCATTGGGCTAAACTGTTTAAGAGCCCCTGCGTTACAGTCTGGGTTTGTTCCTGAATTAAGTTCCTAAGCAACTACTTTGCTCTAAGACCCAGAATCACCCACTTCTTCCCCACTCCTGTTTGCTGAGATCTGTCCTCCAAGTCCACTCTGGCCACACTTGATTTCCCATCGCTGCCAGCTCTTGATTCCTCTTCGCTGGGATTCATCTGCTCAGTTATTTCTGCGCTGGGTCTGAACTGTCGGGTCTGAAAAGATGTGTTTTGTAAGTTTTGCAGCTGCAAAAGTTTTCAGAGGAAATTGACATGCTGCTCCAGAGGACTGCGATGCTACCGTTGTTCCAAGCCCACCTCGCTCATCAGTTGGTCCTCATGCATAGATTTTAATTTTAACAAAACTGCTGTCTCTTGTGAAAGCAGCGTCAACATAGGAAGAGGCAAACCCTCCTCTGGAGTTGAACACTTCCTCTGCTGTCACTGATTTTCCAGGGATTTTTTTAAAAACAGCCTCTGGCTACTCTTCCAAATTAGTACCCACTGATGACCAATTATTTTGCCCAACTGTGAATTGGAAGGTGTAACTAAAATCCAGTTTGTCACACCCAAGGCTTTCCCCTTGAAACACCTTTCAACCACCGTGTTCTGAAATCCCCTTAGAAGGTTCTGATGTTCCCTGGGAAATTTCACCTTCCATTCAAGAAAATAAAATTAAAATTGAAAAAGTTTTAATGAGCTGTGAGGATGTGATGGACCGTCAGTGGAAAACTCTGTTCTAATCCCAGTAGAGAACTATTTCGCCAAAAAAGCGAATCACACCTGTCAGGATTTTACATGTGTACACCCCCAAAAAGTGTCAGACTTCTATTTGCAAATTATAATGATTGTTTCTTTTCATCTCTGATTCCATTTTTAGAGAGAAAGGGGGAGGGGAGAGAGAAAAAGAGAGGAACTGGCTTCCTCATATCTACAAAAAAAATAAGGGAGAGTTTGTCATTCATTTCAAGCTTCTGCAATTTTGATTTTAAAATACTGTTAATAGTTCATTACATTTTTTTAAACAACTTATTTGGCAGCAAAAGGGAGCTCATTAAAAAAAAATAGCAGGTAGGTTTCCAGAAAGATCAGCTCAATGTCTTTGCTATAACCAGGTGGAATAGGGACGTATCTTCCCCAGTTAAGTACTTCCTAGCTCTTGAAAATAATTTAGCAGAGGAGTTTATTAAAAATACAAAAGGAGGGAGGAATAGATGGCTGGTGAAAGGGAATAGTTTTGAAAGCATGCATAAATACATTTTAGAGCATCTAATGAGTAGTAGCACTGCAAGCATTCCTTCCCTTCCAAACATCTCCCAAACAAGACAGACAGACAGACAGAATAAGATTAGAGAGAGAGAGAGATACAACAGATGGATGGATGGATGGATGGATGATAGATGATGGGTAGATGACAGAATGGATGGTAGGGAGGTAGACAGACAGCCAGGCATCCAGAAGGTCTGAAACATAACACCAAGGCATAGACCATGATTGGATGAAGGTCTGGAATCTGCAAATAGAGCAGATTTGGCTAGGATCTGGAACACAACCCAGAACAGAAGAACCCAAGGAGATACTGTCTTGGTCATCTGGCATTCTGTGTCCCACACTGGTTGACTGAGCTACAACTTACTTCATCAAATGCATAGAGTAGCTAAAGGTGCTACTGGACTACCATAGACTAGCATGACTGTCTTCCTACAATGTCCACCATGGTTGGCCAGATTCTTCTGTGAAGCTCACAAACCTGGACAGACGAAGGCCACCCTCTTCCACCAATGCTGCCCAACAGCTGATATTTCAGAGGTGCTACTAATCATTTAGGAGTTAACAAACATCAATCAGGATTTAAGAATTAATATCAAATTATCTACTCTCCTTTTAAAGTCTTCCTGGACTTAAGCTCTACCTCTGGTGACTCCAGATCCATGACCATGTTGGGTTTTCTAAAAAACATAATAGAAGTGGTTCGCCATTGCCTTTTTCCAGGACCCTTTTTTTTTCAACTTTCCAATCCAGACTACATTCCTGAAATTTCTTGGTCTCCCATCCAACTCAGTTAACTTCTTGAAGATCACCCACAGTAGGCTAAATGCTGCCATCTGCTGGGATTCGGTCCCCTTTAAAGAAAAAACTATCTAAATTGGTGGCTCTTTGTCAACAGTCCCCCAGACCAATACTCATCCAGGGAAGGAAAGTTGGATGAGGAAGCAACATACAGCTGTCACCAGATACGTCATACCGGACTAAGTCCTCAGTTCCTTCCATCTCTTTGGAATTGCATCTCAGATCGAAGTCCCTGAAGATCTTTTACTACTCTTAAGCCCACCAGAATGGTATTCTCAGTAGGTGGTGGAACAATGCCTAGTATGACAGAGTTTTTAATTTCCCTATTATTTTCATGCATTAAAAAATGGGTGCCTTGTTTGGAAGCACGTCCACAAGTCTGGAACGAGGAATAAATGGACCTCATGAACAGGCTTGCGCACCCTGGCAGCCATCATGTGCATAAGCGACACCTTCTTCTATAATCTTCTTCTAGCCATTTTCTGAGGACTCCTGTAGAAGATCTCAAAATTCCAAAGGCACCTTCTGTTTCCCCTTTAAGGACTACCAGCCTCTGTGCTTAAGGACCATCAATTTGCCGTTCTTAACTAAACTCCCTTCCGCTACCAATCCACTCTTTGCAGTGGGCTAAATTGACATACCACATGGTGGGCCAGAACCGTGGTCAGGCTCCAAGCATTTTCTGTGCGTGGAAAAGAGGCAGACCTCAGCCATGGTGTGATCTACGGCATCTCTCCCCTTATCCACACCAGCCCCCAACTTATGAAAAAGCTGTTCCTTTCTATTAGAACAGCCTCTTGAGATGTATAGCACTTGATCAAGCTCGTAACATCATTAGCCAACACTAGCAGAGATTAAGCCTCTCTGAAGCATGTGGCAAGACATAATTAGTAATAAAAGTCACGGCAGGAGCAAAATAAGCTGTGGGAGAAGAGAAGAGGCGCAGCCGTTGACACGCATGCAGGAAGACAACAAATACTGGCCAGCGCCCCTGACATTTTTGTCTTTTAAGGCTGGTGAGGAGGAGGAATTCCAGAATTTGTATTCAAGTAGATGCCTTATTAGGCCAAGCATTATTCTGCCAAGGGGCATGCAAGCTTTTGAGGTCTCCACAACTCTTCTTCAGCTGAGCAACAGTGAAGAGTTGAACACCACGAAAAAGGTGGTTGCTTTTAATGCCATCGTTGGGCACTTTTCTTTACAACCTTATAGTCCAACAAGTTGGGCACACAAGTTCTACTCCAGTTGTTGTGAAGGTTTCAGTCTTCTCCTAGAAGCAAGTGACAGTGGTCAGCTTCTGCTAGAGGAGGACAATGGTGGTGGGCTTCTCCTAGAAGCAAGCAATGGTGGTCAAAGGGTGTCTATTACCCTTGACAAAACTTGTGGTTTCTTTGATGGATGAAGAATGGTTGTAGAGAGCAAATTGTCAGTATCTTCAGGGTTGTTGTAGATTTTCTCAATGTAAAGAACACTGCTAGGAAGTCTAAAATGGGGGACGCTGGTGCAAAAGACATCTCAGGTCGTGTGGAATAGTTCACATTTTGGATGTGGCCTCTTGGGGTTTGGAAATCAACAACCCTCAGAGGGGCATGGGAACATCTGAAGCTTAGCAACAACAAGTCAGTAGCGTAAGAGTCTTGTGGAAGGAGAAGCGTGTTCGTTTGTGGTGGCAAAAAATCAGGAGGAATCTGTTCCCATGTTTTCCAGCTAAGTAAACAAACAACTGGATCCATATCAAATGCCCCTTTTCAGTGTTATTGACAAACTGCAACATTTGAGATAACGGTAGAAATGGCTGTATGTCAAATGAAATTAAAACCGAAAAAAGGCGAGGAGGAGAAAGAACAATGACTTGGCTGATGGATTCAAAGTTCTTTGAAGTCCATGGCAGTGGCCAAGAAGATTTTCTGATTAAGATGCAGGGAGGGAAAACAGAGGTTGGATTCCAAAATCAAGCCCACTCAATCATGGCTTAGTGTGATGTATTGTTTCTGTAAGGTCATTGTTGCTCTTATCATGGTCACTGATCACAATTCTCTTCCCTTCTAAAATCTTCCCAGACCTGCCACTCCTCTCTTTGATCTGCTGCAGCACAAGTACAAAGAGATTTGGATGGCTGAGCAGAGGGCTGTCATCAGAGCTGAAAAGGCTGAGAAGAAGCAGAAGGTTAGATGACTTTTACAGGGCATCTTGGTTTGCTGGTCCTCTCCTCAAGGCCCTACTCTTGTAGACACACGTTGGACAACTCCTGGACTGGGATCAATGAGCCAGTTTAACTCAATGTTAGGAGACAAGTCTAGATCAGTGTTTCTCGACCTTAGCCATTTTAAGATTTAAGAGATGTTTGCCGATCTTCTGCAGAAAGTGGTTCCATCAAAGGAGAGGTCAGACTATCTAGAACAGTGCTTCTCAACCTTGGTCCACATGTGTGGACTTCAACTCCCAGCAAGCATGGCTGGCTGGGGAATTCTGGGAGTTGAAGTCCTCACATCTTAAAGTGGCCAAGGTTGAGAAACACTGTTCTAGATAGTCTGACCTCTCCTTTGATGGAACCACTTTCTGCAGAAGATCAGCAAACATCTGTCGGGTCTTTTGCAGTGGTAAGGAGAAGTTGCTTTTGAAGTTAATGGAGTTAATTTCCTTTATTCTTCATTTATGACTTACATCGTGTTAGATGTCCCTTGAAAGTAAAGTTAGATCTTTAAATGACCTGGTTGTCACATATGTTATGTGACCCCAGCATTCTGTGGCATGCTAACTGTAGCATAAATAGAAACGATCAAATAGCCTGTTCAAGGGGGATCTCATTCATCATCATGAGAAACCATCAAGCAGATGTAAGCATCTGCCATGCTTTGGAGGTAAGATTTCTTAGTTTCCACATATTCTCATTCAGCATGGGAACCAACTTGCCCTGTCCCCAGTTAAGTCTCCTAAGCTGCTTCTTTCCAGCTGTCAGCCTGCCCAGGTAGACCAGACAGGAAACACGACCAGGTAAGCTAATTCTACTTTATTGTAAGGCTACCCCAGCCTGATAACTTAGGGAGGGTCCCCCCTGAGCCTCTTTCTCTGCCCATTATGCAGTTGTGGGCTCCCCACTCTCTTATCTGATCATTCCCTAGGCAGCAGCTCATCCCTTCATCCCGCAAGGTCATTCCCACATACCATTACATCAGCTTTGGAAATGTCTGCCTTCCTGCCTACGTCTCAACAATTTTCCATATCCTTCCCAATCAAGGCTGTAGAACATATGATAAGTTGGTACCCACCAGTCACCGAGGTCCTTTGTAGGAGCTTCCAATAGCGAACGCAAGCCATTTAGCAGATGGCCAAGACATCTCACCACATGTAATGGTACGCGGCAGAGCTTTCCAGTTGGTGACACACTTTTTAGACATGCGTCATTTCATGACACGGTAATTCAGTTTTACTAGCAAACCAGAGGTTAAACTAACCCCTTATAAGAGATACGGACACATACATAAATTAGCGATTAGAAGCCAATCGGGCCTCCCGTTGTTCGGCCCTCCTTCCTGCTCATTGATCTCTCATGCTGATTGGTGGTGGTGATGGCAGCTCAAGCCCCTGACCAATCAGCTGCTTTTCTTCTTCCTGTGCTAGGCTCTTCTCAATTGTCACGCCTTCCCCATCATTTCCCGCCAGCTGATCTAATGGTCCTAAGGGACCTTCTTCTGCCCATTAACAAGCAACCAAACTTGGTTTCTTTGGTGAAGCGTGGTCCCCTCAACCAAACACCGGTGCATTGATATACATGATACACTCTCCATTGTGACCTCCTCCCCCTAAGTCTTGTTTCGTTTTGCTTCAGAAACGTCGGGGGAAGTTCTACGAAACCCGGACATCTTTGTTGAGAAAATTCCAACCGCCGATGAAGAAGGAGCAACTTTGGCACATGCCCCATTTTCAGAAGGTAGAGCTGAACCCCAAAAGGTTTTGTTCCGAACGGCCATGCCAAGGCTGACCGCCCAGTAGCCACCACCTCTGCCCCAATTAAACTTAAATTCAAATCAATCGATCAGTCTTGCTCCTGCCCGAACACTTTTGCTGACTTCCATTAGTGATGGGGCTGATTTATTTCTTTAAAGCCCACCTCCCGGTCCATCAGACAAGATGGCAGATCTTGACAGTGTGGCTAAAATGTGAAGATGGTCCTTGCAGGGGATTTTTTTGCTGATACCCAACATTTTTGCAGGAAACACTTGCACTTATTAAACATCAGTCATTCCTAAATTTTGGCAATGGAAAACAATCCCTCCGTAAGTAGTTTAAAGATGCAAGCTCCATTGTGGAGCCACCATCGGGAAGAACTAGATGGGTGAATATTTTAAATCAGGACTTTGTATTGGTAGGCAAGTATGCCTTGAATTCTCTTCCTAGACAAGTTTTTTTTTTAAATCCATTTGATCGTGTCCAATTTTTGGAGACTGCCTGGACAAGTCCCTGCAGTTTTCTTGGCAAGGTTTTTCAGAAGTGGTTTGCCATTGCCTCCTTCCCAGGGCTGAGAGAAAGTGGCTGGCCCAAGATCACCAGCTTGCTTTGTACCTCAGGCGGGACTAGAACTCACGGCCTCCCGGTTTCTAGCCTGGTGCCTTAACTTGCTGGATTTCAAGCATTGTACCCAGCCAGGTTGGGTATGGCTGGCATAGGCCACTTTAAATCGATGGGATTCCATGGCATTAAGAACATCAGGCCTATTGCAATTAATTAATTAATTAGGGGGCAATCAAATAGCTTTATACCACCCAATGGATAATTGCCAGAGCACTGCACCATGCTGGCAATCGAATTGTGCTTGCAAATATTATGCCACTCTTTTTGAATGTAGCTTGGACTCCTGTTTGATCTCTCTCTCTCTGTAATTACTATTTTGACTCTTCTCTGCTGTCTTCAGATTATTTCTTTTTGTGCCTTTGAGTCAATGTTGACTCCTGGCGACTGCCTGGACAAGTCCCTGCAGTTTTCTTGGCAAGGTTTTTCGGAAGTGGTTGGCCATTGCCTCCTTCCCAGGGCTGAGAGAGAGCGACTGGCCCAAGATCACCCAGCTGGCTTTGTGCCTAAGGCAGGACTAGAATTTACGGTCTCCCGGTTTCTAGCCTGATGCCTTACCCACTACACCAGACTGGTTCTCCAGACACATATAAATAATTGCCATTGATAGATTGATTGATTATGTGCCATCGAGTCATTGTTGCCTCTTAGCAACCACATAGATAGATTTTCTCCATGAAAACAGTTGCAAATGTGTGCATTCCAAACAGCTTCTAACCAATATTAGACTTTGCTCTTTAATTGTTCCTTCTGCTGATGGTAATGTTTAGAAAGGCATTCTTTCATTCACTTGGTTTTATACATATCAGGGTTGTGTAAATATTCCCAAAGATGTCTATATTGGGCAGGACATGCCCAAGATATGTGTGAAGGTTTGGTTAAAAAAACCAGAAAATATATAACTCAAAATAGCACGGGAATAGGGTGATGCAGGTGCCCCCCCCGGGGTGGGGGGGACTTGAAAGTGTGATTTTGCAAAAAAAAGAAGGAATTGAGATAATCTGAATTTGACAGTCACACATTTGTTACCACCATGGTTTGCCTCCGAGTAAAGCAAAGACAAATTTTCCAGCCTTGAAAAAATTTCAGTGTAAAGGTTGGCATAGAAAGAAAAGAAACAAAGAACGGGTTAGTGACTCTTAACAAAGAAGGCAAAGATTTTGGGATGGGATACCAAGAGGTGATAACAGCTACCAACAACCAATATTTTGGTAGCTCAGACTTAAAAGCTGGTATGGTTGAAAATTTCTCCCTTAATACTGTTCATGTTCCTAGAGAGAAATCCTCAGGCAGATTCTTTTTTAAAGAAAGCTAAGGACAAAAAGAAATCCAGGGGGAGTCATTCAGGAATAATCCACTGTATCAAATTTTGAAAGACAGTTCTGGGCTTCGTAATTTGATACCCACTTGGGGAGCGATGACAGATATGAGCTCACCGCCTGATCTTTCCTGTAAAAAAAAAAACATACACAGAAAACAAACACCTCCAAACAACCAAAACTGAATATTCCTGAATATACATTCAGGAAAACGTTTTGCACTTCCCTCTGTTCCTTAGAAGGAGTGTTCCATGCAATACCTCCAAGATGATTTTTTGCCATGGTTGCTAATGCCACATTCAAAAAGTTGGCATGTTTACTGAACTGATCAGGCATCGTCCTTCCCACTAGACAAGTGTTGCTCAACCTTAGCAACTGTTGCATACGTGGGCTTCAACTCCCAGAATTCCCCAGCCAGCATGAACAAGCATGCTGTCTGGGGAATTCTGGGAGCTGAAGTCCACATATCTTCAAGTTGCTAAGGTTGAGAAACATTGTGTTAGACAATCAGTCATCGTGTGTTCACTTGCTGCTTTTTAAATAATCGTAATTTATTAAACTGATATGCCACCCAACCCCCAGTGACTCTGGGCAGCTAACAAATGGTTAAAAGCATTAAAAACAAGGAAACGTTAAATATTAAAGGGTTGAGCTTTACACTGCCTCTATTTTTCTCTCTCTTTGCGTGCAACCACACATTCTGGTCAGTAATGAATCGCCAACTAATTCTGCACATGTAATACCAAAAGTTTTCAGAGGAGACGAGGAATAGAGGTGCCATAGTCTAAAAGGGGGAGCGGGAGGGAGAGGAAAAAAATGTAGAAAAGAGAATCTCCTCCTTTAAAAACAACCTAATGAATGGCTCCGTGGAATCTGCAGGACAAGAGGGGGGCATGATGTCACATCATTTGAGGAATGATGTCATGATGCGTATGACATCACTGTGGCTTCTACAAGAATGTTGTTGGGGGTTTGATCGAGTTGGGTATTAATGGAGAAGACAAGGTGTCTTGGCGGTTGCCAATGTTGCTTACCTCCCTTGTCTGTTCTGCGATGAGATTCCCATCAGCAGTTCAGCTGGAGCCCAACAGCCAAAATTGGGGTGTAAATCAAGTAAGAGAATACAGCTAAGCGAGGGATGAGGGAGTGTGAATGGTTTTGATCATCAGCATGGAGTTGCTTTGAAGGTGGAGAAAGGAAAATTGGCATCAGAAAGATATTTGGATTTGGGCTTTTTCAATTGCTTCGTTCCCTGGCCGGCTCGATTGGTGGAAGATGGGAACTGTCACCCTGCCCAATTAATTCCTAGGTATCCTTCTACCTTTCTGTGTTTGGTATACAACCATCCCAGTTTTACTCCTGGAAAATTGGAAAGGGAGATTTCATTCGCTTTCCCTGTTTTACACCCAGTGCCTTTAATCTCAGAAATTAACCGAAATCTTGATTCTAATCAACGCTGCTTCTCATGAGCCATTGCCCTCTCTCCTTGCGCTTGGAAAGCTACCTTTTTCATTATCTTCCAAGCCTCCTTTTAAAAATGAACAGACGAGCAGCTTGAGACAAACAACAACTTCTAAAAATAAACAGATCGAAGTCAAACCATGCAGGAAAGGGCTGAAGTTCCTTTCTTTCTTTCTTTCTTTCTTTCTTTCTTTCTTTCTTTCTTTCTTTTTTTCATTTCTCTTTCATTTAGGCTTTTTTCCCCTCTCTTTAATTAACTCCCCCCTCCCCTCCATATCTGGATTTTCTTCTTGGTGATCTGCTTTGCTTGTGCATGGTGTGTATAAAGGATCATCTTTTCTACATCCAGTCAAGTTGGGAAGTTTGCTTAGTTAGGAACCGGCCAAGACGCAGAGCATATTGTTGGGGAACACTTCAGTGCCGTTGTGCTTCTGTGTTGTGGGAAGACAGCCACAATGGCCTGTGCTTGCTTGTTTTTTCCTGGAAAAAGAACCATGTCTGTGGTTGAGTGTGTTTTCCAAACTACCTGTTCATCCGTCACAGGCTTGGTTGACAAGCCTATTGGAAGCAGCTGTCCACACAGGTCAGAGTTGATCTTTCACTCACAGGGCAGTTTATGAAAGGAAGAGAGTCTGAAGTGAAGTCTGGCAAAGAGGGGGGGAGACAGACAGAGCAAAAAAAAGGGGGAGGGAGGGGGAAGCAACCATCATTGGAAAAAAGTGGAAAATTAAGAAAAAGCCTCGGCTGATGAGCTGCCTCACCTGGGCCCCTCGCGCACGCCCTCCAATTAAATCAAAACGGTTTGTTTTTAATGGTCTTTTACATTGACAAGTGGACTATCATTTTGGGCCCTGATAGCTGTCAGGGAGCGGAGGCAAATTCTCTGTTGATAATGCCCAACGGTTCCAATTAGGCACCGAGGCCGTTCCTGGTGCGTTAATGATTCCCCAGCTACCTCTCTGGCCCTTTGGCACTCGCTGAATCGTCTTACCCCCCTTCCCTGCCACCACAAATTACTGACACGAAAGGGAGATACCCCGGCGTCTCCTGGCCAGGCCAGGCCCGGGCCTGTAGGCTTAATGAGCGATGGAAGTTTTTGCCCTCCCCTCCATATTTTTTTTCCTTGGGAGGGGCAGCTTCTCCGTTAAATTCTTTTCTTGTCTGACAGCTGCTTGCATGTTGACCTTATAAAAGATTTAGCATCTCTCGTTATTTTTCTGCCAAGCGTCGCCAGTGATGGGCTGCGCAGCAGCGTTGGCCTGTAGAGACATCAGAATCGGTGAGGAGGCCGAACCTTGTACGCCTAATGGTGCACCTTGCCGGAGAGCCACTGAAAGGAGCCGCAGGACAGACTCGTTTCGGCCCTGGATTCCAAGCTTAGCTTCGTTTAAACGTCCCTCCGGGCTGTGCAAAATGCTGAACGGAGATGCCGGACGGGGGACTGCAGTTAGGAATCCTTAAAAAAAGCGGGAGAAGCTAATTGAGAAGCTCAGACCTGTGACATCATCCCCCCCCCCCAAAAAAAAGTTTTGTTGTATCTAAGAGTCTTCCCAGCCTTCCAAGGGTGTTCCCAGAATTCCTGGCCACCAAGGAATTCTAGAAATCATAGTCCAACTGAAGAGGATCACACCAAGGCCCACCTTGGTCCAGACGTTTGCTTCTCCCTGTGGTCCACCAGATGCCTCTGGGGTATTCACAAGCGGGAGATAAGAGGCATTAACTTCCCCTACTATTGTTCTTGTGCAACTGGTCTTTAGGCATCTGCCCCCACCCCAGAGGTAACAAGGAGGCTTCATGACCAATGGATTCACACAAGCCAATGTTTATGGGTCCTTTTGACCCACCAAACCAGGAAGGCAAGTTTAGGCTGGGTTGGCCCATCTCACTGAACTACATTCACCTTCTATCTATCTATCTATCTATCTATCTATCTATCTATCTATCTATCTATCTATCTATCCATCCATCCATCCATCCATCCATCCATCCATCCATCCATCTATCTATCTATCTATCTATCTATCTATCTATCTATCTATCTATCTATCTATCCCGCCTTTATGATGAATGACACAGCTCTTATTTGGGAGGGGGGGGGTTACAATGCATTCTGATATAAACAACGAAAACAATAGATCTATATTCTCCAAGACTGATGCTAGTAATTCCTATTCAGGGATGAAGAACAGGACTCCCATCAGTATCTTCTAAATTCCATGAAGGAGGGTTCTCTACGAACCTCTACAGAAAAAGGGTTCTGTAAATGGGATTGATACGTTGGTTGCTTCGTCAAACATGTTGACTCAAATGTCCCTTTCCAATCCATTCTGTGCATGCTTAGTGGTACTGCTCCCCCCCCCCCACATCAGAAAGGAAGGGGGCATTTGCTGCTGTCCAAAGGCCATGCTCTCAAGCACACCCCTACTTGGCAAAGTTTGGGAATCTCTGCTCTGCAAACAGCATTCATGTATGACTAACTGTGGCTGCTTGGTTCAGTAGGAGCCAAGGGAGATCCTGCCCCCACTTTGTCCTCCCCTCCCCCCACCAATAAAACAAGCCTACTTAGACAGGAGCCTAATTATGGATTTAGATGTCCAATTCGGAAAACGCCAACTGATCTGCGTTAATGAGATCTGAGGACTTAATACCTGCGTGTCCGCAATTATCTCTGCGGCTGGAGATTCTGTCTGCCAATCAGGAAATTACCTTTTGGTATCTGAATGGTTCATTAAGCCTCCTTGGGAAGGGCGGATGAGGTGTCCGAGGTGGACCAGGCAGAGAAGACTTAATCAACCATCCCCAAAGGTTGGAAGTCCTCTGAGATTGCTGAAATCTCAAGAGCAGAAAGCAGGATTGAAAGAAGAGGGAGGGAGGCATTCTTAACTCTTTCTGATAAGTCATAGCACTGTGAGAACCAGATTGGTGTAGTGCTGAAGGTGGAGATCCAGGTCCTAGTCCTCCTTTAGGGATGGAAGCTAGCTGGATGAGTTTGGGCCCTAGACTGAGATGTCGAAAAACATCCATCTCCCAATCCACATTGGTGCAGCAAGATAGATTGTGGTCCATAACCTTCAGTGAAGAGGCCTTCATCCTGCAGTGGACTGATTTGAGATGATGGTGATGGTGATGATACTCTTCACCAGGCTGCAGGCAGATGGATGAAGGACTGTTTGTTTCCCAATTTGCTATTTTATTTATTTATTAAACAGATTTATGTGGCCGCCCAACTCACACACAGTGACTTTGGGCAGCTTGCTATCCCTCCACTCCCTCCCTGGCTGCCCTCGTCTGAACAAGACCTCTAGGAAGAGCTTTCTCCTGAGATCTTCCCAGGACCAAGGGCTATGTGTCAACATCCTGCTTTTCTTTGCCCCATCCTCTCTCCAGCCATCTGCAGCCTCCCTGGCTTCCAACCCTTCCCTTCAGTCCCAAGGAAGGATCTCAGGATGGAGGTCCTCCCAGGGGGGCTTTTTCAGACAGGGAAGGGCAGCCAAGGGGGCTGCAGAAGGATAGAGAGATGGGGAACAACCTATCTTCTCTTCAACGACCACCCCCATCCTCCCTGACTTCTCATCCTTCACGTCCATTGCTGCCCTGCAAAGCATTTTCTTGGTCAAAGTTCCATGAAGGTTGAAGACTGGTGGTGTTCACACCCCAGATGGTTGCAGGCTATCAGGTGAGAAGGTGTGGGTTGGAAAGCGAGCTTGATGTAGCCATTAAATGGTTGGACTAAGACAGCAGAAGCCCAGGTTCAAGTCCATATTCTTCCATGGATTGTCACTCCTTCTCAGCCCAACCTCCCCTACAGGGTTGCCTTCATCCCCAGAATTAATTATTGGCCCTACCAAGATCTGAAGTCTTTTCCATGTTGATCTTTCAATTTTTTTTCTTCTCACAAATCAGTCCACCTGGTGTCAACCATGTTATTTTCAGGGCTTGGCAAATTTTCTCCCCTTTTCAAATTTCTTCTTGATCCATTTTGTCGCAGCTGATCATTTATCCTGATACTACTTTTATCCAGATGCTTATTTTTCTCTTTTGCCTGGCAATGTATGTTTGCAGGGAGGGTGTTTAAAAGAATGCACTGTATAGCACTCTCATACCTTGATTGGAGGGTGAGTTTTCGATCTGAAGAATAAATAAGTGACACATGAAGAAATATTAGTTTAACCTGTTGTGAGTTGGTGGAAGATACATGTATGATTTTTAAAATGACATTGAAAGAACATGAAGGATGGAATTCTCAAGATGACATGAATACAAAACACCTCTAAATCTATTGCTCTCAGGTGGTCCTCGACTTATGACCATTCATTTAGTGACCGTTTGAAGTTACGACGGTGCTGGGAAGAGTGACTCGTGACCCGTCCTCACACTTACAACTGTCACAGCATCCCTGCAGTCATGTGATCAAAATTCAGGCACTTGGCAACCAGCATGTATATTTACAATGGCTGCAGCATCCCAGGGTCACTTAATCGCCGTTTGTGACCTTCCCAGCCGGCTTCCAACAAGCAAAGTCAATGGGGAAAGCCAGATTCGCTTAACAACCACATGGTTCACTTAATGACCACAGTGATTTGCTTAACAACCACAGCCAAAAAGGTCATAAAATCAGGCGTGACTCACTTAAAGACCACCTTGCTTAGTGATGGAAGTTCCAATCCCAATTGTGGTTGTAAGTCAAGGACTACCTAGTATGTCCCTAGTAAAGGTAGCATCTCTCATCTTTCTGGACCCAAGAAATCATTTGATCTCTCTCTCTTTCTCATCTCCTGTAGGTTGATCCACACCTCTCAACCTTCCCAGATCACACCTCATACAAGCGGGCACTTGAGGTCTTCCAATCAGAAATCCCAGTGAGGATCGGACCCCTGGCACAAGGCATTTATACCACGGCCTGTTAGGGCATAGCCAGAGGAAAGAGAGTAGGGGCAACAGATGAAGCACTGAAATAAATAAAATGAAATAAACCAAGAAGGCTTAATGGCACATTTCCATTTTAGGCCTGGAGAATGTCTTTTTGCCTGGTGATTAAACTCATGTTTCACCCAATGCATTTATTTTGGTGTTAAATGTTTCTGGAATGAGTTCATCTGAATTCTTTGGGCTGGCCAAGCTGCTGGGACAGTTTATATCACCCTGGAAACCAGCAAATCGGTCCTCAGCCCTTCTGGCTTACAATCCAAAAACTAAGCAATGGATGGGTTAGGCCATCAATTCTTTATAAGGCTTCCAGCCTACCTCCATAAGACCCTCTAAACCTGGTTAGCAAATCAACCCAGTTTTCTGGGCTTGCAAATACCCCAAACCATAAACTCGGTTGGCCTGACAGACTCCTGGCCGCCAAGCAACAACTCGCCAAACACAGCAGGTGCGCAAACACAACTTGGCTGTGGGATGAATGCAACGTCAAGGTCAGGAGCTTCCCAACGCTGGGCCCTTCCGTGCTTTGTCCGAAAGCCTTCCTTGAAATCTCCTCATGCAGACTTGCCCCTTTCCAAATGCATTCCCTCACTTCTCCCTTTTGCAAGAATGCTTCTTATCTTATAGTGACACCCACTGGCAATGCTGAATTCTTTGTAACAACCAAGGCAGACAGATTCCTTCCCACCTCGGTCTTCTTGGGAGCGAGAGAGAGCAAGGTAGCTAACAAAACCAGGTCTCTGTCTTTCTCTCTCTTTGTCCTTCTTTCACCCGGATGGCTTTTGACCCTTCCTTCTCAGGTTAAAACTCAGTATGTCAAACTCTCTCTACTTGGCTACACAGACCAAAAAAATCAAGATGATCTCTGAAACTGGGGCAGATGCATCCAGAGATTTGGGGAGCATCTTCCTCATCTTTCTTGAAAATGAGGGCCAGAAAAAAAAGGACTTGGCAAGTCAAAATGACCAGGTGATCTGTGTACCTAGTTGGCTACACAAAAGGTACAGGTTCTGCTTTCCCAGATTTCCAGGAAGTTGGAGAAGTTGCTTGAAACCTGAAGTCCACTTGACCGTTGTAATCCACAGTATTAGTGTAAAGCCCTTTCCTATGTTCTTAAGCTTAAATCCAGAGACAGTGAAACACAGCGATCAAAATATCAGAATGCGGTTAAGGGAACTTGAGTCCAAATCCTATTCAGTTGTCAGATTAATTGTGTGACCTTGGGACTGTTTTTTGGATGAAGGGAGGGAGGGAAGGAAGGAAGGAAGGAGATGGAAGGATGGAAGGAGATGGAAGGAAGGGAGGGAGGAAGGAGATGAGAAAGAAGGAAATGGGGAGGGGGAAGGAAGGAAGGAAGGAAGGAAGGAAGGAGATGAGAAGGGAGGGAGGGAGGGAGGGAGGAGATGGGAAGGGAGGGAGGGGGGAAGGAAGGAAGGAAGGAAGGAAGGAAGGAAGGAAGGAGATGGAAGGGAGGAGATGGAAGGGAAGGAGGAAGGAGATGAGAAGGGAGGGAGGGAGGGAGGGAGGGGGGAAGGAAGGAAGGAAGGAGACGGAAGGGAGGAGATGGAAGGGAGGGAGGAAGGAGATGAGAAAGAAGGAGATGAGAAGGGAGAGGGAGGAGATGGGAAGAGAGGGAGGGAGGGAGGAAGGAAGGAAGGAAGGAGATGGAAGGGAGGGAGGAAGGAGATGAGAAAGAAGGAGATGAAAAGGGAGGAAGGGAGGGAGGGAGGAGATGGGAAGGGAGGGAGGGAGGGGGAAGGAAGGAAGGAAGGAGACAGAAGGGAGGAGATGGAAGGGAGGGAGGGAGGGAGGGAGGGAGGAAGGAAGGAATCTCAGCTTCTCAGCTGGCCTTGTTTTGGTTTCTTACAGCTAATTGCTTTGGTTCATGCAAAGCCTAACATACAAAAGTTATTTACAGGATATACATTTTAAAGCAACAGATATTAATCCCAAACTCTTCATGTTCAAACAGACTGCTCCTATTTAGAAAGCTAAATACCTCTCCACCCCTGTCCTGTCTGAATGTTTCTTAAATCTTACTGAAAGTATTATTTATCCCACTCTTTGGCCAAAAATGGTTCTAGAGCCACTTATCAAGTACTACTAGTAGTAATAACAGACATTGTAAAAATGCAGCTCTGGCTCTCAGGCTTACAATGTGAAAATTATGGCATAAAAGGAAAAAGAAAGAGGAGGGAAGAGGACTAATGCAAGCAGATACACCATTTTAAAAAATTAAATTGTGGTTATTGTATAATCTGCCCTTATTTTTCATTGAATGAAGTCATTCTTCTGTATTAGACTGAAGGAAGTGGGACAACAGGAAACAATATTATAATGGCCCTTGTCCTGGAAGCTGGTTTTTAATAAGCTTTCTTTGAAAAATGCACTTTATCCTTAACCTCTAGAAAGTCACAATGAAATTGTATTCAGTGATTAACTCCTCCATGTCAAAGAAACAAGGTTGTGCTAAGTAACTGAATTTAACCAAATTGCAATTTTAATTACAATCAATCTAGCATGGATTTCTCTAACCAGGTATTTGCCAAGAAGCTAGAACTCTACTTCCCAGAATTCTTGAACAGCCATGAGGAATCATGGGAATTGGAGTCCCAACACATTTGGAGGGCACCATATACAGGACTGAAATCAGGTTGTAAAATGTGCCCAGTTATTGTTCATAATTCTCATCTTTTAGCCTCATGGTAGTTCTGGAAGGCCATTCCCAATTTACAGATGAAGAAGCAAAAAAAAAAAAAAACCTTATCCAAGCCAGTGATTCAAGACAAGGAAACTCTGCAGACTTCCCCTGTGGCCAGTCCTGGTCATTCTAGTCTAGCAAGATGGATGTTACTGGAAACTTACAATTAAAGCACAGAAATTGTGCCTGTTCCTTTGTGCAGCTTCCGGTCCTCTAGGCCACTGTTGGACCCAAACCAAGTTTAAATATTTTCTTACCTTCTGTCTATCGCTGCATTGTGGGGCAGTGAAATCCACAGGCTAATTGTGCCATTGTCAGATCTAAACCATCATCATCAACATCATCATCATTAAGCAGCGGGGCACAACACAGTATGAAATCTGCTCACGAGTTACACAGAAGACTCGATTCGCCCCAGATCATGATTCCTAAAACGTTCTAAGTTACAGAGATTTCTGTAATGGCAGGCCATCACAATTTGGTTTCCATCAGTGTTGAGTCAGACAAAAACAAAATCCACTGCTGGAACACAGTTGCGGAAGGTTGTAGAATTAGATTTCAAAATTCTCAGAAGTCTGGCTTTGGGACTCCTGGCACATCCTGGATGCGTTCATCTATAAATAAAGCACTGAATCTTGAGGAATGTGAATTCAGGCAACCTCGATGGTTTGACTGCTTTCCCAATTTTTTACCAGTCATCGATTACGATCATTTCTACCCTCATTTTCTTCTTCCAGGCAAATGAGGTTGAGGGATCATCCGTGCTAAATTCAGATTAAGACTTGGTGGAATCAACAAATCAACGGGGACTTGGTTGAGTGTCGTTCTTCCACCACAAACACCGTCACCCCAGTTGGTCTGTCTTCTCTCTCGTTTCCCTCATTCTCTCTTTTTAAAAAATGTCTATTTAAACTCGGAGCAAGACTAAGCCAAGCCTTTTCTTCCTCCATGAGCAGGCTGTCATTCTGGGGCTGTATAAATTGGGTCAGCCACTAGAGGGCACCAAGAATGCCAATGTTCTGTGTCTCTCTGCTGCCCTCTGGTGGCCTGATTCTAGCTAGCTCTAAGTTGGTGTGATTCTCCCCCCCCCAAAAAAAAAGGATAATGGGAGAGAAAGAGACAGGGAGAGAGAAGGTGGGGCAGATTCCTCACGCCCCAGAGAGTTCAGTTAATTTGCCAAGTGTCAAGTCCTTCTCTTTTAGCCACATTTTGGTTCCTTAAGCACCTCTTATGCTTAAGCTGGCAATCCTGGGAGGGCACTTGTAAATGCACCTGGCCTTATAGCTTGCAATCCTGCCTGAAAAGCAGAAAAAGTGATTTCACCACACCACCATTACCACTAAACTTCACACGAGTTGCATTTGCACCACTCACCTAAGGGGGTGGCTGAATAGACCCATTTTCCACATTTGCACAATGCACAAAACCCTAAATTAAAGAGGATGGAGCATGTGCGAAGCTGCAGAACAGCCAACATCAGGCGAGCTAGCCTGTGGTGCCAATAAAGAAAATATAGAAACCCACACATTTCCGTTTATACCTTCCTGTTGAGCTAAAGTGTGGGAGGAAACTAAAGTGGATTAGAAACTTTACTTGATGTCTGGCTTTTTCCCCGCCCCTCTCCCCCCACCCCGCACAACTCCCCCCCCCCCCCACCGTCCCCCAGTTGTTCCTCTGACAGCTTGCAACCGGCCTTGACTTCAGATGGGAGCTGTGCAAACTCCTGCAGGGAAGGGCACCTTCCCGGCCCACCGTCGCCGCTTACAAGCTGCTGAGTCAAAGGGAAGTCTCGAGAAGGCGGCTGGGGAGACCGGTGGGGGGGGGAGGGAGGAAGGATTCTTTGCGAAGGGGAAGAGAGGAAGGGGGGAAGGGAGGAGAGAAGGGGAAGAGAGGGACTGGCAAAGGCAGAGAAGGAAGAAAGAGGAGAGGCAGGGAGGAAGGGGAGGAAAAAGGATAAGAAGGAAGGAGATGAGAAGGGGAGAGCGGGAGCGGGAGGGGGAGGGAAAAGGAAGGAAGGAAGGGAGGGAGGGAGGGGGGAAGGAAGGAGATGGGAAAGGAGGAAAAGGAAAAAGGAAGGGATAAAAAAGATGAGGGGGAAGAGGGGAAGAAGAAAGAAAGATAGAGAAAAGGAAGAGAAGAAAAAAAATGGGAAGGAAGGGAAGCAGGCAGGCAGGCAATGTGTAGGAAATAGAGCAGGTTTATGCAGAACTAACGTCCTTCCTTCCTTCCTTCCTTCCTTCCTTCCTTCCTTCCTTCCTTCTTCCTTCCTTCCTTCCTTCCTTCCTTCCCAGCTTTACCTCAGCCTCCCTCGGAAGAGAGGAGGGCTCCCAGCAGCCTGGAGCGCCTCGAGCATCAGCGCCAACAGATTCCCATGGGAGGGGAGAGGACCCCCATGACTTCCACGGGCAGCCTGGAGAGAGGCGTAGTTCTTCCTGGGGACACTCAAGGAGAAGATGTTTTCTAAGGAAACATGTGCAGCCGCAGACCTAGCTGGGGGTGGGGGAAATAAAAAACTCAACCCCCAGAAAGGAAGTGGTTGAGGGACTCCTCCCCTAAATATTAGTAATTTTTAGTAGGCGTCTTCTGTTGCCACTGTCATTTAATTCAAATTACTCTGTGCATTTAAAAAATATTAAGAGCAGCAACAACTAGTATTATTCTTGCAGAGCTGTGAATTGAACTGAAATCCTTGAAGGCTGCCTCTTTAGGGCGGTGGGCCTTTTCCCCTTGCATTCAAGGAGGCTCTCTTGATGCTCCTAAAAATCAGCCCTTTTCCTTTGATGCATATTTTGTGGGTGGGCATAAGGTTGGGTGGGCAGAGGGAGGCCTGGGTGAAAAAACGGTGATCTGCTGAGGTTCCTTTTGAAAAAGGGAATCGTTTGGGGGCTGAGGGCTGAAGAAAACCATACTAAATTCACTCTGCCCATCCAATATTTCCCATTATTATTATTATTATTATTATTATTATTATTATTATTTCAATTTTGTTTTGGCTGTCCAACTCCGGTGGAACCTCTTTTCACCAGGCCCAGAAGATACTGATTGTCCAGGATTGTAAGGTGATGGGTTTTCTTGAAATAATTAAATATATATATACATACACACATATACACATATTCCCACCCTTGTCCCTTCTGAAATATAAATGTAAAGCAGACTTTTCCCTTCTTCCCTTCCATTTTCTCCCAGGCAAAGCCTCCCTTAACGCACTGCACTCCGTTCTGGCTTGAGAACTTTGAAGAGCCCAGAACCAGATTTAGGCTTACAAATCACTCTGTTTATGGTGTCTTGGACTGGCTACGCCCTCCTTAATTAAGGGGGCTTTACATTTTTCACAGCTTTGGGGTGCTGGAGATGCAACCAATTGGTATCTACTACCAAAATTCAGGTTCAGGAATAGAATCTCTGGCTTGTTTACCTGGATTCTGCTGAAAGATGCCTTCAGACGTTCAGGATTTGGGTCAAACTGAGAGGCTTGATACTTGCAGAGATTCCTCTTGAAATATTATCTTCCTGGTGTCTCTGCCATGCGTCCCACTTGAATTCCTGAATTCAAGGGGAATTGTCTCAATCTAAGGAAGTGGAGGGCTGATGTGTAGTAGAAGAATCTTTATTGAGGTTCATGAGCGGTAGTTTTAACAATTTCACAGTAAACTCTGCCAAACTTACTTCCAAGTAAACAGGCAAGTGAAGAGCCTTTCCCTAAGCAAAGGAGAAGAACCTGAAAATCGGAGCCCTTCGGAGAAATCATGATTTCTGCTAAATAAAATAAATAAAGGGAAGAAGTGTGCGAGGATGGGAGGGGGGTGTTTGTGTATGGAGGGCAGAAACGAAAGAGAGGGTCGAGCTGTTCGCTAGAACAATTTCGAAGTTTATTTTCTTTCTTTTTTAACGTTCACAGCACTTTTCTCTCATTCATTTTTTCTTTTAAAAAAAGAACTTTAAAATCGTAAATATGTCTACCGTGCGGATGCTTTAAGGCTTTTTAAAAATCTATCTTTTGCCCGGCACCATTAATGGAGAAAATAATTCCACTCTTTGGGAACTAAACACGAGTGGCTTAAAACGCACCCATTTTCAAGCAGATCCCAAAGCAGTTTCTTCTCTTCTTTTTCTTCGTTTCCCTGTTCCCACCCCATATTGCTAATAACCCCATTTAGAACTTCATCAGCGATGTAATGATAGCAAACAGAGTGGAAATTGCCTGTTAACAGTTGGATCTGCGCTGTAATTAATTCAATGTCTGTTTTAATCAAACCGAGGAGCGATCAAGTTTTCTCAGTCGGTGTGGCACGCGTGACGTCACCCTAAAAGCCAGACGGCCAATCCAGAGGGGGCCTGCGGGGCACGTGGGCTCGGGATCACGGTTAAAAAAAAAAGAGATGGGGGGGAAGGTAGAGAAGGAGGGGAAGAAAAAGAAGAAATTCCAAGCGAAAGTCACGCAAGTTGGAGGGTTTCGCGCGAGGCTTGGAGGAGAAAGCGGAAAAACGAGTGGCTGCGTCTGGAGCTGTCCTTGGTGCTGAAACGGCACGCCGTGGTGGCCTTGCGCCCCCCGAAATCCTCCTCCGAGCGATATTTCCCAAAGGATCCCATAGATCATGGGAGAAGGCCAGGTTCAGATCCTCGCCCGCTGCTCTGAGCTTTTCCAAAGGTGCCGATAATTCTCACTGGCCTCCGGCATTAAGGGAAGTTTTGGCTTCGATGCCCTGCGCTGTTGGGAGGGGGGCGTAATTTGGATTGGGCACTGTCCATAGTCCTGAAAACCCCAAACTTCCTTCCAGAGTATCTACCTTTCCTCCCCCCCTACCCCCCTACCCCGCATCAGATCTCCTTATCCATCTTTCCATCCTTGGATGCTTGGTTCCTTTCTTGTGCTGTAGCAAAAGTGTACTCCTTTGTATTAGAACCGGGTGGTCGAAGGGTATTCAGGACCACAGACTGTGGTGGGACACTCAGGACCATAGATTGTGGCGGGCAATTGCGAGCAGATTAAGCCTTGTAAGCGTTCATGCCAGAGTAAGATCCGTCGAACTCAGCGCGGTCTATGAACAGCCGCTTGCCTGGTTTGGGGTTCAGTCCCTCAGCCTGTTTTCTTGGGAGAATAAGCCCCACTGAATCACAGTGGGCTTCCTTCGAGTAAGTCGATAGCTTACGCCTGCCCAGCTATGGCTCAAATGCGAGTTGCGAGTGAGCCTTCTCGAATCCAAAGGGCGTCTTAATTTTTTTTTTCCTTTAAAGCTTTCTTCGCGTTTCATTCCCGAGTCAATTTCGCCGTCAGCAAACTCCTTTCTCTGTTAACTTTTAAACATTTCTCCCTTCCTTTTTCCCTCTTCCCGCTGCAGCCAGTTTGGACCCTGATCGCCCCAGACGGTCGGCACCTTGGATGTTAAATGCGGGCCAGGAACTGGGTTTAAGGCGAATCTTGCCTCCTCCGCCTGTTTTCCCTCCCTCTCCCCAACTCGATCCGGCCGGCGGGCCGATGTCATCCTGAAAGCATGGAAAACGCCAACGGATTTGGGATCGACTCACTCCTGTCCCATCGATCCGGGAGCCCAGCTGTGCCCAAAGGGGACTCTCTCCTGGGGGAAAACAGGTCCCCCTTGGAACTTAGTCCTCGCTCGGAACTCAGCAGCGGCTGCCTGTCCCCGCCATCACCCCGGAGGGACTGCTTAGAGGCGGCCGCCCAGATACCCGGCGGGGTGGTGCGGCCGGAGTCTCACCTGCCGGGACCCCCGATTTCAGCCTCTGCTCAGTCCAGAACGGTGACCTCCTCCTTCCTCATCAGGGACATTTTGGCTGACTGCAAACCCTTGGCAGCGTGCGCCCCTTATTCTAGCAACAACGGACAGGGGGTGCAAGAAGCGCCCATGCCAATCCCGGCCAAGGCGGGCGAGGACTTCCGAGAGAAGATCGAAAAGGCTAGCAGTAACCCCTCCTTGGATTCGGAATACAAAGGTAGGGAACGAAAGGGAACACCAAACGATTCATTGCCTACAAGGGGGCAGCCGGGACGGGGCGGGGCGGGTGGGTGGCGAGCCTCAACTTCATAGCAGGACAGTCCAATTTGGCCTTTTTTAGAAATGTCACCAACTAGGGGCGTAAAGTTTTTTAGTTATCCGGATTTATTCTGTAAAGTCGCCCGGCAAAGAAAGCTGAAGTGAGGGACTGAAACCAAAATATCTGAGCTTCTAATCGCCTCTTCCCTTTGCTGGGGTGGGGTGGGGTGGGGTGAGGGGCAGACATTTCCCCCTCTGATCTTCCAGCCCATGTGTCTTGATTTCCTGACCGATATTAATAACGCGTATCCTAATAACAAGGAATGAGCCAGCCAAAGTCTCCCTTATAACCCTTGGAATATTAGGAGCGATCGCAATGGAATTATCAAAACAGCTGAGAGATTTTGCATGATTATATTAGCAACAACAAAATCATCATCATCTCCATTGTGCTGAAGAAAAACCAGCTAAGTATCTCTGCAAAGCCAGAAGCACACATCCAACTTCTGCTTAGGTGTCCCCAAGTCTTTCGAATTCAATAGATGCTGCCTCTAAGCGTGGAGATTCCAGAAGGAAAGTCCTCTCTTTCCAAATCGAAAGTTGGGCTGGATTAAACTCCCTTCACCTTCCCTGCTGCATTCGGTCCTAGACCCGCGGTTTTGCTCCAAAGCAGCCATTCGTGCAGATTTCGGTTTTCTTGATCGGGTTCTCAGGGTTCGAAACCGAAATGGGGATTTTCAGAATGAAATGTCGCGGTTAGAGAACAATTTGATGTCCCTGTGCGTGCCTGAGTACATGTCTGCGTGTTTTTCCAGCCAGGGGAAAACGAACAACTTGGAACAGGGTTTTTTTCTTCCTTTAATAAGCTAGTCAGTGTGTAACTTTTCCCTAGAATTCATCCTGTTCTTCGCAGATCTATTTTTGTTTTTTTATTACCGCCAGATTAATAGTGCCTCGCTTCCTGGATTTTAATTTACCCGAGGAAACTGGAGCAACGTTATTTGGCTCAGCCACACATAAACCAGGGTTTACCGGAAGAAGATAGAAACTCAAAATCCCCATTTCCTTCTTTGTCTTGCAAGAGTTTTTGACTTCGAGGCAAAGTTGCAAATGCCTCCTCGTTTTCATTTCTAGTTAATTCGCGTCGAATGATCGGTGGCTTTCCCTTCTGCCCCATAAAGGGTAAGGAATTAGACCCTCCCCGCATGGTGCACGCGGGGCTGGCAACTTGTGAACGTGCAAGTTGGGAATAAGGGCAGATAGAAGGGACGGTAGCTGTATTTCTGGGGGCCTGGGAGTTTTGCACAGATCTCAGCGCATTTCCAAATGGCCGTGTTTTTTTTTCTTTCCCAAACAGTTTTAAAAGATTGCTCTCCTTAAGGTTGTTGGATCCACTTTATATAATATTTAATTTTTTAAAAGAAAAATTCTCTGCCAACCTCTAGAAAACGAGAGAGGGAGGGAGGGAGGGAAGGAAGGAAGGAAATTTCGTTCTAGCTTGCTGCTAGTTTAATTCTTGAGCATTCTCATGGATTTCAGACCTGAGGTTGAATATGTTTACTGGGAAGTAACTCCTAGACAGAGCCTGTTTTCCATTCTTCCTCTTCCTCTTCCTCTTCCTCTTCAAGAGAACACGCTTTGCAAGAGAACTGATTGAAATCAAAAGAGGGTTGGGAATAATTACCAGACTGTAAAGCTCTCCTTGAGCTTCAAAATAAAGATGAGATGCAGGTTTGTGGCAGGATCCTAGGCAGGGAAGCAATTTTTGCTAATTCTGAAGCTATCTGTGGCAAGCTTCAGCACGCGGCTTTTACACATGACTGAGGAATTCACTATAATTGTATTTTCTTTAGGGGTTTTACTCCTTTTTCATGGGATCCTGGTGGCTTTTGATAGAAGCCACCGCTTCCCAAGATTTTAATCTTATTTATTTTGACCCCTGCATGTTTTTCCCTTAGACGTTGAACTGTAATTGGTTTCTTGTTACTCTGCCCGTGGTTACATTTACACAACATCCTAAACTCAGCTCCTCCGTTAAATCTGACCATTGGGGGTTTTCTCTAAAACAAGGCAAGCGCCCTAAAAGCCAAACTCATCCAAACTCAAAACTAAGCTTCGGCTGTTCTGAAAATGTAGCTGCCCGGTGTTTACTGGTCCTGGTTAAGCGCAGGGTGCCTGGAAAAAGAACATCTGAAGAGTCAGAAAGAAAGGGACTTCGAAACTTCCTATGTCATCTTTGCTTCCTCCGCGCCTCGCTTCCTCTTGGCTGCGCATCTCAAAATTCAAGCGGAGGTCTGGAGATAAAATAAAATAATACCCCCACCGCCAGAAACCTTTCGGTGATCAATGCACGCGGTCGCTCTGATCTTGATTAGCCACTTGCAGATAAAACAGAGCAACGGAGAGTCCATCAGAGGTTCTCCAAAGCCTCGGCAGATCTTTGGAAATGGAGGACGCTTGCTTGTGAGTAAACACGTCCCGAAGGAGGCTAAGAGCACAGCTTCTCCCCTTGAAAGTGGGGGAGAGCGGAAGCCTTCGTGTTCACCCTAAAGGGGGCAGATTTCTCCCTCCCCAGGAAAAAGAGTCCAGTCGAGAATCAGCTCATCCATCTGCTTTCCGATGGGTGAATTCTGGGGCGGGGGGACATCACCAGAAGCCAAATCCCCAGTGCACACTTTTTACACAGACTGATTTCCTGAATATGTCTCCCAGGGAGGGAGATATAGGATCGTGGCCCCCTGGACACTTTACCTCGGATGCAGCTTCCATCTATTAAGTTCAGTAGACTTTGGAATGGCTCTCAGCGTTGTAAGCTGCACAAAACCACCACCATCATCATCATCATCATCACCACCACCACCATCATCATCATCATCATCACCACCACCACCATCATCATCATCACCACCACCACCACCACCATTCTGCCTTTCCACCTTTTATCTGACAAGTCGTTCCGCCCCAACAGATGAGATCTTTCCTGGCTCCCTGAACCCGGATGGGAAATTTGGGTGTCGCGGCAGCTAAAGAATTAAACTTCATTGGGGAAAAAAAATCTCGGTCCCCCCGCCCCCCGTTCTCACTCGGTTGCCTTTTCCGCAGCTTCCTTGCGGTTCTGAACGAGGACAGCCCCTTTGGACCGCGGTCGTTTTCTATGTTACTCTGCAGCTGATTTCGTGTTCCGTTCTTTTTTCTCTTCTCTGCCATCCCTCTTCTCCTCTCCTCCTGCCTCTCTCTTTTTAAAAACTTCTTCTGTTTCCTTTTTAAAAATCTCCTTTATTCATTCCCCCTTAATCTCTTTCCTTTTTTTTTTAGCTGAGTTTCTTTCCATTTAATTTCTCCTATTTCTCTCCTTCCTTCCTATTTTACCAACTCTATCTCTTTTTCTATTCTTTTTTCTCTTCCTCCTTTTTTGCTTCCTTCCTCCTTCTTCTTTCTTTCTGTTTCTCCTTCCTTCCTTTTCCCATCCCTCTCCTTCCTCCCTCCTTCCCTCCCTCTTTCTTTTTTCCTTCTTTCTCTTTTCTTTCTCCGTTTCTCCTTCCTTCCTCCCCCATTTGCCTTTCAACTTTCAACATTCCACTGTCTTCCTCACTCCCTATCCAGCATCCCCCACCTCCCCCCAATCTGCATGATCTCATGACGACCCTCTGAAACTCAGATCCCAACTTTTCCAGCTTCGGCCCTTCACATCTTGCCTCCAAGAGTCGTGGACGCCGGCTGGCTTCGCTGATTCTTATGGTTGCCTTTTTCTATAAATCAGATTTTTTTTATTCCCTTCGTCTAAATTTCTGCAAGGATTTCGGGCTTCTAATTCTACCCCTTCACCACCCTAAGATAGATAGATAGGTAGGTAGGTAGATGAAAGGAGAGGAGCGTTTGCAAACACCTCCTTCCCCTTCTGCATCTCATGTTTAAGAGATATTCGGGCGCGTTTCTGCTTGAAGAGTTTTCCCACCTCCCTCGTGGCTCAATTAAGTGGATTATTGTCTTCCTATGGAGAGAAATCAACTCGCGTGTCGTCTTAAAACCTGCCACAAGGATGTTTGACCATAAAGCCTCTTGCCAACTGATGTAAAGCAACCCGGCTGCGTTCAAGAGAGTGTGCATTCGCACAAATAAACCTAGGGTCTTTTAAGACAGAAGATGGGTGAGAACACAACACACACACACACACACAAGAGAAAGAATATGGGCTCGAGTTAATTATCCTTGGCTTCGACCAGGACTTGCCGGTCGTCCTTGCGCCTCACTTGGTTGATGTACAGGGCCCAAACCAGATTAAAGGAAACCGGTTTCCATCTCCAGCTGGCGGAAGTGGAAATTGTTTATCCACACGGGGAAGGAAAGTTGGAGAAGACAAAGACAAGGAAGATTGAATCGCCTTTAGTCTTAACTTTAGAAAATCTGCCTCCCTAAAATGAAATGAGGAAAGCTGGTTTCCCGGTTAGGGAATAGGAATGCAGGAAAGTTCCAGGCGGAAAATTTGTTTTTCTTCCCTTGTTCCCTAGGGGTGGAAATATTTCGCCTTTTACCCAGAAGAATAAAACGTCTCCGTGCTATTCTCTCCTCGCTGATTGTTGCCGACTTTTTCTGGAATTGTCCTTCGTCTTTTTATTCCAGCGCAAAACGTGAGGGGCCCCTCCTTGGAAGAGCAAAGAATTGCCGTTTTGATCCTTTCCTTGGGGGAAAAAATTACACGAATTCAAAGAAGCGATCTTGTCGATGGTAATCCAAGGCTAATCTTAGCATAATCTAGCTTGCAGGATTTTTAGGAGGATAACATAAGTATCACACCCACCTCTTTGCAGAAATTCCAGGAAAAAATACTGTAATAATAATAACACCATTAATAATCTTGCTCTTTCTATAAGGAGGCAGAAACCAGATGTAACGTCATGCCAGTTTTATAGAAAATAATGATGAATTGTTAGGACCTATTATTGTTGGAAGTGGCAATAATTTTGATACAGATATAAATTAATAACCGTGCGTTATTGTTGGTAATAATTTGTGAAGAATGGCCCAATGTTCCTCTTTAAAACTGGTGTGGCTTCTGAACTCTGAGAGATTCCGGGGGTTGGGGGGGCGGGATAAAAATTGGACGAAGCAAAGGATTCTCACTTTGGTTGCAAGTCATCTCCAAGAATGCCCAGATCCAGACATCTCACCTTGGTCTCCTCCAGAAGTGGGTTCATGACCACAAGGGGCCTTTTTAAAAAAGACGAAAAAATACTTGTAAGAAATGCAGGGAGCCCAAAGTCTGGAGGAGGAGACCGAACAGCATTAAACAGGCTATTTCTGTGGCAATTTGAGTTCCTGCACGCCATGAGAAAGAGACTAGCTGCTTTCAGAATAAAGTGGTGCTGGATCAAGGCTGCGCAAAGACAGAACCATGAGTAACTGGGAAGTTCATCCCATTTCTTTCTCCCCTTCAAAGATTTTTTTTTTTCCTTCTCTGAACAGCATTATCCCACACGGCGCTCAGTTGGCTTCAGGAGTTGGGTAGCCATCAGCTCCCCTTTTCGTAACCTCATCCCCCTCACCCCAAAAAAGCTATCTCAGCTAATTCCTTTGTTACTAGTAGTTAAGTTACCACTGTAGTAAGTTACTACAGTCTAACTCAGCTATGTGGATTGTCCCCAGTTCATCTTGAATGTGACTAATTTAGCACAACAAATCAAGGTTTGTCGCTTTATGGCTATCCGGTGGGATGGCCCTCCCTTCTGTTGGCAAGCCCCTATTATTTTCATTGGCTGCATTCCCACATAAGTTTGTCTGTGGGTTCCTGAACCTAATTCCTTGAGTTCTGGGGCTTTACTTATGAGAAGGGAAAAGACCAAGTTCAAGTTTCTAAACATGTTTACATGTGAATAACACCTCTTTATTTTGTTTGACATATCCTGGTTATCTTCTCCCACTCCCCAACAGCATGCCTTTTCCTTGAGCTGATGGAAACCATTTGCTCATCTTTTCTTTTTATTTCCTTTATTTCTGAAGATTGCCTCCTATGGAGTTGCAAAAATCTGTGATAAGGCAATATTAAGAAAATAGGCAACAACTAGCTTGGAATGACATGCCAAGCCAGGCTTTGCTTAAGCCTCAGATACAGTCATAGTTGGGCAGTGTTTGAAAACACCCTGAATGTAAACCCCAGTTTAGAAACCAGAACAGGCAGCCACAGCAGTCCAGCTAAGATACCAAACTGCATTCGTCCAATGCTCTTGAACCTGGTAAATGAACACACCATTAACAAACCCAAGTTCACACAACATGCCAAGCCATTATAAAGATGAACCGAGGCTAACGCAAAGCAAACTTAGTTCTTGCCCACATTCATCTGTTTGCTCTTTACCTAAGTGAATTGTATGAAGACAACCACCAGGGTTTTGTGTGATTTGCTGGCTTGGCATGTTGAAGGAACCTAGCCTGTTTGACAATGTTAGGTTTAATGAATGATAGAAATCCGGGAAATGCATTAATTCAGTAACCAGGCTGAGGTCTCATATGAATGAGGCTACCAAGCTACAAACTAATCAACCATATTGTAACCTTGTATGTTATGTAAAGCTACCCTTCTGGGGGTTTTGGAATCCAGAAAGCTGGGTCAAATAAACCATGATTCAGTTAACCATAGTTCAATGTAATGTGTGAACACGGTCATAGTGTGCAAATGTGTTATATCCAAGGAAAGACCTCATGGTCCGTCAAACCATACTTGGTTTTATTCAATGCTAGACTGAAGAAAATAAATGACTTTCTTAAGACTTCCAGCAGAAGTTGGAAATTTGAAGAAGACTGACTGTATGTTTACTCAGAAATAAGTCCCACTGAATTCAATCGAAAGTTAGCAGTGATAGAATTGTGGATTAAATTGCTGGCACATGAGTAACGTACATAGGATTGAATAAACAAAGGATCATTGGGAATTCTTCTAAACATATTTTCCCTCACTCCCAAAATAAATATATTTATTTTGAAGAAGGGTAGAATATATACGTGGACTTTCAGTTTACATGCATGGAGAAACAAGTATTTCTATGCACCTCTCTTTTGAAATAGCACGTTTCTACGTTTTCTTGTTTGTCAAAATAAGGTCTATTATTTATGCCAATTTTACTTTAAGAACGTAGAATAAGCTTGAACAGCCCCAGAGGAACTGCAGAACGCTATTGACGCAACCATTCTTGCTCTGGTTGGGCTGATTACATCTATTAATCGTTTAATAATTGATAATTTGATTATTATTTAATGCAAAAGGTTGCCAATGAAAGGAAAGTCATATGTTTGGGCTGTGGTCGCGGTGTGTAAAACGTGGCACGCTGCAGCGATGTGGGTGCGCTCATGTCGCGTCTGGTTTTTTGTGACTTTACCGAGGAGACAGCAAAGTTCCTTTTGATCATACCTTTGAAACGGCACCGCTTAGCCTGCCCTCCCCCGCGTGCTTTGGTTCTATTGGACTACAATTCCCATCATCCTGTAGTCACACTTCTGGGTAAACCTACCTCCAGACTGGGGGGAAAGAAGCAAACGGTGCCAGTGCTGCGTGCAATTGTTTAGGCAAGAGTCCCATGGAACAGAAGTTACTCCTGAGTAAAAGCAGTGGGATTGTCGACACGGATAATTATGCAGGGCAGATATACAGGAGCTGGTGGGCATCGCCAACTGTCTTCTTTCTGTTCCTGTGAAAGACTCCTTCCTTCCTTCCTTCCTCTGTCCTTCCTCCCTCCCTCTCTCTCTTTCTCCTTCCTTCTCCTTCCTTCCTTCCCATTATCCTTTCCTCATTCTTCCCTTTCCCTTCCTCCCCTTCCCCTTCATTTCATTCCTTTTCCTTAATTTCTTTTCTCCCTCACCTTTTTATCTTCCCCTTCCTTTTATCCTTACCTTAGTTTTTCCCTTCCTTTCTTTTCTTTGTTATCTTTCCCATCTTCTTTCCATTCCTTTTTCTCCTTCCCGTCATTACTTCTCTCCCTTCCTGTTTTATCTTCCCCTCCATTTTTTCTTTATTTTATCCATTCAGTTCCTTTCCCTTCCTCTTTCTTTCTTTCTCTCTTTCTTCCCTTCCCCTTCTCCTTTTCCTTCCTCTGCTTATCCATTTACCACCTTCCCTTCCCCTTCCTTTCTTCATCCATTTACCAATTTCCCTCCCCTTCTCTCATCCATTTCCCAGCCAACCCTCTTCCCTTCGCCCCGCTGCCCAAAAGAGCCGAGACCCATTCTCGCCCTTTCTCCCTTGCGCAGTGAAGGAAGAAGGCGACCGGGAAATTTCCAGTTCGCGAGAAAGCCCGCCGGTGAGGCTCAAGAAACCCCGGAAGGCGCGCACCGCCTTCACCGATCACCAGCTGGCGCAGCTGGAGCGCAGCTTCGAGCGGCAGAAGTACCTGAGCGTCCAGGACAGGATGGAGCTGGCCGCCTCCCTCAACCTCACCGACACTCAAGTTAAAACCTGGTACCAGAACAGAAGGTAATCGGGGAAGAGACGGGGTGGAGGTGGGGAACAGGGCCGCGAATTTGGATTATGCGGTTTTATTTGGATCCAGCCCTTCATTCTGAGCCAATCTTGGCCGCTGCTCTCAAATAACCGGGCAGGTTCAGACCTGCTTCGCGCCTGGACTCGAGAAGCAGGAAATCCCACGATTGGCGAGTTGACCAAGCCTGTTCAAAGACTGCCATAGCAGTTGCAAACTGATGTTGTTGTCGTTGTTTGTTGCCGAGAAAGCCACATCAGTGTGGACATTTGCAAAGAAGCGAGCTCAGTTAGGGAGCGCCTTTAACTTAATCCCTGAATTTGGAGTTGGCTCTTCTTCACTTCATTCCTTCCACCTGTGTTAGGTCAAGCTGGCTACTAAACCAAATGCAGATGCTGGGTGGTTCTTGGCCTCCCCTGCTTGTTAAATGTGGTGTGTGAGCCTAGACAGAGGGTCAAGTGGGAAGCCTGCCTGGTTTTAGGGAGGAGAGAAAATGTATTATCTTCTGCAAAGCTTGGGGAAAATAGAGAGATCATTGTTGAGATGGTTGTGAGTGGATGTAAAAAAATAATTGACCTTTGGTTTCCCACAATGTACAATTATCATTGCTGTGGTGGCAAGAGACTGTTTTAAAATTATTTTAACACTCCCCCGTGTTTAGTTGCAATTGTAGATAGTCCCACCAAGGAATAACTTCCCTTGAATTCAATAAGGCTTACTTCTGTGTAGATATGTAGAGCTTCGTGCTGTGGGTGATTTCTCCCTGTTCAGGGATTTATTTATTTTTTTAAAAAAAGTGGTTCCAGGATGCTGAATTTGGCTACATTGCAAAAATCACTTAATATCCAGGTCCTGCTTAAAAGGCAAATGATATTAGGCAGCCTGAAAAACACACTGACCAGCCCAGACCATCCTGAAATATTTTCAAGAAGGCCAAATCCACCACAGGTATGAGGTTATTTTGCAAGCTTTTAAGTGACACTGAACTCTTGCAAGAGAAGCCAGTGTCTGGATTACACAGGGCTCCTGTTCAGGTTGGGGTATAAAGGCATTTGATCATCTAAAAGCCACGATCTAGCTGTAACAGATGTCTGCACAGAATGGACTTTGTGGTGATGACAAGGTTTCTGATCAACTAAATAAATTTGCCAGATCTATTTGTGGGGCCCACATCCCACAGGCATTTGCCACTTTACATTTCCCATTTTTAGGACCCGCATTTCCTGTGTCGTGTAAGAAACAGCCTCTTGGATGGCTGTTTGGGAAGACTGAGCCAAATTATTCAATGCAGGATGTCTAGGTCTGAATTCAGGAGAAATCCACAAACTGATCCTGAGGACATTAGGCTTCTAAAATGTAAAAGGCCACATTTGGAACAGGGATGAAGGCAGCATTTTCAACCAAAGGCAAAGCAGTTGTTAGTAAACCAGAAACACCATCTCTAATTCTTCTTAGATTTGAGCAAATTCCAGGGAACCAGGGAAGAGGACTAGAGGTTGTGTTTACTTACTTCATGGGGGGAAAGTCTCAGCACAAGGAGGAGATCCCTGCAATCTGTGCCTAAAAGTGCAAAGTTCAGGCCCATAGTCCTAGAAGGTGGGATTCACACAACTAGCTGACCCCATCGAAGCCTAGGGACTGTGTTGGGTGATCCACACTCATGGCGACCTGGATGTGAAATGGAGAGCAGCAAACAAGCTGGCTTTGTCCCAGTATTCAACATGGCCAGTGGGAAACCAAGCAGCTGTGCTTGAACCACAGGTTTGATCTTGATTAGTTTTGACCTTGGTTAGTTGGACCTTGATTGGTTTGATCTTGGTTAGTTTTGATCTAGAGAGCCAGTCTGGTGTAGTGGTTAAGGCATCAGGCTAGAAACCACGAGGCTGTGAGTTCTAGTTCTGCCTTAGGCACAAAGCCAGCTGGGTGACCTTGGGCCAGTCATTTTCTCTCAGGCCCAGGAAGGAGGCAACGGCAAACCACTTCCGAACAACCTTGCCAAGAAAACTGCAGGGGCTTGTCCAGGCAGTCTCCGAGAATCAGACATGGTTGAATGGATTAAAAAAAAAAGATTTGATCTTGGTGGTGGTTGTTAGGCCTGGCAGGAACCTAATGTGCGAATGCAGCCAGCACTTTGGTTAAGTTATACTTCAGTGTTTTGTGCCGATCTAGGATATAATGGGTCAGTAACCAAATTAAGCACACGATGAATCCAGCCAATCTCTTTCTCTGAGGCTGTGCTTTCCAGAAAAGCCATGAATTTGGATGGGATAGAATACTCTGTTGCTATTATTAATAAGCATAACAATATAATATGAATATGATGCCTTTCTACCTGACCTCTCCCCCACCACAGCTGTTAATTCCTTGGTGGTGTTATTCCACCTTGTTCTTTAAGCCATAATCACAGCAATCACTGCAAATCAGGAGAGGAAATTAAGTTGAAAATGCTGGCCCGGGCCAAGGGTTGAAAGAGCAAGCTGGGAGAAATTTGAGCAGCAAGGCAGGGAACGTTCAAAGGGCATCTTCTGTCTGGAAAAAGCAGCTGAGAAACCATTCAGTGAGAAGGAAGGAACTCTTTCAGTGTAGCTTCTCCACCAGAGTTTATGCTTTTAGTGTCTTGTGTGAACCCAGTCCACTGGGGCTGATTCAGTAGACCACCGTAGAGCATGCATGCTGTGTGAATGAGGGCATTTCCCCCAGGGTGAAGAAGTTAAGGAAAAAGTGAGCAATCTTGTGGGTGGAAAGACAGATGCTTGTAAACCTGGCTGTGAAAACTAAGCCATTTTTGCAAATCTGAGCCTTGTTTGGCTCATCCCCTTAAGCTCTCGTGTTCACACCATGCCTTGCCGGCTAACCGCAAAGCATGTCACCGTAGTGCAAAATCCGAATTTGCAAAACAGTTCTAACAGTCCATTCAACACGCCCTTTTCGACCTCATGAACCTCCTCCAGGGTTTTCCTTTTTCATTCTCAGCATTTGGGTGGCGGTTTTAGACTTTTAAAAAATGCCTTTTTTTAGAAGAACATCCTCTAACTCCCAAATTGGTATTATTTGCTGCTGCTTCTCTCTTTCTCAGATAGAGGAAATCTTTCAGACTTGATGGGGGAGGAAGGAAGAGAAGGACCAACTGTTTAATTTGGGCGGGCGGGCGGGCGGGCGGGTGGGAGGGGGGGAAAAAAAGGAAGGGGAAGAAGTCTGTTATTTTTCAGCTAAAGAGAGAACAGTACATCACTGGCCTATTAATAATATATCCCAATTATGCTCTGGGCATCAATAATTAAGGGCAGTTACAGTAATTACACAATTATGATGACAATGAATAATTTACTTGGGGAAAGAGAGATGGAAGCTCGCCTGTGCAGAAAAGGTGAAGGGAAAGGATTATGGGCTAGTTGATTCAAAGGCATCTATTCATATAATCCAAACCTTTCAGGGACTGACCGTGGTTTGTTTGAAATGGGGTGGTTGGGCCCCTGTGTTACCTGTTCGCTGCAGGTAGAATTGAGGGAGAAGGATTCAGAAAGGGATAGTCAATCCCATGGTCCCTCTAATGATCAATTTCAGATTGATTCTCAAAAATACATTTGAGTTGGCCCACCTATCTTCCTGTAAGATTGGTTGCTGTTACTGACATGTAAATATTGTAGGAGTTCAGCCTGGCATTCTCTTCCATTGTCCTCAACGGAAGTTTGAATCAATGGCTGCATATCTGGAGTAGTTATAAAACTCGGGTATGGGTTTATATTAATGCCATACTGGAAAGTATCTCTTGTTTTACTTCCCCTTATTCTGTTCATGGAGGGTGAATTTGCTTTTTGGATTTCTTTTAAGAAGAGGAAGACATCAGAGAGATTATCCTGAGGCTATGTGAGGAGGTGAGAATGTCCTCTCCAACTTTACCAGTCTTTTCTCAGAAATTAGCAGCTCCCTGACTTTCCGAATGTCCACTTAGTCCCAGATTAAAGTGGGACAAGCTGCCAAGGAGGTTTTTTTTTTCAGATTAAAATGGGCAAGCAGCCAAGGAGGTTTCAGAATACTGGAAACACATGAAAACAGCAACTTTTTTTAATATCCCCAAAACAAAGTCTGTTAAAGCACACACCAGGACAAAAATGGGAAAAAAATAATTTGTTTTCAAGCATGTTGAGACTAAAGTAGAAAAACAGACGCCTCTATCACCAGCGAAGGAAACTTCTGAGGAATAGCAAGACAAATGTTGGCATAGTAATAGATTATAGTCCTCTTTATCCAACTATATCAGCCCATAGCGCTAGGTATAAAAAACCCATTCCTTTCCTTGTTTGAATTTTCTGAAACTGAGATCATCAGGGCTAATGGGCAAGTTTAACCCTCTTTCCTGTTTTGCATTTTCTCAAAGATGGCTCCTACAAGAATCAGACTCTGGGGCAGAAATGCAAGTCCTATACAACAGAAACCCAGTTTTTAATTGCCCCATTGTTTTTTGGACATGTTTGCAGAGAAGGCCAACCTTGCCCAAGAGAACAGAGGTACTCTGTGTAGTCTTCCTCACTCAGTATAACTTGAGCATTGCAACTTAGCACGTGCTCTGTGTTGCCAAGCCTCTGTGGTAAATTCTGTGAGAGAGAAGTTCGCTTTTTCAGCCACTCTCTCTTTTCCTCTCTCTCTCTTGGAGGAAAGTAGGTGAAGTGGGTCAACCGACTGAGTTTTCCAACAACACTAACTGGGAGAAGCTTGGGGTTAAATGCAATTTTCTGGAAGTGGAGTGGCTCTGTTAAATCCTTTGTTGTGTTACCATGACACAATGCTTCTACAGGAATTAAGTCTCCTGTCGTGTTTCCTGGTAGAAGCACAAACTCATGGGATGCTACCTTGAGGAGCACATGTCAGAGGGTGCAAAAGAGTGCGCATGTAGAAGAAAACCTCTAAGTCAGTGTTGCTGAAACATTTTTCTCTCAGGCCCACTTCCCATGTTTAAAAATTACAGAGGACCCCCCAAAATTCTTTTGTTTGCAAGGGTTATATTTATCGATATGGACCATATTAAAATTTTAAATTGAAGCACTTGCTGCTTCTACAGCTTCTCACGATGGTTGGGTGGGATTTTACTATTGTATTATTTTTCAACATAGGCTGGCAAATGGTTTTGATTTTGAGGAGCCCTGAGAGGGTCTTGGGGGACCCCCAGGGGTCCTAAGACCACACTTTAAGAAACACTGCTCTAAGTAAGTCTCCCTGCAGCTCTGTGTCCCTTTGAATTCGGGACATTGGATCTATATTACTTGGCCTCCAGGATAAGCCATGGTCTAACTCAAGGAGTGATCAATCTGTCTCCCTCTGACTAATCTGCCAAGCTCATGATCACAGAAGCCCTTGGCTGTATCCCTTTCCTGCTGCTTTGGAAGGAAGAGGGACTGCCTGTCCCTGATTACGTCTACCCATCCCACCAGATCCAGCTTCATTTGGTGGGTCCTAGGTGGCAAGCCTTTTCTGGTGTGGCCCCTGCTTTATGGAACATCCTTCCCCCCAAAGTGAGGCTGCCTTCATCCCTTTTAACTTTCTGGAAGTCCCTCAAGACCTGTTATGTCATCAGGCCTGGAGATCCAGGGGACTGCTGAACTATTGAGATGGCTCCAGTTTAATAAACCCTGCGGTTTGCCTGTTTGAACCATCCATAGAGACATCGTTGATGTGGACATCAGTGGTTTTAAAACAACATGAAGTAGAAGAAGAGGCATTTGAGAGGAGGGGCAGAATCCATCAATTTGAAAGAGTGAATGGGATTTAAGACAAATATTGTTTTTGCTCTGGGCATGCCCACTTCCTGACTTGGCTGCACCCTTTCCCCTGGCTCCGCCCACAGGGGCTCTCAGTTTACTTAGCAAAGTCCACTTGAGGCCCTAGATTTTTTTTTAAAAAGTTGGGTCTTTATGAGCAATACTACCCATGTGGGTGGGCAGGCACCTTCAGTTTTCATATTTCTTCCCACTGAAAAGGAGACCCCAGCTTTCCTGTGGCACCCAGTTCCACCGTCAATCCCCTTGTCATAGTGTCAAGCCTCAGTTTGATTTTCCGCCCTACCCAGTCGGTGCCATCATGTTCCACAAGGCAACCTTTGAACGCTTTACAATCAGTGTTTGCATCTTCTCTCTTTGGGGCTAACTCTCCACAGCTCCTCATTAATTTTTGCAACCCCTATTTTGAGCAGCTGCTGACAGATCAAACTCTCTCCGGTTGAGCTAAAGGGACAGGATAACATTCTAGGTGGCTTTCTCAGTGTTTAAGCCATCTCGGGAAAAACCCCACTCCACGTTACAATAAATAAATAAAAAAGGAAGGCATTTTTCCTTCCTGGCATCCAGCTTTGGGGATTAACAAGTAATTAACGAAGATTACCAAGAGCATCCAGATACAATCCTGTAGTCTGGGGTTGTATTTCAGCTCCAATACAGCTTTTTTTTTTTTTTTGGTCTCTCTTGGGCAAGATTTTAGTCCTTCGCTTAAACATCCCGTTAAGAGCAAGAACGGGGAAAGTGAAAATGTTGCACGTGGAAACAGGGCCCTAGCATACCGAAGGTGTGAACTAGGTTTCCAGCTGTGGTTGTTCCCATGTAACATTCCCTGCCTAGAACAAGGACGGGATTGCTCAGTTTGGGTGCATTTGGGCCATACACAAGCAAGTTTAGCCCAAGCACGCTGTTCGGGATCTCGGATCTAGAGATCTTTGCAAGCCACCAAAGGGACTGGGGCGGGACCATGTTCAGACTTGCAATGAACGGGGCATTGCAGAAAAACTGTACTAAGGCATGAATAGGCTGGATCCACAACACATTTAATAGGGAAGAAAAACCTTTGGAGATTTGCTGGACTGGCAGCAGGAACAGCTGAAACAGGAACGGAGGAACCAACTGATATAAGGTGGGACTGGGAAGGGGGGGGAATTGGAAGGAAAAAAAGCAAGGGGCCCGGGCCCCCGAGTGTGAGAAGGGCCCCGTCTCCTGGCTGTGTTAGCGGCCGATTGCGGTACCTTCCTCGGCTGCTCTGTGTTTTAATTGCTCGTATTTGGGGCTGATGGTTTTTAATTTTATTTCAGTCTTGCTCGCTGCCCAGTCCCCGGCTGAGCGGGGCTGCTCTACAGAAGGGTTAAAGAAATACACAAATCAGGCAACATCTGGAGCGGAGGGAGCTGGAGGTGGGGAAGGCGTGGAGGACTTGCAGGGAGGGAAAGGGACCAGGACTGGGGCACAGGCTGGGCTCGACCTGTTGGCGTCCTCCCGTCCGAGTCCCGCCTGAACCCCGTTTCTCTCTCCCCCTCCCCAGGACCAAATGGAAGAGGCAAACGGCGGTGGGCCTGGAGCTGCTGGCCGAGGCGGGGAATTACTCGGCCCTGCAACGGATGTTCCCTTCGCCCTACTTCTACCCGCAAAGTTTGGTCTCTAACCTGGATCCCGGAGCCACGCTCTATCTTTACCGCGGACCCAGCGCGCCGCCCCCAGCGCTCCAGCGGCCCCTGGTGCCTCGGATCCTCATCCACGGACTGCAGGGGGGCAGCGAACCCCCACCCCCTTTGCCCCCGCTGGCCGGCGTCCTCCCCAGAGCTGCTCAGCCGCGGTGAGCAGCCCGACCCGGGCGTTGTTTCAGGAAGATACGTGGGAACGCGGCGCTCCCGCTTGCCTCGACCTCGCTGGCGCCGGATTGACTCTGAAAGGGGGGAAGGGAGGGGGGAAAGGAGGCGGGGAGGGCGCAGCAACCCTGCGCGCCTCTCGGGGCATTCCCACGACCGCCTCGCTCTCTTCCAGCCCTACCAACCAAGATGCTGCAAATTCATCCCCGGCACTTTCAGACGCTCCACATCTGCCTTTTTCCTTCGTTCGACCATGGACTTCCCCCCATTCCCAACCTTTAATTCCCTATCTGGGTTTCCTTCTTGAACTGAGTGGGCTTGGGGTGGGGGTGAACCCTGGGTTTGCAAGCTCTGTTTGGGGGTCCCAGTGCTGGGCCCTACCCAAGACCCCGCCAGCCGTCGATAAACCATGCTTTAGACATGCAAACCTGGCCACTCTGAGGACAAGTTCCTCCGGAGTTTAATAGGTTGTGGGAAACATGGCTCAGCCTAATGTGCAAACCCAGAATGTGAGTTAATTCAGCAATCCAAATTGCACTTGTTGGAACTCAGCTCCATGTTACGTGAAAGTTATAACTCATCCTTCCCCCACCCTGGTATGCTGCACTCCCACCCCCAGCATTCCCAGCCAGCATGGTTGAAAAATTAAGGTTCATTGTAATCCAATATTCCTAGAAAGTGCCCAGGTGGGAAATCCTCCTTTTGATGTTCCTGTACATAAATGGTTTATTTTGCAAGTAGCAGAATTCTCCCTCCTGGCCACCGGTTCTAGGGAGCCCCCCCTCCCTTCTTTGCCAACAGAGGAATATTTTTCCTTAGAAATCCGCATTGCGCATATCGGCAATCGATTTGAGTACTGATTTGTTGAGTTTACAGTCCCTCATGGACCTTTTTGCTCCCTTTTTGCTCCTTTCCCACCTTCTTACCACCCCCAAAATTGGCCTGGCCCCTTCCATTTTGCAGAAAAGGAGGCAGAACGCTGGCTCTGCTCCCCGTGGGCCACATCTAGCCGAGCTGCTGGACAAATGTCTTTCTTTTCTAATGATAGGGCCGGCCCCACTTCACATGAAATGGGGCCCAGTGCAGAAAAAAAGAGCATCCCAAAGACAGGCCAGATAGACTCAGAAGCCCCACAGTGTCATCACTGTGACGCTGTCCAAGGTGTCTCCAGGTTGTGATACTGTGCAGCCCCAATTCCTTGCTGCTGTCTTAAGGTTGGCTGGTTGTTTTAAATCCCCAGACAGAACAACAGCTGAACCGTGCACTGTTTGCAAGAAAGAGAAAGAAGAAAATAAATGCAAACAGTAAGCAAAGATAAACAGGGGAACAAAAAAACCCGCTTTAAATACTGGGTTGGAGTGAAGACATGACATGCTGATTCCATAAAGACCAAGTGATGACTCTCATTCCACTAAGATCAAGGGGCCTGTTTTGCAAGGCAAGCTTTGAAATCAGTTCTCTTCCTTTAAGAGCTGATTTTTCTGATTTCAGCCAGAAAGGGGGAAACCGGAGAAGGGAAATCAAGTTTGAAATGCTGGACCTAGGAACTTCCAGATCCTGTAGGAAGCTGGTTCTCAGTTGCTTCGATGGGCTTACCAGAACTGGCCTATGACCACTAGGGGGCACATCTGGTCTTTCCTGCCATCTGCTGGCCCTATGGATTTTTGCAGCTCAGATCTGGTCGCCCACCAGATCTGGTCCTGGGGAACAGGGGTCTATCAACATCTGCTGGAACTTAAGAGTCCATCCCTTCACTACGTTGGTATCCCCCCTCTAATGGCCTCCCAGTGTCGGAGCTACTACTTTCTTGAAGCCTCAGCTAGCATTTTTAACCAGAGGGCCACCAAGCTGGGAGAGCTGAGGCCCATTAAAGAAGTCCTCTGCCCATTTTATTTCATTAATCCTCCAATTCTTTGTCTAAACTTGTTCCAACGGGAAAACTGGGGCAGTTTCCCTATACATTTCATTTTAGTTCCAACAGCTCATGTATCTTTGAAGGCCACATCTACTGATGCTTTTGAATGTCAATTCTCTGGTCTGATTTCAGTGTGTCTTCTAACCAAGATTGAATGAGAAAAATTGAGCCTGGAAAGAGATCCTTTTTTTTTTTTCCTTTTGCAGTTGGGTGTATGCCTATAGAACAATTTCATCCTTCCTTAGCCAGGGCAACAAAACCACAACAAACCACGATATCCTAGTCTAGCGTGAAAGAAGTCCTTTTATGCTACACCAACAATTTTGAAAACTACGTACCTTCTTTTTAAAAAAGAGGTCGGTGGGTTTTTATTTTATTATTATTTGATTTCGGTTGCTGTTGTAAATAACTGTGTGCACAAAAGTATATTATTTATGGTGAACCCCAAGGGTGTATTTGTGTAAGTGAGTCTTGTAAGTCTGTACCATTGTGGAATTCTCTTTCCTGGATTTTATAATGGAAGAAGAAAAGAAGAATTCTGCTTTAGAAGAAATCAGATTAAACGGATCTCTCTCTTCCTCTTTTTTAAATGTGAAAATAAACTTCTTTACAAACAGATGGGGTCAATTCCAAGTCTTTTTAATTCCACCAGCCGCAACTCTTGTTGAAACATCAAAACAGGCTGGAAAACATGAAGGAATTTGTGCAAGGGAAGTGTCTACTCATGGAGGAAAGAAATATTTTGCTATAGTTCAGCCTGTTCAAAGATCTACCTCTTTTTACTAAAAAATAAGCAAACCAACCCAGTGGGTGGGAATCTGCATGTCCCCCCACCCCACCCCACCCCACCCCACCCCACCCGCACTTTACTTGCAAACTTATAGGAATTTTTTGCTTTTATTTTTTTAATCCATTCAGTCTTGTCTGGTTCTCAGAGACTGCCTGGACAAGTCCCTGCGGCTTTCCTGGCAAGATTTCAGAAGTGGTTTGCCATTGCCTCCTTCCTAGGGCTGAGAGAGAGTGACTGGCCCGAGGTCACCTAGCTGGCTTTGTGCCCAAGGCAGGACTAGAACTCACAGCCTCCCAGTTTCTAGCCCGGTGCCTTAACCACCCCACCAAGCTGGCTGTCATCTAATTTAATGGGATTAAGTCCCAGTAAACTCAACACTGCTGCTTTGACATTGACTGGACCCTGGCCATGGGGTGAGTGAATCTGTCCATTTCACTTCCCGACTTTTGCAAACCTGTCCATTCTGATTCCCCATTTTTCCAGGAATACGTTTTGTTCTTCCCATTCCCACCTTGGAAAGAACTTTTTAAAAAGTTTGTTCTAGACTTGCCTCCCTTTAGTACATCCATCTCCAAAATTTCTGCAATTTATTGGTCCCCTGCTTTACCTAGCAATTTCCCAATACATTGTGCATTTTTATCAAAGGGCGCATTTTGAACAGGCATTATTTATTATTTATTTTATTTATTTATTATTCAAATTTAATTACCACCCATCTCCCCCAAAAGAGGGACTCTGGGCGGTAATTATCCAGTATACATGGTGTTTTATTTTGCTTCCCTGGCACTATGCACTGTGAAAGGTGTACAAGGGTGCATTTTAAATGTTAATTGACCTCTTGGCTTGCGTAACCATTAGAAAATAAGAAATTAGATAGGTTCTCATCAAATTAATGTCTCTCCTTTGCTAATCTGCTAAATGCAGACATTTCCATTAACATCCTGGTGGGGAAATCCCATCTCCATCTTAAAAATCCTGACTTCCAAAAATCCGAGGCTTTGTTATTCTCTTTCATAACTTTGGAAGAGGTGCCTGAGTGTATATGTTTGATGCAGAGCAGATTTTCTTTCTCTTTCTCTCTTCTGGATTTCTCCAGACAAGCAAAGAACATTTGAACCCAAATTTGTGTAGGTACAAAATCTAGCTGAGGCGGAACAAATGCTCCACTTGGCCAGCCTTGTCTGAGTTGGAAGCTAAGCTGGCAAGGGGCTGGTTGGTCCTTGGATGGGAGACACCACAATATGCTGGAGTTGTAGGCTAAACTGAGATGTTAAACGTATCTTGAAAGAAGACAGTAGAGAATCACTTCTCTACCACGGCTGATAAAATGACATGGATGTATCCTGGAGTTCCCAGAAGTCTGCCTTTCCAAATTGAGCTGGAAGGAGAAGAAACGCAACACACAAGGAGGCCACGCCTCACATCACACACCTTGGACCAACAAAACACAGTGATTCTGCTCCTGTAATATGTAGGACCTAATCAAAACTCATTACAGTGAGCCATGATCATCTGGTCCATACATGTAAGACGTGCTATCACAAATGACCACTCGCCATTTTAGCTTTTAGGTTGCCTTCAACTTGAGTTTGACTCCCGCTGTCAACACAAACAGATCCATGGAGGTTTCGAGGCAGCAACAGAAGTGGGTTGCGGTTGTCGTCTTCCAGGAAATACTTCATCTGCTTCCAGGTCTATTCGCCTTAGGATTGGGTCTCCCATCTAAATTCTAACCAGGTCCATTCCTGCTTAGCTTGCCAGGAGCGAGGTGAGCTACAGGTTAGTCTAGAGAACAGAGACAATGACCTTGAAGAAGATAGGCAGGAACCGTTACCTAGGCAAAAGGGGCTGAAATATTTAAGTCCAGAACATCCAGATAACATTTGGAAGGAGCTCAGACAGACACCTCCCTAATTCACTGGAGTATAAGGGGGAGAAGGTCCAGCGCAATCAGATTGGCAAGATGCTGTTATGATAGCCAATCTCAATAAAAGTAGCTTTAGCCTTTGGAGTTGATTTCCTGGTTTGATCTGCCTAGGGGGCCTGAAAGCTCGGCAGCAAAGCATAGACCAGCCTCTTTAACAAAATATCTTCACAAGAAGAATCAATTAAGGACCCCATATCTATCTTAGTACCTATCTATCCAATCTATCTTAGTATCTATCCATCTATCTCAGTAGCTATCTATCTATGGCCGAATTTGATGCTGTTACATTATGAGATATTACAGTTTGACAATCCCTGGAATTTACCTACTCCGCTCACTTTCCCTCCCCGCACTTCCTTGGCTGACTTTGAAAAAACTAAGCCAGGTCAGACCTGGTTAGAAATTTGGATGGGAGACAAGAAATCCCTGGGCTGCAGAAACCGAAACATATGAAATATCCCAGAAGGCATCAGTGACAATGGTGCAATTAAGAAAACTTCAAAGGAGTTTCCATTTAATGACCAGGAGCACAGCTCCACTGGAGGGAGACTTAACTTTATTCATCTGTACAATAATCCTGTAAGGTAGGTCATATTGGAGGCACAGCTGAAGCCAAAAGAGAGTATTTTGTCTAAGCAGATCCAGTACAAAATTAATTTACAGATCAATATCATTAGCTAGCATAGTAGAGAAGCTGCATAGAATATTTGCCAACACAACAAAAAAGGCTTATGATTTTTTTTTTAAGTTTGTACTAATGGGTTGTGTGAATGTTGCGGTATTCTTCAGGTTCAGGGTCTCTGAATATCAGCTCCTGGAAATATATCCAAGGAAGGATGCTCCAGAGATAGGTATGGCTGTCGTAAGGTTGGTTTCTAACACACTTAACTTGGTTACTGGATAAATACTTTGCTGAAAAGTGACAACTCAAAAATGAATCAAACAGGTCATTCCCACAAACCACATTCCTCCCTTCTGAACCAAAACAAAACTTTACAATTTGTGAAATGCAACAATGCCATCTTTAATTGGACTAGTTCTGCATATTGTGGGAATGCCACCTAAAAGCTTGCACAAAATTAGGCAAAAATCTTCACACCAGCCATCTCATTTGGCCAATGGCAGGGAGTAACAGTGCGGTTGCCTTTTCCACCTGTTTTTTAGGAACCCCCTCATTTGGGGGTCTCTCCTCCCCATCCCTCAACTCATCCATCCCCCACCTCCTTGCAGCTTGGAGCAAAAAGCTCAGGGCAGGAGGGAGCCATCGGGAAGATGTTGCCCCCCGCCCCACCCTTTCCCAACCTTGCTGGGTGAATTATTAACGCTTGTCTTCAAAACAGGATAATGGCTGTAAATTATCACTTGGGCAAAACTAAATGGATGCCCCCCCCTAATAATCATGGAAACGGGGGGGGGGAGGGCAAGAGAGAAAGAACGGACAGGAATGTATTTCTCGTCTGCCTTTGGCCAGTTTCTCCCCACCAGCTGGTCTCCAGGACAGTTTGGAGATTTTTTTTCTCTCCCCCCCCCCCCCCGCATCTCGGGAAGGTGGCAGATGGATTGCGAGTCTTTTAAAAGAGCAGCAGGTCTTTGCCAGATCAGTGTGCCCCCCCACTTCCCTCCTTACATCATTTTCTTCCTCAAGTTGAAGGCCAAGCTATTCAGATTGAGGCACCAGGTTTCAGAAGCTGGAAAGAAAGGCCTCAGATTTAAGAAGAGATTCTTTTCCGTGGTCCACCCATCCAGGATTTACTCAATTCATCCAGTTGTGCAGGCGTGCACACCACCACAACATAAAGGAACACACACACACACACCAGGTTGGATTGGATGTACACCCTTAGCTAGTTTGGGGACTGCATTCACATCACCAACCTGGTTCCTGAACCATGTTCTGGATTCATGTAATACCCAGAACCCGTTTTTCTGAGTTTGCACGATGGATCAACTTCGACCAGTTGTTGCCCAACAAGGCACAATTAAAACTAAGTAAGCTGAGCATGTCCAAAGGTAGCAGCTTGGTCTGGCCAGCCTCAGTGTGTTGTGAGAACATAGCTAGGGGCCTTCAGGGGTGAAGGCAGAGGGGGCATCTAAACAAGTGCAGAGAAGTCCTAGAATGGATTGGGGCAGTCTTCTGAAATCAAGAGGTTATTTTATCATGAAACCAATAAACCACCATCAACCAAACCTCACCAAGATTTTTTACCAAGGTTATCATTCAAACCAACCAAACCACCCCCAACCAAACCTTACCAAGATTCAACCTAATCTAGCTTATTATATCATGCAAACTAACTCAACTACCATCAACCAAGTCTCACCATGATTCAGCCTAACCAAGCTTATTCCATCATGCAAACTTATCAGGTCAGATAAATTTGCATGATGGAATAAGCTTGGTTAGGTTGAATCAGCATTTGATTCTTGGGTAAATGTGAGTTCTCCTCCTGTCTCTCTTTGTAAAAACATCACACAACTGCCCAACACCCATGATATTCCAAACAGCCCTTGCAGTGAAACTCCTTTGAAAATCTGTGACTCTTCTCCAACCGTTGCAAATCTTTGTCCTAAAAGGTGTTTCTCAGAATTGAGATTTTGGGCCAGTTCACACATCAAGCTAAGCCAAACACAGGAATGGCTTAGTTCACATCGGGTGTATTACTTGAATGCAGGGACTCTGATTTATTTAATTTCTTCTTCAAGGAAAAAGGGGTTATGGCGAGGTGCCAGCCTGCCTCTAAAATCCATCAAAACGTCTTTGATTTCCCATTACATTCCACAGAGAGAAAGGCAAGAATGAACGGATGAATGAATAAATAAATAAAAATAAAAACTTTGAAAAGAGAGTTTGGGGGGAGATGATATTTGAAATGTACTGGGTTCCAAAGGCGGCTGTAATTCATTCAGCCCGCCTTTCCTTGGTATTGTGAAAGATGACCATTTTGCATAACAAAACAGCAACTGGGGAGGGGATAAGGATTTGGAAAATCCGGCTTCAGGGTGAGCATGAGTGAGCTTGTGTGCGTGCTTACAAAAAAGGTGTGGGTGTGCAAAGGCGGACAAGGCGAACAGGATTGTCCCCCGCTTAGGGTTAATGAAGTGGGAAAGCAGTTTCTTTTTACAGGCACTGCAAACAGAGGGACCCCCCCCCCCTTTTTCAGTACAAAGACTCCTCCTGTCCAAGGAAGGGCCTACATGGATTGACTTAAACCCAGGGGATAAGTGCTTTAAATTTAATCTTATTGCCTAAGAATGAGGCCAAACAAAACTCTCTTAAAATCATATTAAAAATCTATCAAAGGAACAACTTGGACTTTTATCATTTTGAAAAGGGGAGAGAAAAGTGGGGGGGGGGAATAATCTAGCCACCGTCTTACACACCTAGAAATGGAAATCCGGAGAGATTCTGGGCAATTTAATTATTCTTGCAACTGCGGCCGATGGCCCCGCGCGCACGTTAATGAAAGATGACTCTTTCACCGCCTGGAAAAGCTGCAGGATGACAACCTGCTTCCTTGAGACTTGTCTGGGGAGAAACTGAAAACTTTGCCTCCCACCTGTCCCCCCCAAAAGGTGGGGGGCTTAAGTTTAAAATCAATTTGAAATGACTTAGCGACAGGTTAGTTCGTGGTAAAAGGGAAAAGTGACTCTCTCCAGTTCTGGGTGAAACTGAAAATCTGTTCCCCAAAATCACTTCGTTGATTGGAAAGTAAGGCCCGGGAAAATCAACAGGGCTTAATGTTGGATGGAAGAGGAGGTGCTATGAAGACAACTGAGCTGCAAAATAATTTAGGCCCGTCATTCCCTGAAAAAAACAAGGAGAAAACAGCCCTCTCGGAGACTCCGTCTTGCATTTCGGTATGATTCACTGACCTGGTGAATCCACCTTTTCCTTCCTTTTTTCCTTCTCTTATTTTTTAATATCATTTTTATTAAAGAGATTTTTTTAAAGAGTAAAAACAATGCAAACTTTGAAAGGTAAGGAAAGTAAAGAAAAGTAGTAAGTAACTGGAAAAAAGTGCAAAGAAAGAAGAGGAGAGGAGAGGAGAGGGCTTCTGGTCTTCTTAACAGCAGTTACAAGTAAATTTATATTTTACCCTCTCACAGGTTACAACATAATTTTCTTCTTTCCATAGTCTACCTTTTCTAATCACCAAACCCATAAATCACAAGTTCATTTTTTACTTTTTTCAGCAAAAAGTCCATCAGGTGACTAAAAAATGTAGCTATCGTCTTTCCTTTTTTTCAGTCATTGTTTCTACAGGTAGTCCTTGCTTAATGACCATTCGTTTAGTGACAGTTTGGACTTACGACAGTGCTGGAAAAGCCAACTTAAACTCGGGCTTATGAGCGTTGCAGCGTCCTGCAGTCACGCGATTGCCATTTCCGACCTTCCAGGCAGCTTCCAGCAGGAAAACCAAAGGGGAACCACATGATTCACTTAATAACTACATGGTTTGCTTAATGACCGAGGTGGCTCGCTTAACAACTGCCACAAAAAAGGTTGTAAAATCAGGTCAGATTCACTTAATGACCGCTTTGCTTAGCAACCAAAATTCCAGTCCTAATTATGGTCCTTAAGCGAGGACTACCTGTATCTTACCTTTCAAGATCACAACCCTCTCATGGGGGCTTACAAGCATTTTATACAATCTGAAAAGATTAATTAAAAAATCTCAAAGGATTAATTAAACAAATCTTAATTATGATTTGCAGGGACAGAGTTAAGCAGCTTTGTTGTGTGGCTGGGTTCGCATCTCATACAAAACCCAGGCTTGTTTAAGTGTGGTTTGTCAGTAGGCCATGACCTGAGTTCTCACAACCCAAGAAGCAAAACCGTGTGACGGTTGAGCGAATCAAGTACAGGGGCTCAAACAAAATCACCTGCCCTCATAGGGGGCTTCCCGATGCATCTCTGAGTGAGTCCTTGTTCTGTGTACCAAACAAGAAAACTATCTGACGGCGCATTAAAACCATCTTTTAAGAGCCTTTTATCCCAAAAGGCAACCTCACAACTTCACAGCCAGCATCCCACCGCCTCGACTGCTGAGACAGAGCTGGTAAAACCAGGCTGCAAATGTCACTTAAAACCTGAACAAAGAGCCACATTAAAGGGAGGAAAGTGGTACATTTTCAAGGGGGATCTTTATAATGCACTTAGAAATGTTGATTGTCAAGCTCTAGATTAATACAGTCGAATGCTGAAGTGACATTTCTGTTCTGCAGAAAAGCTCCTTTTCTCCCCCCCCCCCCCCTCCTTCCCCAGACTGCCTGCATTTCATTCAGAAACAAACACTCCCTTAGATTCATTCTGAATTCTGACACAGGCTTTGCGTTACGCCGGCGCGCGGTATATTTTCAGCTGGAGAGGCTGCAAACTGGATGAAGTTCTACCTGGAATGCATCTCAGGCAGCCCCATGGATTAGCCCCCACAAAAGCAAGCTCTTTGGGGTGTGGTGTGTAGCTTTGGGATCTGGAGAGCAAGTTGTGCAAGCTCCCCAAATCTTTGGCGTGGAAAGGCTTCTCTGTCGACAAAGATTGCCCCCCAGATTTGAAAATGAACTTCCCTTCTAAAGCAGAGGAGCCAAATTCAGCGGGGCAACCCTCCTTGGCCAAATGGAATCGCCCGCACCACCCTTTTTCCAAATTTCCTTTTACATAGCAAGAAGCCAAGATTGGCTGCCAGAAGCTAAACGTTCCTCTTGTTTTAAAGAGGAGTTGGGTTCAGCAAGCAAGACTGTGTATTCATGAGGGCTGTGGGTATCTCTGGCAAGTCACACACTCAACAGCGAAACCCATTCGTGGCATCACGGCAACGTGGGCACGTTGAAGCAGATCGGGTAAGGACCTAGCCAATGTTTTCACAAAACACTAACCCCGGTTGGTGCTACTGTGGTTTTGATTTCCCCTTTAAGAGCTCAAGGGGGCATACCTGGCATTCCCAGCTTCCATTTCCTCCCACAACACCCCTGTGAGGTAGGCTGGGCTCAGAGCAGTTGGCCCACAGACACCCAGGGTGAATGAATTGAACCTTTCACTGGTCCAAGAAGCATAATGGCATGTGAATCAAGCCTGCTTGGATTATTTATGGTTATTGTTTATGGTTCAATGTATTGCATGGATCCAGAAAACAGGATTAATTCTGTCAGCAGATAAAATATTTGGGGTGAATAGCATTGAGGGACCAGCACATCACAAGATAGATAACAGAACATACTAGGATGAATGCACTGGGAGCTTTAAAGAATCTCGTAACAAACCATCCATCCATCCATCCATCCTATCTATCAACTATCTATCCATCCATCTATCCATCCATCCATCCATCCATCCATATCATCTATCCATCCATCCATCCATCCATCCTATCATCTATCCATCCAATCTATCATCCATCCATCCATCCTATCTATCATCCCTCCATCCCTCCATCCAATCTATCATCCCTCCATCCAATCATCCATCCATCCATCCAATCTACCTACCTACCTACCATCTATCAATCATCTATCTTATCTATCATCTATCTATATCTATATCAATCAATCATTATCTACCTACCTACCTACCTACCTACAATAAAGCTTTAGCTTACTTCTACGTAAGTTATAACCATTACACAAAAGTTATAAAAACTTCAAAGAGGTGTCACGGAAAGTCATGGCTTAATTTACAGCACAAGCAGCCTGAGGATCCAACCTCTTTTTACAAGCTTGAGGACTAGAAACTTAGGGTTCCACAGGTTTGTCCTCAGTGGATCCCAAACTCTCTAAAATAATCCCAAGATACCAGGAACGGGTCTGAGCGGAAACTCAGAATGGAAGAACCTGCCCGTCTGAGAAGAGGAAACATCTCATCTTGCAGATGGAAAAACACAAAATGTTGAGATAATTTTATTATTGCCAACCAGGTCAGGGCAGAGTTTCTGCTTCGCTGCCAACTTTAGCTAAGACTACCCCTTATAGATCCAGGTGAGATTCAAATCGTAGTATGTTCTATAATCAGCTGTTGTCCATCATTGAGGAATATTATGGGCTGTATCAGCCTTCCCCAACTCAGTGCCTTGCCAAGGTTTTTGAGGCTGACCAATGATCTGGGACAATGCAAACTGTAATCCAAAATATCTGGAGGGCACAGGTGCGGGGTGCGCCAGCAGAAGGAACAGACTGATCAGCTGACATTTTAAAATGCAATCCAATTAAATGATACCAAATCCCAAATTTCTTTGGCTTGTCTGCCCGCAGGATTTCCCTAAATGCCACCGGAAAGCACCCCAAGATTTCTTCTCCATGCTGCCAACCAATTTGAACTGAACAGGTCAGGCAAGACGCAACTGCCTTATAACCAATACATCTTCAATTGAGTGGAGGATAACCCTGGTTGAACCCTTTTTTCTTTAAAAGGCAACCCAATTACATTAAATCCATTTTCCCTTGGCTTGCCTGCCTGCAGACTTTCCTTAAAATAAAGCACCCCAATTTTTTTTCCCTCCACACTGCCAACCAATTTGGACTGTAAAAAATCAGATGGGATGCAACTGCCTTAAAACCAATAGGGTTTTCCTTTAGTGGAGGGTAACCCTGGTTGAACCTGGTTTTTTAAAACGCAAACCAATTATGTTAAATCCCATCTTTCCTTGGCTTGTCTGCTCGCAGGGGTCCCCAAAACTCCTCCATAAAGTACCCCAAGATTTCTTCTCTGCACTGGCAGTCCATTTGAGCTGAAAAGGTCAGGTCAAGATGCAACTGCCTTATTACCAATACATCTTTAATTGAATGGGGGATAACCATGGTTGAGCCTGGTTTGTCGTCTCTTCTAGATCAGGAAGGGGACATTCCTGAGATTCTGCCTTCTCTGCCCCCCAGTTGTTTTCCAATCCTGCCCACCAGCCATTGAGAATTCCCAGATCAGCTGGGAGAGTGTCTCTCCCCCGATTTTATCAGCTGTTTTTTCCTCTTGACCTTCGAAGCCGGAGGATCCAAGCCACTTGAATATTCAGAGGCAATATTCAGATGGGATTTGACCTGAGTCTTCCTGAGAAGGTCATGCCTGGTCAAAGAGAGAGAGAGGGAGGGAGGGAGCAATGAGAAATAAAAAATAAAAAGTTTTTAGGATTTGGGTTTCCAGGAGCAAAGGCTTTATTTATTTCCTTTTCCAAGGCATTTGATTTCTAAAAGTCCATTGTATTTAAGAACAAACCAACAAGCCAACAATAATAATCAAGCAATAACTGAACGATAAAAAGCAAGGGAATATTAAAAGAGGAATACACGGTCAAATTAAAAGAAAGATAAAACCACTAACGGCACCTGATGACACTGGTAATAAAATTAGCAGCAGGAAAAGGTAAGATTTTTTTAAAAAAAACCATGATGCTGAGATAATAAGCAATAAGGCAGAAACTTTTACACTGCGTGACCAACAGGCAAATTCTTGTTTTATTTATTTATTGAATTTATATACTGCCCATCTCACAATCAAAGGGACTCTGGGTGGTTTACAAATAAAAATTTGTAATATAAATATCAATTCTGTGTGGGCAAGGCACAGCTTTGTAGCAGGCCAGCTTCTGATGCACAAATCCCAAAGGGATCAGCATCTCCCACCCCACCACTGAGATGCTTGCCCTGCCATGCATTTCTGGCGACGAGGTAACCATTTCTCAGAGGTACCCTAGTTTTCAACCCAGATCCTGCAGCTGTTTCATCTGAAGGTAGAACTTGAGATCTTGGCTGTGCCAAGCATCGTAGAGGGATACCTCTGGCTTCATTCAATCTGGGCACCTGGTTTCCAACCTGCCATGCCCCACAAGCCATTGGTGGCTGGTGTGTGTTAGGAAGGGGGTGGCACTGGAGAACCATTTATCGGGGCATCCAGCAATTCAACAGACGTCTCCCTGCCACATTGGTGGCTGACACAACCCCACCTTGGAAAAATGGCAATTAAAAAAAAATCTTTGGGTGCAAAAGTCTATCTGCTCAGGGTGGAGTTGGGAAGCCTCGGAGCGAGGAAATGCCTCCATGTGCATGGAAGAACCGCCATTCCTGATCTTGCACAGTCGTGTCACGCCTGCATAGGTGCCTGAGAACGTCCATTTCCAAGGGGACAAGGGGAAGAGAGCATGTAAAGAGTTGGGTGGATTTACTGCATAATAAAATTAATCTTTAGGAACCCGTAACGTTCTAGCAAGCTGCAGACGAAGAAAACAAGATTCTTGTCTTGATTTCAAGCCAAGAGTCAAATCTTTAGTGTTTCCCTGTCCCCATCCCCATCCCCATCCCCATCTTGTTTCTTTGGCCAAAGGGCCACAGCTAAGAGAATGCCACCAGCAGTTCAGATCCAAACCAATTCGAAGGGCTAAACCATCCAGAGTTTTGATCCGACACTGGGCTCAACTCTCATTTTAAAAAAGAGGGAAAGAGAGAGCAACTTTTCTGTCGGACAGCATCAGTCTGGCGGCTGCACCAGAGCAAAAATCTCCCCCTGGGAAGGATGCCAGCTTTCCCTGCCACTAATTAAGTGATATTAAGGCATCCGTAAATGCCACGAGAAAATTGGCAGCCAAGCCGCTCCTAAGCTGATGAAGCGATTGCTTTGCTGGGAGAAGGGGTTTCAGCTGCAGGCGTTCTCGGAGCATCTTTGCATCCTTCTGCCCTTCCCGCATCTGGCCGAAAAGATCAAAAGAGATCGCCGCAAATTTGGACCCACCTCTAGCTGTTCCAGAGCAGCCTCGCCCAACATTTGGGAGAAAATCAAGACAGAGCGAGAATTTTAACTGCCACTGCCTGTCCCAAATTCCCTTTGCTTTAAACATTTCCAAATCGTTGCATTTTATCGTGCCTCTGATTTGCCTTCTCTTGAATGGGTTCAGAAACATTTCAGCTGGGCTTACACTGTGTGCTTAAGCAATGAATTCACACCCTGTTTTCTGGGTTGGCACCACGCGCTAAAGCTGGTGCCTCAAACCGCCCGTTTTTCTGGCTTTGCACAATGCGGTGCTGAAATAACCAAGCAGGCTGGATTTGCACCGCACAGTAAAAGCCAGAACTAGAGAATCAGGCTTAAGAAAACTGGGTGAGCATGGCCTTAGTGCTGCTAAGGAGCTCTGCAATTTGCCCCCAGTTTTGGAGGCAAACGGACTGACAAATAAATGCATTGGTTTATTTCATGTACTGACCGGTGGGGAACTTCAAGCCTATGAAGAATTGAGAAGAATCTCAGATGCCTCCTCAGGGGAGGCTCCACCCATCACTCTCTTCTGATGGGACTGCTAAGGCTTAAAGTTCACACAGATATCCAGAAGGCCAAATGTGCCCCCACCTCTGAGCTGAGATAATCAGCCAGCTGGTTCATACACCAAGTTACACCATCAATGAACGTGCTGCAAAGCCTGGGTTCTAACTCAGTGGATCGTGAGAACCCAGCCCAGGAACTGATTCCACAAGCCATCGTTAAAACGATCAATAAAAAATGGAGCAGACAGCAAACCGATCCAATTTCTTGATTAAAACCTTTCCCTCCCTTGGTTGGCTGTTGCGATGGAATTAAAACAGGAGCATCCCATGCGTTTTCCCACCGGGGGACAAAAGAGCAACACCGAATTAATTAAAAAAATTAGTCATAAACCAGTTAATGCAACTGGGTGATGGTTACTGTTACTTATTATTATCCTGTTGTTCGGCTGAGAGTAAGCAAAGGTGTCCTCAGATAAAACAAAGGGGTACCTAGGCTGAGCTCTCCCAACACACTTAAGCCACGCTCAAGTTAATCCTGGTTCCCTTTTGGGAACTCAGCAGGCTGCACCGAGCCGCTTACATTGTGGTTTAACAGATGGAGCCAATCCAGAGAAACGGGTTCATCCGGTGACCAAGTTAAGCATTTGCAGATAAACTGAGTGGTGATGTGAACCCCAGATTTTTGGAAAAGTGAAACCTTTACTCTTCTGCAGGGGTGTGGGCAGCAATGAGTTCGCTCTCAGTGCGCCATGCTTGTTTGCCAGACCCTTGGGTCCTTGAGAGGGGGGGGGGGAAGCGGCTTAAGATAATAACAACCTTGCAGGAACAGAGGGAAACGCTGTGTAGCTGTAATCTACCAAGAGACTTTGGTGTCAGTCAACCCCACTCCCTGCTGGGCCAAAGCGACATCAAAGCCCGGCCCCATCCCATCTTACATGTTCTTTATCAGCTAATCAGGCTACTTCCCACTAAATAAAGCTCTTTTAAATCCCCCCCTCGCTGGGGCATTCCGTGTCCTGCTGCCCATCTGCTGGCGAGGGTCAACGACAGCAACCTGCCAAAAAACACGGCATTCCCTAGCGGGTTCTTGAGAAGACGACAATGGACCAAGCCCTCTGTCCGACATCCCTCCCATTCCCCCCCATCTCACTCCCCCTCCCTTTAATTTGGCTCAGAGAGGCAGAATTGTCAGCCCCCCTCCTGCTCCTTGTCAAGGGGGGGCTTGGATTAAGAGGGACTTCCTTTGTGGGACTCCTGCGTCCCCTGATCAGTGTTGCTAGCAACAGAGGATGCTTGTAAGGGGAAAAAAAATACAGCCTTTTAGGGGGGGGAAGTACCTCAAAAACATGTCTGTTTGTGTGTGTATGGGTTTCCGTGGGGTGGAATCAACATGAATGTTTGTGAAAAAGGAACAGAAGGAAAAGACAGAGGAGGCAGAGCTGAAACAGACAACTACGAAAGAAAAGGGCCAAGCCCCCCACCAGCTCCCCCAAACCTCAGAAAGTTAGAAGAATAACAACACTGGAATGTGTTCACCGCCCTACCATCTCCAGATTAAAACCAAGGGAATTTGCGAGTGAAATTAAAAAAAGCAGAAGGTAAAACTATAAAAATGAAAGGTTAAAAAAAAAAACCAACCAGAAATGCATGGCTGGAAATGAAAATAAAATAACATAAGTGCAGTAGTTGGGGGAAAGAGGCTTAGCACACCATTCAGCCTAATTAGAAATATGCTAAAATGTCAGAAAGCCCAGAGCTTTGAAGAAGAGAGGAGCGCCAGGCCGGGCTGGGCTAAAATAGCCAAGGTACACCGGATTATTTATTGATTGGGCTCTATGTCTCATCTTGCCAGACCGCCACCGTGCCAAGAACAATAAAACTCAAATGACAAAATCCTAAAACGTGTGCTGTTCCTTTCAAATTAAAACGGTCGCCCCATGTGAAGAACGTGGAAAGATTGCCCCCCCCCTCTCAAAAGACTAACGTTTTACATCAAGGACAGCAGTGAGTTGGCAATAGGAATTTGAATTTTGTCTTTGATTTTTATATCGTTTTTTTAACTGATGGGAGTTGCCCAGTCATACGCTTGACTTGGGCAACTAGATAAGTCGAAATCATAAATAAAAGAATACGTAATACATAAATGGAAGATTCAGTTCCAAAGTAGGTCCCGTTGAGACTCAACCGGATCTGCTCTCAGGAATCTGAGAACCAGGCCGGAAGCTCAGATGGGAAATTAAAAAAAATAGTAATAATTGCAAGGACGTAGGAACATCCTGCTGAAGCATTTCAAAGGTGCCCTTTTTGGTAACAGTAATCTGGGCAGTGTTGGACTTCAGGGTTCAGTGACTGTGGTCTTTCTAGACCAGGGTTTCCCAACCTTGGTATCTTCAAGCTGGGTGGACTTCAACTCCCAGAATTCCCCAGCCAGCTGAAGTTGAGGTCCACCCAGCTTGAAGATGCCAAGGTTGAGAAACCTTGGTCTAGACCATGGTCATTAAGCCCTGAAGCTCAACAGTGCCCAACAGATATACCAGCCATGAATGCCTATCCAAGCAAATCTGGGCCAAAGAAACATCTCCAAGCTGCCTTCTGAGCATGGATGGATAACTTCTGGCTGGTGGGCTTCACCAGGCCCACAAGACTGGGACATCTGGCCTGCAGGACCTTGAGTGAGTTAGCTGTCACTAAAAACCTCTCTGCTGGGGCAGCTTCATCCCCACCTCCCCTTTTAAGGAAGGAAGACCCACTTCCCTGAAACCTGGGCATGATTTTCTATCCCTTCCTTCCTGCATGGAGAAAAAGTGGACTTTTTGCTGACGGGGTGATGCCTTCTCTCCATGCACGGTGCCTGACGATGCAGCCCAGCAAGAGAATTTGCTTGCTCGCTTTGAATATGGGGCTTGAAACAAAGCCCAGGTGTTTTACCTGTTCTGCGTCTTGCCCCGCCTCGAGGCCGCGGGAGCGCCGAGATTCCCAGGAGCATCGCGAAGCCCAAAACTCTTTGCCACGTGGCCCAAATGCAGAGCCCGGACGTGGAAGATGGGCTTGAGGTTGGCTGGGTAGGTGGCGTACGAGCGAATGAAGGACTGCAGGGCTGAAAGACAGGGAGGCAAATGAAGAAATTCAAAAGGCGCCACTCGCTTCTGCCAATTGATCTTTCATTGAGCCCTGCCTGGGTTTGAGAACCTTGGCCTTAAAACCGGAGCCCAGGCTGAACGCCCCAAATTGATGAAATCAGGAGCCAGTCTCCTAGAGCAGTTCAACTTGCAACAGCGACCGACGCATTTGGAATCTGTCGGGATCTTTCATGCACTCATTCTAATACTGGTCATTTTGCAGTTTTGAAGCCAAGAACCGACCTTTACTTTCCCAGCCTCCCTTGAACTCAACGAGTTCTACTCAAGAGTAAAAGTGCAACGGATCTGTACAAGATCATGTTTTTTCTGAACAATGTGCTTAACTAATTTTTTTTTCCTGAGTTTGCAACTAGGGGCCTGACAAGAGCGAGATGGGGTTGATGTGACGGTGAAGGCGCTGGGCCAGGACTGGGTGACTTGGGACCAGTCCCTCTCCCTCAGCCCAGCCTACCTTGCAGGGTTGTTGTGGTGGGGAAAAACAGCAGGAGGGAACATTAGGCACATGGCCTTGGGCTCCTGAATGAAAGGCAGGATAGAAAGCTAACAAGTAAGTAGTAGTAATTTATTAATTGATTAGTCCTGTGACCTTATCAATTAAATTAAATTAAATTAAATACAGAGTTTAATATCAAAAAGAATAAATATAATATTTTGCAGGTTCTGAAGAGCTGTTCCCTGCGTCCTCTGACAGCCTTCCCAAATTGTGCTTTCAATAATGTGTTTTATTGTTGTTCGTACCCTTCCGAAGGAGGCATCTCTTGAAACGTCCTTTTTAAGTGAATACTTTTATTTGACAATAATTGCTGATCGAATCATAATTGGAATATTTTAATCAAACAATCTATCCAATCGTTTCATGTCACTGAAACACCTGTTGGAATTTCAGAGCTACGGAAAGCATCAATCATTTTATTAAACCTCCTTGCGTTGTTCACAGCAGCTGGGGAGGGGCTGGCCTTGGGATTGTTTGAGCCTATGGCCGCCAAGCTCGTTTGCCAACCAGGGGGAAATGAATGGGTTTAGGTGAGCCCCCACCGTGATGCCCACTAAACCACAGAATTGGTGGGCTTCCCCAGATTTAGAGGGACTACGCCTCCCAGCATCCCTAGCAACAGGCCACGCAGCTGGGGCTGTTGGGAATTTTCATTTCATTACCTGGAGAACAGCACACAGCACATCCCCCTTCTGCACCCCAGCAATCTTAAATGCCTGGGATGCTGAGTCCCAAACCACCTGGAAACCCTGAATTCTTGGAGAAAAAGGCTAAAAACACCCACGGCGGATTCGGCTGCTTTCATTCCTGCCCTATAGGCTGACCACAGCTGCCCCCAGCCTCCAAACTCCCCCCCACACCCCTTCTGCCCTTCCTTCCTGAGTCAGAACACCACCTTATTTGCCCAGAGATTAAGCCTAAATCTCTGTGTGGTGGAAGATTGTGGTTTACGAACAGTAATAAAAATGTCATTTTAGCAGGCTCAGTCCTCAGAAGAACCCTGGGAATCCATCAAAGCTCTATTTGCTGAGCAAAGCGAACGCCATTTCCCAATCAATGAGGGAATAACAAAGGACAGCGCTGTGCAACCCCTTGTCTCATTTCCTATCATCAATTTTTTAGCCTGGGAGGGGGAAGCAAGAAAAATAGTGAGGGCCCCCTTGTCTTGAATGGTAAAATATGGGGTTTCAAGATGCTCAGTCACGTATTGGGAGGCAAATGACATCTCCAGCACACTCAGAGCAGAGGCAGGGCTCAAGCTGACCTAAGTATCCTTGCTGCCTCTGCAACAGCTCCAAAGGCAAGTTTCTAGTCCATATTGATTAAGGGAAAAGGAAGGCTTTTAAATATTGATGGATTTTGTTACTGGTTTATAAAAACAGCCATAAAAGTAATGGGTGTAGTAAGAGCCTACAATTTCCCCAACTTGACAGCCCTCCGGATATATAGATCAATTCCCAGAATTCTAGCAATAGTCAAACACTGGCTGGGGAATTCTGGGACGTGACGTCCATGCATCAGGAGGGTGTTGTCCAATTCCCAGAATTCTAGCAATAGTCTGGCTGGGGAATTCTGGGACATGACATCCATGCATCGGGAGGGTGTCGTTCAATTCCCAGAATTCTCAGCAATAGTCATATGCTGGATGGGGAACTCTGGGAACTGAAGGGAAGCTGAAGGAAAGTGGCTATAAGAAATAAAAATGTAAGTGCCAGAACGCCCTGTTTTGGGGAAATCTAGCCTTCTCAGTCATATTTCACCATAGCTATTATTTAGAAGCAACCTGCCTCTAATCCTGCAATCTCTATCTAGGCATCTATGATTTTTTTTAAAGCCCAGCCTGCCTGCATTCCTTCTCTTCCTTTTACGAGCCAAAATCTCACCAGCCCCAGATAAAAAGAAACATTCTCCAAAGGAGGTCCCAATCCACAACTGGTCATCAACACTGGCTAGGTCAAAAAAACAGGGCTGGGGTTGGGGAGTGGATGGCCAGCAGGCCAAGCCTTTGGCGCCATTTCTGTTTGATTTTTTGCCATAAGCCCAAGGCCCAGCTGCTGTGTTAATTATTCACCGTTCTTGGCTGGGGCGGAGAAGGAAGCGAAGGGAGGTGTGCGGATGCCAGCTGGGGAGGGGGTACGGATAGGACGCGTATGCAGAAAGCGGGGCACCGAGAGAGAGGGGAGGGCAGGGGACAACTTTGCAAAAAAAACAAGAGTGGGGGCAGAGGAATGAACTAAGGAGGCAGCATTTCAGCATTCATCATAAAATGCGGGGCCGTTATTCTGTTCACTTGGACGCTGGCACAGGAAAACCTGTTCCATCTGTGTTTATGGAAGCCTCCGTGGCAGAAACTGCTGATGCCAATATGGGTTTGGTAATGTAGAAGCCCCTTTCCTTTGATTCCCAGTGCCAACGTCTCATGCCGGAAATGGCGCTGGTGAGGAAGGCCCAACCGAACGCTTTGGTTCTCCTGCTGAGAACGCCACTCACTGCTCAGCCTGCTTCTCTGGCATTTGGCTGGTCTGTAAAAAGGGGCACGCGGGATCGAAGAAGGCCACAGTATAGTCAGAGCTGGTTAATACTGCGATGGGAGACCACTAGGAAATCCCGGAGTTAAGAAAGCACCCCTGTACTGCCCCTTAAAAATCACACCCGTAGTGTAGCCAAGGGAGACCTTGGTATATTGGTTAAGGCACCGGGCTAGAAACCGGGAGGCTGTGAGTTCTAGTCCCGCCTTAGACACAAAGCCAACTAGGTGACCTCTCTCCCTCTCTCTCAGCCCTAGGAAGGCAGCCATGGCAAACCACTTCTGAAAAACCTTGGCTGACCTTGAAAAGCTAACCAGGGTCCAAGCAGAGTGCAGCTTGGATGGGAGACCACTAGGTGATCCCACTCAACTAGACTAGGAAGTGGGAAAAAATAGTGCTGAAAAACACACGGTCTACGGCCATTTAGTAAAGTCCAGTTTGATTAGTCCTGAAGAAGAGAACGGCCAGATAATTTGAGGTTGCTGCCAAAAAGACAGCACAGGGGTATTTCTGATGTTCCCAGAAAACTTGAAGGAAGGTGGGAAAAAAAAAAATCAAAAGTTCCCGCTGGGGAGATACGCTTCTGTACTTTTTTCCTTCCTCTCGAGAGCAGTGAAGCTGAAATAAAATTAGGCAAGCTCTGGATGCGTTCTGTGGTTCATGTCCATATTAAATGAGGAGAGTCCTCGCAGGCCACAGAGGATTTCCATTCAGAACAGATCATGCAGGAAAAGGAAAGGGAGGCTTTCTACCAAAAAATTAAAGCCTTCTCTTCCCTCCCTTAAACTCAGAAAAACTCATAAAGTTACGCAAGCAAGTTCCTGACCTTTTTTGGCCCATCGGATTGTTTTTGTGCTGGAATGGACAAAATCCTCAAATTCAGTCTGCATCACGGTGGCTCTTCGGCGGACTTCCTGGGCATCTCCTTGATGGGTCTTCTAGACAGCAGAGGAAAAAGAAGAAAAATTTAAGCAGAGCAGGCCAACAGAAGAGATTTTAAAACTCAGGTGTCTCCTTTGCCAACTTGGAAAGGGAATAGGAAGCAATCCATTGCTCTTCTCAAAGGATCCAAGCTGTGGATCTGATGGGAAGGGATTCCAAAAGTCCATCAGGAAAAGCACAAACATTTTCAGAAAATTACAGAATTAAAAATTAAATTACAGAAAATTACAGAAAAATTATTAAAATTTCTCTGGAATCCCTCTGTCCCTAACCATGAATCAATCAATCAATCAATCTGGGAATTAATCTGGGAAAGAAACTGAAAATCTGCAATTTGTACAAATTTCTAGCTTCGTTCTTGCCTTAGTCCCGCATTCTAGATCTGGTGATCCTTGCACGGAGTTACGTTGGCTCTGTACAAATGTAACCCCATGCAAGGACCACCAGATCCAGAATGCAGGACTAAGGCAAGAACAAAGCTAGAAATTAGCTGCAAGGAGAAAATGTGAGAAAATTAAGCAGCTAAGGGGTGAAAATGCCATTCATGACTGCCTGCTCAGCTCAATCTTCCTTATTTTGCTATTTATTTAATTTACATTACCAACACTAGTGGTGGCTTGGTTCAAAACAGAAGAATATGACCACTGGCTTAACTGCCTTAGCTTCCTCCCAACCCCTCTCCAAAAGCAAGTTTCTAGTCCATATTGAGCACGGGAGAAAACTGTGCCCAGCTAACCAATTTCGCTCCCATCCTGTTAACACGGTGGCAGGAGAAGCATCCATTACACGGATATTTATCCTAAGCATTTCAAACAAAGCTTCTAAACTAGCAACAGTAACAACTACCCCTTTTGTGTTATTTATTCGGCTTACAAGGAATACAAAAGGCTTTTTCCCTTTTCAACCAGCCCAGTGGCAACTGTAACAATTAAAATCCTCTTGTTTTGCAGAGGGTTTCAAAACACATCTGCTTTTCAAGCAGCTGCAGAAATCTCTTGCCCTGTAAAATAATACACCTTGGAAGAACATGATGCTAGAAGCTGTGGAGTTGAAAAACAGGAATGGAGGACAAGAAGGGGAGAGAAATTTGCCCTTTTAAAACCAAGCCAAGCTTATTTACAAGCAGAATTGGTGCAGAAAGGAAGTCATCCTGCATTGGGAATTCCCGCTTGGAAAAGTTTAAGCCTTAAGCCGGGGTTGCTCCATCTCCAGGCTGAGGACGACCCTTGGATCGAATGCAAATTTCCATTTAATTAAGTACAATTCTTTACTTGTTCATTTGCTTGCCTTGCTGCTGTTTTTACAGCCCAGCCAACTCTTAAAACCTCCAGGCAGGCTACAGCAAGTTAAAATTAAGGCTGCTGCAATAAAATCAATGAAAATAATAATAATAATAATAATAAAAGGCAACTGTCAATCGGCAGTCATCAATCAATCCGGCCCTTAGATGGGTGCTAATAAAAGCTAGCTAGCTGGGTGACATAAAAATCTCTTTAAAGATCTCCCAAAAACCACAAGGAGGGGGCTTTGTGGGCGTGTTGGCATCGTGCCTTTTTCAACACGCATATTAAAAACGATACTTTGGTGGCCAAGGAGTGACAGGCTGGCACCTATGCCCACAGCATCCATCATGCAGAGCTTAGAGCAAATCCGGCACCCTCGCAACATTTTGGACTACAACACCCATAAACCATCTGACACTAGTGAGGATTGGCGAGACACCAGTTCAAATAATTCCTTTGGCCACGTCATTCTTGGACCTGCTTCGTACTTTGTGCTAAGCTGTTGTTTTCTTTCGAAAGAGTGCTGCAAAAAGCCACAACTGGCTGAATCCAGGCCTTACACAACATTAAGGTTGGTGTGAATCCTGGTTTGTGGACCAGGATACCTCTGGCTGCGTTCAGACCCCTTTGTAAACAATAAACCATGTTTGATCAACCATGGCAGCTGATTCACACACCACGCCAAGCCCAAACCAAACCATCTGCCCCTTTTTTCTTCTTGCATCTCAACTACCTGATCAGGCTGTTGTGAGGACCACACAGAAAGAGGAGAGATGTCCCCTTGACTTCCTTGGGGGGGGAAAAAGGGGACCACAAGGAGAAGTAATCAATGTAAAACATCACACCGATGTAAATACGCAGCTCTTTCTGCATTTTTAAAGAAAAGCGATGTATAAATAATATTTTAAAAAACGATTTCAGGGTCCTGTCCTGAAATAACTAAGCAAAAATAACTAAGAAATTTCCAAAATCACTAATAAATTTCCCCTCCTTCCCTCCCTCCCTGGTGCTCCTGCATTCACCAATCCACCTTTTTTTCCTTTCGTTAAGCCCTGTTGGGTTGCACACAGTGTCACCTTCCTTCCTGGTAGGTGTGTGTGTTTTTTTAATATGAATGTGAAATTAAGTGAAGTTGCCCTTTCCCCCGACGGACAGAATCCTCTGTTATTAAAAAGTAAAGCACTTTAATAATGAAAAACTTTTTTCCCTCCCCTGCCCCCCCGCTTTTCCTGTGTTTTAACTGTTTAAAATTAATGAGAAGGGCAGACCGGTTGTCAAAGCATTATTGAAAGCGGGCAGTGAGGACCAAATAAACTTGAAAATCCCCCCCGAGTGTTAAATAAACACAGCCTCACACCTCTCCAAATCCCACTGATGGTTATTGTATACTTTTCTGTAACCGAGCTCAGAATAGATGCGAACGCCAGGGAAGCAAGAAAAGATTTCAGACTTCCAATAAAGGCCTTAATTTAAAGACAGCCCAGCGCGAATTCCAGGAGAAAATTAAAGGGACCTCAAATTTAAGTGACAGGTGACTTGAGCTATGCCAAGTCTGTCTGGGGATTTAGTAATAATATGGCAATATATTACAAAGGACTTCTCACTATCCTCTTTCTCCTATGCCCAAACTCCCTATCTTTTAGGTTTCAAAATGAGGTATCGCCTCTTCCTTTCTCCAGGAAAAGAAAAAGAGAGAGAGAGAGAAGAAAGAAAGAAAGAAAAAAAGAAAGAAAGAAAGAAAGAAAGAAAGATTTTTAATAGATGATTAAGCCAAAGGATTTAAGAAACAAAATAAACAACCTCGCCACACAGTTAGATGGAAGTCAGACTGCAGGCTTGGAGGCCAAAAAGAGAGAGGAAAAATGAGGGGGGAAAAAAATAATAAAGCTCAGGAAATGGTGAGAGAAAAAAAGAGGTTTAAAAAATTTCCACCCGGCCCTGTCTCCCTGCCATTTTCTTTTCCTTCTCTACATCTCTTCTTGGCCCCCCAGAGAGCAATTTTATTTTTCAAACTGGACCCTAATGGGCATGTTTTGATTCCTGATTTCCAGGGCTTTGGGACTGGTAGAAATCTAAATTTCAAAACAGAGCTGAAGTGGCAAACCGGCACACAAACCGGGGTGTGCAGAGATTGTTTGGTGTTTTAGAGGCGGCGAAGCCAGGGTTGGCTGAATAAAACCTGAATCCAACCACCTTATGGCACAGTGTGTTGCCTAAATCCAGCCCTTGTCATCAGTCAGCCTGAGTTCTACGTCCTCACCATGGTTGAGAACTGAAAAGAATATTTATGCACATGAGTGAGAGAAGGAAGGAAGGAAGGAGAGATGAGAGGAGGGAGGGAGGGAGGGAGGAAGGAAGGAAGGATTAAGGATGGGGAGGGAGGGGGGGAGGGAGGGAGGGAGACAGACAGATGAGGGAGGGAGGGAGGGAAGGATTAAGGATGGGGAGGGAGGAGAGAGGAAGGAAGGAAGGAAGGAAGGAAGGAAGGAAGGAAGGAAGGAAGGAAGGAAGGAAGGAAGGAAGGAAGGAAGGAAGGAAGGAAGGAGACAGATGAGAGAAGGAGGGAGGGAGGGGAGGAAAGAAAGACAGAGGAGAGAAGGGAGGGAAGGAGGAAGGGAGGAGAGATGAGAGAAGGAAGGAAGGAGAGACAGATGGAGGGAGGGAGGGAGGGAGGGAGGGAGGGAGGAAGGAAGGAAGGAAGGAAGAAAAGCCAACTGTCAAAAAGAACATCTTCAAGAGAAATAGGAGTCCAAACGGACCCTTTGGGGGCTAAGAGAGGAGTCCCATCTTCCTTTGGGGGCTAAGGAAAAAGCATTGTGTGGGTTGGGCATCTTTTGGGCCCTTCCCCAGTCAAAAGTGGAGCAATGAAATCTAGTGGAACATTCACATCCCAGGACAGAGATCATTCAACTCCATCTCCTTCTCCATCCCCCTATCTATCAGCCCCACTAGGTAGACCAGACCAGGAATCAACTCCACAGGAAGGCTAAGACTACTTTGATTGAGAATGGCCGTAATAACGGGATCTTGCAAGTGGGATTGTGCCAGGCCTCCCCCCCTTCTTATACTCCAGTGGATTAGGGAGGTGTCTGTCTGAGCCGCTTCCGAATGTTACCTGGCTGTTCTGAAGCATCTAAAAATGCTTTAGCCTCTATGGCCTAGGGAACGGTTCCTGCTTATCTCTGCCAAGGTGTTCCTTGCTTGCCGTCCTTCTGTCTGGATCTGGTTTTTAAACCGTTTGACCTAATGACCCCTTTGCCCAGTCTCAAATAATATCATTACCGCCCCCAAAAGAATCTGTGGTTTTACGCAAGCGTCTCAAACCTCAACTCACAACAAATTGCTTCATTCATTACTCCCAGGATATGCCTAACTTACCTCCAGTTTAAGACCCACTAGTCTAAAGAGAGAGTATGTGATTTCATGCGCTTAAAGATTAAAAAATACATTTTATGGATGCCTGACATTTTCCCCCCAGCGGCTTCTCAGGCACCGTTTAACGCACCAGCTCCCTTAAGGAGGATGCCTCATGGACCCTAATAGTTTAATTTGTACATGGGGAGGGAGGGGCAGGGAAAACATATCAGCACTATTCATTTCTGCCTTTACTCTAGCCTCTGCAAGCCCATACAGGCAGCTAGCTGGAAGTTCCATCACCACCACCATCATCTTTCAAAAACTCAAACCCAAGAAGACCCCACTGGTACATTTCTACTAGCCCTGCATGTCTTCATATCTGAGTGATTTGGGGCTAAAGAAAGACGTTTTTTACAGCTCCTCCATTTTCGGCTTGGAACCTTGGGGGCTGAAAGATCTTCTCAGCATCCTGAAATGTTGTCTTGTGCTTCCCTCGCAGAGCCTAAGGCGATGGTCCTAGCCATCTCCCAGCACTGAAATGACAGCCAAGCCTGCAGGGAAGAGAAAATTTGGGGGGTGGGGGGGAAGGGGGAGGCATTCTGCAAAATAAACCACAAACTACAAACACCAGGGATCATCTAATTCCAGACAGGGAAACTTCCCCGCAGTTTCTGCATACCTCATTTCCTGCATCTCTAAACAACGCATTCTCCGAGCTCCCCATCTTTAAGATTTTACTTTGGGAGATCAAGGTCAAACTGAGAAAAAAGGAGATCTTTCCCCAAACCTGGGCTGATTGTTTCAAAGCAAATGAAACAATTCCAGTTTGACAGCTCGGCGTTGTGTTCTGCCAGATGACGCTGCCTGGCCAGGTCTCTATCTACTTCAGCAGAGAATCTTTCCCCACCAGGCGACTGAAACTATACGGCCTGTTTTAAAAATATTAATTCCAGTTGTCTCCATTTCCCTCTGCTTAACTCCCTTCCAGCTAACCAGCAATCACCAAACCATCCTGGCACTCATTCTGCATTGGGTCGGGCCCAAATATTCAGCCCATTTTGCGCGATAATTGGGAAATCCAGCAATTTTCCTACACCACCCCCTGAGCGTTTTCCCCTGATTTCTGCAGCCTGTTGAAGGCCAGATGAAGGCCATGAACCTTTCCAACTCACAAAAAAATGGCTGAAACTGTTGACTTTTCTATTTTGATTTTCTGGAGTTCCTGGATGCACCTCCTATGGCTCTTAAAAGCTTTAAAAAAATCACAAAACCAAACAGTACAACCAATATGGCCTTGAAAAAGCCATCCACCTGTTTAGATGAGGATTCAGCATGGACAATTCTGAGTTTCAGTGGTGGTTGAGAAAAGAGGCATGAAAGAAATACGCAGAAACACCATGGTAAGAACGAACAAGCTGTTGCTTAGGACCTCTTATTTTCAACTGGATGGCCCCAGGATAACAAAATATTTGTGTCTGAATGGGGCCACAGTGGAAAATGGCCACAGTTCTCCATCCATGGTGGTGAACTTGCTCCAAATTCTCAACTAGGAGATATACAATTCTATACCATTTGTGTCTTCTTACCACACAGAGAATTATCCTTCAACATTGGAAAGATAAATCTTGCAATTTAGGATCACGTCTGGCTATAATATGGTAACTGATTACAACTGTTGAGTAAAACTTTCTATATGTGTATCAAAATATACATAGGAGAGACATATGTAATTAATAATTAAATAAGAATCAGTGCATACATGCTTAACTTTTTTCATTGTTTTGCTTTTTTTTTCCCTTTTGTTGTCTGTTCTACCTCCTTAAATAAATGAAGGGGGTGCTTTTTTTTAAAGGGATATTGGATATCTCGGGCTCTTGGACTGACCCACCTATTTGTCTGTTCTTACCGAAAAAATGAGGAAACTGGAATAAAATCAGTTCAAAGGGAGAAAGGAACCACGTCGTTCAGAAGTACTGACCTTGGATCCCCACTGGTTTCCTTTGAAACGATCATCTTTCATCAAGTTAGACAGGATAAGTTCCATTTTCATCTCTGAAATGCTAGAAAGAGAAAAGGGAAAAACCGTAGGATTAAACGACCGCAAAACCATCCGTGGCAACTCTCCGGATTTAAAATCTAGGCGTATGTTTTAAAAGGAAAAAAAGAGTTCTCAAGAATCACTCCTTCTCTTCACCTCCTAGATCAAAGCCAAGAAGGGTAACATCAACTCTCGTTCAGAGTCCGTGCTTCCTCGAATTTGGTGACAGAAGTCGCAGTACCACAAAATAAACCAATTTTCTTTCTGTTGGGTTTTTTTCCCACAACAGTTTGCTTGGGAATAAAGCCTTTTTAGAAATGTGGGTTTGATGAGTACGTTATTTCCAGAAACGCACGCTGGTGTATTTATTTTTTCAAGTATAGTTCCCCTGCCCTCCCCTCAAAGGCCGTGACAGCGATGTGCAATACCGGAAGACAGAGATAAAATATGGGCAGACCACTAGATTAACATTAAAAGTATGATTATACTTTAAAATATTCAAAAATTACTTGCAGAGGAGACACAGGCAGGCATGTCAACAAACTGGCAGGAAGATTTAAGATGGAAATTCTTTAAGGCTATTTCTTCCCCCTCTTATTTGGGCGGCTCCTTTTGAATATTTATCAGGCCCTGACCCATTAAAAGGCCTTTTCAGGGATGGTGCCTTCTTTGTAGAGCATTTTCAACCCTGTTTAAGTTTGAGGTACCAGAAGGTGGTGGCACCAGGGAACATTGTCTGGATTTGGAAGCTAAGCAGAACCACTCCTGATTAATGTTGGATGGGAGACCAACAGGAAATGCCAAGTTAGGCAAGTTTTTAAAAATTATCCCTTCTGGTCTGATTGGCTGTACAGATAGTCCTTGCTTAACAACCACAATTGGGACCAGAATTTCAGTTGCTAAGTAATGAGGTCATTAAGCGAATCTGACCCAATTTTACAAGTTTTTACAGCAGTCACTAAGCAAATCACATGGTTGTTAAGCAAACCACGTGGTCGTTAAGTGAATCACGTGGCTCCCCACTGATTTCCCTTGCCAGAAACCGGCTGGGAAGTACGAAAATGGCGATCACATGACCATGGGGTGCTGCGACAGTCGTAAATGCAAACCAGTTGCCAAGTGCCCAAATTGCGATCGCACGGATGCTGTGAGGGTCGTAAGTGCGAGGACCAGTCGCAAGTCAGTTTTCCAGCGCCACTGTAAGTCCAGTGATCAGCCCGCCCACCCTCACGCCCAACGTTCTTCCTTTTTTCAAGCCTGTTGCCAACAGATCAACACACTTGGTTCATACAGCAGAGAGAATATCTGGGAGGTTGGGTGGTGAGTGTGGGTGCGTACACTCCACAAGACGACATGTGCCTTAAAGGGAGATCTGCCTCTTCTGATAAAGTCCGTGCAGCAGCCATTGCAAAATGCAGCAACGGTGGGACAAACTGCCTGAAACGAGACTGGCATTGCTTGGATGACAACACTGTCACTTTGCAACCATCGGCTTTCAAGCTTCTTCTAAGTCTTGCTTACGGGTACCGGGAGAAAAAGGCGCAAAATGCACGCGCACACACACACAAGTTAGCACACGCCTTTGGTTTTCTCGTGTATGTCTTCTTCGGAAGCACTGCGGAAAAAATATCCATCGTTCCTGCAAAGGGGCTCACAAAAAAAACCAAAACAAAGTGGGGAAAAAAAAAGTGGGGTATCTAAATATTAAATAAACGCACAACTCTTTTTTCCCCCAAAGGCAGTGGCTGTCTCTAACGCTAGACTGGTTACAAACAAACCATTTGGGGAGGGTTGACATCTACATTAACCAGTTACAGGTGGCAAACAAATCAAATCTTGTCTCCAGCCACAGTTCCGCCGGCCTCTGTTGGAGGTAGCTGTAAATTGGGTATAACAGGGCTATTTAGAAGGACTGCAGGGGGGATGGGACATAGCTTCACACTGGGGATTCATGCCAATTTCAAGGAACAACGGAAATGACGGTTCAGCCGTAGATGCAACGCTGCTGACTATTCCCTTATTTTTCTTGCTTTGTATGGAAACCCACCTTGATAACCTCTGAAATGCACCCTTCGCAAAAACAGAGCTGCGAGTTTCTGAGCTTGGCCTGGTCGGTTTCACAGCCAGCAAATTAAAGCACTCCTCAGCAGGTTTCCCCCAAAGATCGTCTTCTCTCCTCCAGATCCATCTGACCCCCAAGATCTGCAGAAGGGCTAACTGGTTCCTACTACAGAAAGAACACTGGGGGGAACAGCACATCAAATGCCTTTTCCCAGAAAAAAATGTACTGCTGACGTCAACTTTCAGCACCTGGAAAGCTCTGCCCCACACCTCACGATCAGGGATTTATTTATTTATCTATCTATCTATCATATGGCAGCACATCATACACATTGCAGATATTAGTATTTGCAGCAGGGATACTTAAAAAAACGGGAAAATATAAAGGCATGTAAACATGGGAAATAAATCATAAAATATAGTAATCATAAAATAATAATTTATTTTATTTTATTTATATTTATTTATTGCATTTTGTTTATTGCAATGTGTTTGATTTTTATGAGAGTTTAACCTTTATGGCTGTAGTTCGATTCTATTGTAAACTGCCCAGAGTCCCTCTTTTGGGGGAGAGGGGCGGTAATTCGATCTGAATAATTAATAGATAGATAGATAGATAGATAGATAGATAGATAGATAGATAGAAAAGCAGTAGCAATGATTTAAAAAACGGGAAAATATAAAGGTATATACAAATTTATAACTAAAAACAAACATTACGATCGCAAATACAGCCTTTCGCAGCATCGGCTGCCACCAGAAAATCAGCAAAGTTCCCGTCGTAGGCTCTAGTCTACGGGGAACCTGAAATTGATGGGACAAGAAAGCAAGCTTTAGTTGTCAAGGCCAAACCAATCCACGTTGTTGGCTCAGTTGCTGGAAATTATAATGCACCAACATTTATACAGAACCATTGTCTTAACAGTGTTATAATGTCGTATTTTAAGGCAGTCTTTGTTCTGTGAGCTGTGAACACTTGGCATTATTGGACAGGGGTATCAATACGATAAATAAGTACGTCTTCGTAGCTAAAATGGAGGAACTGTGGCTTGATATGCTAATGACAGCCCCTACTTGACGGTGGCTGATTTGGGGGAAGCTAAGCAGGGCTGGCTTTGGTTAGTATTTGGTTGGGAGGCTAGCAGAAAATCTAGTCCAGACCAGGAAGTTTAAAAAATATCCCCAAAGAAGGTGATGATAAAATTCGTCCTTACAACAGTGAAAAAAACTTTGAGGATCTTTCCATGCAATCTCTTTGAACTCAACTTCAAGACAACTCTGAGTTCATTATGGCCTTGTCAGGAGTTTGTAAACTCTATTTTTTTTTCCTGGGGTCTCCATGGCATTTTCTTTCATTTTCTTGTAATTGCATTCCACCACAAAATCATGCAAACAAGCCAATAACTTACAGCACTCTGGTGGGCTGGGAAGTAACCAGACATTAAGCTGATCCTCTTCCCAATTTAAAAAAGTTTTTCCTCGTCCCCACATTAAAACCCCCCAGGGATGACATACAGAGTATTATTCAAGACCTTAATTTGAACTAAGAATTGATACCTGAGCATGTTCATTTCCTCCTCCCTCCCCATGTCTCTCTCCTTTAAAGTTGTACCTCTTGACCCTTCTCACAGACTGCAAACCATTATGGGAGGTTTTTTGGTTATGCAAAAAGTCAAACAGCATTATTTTAAACAAATAAAAATGATGATAGCCTCATATGAAGAATTTTATAAAGGGGTACCCCTCCCCACAAAGACAAAATAGCGATTGACCAGGGACTGTGTTTTTGCTTCAGACATGCTCAACTGCCCAGAACTTCCAAGAATGATAAAGTAACACATCAAAAGGGGGGAAAAATGACCAGCTCTTGAAAAGTGCTCAAAATTGCCATGAACAGCTCTGCCCCAATGCTGTTCCCACTTGTTAGTTCCACTTTGCCCATTAAAGAGACAGGAAAGGAAGAAACTGATCAATGTTTTCCAAAAAGCGGCCAACCGGCTTCGCTCTCCACACACCAACCGTTGTACCGCGACCGGCACATGGTGCTCTTTCTGCCTCGTTTGCCACACTGAATTTGTCAGGATAAATTTCCACAAGGCTCCATTTACGAACAGAAAGGGCAATTAGATTTGATGCCATGTGGTGCCCCAGGCGTGAAACTGTCTCTCCAGATCTGATCTGCAATCCATTATATCCATATATTCTCAGTCCCTTCCCGCCTGTGTACATGCACACAGATATATAATCTCATTTTGCAGATGGCTCTCGCATGTAGCAAGAATCTGGCCTGAAAGCTAAAGGCTTTCAGAGCAGAGTTTCACAGCCTTTCGCTGTCCTTAGAAACTGGGATGCACCAAAACATTCCTTTGCTGGGAAAGCTTACAGTCTTCCAGCGGAGAAAAACTAAAGCAGGATGGTTCAAGAATGTTTCTATTCCATAGCAATAGGGTTTGGCTCAAATACAGGTAGTCCTCACTTAATAACCATTTGGTTAGTGATGGTTCGGACTTACGACGGTGCTGGAAAAACGGACTTACGATAGGTCCTCACACTCACAACTTTTGCAGCGTCCCCACGATTGCAATTTGGGCACTTGGCAACTGGTTTGCATTTATGACCGTTGCAGCATCCTGTGGTCATGTGATCCCCATTTTTGACCTCCCTGGCTGGCTTCTGGCAAGCAAAATCAATGGGGGAACTGCGTGATTTCTTTGACAACCTCGTGGCTCACTTAACACCCACGGTGATTCGCTTAACGACCACCGCAAAAAAGGTCATAAAATCAAGTCGGATTCACTCAGCAACCGAAATGCTGGTCCTAACTGTGGTCGTTAAGCGAGGACTACCTGTATCTAGGCTACAGGTAAGGGACGAAAGCGAAGCAGAAGTCAGCTTTGGAGCAACTAGATTCAGAAGGAAAGCCACTGAAATGGATTTGTCGGAAGGAAGCAGAATCACCCCTGGGAACAATGAAATGGAGACGGGGAGCACGCAGATGGAAAAAGTTTCTATGTGCAAAGTGGCAGACCAATCCCCAAAGTTCAAAGCTTTTTCCAACGCCCGAGCAGGTCTTTCTCCAAATCACTGGTATCTTGCAAGATCGCGCAGGAATCTCACACCGTCTCGGCACGAATTCTTGAGAGCTCAAGATCTTTCCCATTTGTTGCTGCCGGTTTATTTTGACAGCTGCCCTGCTGCCACCAAATCAAGACTCTCTTCCCTTAAAAAACACCAATTCCTTCCTTTTTGCAAAAACGGCCTGCCGGCCTGCCTTCTTCCTTCGCCATTCCAGGGAGGGGAAAAAACCTTAACTTTCCCCTGCAATCAAGCATCGTCTTTCCGATTTTACTTTCAACAGAAATAAAACACAGTTTTGCTCTCTAACGTTCCCAGTTTCCACTTGGACGTCTCTCGTGCGTTCTTTGTGTAATGAAACTTAGGGCTTTAGGGGAAAAAAATCTTACCAAAGTTCTCGTCGGAGTTGAGTTTTATTCCGGAAGAGGGTAATGCGCCCCCCTTGTTCTTGCAAACAAGATGCAGGGCTGCAGCTGTTTTATTAGCTGAAGTTGGCCCTGAATTTTGACACTTGGGGAGAAGTGGGGGGGGGGACAGGGGGAAGAGAGCTGTGACTCACTTAATCTTGTAGGAAGCCAGGAAGCTGACATATCCTGCCTCTGAAGGTAAAAGGATGAGCAAGCTGTTCCCAGGGCTGCCAATCCGAGCGGTTCTCCCAATTCGGTGGATGTATTCAGCAAGCGAAGCTGGAGGATTATACTTCCCCCCCAGAAAAAGCAGAGAACGAATCAGATTGCACGAGAGACTGATTAGAGTATCTGAGATCATTTTAAAAAATAAATTCCCTAAACAGCCCTGCAGAGCCCTTGGGGGGGTGGGGAAGGAAAACAAAGGGAAATGTGTTGTTTCACTATTTTATTGTTTTCCCGTTTTTCCCCGGTAACAAATTGTGGGACTAAACTATTTTTCTTCTTCTGTTGTAAAGGCTGGTCCAAGGAAATAAAGATTTGACTCGTTGGGCAAAGGGACGAGAAAGGAATGGGGGATTGGGACCTCTCTGTCACTGCTAAGGTCCACCAAGATTTTTTTGACGTACAAAAAAGACACATTGCATCACCCCTTTCTTTTTTAAAAAACACAGTTTCCACCTGTTTCATTCAGTTCAGTTCAGTTGACTGCAGTCTTAGGCTGGTACAAGAAGCGTGGCTGTAAAAATATATAAAGAAGTGCCTTCCAACCTTCATCACAACAAGTATAAACAATCTTTGGAACCCTTTACCCATCTTAGTTTGCAACCAATAATCTCTTCATCCCATCCCATCTACCTCTAAAATCGATCTTAAGAAGCCAGTAAAATAAAATTTGAGACAAAATTAAAAGATATCTATCAAAAAAACAGACTAGGACCTGTGAGTCAAATCCAGGAGGAGCCATCTAGGTCTCAGCTATAAATGAAGGAGTATCACATAAAATGTGATACCGTCTAAAATTAAATTTTAAATTTTAAAAAAATTGATATCTACCATTTTCAGTGTGATCGTTTCTGAAGTTAGATAAAATGTGATAATACAGGTAGTCCTCAACTTATGACCACAATTGGGACTGGAACTTCCATTGCTAAGCAAGGCAGTCATTAAGTGAGTCACACCCAATTTTGCAACCTTTTTGCCATGGTTGTTAAGCAAATTACCACAGCGGTTACATGAATCACATGGTCATTAAGCAAGTCCAGCTTCCCACATTGACTTGGTTTGTAAGAAGCTGGCTGGGAAGGTCGCACATGGCAATCGTGTGACCCCGGGACACTGCAACCGTCGTAAATATATGCTGGGCGCCTGAATTTTGATCACATGACCAAAGGGACACTGTGATGGTCATAAGTGTGAGGACCGGTCACAAGTCACTTTTTTTTAGCACCGTTGTAACTTCAAACGGCCACTAAACGAATGGTCGTAAGTCAAGGACTAAAAGTTGATGTTTAACTCAGCAGGGACTGACCAATAAAGCCACTTCAGAAAGGCTTGCCACCTTTGATGTCACTGAAATGTGATATAATGTTCTATATATCTGGCACAGCCACCCTCAGCTGCTTTAAGGGTTCTCAAGGCCCAATGTTTGCAGCTCAGATTCGGGAACCAACGCTGCTCTGAGAAGACAAGGAGATGGCATGAAGAGATTATTGGTTGCAAACTAAGAGGGGTAAAGAGTTCCAAAGATTGTTTATACTTGTTGTGATGAAGGTTGGAAGGCACTTCTTTATATATTTCTTTTCTCTGTCTTTACTATATTCCTTCCTTCCTTTCTTCCTTCCCTTTTCTATGTTTTTTCCTTTCTCTTTTGCATCTTTCACTCTGTCTGTCTATTCTTTTTTTCTTTTAGTCTGTCTTAGATTTTACTATTGTAATTAAAATCCTTAATAAAAATTAGCTCCTTAATAATCCTTAATAAATCCTTAAGTAAAATTAACTGGGACTCCGCCCAGAGTCCCCTTTTCGGGAGAGATGGCTGGTGGTAGAAACTTGAAATATAAATAAATAAATAAATAAAATTACGTCTGCAAAACCAAAAAAGGAGACGCGTCCACATTGGGATGGTCCCATAAAAGAAGACCGCCTACCTGAACAATCCAGGTGACTTGGGGTAGATCTAGCCCACGAGCAGCAACATCCTGTTAAAAAAAGAAATCAGAAAGTTCTCTGTTGTTGGTCTAATAAGGTGAGGATGTGTTTCTGGAGACGGTTCATTAAAAACACTTTGTTATCGGTGAAAAGACCTGCCGGTTTGGGGGTGCACAGGAAGAAAGAACCTCAGAATGTCTCCCTCTTCATGAACACAGGGATGTCTTTGTTCTAAATGGGGATAGTTCAGCGGCTGGCATCATGGCAACTCTACCCCTTTCGTCTCAATAAATCTCGTTGAAGAAAACTTGGGGAGAATTGTGTGTGGAAAAAAAGTTGCTTTGGGTTTCGGTGCAACAGGCAGAGAAAGGGCCTATCGTGGGGCAGAGCGATTCAGGCATTTTAAGGGGCAAAATGGCTTAAATACTCATTTTATCTTTGGGGAACTGCCCTCCAGTTCCCCCCCCCAAAGTGTAAAACAAGAAAAAGGCTCATGTTGTTGATCCTACCCACTTTGGAGGCCCCACCCACTTTGGGAGGGGCTCTGGGGGCCTCACAAGGGATGCTCTGGGCTACACGTGGTCCGAGGCCACCCTCCTGGCACCCTGTCCCAACAGGTCCTCTGGGTCACTCAGTTCAAACACAGGGAGGTGACTCAGAAGGACAGCTCAGAAAAGGCCAAAAAAACGGATCGTGGTTCTAAATGATGATAAATGCCTGAACGCAGCTTTCCACAAACTGGAGCGCCCTGCAGAGGGGGCGTGGGGGAAAATAGGGAGCTGTGCCCAGAAAGGAACTGGCATCTTGAGGAGGAAGAGGAAGAGGAAAGGGAAATATTTCCAGCAGTCCCCAAGGGGGGATATGCCAGGGAAGGCAGCCCCAAAACGCTTCAACAACCCTCGCTGAAGAAGGGGCCATCCAGACCAGGCAAGATTTCTGGTATCTCTACATACGGTTTCCAGCGACACACCCACTGGCCTCCCTGCACGTTGTTTAAGGGCACCTGTGTTTTTATCATTGAAATAATGTGCATCTTATGGTTGCTGGATCTGCAATATTTAAGTCATGCAAAGACTCCAGCTTGGGGTGGGTGGGTGGGATCCCTCTTTTTCTACTGATACTGGGGGAAATTCCTGTGCAATAACCAAAAGAAAGTATCTTCCTTCCTTCCTTCCCCTCTTCCCCTTCCCTTCTTCTCTCTCCTTCTTTCCCTTCCCACTACCTCTTGCCTTCCTTCCTTCCCTCCCTTCTTCCTACCCTCATCTCTCACCCTTCCTTCCTTCTTCCCTCCCTCCCTCCCTCCTTCCCTCCTACTCTCATCTCTCCTTCCTTCCTTCCTTCCTTCCTTTCCTTCTTCCCTTCCTTCCTTCTTCCCTCCCTCCCTCATCTCTCCCCCTTCCTTCTTCCCTTCCTCCCTCCCTCCCTCCTTCCCTCCTCTCATATCTCTCCTTCCTTCCTTCCTTCCTTCCTTCCTTCCTTCCTTCTTCCCTCCCCTCCTACTCTAACAATCCTCATCTACTTCCACATCCCCAGTCTTTGCTCCGGTTCCCTTCTGCTCTGCCAAAAGGGCGTGTGTGTGTGTGTGTGTGTGTGTGTGTGTGTGTGCTGGATGGGACCGTGCACTTCAGCTTATTAGGTTCCAATATGCCAAGATACTGGATTCCAGTTGAAGGAGCGGATGCGGGGGAGGATTTATGGCACCCAGCAGTGACTGGCACAGCCTGCTGCCCGTTCCCCGTCCACTTGACGAGCCCCACGCCCTGCCAAAAAGGGTTATTAGTTTAAGCAGATCAAGGAGAGCACCATGCAAAGGCATAATGAATATGCAAATATATTAGCACTCATTATAGCGTTTCCACCACCCTGGTTTTTTCACTCGGCTGGTGCAATCAAGGCCAGCTGCCTCCCAACGCGATCGGCTCGGCAGACGCGCCCCCCGCTTGCGCTCTGGCGGCCGCGCTCCGTGTCTGCCACCAAGCAGCAATGGTGCACCTTCCCTTTAGAACGTGACCAGGCTTTCCACAAACAGCCTCTATTTGTGCCCCTGGTCGTGCCACGTGCCAGGATGGCAATGAGGGAGGTGGGCTATCCCAGTGGGGAATGGAATGGGTTAAGCCCAAATTTCAACAAGAATAAGGAAGCTGATTTTGCAGAGATAGGCTTGAGCTACTCCGGTGGACCTGAATGCTTGGATGCTACAAAAAGTTTCTGGTATTTACAGCAAGCCAGGACTGAGGTTTCATGCTACTGGCCCATACGAAGGAGAACTGCCTCTTCCATGCCTAGAAGCTGCTAAACAAGTATATAAATTTGATAAGTAAATAAATACATACGTAAGTAAATTACAACCTGGAGGCCGTGAGCCCCCAGGATCAAAGGATCAAGAGATGCATCTACTAAGGGTTGGATTGCAACTCCCACCGACCCTGCTGGTGGGGAGTGATTGGCATTGTAGTCCAAGATATGTAGCCCGCACCCAACTGAGGATGACCAGCCAACGGTCATCAGCACCTTCTGCGGACGTGGAGGAGAAGAGCAGTGTGATTGGGTGACTAGGCGGCAAGACCGTCTCCCGACTGGCCAAAGTGGAGTACAAAGAACGCCTATTCTGGCCTAGGCTGAGAATAAGGCCTCCTGATTGGCTGAGCCCTAATATAAATGCGCTCTTGGATAGACTTCATGGCATTAAGAGTGTTTTTGGCAAGATGACAGGACATCCTTGGCAACCACATTCAGGATGAGGAAGTATTTCCAAAAAAAGTTCCCAAATTCGATCCAAGCAGCCATCCTAGCCTGGCCCTAGCCGTGCCACAAAATCTTGGGGCAAAAATAAGACGTTTAGGGGCAGCGTTTTCTAAAGGACCCTGGGCACCGAGGCCTTGACAACTGGTGGCCGCTGTGAAGCTTTGAGGTCCAGATGGAAGGCCCTCCGTTCAGGTGCCAGGCTGTCAGCTGGATTCAGATGATTCATTTCTTGGCCCAAAAGAGCACCTTAGCCAAACAGGAGGGGGAAGGAAGCGGCAGAGGGGTCCAAAATGGACGTGGGAGCCCTCGCGCCTCTCCCCGCCTGCCAAGAGTCATTAAGGCTGAGCGTGGAAAGCCATCGGCGGGGAGGACGCCCCCGCCAGCCGGGCGACAGATTGGGCTGCGTCATCAGCGGAAGAGAAGGGGAGGGTAGCAGCCCAAGCTGTTGGAGGGGGAAAGCTGCCGCCTGTGCCCGCCAGAAAACTGGCAAGACACGTTAGTGTGATGGAGGCAACCAGCAAGGGGAAGGAAACAGAAGCTTCTTCAAAATGATCTTCCTGCGCCGAAGGGCAGCAGCTCCTTAGGAACGCCGAAGTAAATCTTGAACTCGAAGGAGGCCAAGTTCACAAAACTGCTGTAATTTAGATAGATAGATAGATAGATAGATAGATAGATAGATAGATAGATAGATAGATAGATAGATAGATAGATAGATAGATAGATATAGATAGATAGATAGATAGATAGATAGATAGATAGATAGATAGATAGATAGATAGATAGAGGTGGACTCAGGGAAGACGGTCTTGAGAACATAGGGCCATCAGCTTCCTCCAAATGAGAAGAGAGCTGGTTTCTTAGCCCGTGCAATTCCAGGGGCTGTCCTCCTCGGCTCTCCAAATGGGAAGAAAACAAATCCTTGATCAACACCGTGCCTGCACAGTCCTCGGTTCTGCCTCTTTGAATTCCCAGCCACCCCCAAGGGCAATAATTTCACCCTTGGCCAAAGAAAGGAATTGCCAAACTTTGCATTTCTCAAATCGCCCAAGGAGCAAGGAGATTGTGTGGCAAAGCAAGCATCTGAAGCATTGGGTGATCAGAACGCCAGGAAGGCAGTTTAAGAGGACAACAATTGATCAGAACGGCTTTCAAATTGAGGGCAGTTTGAACGATTAACCACCAACTAAAAAAAAAAAACTTTTTTTCATCAAACTGGCTTTACAAATTGATTAAATAAAGAAATAAATAAGCAAGCAAGCAAGCAAGCTGTTCAATAAAGTACAGGTAGTCTTCAACTTACGACCATTTGTTTAGCAACTGTTCAAAGTTACAACGGCACTGAAAAAAGTGACTTGCTGCCAGTCCTCACACTTACAACCGTCGCAGCATCCCTGCGGTTACATGATCAGAATTCAGGCACTTGGCAACCGGCATGTATTTATGATGGTTGTAGCATCCTGCGGTCATGTGATCACAATTTGTGACCTTCCCAGTCAGCTTTTGACAAGCAAAGTTAATGGGAGAAGCTGGATTCGCTTAACAACCATGTGATTCACTTAACAACTGTGGCCAAAGAAGTCATAAAATTGGGTGTGACTCACTTAACAACGCCTCGCTTTCAGATGGAAGTTCCAGTCCCAATTGTGGTCTAAGTCAAGGACTACCTATACGTTGCTCAGTTTTGCTCCGAAGTCCATAATCTTAACTCAGATTAATCATGAGGACCTAACCATTAGGGCTACCTTCTCCCTAATTTTTGATACTTCGTATTCTGAATTAATTTGCTACCTTTCTCTGACAAACACAGAAATATGTTAGGCATTGTACACATTCAGTTATTATTTGTCAACTCACGGTGCAGAGTAAAACACCAGTCTTTGATTGCAGAAAGGCCTGGAACACAGATGACCTCTCCTAAAAGAAAAGGAGAAAATAAAATAAAATAATAAAACAAGACATGTTGCCAGATCATAGAAGTAAAACTAATTCCCTAAAAGGAGAAAAAAAGAGAATTCCCAAGGTTACCAAGCACTTTAATTTTCAACTGGTTTTGGAGGGGGCATCTTTGGACCTGCCTTCATTTAATGACTGATAAACAGAGTATTTTATACAATTTATACAATTTTATACAAAAATGCAAGCAGGTTTCGGCTACCAATTTTAACTGAATTTTATTTGTTCAGATTATAAACCCCTCGGAGTATGGATGTATGTTTTTGCTTATGTTGCTGTAAGGAAGCATACATCAGAAACGAATGAATGCCATTTCATTAATTCAATTTTTTTTTTTAATTTTCTTTTCAGGGTGGCTGGCAGATCCTGGCATCAACTGGACACTATTTCTTGGAAGATTTTGGAAAAAGCAATTCATTTTCTCAAAGAGGCCATGGGGCCACCCTTCCAGGCGATCCTGTCCTATTCACCAAGTTTATGATTTTAAAAGGAGAGTGAGAAAGAAAAGGAGGGTTGGCCTAGACTGAAGGACATCTTAACTATTTATGTTTTGGAAGGGCAGACTTTAGACAAGGAAGAAATAATTCCCCAGTGCATAGGTTTCAATACTGCTACATACAAGTCGTTGAGAAGCATGCCCGTTATATGTTAAAAAAAGGGGGGGAGTTTATAGGGAAGATATGAACTCACCTCTTGTTTCATGTCACCATGCAAGCGTGCAAACTTCAGAGGAGAAGGAAGGGCTGGGGGTAATCCTGATCCTTCACCCCCAGGCACCCCACCCAAGACTTTTTGGAGAAGGACATAATGAAACTCCACTTGCTCGCAACTTGAGAAGAAGACAATCATTTTATGGCGTTTTTCAAACTGCAGAAAGAACAAGATCCAAGCTCAGTGCTGACCACATGCTGGGCCTCCACAGGGGGCTAGGGAAGACATGGGGGAGATGGGCAGTAATAAAAATACGATAAATAAATAAAAATAAATAGCGTTGAGAGTAAGGAAGACGCCCTTGACCAAGATCTGTGAGCTTCGCTGATAAAGAGAGACGGGTGAAATATTTATTTTTATATTTTATATTTATTATTATATACTAATATTTATTAGGCCCAGAATGTCTAGATCAGGGTTCCTCAACCAGGGGTCTGTGGCGCTCTAGGGTTCTGCGAAAGATCACTAGGGGTTCCCTGGGAGATCCCGATTTATTTAAAAAATTATTTCAGATGCGGGCACCTTCACGTTGAAGAGGTAAGTTTCATTCTTTATTTCTAGTTTAAGAACACTGTTGATGCATATAGACAGGCCTACCCATGAAACAAATAGAATAATTTTGTAACTTCTGGCCTATGTTTGAGCCTGAATGTGGAGGGGTTCCCTGAGGCCTGGAAAATATTTCAAGGGTTCCTCCAGGGTCAAAAGGTTGAGAAAGGCTGGTCTAGATAATGTTCAGAAGTGGCTCAGATAGACACCTCCCTGATCAACTGGAGTATAAAGGGGGGGGGGGTGTCTGGCACAATCAGTCTTGCAAGACTCTGTTATGGCTAATCTCCATGAAAGTAGTTTTAGCCTTCCCGTGGACTGTTTTCTTGGTCTGGTCTACCTAGTGGGGCTGACATCAATCTTTTTTTATATGTACTGTATATACCTCTTTTTCTTAAAGTTCAGTAATTAGGGAGGTGTGTCTGATCCGCCTCCAGATGTTATCTGGACGTTCTGGGCTTAAAACATGTTTTACCCCTTCTTGCCTTGGGAGCCGAGCTTGTATACAAATTGAATAAATTAACAAACAAATAAAATATCTCCATCGGGGTCACCTTCCTTTCTCTTTACAGATAGCACAGAGCTCTATCCATCATCCTGGGCACCTGGTTTTTCTTATAAGTACTTCAAATCTCTCACCTTGAACTTCCCAAAGATGAAAGCCGCCAAGGTCACCAGTCTTAGCTTGCTTGGGACCATCACCACGTTCTGGCGGAGTTTTTCTGGCACCGCAAAACTGCCTGCTTCCTCCCTGGCAGGAAGTATGCCAACAGCCTCGTGAACACCACTTTTTTCCTGAGATGTGTTTGAACCCAGGGGTTCTGCCGCAACCGAAATGCAGACGGGATCCTGCAAGCTGATATGGGCTAATCTTGAGACTCCTGTTGCGAGGCGGTAGGAGGGGAACAAGAAATAATGACATTTCCGTCACCAGCCAAAGAAACTGCAAATTAACTCTTTCAAAAGCCCATAGTGTATTCAACAGGGGGAATGAGCAAGGATGTTCTGATGAGAGGAAAAACCACCTTAATTCTAAATATTCCAGTTTCCATAAGTCAGAAAAGACAGAAGTGTAATTCTGGTTCTCCAGCACCTCTCCAAAAGTGAGTGCCAAACTGTGATTTTAAATATTGTAAGGGGAAAAAAAGCATGACGGGCATGGAGAATAGTTCTATTAACTGGACCGGGCAAATATTGATCTAATAAAGATTTTAGGCTTGCTTAAATTGAAACCCAGCTAGGTGCCAGCTCTCAAAAAAATCTCAGCAGGGTTGGACTTAGTACATGGATGGGAGACCATCAGGAAATCCCAGGCTGTAGGTTAGGTTAGGAAGTCCCAAAAACATTTTACAAGAAAGCAAACTACAGCAGGTCCCCAGTTTAAGAACGTCCCGGTTTACGGACGACTCCTAGTTACGAACAGACTGCCATAAAGACCATTATATTAAAAATTTGAGTTTAGTACAACGTTTCGGGTTAAATACACAATCCTACTTTGTGTATTATTATGTTTAAGACGTTTTAGTGTCTTTGGAAGTGTTTCTTAACTGTTTTATATGCATTGACAGGTAAAATATGTACTAGATACCAGCCTTTCTCAACCTTTTGACCCTGGAAGTACCCTTGAAATATTTTTCAGGTTTTGGGGAACCCCTGCACGTTCTGGCTCAAATCGAGGCCAGAAGTTACAAAATTGTTCTATTTGTTTCATGGGTAGGCCTGTATGGATGCATTCACAGTGTTCTTAAACTGAAAATAAAGAAGGAAACTTACCTCTTGAATGAGCAGTTGCCCCAATTTGAAATAATTTTTTAAATAATGTGATCTCCCAGGGAACCCCTTGGGACCTCTCATGGAACCCTGGTTGAGAAACCCTGCTATACACTAAGACAAACATTTGACTAACTGATGCTAAATAATGTCCCAACTTACATACAAATTCGACTTAAGGGCAGACTTAGGAACGGACCTTGTTCTTAAACCGGGGACCTGCTGTCCTTTCAAATAATTGCCAACAAAACAGACATGATGTCTCCGTATAGCCTCAAGGGGCCCAGCTCAACTCGAAGGAGATTTTACCTTCTATATCAAATTTCATTTTTTCCCCAGCCCATCCATTACCCGAGGGGTCCCTTTCCAAACACTTCACTTGACAATCAAGCCCTCCCACAAAATGTAGTGCACCCCTGCTCTAAATATTTGAGCCCCCGGAGCTATATTTTGTAATTTGCTAGATCCTGAAAAAACTCCCTCTATTGGTGATTTTCTCCGAAAGCAGCAAAGATCCAACAATATCAGAGCAGACTGCCTCTTTCTAAAATATTTTTTCAGAAGACATTTCTGCAAATTTGGGAGTTTCTAGCCACTTGCCAGAAACTGCTCCTTGGAATGCAATGGGCAGAATTATCTTCCCCCTCATCTTCCAGCATTTTTAGTTACCAAGGCCTGCAACTAATCGAGATTTCTACTAGAGGTACCCCAAAATATTATGTTCAGTGGCCTTATGGGTTTAAAAAGAACCAGCAGTAGACAACAGCTGCCATATTTCTCTGATGGCCACCATTTTTTTTTCTTTACCCACAATGCCCTGGAGCAATGTGACAGTGCTGCATTCTGGGAAAATGAAAGAGAGGGAACCCACTGGGTAAAGGCCAGCCTGGTCTAGAGGGAGAACAAACCTCAATGCAGATGGTGATTTCATTGCTGATACAAAGGATCTAAAGCTGCATTGAGGGTCTACCCTGTTCTTTACTTTGGTACCCCCCCCCCAAAAAAGGTAGCCATGATCACACCCACCTTCTGTAAGTGTGGCTGACAAAAGAACGTTCTGCCGTTTTGGGCTGGCTTCATTGACAGCATTCAGGATGGCAGCCACTGCCTTTTCAAAACCCAAATCCAGGATCCTGGGAAAAAAGGAAAGAAAGTGGACAATCAGTCAGAAAAACAGACGACGCCCACTATATTCATTGCCTACAGTGGGCCCAAACAATTTTGGAAGGAGGAGGGGAAAAAAAGACTTTGGAGCCTTGCTTTGCACAGACCAGCTTCCCTTCCCTTTCAATTAAAACAAATAATTCATGAAAATCCTGAAACGAAAGAGTCCCTCCTTTGGGGGGCAGATGGGCAGTGATAAAAAATCTGACAAATAAATAAATAATAAATAGCATCTCAACTTTTAACGTTTAGTACTCCAAAGCTTTAGAAACAGTCTTAGTAAATTTGCTTCGTCTCTTATTTCCTTTTATGAATACCTAAACATACATACATACATATACATATACATACATATATATATATATATTCCTTGCTTAACGACCACAATTGAGACCGGAATTTCGGTTGCTAAGCAAAACAGTCATTAAGTGAATCAGACCCAATTTTATGACCTTTTTTGCAGTGGTCATTAAGCGAATCACCATGGTGGTTAAGCGAACCATGTGGTCGTTAAGCAAATCACGCAGCTCCCCATTGATTTTGCTTGCCAGAAGCTGGCTGGGAAGGTCGGAAATGGCAATCAGGTGACTGCAGGACGCTGCGATGGGCGTAAATGCAAACTGGTTGCCAAGCACCCAAATCGTGAACACAGGATTGTGGGGATGCCGCGATGGTCGTTAAGTGTGAGCACCAGTTGTAAGTTGGTCTTTTCAGCACCATCGTAAGTCTGAACCATCACTAAATGAATGGTCATGGAGTGAGGGCTGCCTGTATATAGAACTACACACACACACACACACGCATATAGCTTATGTGGGTTGTGTGTGTGTGTGTATACACACATATACACACAAACAGACACACTGACATACACTAAGTAACAATACAGTGGAGATCTTAATATTAAACAATTAGTTCAAGACCAAACCTATTATTATATATAACTAATACTTCGATGTGAATTGCAGCAGTTCTTTTTTTATCTTAACGCTGGAGGAAAAGTCAATCTTACATCTGCGATACCGATATTGCAAACTGCAATTAACACTGGTAGAATTTTCACTTTTCTTTTTATATTCAGTACTCCAAGCTTTCTACATAATGATCTTTAATCATCTGACATAAATCTTGCTGCGCTGAAATCATTCAGTGTGTCAAGATTTATGACATTACAATAAAAGGAAAAAATAGTCTTTGTGGAAAAGCTCGCGGACGTTGTATTAGATGTAACTTTCCTTTCAAGCTGCTTGGACAGACTACTTGGAAAGGTCATTTGATTAAATTTATATCCCACCAGCTCCTAACTCCTAGTCTCTAGCACTCCTTCCTCCACTTTTAGCTCACCACAACAACCCAGCGAGGTAGGCCAGGTTGAAAGACAGAGACTGGCCCCAAACTCCGGGGAACTTCTGTGGCTGGACTAGAACCTGGGATCTCCCACTCTTAGTCCAGCACCTTCCCCATTAGACCTGACTGCCTCTTTATTCAGCTTGCTAAATACCTGGAACCAATTAAGAAACCTTTGTCCTATGCGAGGATGCGGATTTTGCAGGGAGAAGATGAATGATCATTTTGAAAAGCGTCAGCAATTGTGCATGTGTTTTGGCCACGGTATATTCACACATTTTTGGATATTTGAAACATTCATATACGCGTATGGTTTAGAAAATAAAAAGTGGACGGAAGGACGTATTAGGTGAGCAGGTGCCATGTTATAAACCCTGATGGCCGGTTATGACCACCTGATGTAAAGAGAGCTACCTCTGCAGGTAAGAAGCCTCAGGTAGGAACCTGAGCAGATCTTTCTACCAAAGGGAGACTGGATACTCGGGGATCGTCATACCTGTCAGCCTCATCCAGAATCAGCCACCGGATGCAGCGGAAATGGATGCACTGGGTAGACTTGATGTGATCCACCAGCCGCCCAGGCGTCGCAACAAGAATATTTATTCCTTTGCGCAACCTGTTTGAACGAGGAAGGGAGGATGTCTGCAAAGGAAAGGCTGAAAATTTTCATTTCGTCTCCTTTTACTCTCCGGAAAACTAAAGAGGGTCCCTTCTGAGATGCTTCCCACGCCTCCTCTACTTCTGTGGGCTGAGATACCTTTGCACACTGGTTGTCCAGTCATCCCCACAGACCATTATAGGTAGTCCTTGACTTACGACTATTTGGTTAGCAACCGTTCGAAGTTACGACGGCGCTGAACATGTGATTTACAACTGGTCCCCACAGTCATGACATCAAAATTTGGGCTCTTGGCAACCGGCGTGTATTTATGACGGCTGCAGCGTCCTGGGGGTCACGTGATCGCCGTTTGTGACCTTCCCTGCTGACTCCCGACAAGCAAAATCAGTGGGGGACCATGTGCTTCGTTTAACAACTACATGATTTGCTTAACGGCTGCTGCAAAAAATGCCACGAAATTGGGTATGGCCATGTGATGTCTCACTTAGCAACCGCTTAACGACTAATTTCCCGGTCCCTATTGTGGTCGTAAGTCGAGGACTACCTGTACGTGGCCTGAGCCAAGGACACAAGCCTCTCTTCACCATGATAATGTTAATTAAAAAAAAACAAACCTCCATAGGAGACTGAAGATGAAAGAGCACGAACTTTAAAAAAAAATTGTGGGGAGGGTGGACAGAATGTTATCGCGCCGGCGCCATACCTGGCTTTTTCAGATTTCTTCTTTTCGCCACCCATCAGGACCCCAGGCACAATCCAAGTAAATGGCTAAACGATGCAGGAAATGGAGAGGAAGAAAGTGAAACATCTTTTTTTTAAAAATACTCCTCTGCCCAGAGAGGGAAGAGGAGACAAAATCTAACACCAGCCTGTCCTCCATCTCCTTCAATCAGTGCTTACCTTTAAGAGCTTCTGGAGTGTTTCAAAACTCTGTAGGACTAGCTGTGGAGGAGAAGTTGCATTAATTACGCCATTTGCGCAACCCCGCTCTGCCCCCAACTTTTTCACCCCCTCCGCACAGGGAAGAGATATGTTTTCTCCACATCCCTCTGTAGTTGTTGTTAAAAACAAACAAGGTTTGTTCTGGAGACAAATATATTTATTTATTCACTCATTCAATTTATATTGCCGCCCATCTCAAACTAGTGACTCTGGGCAGCTAACAATAATAAAAACAACCATACAATAAAAACAGTAACAAAAATTAAATATGAATATAAATTACAGCCAAGAGATCTTAAAAGCCACTGGTGTTAACACAACCATGAAACGGGGCCCTTCCCACACTCAGGGCCCCAGGCCCAGGCACAAAGCCAGGTCTTCAAGGCCTTCCAAAAAGCCAGATGCCAGAGCTTTATAGCAACTTCCCCCGTTCTGGTGTTCACCGGAAGTATTGGATTACTTCCCATCATCCCCTGCCGGCTGGCTAGCTGGGGATCATGGGAACGGTGCCAACGTGGCAATTTGCAGGGAGTGAGAACTCCAGCTGAGTGCAGGACCACCAACGGGGTTGGCTGAGATTCTGCATTATCAGAGAATTCTGTTTGAACGCATTGCTGGAACTCAAATCATCAGACCAGGACCAAGATTAATCCCAGAAGCTGGGGAAATAAACTTACCTCTCTGGTTGGAACCAGGACAAGGGCGTACGGCCCATCACTACGCTAGAGGAAGCAACAGGGAGACAAGACAGACGAGGGGCAAAATGAACTTTCAAGAATAGAAAAAATATCTTGGCCTCTTACGCCAACCCAACACGCAGCAACTGACAGGCCGTTTTCACAGCTATCCGCTCTATGGTGCATGCAGAACTTGCTAGGAATTATGGGAAAGGGCAGGAAAGAGGAATTATAGGACTAACCTATGTTACCGCATCTTTCTTGGCTGCATTCATATATGCAACATATATATGTATACGCCCCCACATGCATGTGGGATACACAGGCATGTATACAATATTAATTCTTTTTCGGTCTTTATTTACTAAGGTCGTGCAATAACTGGGGTGCTTTCGGCGGTAAAATACACATTGCAACCCTAACCCTAACCCTAACCCTAACCCTAACCCTAACCCTAACCCTAACATTGCAACGGGGGGAGAGAAAATCAGGAAAAAGTCAGGAACGCCGGGAAGTTAAAGCCGTGGCTAGGATAGTCTGTGGCCAAACACCCCCAAAGCGAATAGGCCGCTTCTCTGCAAAAGGAGATGCCTTGTGCCGTGTGCTTACCTTGATTTTTGGCTCCATTTTTTGCAAGGATTGTACAAGGGGGATGCTATAAGCAAGCGTCTTTCCTTGAGGAGAGGGACAGGAAGGGGGAAGTCAGCCAAAAAAGGAAAGCTGGCACGTTAGGAAAAAATAATAATTTAGCAGCTTTGTCTCATAACCTGCCTACAGGGCAGGGTAGAATTCTGCAGATGTTTAAGGCCTCCACGTCACCCCTTAAGAAACCCCAAAACAGGACCAGTCCCACTTGCCTGTGGAGACCACTTAAGCCCATGAGGGCCTCTCAAAACAACAGGTTGCGTCACCCCCATCCAGTTGTGCACTGGATTGTTAGTCATTCCCAAACAGGAACAGCCAAATTCTCACCTGAGCCCGTCTGTGATCTCACCAAAGCATCCTTTCCTTGCAAGAGTGTGGGAATCGTCTCCTTCTGAACACTGGGGAGGTTTAAAGACAAAATGAGGCCGTAACAAAGTTTTCTTTGGGCCAGAGGACAAACCAGGCAGCCCTTTGCTCAGCTGTTTTACCTACAAGCAATGTTAGACCTGTCCTTAGACCCTTTATAGTGCTCAAGTGGCATTTATCGCCATGATTATGGCTAGTAATGAGTTTTGTCGGGCATGCTCAGTTGCCTTCTGTGCTGTTGTGTATCTACACACACACACACACACATAAATACCTGTATAAATAAAATGGCTTTAATTGATTCTGGTACGCATGCATGCCTGTGTATGATAGCTTTACTTGATTCTGGTGCGTGCGTGTACGTATAAAATACACACATGCACACAATTTCTGCTATGTGCCTCTGTGAATATATACAATGGCTTTGCTTCATTCTGGTGTGCGCATGTATGTATATAAATACACACACATAAAATGGCTTTAATTGATTCTGGTATGTGTCTGTATATACAGAGAGAGAGAGAGAGGTTTATTTATTTGTTAGAATATATTTCTTGCATTCATATACCTCAGTTTTCTCTGGAAGCTCAAAACAGCTTCCAAAAAGGGTTTCTCTTTTACACTCACTGCCACCACTTTTGTGAAATGGCTTGAAGAGAACAAGCAGTTGAAAACTGCCTATTGAGATTCTTAATCCAGACTCAGTACTTAAACATTACATGCACACACACACACACACTCACACACACACACTCACAGAAAGCTTTTTACCTGGTCATGCTAGATACTTTCAAGCAACAGGTTATTGTTGAAATCTGGTACAGAAAAAAATAAAATAAAGTGTTAATGCTGGAGTTGTATTATGACTGCAGCTATATTATGCTCAAACAGAAACCCACTTAGTTTAGTACTGCGCTTTAATTGTGCTTAACTATGCTTTGTTTAAACATGGCTTGTTGAAAAAGCTGTTTCGTTTGAGTTCCCTTCACACATTGAGCTATAAAGCAAGGGAAACATGGGGTCCTCACGGGGCCAAAGGATGATATAGTAGGCAATATGCATCATCATACAAATGTATCCTTGTCTCTATATATCTCTATACAATTACTTTACGGTGCCATTTGCACAAATAACAAAGTCCAGCATCTGCAGGAGAGGACAAGCCTTCTGCAGTTGGAGAGAAAAGGCCACAGGGCCACCTTAAAGCAATAATGAACAGAAGGTTGAATTTGATTGTTTCCAAACTCTCTTTCCTTTGTTTAATTCCATCAGCCCAAAATTCTTCCTGAAAACGTTTGAAAAACAGACAAGGGAAAGATTCACTGAAGCACTGCTGCATACCCATCCAAAAAGAAGGATCTTACCAAGTGAGGGTGGAGATCCAGCCGATCAAAGGAATCTGAGGTGAAGACCTCCTCTTGAACTTGTTTCACGGCAGTTCTATACAAGGAGCAAATCAACCAATGAACCAAGAAAAAGAGCTGGAAAATTTGGGGATCTTCAGCTGTTACTGATACACAATTCCCAGCTTTGCTACCCATTGTTCCTGCCGACCAATGTAGGGAATTGTAGGGACGTGCAAACTCAATGATTCGGGAATGGAACATTCTGGAACATTCCATTTTGTAGCCAGGGAGTTTTGCATATCCCTATTTAGCAACATCTGAAGGAGCACAGGATGTCTACCACCGCCCTGGGGTATCATGGGAAATGAACATGGTGGCTCTCAACGTTACAGTGACCACATCAGATTCCCAGGACTCTGCTTGCCCTTATGAGCATCTCAGTGTTCTGCACAGTTGCCTTGGCCAACCAATCAAAACAGAGCTGGCCCCATTCCCAACCACCAATCAACCGGTACTTCCCAAGAAGCATCCAATCATCGACCAACCTCACAGGCGAACCCCACTGCACTGAGGAAGCCTTGCTGAAATGTCTCCAAAAAACATAAGCTGTACTTCGGAACTGAGTTCAGCTAAATTTGGAGAACCGCAACTAAAAAGATGCATGAACGGTCAGATGAGCAATGAAACAGTCAAAGGCAGAATAAAAGCAACAGCAAGGAAGTTTAAAAAAATATCCCACCAGTATATATACTGGACTTCCTTATGAAAACCAACAGAATAATCATGTCTTTCTCTGGTGCTGAAAGGACAGCGCCCAGCAGACCTCACTTGGAAGAGCATGGGACCAATGAAAAGTACAAACACCACTATTCTAAGACGTTCTTAGAATATGGGAAGAGGCATTCCTTGAGATCTTTCTGCCTCAATCTCTAAAGAGCTATATACAGAAAACTTGGGATGAAACTTTTAACCAACATCTCCATTACCAGCCACTCTTTCGGTTGATTTATTAATTTATGAGAGCTTATTATGTGTAGGGAGCCATGGAAACGACCCCGGAGAAGGCAGCCAGGAGCTGTTAGGACAACAAGGGCAGAAGAAACATGCCTTAAGCCAAGGGAGGTGGGAAACTACTAGAAAGAGACTCAGATTGGCTCCCCCACCCTTGACTCCTGGGTTGTAAGAGGGAGGGAGGGGGGAACACAGGCAGACTTGCAAGATTTTGTTACTGTAGCCCATCTCAATAGAGGTAGTCCTCAACTTACGACCAATGGTTTAACAACAGCCTGAAGTTATGACAGCCTCGGAATGGGTGCTTTACAGCCTGTAAAGCACTTCCAATTGTCCTAACAGCCAGGAACCACGCTGAGACAAGGAACAGGTCTCTAGTGTTTTATTGCTGCTACATAACAGGGAAATCCTAACAAACTGAAGAAGCATGGGGAAAACCCAGACATATAAACCCCAAAGGTTAAGGCGGGCCCAATCTGTGTCTCTTGGAATGGCTGCCCAATTCTTCAGTGCTACGCATGCGCTTTACAGCCTGGATGGGAGCCCCCTGCTCGCCATCCTTACTCATGACACCAATCATCACAAAATATCGCACCCCCACCCCCACGGTAACATGACTGCATTTCAGGCACTTGGCAACCAGCTCACATTTACAACCAGTTGCAGCGTCCCGTGGTCACATGATCGTGTTTTGCGACTTTTTTTGCCGTTTTCCAGCCAAAAACACCCATTGGGTAAGCTGGATTTGCTTAACGACCCGTGATTCGCTTAACAGCTGCCATAAAAATGGTCATAAAATTGGGTCCTGTCATATGGTGACTTGACTTACGACTGCAATGACTTACGATGGAAATTCTGGTCCCAATTGTGGTTGTAAGTCGAGGGTAAGCTGGATTTGCTTAATGACCCGTGATTCGCTTAACAGCTGCCATAAAAATGGGCATAAAATTGGGTCCTGTCATATGGTGACTTGACTTACGACTGCAATGACTTACGATGGAAATTCCGGTCCCAATTGTGGTTGTAAATCGAGGACTACCTGTAAAGAAGAGTTCTAGTCTTCTTCCTAATCTGGTCTACCTTGTAAGGCTGACAGTATGCCCCTCCAGTCCAAAAGAATTCTGCTATTGTTCTTTTGTATGTTAAATTTGGATGCCATCCAAATTTAGGCTCACCATGGCTTGCAAGAACATAGAAAAACACACTGGTTATTCTAAATGCTGTGATACTACAATAGCACAATGGTTATAACACTTGCCTCGTAAGTGGAAGGTTGCTGGCGAGAAACCAATTTTTTTTAAATTGATTTGGCTGTGGCTGCGGCTGCCTGCTTTTCTACATCACTTAGAGGCACCTCGCCTGAAGTGTTTTACAAATTCGTAATTTTTTTTTTTTTTAAATTAAAATCCACAGGGAAGCCAAAGATTAACCGAGAACCTCAAACAAAGATACAACACAATAGTTTCAGAAGCAAAACCCAGAACGGCCATTACAGAAACACGGTAGCAAATAAATAATATAGTTTACAATGAATCATCTTTTTGTTTTATTTAGCGAAGAGAAGTTAAGTACCTCTGAATGTCAGGGATTTCTGGATTGTTTTTAAAGAGACTGGAAGTCTTCACAAATGGCCTCTTGCTGTGGATGTCGCCGTCTCTGGCTTTAGTCGAAAGCTTCTCTGAAGATGATACTGGCAGCCCAGTTCCTTTGATGCTATTTCTGAGTTTTTTCCATTGCCTCTTGGTTTGGGGCAATAAAGAAGAGCGCTGAAGTTTTACAGGAGTGGCTTCTTCTGCTCCTTCTAACGTTCTTTTCATGGCCTGGGAGCAGAAAAGAGATGGAGGAAATACGATTGCAGGTTGTCCTCGACTTACGACAATTGGGACTGGAATTTCCACCGTAAGTCATTGTGGTCGTAAGTCGAGTCACCACGTGACCCGATTTTACTATCGATTTTACAATGGTTGTTAAGCAAATCACCACAGTCGTTAAGCAAATCCAGATCCCCCAATGGGCATTTTTTGCCGGAAAACAGCAAAAAACATCGCAAAACACAATCACGGGACTGTGGGACGCTGCAACCGGTCATAAATGCGAGCTGGTTGCCAAGTACTCAAAACGTAATCATGTGACTACAGGAGGGGTGCGCAATGTTATGCAATGCTAGGAAGTGTTTTAGGGGCCATAAAGGACCCATTCTGAGGCCATCATAACCCAAGTTCATCCTTTAAGCAACTGGAATCCGAATTAAAAGCTTCACCAAAAGTTACTCACCAAATGCTACCCAATTTTAATTGGACAGAAACAGAAAAGAATTAAATCCATAATAAGGTTGATCTTAAACATGGGCATTCACATTGCTGGGAAAGGGGAGGCAAATCACAAAACACGCATGACATCATCACGCAAATGTTGCAATGTGTGAACTTGAGTCAGGCATTGGGACGGAAGTGTGTTACAGGTAGTCCTCGTTTAGCGACTGCCTTGTTTAGCAACCGTTCAAATTTAACAGTGATGAAAAAGTAACTTTGCAACCAATCCTTGCATTTATGACCTTCACAGATCTGTAAAGCAAAAGAAAGCTGAAGGAAGATAGTAAAATTGTGATGTTTCAATTGGTTTTGCTTAATGACCAAGTTGCCAGTCCCAACTGTGGTCGCTAAATGAGGACTACCTGGTTATAGCAGTATTTGTGTGATGATGTCACCTCACCCCATCTCCATCATTATAGTCTGCTGTGGGTTCCCCTGAACGTAAATTAGTTTTCAGCTTGGCCTCCTCCCATCCTTTCTGAACATGAAGCCAGGACATCACTCAAAAATCAAGGTTAGCTTTTGGCCTGGAAAAATTGCACACCTCCAGCTTTGCCAGCAAAAGCAGCTTGTTAAAACGAACCATTCGTCCAATTAATCATAATTCCCAGCTCAGATAAGATAAACCGGTTGAACAAAACTGGATATGCACTTAGGAGCCCCAGAGGAATGGGGAAGAGTTTTAATACCAAAATATTTCAAATATTTTTCAGATATCTGGGAGAGGTCTGAACATCCAAAGGAGAGTTCAGAATCTGAAATAATCAGAATGGTTTGAACAGCAGTGCTAGATGAACTGGTTCAAATCCCTTCACTGGCTCTTCTTTGGTTGGAAAATCACAGAATTAAGCAGTTGGGAGGGACCCCAAGGATCATCTAGGCCAGTCCTCTGCAACGTGCAGGAAAATCAATTAAACCAGCTGCCAAAGGTTTACCGTCTCCTTCAGGCCCGCAAGAAATGCAGATACACACCCCAAGAAGTTTGTAGGCTAACGGTCGGGTGGGGAATCACAAATGCCATTTTGAGACCAGCAAGCCAATCAGATCCAATGCACACGCCAGCTGCAAATATTTTTCAGGGAGGAAATCCAAAGTGAGAATCAACAGGGGCTGTTTTCAGTTGCGGCAGATGCAAATCTGGGGCTTGCCTCTCAGGAAGGGTTGCAGACCCCCGCATCCCTGCCAAAAAGAACCGAGCTCGCTGGGGATGATGGGTGTTGCAACCCACCGCATGAGTAGGACGCGTGGGGAAGCCCAGTTTCAAATGCATCCTTTCTCTGCAAGCCAACATCTTCCTCTTACCCCCCGTTGCAATGAGCCTACCTTTTTTCCACGGCTCCATCGTGGCTTGCGGGGTCTCTGTCCTGCCGGGCGGGGGGACCTTGGAGGCAGCGTGCTCACGTTAATCAGCAATCCTTCATCTGAGGCCATGCTAGCTGAATGCAGCCCGGATAGACAACTCCTGCATGGAAGGGTCAATTTCAAAGTTTGCAAAGAGTTTTTTAGGGAGAGCAAGCAACAGCAAGCAGCTCCAGGAGAGCAACTGGAAATATATCTATATCTATCTATATCTATCGATCTATTTCTATATCGATCTACGTATCTATTGATATACAGATATTCTAACTGCAAACTTCCAGCAAATCCCTGCCTGCAACCACGTGTGAATGTTGCCCGTGAAAGGACCCCAACCTAGCTGGCAAGTGGAACTCCTGGCCAAAAAACTAAATAAGCAAATCCAGCTCGGTTTGCACTAACTGGAAAGAGAAGCGCTTTTTTCCTAATTGGGTGGGGACGAGGTTGTGCTCCTGGGAGAGGCTGAAGTGGGAGAAATCTGCCGTCACGTAGGCAGTTGGATAGACACCCTTCGGGGGCTCCCTCCCCGCGGTCCTTTCTCGAGGCGGCGCGCGCGGCGCACGCGCGCTGGCGCCCTCTCAGGGGACGGCATGATGGCGGCGGCGGCGGCGGCGGCGCGGAGCCCGGCGGACGGGGCGGCCGCGGCCCCCTCGCCGCCGCCTTCGCCGCCGGCGCTGCCCGACGGGGCCGAGGAGCCGGACCCGGGAGAAGGGGACGACGCAGCGGCAGGACGGGCAGGCCCCAGCAGCCGCGCCGGGTTCCGGGTGACGGCGGTGCGGCGCGAGCCGGCGGTGCGGCTGCTGCACAGCGTGAGCGGCTCGGAGCCGCTGGCCTGGTCCGAGGACCACCGCGTGGCCGTCAGCACCGCCCGCAGCGTGGCCGTGCTCGAGCAGCTGAGCGACATCCGCGGCGGCGGCGGCGACCTCGTCATCCACCGCACGGCCGTGCCCGCCCCCGCCGCCGCCTGTCACCTCAAGGTGGGCCCGGGGAACTCACCGCCACGGGGGGCGAGGCAGGGCGCCGGCCCCGCGCTTGAGGGAGCGGGAGGCGGGCGGGCTCATCCTCCTGGCCAGCCCCCCCCTCCTCCTCCTCCTCCTCCTCCTCCTCCTGTTGGACGTCGACTTCTCCGGTTCCCTGGCCAGCCGGGGGATTGTGGGAGTTGGAGTGGAAGGCTCCACAGCTGTGAAAATAGTAGCCGAGGGCGCCTAGTCCAACCGTGAAGGGGTGAAGCCAGTGGAGGAAAAGGGTGTGTGCGCTTTTTTGGGACTACCGTGCCTATGTTCCTTGGCTTTCTAGGAATTACGGGAGTCCTAACTTGAAAGGAGGTGGAGGGCGCTGGGTTGCCTTGCTCTGGGGTAGGTGTTTGGGCAGCCCCCTCTACCCTCGGCGTAATTGCAACCACCCCACAATTCAGCTGCTCGTTTAAGAGAGACACGCAAGCCAATTTTCTAATCAGGGTTTGCTTTCTGGCCAAGATCAAGACTGCCTTTCGAAGCAGTGAAACCTTTCCCTTCTCACCCTGAAGACCCTGCCTGCTTAGCTGATCATTGGCCAGCAGCCAGGGTTAGTTATAGGCTGTAACCCAGACTTTGTATTCATAAGAGAACTTGGCACGTTCATGGAGGACGGCTCTATGGACATTTAAGGCACTTAAGGTGATGGGCCTCTGCATTTTAAAGAACAGTTGTCCTTCTGTTGTCACGCTTAGCACTTAGAGTTCTTCAAGGGACTCCCTTGAATAAAAAGCAATGAGCAGCCAGTGGCTGGAGCTAATCTCCCCCCCCCCCCCCCCCCCGCATAAATCTTATTCTTACAACCCAGAGATTTTGGATCTGGGCCCCCCTGGCTTCACCCAAATGTTTCTGATGTGGGAATTTGAGTGGCAGGTAGAGCACATGGCTGATCTTGAAAAGCTAACCTGGTTTAGGCCTGGCTTGGACTTGGATGGGGGACCCTAGGAGACCCTGGAGCTGTAGCCTAGACAGAGAATTAAAACCACCACCATCATCATCATCATCATCATCATCATCCTGGTAGAAGATAACGGTGAACCACTTTTCTGTTGTTTCCAAGGAACAACATGGGCATCTTAGTGAAGTCTCTAAGAAGCTTTCACCCTTAGTGCCTAATCCAGCCTTTTCCAGCTGAGGTGTCTTCCAGATGTGTAGCTTTCAGCTCCCAGAATCCTTAGCAGTGCTGAGATTCAAGAAGCTTCAGCAGAGCTAAGAAACTGTAGAAGCTGAATTCCATATATTCTGAAGAAGCTGGGCTAGAAAGTGTTGGAGTGGGAAAATGTGGTTTAGGTCTCTGCTCTTGAACCATCAGCTGTCTTCTGCACATCAACCTTGCGAAGTAGGTGTGTGTGCAAAGGGGGGGAGGGCAGGTGTGCCGTCCATTCTTAAATGCAGAATAAAAATGCAGGGAGGAAATTCTTGAAAATCACCCCTGAAACTATCAATGTTTCAGAGATATCCAAGCAGCCACTGTTGATAAAACACTGCACCCTACAGACATTTCATCCAATCCAGTGGGCCTCTGACTTTCTTGAAAAAGGGGGCATTTTCATGGAGTTTGGTGCTATGGATTAGGATATGTAAGAAGACTTCTGAATGTCCGACCAAGTAACAAGAAGTTGCTTTTGTACTTTAGTTATAGCTGTATTTTTTGGCTTGCATTAGAAACAGGATGCTGACTTACGTGAATGGTGGTCTGGTCCAGGAAGGCAAATATTCAGGCCAGAAATTCGGTAATAAATATACTTAGTTTCTGTGGTTTCTTCAGCGCTTTAGACTCCAGAGTTGGCCACAGCCTGTTTTATGGTGTACCATCACCAGTAACTGGCTGGTGTGCTGAAAGAAGCTTCTTTATCATTTTGAATGCATTATAAAACCTGTGTCCCCCCCGCTTTCCCCCCCTCCCACAGGTCGGCTCCAAAAAGGAAGTTGCGGAATGTAAAAAGAAGTTTGCGAGTTCGAACGATCCAGCAGTGAGCCAGACATTCAAGTTAGACAGAGTGTTCAATCCTGAAGGGAAGTCCCTGTCCTCTATGCGCGGCTTCAGATACTGCAGCTGGTCTCCGCTGGGTTGTGATGCAAATGGCCGGTGTCTCTTAGCCGCTTTGACCATGGACAGTAGACTGACCATCCATGCTAATCTGAATAGACTTCAGTGGGTGCAGTTAGTTGACTTGACTGAACTCTATGGAGAGTGCCTGTATGAAAACAGCTACAGGGTGTGTAAGACAGAGACTTCCCAGGAAGACCTAAGGGACTTCTCTGAATTCCAGAGAAGACACAGGATGCAGACCCCTGTCCGCATGGAATGGTCTGGCATCTGCACCATCCAGCAGGTGAAGCATAACAACGAGTGCCGGGACGTGAGCAGCGTGCTCTTGGCCGTGATCTTTGAAAACGGGAACATTGCCGTGTGGCAGTGCCAACTTCCATTCATAGGCAAAGAATCCATCACGTCCTGCAATACCATCGAGTCAGGAATCAGTTCCCCCAGTGTCTTGTCGTGGTGGGAATATGAGCACAATAACAGGAAAATGAGCGGACTGATCGTGGGCAGCGCTTCTGGGCCCGTTAAGATCCTCCCTGTCAACCTTAAAGCAGTCAAAGGTTACTTCACCTTGAGACAACCGGTGGTTTTGTGGCAGGAAATGGATCATCTCCCGGTGCAGAATATCAAGAGCATCCCTCTCTACCACCCCTATCAGAAATGTAGCTGCAGTTTAGTGGTGGCGGCAAGAGGATGTTACGTCTTTTGGTGTCTTCTCTTGATATCCAAAGCCGGTTTGAACGTCCATAACTCCCACGTGACCGGGCTCCACTCTTTGCCGATTGTCTCCATGACCGCAGACAAACAGAACGGAACCGTCTACACCTGCTCCGTGGATGGGAAGGTCAGGCAGCTGATTCCCATCTTCACAGACATTGCGCTGAAATTCGAACACCAGCTGATAAAGTTGTCGGATGTGTTTGGCTCCGTCAGGAGCCACGGGATCGCCGTGAGCCCGTGCGGCGCGTACCTGGCCGTCATCACCACAAAGGGCATGACCAACGGGCTCCACCCCACCACCAAAACCTATCAGGTCCAGTTCGTCACCCTGAAAACGTTCGAGGAAGCAGCTGCGCAGTTGCTGGAGTCGTCCGTCCAAAGCCTTTTCAGGCAGGTAGACCTCACGGATCTCGTCCGCTGGAAAATCTTGAAAGATAAGCACATCCCGCAGTTTCTGCAGGAAGCTCTGGATAAAAAGATTGAGCGTTTGGGGTCCACGTACTTCTGGCGCTTTAAACTGTTCCTCCTACGGATTTTGTACCAGTCGCTGCAGATCCCCCCTTCTGAGCTATTGTGGAGGCCCACACACGAGGACCCCAAGGTCTTAATACCACATTCCCCTGGAACAGGCGATAGTGAGGAAGAGCAGTTGGAAGAGCAGCCTGCAGAGCAGGGCGGACAGTGTCTGAGTGAGGCACCCAAAGGAAGGGACTTGGATGAGTCAGTGGATAGCACCCAGTCAGTCCCCTCAACCAGTGGGGCCCAGGAGCAGATGGAAGAGAAGCTGCTTGAGATCCAGGCCCAAATCGAAGCGGTGGAAATGCATTTGACCCGAGAGCACATGAAGCAAGTGTTAGGGGAGGTCTACCTCCATACTTGGATTACGGAGAACACCAGCATTCCAACAAGGGGGGTCTGTGATTTCTTGATGTCAGACAAAAGCTACGAGGACAGGACAGCACGGGTGAGGGCATCTTGACATCAAAACCATTGGGTTGTGGAAAGATCCTGACCGGCTTACCATTTACACACACTGTACTGGTTTGTGCGAGGGACGCGGTGGCGCTGCGGGTTAAACCGCTGAGCTGTCGATCGGAAGGTCGGCGGTTCGAAACCGCGCGGCGGGGTGAGCTCCCGTTGCTCGTCCCAGCTTCTGCACACCAAGCAGTTCGAAAACATGCAAATGTGAGTAGATTAATTGGTACCGCTTCGGCGGGAAGGTAACGGCGTTCCGTGAGTCATGCTGGCCACATGACCCGGAAGTGTCCTATGGACAACGCCGGCTCCAAGGCTTAGAAACGGAGATGAGCACCGCCCCCTAGAGTCGGACACGACTGGACTTTACGTCAAGGGAAACCTTTACCTTTTTTACTGGTTTGTGCAACCTGATTCCTTCCAAGCAGCTGCTTATGTCGCTGATAGCAGCACAGCTAACCAGAAATTAATGCAGAATTAGAAATTAATGCAGAACCAGAATATTTCTGGTTATGTCCTGACTGCCTCCCCCTCCACCCACCACAATACAGCAAGTTAGTTTTCCTCAACCTGCCCTCCAGGTCTGTGGGCTGAGAAAAATGAGGGAGACAGCAGGTTGAAAAGAGTTACACTGAATTTTCAATTGGCGCAGTGCTGTGTAAGATGGGTCAGAGTAATCCTCTTTGGCAGGGGGAGCAAGCAGAGGGTTCTGAATGATGAATAAAAGGAGAAACGAAGAAAATTGACTAGGGAACTTCGATGCAGTGGAGTTAAAGGTGATTTTCAGGACTGAAAGATTAGGCAACCAAGAGCATTTGAGGATAAAGCTCTATCTCTGAAAAAGTTAAACCCACTGTGTTTCTGTGTTAGGTGGAAGCAGTATTCTTGCTCGCTTGGATAGTGTCCCATCTAGGTAGAGATAGTGTCAGCCCATCAAGGTAAGCCACGGCAGGAAACAGATGCCCCAAAGAGCTCTATAGTCCTCACTTAATGACAGTTCATTTAGCAACAATTCAGACTTATGGCAGTGCTGGAAAACCAACTTGTGCAGTGTTCCACAGTCATGTGATCACCATTTTCAACCTTCCCAGCTGGCTTCTGGCAAGCAAAATCAGTGGGGAACTACGTTATTTGCTTAATGACTAATGGGGATTTGTTTTGTGACTGCTGCAAAAAGGTCATAAGTTCGGGTTGGATTCACTTAACAACCAAAATTCCAGTCCCAATTGTCATTAAGCGAGGACTACCATCTGCTTTCTCTTCCCCAGCACATACATGTTATTAAGAAGTAGATTGTAACCCTAATAGTGTCTTGTAGTCTGAAGAAGCAGAACTGCTGGTATTGATTCCCCTGTAAATTATCGTAAAAAAATGGCAATATTTTCTAGAGGTGACAAGTGAGGCATGATTGGGGCCTGAAGTCTTACCTTTCTCTCTGCCCCTCACCCCACAGCCTGCCTTCTTTTGAAATCTCACTGTAAGGTCTTTACCTCCGGGGCCTATCTCTTTGCTTAAGTTAGCCTGCAAAGCAATAATTCCATAAATAGGCCTTTTTCGTAAATAACAAGCACGGAGTTCTGTGGTTGCCAGAACCCCCTTCTCTTTCCAGCGGTTCCTAAGCAGCCAAAATTTGAAACTCCACGGAAGCACGTTCTAAAATACTTTATTTCTGCTCTCTAGAGCAGTGTTTCTCAGCCTTGACAACTTTAAGATGGGTTTACTTCAACTCCCAGAATTCTGCTTGGGAAATTCTGGGAGTTGAAGTCCACCCATCTTCAAGTTGCCAAGGTTGAGAAACACTGCTCTGGATAGTCACGTGTTCTTAAAGTTCCTCTCTTTCCATATATATTCAACCATCCATCTTTTTTTTCCCCCCCAAGGTGAGTGGGAATTGTGGCAATTTAATTCCTCAGCAGCTCAGGGAGAAATCACGCACTCTGCATTTTGCATGCTTGAGATACCTGTGTTGTTGTTGTTTTTTCCCCCTCCCTCCTCATTCCTTTAAATTCCATTTTAAGCAGGTTTGGGGGTTTCCATCTTGAGCTCCTCAGAACAATCTCGTCTCCTGTGAGATTTCTTTACCTTTCCGTATGCCGCTGTCTCTCCCGATAAGCGCCGTTGCTGTGTTTTCTCAGGTGCTGATTGGGCACATCTTAAAGAAGATGAACAAACAGACATTCCCTGAGCACTGCAGCTTGTGTAAAGAGATCCTGCCGTTCACAGACAGCAAGCAGGCAGTTTGCTCCAACGGACACATTTGGCTCAGGTACGTTGTTATTATTTTTATTTATTTATTATTCAAGTGTCGCTACCGCCCATCTCCCCCAAAAGAGGGACTCTGGGTGGCTTGCAATAAAATTAATGCTGTAACAATAAACGTTAAAATCCCATAAAAATAAAAACACGTTACAAATCTAAAATATTTTATAAACGGCTTCTCCCTGGAACGACGTCTCCTCTTTTCCCCATCTGACGGTGACGAGAGAAGGGGCTCGGGTACCAGATTTGGAACGTATTTTTGTGCCCCGCAGAAGCACCTGCTAATGCAAGAGCCACTGGAAAACCCTGACTGGCAATTAGCCAGCCAGAACCCTTCCAAATGCTGCTCTAAGTTGGTGGTTGCCCACCCAAGCGTCTAACTTTACCACTCCTGCTCCCTTTAACTGTCCAGTTCATGGCAGACGTAAAATATGGTTTTAATTTCTTGGAAAGCTCAATACCCAGGTGTTTTTCACATCAGATTTTCCAGCTTGTGTAGTTTGCACAAAGTGTCTGCGCCCAACGTTATTCTCCAACGATGTCAGAATTTCATTTCTTTTAGCATTTGTTCTTCTACTATTGTATACATGAATATTGTCTCGGGGACAAATTCCGTAGGTGACAGGAAAGTAAAGGGCAGAAGGGGAATCCTGGTGCAGAGCTGGAATGAAATCATTTCCCTGCCAGAGTTTAAGGGAAACTCTCCTTTGAGAATTGTTGCCAGATTGATTTGGAGCCCAGGGTTTGATCTGACAGATTGGTTTCCAGTCCATGAAAAAATATGCGCCTTGCTAAACTTGTTAGCCTTATAGATGCTGAACTTTTAATTGTTGTGAAGGTTTGCATGTGTGTACGCTTTCATGAAAGCTGGCTGATTTTTCAAGAACATTAATTTTTCAGTTCCTTGACGTGACTGGGAACTGATTTAGCAGGTCCGTCAGGCTTCCATATAGAACCAAAAGTGAAAAGCGTGCACCGTTTTAATGTAATTTGCACATTGAATGAAATACTTTTAAGGGAGGGTGATAGCATGGAAACCTTTCATCTTACGAATTTTAATGCGCTCATTGTGATATCCTGTACTCATCAATAATGTAAAAGTGGGCGCTTTCTCTGTAGGTTTACAGCTGCACATTGGACACAGAAGATTTAACGTAATTTATTCAGTTTAGGCACCGCCCAACTCCAAACCAACTCAGGGGCTAGGTTTCCACAACATACTAAACTCTGGTTTCTAGAATAAACCAGCTTTGGCCAGGTTCACCCATCATGCTAAGCCAAAACCAAAGAAACCTCAGATTGGCTTAGCATCTTGTGCGATGCTGGCTGGTGGGAGACAGGCACGCAGCCTGCCCATCTCACCGTAGGGGGATAAATCCAGTGTTTTTAAAACTCAAGAGGCCCCTAATGGGATCTTTTTGGAGCCGGATGGTGTTCTGTCGTTCGACAGCATCCCAGGTTCACAGAATATGTGTAACTAGCTCAGTTCAAAATGTGGAGGCTTTATTTGTGCAACGCTCAAGCTCGGCATGATGAATTCTAACCTTACTTTTTTGTTGTTCGTTTCTGTGGCTCAGCAATGCGAAGCGAACCCAGGCTCGATAGCTTTATCCATGGCAAAGCTTTGTCATGGATAAAGCTAGGGGATACGGCAGTCAAAACCCAACTTTGTTTTTGTAAACCGCCCAGAGTCCCTCCTTCGGGGCGAGATGGGTGGTGGCATAAATAAATCAGCCCTCTGGTTACATTTGTACAACCCACTTAACCGAGTCACCTGACGATTGAGGGTGTGCATTCCCACAACATGCCAAACTGGGTTAGATTTTCCCCCCACCCCCACCCCGCCCCACGACTCAGCTTGTTGTGCAGACCCCACTCATTCGAACAGTGTCCCGTTTGGTGTATTGCGGAGACCAGAAATGGGTGAATGGGGTTAAACAGGGTGGTGTGAACTGAGCCATTATCATCGCTGCTTTTTTTCCATAATTCACTTGCTTCAGGTGCTTTTTAACCTACCAGGCCTGTCAGAGTCTGGCGTACAGAAGATGTTTGCTTCGTGACAGCATTGCTCGCCACTGCACTCCGGAAGGTGAGCTCTTTTCGTTTGACTTGGAAAGGCTGCAAAGGCTGGGAGTTTTCCATCACGGGCAAGGCGGCTTGCCGGCTACTTTTCCTTCAAGTGGTACTAAGGATTCCAACTTCCGTTGTGATCCAGGTCTTATTTCTGCCCGGTCCAAATACCATGGATTTGATTGATATGAGTCTTTCTTAACTCTTGACCATGTTCTTCGTCCCTTTATTTCAAAAACAGTTTGAAACCCGATCAAAGAGAGTGCATTTCTGCAAACAGGGCCTTGTCTTATTTTTCCCCCACATTGCTTTGTCTCTAAAGTGGCAAGAGAAAATCAAATTGCACGCCTGATCGTTTGTTTGGCCCAATATATTTTGAAGAAAAGGACAGCTCTCCAAAGATAGCTATTCTCATTTTTGGTTTATAAGCACGTAATTTGGCAGTTCAGAGCCAACACGTAGCACCTTGTGCACCTCAAGTGTCTTCTCCTTTTCTTCCTCCCTCATTTTGCCCTTCAACAACATCTTTTCTTATTTTCAGATCCTGAATGGATCCAGAAGTTACTGCAGGGGCCTTGTACTTTCTGTGACTCTCCTGTTTTCTAGAGGATGGGTCAAGATGATGAGCTTGAAGCAGCATTCCCTAGTGGCCAAAGCACCGTCCAACGTTGGATCTGCACGAAGGCTCTCACTCCAACCTGTAAATTTTCAAAGGGGAAACTTGAACTAGAGAAGCCCATCCCCCTTCCAAGAGATGCAAAGGCCTTTTCTTACGAAATCCCACCATCACCGTTTTCGAAATGCTTCTGAACTCTATTCGGATTCAATGTCGGTTGTTTTTGACAGTGAGGATCTGGGACCTTTTTGTTCCACAAAGGAATGCTTTTGTTGGAGCAAAGCTGGTTGCTCCACTGAGCAGGCACTGCTTGATGGACTGGTGCATCATTGACTCTGACGCTTCCCTTCCTTAACGTCTAATGAACGTTGGCACTTAACCGAACCAGCGACAATTAAATTATTACAAATAATGTATGGGTTTTTGAACTGTGTCAGAAGGACTTGCATGCCTGTAGTCAGCGAAGAAAAGTACCCATTTTGTCCTTTACTAAGATTGAGCAAACCTGTTCTAGACTCCTTTCAAGAACTTCCAGGCAGCTAAAATCCCTCAGAACCAACTACAGGGAGCTTAGTTTGAAAGCGAATCGCACCTGCTTGTAATATTTTAAGCATCAGTATTTTTACTCTGATTTCCTCGGCTGCTGTCAGTAATTCTCCCACCACCCCTTCTCACATGTTCACCTCCAAATTTGGGCTGCTTCTCTCATTTAGCAAGAGTTTTGTCTATCACCTGTCAGGAGTTGCCCCTTTTTCTCCAGTTTCGGGATGGCAAAATCCTTGTCGCTTCCGGTCCCTTTGAAAATCAACCAGACGTAATAGAGCATTCCCCCAAGGCACGCGTGGCAGTTCTGCCTGTCTCCTTAATCCCTTCAGGCTGCAGGGCAAAGAGGACCTTGTTCAGCCTTTATCATGATTGTTACTTTAAATATTCCTGCCGCAAATAGGAAATGCCTACGTTCCCCCCACCCCACCCCGTTGGATTCCTTTCAAGGAGAGAAGCACTTTTGTTGTGATTGTTTTAATCGGGCGAGCATTGCAGTCTGAATATGGTGTGACCTGTGGTTTTCCCCTCTTGTTCCTTGACCTACATGTCAGCAACTCTATGGAGCGTGTCATTTGTTTCACACGAGCATGGAAAAGTCTCTGCAGCTCAACAGTATGAATTGAATCCAGCCTGATGCTTTCTGATGTCTCTGATGAGTTGGTCTTGATGGTTGTGAACCTCCTGAAGTTACTGATGCCCCCAAGATAACAAGAGGACGTTGAGATTCCAGGCTATGACCTCTAGTCCAGCCGCCTTGGCCAGCCACCCTGGGAACTGAGTCAAGGTAACAAGAAGGCATCGAGTTTTCTGCTTTGGTCCAGAGATTTGCCTGCAAGATGTCCTGCATCCGTATTCCAATAATTGAACAACATCTTGTTGAGTTTAAACTGAGTGTGAAGTTGATCTCCCATCAAAACATTTTTGGTGGCAAAAGGTGGGAAACCGCCACAGCGAATCCAAGTCTACCAGTGCTGCACGACCACCTTCATCGTCCCCGGCAGCACAGCTTACCGCAGTGACAGATGTTCCCTTTGGAGGGAAGACCAGACTGGGCTGAGGGGGCCAATGGTTGAAAATACAGATTGGTTGCGTTTTCTATGCCCTTGTTTGTCCTGCTGGAAGTACGTAGCTCTGTTGAGGGAGCGGGAAGGGCTTTTGCCAACAATCCTCTTTTCCTTGCTTTGTCAGAGCCATTCACAGCGATCCTACTGAGAACACCTAATAGGATGCATTAGACAGTACTGGGTTAATTGGATTAAACAGCATAAAAGGCTAATTAAATATTGAACGAAATGTTCTTTGCTGGGGTAAGATGAGGAAGCAAGGAGCTGCCTTACCGTCAGTCAACGCTGCTAAAGAAAGCCCAATTGCCCCTGGGGGGGCACTGAGGGGGGGAAGGCTGGAACACACATGCCAGCTGCAGCGCCCATTTGGCCCCAAAGTTGGCATTGGTTCTTGTTTAGGATCCTAAAGTATCTAGGTTTCCTAGTTGCCGGGCTTCTTAGAGCAGGGCCCAATCAAGGAAGCACGAATCCCACAGATTTCAGTAAAAAGCTTAAATGCAAGGATTGGGGGTGAGGTTGAGGATCTTGCAGTAAGGAGGCAGAGATTCTTCAAGCATTTCAGAGCTGTTCTTGGGTTTCCTGCAGCTGCCCTGAGTTGCTGTTTATGAAATAAGGTGCTAACAAACTCGGCTCCCATCTGTCGATTTGTTTTTATCTAGAGTTCTCTTTCTTTCCCAGCCTGCTTATCTCTAACACTATTTTTTTTCCTCCTAAATGCCTTAACACAAGGAAGGAGAAAGTTATTTCTTTATTATTTCAATGTCAGCGGCCACCCATCTCAAATATATAACTCTAGGTGGCTTACAGCAATTTAAAAAAAACTGTATAAAAAGGACAAGAGCAATATAAAAACCACATTTAAAAAAATGTATCAAAAACCCTGTTTTCCTGTTAGCCCAAGCCATCAGAGGAGAGGACCACCCCTTTCTTCTCAGAACCAAACGAGAGAGGATCCTGAATAGATTCTGTTTTTCAGCTGCCTTGATCTGAATCTCCCTTAAGATCATCCATCAAGGCTGTTTATAGGATACATTTCAATTAAGTTGAAGAATTTCTCCTAGGGGAATTGCCATTTACACTGGGCCATTTCTGAAAAGGTCCTCCAAGATAGCAGAGGTACCCAGGCTCCTAAAATATTACTGAGCAGGCCGTGAGCAAGTTTTGCTTCTCTGGAGATCCGTAAGAGAGAGAACATTTATCATTCAGCGTGTTAACATTTCTTTCGAAGAGAATTGAAAATCAAAGGCCAAGTACCATCATCCTTCAAAAGCCCCAAGCTTCAAGCAGCGGGATAAAATCTAAATTCCCCGCCAGTTCCCACTACCGCCTTACCAACTAATAAGGTTCTGAAATTCCACGGGTGTTTGAACTTACAAGAATAGTAAGAATCGGGTCTTTGCTTGGCCAGTCCGATGGCCCTTCCATCATGGGAGTCTGCAAGGACAACCTCTTTACAAGTTGTCAGAGAAAGTAAAACGGAGGGGAGAGATTAACAATGATCCAGAAGCAAGCCGCCAGAGTGATAAGAATCTCTGGAGTGGATCATTTTGCAGTCCTTTTGGTATAGATTTCCTTGTTCCCTCCTAGCCCTATTTGGAAGGCCAAACAGATTTCCAGCCCCTCCTCCTGCCTGTGTTTGAAGCTTAGGGTGAACACACAACTTTGTCCCTCTGGAATTAAAGTCAGTTAAAATCCTAAGACACCGTGTTAATGTACTTGATTAATCATGGCTTTTCGTTCTATGCATTGTGGGAATCCGCCCCATCCCACGTAAAAAACATCTCACCAGCCCCGACCTGTTCCAGGCTTCCAGAGTCTTTCTCTGCTGATCTGATCATTTCTGGGTTCTTTGAAACACTTCCACACCTGAATCTAGTCAGGCTTTTTGTCTGTTGTTTGAAAAAGAAAAGCAACAAAACAAAACTGGTGTGTTGCGAAGAACACATCCTGTTGCTAGCCCGCCCAAGTCTAGGCAGCGTTACGAAAAATTCCGGGTTCTCTGTTCCCTTGGAGATGGTACTTGATCACGAACGTTAATGATGGCTTTCTTTTTTTTTAATAGGTGTGAAATATAGTTGGATAATGTGTTTTGTCTACTGTCACAGCCTCTCTGTTACATGAAGCTCCTTGTGAATAAAGCAATGCACAACTTTCCCGGCGTCTGCATTAACGAATGGGCAGCAGAGTTGGCTTCCCTGTTGTGTAATCACCATAAAGGGTGGAATGCCCAGTGCGATTGTTATCTAGATAGTGGCCCCATGTAAGCCAAACCCTGAGGAATTCTGACCCTTTTCAGAGAAAAGAAATGAATAAAGACCTACCTTTCCCAGTGGCTTTCCTGCTTTGTTGCTTTTTTCTCATCTTTGGGGTACTGTGATGGTGAGCCTCACCACATCTCCCAACATACCGCCATTTTCTCAAGTGATTTCCCCTCTTAGCTTTAATTCCCAGCTTTCCATTGGCTGGAAAGACCAGACATGACTTAGGTCAAAACCAGGAGATCAAGAGTTTCAGGAGTGGCTGAGCCACCGTACCCTTGCTCGGCGCCTGCTTCTGGCTCCTCCAGAAGGTCACACAGGCCGATGTGCCACACAAATTTGCCTAACTAGGCTTGGAAGAGGCCACCCCTGAGGTGTACGAAACCATTTGAATCAGAAACTCCTGTTTTCAAGCAGTTCTTGCCACCTTTCTGGAAAGCTGCTGAGCTCAAAACATGGCTCTTTCAGGTTGGAACATTCCCGGCCAGGGCAGAGCTGCTGTTTCAAGGCCAACGCAGAAAAAAATTGCGACCCCTGGAGACCCCCACTCCAATCCCCCCTCATTCCCAATGCCCACGGGGAGGTCTGCTTGTGTGCTCTGCCCTTCCAGTTCTCCAAAAATTGGAAATTCCACCTTTGAGGAAGAGGGAAGCGTGAGGGCCAAGTGCGTATGCCAGTCTGTTGCCCCTTCTTGTTTATCCTGCTGATCTCCTTGCCCAATGCTTATTTGGCTGGAATCAGATGCTAATCAAATCCATCCCAGGTCCCAAATTGGTTTGGAAAGGTCGTTGTCCAATTATAAAAACCTAATTCCTTTTCTTGCCTGCTGAACCTTTTCTAACGTTAACGGGGACCTTCTTACTATGCAAACTGGATGCAAAGGCCTTGCTCGTTTCCTAGTAATTAAATGAATGTCAATTGTTTTAGCGCTTTCCGAGGGAGAGTCCTACAAGACTATTAGCATGGTCTTCTAACCCAGACGGCCTACACTTCAGGCTCAGCGGATGCCTTTGGGGGGGTCAACCATTGACCCGAAACCCTCTGGGTGGACACACCGGCTGCATTTCAATGAGACTGGGTTGTTTGGCTCGGTTTCCGTGCAGTCGGCTGAGCGGAACTAATATTGTGGGCGCATATAGATGAAAGAAGGGGGGGGAGCAGGGCTTTACGGCTAAATTAATTAAGCAGATGTACCTGTCTAATTAAAAAACCGTTGTCCTCCCTTGTACCCTCGCTTGCACACCGCAAACAGTATTTAAATGCGTGGCCGAGCCGTTTTGCCTATCAATATTTAGTAGGATGGCTCTGATGCAGGTGATATTAGCAAGATGTACTCCTTATTTATTATTAATGGCCAGCCTTCCAATTTACGCACGGGAGTGTATCTTTACAACCATCTGGGGGTAGGGGGAAGAGAAAACAGATGCTCACGTTACAAACCCTTCAGGACTGAGCTGAGGGGCCCTTTTTCAGGGGATACACTGATGTCATGCACCAAAGTCATGAGGAAGCGCCTTAGGGGGACGTCCGCTGAGGGATTCCTGAGTGCGTGGGTCAGCCTTCCCAGGTAGACCAGACAGGAAACGCAACCAGGTGAGCTAATTCTACTTTATTGTAAGGCTACGTTAACAGAATCCTGCAAATCTGAAAGGACAATTCTCCCCCCATCTCCTTTACAGCCAAAAAACTAGGGAGGGTCCCTTCTGAGCCTCTTTCTCCACCCATTATGCAGCTGGGGGCTGTGCCCTCCTTTATCTGACTGTTCCCTAGGCATAGGCTGACCACACGTCCCATTTTGAACGGGACAGTCCCGTTTTTTTAATATTTCTAGACCGACCTGTTGTTTTAATATAAATGTCCATTTTGTCCTGTTTTCTTAAAAACCTTACTTAACGTAAAAGCACAGCCAGAGGAGGAGTGGCTGGTCGGGGACAACCGTTCACTAGACTCTCCAGCCCAGCCTTGCCTCTTGCAAACGAAGCAATCCGACAATTCCCAACCTGAGAAAACCGGAGAAGTTCCTGCCTGCCGATCCAGCCCGTCGCCCAGCCCTGCCCCGTTTTGCCATCCCAATGTCCCGTTTTTGTCTCAGGGAAATACGGTCAGCCTACCTAGGCAGCATTTCTTTGCCCGGTCTCTCAAGGTCTTTCTCACATACCATGACATTGTGAATGGAAAGGCAGCCCACTGTTAGGCAGGCAGAGACCCGCTGGGCCTCCTTGTCGGAAATGTGCAACAGTGTGCATAGAAACTGACTGCATGGGAAGCCTGTAGCTCTACTTCATTGAGCAAGGCTATAGCAAAGAATCTTGCAAGTCAATCTGTGTTTTCTCTTCCCTCCCTCTTACATCCAGGGAGTTGGGGAGAGCCAGTGTGAGTCTCTTTCTAATGTTCCCCACCTCCCTGGGCTTAAGCCCTGCTTCCACACCTGTTATTGTCTTGATGGCTTCTCCAAGGTCATCTCCATTGTCAACCTTCTACCAAGAACTCAACTCACAGACCTCTGCACTTCAGTTCTAGGAGATTTAGACCATCTACTGGGAATTGAAATCATGGACCTCTGCATTTCAGTTCTGCTGTTTGAATTTTAAGCTCTGCTCTAAGAGCTTAAAGGACGGTGGACTGTATATACCATTTTGATAGTAGGAGAGATGGATAAACCACAGGTTGGATCGACGAGAGGAATAAGGCCAGACCTGAAGGCAGAACCAAGACAGTTCTTGGTCAGGGGAAGATTTTTTTTTGTTTTTTTGTTCTTCCCCCAACCAAGAAGCTCATATAACATCACACTCAACTGTGCTGGCTTATCAGAAAAATATTTTTCGGATTAGGGAGGTGATTCTTGAGTCCACGTTCCTTTGGCCAGAACTGTGGTTCTAGGAATGAGCTAAAAATGCACCACCTGAATTCCCAGGGCTGCATGCAATCCCTCAGAGAACTCTAAAAAACAATCCCCAAATGAAAATTTCCAACGAGATAGGAGGCAAAGCTATGAAAACCCTTGAATGGGAATTCATCCCATCGACTTTCCTTTTTTCCTGGTGCAATTTAGCAGGCGCCACTAAGAATTTAGCTGAAAGGCTGGAACAGTTCAAAAAGCTTTTAATAGTGTTATCTGCACAGTTTAAACCAAACAAAGGAATCGGGTGGAAGGGAATCAGATTTTCAGCAATCACAGGGGAGGGCAAAGTAGAAGTTAACAGTTTCCTCCCACCCAAACAGTTTGGGCTCATCCAAATTTCTGCCTACATAACAATCCAAATATTAACTTTTAAAATTTCCCTTGGGAAGAACAAAGGGATAAACAGATCATAAATTATTTGGGGAAAGGGACACATCATCTGCCCTTCAAAAGGTGTACCTCTCCTCCAAATATCATTTTTTAAGCAGGATCACATGAGGGTTTCGTGAAAAGGAGCTAGCTGGTCTTTTCACACAGGAAGGGAAAGAAAATCAACTTTCTATTTGCAAAGTTTTGAGAACTTCCCGCTATTTTTATGGCTTTGCTTGACTTCCCTACTTAGGAAAGCTCAAGTTACTCATTTTTTTTTCTTTCAGCTGTTCTTAGATGGAGAGTTTGCTTCAGCTTCCTTACTAGGGAGGCTGAGATACTACAGGTTCCAGATCTCTTTGACTGGGAGCGTATTGATCACATAACTCTCTATGTACTCAAAGACCGTCTGGGGGTCTTGATCGCCGTTGATAAAAATCGCGTCTTCGAAGGATTCTTCCAGGCCTTTGGAAAGCCGGAAATACATTTCCACTTTGCTCTTGATGGTTTCCTCCATATCTTTTGGATTAATCAGGAGACGGTCGTTGACCTCCCTGGTAATGGCAGGCTTATACAGGGAGTGATACCTGGAGAAGAAGTGCCGACAGCAGAAAACTCAGGAAGGAGGAAGATGTGACACGAGTGCCCAGCAGAGCCCGTGTCATGCATAAGCTTTAAACAAATCATTTCATACACAACCCCAAAACCACTTCCTTAGGCAGACCTCTGCTCTACCATTCTTAACTATTATACTCTTTTAAAGATTCTACATTTTTTCCCCCAAGGCCATTGAAAGGGTCTTCTGCAAGCTCTTGTTTTATGTTATGGACAGTTTAGCTAAATAACAGGGGTGCTCCCAGCCTGAGCATCAGGAAAGCTGCAATCTTCTCACCAAGGGGAAGATGGAACATTCCGTTCCAAGGGTCTTTCTACATCTCCAATGGGTTTTTAGGAAGACGTCAGGCAGAAAACGATGTTCTAAGCAAGGAATCACCAAGGAGGAAACCACGCTCCCACCAAAACTGGCCAGGCGAGCTACTACATATGAACATGCAGCAGACCCCATGCTCACTTGCACTGATGATGGGGAGTTGGGTAATGAAACGTCTGCAAGCGAACAACCAAGCTCAGAGAGCACCAAGGACTCCATGATGTCATGTCTTTTCACTGGAAAGAGGGCTGTCTTCCAGAACCAGGGGACTGATTGATTGATTGATTGATTGATTGATTGATTGATTCCCTTCACTCTCTCCAAGGATGGCTGCTCAAAACAGATCCACTAATATATTCTGGCGCTGAGAACTTTTTCCACCTGGATCAACCAATATTGACCTACTCTTTCTGGTTACCTTCTGCTTAGAGGGAGCAGTTAGATAACTCTAGAGCCTGTCTGAAATGCTGAAGGAAACACAAGAGAGGCTCCTGTCATCAAGACTACAGTGTTCTTTTGTTGAGGTCTGGAAAAACCAGTAATGTGGGTGATGACCAAGCACTGAAGAAACCTTTTCCCCTAATCCTGACATTTATTTGGAGTTGGCGATCTCCTCCCAGTTAGAACCTACCAGATGAGCGCAGACCACAACTTCTATCAATCCCCAACCAACTGGTCACCCTGCCTGGGAATTCCTGGTGTCCCCATAGGCCTGGAAGATACCAGGTTGAGAAAGGTTAGTCTAAAACAGTGTTTCTCAACCTTAGCAACTTTAAGATGTGTAGACGTCAACTCCCAGAATTCCCCAGCCAGCTAGCTGGCTGGAGAATTCTGGGAGTTGACGTCCACACATCTTAAAGTTGCTAAGGTTGAGAAAAACTGATCCAAAAAGTTGTGCGACTTGACTCCTGGAATTTGCAGCCTCAAGGAATGATGGTGTTACCTTCAGTGGCTTTAAAAAGGAATTGGCCAGCCATTTATGCCAGAAGAATGGCTTATCATCAGCTAATAACTGTTACAGTTCAGAGGAAGCTCCGTGCATGAATACAGCAAGGATAAAAGAAGGGGTGACTGTTTCCAGCCTGTGGGCTCCAATGATGCTGACCCTGTTGGTGTTTCCTCCTGCTTTCCACCCAAATGTTGCCGCTCCCCATCTTACAAATTGTCGTTCTTCCATGCACACCCTCACACACTAGCAATATCAAGCAATACCACTAACCTTTCACCGCTGATCGGATCCAACATGTGGTAGGAAAGGCGCTCCAGAATAATTTCAGCTGAGACGGTCAGGAAAAAAACCCTGTGATGGAGATGCAGAACAGTTTCAGTCATCAACTCTGGAGCAAGCCGAGGTTGCTTCCAAGGACAACCCAGTTCTTCAGAGTCATTTTGCTACATAAATGTTGTTGAAAGCAGGTTTAGACCAGGCCCAGCTCAGCTTTTCATTCATTCCGCCCTGCTCTACTCTGGTGGAAGACCATCAAAAACTACTGCTTCATACAGACCTACTAGGAGCATCTCTCCAGCAGTTTCAGCATCTCTCCATCTTCTGTGGTCTGGACCTCTTCATTTTCGGCACTCAGAGACATGGTGCATCAGTGAGATCTCTCTAGGGCTGGCTCTGGATTTTATTGTCAGTTTGATTACTCTAGCCATCACTTTAACGTCCCCGTGGCTGGGTTGGCATGAAATGTTTAACCCAGTACTTCTCAACCTTGGCAGCTTTAAGATAGGTAGACTTTTTTTTTTTTGGCAGTGATCAATCAGAAACAGAATCCTGGAGCCCCGTCTGTAAACCGATTCTGGGAGTTGAAGTCCGCCTATCGTAAAGTTGCCAAGGTTGAGAAACGCTGGTTTAACCCAATGACTGAATAAACCCATTGTCCGAGTCTATACACATGGAACCCTAAACTAAGCATATGAATGAGTCAAGTCATTAAAAAAACACTCAGCAAGATCAACTCTAACCAAGTTTCTTCCATTCTGCCTGTTCAAGAGCGTCTGAATGGAGCGGGGGAGTTTTAAGACAGCAACAGAGTTGGTTAAAAAGGATTTTCTTGAGGCAGGTTTGAGAAGAAGAGGTAAGAGTGGTACTGTTGTAGGGACCAAGTATTGCAAGCAACGTTAGGAGAAAGGTGCATGCAGATATCAACAGAGAGCTAAGGAAAGGCAAGATCTAATATTGCAAAAGAGAAATCTGTTATACGGTGGTAGAGTTCACACAATATATTCAACCAGACCTAGGTCCTAGCAGTCATATTCACGTCACATCCTAACCACAGGGTTAAAGTCTTGTGCAAAACAGTTTATGGGTTGGATCGTGTGAATCCAGCCATGTGGGTTTATCTGGCCAACAGGTCGTGCTTGTTGTAAGAATGCAGACAGTGCTCTGATTGTTTTTGAACTCGTGCCCAATTCATGGGAATCAATTTATATTTGGAGCGGGAGGGGGAGGAGACAGGGGGGAGCTATCTCGGAATGTGAGCTGTCTTCCCACTCCATTTTCTCTGCTTCGCTTTTATTCTGTGGTTTTTATTTTTTACTCTGGCGCTATGCCTCTCAGACTGGTTAGCATAAGCAATAGACATTCACCAAAGGAAACATTTTACATCTGCTGGAGAGGATCCAGCCAGATGAAAGAGGGAGGTTTTTTTTTACTGTGCCAAGCATATAAGAGACGACGATGCGCCTTTGTAGAACTTAAAGTTACGAAAATCATCCTGTTTGCTCTTCAAATGTTTACAGATAATGACTTCCATTCCCATTGCAGGTGTTGGTTTTTGTTTTTTTTTTAAAAAAAACCAAAACGAAACAGTAACAGCCTGGCATGAAAACGCTGAGGAATCCAATGATTTCTAAAGACAGGAGGAGAATATACACTCTCCAACTGTCTTTTATCCCTTACACTCCAAACATTTTGTTTCTGCTTTGTTTCTGTTGCCCAACAACTATAAGGAAACACGATTGTCAGAATGAATAACTTGTGACGATGTGTCTGGAGATGGATATTCTAGCAGAGGCAGAGAAAGGGAAGGAAAGGGGGGAGATGCCTGCTTATACAGCCCTGATAATTGATACTCTTTCCCCATTATATCTCCAAATAAACAAAACAAAACACAAAAAGTGGAAAAGGCATATCAAGCAGGCTTGTCGGGAATGTGAGAAAAGGGGAGGGGGGAAATGTAGCAGAAAACAGTGAGGGAAGAGCTTGAAAACACGCTCTCCGCTTTGCAAAGCCACCAACAAAACGCATCTTGGACGCGTCTTGTCAGAAACCTCCTTTTTTTCTTCCAGTATGTTTATATTTTGGTGTCTGTCTTATTATCCAGTGTGGTGTCAGCATTCAAGGCAAGCAGGTGGAGAGATGTCGCACAACAGCAAAGGGGTATTCCATACTCTGTCTGAAATGACAAGGACCAGATTGTCTTCTCTCCCGGCACCACCCACCACCAGATGAAAGCACGCCAAGGGAAAAACAACAGGTCACCCTCCTTTCTGTTTCCAAGGCAGATCATGTTTGTGAAGGGGGTTGCAAATTTGGTGATGAACTGGGCCTCTTGGGGGAATAGCTTTGGTTTATTTTAAAGATGTTCCTCACCGTTCTTTAGAGGAGAAGACGGTAGAGAGGAACGAGAATCAGAATTTTAAACACGCCAGCAGGGTACTCTGGTTGCAGAAGAAGACATTGTGTCCTTACTCATGACACATTGTCCTGGAAAGCCAAAATGAAAAAAAAATGGGGCAATCACTGGGGAAGAGAAAGAGAGACAGAGGGAGCAAGGAAGAGCAGGAACATGTTGGTGGTCAACAACATGTATGAGCTAATTGGTTTTTTTAAAAACTAGGTAAATAACAAAGAATAGTCAACCACGACATCAGGCTCAGGTGACAAGCCGGTTGGCCAGTTCCTGCCGCAACCAACGGATCAACGTTTGATTGATCCAAAAAGCAGACCCTGCACTCACGGGAAAACGCTAGGAAGGAAAAAAAGCTCAGTCACCAGGCTGCAACCAGAATGAAATCCGATCTCAACCGACTGCCTCTGATCCTTGTAGGCTCCCAAGGCCCATCACCCAACCCAACGTGACTTCAGTTGAGAGCATGGATCAAGGAGAACGTCAACTTTTTAAGTATGCAGCTCTTCAGTTTTACCTGCACCTAATTTATTGTTTTATACGCATAACCGATCCCAGTTTTAGCAGACTCTGGGTGTCTGCTACATACAGGAAATAACAAGAAGAAGAAGCAGCAATGATAGATATTTAAATTATCCAAAGCCTAAGCATTGTAGATGCCCATAAAACTAAACTAGTAATCTCATGGCTGAACGCACCCCATTATAAGATCTGGAATTGTCCAGAAATAAAGAGGTGACAGTTTCAGATGGCTTAATGTTGGGAACAAGGGACACAAACATATAGTCACAATGTAAAAAACAATAAATCTGAGCTGGGGATTACATCTCAAGGCCTCTTAATCTCTACACCAAAATGGTGGCAGATCCAGATGCACATGGTCCCAGCAATTTGCAAGAGAGAATGGTGTAGGATCAAAACCATGAAAATCCAGTCAAGGGAACTAAGTTAGGCACAGCTATCTAACAAAATGAAGGTGAAGAAAACAGGAATTTGGAAACAGGACCTTGGATAGCGCCTTGTAGGCCCCACTGGTGAACATTTGTCCATTTGTGGCTTTATTTGCACAGCATGCTCAGTTGTAAACTTGGTTTAAGAGCAGCCCTGTTCACATAGCATGGTAAACCAAAACAATCAACCCATATTGTGACTTAGTGTGATCTCTCCAACTTGGGTGAAGGGGTCTCAAAAATGAAGTTCCAGCTACACAAAAGAAGGTCACCTCTACGTTAATGGGATCTGAACTGGCAGTGATCGATCAGGAAGAGAATCCTGGAGTCAAGTTTGTAAACTAGTGTTTCCCAAAGCTGGCTAAATTACCCAAATTTGGGTAAAAGTGGTTTGTCTTTGGGGAAAGACACATGAACCCATCAAGCTGACTTAAAGTGTTTTACCTACGTTGGGTAAAAAGGACTTTCCAATAAGCGGTTTTGGGTAACAAGGGAAAAGGTTTAGGAGGCATTGCTGTAAACTGTTGTTTAAAAAAAGAAAAGAAAAATGGGGTTATACTAAAGAGGATTCATTTCATACAGGGCAGATTAGTTCACTTCACCTGCCGGCTGGAAAAACACCAAGGGTCTTCTTCCCATTTGGGAACTAAGAGCAAACTGGAGAACATGATTTGAAGCAGAAGTCCAAGTCTCTTCCAGAAACTATTGCCCATCTAGCAAAACTTGTCAAAAAGGGGTCTCAGGAGGAGGATTTTCAAGTAAAGGGAGTGTAGTTGGCATTCACACAAGATGTGTATCCTCATTTTTGAATAAATATATTTTTTGAACTTGCAGTCATTCAGTTCACTTAATGAACATGACAAAGTGATTCCACTTTGAAGGACTGACATCCAGAAAACCATCAGATCATTCCTGGAAAGGTCAGGTCATCACCATGCTCCAGAAGAGAACTTTGTTCTAAAAGTTTTGGGAATAACAGGTTTTCTAGAGAGCTACCCTGAATCACAAACATACAGGCTGGGTTCTCATGAACCCCCAAAGAAGAAAGAAACCCTGAGTTAAAAATAAGCAAGCATAGCATGTTAATCAAATGCAATGGCTGGGTTAACTGAGCTGGTTAAGTGTGTTGTGTGAATCCAGCCAAACAGAACCAGACAGGAGTTCCAAGCAAAAGCAAATCACTGGCAAAGGGATTTGAACTAGCAGCTAACAATAGAGCCAAGATTGTAGGGAGATCATATTAGGAGGCAGCTGATATGTTGTGGAGATACTCTGCGTATGGACCTAACATCTTGATGTTGTTGTTTATTCGTTCAGTCGCTTCCGACTCTTCGTGACTTCGTGGACCAGCCCACGCCAGAGCTTCCTGTTGGTCGTCAACACCCCCAGCTCCCCCAGGGACGAGTCCGTCACTTCTAGAATATCATCCATCCACCTTGCCCTTGGTCGGCCCCTCTTCCTTTTGCCTTCCACTCTCCCTAGCATCAGCATCTTCTCCAGGGTGTCCTGTCTTCTCATTATGTGGCCAAAGTATTTCAGTTTTGCCTTTAAGTCTGGCTTTATTTCCTGGAGTACGGACTGGTTTGATCTTCTTGCAGTCCAAGGCACTCTCAGAATTTTCCTCCAACACCACAGTTCAAAAGCATCGATCTTCCTTCTCTCAGCCTTCCTTATGGTCCAGCTCTCACAGCCATATGTTACTACGGGGAACACCATTGCTTTAACCATGCGGACCTTTGTTGTCAGTGTGATGTCTCTGCTCTTAACTATTTTATTGAGATTGGTCATTGCTCTTATACACATATATACACAGAGAGAGAGTCTTTCCCTAGATCCGTTCGTTGAAGCTAGATCACCCTCTCTTGGGGATGTGGATATATTATTGTGGATTCCTGGGCTTAGAAAGGGGGTTCAAAGACCCCAAAGCTTCTGATACTTAGTGAATGAGGGTCAGCTCTGGGGATTAAAGGAAGATTTGTCATAGCAGCCTCTAATGCCCCAAGACACCCTAGTTGACGTACCTGGCAGTGGCAATAACTGCATTTCCCAAAATGCCTTGCCACATTCCCTAACCTGGTACTCATGGGGGGCATTATGGGAAGAGGCAGCAAATTGATATGATAGCTCGAAGCAGCCTCAGAGTTCTGGAAACTGGAAAGAGGTGGAACAAGCAGTGAGCAGCCCTGATTCCAGGAATGTTAAAAGCCACTTTCCACTCACTGCTTCTTTTCTTTTTTTACAAGAAGATGACAATGCATATTTTACAACGAATGGCAATGCAATAGAAAAGCCATTCGTCGGATGCTCCCTTTGCTTAAAAACACAAAACAAAACTTTGGTTTCCATGGACCTGTTTCCCACTCGTAACTCTTCTGCTCCACGTTCTTTGCAAGAGAGGCCAACCCTGGTGTAAAATCTAATGTGTAAATTGATCATTCTGTAGCTTCTCTCGGCTGGGCTTAAGCTTTCTTCAGAGGCACATCTGGTTGGAACAGATCTCCTGGTCTTAACTCCTTGACGGCCAAGTGATACTTCCTGCAGAACATCCATGGGTCTGAGAAGAAGATTCAAGAGAGAGAGTTGGGTTCTAGTCTTTCTCCTTGGAATACCAGCACTTGGTTGGTATCCCAAGACAGTGGGCAGCTTCTTTTAGCCCCCAGAATTATGCTGCTTAACTCCCCCCTTATTTTTGCCCTAAATATAAGCCTTTGGGATGTTTTTAAGCCCCCTGGCCCAGTGAAGGGAAGTGTCAAAGAGAAGGAAAGCTCACAAGATTTCAAAAACTGGGAGGAAAGAGTGATGGTGGGTCTGGTTAAGGTGGCGCCAACCTGTCCAAAAGTGGGGTGACCAATCTGTTTTTTCTGGGAAGTGGCTTGATCTAAAGAGAAAATAAAATCTGCACCTTGGTAGCAACCAGGACAATGAGGTTTCCCCCAAGCTCAGCCAGGTTAGCCAAAAACCTAGCAACACCACATCCTGGTTTTAATTTGGTTAGTTTTTTTGTAGCTTCGTGCACTCTCTCCTTTAGACCTTTACGGTGCACGGTATTGTGTCAACACAGCGAAAGCTTCAACTCCGTCGTCAGGTTAACGGCGTTTTTGACCTCAGCCAATATATTTAGCAGGGGCCGAAGTACCACAACAGCTACATCCTGGAAGATTGGTGTTCTTTCTAAAATGGAGTCTAACTTCAGCACGACGTGATGGGAAAGGTGGGAAGTGTTGCAAGGCTAGTCACCAACACCCAAAGCGCAAGGCCACAGAGGACACAGGCAGGAAGAGTGGATGAGCCTAAACAGGAAGGAAAGAGACCTGGTGGTCCCCAAATGAAGAAGGATTGGGATTTTTCAAATCTTCCACCACCACCACCCTTGCTTGATCCGAGAAAACTTGGAAGCTTATCCCCAGTAGGAACATCACCAACACAAGCCAAGGGGGAAGCTCTCCCCCCTTATTCCAGATTCACGCAGAGCAAATATTTTAAGGGCCTTGAAAGGCCTCTGCTGAGAATACCTTTCCAGGCATTGCTTGTGACCCCGTCTCTCTCCTCCTTTTTTCAACTTGGCGAGCTAGCTCCACCAGCTTCGGAGACGGGCGTCACACTGCCCTCTCTCATTTTTATTCACGGCTCGCTCTCCTCACACTCGTTTGTTATTCCATCATTGGCAAACTCACCTGGGAGGTTGTTCTGATGGCACTTCAGGGGCACGGAAGAAGGAAGCCACAGCTGGAGCTGTTTCGGAGGCTGTTTAGTCCCCTCCTCCCCAAAACCCCCCTTCCTTCCACTGCAAGTTTCATCACAGGCGCAGCCTTGGAGAGGCTCAACCCCACGTGGCTGGAGAGACCAAGAAGCAGAACTTGATGGAGCCCTCTTGCTTTGATGGGCTAGCCCAAGGCATCGCGCTGTTCCCAATGGCCAGGCCGTGACGACGGAAAATGGGATGTTGGGATCCTTGGGGGCCACAGAAGGCCTACCCAGCCATATTGAAAATGGGTGGCGTTGCTGCAAAGGACGGGAGATACACCTGTCTCTCTTTGTGTGGGTGTGCCCAAAGCTTCCCTTTGCTTTGCTTTTCCAGCAGAAAGGGGAAATGGATGGCTCCACCATGAAGCTCAACAAACTTCTTGTCCCAGGTGGCAGATCGGGAAGGGTAGGAGGATGAGCTTAAGGCACATCCTGCTCCAGGTCACAGCGGGGCTGGGCTCACCTAACATTCACACAATATGTGATACTCCAATAAATAAACTCTATCCTGGCTTAATGCGGTGGCCTGGAGCTAAGTGGATGGCTGGGTTTCCAGAATCACAAACTATCCAGCTGCATTTCAGCAGAGAGTAGCATGTTGGGTGAAGCTAGTCCCTGTGTCATGTCTTGGGGGGAAAACTCCCCTTGCACATGAAGAAGTAAGAGAACAACCAACTCTTGATCACCTTTGCTATTTATAAGCCATGTTTGTGGACTGTTTTGGTTTTCCTCTAAAGGAAGAATTCCTGTATGCAAAATATTTGGTCTTTGCACTGATTGTCAATCGGTTTCTGGGTCCAATTCGACATCAGGGCTGATGTGACCCTACATGGCTTGGCTCCTGTGTACCTTTAGGACGATTTCTTCTGACTTTTATCCCAAGGCTTCCCATTCCTCGGAAGGTGGAAAGGATGGTGGGCTGGAGCTGGTTCTCCCTGGTGGTTTATGAGCTCCTCAACTTGCTAGCCTTTTGTAAGGGTGTTAAGACCATCCTGCCCCATAAGGACTTGACTTATAATGTCAGTTCTGGACTTCGATACAATACAATTGTATTAGACCGTAGATTTACTGACTGTATGTTTTGTTGACCTTCTTTGATCGTTTGGGGATTGTTTCATAAGCTGAAACAAGATGTTCCCGGGCTCAAATCCACTTTCCAGAAAGAGAAACCAAAACAAGCATCCAGGTTGGGCCCTTATATATCATATATCATATATCATATATCATATATCATATATCATATATCATATATCATATATCATATATCATATATCATATATCATATATCATATATCATATATCAGCCAGAGATGGAGGAACTGTTGACAGGCAGCTTTACCTCCAAATCTGGAAGAACTTCCATGAGTACATTGTAGCTGTTTTACCCAACTTGCTGAACTGTGGTTGAATTTACCCATTTTTCTGATACAGAAGCCTAAAGCCACCAAACCTAGAATGCCAAGCCAAAAGCTAATCATGGCTAGCATTGTCAACCTCAGCATGTTGTATATATGGACCCATCCAAATCTTGATCTGCGTAAACTTAGCCAGGGCCTGCCCAAGATAAATTGTTCCTCTCTACCCTGAGACTTTCCCTTTTGCTGGAACTGTCTTGTTCTTAATTGTTGTCAACTACTCCAGAATATATTTTCAGCTAAAGAACTGCTTCAGACACATTTTGCCACTTCCACCCAGTCAGCCTGGGTAAAAGTGGCCTATTAGATGGCTCAAATAAACTGGACACTGTACAGGTTTTATTTCCTTGAACCTTCTCTAGGAAGGCAGAGGAACTGCAAGAAAAAATGGAATGTAATCCTATCTGTCATTCTGAAACAAAAGCAGTCCTGTGCTGCACCCCTAACAATCGGGTACAGAAACTTTCATAAGGGCAAGATCTATGTCCTTGAATAATACATTTTTTAGAGGAAAAAAAGACACACCAAAATCCAGGGAGGGGAAAAAAGAATCAATGATATGTCATTTTACATGCATGTCAGAAGTAACCAGTTTCTTAATAGAGAATAAATTCCCACTATTTAAATACTGTCAAATTGAACCTTTCCAGTTTAATAGGGTTCGCTTCTGGGGAAACGCAAAATAAATCTGATTAAATATTTATATTTCAGAGTATTAATTAAGAGGATGGAGGGAAACAGAGACTCGTGCGGGCTGGTGGAGGGGCGGCACGAAACAGTCCATCAAGAGAACCCCAATATGTTCAGCGTGTCCCCTGGAAGCTAGGAAAGAAATTCCACAATCAAGTGTGTAAATGTTCCAAAAAAGGATACTGAATATTTTATGAATATTTGTCATAAGACAGAAATAATAACCACTGTGCACAGCTATTAGAATTAATATTTATGCAACCTAGCATGAAATATTCATGGGGACAGAGAAAGGGGAGCCCCCCCACCCCCAGTAAGACAAGAAATAATTTACATTGGGTTCGGTTTACCCGCCAGCTTGATGTTTAAAGATGGGTTGACAAGGCTGCGTATGAATACGTCAGTCACTTTCCACAGTGGGTGGGGTGAAGGGAAGGAACGAAAAAGAAAAATGGGTGGGTGGGTGGGTGGGAAGAAAGGGTCCAAGCAGTTGACAGCTCGCAGATTGAGTTTCTGACAGCCCTTTTTTAAAAAAAAAGCCTAAATGTCCCTCCCCACCACTTTCTCCTTTTTCCATTGCTAGGGGCAATTCTGTCTTGCCAACCGTTCACTGGCGCGCCCCTTCCATCTGCTGAAATTAACGAATTAATGAGCGCCGTTACATTTTGCAGCGGGGGCCCCAGGAATGTTTACTGGTGATTAAATTATAATGTGGCCGAGCTGTATAATTCATGAGCCAATTAAAGGAAGTGTTAGTTGATTTGATGGGAAGCACAAATACAAAAAGCATTTAACTAATAGGGAACCCCATCCCGCCGGCCCACTTCGGCTTTCTCACATTACGCACCTAATTGCTCAACTTTATAGGGCTGTGACTGATAGCCATGCATATTTCATTGTTCCCAAATACTTCGGTTGTTCGCATCCATGTCTCTGCTGTAATATGTCAGAGCCTGGCCAAACTTCCATGTCGCTAAGGAGTTTCCCCTTGAAGGACCAGAAGGTTGGAGGTTGGATCCACCAGACAGAAAGAATGGGGTACCCAACTGGATGACATTGAGTTCAAAATTTTGGGATTAGTAAACATGGCGCACAGCCATCTTCCCCACAATTGGGTTTTGCTGCCACTTCCCCGCACAGCGTACGCTCAGACAAATTGCAGTCCACTAAAATTTTCTACATTCTATGCAGCCAGAACAGAACACAATCAAGCATCATGGTTCAGAGCGCCAAACAGTCAGGGCTGGACTCAGAGCCTGCGTTAAGCCACTGGGGGATGAACCAGGATCTGTTGATCAAAGCTGGGCTGAGTCAACACGCTAACGCCAAACCCAAAGAGGTCCTATTACGGTTTAGCATGGGGAATTCGAGTTGAAGTTCAAGGCCACCAGCTTCTACCAAGAGAACACGCAGATAGGTGGGTTGCCAAGAATGGGCAATCCAGAAAGTGTGCGTGCCCACACACACACTCCCTGTTGGCAGATTGCTGCACCCATTAAATGCCACTCCTGACCATCTCCAAGGCTAATCAACGAAGACAAATCTCAACAGAAAGCAGATATAATTTTGTAAGGGCAAGAAGAAGAGGGTATTTCGGAATGGGCCTGCCCATTTCAAGGGAAGAGACCCTTCTCATGAATGCTGAGAACCTCTTCTCTGCCTCTTTGATCCTGTTCTCAAAAGGGTAGAACTAAAAATATAAGCGCTCCCGAGGAAAGTATCTGCCCCCCAGCCGTTTTTTGCTGTTTTCTTACATCTTCTGGAATTCAGTGTTCCTTAGTAGAAGGGCTCCAAATTTCATCCTTTTCCTTTTTTTTTTACTACTACGAAATTCCTTCCCTTCCATTTCCCCCTCCTTCCTTCCTTCCTTCCTTCCTTTTCCTCCAGGGAGGAAAAAAATGCAAATATTTGCTTTTTCTTGATGACCCTCTTGCTTATCTTCTGCTTCTTGGGTACCATTCCCTCCTGAAGCCATTGAGTGTTTGTGTAACAAACAGAATGAAACCAGGACATCATCTGACATGATAATGGCTTTGAAAATCAAAGCCCCACAGCCAATTAGCTTTGCCTCTGAAAAAGAAATCACTGGGAACAAACGAGAGCTCATTTTGACACTCCATTCAACAAATCTGACCATTCTATGCAAGGAATGCTGAGAATGCCCAGAAGGATGGGCTGATTTTTTTTTTAAACACTGTTGACCATTTTGGGTGGGGTGAGGAGGAAGGGAGGACAATTTTTCTTTATTTTCCTAACACCATTGGCAATTTTGGTTTGCCCTGTCCTTTTCTTGGCTGTTTCTAGATACTGCCTTCCTTCTTTTGAAACAGATGGAAACGAAATGTTTGCACTTGCAAATGTTTTTGGCTTGCAAGCAGAGAAACTTCAGGAGTTGGAAGAATGGAAAAGCCCTCCGCAGGACTTTTGGACCAAACGTAGCCAGCTGGTTAAGAAATAGCAAGGCAAGGCAAGGAGACATTGTCCGTGAAACAGAAAACTTGCCAAGAGCCATCGCACCAAAATCTAGAAGGGAATTTGTCTTCAGGATGTTAAATATCCTGAAGACAATATTCTTATTGGGCTGTGGGGGATGACAGCACCAGATTTTTAAAGTTTTGGGGGTTTTAAAGACTTTACTATTTGGATTTTATGGAGTTTTTAATATACCACTGACAGCTGCATAATCATGTGAGCAGGCAACATACGGACAATTGTAAATTTATTATTATTTCTTATCATTCCTAAATGCTCCTTACTTACTCCTTCCAAAAGATTGGTGAACTAGGATAATATTCTCTCTATATTAGTTTGTTCAAGGCATACATAGCTCTAACAGTTTCAGAACTGTGGATCTAGTTTGGAAACACCTTTTGTCATATTCCTGTCAAAAAAATCTTCTCTCCCCTTCCTTAGGGTAGGAAGGATCCATCTTTTTACAACATAGTCCTTCCAGTTTAGCAAAGGGAAGAATCTGGCTGTAAACTGCACAATCGGCTCATGTTTTCCTGAGATCCTCATGTTACCAGCACACTCTTTGCCCCTAAAATAAATGAATAACCAGGAAGGGGTGGGGGGGACATGGCTCAGACTAGAGGATGCATTTAGAGAAGACCCTCAGAAGATCACCATCTCTGGCAAACCACCACCACCCCGCATTTATTTCTTGCACAGGTTCTGAAAATTCCACAAATGCACTGAAGCTTCTCCCATCTCTGTGTCAGGTTAGCAAGGAAGTGGCAGTTTATGGCTAAGTCTCTGTGACTTAGCCTCTAAATTAGCATCATCATACATAAAAAGAAAGGAACACTGAAGGGCGAAGCAGCAGCCATCATTTCTCTATGAAAAAAACAAAAAACAAAAAACCAATGGATGATTCAGTGCGGACCTTTCAGATGGAATTGGCTTGGCTGTGCTGATGGTGTCCCCCCCTCCCCTTTGAATGACTAGCTCTTCAAAATGAGATCCGTTGGGATACCAAGCATGACAAAAGGGACTGAGACATCTCCTCCAGCTGATGGGAAGGAAAGTCATGAAAAGGTCCTCAGTGGGTGAAGATAGTGGGTTTTCTTCCTCCCCATTGTATGCATTTTCTAAAAGGCCCATCACAGAGGTCAAACTTTCAACCCCTTCACTCTGGCTGATTATATTTTCTCTTCATGGTTTCTGATGCCACCTTGGGACAAGGACTGGATGGAGGTCTTAACGATGCTACACATAACCACGTGGTTGCCACACTTGCCAGGATCAGTAGCGACTTAGCCCTGGGTGTGCAACCCTTCTCAGCCCATGTTGACTAAAGGCCTCACATTCTCACAACATGCTAAGCTTGGCTACACTTAGTTAGGTTTTCTCTGGCTTAGCTGTTCGTAATGGTTGCCTATTCTAAAACACTATCAGACTCATGAACAGGAATTCAAAGATATCTGATTTATTAAAGAATAGTATGCAGGATCACAGAGAAAGCTGAGAATGATAAAAGCGCGCCAAATTCAAACTAAAAACCCTCGGTGCAAATGAGATCCCTCCCCCCGTAGAACCTTCCCAAGCTCACAATCCCAGGCGCTCCTAACGGCTTCTGATGGTCTGCGGGAAAAGGCCTTGAACAGAGAACATAACCCAAACACATTCCATTGTACTGATTTCACATACAGAGCTTGGTACAAGGTCTCACAGCAGCTCCTTCCCAAACAGAAACACGCATCAGCGCCATGGCATGTGAAACGTTACGATGTATAAACTACATTGGATCAGTGAACATGACACTGTTGGGTTAAACTAGGTGATGGACCAACATTTTCTACAAATCCAGACAAGGGATCAATCCAGTCACTGGACCGAGGATGTTGTATGAATGCATACATGCCTACACGCACATTTCTGGTTCCTGTAACATCTTTGTAGCCCACAGAGCTCATGCCTAATCTGATGACAGATTTCTTTGAAGACAGACTTCCCAAAGGGCTGTAAATCGAGCTACATCATGTTTCATGACACCTGCTGGATGTCAGATAGAAGGAAAAATCCTGCTTCTTGGTGTGGCCAGTTGGCTAAACAGCAACTTAAGAATCTTGAAACTGAAGGAAGGTTCACAACCTGTCATCGCTCTGGGGAGAGAAGTTGGGGGGAAACACCCAGAAGCCCTTTTGTACTACGGTAAGTGTTGCAAATTCTTGGTGTGGTTAACGGAGTAGCAGGGTGTGCTCGAATGAAATCTGGGCTGGTGCAGATCTCTGTCCCAACCGGCTGCTAGGACAGAGGCTCACTGCTCCCAGAGAAGAAGAACATGGTGGGAATCTTATTTGCAACCTGGTGCCGCTTCTGTTGGCTCAAGAGCTGCACCAGATTTTGAGGGCTGCATTCCAAAAATGGGGCCATTTGGGGAGGGGGCCCCAGGAGTGTAAAGGGGTGGACCTGGGTGCCTTAAGCATCTGCAAGACATAAAACCACCAGAAGGCTTTTAAAAAGAGGGTTGTTTTTTTAAAAAAAGTACATCTCTCCCCCATCGCCTTTGCAGTTCAAGAAACAAGGGAGGGTCCCTTCTGAGACATTTGCCAGGTCCCCATTCCTTCTGTGGGTTCAGCTGCATGCTGTCCAACTGTTTCCCTGACTGTGACTCTTCCCATGTCTCCCAAGGTCATTCCCACATACCATTACATTCCCAGTGGCCAACCAGATGCCTTGAGGTACTCCCAACCAGATGGAGAATTCCCTCATGGAATTCTTCTGGATTTTTGGGTGGGCGGGGGCCTCTACCAAAGCCCTCCATCCATCCCTTTCTGTTATGCATTTATGTTCTTAACCAAAGGCACTTGGACCTCTGAAGTATTAAAGCTCTTCAACAGAGAAAAACCAGCTATTCTTCAGGCATTTCGGCATTTCCAGTGTTTCAGCATGCTCCCTTATTTGCATTCTTGACTGAGACTCACTGGCCACTGTAGAACCCACAGCTAAACTGCTGAGAAATGGGAGTTGTAGGTGAACCCGGAGAGATTTAGCCCCTCATGTGGAACCCCTTGAATTCTTCTACGCGAGTGAGCATACTTGGGACAGTTGGCCATGATCAACTACCCAATTCTGGAACCGTGCTGGACGATGGATTCTAAACACAGCCCGCAAACATCCAAAACAAAACCTTCAAAAATCCACAGAATCGGGTTATAAAGACCGGTTTGCCTTCTCCGGCAAAATACCAGTGCTGAAAATCCACCGGGTGCAAGACGAACCGTTTGCAAACCAAACCATCCCATTCCTTGCCCCACAATTGACCATTAATCTGATTGGGAATGAAGCAGGCCTGCTTGCTCATTCTCTTTCTCTCTTTGCCAAACGCTATTCCTTCTAGGTAATCAGATCGCCGTTAATTAATAAAACTGTCAGGTTAATTGTCCCAGTCTGGACATCCTTATCCAGTCTGTAATACTAACCCCCCAGCATTTTCTCTCCCCCTCCCCCCCCCGCAGCCCCACCACCCTCCGCCCTATAGCTTCCAGCTCAATTAACTTAATGCTATGCAAATGAGAGGCTCTCCTCACCGTTAGCTTCTAGCCCGCGAATGTTAATAGCATAATTGGGCCTTCAGTAAGGTAATTAGACACGATTTCTTCCATTAGTCTTACAAGCCTAATTATTGTTGATGGGAGAGAGGGGACTTCATCCCGCCACCGCAGGCAAGGCAGGGCATCTGGGTTAAAGCAAATATAGACAAAACATTGACAACTCAAAACAACTGCCAAGATCTATAGCAGGGTCAGACCGGTGGAGGGGATGGGGGGTGGGGGGGAAGGAAGCATTGCTAAAAGCAGCATGAACCACCTCCTAGGAGCTGTGAGACCAGGGATGGTGGACACAGGGAATTCGGCAGTCCCTACCAATGGCGGGAAAGGATACTCATTTTACTGCACACCAATCCAGACATGAATGGGACCTGCAAGGATGCTTTTCTGCATTTGTTCTCCTGCTTTTTTAAGGGCCCGCAAGGTCAACAGTGAGGGTGGGATCCTCAGAGACTAGCAGCTGGCACAAAAGACGGAGGCTCAAAATTCAAGGCCAAAGGTTCCTTGTGAGCAACAGGAGAGAAAGGCCTTGGACTCATGCAGAACAAAGGCATTCCTGGTTGGCTTTGTTTCAAGGTGGTCACTTAAGGGTGAAGGAAGAATTCTTTCCTCGGGGCGGTTGCGCAACAGGCAGGGACTGGAGAATTTTCCCTATCTCTTGGAAAGCACGGTGATGTATAAATCCAGAATCACCTTCTGCCCAAATCTGAGCATTTTATAGATATATGGATTTGGGGGGTGAGGAAAGAAAAGAGGGAGAAGTCATCTTTTCTCCTCTACTTCTCCTGAAGCATCCGAAGTCATGCAAGAGATGAACTTCAACCTTACCACATCCTCATCCGTCGGTCCTAATTCCCCCTTTTCGAGAATGATGTAGTTTTCTCTCCCAACGTCAGTTCCTTCTCAGTCAGGACTAGAACGGCCTCATCTGTCCAATACTTTGGTTTCTTCTGAGATTATAAGCTTGTTGACTTGCCACTGCATGTTCTTAACAAGATATTTCTCCAGGAAAGTGGGTAAGTGTTGCCAAATTTGGCTAGCTCAGGAACTCACAGCTGGTCTCTCTGCCAATCCTCAAACCTCCATATCTGCTTCCAGTGTCTGGAATAGGGCATTTGCTATGGCATTGTGGGTTGTAGGCATTTTAATGCATACATTCTCCATCTCGTTCCTCCGTGATCAGCACCTGCAGACTGTCTTTTGCAAAGGAAAGCTACTTCATGAAAGGACAATCTGATGTTTTTACATACAACAACGGCAGCAAGACTATTATATGCTCAAAAGTGGAAAGGTTCGACACTACCCCCAATGGAGGAATGGCTGGTGAAGATGATGGAACTTGCTGAGATGGCCAGATTGACTTCCTTGATCAGAGAAAAGACAATATCTACCTTTATAGTCGACTGGAAACCCCTTATGAAATGGAAAAAATGCACTGAAGACTTGTGGTTTTGACGATCAGGAAAAAAAAAAGGATAATAGAAAAAAGTGAGCTTTTTTGGTAATCATAGAGTAGGAGATAATTTTGTAATCATCCTTATATTTGCTGCAGAGAAAATCAGAAGCTTCTTCTTTCTATTTCTTTTTATTTTTTCTCATTGCATTTTTGTGTTTTGTTTTTTTTCCTTCCTTCCTTCCTTCCTTCCTTCCTTCCTTCCTTCCTTCCTTCCTTCCTTCCTTCCTTCCTTCCCTCCCTCCCTCCCTCCCTCCCTCGCTCCCTCCCTCTATTTTGTATTAATTTGTGTTAGCTTTTACATTCTCTTTAAAACTTTTAATAACATTTGTTTTTTAAAAATGGGACAATCTGATGTTAATTAATCCAGCCACCCAAAGACTGTCTAGGGTATCCTCTTCTCCTTTTTAACCCCCTCACCTACAGCCCTTCCACAGCCTTTCAACAACCTCCTGAGCACCGTGGACTTCAGAACTTCCCACATCTAACCAGAAAGGATTTTAATTAAGTCACGTACTTTCATTTCCACATTTCTTTCAATTGGTCACAGAAGAGAGCAGGTAAATGTTAAGAGGAGGAAGGGACGGAGGATTTGAAGTTAGGTGATCTTTAACCAAAATCTTTCTCCCCACACAAACCAGAACATCTGCGGAATATATATGCGGCAATAAGTATGCCAGCCCACGTCTGGCAAACTCACATATAATGGCACCCTGCGAAGGTCACCAAGGTTCTATTAGCTCAATTAATGGAGGAGTAAGATAAGGCTAATGCCTAGCTCTTCAAATGGCTAAAGAAAAGAGCTGGTAGTAATAGAGTTATTAACCTCTCCCAACCGTTGAATTTTGCTGCTGGTTCATACTCCATCTCCTAGTTCAGGTCTCCATTAATAGGCAGCTGATTATCTTTAATCCACCCTGAAAACTAGCAGCGGAGATAAGAAAGCCCAAATAATATCCAAGCGGGAGAAAATAAAATCCCCCATTTTCATTCTTGAATTGCAGCTCTCCAGCCACCCACCCCCCACTTTGATTTTCTTTTTCTTTTTCTTGTTTTTTTTGGGGGGTGCCTTGATATTTAAACATCCATCCTGGACCCAAGTGCAGGAAAAGAAAGGGGTCTTTCCTGGAAAACCCGGAAAACACTGGCCACAGGTAGCTTCCTTTTAATACGGATTCCAAAAGCTCGTTTTTTGTGAACTAAGTATACGTTTCAAAACTTACTGGAATTTTCTCACCTGAAAAACCTAGAGTGCGGGCTCTTTTTCAAAAGAACCTTATAGCCCTGATCAGCCAATGCTGATTCGGATGTTAAGCACGGGTAAGGAGAAAACGCATCTCACCAGTGTTACTCAGAAGCAAAGCCACCCACATTTGCACTGAAAGCTGCAGTGAATATTTGCCTCCCCGCTCCCCACGTAGGTGAGTTACTACTGGCATCAAATTAGCTGGTGGAATTCGCAAGGCTGGGGTGATGTCAACTCTTTGCCCAAAGGGCTATTTTTCTTTTTTAAAGAGAAGACTTAGTCAAAATTATGGCAGACACGTTGGAGGACCAGGAGCGCCAACAGGAACATCCATCAATGGAGACTTGACGTGGAGGGTTGCCAAGAGGGACCTGGTTGGTCAGTATGGGAAACTGAAGGTTGGAATCAATGAACGTTTTGGTATGAGCCAACTCTTACATCCATACTGAAAGAAGACTAAGCTCCATCTCTCTTTATATTCCAAGCAAGATGCTTACACAGTAAGATGCTCATAATTAGGAACTGACTGGGAAATGCTATACTTATTAACCCAGTGCATCAGTGATGGGCAAAGCAGATATCCAAGAGTATCTATCTCAGTCATGGAATAATGCCACCACCCCACAGGTCCTCTTCCATGACGAAGGGTGAACCAAGACTGGGTTTGCATGGAAGGATTTTAAGCGCCCTTCCAATTCTGGCATTTCTACTTTTTTGAGCTCAGAACACTTTCATGCCAAGCACACACCTTTTGCATCCCACCACGAGGCCTGACTTCCATACTTCTAATAGAAACATTCAGTAGATCAGGCAAACCTGAAAAATCCCCACCAAGGAACAATTTTCTGGAGGCCTTCTCAGAAGTTCCTGGTAATTTCCACAGGGCCTGTTCCCGAGGTGGTGTGCATAGCACTGCAGTCTAGATCGAACTAGGATGCCCTGGACTGATTCCTACGAATAGGTTCTTAGACACCATCATTTATGTAGACCGGAAGGAGACATTTTTGGTTCTGACTGTTGGCGACCAGCGGAAGTCAAAAAGCCCTCTGAATCTGGGCCCTAAAAGGCAAGACTATCGCCAAGCCAACAGCCTTTCTTTCCTTTATTATTTCTTTCCAAGACCTTGAAGCTGGAAGAAAGAGCTCCCCAAGTATTGCCCCATTTACATCCAGTCTCCAACTTCTTAGGAGCAGCATATTTCTTCTGGTTATGGCAGATCTTCTGCCTGGACTACAATCGGTAGGCAGAAAAGGGTGTTTCAAGTGGGTATGAATCCCACAATTACCCCATGTTTCCAGTGGTGTTTGCAGGTGTTTAAGAAGTCAGCACAGGCCTTTCTTTAAACCAGATTGCTTCCATCAGCTGGCTCCAGGATTTCACACACATACAACAGGGTATGCTAAGCTAGGCTCAAATAGGTTGGGACAGTTCGGGGTTCCATGTTCTTCATACGAAGTCAATGATCACAATAAAAGATTTGAGTTGAGATGAGCTGATGCATTCAGACCAGAGATTCTAGCACAGCTTCCTCCCACCCCAAATGCATTAGACTGAAGTCCATTTTTCCCTAAGCATTGGAACAGCAGACTGGAGACTATGGGAATTGTGGACCAACCTGTCTGCAGACTGCAACCTCAAGAAAGGGAAGCATCCAGGCATTTACACCCCACGCAACTTCACTGCTCTTCAAATGAACACCTATCTCATCAGCACTATCCTTTTTGCAAATACACCCATCTTTCATTGGGATGCTTATTGTCTTATAATTGCCTTTTCTATGTGTTGAACCGATCCAACTGCCTGAACTGGCGGTCATAAATGCTGCTGATTACGGCTGAACTGAATTAAAGAGAAACTAATCCATTTTTTCAGGAAAAGTCAACCAGCGGACATTTTCCCCATCTTTTTTCAGCATGGATGTAAGAGTTGGTTCATAGCAAAAGGTTCACTGATTCCAACTTTCAGTTTCCCATACTGACCAACCAGGTCCCTCTTGGCAACCCTCCATGTCAAGTCTCCATTGATGGATGTTCCTGTTGGCGCTCCTGGTCCACCAACGTGTCTGCCATAATTTTGACTAAGTCTTCTCTTTAAAAAAGAAAAATAGCCCTTTAGGCAGGGAGTTGACATCACCCCAGCACTGCGAATTCCACCAGCTAATTTGATGCCACGTGAAACCAGAAAAGGGACTACTTTTTTGCTGTTCCGAATATTCTTGCCTTGCTTTGTGACCCATGCCAAATCTAATACCTTTTCTGGGGCAGCAGGAAATAAATTATTCTCATCTTTGCCTGAGGCAGATTGCAGGATGCTAGAGCTGAAGCTAGATCTCACTCTCTTTCTCTCTTTTTTATGATTACATATTAAGAAATTTTATAGCCCAATTTGTTTCTTCTGGTTGGCGGAATATCCCCCACCCACTTCACTCAAATAACTTGATTTTTCATTCTTCCTTGCTATCAATTACTGGTTTGTTTTCTCTTCCTTTCCATAAATTGAAGGAGCCCAGAGACTGATACTGTTCAATGCTATATAATTTAGTAGTATTTGCAGCAGCTTTATGGGATGGAAGTCAGATAAAACACAGTATTTGAACACGAAACCATTTATTACTTCTAAGAAACAGACATGCGGGTTGATGTCCTGACAGTAATTCTGCTTTTTGATCAACTAGAGAGGCCAACGTGCAGATCCCAGTACAGAATAAGCAGACCTTTTCACCAATAACTTTGTTTAGGGATGTGACGGGATTTTAATACACTTGATATATATGTAAATTTATTTTAATCTAATTTCAGCAACCTGAGCTCACCTAAAAATGAGAAAAAGGCGCAGCTGCAATTGGTTTGATATATACCCCTCTGCTTCTGTTCCCGGATTGATTTCTAAGCACTAATTCTATTTCAAGGGGTTGGTTGTTTTTTTCCCCTCTTGGTGTTAGAAACACACTTCACTGCAGGCTGAATGTTTTGTAACTTGTGCCAGGAACAAGTGATTTACAGCACAAGCTTCTATCGTGCAGCTACGTGTGATTCTGCAGACTGTTCCTTTCTCATCTCTTTTCATGGAAGGGCTGGTACGTACCAACCTCATCAGTCCCCCCACTCTCTTGGAGGCCAGATCTGGCCCTGAGATAAACACCTGCACCTCTCATTAGAATCAACTGGAATTTCCAAATTTGCCTCTCTAGGTGGACCAAATTTAACAGAGATAAAGCCTTTCCTCACATGCCCCAAAATCTCTGGGTTTAATACCCAGCCAGGAAAGACAACTGGGCCACTTTTGATTGTATTGGTCAGACCCTGCCTCAGCTCTCGCTTCTAGTTTTGGGCACCACATTTAGCAGAAGATCCAGGAAAATTAAAAACAGGTGCAAAGACGAGGAATGAGGATGATCAGGGGACTAGAAGCAAAACCCTCCAAAGACAGAGGGAGCAGTGGGGTCTGGTTCGCTGCAAGAAAAGTCAACTGAAAGAGGGATCACACAGTAGAAGGTCAGTATTTTTTTTTTCTTGAGAAACCAGGAGGGAGGAAAAAGAATAACAGGCTCAAGTTACAGGAAGTCAGGTTGGGAATGAATGGTAGGACAAACTGCTAAAAGCAGCTTAACAGGGAAACCAATGCTGAGGAACATGGTAGGTTCCTTTTCAGTACATGTGTTCATGCCTTCTATTAGGAAAGCTTTAATCAAGGTCCTTGCACCAACCAGAAAATTAGACCAGATGATCTCAAGGCTCCTTTCCAACTCTATGGTTCTATAGATTCCATGCTAGCTATGGGATTCTGGGAACTGGAGTCCTAATCCATCTGGCAGGTTCCCAGGTGGAGATGGCCTACCAAGATAGGTAGGTAGGTAGGTAGGTAGATATAAATGATACACAACCAAGTCAATGGATGATTTTCATCCATTTAAGAAATCCTCTTGCTTTAAATTGACCATACCTTGAGCTGACTGGTGTTCTCCAGACATGGAGGACGTCAACTTCCATCATTACCACAAAGCCCCAGCATCCCCCCAGGCCATGCTGAGATAAATGGGGATGATGGCTGCTGTAGCCCAACACAACAGTATTTCATAGGTAGCTGCATCTTAGATATGTATAGGAAATTTAATTTTTTTTTATTCCCCCTGCCCCAAACATGACATTTGCCTATTTTTCACAGTGGCTGACCTTTTAATTAGCCCTAGGGTGAAAACAAAAGAGGTAAACCATTGCCTGAAAGCTGTTCAGGGGCAGAGATTGGAAAGAGCAAAGGTCTGTTTGCGTGATTCATCCTTGTCCCCTAGCTGATTCATAGCAGCCTGCAAAGGAAAGGTTGGCCGGCCACCCGTTGCAAGGGTCAAGGCTCTAATCCTTCATATGTAGAAGAAAGGGGATCTGTTACCTGTTTGGAAAAATACCAGCATCTGGCATGAGTTTCGCTTGGTCTTCATCCCTTGGGAAACCATGGAGCACCCATCCTCGGATGTAGCAATCCAGCCTGTTCATCCGTTTCGACAGGAGTTTTATGACAATTTTGTCAGGCACTAGAGCAGGAAACAAAAGATTTTGACAATGAGCACTGTCAGTTGATAACAGGAAGCTAAGCAGTGGGAAGCAACGAACTACATCAACTAAGCAGGGAAGGCCTCTGATCCTAATTTGACATCTTAGCATAACGCACAAATGCACTGGTTTAGAATGCAGGAATCTTGGATCAGGCCATAACATTAGGCTGGCCATGTTTCCCGGAGACAAAAACGGGACATTGGGAGGGCAGAACGGGGCAGGGCTGGGCGACGGGCTGGGTCGGCAGGCAGGAACGTCTCCGGTTTTCTCGGGCTGGGAATCGTCGGATTGCTTCGTTTGCAAGAGGCAAGGCTGGGCTGGAGAGTCTAGCAAACGGTTGTCCTGACAAGCCACTCCTCCTCTGGCCGTGCTTTTACGTTCTTTTCTTCCTGCCCTTTCAAGGCAGGAGCCGATGGGCTCACCCTTTGATCACCGCCTATCGGCCGATCCCGTTTTTTCCTTTTTAGGTTTCCCGCCAGGTTGAGCTCTGCGGCTTTTTTCCCGCCGTTTCTGCTGAGCTCCCCCTCCTTCCACCCAAAGTCAGACCGCATCCTAACAGGTTCGCGGGAACTTTCAAATTTTTAAGTAAGGTTTTTAAGGAAATGGGACAAAACAGACATTTATATTAAAATGACAGGACGGTCTGGAAATGTTAAAAAAAAACGAGACTGTCCCGTTCAAAACGGGACATATGGTCAGCCTACATAACATTCCCTTCTCCCACCATTGTTCCCCTGCAGTTGGGATTTGCAGCCAGGCTGCCCCTGACTCAGAGGTAGCATGGAGACCTCAAGACTGATGCTCCATGTTAGCCCTCCACGTGTGGACCTATTCCCCTTGGGATACAAGCTGTCCTTGAAGAAAGCGATCACCATGACTCAGAGCAGCCACATTAAAGCTGTAATGTCTCAGGAGGTGGTCTAAACTAGGCAGAAAACTGCTTGCCTTCCATTTCTGGTGCTAGAAGCAAATAAGCAAGGCACAATGCGCAGTCAATGGCCTCCTTGTTCACAGGCGACTTCCATGAGGTTGTCAGGAACACCGGCCGGCCACCACTGTCATTGCCACAAGGGAAAACAAAACATCTTACCCTGAATTGTTTGGCCTCAAGCAAACAACAAGGGTAAGGAGTTAAACTTGGAACATTCTGATGAAGTTGTCAACTGGCATGCTTTCAGGGGATTACGACGTGCCCAAATTTCAAGCCATTGGTCTCCTTTTATCCCAAACATGGTCAAGTTTCAACCTGTATCTCAGAACTAGGGGTACCGTCCCTAAAAGAACCTGCATTGCTAGCAGAAAGACCCATAATTGGGGAGGTTGGGGTACATGAAAATAAAATTAAACAGCTTTTATGGCTGTTTTGCCTGGGCAGTCAAGTTTTCAAATTATGCCCTTGAAATATTGTAAGCTTCCCAGTCTTTTGGGAGTCAGCTGGCCTTCAAAACCCCATAAGAAAGGGAAGGGAAGGGAAGGGAAGGGAAGGGAAGGGAAGGGAAGGGAAGGGGAGAAAGAAAGAGGGAAGGGAAGGGAAGGGAAGGGAAGGGAAGGGAAGGGAAGGGAAGGGAAGGGAAGGGAAGGGAAGGGAAGGGGAGGGGAGGGGAGGGGAGGGGAGGGGGAGGGGAGAAAGAGAGGGAAGGGGAGGGAAAGGGAGGGGAGGGGAGAAAGAAGGAAGGGGAGGGAAGGGAGAAAGAAAGAGGGAAGGGGAGGGGAGGGGAGGGGAGGGAATGGGGAGTACTGCACTTAGAGTCATATCTTGGGGAATTAAATCCTCCAGAGTTTCAGATTTACTATGCTGAGGAGCTGACTCTTGAAACTGTGAGAATTTCTTTTAAAACGATGCAACATCCACCTACATTCTTTCCCAACGTTCTCCACTACGTGAGGTTATTATCACGAACTGAATCTTGCAAATGACAGAGGCAGAAGAGGAGAGAGAGAGAGAGAGAGAAACCCTTCAAAAGCCGTGGGAGAAATTTATGGCAGGTGCAAGATCTCCAGGAAGAGTTCCAAACCAGCCCTCCAAAACCTGTTTCCTTTTGGAAATGCATTGTCTGCAAGAGCCAGGCTGGCCTGGAAAGTGGAGCAGAGATATCCCAAGGCATGATGCATTCCAGCAGAGGATATATTTCAAAACACTGGAATACAATACCTCTGCTTTCTTATTGACTTCCTTACTTATTAATTCCCTTTCCAAGTAGGGAATTTTTTCTTTGTTTTTGCAGTCCCCAGGCGTTGGCCCTTGCCTGTAAGATGATACTAAAGGCTAGAAACCTGGCCTTACAAGAAAATTAAGGAAAACTGAAAGTTGACCATCTCAGTATACTGAATTATGCATCTCTTCTACCAATTCCTCCACTTCCTTGCCTTGGCGTGGCCATTAAATGCACGCAGTGTTGCCAAAACCACGCCGATGACACCTAAGAATCTAAAATAGCCTTCCAGCTTCTCAAACTTCTCCTCAAATTCAGCTCTGCATGGGAAGCCGGGGAGATACTTTTACCCCCTCGCTCTTTCAAAAGGCTCAATGTCTGAAAGCCAAAAGATGGATCCATAATGGATGCCTGAGCAAAACTTCAAAAACATAGACACTGAAAGCCAAAAGTACAATCTATAATGAGTACCAGAGCAAAACACCCCACAAATGCATCCTCCGATTTGAAGCTTTTTGTTCAATATCCTCGCTTTCTACAAAGACGAAGCAGCTTTTGACATGTATTGACCTAACTTCTAAACCTATAAATCCTTGATATTCACGACCCCCACAATGGGCTTCTTGGGACAAGTTTGGAAGGTGCTGTCCGTTCCTTGTTGCCAGAAGTTGGAGGTTTCTTTGATACCATGGCCAACTTTGCTTTTCTCCTCCTCTTAGATATTTTCCCCCTCCTTCCCCCAGTAGGTCTAAAGCCTTCCATCATTAATTCAGATGCCTGAGGGTTGATCTCAGGGTTTGACAGTTAACATCTTGCCCTGATTATCAGCTACTGCCAAGGGCTACTTCCACTGGCTTGGCGTGTCATCCCTAAATTCAGCAAAGCGCAAGAGCAGAATACCTGATTATTCCACAAAGGTCCAATTCATTTAATGTTATTTGAGTCCTCCGGGGAAAACCATCCGTCTTCCTGCTGACCACAAAGTTTGGAAGAGTTATTTCTTTCATAAAACATGTTGGAAAATAGATTGCGAGGATATAGCCTATTGGTTACGGTAGACTTTTTCCTAAAGCTAGATGGGACGTCTGGAAGTTGTCGCTTCAACGCATCTGGATGGAACCAACCTGGGTCAAGGGGGATCATTGGAATCAGTCCAGCGGGGGAAACTAGCAAAGAATTTGACTCTTTGCTGGAGCAACAACTCTACTTAAGGAGCTCTCCCAGGTGCTGAATGTGACTTCTGCTCTGAACCTTTTGGATTCCCTGTCCGTTGCACTTTTCCAATTCTACCTCTTCAGATCTTGCCTAGAATCCTAAAGCTATTTGGCTCAATCCAAACAAAATACAGAATGATGTGTAGCTGACCAACTGTAAGACTCTTTCAGTGCCAACCACAAGTGGTTCAGTTTTAAAATGCTATCAAAAATGCTCAAAAAGCAAAAAATATTGACAGCATGGCAGTAGCTGGGCTTTGTATACATTAATGTATAACATCCAGGTGCATAATTAAACTTCAGATTGTACAGGATGGCCATTGGGGAGAGGAGAAAAATGCTTTTCCCTTAGTTTGTTGACTTGCTGTCTCTGGTCAAGAGAAGGTAATTTACAGCAACTGTTTTTTATTGAATTAATCAATGTATACATTAGTACCATGTCTGAAAACATCTCAGTAGTTGTTACTAACAAATCCCTAATAGCCATCAATAACCAAATCTTCTGCAGCTCCATCTTCACCCATCCTATTGATTCATGTTTTGTTTTGTTTTCTTTCTTAGAACAATGGTTTTGAGATCAGCCATAGTGACCAGATTCATACATTACACTAAGCCCATATCAAACAAACCAGCACTGGGGATCTCCAGGAAATGTCTTTCATTTCTCCGTAAGCATGCTGGCCTTAAATGTTCAGAGGGGGTAAAAGATCCAGAACTGATTTTAATTCTAATTTGCTTCAGGGTACATCTATCCCAAGGCCAATGGATCATCTGTAGAACACACATGTGATAGCAATAAATTGCCATTTTGCTTCTCTTTACAAGCCAGTTTGAGCAACCCAAAGCTGCCCAAAGGCTACGAGAGGCCCAAATCATTGCCCATGGCCTCTTTCTGTTTGAGAGAGAATTTGGGTGGAAACACTGAGGATCTACAACTGGGTTTGGAACATCTTTCCACCAGTGACGGTCTCAACGGCATGTCCTCTCCAACCCCTTCACCAAGATCACCCTGATTTCATTTCACCTTAGTGAAGGCGACGGGCCTGCTTCAGTCTACAAGAGTGATTTTCCTTCGTACTTTTTCTAAGCTGCCTTTTTTTCCTGCCTTTTTTTTTTGGTCTCTCCGTGGGTGGCTTTATCTTATTTTTTTGTGTGCGTGGACTGAGAATTCTAGAAGACTCCAGCTTTGAAGAGCACTTCTGAAGCAACCCAGAGACCAGAGACTTCGTGACAGGGATGCATGCGAACTACAGTTTCCACTGGAAACCACAGTTCAGAACTTGCAAACTGTGGTCAACATAATAAGGACAGGCGATATCTAAGGCCATCATTATTTTCTTAACACCACTGCTGTTTTTCCGGCTTTTGAATCCAGCCAACTGCAGCTTTGCTATGCAGCTTGCTAACGCACCGCCTGTGATGTACCGATAATAAACACAACATCAGGAAACAGCCTGGTGGAGCAGCTTTTATCGATTATGTAGCACCACCTACTGACAATATAAACTCCCTACAAGGCAAGGCGAAAGATCACCAGCTTCAAAATCTTGGCTCCTCCTGGTGACTCTGTGGGCATTTCCATAGTTTTTGCTGGCAGCAGTATGGAAGTGGTTTGATCTCTACAGTATAAGGATTTCCTAGTGATCTTCCCCACGGATACTAACCAGGACCAAGATCAGCTAGGTGTTGCCACTTAGAGAGGCTCCCAATTCCTTGGAGTCCAACTTCATTACACATCTGTGCAGTTTTCTTGGTAGCATTCTAGAAGGGGAATGCCATTGCCTTCTTCCAGGATATTTCTGACTTCCCAGTAGGGCCTTCAGCCCTGGTGCATGGCCTCCACCCACATGGCCCTTCTTAGCTTCTTGAGATTGGCCAAGGCTGGCTAGGTAAGAGGGGACTTAAAAAGGGAAATATTGGAAAAGTAATGAAAGAGCAGGAATGGGTTGGGAAGAATATTGAAATAGATTTCTCGAGTGGCTAGGCTAGATTCTGATTCTCCGCTTACCATCTTATCATTGCCAATTTCTAGGACCAACAGAAGAACCTACTCTTTTCTTTTACAGATCTCTTCATGATTTTCAATTGCAAGTTGGGTTGGAGTTTTATTATTGTTGGTGTTTATTGGCTGTCTTGATTCTTGCTGTTTCATTATTGTATGGCAGTGTTTCTCAACCTGGCTGGCTGGGGAATTCTGGGAGTTGAAGTCCAACCATCTTAAAGTTGCTAAGGTTGAGAAACACTGCTGTATGAGCTGCTATAACTCAGCAATGAGTGGTGGCCTAGAACTGTTTTCAATATATAAGCATTTTTAAATATATACACTATTTTGTGATTCAAAAAAAACAAAACCAGTGGTCCATGGGAATGCTCTTATCTCTTACAAAAACACCCATCTAACCCTCAGTTTCTCCTAGAAGGTGAGCCTCTGAAAATATCTGTTTTCTGAACACCAGAAAAAGATCCAGAAAAGTCCATATAATTATTAATATAAATGTTCTCCTGACTATCAAGTTTTACCACTGGTAGGGAAAAGACTTTGGCTGTTCCTACTTCTCTTTCAGTGAAGAAAACTCCAACAATTCCCAAGCGGGGGAAAAAAAATGTCAAAAGTTTTGATGGGAAAAGGGCTTGGAAGCAGGAAGCCATCCCAAAAGATTTTTCAAAAGTATCGTCAGAGAGAAGCTTGAAAACGCATTCACAAAATGGGCGATTTTTAGAATCCAAACATAAATTGCCAAGCCATTTTTTTTCCCCTTCACTGGAGGCCCCCAAGGCAGGCTTGAAGGGAGAAGGACCCTCAATATACAGATGAACTGAACTTGGAGAAAAGAGAAAAATAATCTGTTTATTAGTTCTGATTTGGATTCTGCCTATGTGTGTATACGGGAGTGTGTGTTAAAAAAAGAGGGGGGAAAAATGAAGAGGGTTTTTTTCCTCCCCAGTCTACCATCTCACACACACACAAAATAAAATGAGGAAGGATGACTACACAGCCCTTACAGCTTGTGAAAAATTAAACTCGACGGATTCAAACTGTCCTATTTCCACATCAAAAGAGGAGGCGCGCTGAGCTCTTCCCAACTTATCTTCAAACGCCAGCACCCTAGAAAGTTTCATGAAAAAAGAAAGAGAAAAAGAGAGAGAGAGAGAGACAGGGAGAAAGCAGAGCCCAGAATTTCCCGTGAAGCCGCCGTCTCTCTTCCTTTCTCTTTCTCTCCTTCATCTAATTATACCCTTGTGAGTTTATTAATCAACTTGTAAATTATTTAGCAAGTAGCCATGCACTGTCTTCAGCTACTACAAACACACGGCATGGGAGGACGGGCTGAGAAAACTAGCAGACATCCCCAAGGATTTCTTAGCCATGTTCAGGCAGCGTGTGCCGAGCTGTGGTTTTAGTTCATTTTATTTTTCATAAAATAAAGAAGAAATAAAACCCAAGCTTACCTCTCAGACAGGAAGATTTACCTAGCCTTTCAACGCACAGAGAGGCTTGGTAAGTTGTGTCTTCCCAACCCCTTTATAAAAAAAAAAGCGATAATAAAATGAAGGACGGAAAGAAAAATATTTGCTCTCGTTAAAGACTTTTTAGAGATTGAGGGGATGGATGGGGAGGCCAGCCAAAATAGGTGATCCCAAACCTCCACGGTACCCCAAATTGTAGAGACCACACTCACCCCCTGCCCAAATGTCAAGTATAATAAAAGGAAATAAAATATGCCCTTGGATGAAAGGAATCGTCCCCGTTTCTTTCTTGTTGCTGTTTGTAGTAAAGTAGAGGTGGGAATTGGAAGATTCCCGAATCCCCTTCCTGTTCCTGCTCAATCTCTCCAGCCACCAGGTAAAAGAATCCCACGGGGAGAAATTCAAATGTTACTCTTTTTTAAAGGGAGGGCAAGCAGGACATTACCAGAAACGGGTGGTTGCCAGTTTTGAGTGCTCTCATTTTGATTTTAGGGCCAAAAGCATAAACTTCACGACAGCCAGAAGGATGCTTTTTCTTTCTCTGCCTGTTGCCACCAACAACAACAAAGCGCAAGGCATTAGGACATATTCTTGCACAAGTCTGCTCAATGAAATCTGTTCTGCTGATCTTTTTGTCCTACAAATTCACCCATCCTTTTAAGCCGTGCGTTGTTCAAGGCTCGCTCGCAAAACCCCAGTGCCTGGGTTCACAGATTATCCCACACAAATGAAGTGTGCTGTGTGAACCAGGATTAAGGTTTGTGTATTACTTTCACCCTTCACATCTTCTCTTCAGTGGTACTTTGGGGGCAAAATTCAGCCTCGGTGGGATCAGAGCAGAGGAGAAGACAGGGACAGCCGAAAGGATGAATGGAGTTCAAGAGTTATTTTGATTTGGTTTTGTGGACCCACAAAAGACACACAAGGTGACTAGATTCACCTACTATGGTAAGGTAAGGACGTGTGTGTGTGTGCGTGTGCGCGTTCAAGTCAGTCTTGACTCTTGGCGACCGCCTGGACAAGTCCCTGCAGTTTTCTTGGCAATGTTTTTGGAAGTGGTTCACCATTGTCTTCTTCCTAGGGCTGAGAGACTGGCCCAAAGTCACCTTCATGCCTAAGGCAGGACTAGAACTCACAATCTCCCAGTTTTTAGCCTGGTGCCTGAAGGACTGCTCCTAAGGCATGGTCTGCTTAACCATAATTTGCTAAGCTGCCTTCACACATTGCCTCAAGACATAAAGCAGGAGATTTTAAGCAAGGGACACAAATCCCCTTGGGTGGGACTCTCTGTGGGCTACGAACAAATCCTTGCTGGAAATACGATGGCCTGGGTGCAGCCCTTGGCTTCTCAGAAGGAACAACATACCCCAGGACTTCTATGGTTTCATAGTGGCTGAGATGCCTTCAAAGGCAACTCCGCCCTTTCATCCCTTGAATTTTTAGGCAGCTGAGGTTGCCACCACAATAGCTGAAAAGGCCCTCACTCCTTCCCTGGAGCCTTCCTGTTAGGAATCAAGGTCAGGGAGAAGACATCTCAGTCAAAGCTCCATAAAGGCTGCACAGAAATTTAAGGCATGTTTTAAAGACACGGAGGAGCAGTCTTCGACAGCATCAGAAAGTTAATAATCAGAATTAACTCCAGAAAGAACTTTTGCTCAGCTGGAAGGCTTTCTGCTAGGACAGGAATACGTAAATCTCTGAGCTCTTTATCCGCACACCTCAGAGCCTCATCCAGTGACAAATGCCAAAAAGCCACAGCTATTTTGAGACAGAACTACATGAAAGTAGTACTCTTCGCGTCAAAATGGGTTTAAGTGCAGTTTTTTTAAAAGTCTAGATTCCCCTCCACACACCAGAAAATAATTGGAAGGTCCTGGCCCCACCCAGGGAGGACATGGCTCCACCCATCTAATTTGCATCAGAACTACCCCACCTACTACAGCTCCAAAGAGTAGCCCCACCTCTCTTTTTGGCCATCAGCCCCCTGCAAAAGCTGGAAGCCAGACGGGCTAGGGCATTATTGTGCAGACTACCAAGTTGAATAACTTCACCTGCCAACCTTGATCATTCTCAGAGAATACAGGTAGTCCTTGCTTAACAATCACAATTGGGCCCAGAATTTTGGTTGCTAAGTGAAGCAGTCATTAAGCGAATCCAACCCGATTTTACGACTTTTGCAGTGGTTGTTAAGCAGATTACCGCGCATTAAGCAAACCTCATGGTCGTTAGGCAAATCGCCCGGCTCCCCATTGATTTTGCTTGCCAGAAGCTGGCCGGGAAGGTTGGAAATGGTGACCATGGGATGCTGCGACGGTCATAAATGCGAACTGGTTGCCAAGCGCCCACATTGTGATCACGTGACCGTGGGGACACTGCGATGGTTGTAAGCGCGAGGACTGGTTGCAAGTCGGTTTTTTCAACACCTTCCATCACTAAACGAATGGTTGTTAAGCAAGGACTACCTATATTTTCTTCCTGCCCATTGCTGGTGCCATTTTGGCTAAATCTCCCCACTTGGAGAATTAAGCTCAGGATTAATAGAGACATTTATTGACCCTGATATTAATTGGATTAGTCTCATGGGGACGTGTCCCCAGGGATGAACACGGCATGGTGATTTTCCTTCCTTTCTTCCTCTCCCCAGAAAGCCCAAGGTTATTTCATTCCAGAAATTTGTCACCCCTCTCCCTACCTGGCCATCCGCTGTCAGTGTACGACTTAATTAATTCTCCGAGTCGGGTACCACTGGCTACAGCTTCCTTAAACATTCGCCCGCAGCAAACTGAGAAGAGGAGAAACAGAAAGAGGCAAGGTTAATTTTTAAAAAGGAAGGGGGGAAAAAAAGGAGAGAGAAAGAGAGAGAGTAAGGGAAAGGGGAGCCGGAACCAAACAGATGGAAGGGAGAACAGAATGACAAAAAAGCAACAAAAAAAAAAGCTGGATATCAAAAAGGGTCACTGAATAAAATAAAAGCCATGGGGTTTCAGATGCTTTTTCCATCACGTACCTCTTCCTCTCTCTGTCCTGGTGTACCAAACAAAAGCAGGAGAGAATACAGAATAAAAAAGAATACATTTGGCAGGGAAGGGTTTTTTTTCCCCCCCTTTTTCTCTTTTTCATTGTGTAAGGCTGGGGGAGAAAAATACTAATCAAAACAGGGCACAGAAATACGTAGCCAGCAGAGAGCTGATGGGTCGCTCACGGGCCATAAACTTATAATTACTGAAGGAACCTGTTTAGAAGCAGAACTGGGATTTGCTGGCTGAAAAGTTGTCTCCAGCACACCAACTCATGGAGTGTTACTTTAATTTCCTTCTCCAGCCTTTGCCCTGCATATCTCCAGGAAAGACCCCCTTTTTGTGGGGGGAGATGGGCGGTGATAGAAATTGGAATAATAAATAAATAAATGAATGAATAAATAAATAAAATAAAAGACATTTGAACGGTCCACAGTAGGGTGAAATCACCTCTGAGCTTGAGTTTGACTCTGGGGATTTTATGAACCCAACCATATAATGTTCTTGGCAGAAGAGATTTGTTATTGCCTTTATTTTATTTATTTATTTATTTATTTGATTTCTACAGCCGCCCCTCTCAGCAAGTGACTCTGGGCGGCTTACAACAATAAAACTGTAAAACAGTTAAAACAATTACAATGAAAACAGTTAAAACATAAAATAAATACAAAATAAATACACATGGCTGCCACGCGAGCAGTGTATGGATGTTAATACAGCCAAGAGGTGGGACCATCCACACGGTTGAGGCCCCAGGCCTGGGCACAAAGCCAGGTCTTCACGGCCTTATGAAAGGCCAACAGGGTCGGAGACATCCTAATTTCTGGAGGGAGACATTAAGATTTCTCCCTCCAGAAATTAGAAATTGTATGATTTCCCAGGCTAGCTTATAACCGTGGGAACACTTGGCAGCTCTCCAACCAAGTATTAACCAGGCACGGATATCTAAAGCAGGAGGAAAATAGAACTAACATACGTGGTCATTGCATCAACATGGCAATCATGCTACCTGAGTCCTTGTGACAGACAATTATTATTATTATTATTATTATTATTATTATTATTATTATTAATTTGAATTTATGAGCCGCCCAACTCCAACAGACATAACTGCATCCTTTGTGTGATGATGATCATGATGCAAGAGTCATAATTTTGACATCATCATGGCTTGTAACAGATGCCTGTGGTTGCCTTTTCAAGCTCAATCAAGCTCAGTTAGATCCCACCATCTGGCTTAAAGGAAACTTGTTTTAATCTGCAGGTCGCATTCCAACTCATGTTCAGACATGCAGTTAATTTTTCAAAAGCTGCACCTGTCTTTATTTTGGGATGAAATTTTAAAACGTGGGTCCCAGATTTTTGAGAAAGTCTGTTCCTTTTAGACTCTAGAGAGGTGTTTCTCAAACTTGGCAACTTTAAGATGTCTGACTTCAACTCCCAGAATTCCCCAGAGAGCATGCTGGCTGGAGAATTCTGGGAGTTGAAGTCCACACATCTTAAAGCTTCCAAGATTGGGAAACACTGCTCTAGAGCACCCTTTCCCAACCTGAGATCCCCGGATATGTTGGAATTTAAGTCCTGTGTTTTCCCAGTAACACTTGAGGTGTACACAGGTTGGAGAAAGCTACTGCAGGGTGTCCCCGAGGCTAATCTTATTTATTTAAAAGCCCAACTTTCTACTCCCATTCTGAATGGAATTACCTGGATGCGCCAGGTTATATTGGAGACCAGCAAGTTGAATGGTGGGGCCAAATCTCAGGAGATTAACCACACCTACCACTACAGCTGTCAGCATGTTAGCAGGCCCAAGCAAAAGTGTCCATAATTATCTTAAGAATCCTAGTTGATTTCTATCCAGATATTTTAGGGATTCCTTCTTTCTACTATCTGCCTTCTTCCTAAGATCTGGAATGACAGACTGATCGATTGATTCAATTTCCATCCCATCCTTATGTTGTACAACTCCAACCAGTATACATAAAGCTCCTACCTCCTATTTTCCTATTTGGGTTGGGCTGAGAGGAAGGGACTGGCCCAAAGGATCTTATCTGGTCCTCTCAAGTGTGCGAAGCCCCATTCCCTGCAAGTTTACTCAGAAGAAAATCCTCCTTTGGTGAACGGGGTTTTCTACCCCTTGAGCACACATAGGCTTGCCCTGTCGCGTTGGCGATCCTTTGCATGCCTGCTCAGGAGGAAGAAAAGGAGGCCAAGATGGAACCCAAGATCTTCTGAAGGTAGAAGAGATCCTTACTGCTAAGCTACAGCTCTTTTAGAAAAGCCAGACGTTGTTTCTAAGGATCGTGATGATGCTGATGATATTTATATCTCAACCTTATTTTGGACATCTGGGGGTGGTGCATATAATGCTCCTGCCTCCTATTTTCCCTACAACAATCATCCTGTAAGGTGGGTTGGGCTGAGAGAGAGAGACTGACCCAAGGTCACCCAGCAAACTTCTCACAATCTCCTGGTTTCTAGTCCAGAATCTTCACCATGATCCCAAGCTGGCTCTCAGAATAAAATTCTATATTTATGTGTGCAATGGTTGGATCACAGAAAAGGCTTTTTCAATGGCTGTACCCAAGCCGTGGAACTCTCTGCCTCATGAGGCTGGCCCATCCTCATGTTAGTCTTTACTTAGATGGAAAAAGATCTCTGCATTTTGCCAGGTTTTTGCTCCCTAGGATAAATATCAAATCCTGTCTGAGATTGGGCTATCACTATCAACGCAATCTATTCCTGTTTGCATTCTCCTGTTTTAGAGAGTTTATTTGGCCAAAGAGGAATGAATTTTCAAGAGGTCATATTAAATTGTTGTCAGCTGCCTGCTGTGGTATATATGCATTAGAAAGATTTGCTTAAAACAAGCAAAAAGAATCTCTCGCGGACAAAGATACCCATACCTCTTTCCGTTAATTTAGCAGGTATCTTTCCAGATTTTTGCAAAGGAGAGTTATGTGAAGGGGCAAAGATTTATCGTGACTTAAGGGCATACCACAGCAAAGAATTCAGATAGTTGAAAATGTCCTTATGGTATATAACACAAGAAATCCTGCCAGTGGCAAAAATATACCAAGTGATGACTTTATCATATTGGTACCCTCTGGGTCCAAGTCAGAAGTTTCCCTATACTTGCTTTCACTGCTAAAGGGGCACTAGAAGGTTACAGAGGAAAACGCCCAAGGGGACAAAGAAGAATATTTATTGAGAACAAACCATTGATGAGGCCGTATTTCTGAGCTATTAAGGCTGCCTGCAAACTTTTTCCAGATCCTGGAGGTCCACAGAGAAGAATCCGGGGTGAAAATGGGGCATTGCTTCGAGGTGGAAGTCGGACATGTGACAGAACTATTAAAAAAAGAAAGGAAGAGGCAGAAAGTGACACCAGCACAACGTAAGTGCAAAAAATTTCCACTGTGATTTTTGAACACGTGGACAGATCTTGGCTCTCATGTGGCTAGAGGGAATATCACATTGAGCCCTCCTACACATCTGGAATTGTAACTCTTTCTCAGAGTGATATAAACAGAATTACAAATTGGTCTTTTCTTTCTGCTGGATCCCATTTCATAGGGGTCATACAACATGCAAAGCCCTAAACCATGTTAACCACAGATAATTCTTACAGTGATCCAACAGGCAGTGCCTCAACAAATATACCAGGCCCTGATGTCCTGGTTCACACAAGACACCAAGAATAAAGTTGGGTCCCCATAACACACTGAACCACGGACTTCCACCTGAACTGTAGCCTAGTTTAAGAAGTTTGGCAGCCCAGATTTACTGTTCCATAATTAAAAAATAATGGTCCTATGCATATTTATGGAGAATGGAGATCACTTTGAAGAAGGAACTCAATGGCCGCTCAATAAACAGTAGCTTCGCCCTGAAAGGGAGGAGGAAGTGAGAAAGAAACTCAAGACTTCCCTACGTTGATTCTCTTAGGTATAAGAGGGAGGGAGAGAATCCTTGACAGTCTTTCAAGGTTCTGTTATTATACCCTTTAAGAATAAAGTAAAGTTCCAGTAAAGTTCTTGCGGTATCTTTTTCCTGACCTGGCCCACCACAGAGGGCTGACATGATGTAAGAGTGAACTCTCCTGAGACTGACACTGAGTAGACCTTCAAATCTTCCATCGCCACCATAACTGAGTCCCTCAACCTTGCTGCTGGTCATCCTCTTCTTCTCTTTCCTTCCGCCTTTCCCAGCACTGGGGCCACAAAATGGCAGCTGTGATGGGCCCACTCAATTGCCATACACCCATTTAGCAGGATGCTCTCTAGCATCAGGACCCTGGTGGGCCTAAAGTCATTGCTGCAAGTAACCAGGATGCTAAAGGCTGGCATTCTGTTTCCATCAGGACAGTGAGCCAGGGTTGGGAGCCTAGTAGGGCACAGTAGGGCATGGAGGCAAGCTGATACATATCAGGAACGTCTTCCCTATCCCTTCTCTCCACTTGCATGAATTATCTCTGCAGGGGTCCCTGGGGCTCTGTTTACACACTGCATCCCTTACTGGTTAAAGAAACTTGCAGATGTTTTCACACTTACCGATCTTCCAAATCCTGATGCCAAGATGCTCCCAGTTTGTTAGCACAAGTTGATCCCCAAGTAAATATCAGCTAACCAGACCCAGCTTATCTCTGTTCTCCCCAAGCCGGCATATCCACGATACAAACATCTCCGGCTAACCAGCCTGCTTACAAACGATGCTTAATTTGCAGTAAATAACCAAGTTAATTAGGAATAATGATCCCCCAGACTCCACATCTAATTATTCTTAAAAAAGAAAGAAAGAAAGAAAGCATCTAGATGCTTGATGCATCAACTGAAAAAGGGAGGATTTTTTTTTAATTCCAATTTTCAATTTCTCTCACTGCATTATTAATTAATAATAATTAATATTCAGGCTGCGCACATGCATTTGCAATCCGAGGCATGAATTGTTTATGAATGATGATGTGAACTTTTAAATTTAATTAAGTAATTTAGAGGTAATTAATTTGCAAATTCCAAATATAAACTTCTGGCTTGTTTACTTTAAAAAATAGGGGCCTTGAAATTAGCAAGAGGCCTTTTTCAAAATGAAAAAACACAGAGTGAAGTTATATAAAGAGGCTATCAGCAGCAGACAGTTGGGAATGGAGCAATTATTTAAAAAAAAAAAAGACCTTAAAGAAGTGATTTCTCCGTTTTCCTACTTAAGAGCCTAAACAAAAATAACAAGCAACGTTCAAAGCTAAATCAACAGACCAAAGCGAATGAGACAATGTTCCTTGCAAGGATACCATAATGTTCTTTGACTCACAGGACCAGGGTTTGTTGATTAATACCATTCCATTCAAATGTAGTCCTTTAAGGATGATTCGTACATGAAGGTGCCCCCCACCTGTTCCTACCTTGGGAGAAGACATCCGCACACGGCTGGTCTGCATTGATTAACTTCATGGATTTCCCAAAGGACTGGATTATTCCTGGGAGGTTTCGATGATATTCCAGCAACCTCTGCAAGGTCTCTTTTTCAGATATGCCTTCGGGTGCCTTCAAACGCCAACGTATGGTCTCATCCGTGGGCCAATCAAAGGTCGTATGATACACCTCTGGGATAAGACCATGCGTTAGTTAGACTTGACTTAAATTCTGAAACAGTATTTCATTCATACGCTGAGCTTATCCTCAGAAAACATTTGGAAGAGGAGCTCAGCTGCAACATCTAAGACATAAGAATGCAGATGTTTCTCCATACTAGTCCCTCTAGAAGAGAGGCAGACACGGTTGTCTCTTGGTGTTCTGGATGATTAATTCCATCTTCTCCAGTCGGTAGGTCTAATCACCAGGGACTATACAAGCTGTAGTGGATAACATCTGGAGGGCATCAGGCTGCCTATTCCAGTTCTAGAATCATCCTCAGTCTCACCAACTGCTACTAGGAAACAGGACGTAGACCTTTGCAGTTGCCCAAAAGTCAAGTTTTCCTTTATCTGAAATGTGTGGTGGGAGCAAACCTTGAGCACAGTAGGTGTCCCACACAGTTGGGAAGGTCTGTCCTGTTCTGTGATGGAACCATCAAAGAGGAAGAATGGGAATTGTTCTGCAGCAGCAGGAACATCTAAAGCTTCCTCCTTGGTGTTCTTCAGCTATTCCGCACTTGATCCCCCATAATTCCTAGCTTCTTTGCCCACTCTCAGGTTGGTGTGTCTTCCTATACCCAAGATGGAAGAGAGTGTGCAGATCACCAAATCACTGCGCTAATTCCTCATGCAGGCAAAATATTGCTTTAGATCTTACAAGGAAAAGCCAAGTCAGACACGGAGCGAGAAATGCCAAACGGAAAGTGGGGAGCACACGATCACCTAGCTAACATGAGACAACAGCAGAGAAAGCAAGAAAATTAAAAGTTTACGTTTGCTTTATTGGTGACAGCAAGGGCTTTGTTAGTTTAAATCATGCCAGAATATGGAATATGTTAAGGCTTGTAGACATCCCCAAAGATCTGACTATTCTGTTGAGGACGCTTTAAGTGAACAAGGATGGAGAAACAGAGCTGAATCGGAAGGGATGAAACGTGGGTGCACAGACTCAGATGCTTGCTCCTTTTATGGTTTCAGCTGGTCCTGGTAAAAATACCACCCAGCTGTGGATTTTGAACTATAGCAAAAATTCAAGATCTCAGCCATCTCATTGGGTCCACGGGGGAGATGGGAGGGCAGGGCTACGTGATGGTATCAGAGAAGGGGATATTGACGAGATCTGTGGTCCAATACATCCGACAGGGAGCGGGCTGAAATGTTATTGTTTCCAAGTAAAGATTATGGCGCTTTGCCCCAAAGACCAAAGATTTTTCTTTCGCCACGGCTGGTCTCCAATTCCCCATCTTTGCAGAACCGCAACGACATCCACCATGGAAACCACCCACAGCAAGATGTACCTCCTGTGGTCTCATCCACTCTCTTCCCTAGATTCCGTTCAATCAGCACGATGTCGGGAGCGTGGAGCACCACTGGAAAAATAATCGAGGGAAACATTACTCGGCCGGGCCTGAACATGGTTTTTTCCTGTACATTGGGGCGGGCGGGGTGGTGAGCAGTTCTTCCAGATCGAATCACATTGAGGTTCTCCTTTGTCTTGTCCTGGGCAGGCTGAAAGCTATTTTAAAATTTATTTTGCAGATGTTTGGGGTTTTACTGCTAGAAAGGGGAGGAGTGATACACTTACTCCAAAGCTTTTGGGAAAGTAGTAGGAGAAAGGCAAGATGAGAGCCTCCCCCATTATACTAGCTGGGTGTTATACCTACTCCCTCCTTGTCTGGACTCAGAAGCTAAACGCAGTTGGCTTCAGCCAGTATTTGGACAGGAGACACTAGAACAGCCCAAGGCTGTAAGCTAACATTGGGGAGGAGACATTCTGAAGGAAGGCAGAGGCAAATCTCTTCTATACCATTGCCAAGAAAACTTCATGGCTTGCTCTCTACACTAACAGTCAAGCTCCGCTTAATGGCATCTTTACTTTGCCTTTTCTCAGGGCTCAACCCTCCTTACCAGATAGACTGGGACCCAGCCAGGTTTTTGCAATATTAAATCAGTTCACCTTTACAGGGTGAACAGGCTCTTGGTGGCTTGCAAAAACTGAAACCTTCTTGGAGCTTCCTCCCTCTGATATCTCTGGAACTGGGTAGGACATAGAAAGCATTAAAAGAAAATCTGATAAGGCGAGTCCATACCGACGTGTCTAGGAAGGATGCCCATCACTTGCAAGGACCTGGAGAGTTCCCGGGTGTCCGGAAGGCCTTCAAGAATCCAACCCTGGGGGATAAGATACATAAAATTAATCTATCGCGCTGAAGAACATCTTCAGGACATGAATGGAGGACAAAACAGAGGACCATGGAGGCTTTCCTGTTTTCCAAAGAGAAAAGGGTGGCGCCTAGCTGAATCCTGCAGAGGGAAGCTGAGCTCCAGCCAGTGGATGAGTCAACTGAAGATGCTCTGTTAATCTGCAGAAGCTCAAAAATTATTTGAGGGGGGAAAAAACCTAGGAAGATGGCCTTCAAAACAGTTCAATAATTGCAAACACATTCAGACAAGGACTCTGAGTGGCTATCCAGAAGGGAAGGAAATACAGGTAGTTCTCATCTAGCAACCGCAATTGGGACCAGCAACTTGGTCACTAAGTGAAGCGGTGGCTAAGTGAAACTTTACGATTTTACGGCCTTACTTCAGCTTTTCTTTAAAGCAAGGAAAAGCTGAAGTAAGGCTATAAAATTGTAAAGTTTCACTTAGCCACCGCTTCACCTAATGACCGAGTTGCTGGTCCCAATTGTCAGTAAAGCAGACCTGCAAAGGTCATAAATGTGAGGACTGGTCGCAAAGTTACTTTTCCATCACCGTCGTAACTGCGAACAGTCACTAAACGAGGCAGTCGCTAAGCAAGGACTACCTGTAGACCAGTTAGCAGCATGCTGCAACATTTCACTGCAGGTCCTAGTTGCAGGTCCTACTCATACCCATAACCCATTCACATAGATGCATTAGGAATGCCGGAGAGCATCCGGCAATGGACTGTGGCGCTCGGCTGCAAGGATGTAGACCCATGCAGCAATGTTTCCCCTGAAGATCACAGCCCGGCCATCCCACTTAGAGCGGAGACATGCCGCTCCAGTTTAAGAGTGTCTGGCTTTGCAGCAATGCAATCGTGGTACTAGAAGGGGGGAAAAAAAAACAAGAAAGAGGTGGGGGGAGTAGCTTGACAAACAAGTTGCCTATAATTAAGCCTATTTCAAAGTGGAGGGGTAATGCATTATAAATAAGCCCCACTAAAACAGATATATGGGTCATCCTCTCCCTCCCCCAGCTCACAAAGGGTCTTCCTTTCCAACAGCCCAGCCAATCCCTAATTAGAATACATTATCCACCGGCTTGACACTTCAGTGAAACGTCTAGTCCACGCGAAGGTGCAGCTCCGCTTGGCGCAGGCTTATTCGTATTCCGCTGGGCTCCCTTTGCCAAGCCCCTGGTGGCTCGGTTCTGTTTTATCACACATCAAAAGGGCTGTATGCTCAGGGCACTCCCCGCCGCCCCCGCCCCTGCCTGGCTCAGAGCCGGAGGTCTGAAACAGCTGTGAGTAGAATGATATCACAGGAGGCCAAGCTCCAAACAGATGTCAGAGATGGGGGGGGGGAGAAAAGGAGGAAGACAAGGAGGAGGATAAAGGAGAAGAGGAAGGGGGGAGAGGGATGGAACCACGTGGTGTGGAAGAAGGCAACCCAAGTTACATATTGATTTTTGTCCCCCACGGGCTACCATTAAAGGCTAATTAATATGGTCTTCACACACTCAAGACTGGACCGGAGTTTCCTTCCCAGGCAAATAAACCCAGCTGTTCGGCGGGCCACTCTGCCATGCACAAATGGAATTAAAGATGGGCACAGCACTTTCCCATCTCCCTCTTCCTCCTTCGTTTGATCCGCTTTGAAACAGGTCAGCATGGATTATACCCAATCAAGCAGGAGGGCACCAGCATATACTGCACTGCCCAGGCTGGGCATCGCTGGTCGAATGCGAAGCGTTGAGCTGACTGCTTGGGGAAGAGGCGATTAAAACTCTCCACTCAGCATCCCAAACCAGAAGGGCTCTTGAGTTAGCTCAGAAACTAATTTTAATTAGTTTAATTAGTCTGAGACTAATTTCGTCTGAGAAACTCAATTTCTGAAATAAATTTTCAGAAACATGTATTTCCCTCCACCACCACCACATCACATTGCCCCCACCCAATCTTTTGAAGAAACAAAATCTGGGCGATTGTCTTGATGACCTTCAGGCTTCTCCTGACCCTCATTCTCAAAATTTCAAAAAATAAACTATCGGCAGCTAGGAACTTCCTTGTATATTTTCTCACGTTCCAAGATATGTCCTGGTTTTCTCATCCAAACCAGAAATATCTAGAGTGACTAGTATCCGTTAAAATCGATTAAATACAGTGGATTGATTTAGACATTACGTTAGGCCTTGATTTGATGGTGGTTTGTTGAATAAGCCATCATTGGCTAGGTTCACACATTATGGTAAGTCACAAACTGGGTTCTATCACATGGTGATACAATCACTCAAAACCGACCCAAACACATTATAGCTCAACACACTGTGTGAGCCAATGCAATGAATCCTAAGAACTGATGGATATTATTAGTCTGAGATCTTCACATAACATGCAAAGCTGATTTGCTTGGTTTCTGGCTTAGCATGTGATCTCAGCCCAGCCATTGTGGCTTATTTATTTACTGATTGTGTTTCTTCGCCACCCATCTCGTGTGTGTTTGCTTATTTATTTATTTACTTATTCGTCAAACTTCATCACCGCCCACCTCCCCCACACGATGCGGGGGGACGGATGGACGGACGGACTCTGGGTGGTTTACAAGTGAATAAAAGAATAAAAAAGAAAAGATTCATTATACAATATAAATGTACACAAATATAAAAACATAAAGTGTAAAATACAGAGGATAAAATCCAAGATGGTCTTAGTGAAATTTTCCAGGGCCACAAGGTACCAGCCACCCCCATGATGGACTATCCCCGCCTCACCCCAAGCAAGGTGGCATAGCCAGGTTTTCACTCTCTTTCTGAAGGCTGGGAGAGTGGGGGCCTGCCTCACCTCTGGGGGTAAATTATTCCAGAGGGTGAGGGCCACAGCAGAGAAGGCCCTTTTCCCCTGCCAATCGACAATCTCTCATGGACAGGGACCCTATAAACTCATGGCATAGTTTGATATGTGAACCAGGAAACCAGGTTTGACGTGACATGGCCTAGGGTAATGTGTGAACCCAGTCACTGACGTAAAAGGTTTCAACCCCAGCTTCTCAAAACTAGCTGAGGTTCCCTTCTTTCTTTCCGAATGAGAGTGTGGAAGACCAAGCCTCCTGCCTTAAGCAGAGCCGTTCCTTTGATCTCTGCATGAGTTCCTGATATGGATGCTTCTTCTAAGAAAAAATGCCCAGCGCGGTGATTCAAATACAGATGCAATGGTCCTCCGCAGAATTTTGCTGCTGCTGGGAAGCAAGGCTGGACTGAGCCCCAAATCACGCAGAGACACGGCTGCCTCCCTCTAAGTTCAGAGAGTTTTCAGCTATTTAATATATTCTGCATAGCCTACTATTTGGAATCAGCTCCCTGGGCAAAAGGTTGGCTTTGAAGTGGCTTCCAGCCAGGCAGTTTTCTCGGCCTCTATAAATTCGTTGTACTGCCCTGAGAATCCAGCATCAGCCCGTGAAGGAGGAAGACCGAGTCGATAACCCATAATGCACCGAAATGCTGAAACCCCTTGCCCCGCCAGCTGCTGGATGTAGAACTTAGCGCTAGCGGTTCTTTTGCTCAGAGGGCTGCAAGACACACACACACACACACACACATACCCAGATGCGACCACTCACAATTCTAATGGCATTTGTATTAGGGGAACAAGCCCTCCAGGGTCCTGGCAGCCCCATCGATCAATAAGAACGTGCTCCTTGGAGGTTCCAAGTGACAGCTATAAACCCAAGAGCGTCAAAACAATGGCACACAAAACCCAACACACCTGCTATAGGTGGGATGGAAGCTGCGCAATTAATGCCGGCCGAACGGCACCACGGGGAGAAATAAAACAAAGAACAAGGGTACTGTAGCCTGAAGGCCCAGTTCACACAATCTATTGACATTTTTCTTCCAGCATAATATACTGACCTGCCTTGCAAGCCACAGACTGTAAATCTGGCTTGAGGAGCAAAACCTACAATCTTTGCAAGATTTCCTTCCCCACTCCGCCCTTTAAGTTACTTCGCTGCTCCAAAGGGAGAGCCACAAGGCGGGGGGGGGGGTGCCTAACACGGGGCCGCTCCGGGAACAGACCTGCTGCTAATTATGCAGCTAATTGTCAGGATCTATGAGATTATTTCCCTGGCAGAATGGATCCTGCAAAGGTTGTAATACCCCCTGGAGTGTCATGGTTGTTCTGACATTGCTAAGGGCTAGTGGTTAAGGTGCTGGGCTAGAAACAGGGAGATGGTGAGTTCTAGTCCTGCCTTAGGCATAAGAGCCGGCTGGGTGCCCTTGGGCCAGTCCCTCCCTCTCAGCCCAAGAGCCAATCAGGTGAGGAAGGAGAGTTCTAGTCCCACCTCAGGCATGAAAGCCGGCTGGGTGACCTTGGGCCAGTCGCTCTCTCTCAGCCCAAGAGCCAATCAGGTGAGGAAGGAGAGTTCTAGTCCCGCCTTGGCATGAAAGCCGGCTGGGTGACCTTGGGCCAGTCGCGCTCTCTCAGCCCAAGAGCCAATCAGGCGTGGTAGGAGAGTTCTAGTCCCACCTCAGGCATGAAAGCCGGCTGGGTGACCTTGGGCCAGTTGCTCTCTCTCAGCCCAACCCACCTCACAGGGTGGTTGTTGTGGGGAAAAGACAAGGAGGAAGGAGTATTAGGGATGTTTGCAGCCTTGAATTATTTATAAAAATAATAAAGGCGGGATAGAAAATAAATTAAATAAATAAATATCCCCTCTGTGTGACAGGATGGAGGTTGGCAGGGGTTGGGTTTTGCCTATATCTCTTTTTTTGGTCTCACATGCATTTCCTACCTTCAAATGGCAGAAAACTCATGGGCCACAAGTCACCCACCCATGCTCTAAGCCATGGTTTAACCTTGGCTTTACAGATTCTGTAATGTTATGAGGGAAAGACCTTGGGAGATTCCCTGTGTTAATATTTGTGGGTTCACTCCTATCCCCTCTCCACCGCCTCCCCAGCCCTCCCTTGGCAAGCTATCGGCCATACGTACACTGCAGAGACAGTCTTCAAGCTGCAGGCGTTCCTCAATCAGTTTGGCCCACAGAACTTCAGGGATTGCCTAAATAATTGTTAAAAAACAGAGAGGGAACAGGTGAGTGAAACAGAATTTGATCCAAACCAAATGCTAACACTTGATTAGAACGGACTCAAAGGGCTGGGTGGTTTAAAATCTGTTGTAAATGTGGGACAAAACCCACAATGGAAACAGCTGATGCTTCCCCAGTTTGACTCCTTAATGTTTTAGAAGTAACACAATTTTCAGAATGGGGACACCTCTAGATTAATAAGAGGGCGCCAACGGAAAGGGGGCACCCAAGATTTTTCCCCTAGCTATCATGCCCTTAATTCTTTCACTGCTACACTCGACTTAATCAGATTTTTTATAATCGTCCTTTGGTCATCACTTGCCATGTTTGACTTTAATCTGCACTGCTGAAAAACAAAAGGTCCTTTGGTATGGGGAGTGACTAAAGGTTAAAAGTTTGGTCTGAAGGTGTTGTCAGAGATCCCATTGGCTTCCACCTCATGGCATAAGAGTTTTGCTTCTGTCGAGGGGTGCCATGGCTGGGCTGTGCTTAAGCATCCTCCATTGGCCTTAATCCGACTGTGAACAGGGGCCACTGTTTTGAGAGAGGGAAAGACTACAGTCGATGGGATAATGGAAGGGGGGGTTGTTATCCCCATAGGTGGGATTTTCTCAATTTTCCAGAGCTTTGGGTTTGCTTGTTTTTATTTTTTTAATCCACACCAAGTGGATTTCCAGGCCCATACTCTAGTTTTTGTATGATCCGGCCTCGATATGACGGGAGGGCCATGCTCCCAAGTTCCAGCCGTTTTCGTCATAAGAGACCCATCTATGATAAATCAGATACAGCAGGCAACTGAAAGATTCAGTTGATCAGCCTAAGTCTATCAACAGAGGAAAGCTTCTCCATTGGTTGGGTAAAATAGTCAAGTTTCCTCTGAGCTGAGCTAAATGACAATTTCACAGACATCTCCAAGTGGTTTACTTAGCAACCAATGCAGCCTCTGCAGGCTTGGCCTCAATCCTTTTTTATTTCTTTCTTTGAACCCTTTTATTCTTTTTTCCTTTCTTCCTTTTAAACATTTCAAGCTGCTTCCCATTTAAAAAATAATAATCTCAAAGCAGTTTACAATGAAATTCAAATGGAAACATTTCCCACAGCCCAAATTCCTGGAAGCCAACCGCAGTTCCTCCAGATTAGCAGCCGCAACAGAACCAGCAGTTGGTGGACCAGAGTGACAAATAACTCTCAGGAACTTTTCTACTCTTTGCCAGCAACAGGGAGCAGGGGCAGCCTTCCTTCAAAGGAGACGGGATGCAAACCATCCAGGATCGAGTGCCGAGAGTGGATTCATGGCAGACAGGTGAAGGATGGACTAAGTGACCCAATTAGGCCTTCTCCTGGGTCCCCAATGACTCAAACCAGGCTCCAAAGCATCTATGGCATTCAGAGAGGCAAAGGGAGAGCAAGAAGGGAAGGGAACAGCCCGTGTTTCTTGGAAGTCTGAGAGTCCCCCTGGGCGGCGCATCAAAGCTTCCCGCAGCCTCTCCCGGCTGGAGCCAGCATCAGCAGCTTTGAGGCTGTCACTTTACAAAGGTGCCTAGCACTGCTTTCAGAAACAGCCAGTCTCTCTCGTCCTTCTTTGATGTGTCATTTCAAGAGATTGTGGGACGGCCGGGGGTCTGCCCAGCAAAGGCTTGTGAATCCAATTTAAGCCCCCTCCCCATTCCTCCTCAACTCCTCCAGCTCAATGGAGTGTTCTCATCCTCTCTGCTTGACCAGCATCAGCTGATGGGAAAGAACAACCAAGGGGACTTTGGGAGACAAGGTGGAACAGCTGGACAGAGCTGCTGTTTCAAAATGAGAAAGTCTCCTCCCAGCCTCTGGCTAGTTCTCTTCAGCATAGGAGGTGATTTTCCCCTATATTGGGCAGAGGAGAACATTTTGGAAAATCTCTCTGAAGAAACCATGGGCCTGAAAGAATCTGGGACAGGTGTGAAGGTCCTGAAAAAAGCTTCTGAATGAGGCCTTCACAATGTCTTTACCAATAGAACATCACATCAGCACCACGGACAGCACCAAGGATGAGGCTTAGGTCTGTCCCACCATATGGTTCAAAAGGCCAGTCTCTTCTGCTTGTGAAATCTGGGATTTATCTTGGATTTCCAGTGGGAATCCAGCCTTAATAATATCATGTTCAGGAGCAACATGTACATACCTTCTCTCAAAGAAAAGGCCTGAATGTCTTCAACCCTCTTGGCCAAAGTTAAGACCACTAAGGGAGGTTGTCTTCCATGTGAAGGGGTTGATAGGAATCTCTCCTGGGGGGGCAACCATCAGGGCTCTGAAGAGAGAGATCTCCCATGGGGGGGAACGGCATATGACACAAAGTCGAAAAATATTCCTGCTTTCAAGTTCTGTGCAGGAACCAGGATGGGCAAGGGAGAACACTGGCGCCCTTCTCTCACCATCCTCAATACAACAAGGCATCCTGAAGTTGAAATCCAATGAAGTCCTTGGGCACTGAGTTAGAGGTAGATTAAAAAGGTTTGGCCCAGCCTTTTCACACCATAGTATTCCCTTCCCCAGGATGAAAGGTGATGTTCTGGCCACCTCCTGCTTTGCTTCTTTCTCCTCAAAGCTGCCCCCCACCCCACCCCACATTTGTTTCAGCTCCTTTAGCCCTTCCTCTGCCTCCAACTTGATCCAGGGCAGGGTACAAAATGCTTGCCGAAGACAGGTGGGTGGGTCTGTTCCCTATTTAGAATTCCAGGAAAGTTGTTGGTACCCCAGAGAAGATGGGGGGGGGGACCTACACTCCTCTCCAAAAAAAAAAATAACAACAACAACAACACAACCTCAGCATCTCTCCAAAATTTGCTACTGAAGGAGCGAGTTGCAGAAATCATTTAGAGAAACCTTGTCTGGCCTAGCTATGGGCACCAACCAGAGGAGGCCCAGATATTTTATTATTTATTTTTATTATTCAAATTTTGCTACCGCCCATCTCCCCCAAAAGAGGGATATCTTCTTTTCTAGCGTGCCGTTCCAATAGAAGTAGAACGTCGGCACCTCGGACAGCACCTGGAGATGAGGCTTAAAAGCCTGTCCTGCCATATGGTTCAGAAGTTGGAGCGTGCGGACTCGCCATCTGAAGGGTGAGTTGGGGGAAACCGATCTTCACAGATGCCAGCTGAGCACCGCGTTGATTTCATTAGCCGTTCCCTACTCTGCCACGCGATTTTTGCCAGGTCTCTTTGCCTTTCATGTCCTACCCTGTAATAATCAAGGAAACCCTACAGGGCATCCTTGAGACCGCCACTGATTAGCCTGGAATATGCTAATAATGAGGGTAATTAAACCAAAGGGGATTTTTTTTTCCTTGCTCAAAAACGTGTGTGTGTGCGTGTGTGTGTGTGTATGCGCATCCCTTCAAATCAACTGAGGTTTTATTGTGAATGGAATGAAAATCCATCTTGGGCCTCCGGAAAAAGTGCTCTGGATTGTTGCTTTTGTTCACGCTGAATAAAAAAGAGGGGAAAGATCAGGCTGGGGGCACGGTGACTGAACTAGCAAGAGCCAGGAAGCCAAAAGGAAAAGTTGGATTAGCAGCCACACAACTTTCCCTCTGCTCTTAGAAACTGAGATTTGAAGTGAATGAGTTCCCCGGCTCCATTGATTCTACAGGTAAAGCATCCTTCGAAAGTTTTTTAAAAAAAAAAGCAGATTGGTGGTACCTTTTCCAGATTAAACACATTTTATTAAAAGATGTGAGCAACAGCTCACAAAATAACACTGTGATGCCTTTTAATTAAATGTGTCAGTCTGGAAAGATGGTAACGGACTTCTGGTTTTTGACCACCAGAAATCCTCCTGCGATGTCCTCAAAACGTAGAGTCTTACAAGACTTGGTGGGGTAGCCAAGATATTGCCACCCATCACTTGAGAGGGAAATTACTCTTACTTGACCACACTAGGGTGGAAACTATTTTCTTTTCTTTTCTTATTATTTTATTGACTTGTATGGCCACCCATCTTCGAACCACCGCTCTGGACGGCTCACAACAAGGGTAGAAAATCAACGTCATGCAAAAAAATAAAAGCAGAAAACCCTAAGAATAAAACCAAAGGCATCTGGTGCCACAACTGCCTTGACAGAGCCAACGGCCCAGTCTTCCAGCTCCAACTTCACCCTATCCCAGCACTTGGGGGAAGAGGTTTTTTTATGGTTTTGGAGAAGGCTAAGTGGGGGCTGGCAGGTCTCAAGTGGAAGGGGGTTCCACAAGATAGCGGCTGCCATGGAAAAGCCACGTTTCCTTGGTCCTGCAAGGTGCGCACTTTTAAGGGAAGGGGCCTGGAGCACCCATACTCTATCCAATCGAGTGGGACAGGCTGTGAAAAGAGAAACAATTTCATTCCACCAGGAGAAGAGGCAGAAGACCTATTTTAACTCCACACCGCTCATACACTTCGCCAAAAGCAAACCGGCCCTGGGCTTCAGCATCCCCTCTTTCCTTTCTAACTTGCTAACTCAGCTGCGTAAAATTCCCGCAATTGCCCCTCTGCATCTCCTGAGTTCCGAGAGAGAAAACGCTTCCCTCGGATTCCAGCATGACCCCAGGATTTGGGAAGCATGGAGGCTCCCCTCCCCAGCCCTCTTCCTTACCCTCTTCAAATTGCCATACGTAGTTAATTAAAATAACGGGGGGGAAAACCTACACATGGATCCCTATTGGGGTGGTAGAGCCCTGGTATTTGAGGCTCTCTTTCCCAACAATTACCCTCTTTCAACTCACAGGGTCTTGGCAGGCCGTGAATCCAGAAAGGAAACACCAACCACCAATCTCTGCTGTTCCTATCCCGGCCCACAAGCCTGTTATCGGGGGCTCAGAAGGGCGCACTGGAGCCGTCCTTGATGCAAACGAAAGGCCAATAATTGGACCCCTTGTCGTGCGCCTGCCGGAAAAACCCAACAAACGCCACAATTTATTTTTCCCTTGCATGCCGAGACAGCCTTGTTACTTCCAGTAACATACCTCTTTTCTCTCCTGATGGTGTTGCACTTCGCTTGCTAGTGCTGACCACTCATTGGTTAACAAATTCTCCCGGGATATCCGGGGGATTATCAATTGTTTACTCAGCCACATTGCCTGCAGGGAGAAACAAGGTGGGAGAAGGGAAAGGGAGGGGGAAAAAATGTGTCTCTCCAAAGTATATTTGAAGAAAATAAAAACTCTGCGTTGCCGGAGTTTTTCATTTGCAGGGACCACTTGGAACAGTTCCTGGCAGGAAAAGACACCCACGGTGCTCACACAAAAGCCAAAAGCTGCTTCAAAAGAGAGAGGGAGAAACTACTGTTAAATTTGACACAATGGGAATTTGGGACGGTGACATTTATGGGCTCTGAAAATATATCCTCCTGCTCCTCCGTTCAGAAGCTTTTTCTTCCTGGGATGTTTCAAGCAGAGGCTGGCTAGATATTTATCCAGGATGCTTTAATGCGAATTAGCACAATGGGAAGAGAGTGAGGGCCAATGGCCTTTTCCGGTGTTAGAATACTATGTAGCATTAAGCAACTTCCCCCCAACCAAGAGCCCTCCAGCTATCAATCAATCAATAAAAGACCGTGTCGTTAATTAACAAAGATCTGGAGAGATCATCAGAACAGAGCAATGGAACTGAAAACCTTACACAGCCCTGTGAGATAATACCTGAAATTACAGGTGGCATAACGCTTACAGTGTTGATCCGGGGAGCACAGCCCCTTCTACCGCTTTTAAGTGATCTTTAGGACAGCCAAGAGGATGGTCTTCTTGTCATAATTCAAGGAGGGCACTTGCTTCCTCCAAATGTGATGAAAAGGGGCTTCAGAAGGAGGAGGAGGAGGAGGAGGAGAGATGGGGAAGGACAGAAGGAGAAGGAGAGACAGAGAGGAGAAGGAGAGATGGGGAAGGACAGAAGGAGAAGGAGAGACGGAGAGGAGAAGGAGAAGGAGGAGGAGAGATGGGGAAGGACAGAAGGAGAAGGAGAGATGGAGAGGAGGAGAAGGAGAAGGAGAGATGGGGAAGGACAGAAGGAGAAGGAGAGACGGAGAGGAGAAGGAGAAGGAGGGGGAGAGATGGGGAAGGACAGAAGGAGAAGGAGAGATGGAGAGGAGAAGGAGAAGGACAGATGGGGAAGGACAGAAGGAGAAGGAGAGACGGAGAGGAGAAGGAGAAGGAGGAGGAGAGATGGGGAAGGACAGAAGGAGAAGGAGAGATGGAGAGATGGGGAAGGACAGGAGGAGAAGGAGAGACGGAGAGGAGAAGGAGAAGGAGGGGGAGAGATGGGGAAGGACAGAAGGAGAAGGAGAGACGGAGAGGAAAAGGAGAAGGAGGGGGAGAGATGGGGAAGGACAGAAGGAGAAGGAGAGAAGGAGAGGAGAAGGAGAAGGAGGGGGAGAGATGGGGAAGGACAGAAGGAGAAGGAGAGATGGAGAGGAGAAGGAGAAGGAGGGGGAGAGATGGGGAAGGACAGAAGGAGAAGGAGAGACGGAGAGGAGAAGGAGAAGGAGAGATGGGGAAGGACAGGAGGAGAAGGAGGAGGAGAGACATGGGTAGAGGAGGAAGAGGAGAAGGAGGGGGAGGGGGAGATACTCACAATCGTAGTTTTCCCAGCGGCTGGAGGACCAAGCAAAAAGATCCTTGGAGCTATGGATTAAAGAAAAACACGTGACTGTCAAGCTTCACAGTTCTTATGGAGCCGGGTCCTTTCCTAATTACAGTGCACATTATGAGAGTCTACCTCCCTCGTGTTCAGCTTTGTGCTTCTGAGGAGTCTTGGCCACCTCAACATGGACCTCCAGTTTGGAGGGGTGGGGGCTGAGGTTCGAAGAAAATTGAACGGTAGAAAGAGAAGGTCCTCTACCTTGGAGGCCCTCCAGACATTTTGGACTTCAACTCCCATGAGGCCTTGCTACTATGGCCAGGGGCAAGGGATTATGGCAGCAGGAGTATTTTTTAGGTGGCCTGTTTCTATCCTCCCTTTGATGCATTGGTGCTGAAGAGCACGTGTGTGTGTGGGTGTGCATTAACAAGAGCATTCCAAAGGCAACCAGATAAAGCATGGAAGACTTTTTGGTCCTCAGCAATAAGCAAAGACTTCATCATACAACGTGTAGGTTGTGTTTTGGGAAGCAAGCGTCCCCAAACACCCAGTCTTGCCGGACCCTTGTTTACTTCACTACGGTTTATCCAGCAAGCCACCACGGGCTAGGCTCGCACACCCACGCTCAGTCTTGAACAACTGGTCCACCACGACGTCTACATCCACACAACACCCTACACGGAAGCCAACCCAATGGGGTGTTGGTTCAAGGTTGGATGCGGAGCTCGACACCCGCTCCTTCCACACAGCGCCTTCCTACACCTGCCGGCCTGGCAGATATTTTTGCAGGTCGGGAAGGCGAATGGGGGAGTTTATCTTTCTTCTCATGTCTTGCGGTTGTAACTAGCTACCTCCCAGGCAGAGCCAGAAAGAGAAGAACCTGCGCATTTTCAAGGTACTTCTGGAGCCGGCAGAGAAAAAGAGAAAGAAAAAAACTTTTCTCCCAGCCACTGGAGAAAAGCCCGTTATTCTGCATTTTTCCTCAGTTCTTTCTGCCCTTGCTCAACGTTCATATCCAATTCTCCCTGATCTTGTTTCCTTTGTGTGTTGGTGTGTGTGGGAGGGTGTTGTCGACGGCCGACCTTTTTGGTTCCGAGCACAATTAAAAGCAAGAGGAAGGAAACATCCTGATGTGTCTGTTCCCTTTGTCCTTCGTGCCAATGAATTTTTGTTTCCTTGCAGATGGGGCGGGGGGAATCTTCAGTCTTCTCTCTTGAGCATCGTTGCTAACGTGGGGATTAAACTATGGAGAAGGCCCGAGACATTGAGGCAGAGGCCCTCCAGCCATCAAGCCAGGATTACAGGGAATGTCTGAATTAAGAAAGAAATGGAATTTAAGCAGGCTTTGGGGAGGGGAGGAATGTTACTAAGGTGGAGTGCCATTTAAAGATAGCAAATTTGTGTGGGGAGGGGAGGAAATCCCGCTTTCTTTTCTCCCCCACGCAGGGCTGGGTTCACACAACCCAGCTACAATGGAGTTGGGTACTTTTTAGTTGTGGGAACCCAGCCGTTGGTCCCCCACATTGTAGAATCCAAGTAACCTGGTTAAGCCCTAATGTGGCTTAGGGTGTGACATGAACCAAAGTGTTGCAGCTCTTCCAGAGGGCTTTTACATTCACTAATTAATCCAGCAACATTCAAACTGCTCACTGACATTGCGATACTGTTTTTTAAAACAAATGTAGGATTTTCTAAAAGGGTTTTACTGCTTTCATTCACATGCTTTGAGGAGGTTTTCTGTTTTCTCCAAACAGCCAAGAGGCAAAAGACTGTGGTGGCCTAAAAATCTAAAATAAAAATAAAAGAAAGTAATAAGGATGAGGATGAGGATGAGGATGAGGATAAGGATAAGGATAAGGATAAGGATAAGGATAAAGATAAGGATAAAGATAAGGATAAAGATAAAGATAAAGATAAAGATAAAGATAAAGATAAAGATAAAGATAAAGATAAAGATAAAGATAAAGATAAAGATAAAGATAAAGATAAAGATAATAAAGATAAAGATAAAATAAAATAAAAACTACAAGATAGCTAAGAGAGAGGAATGATGGTGAGCATTTTATTCCCCCAAAAGCTTTGCAAGCACTTTTGACACAGAGCTGGACAATGACAACTTTTGAATCACGTTCAAATCCCCAGATTGCAAATTTGTCTTAACAAAGCTCTTTTGACTTGAGAGGTTTAAGGAAATGTTCCTTCGCTTATTGGTTTTGAAAAGTGTAACAAAAAGAATTCACAATGCCAGGAAAAGAATACCTTAAAAGAGTACATTAAGCTGTTTCACCGCCTAATTTCTTTCAAACTCCAATATGATTAAAACGTACAGCCTTTTCCTCTCCCTTTTTTCTCTCCCCTTCTTTTTCTTTCTCTCTTTTTTTTTTAGAATTTTAACACCTTGAAATTCCAGCGTGGTAATGAGGAATTATTTATAAACAGAGTCATTGAAATGTGCTTTGGTGCCAGCCCTAATCAACTTCTTCAACCCGCTTCAAAGCAAACTAGAAAAAAGAAAAAATTAAAAAGAAGCTTTCTAGCTGCAGATCCTTTTGAGGTTTAAGTAGGAGCATGATTTAAAATTCAGACGAAAACCCCGAGGTGCTGAAGCTTTAATACACAGCTTTCTTGGACAAACGTCTGATAAAAAACGAAATGTATCATTATACACACCATCTCACACTTTAATATTGCCCAGGGCTACCATAAATGCTCACTTTGTACTAAATCTGGTTTTCCTTCTGCTTAGGAGCAGGCAGCAGACGTAGCAAATGCACTGATTTACTCATTTGCACGCTGGTAAGAATCTTCCATGGTCCCTAAACATATGCCATGGATGGGGGGGGGATGCAAAGCTAATCCTCCCAGGGTAACTACATATGTTCTGCTTAAACCTCCCCAGCTGCAAACACACAATTAACACAAAACAGCAAACAGCAAAGAGTTAAACAGACGGTGACCCAGCGCTGTCTAACACACCGAAGCATCCGGACTCATCCTGGATCACGGCAGAGGGATGAACCACCTAGGTAACGTCTTGTTCCAAAAGCCGAGTTCTAGAACAGGATTTTAAAAATGTCAGGAATGCTACTTTGTGGAGTGATCCTTATTTATAGAGAAGAGGTGTGGTTCAAAACCCCCCTTTTTAAAAATGGTTTAATCGTTCTCTTGTTTTTAATTTTATTTCTTTTTGCCTTTTTTTTTTTTTTTTTGCTTTTTCGGTTTTTAACTCTGGAAGCTGCCCAGAGTCGCAGCAGCGAGATGGGCCGCTAGATATGTAACTATATATTTAATAAATAGGTAATAAATACAGGTAGCCCTTGCTTAATGACCACAATTGAGACCAAAATTTCAGTTGCTAGGCAAAATGGTCATTAAGCGAATCCAACCGTATTTTACGACCTTTTTGGCAGCTGTCATTAAGTGAATCACTGCAGTCACTAAGCGAACCACATGGTAGTTAAGCAGATTACATGGTTCCCCATTAATTTTGCTTGTCAGAAGCTGGCTGGGAAAGTAAAAAATGGCGATCACGTGACCACAGGATGCTGCAATGGTCATAAATGTGAACTGGTTGCCAAGCGCCCAAATCATGATCACGTGACCAAGGAATGCTGCAACGGTCATAAGCGTGAGCATCAGTTGTAAGTTGTTTTTTCCAGCACTGTCATAAGTCTGAACCATTGCTAAACAAATGGTCATTAAGTGAGGACTACCTGTAAACTTTCAGCCATCCAACTGATCAGCAGAACTAGAATTTAGCTTCTCCCAAATTTGTGCCATTTCGGAAATTAAGACCCAGCTTCATGAATGCTAAGAATGTAGTAGTTGGAAAGCATATGCCCGTTTAAGGGCAGATCAGAATATTTTTAGTATCCCTGAAAAGAAATCTGTTATGGGAAATAGTAGAAATAACTCACTTTCTGCTTTGCTCCTTATTCCTTTCATGGAAGCTGGATAAACCAGGATAGAATTTGGGTTTGTCCAAACCCTGGCATAACATGATGGGCCAGCATGAAACTCTAGAGAACTGCTGAACAAAACAATTGCAACTCTGGTTTGTTCTTGGATTGTTCAGCAACCCAGAGTTTCTTAAACTGTAATTCTGGCCTACATGAAACAAGCCAAGCTACATGCAATCCTGGTTTGTTCTCTGGTTTGGCAGCCCAGACAGAGGAGTTGGAAAGGCTCATGAGCGCTTTTACTTTGTGCAAACAGCTTCTTGCTTGTCTGTGGAAAGTCAGTCCTACGGGAAGTATTGGGCGATTAAGAATATTAATCGCCCAACACTTATAAATAATCAATTTATAAATTATTAGAATTTTTCAACTTGTATGCTGACCGACTCCTAGTGACTCTGGGCAGCTCGCAACAATCAAAGAAATTGCAAAAAAATCAACGAAAGATAAAGATAAAATATGGTGAGCACAATGAAGTGTGGGATCTCCCTCTCCCTTGCTGAAGGTCTGGGTGAAGAGCCAGCTCTTCATGGTTCTTCTGAACAACAGCAGAGTGGGGCCATCTGGATCTTGGTGGGAGCCTCTTTCCAGATTCCAGCCAACCGTGGTTCAACAAACTTGGCTTAGTTGGTGTATGAACCAAGTCATCCCCAAGGGTTGGGGGACGAAAAGAGGACACCAGCGCAACTTCCTAAAAGTTGATTAGGTCAATAAAATTTTCATATTAGCTATCAGCGGACCTCTCCATTTCCACAAATGTATCTAGTCCTCTTTTAAAGCCGTATCTTGCAGGGATCACACTGCATCTTGCAGCGATGAATGCCATAAATTAATCATACAGCGTCTGAAGAAACAATGTAGCCTCCCTCCACAAATACAAATTTAATTTTTTAAAAATTCATGGAAAGGAAAAATTCTGCATACCTGTCATCAACAGGGATTGGTCCCGATAAAGCTACAAGCTGGTTTTCTCAATGATTTCAGCCCCTGCTTTTAAATCTTCACCAGCTCTATCCTTGTCAATGAATTTCAATATAAATTATTATTGCTTTTCTGAAGTATGTGGGGAGGTGGTGGTGGGGCATCTCCCTGTTCTACAGGATTACTTTAGAATTTATTACTAATTAAAATCACTTCTGGCTTCACAACTGGAATAGATACTTCCTTCTTTTCTTTTTTGCCTCCACATCTCTGCTTGAAATCTTCTCTGGGGTGAAAACTGACTTGCAAGCAGAGATCATGAAAATTCATAACTTTACTGATGACTTTAATAAAGTGAAGGGCTTTTTTCCCCCCTTCTTCCCAAACAGTCAGCACCTCCTCCAAGATCAAGACAAAAAAAAAATGCTACTAAACCAGAATTAATTCCTCTTCTGCTATTATTCCTTCCTCATCAGCTCTTAATTTTTATTTGAGGTTGGTCCTGCCTTCACCTATTTATCAAGGACATTCTAAACCAGCGTTTTTCAAACTTGGCAACATTAAGAGGTGTGGACTTCAACTCCCAGAATTCCCCAGCCAGCAATTGTGGGAGTCGAAGTCCATGCATCTTAAAGCACGTTGAATGGGGAATTCTGGGAGTTGAAGTCCATGCATCTTAAAGCACGTTGAATGGGGAATTCTGGGAGTTGAAGTCCATGCATCTTAAAACACGTTGAATGGGGAATTCTGGGAGTTGAAGTCCACACATCTTAAAAGTTGCCAGGTTCGAGAAATGTTCTAAAGTCTTCTTCTGAACCTGGAATCCTACAGATGTTTGGGAATTAGACAACTTCCAAAATCCCCAGGTTACATGATCAATTCTGGAAGATGTAATCATTCGCCCCAGTTTGGGAAAGCTGCTCAGAATTTCAGCAGATCGCCATACCTCCTCGTTAAAAAAAAAAATGCAGACTGGATTAATACCTTTTCCAACCACTGGGTTTGCTTAACTTTAGAGGAACTGGGGCGCTGTAGTTACATTTTGGACCATCAATGTTCCCTGGGTGACTTTGGGCCAGTCGTTCTTTCTCAACCCAACCAACCTGAAAGAGTTGTTGCAAGCAAATTGGATAAAGAAGCAGATGGCCAGAAAAAAAAGGGAAGAAGACAGGAAAAAAAGAGTCTGGACAGATTTGGCAGCATGCATATTTAAATTATTATCACTATGATAACTTAACAAATTGCACTCCACAAAACAAACCCCTTTCGGATATTGCTAGCCGCCTGATCACAAGCCAACAATCACCTTCCCTTACTCACCATCACAGTTGCTGAATTTTAACTGCCTTATCAAGAAGTCAAGCGGGTTCTCTGGCCGGTGGATTAACAAACCTCCCAGCAAATCCTAGAAATGAATAAATGAACTAAGTAACAAGGAAGCGATTCCTGGTCACCAGCCCAAATCTTTTCCACAGATTGAAAGCTTTGCAAAGCCACAATTAACTAACAAAAGCCCTCCCTTATGAACCCGTTTTTAGAAACTGGTGCGATGCCACTTAGAAAATCTAGAAAATAAATGATTGATTAATCAATTAAATGTTTACAACATCCGACTCTGGGCGGCTGTTACAGCAATTTGGTGACCGGTTTTTCTCCCCCCCACCCCATTAACTGACACTAACTAATGAAGGTTTAACCTAGAGCAGCTTTGCTTAACCCTTTTGCTCTCAGGACCCCTCCCCACTTTTAAAAATCACGGAGGACACCAAAAGAGCTTTTGTTTGTATGGGTTATATTTATCAGCATTGATCGTATTAAAAATTAAAACCGACGCATTCGTAGAACCTTTACTTATTGAACCACATGAAAATGACAATACTAAACCCATTAGATATTACCAGAAGTAACGTATTTTTCATGGAAAAAACCCTGTAATTTTTTTAACAAGTAAAAAATGATGAGAAGAGTGCAATTGCTTTAAATTTTTGCAAGATCTCTTCTTAAATTTTTGCAAGGTATTGACGATATCGTCAATATCTGGCAAATAATTTTGATTTCATAGACCCCTGAGAGGGTCTCGGGGGACCCCCAAGGGTCCTCAGGCCATATTTTAAGATACACTGACCTAGAGAAACTGAGATCAAATCCCAGGTCACTACAGATGTTGCAACAGCTCTGATTCAATAGAAAAATGGAACAGTTGCAACAAGAAACTCAGACGGATAGATCCAATCATTCGCTCTCAGCCCAGCTAACAAAATAGCTGTGAGAAACGGGGCAGAAGTGTGTGTGTCTGATGCCTCAAACGAATGAGTGAATGAATGAATGAATGAATGAATGAATGAATGAAAGAAAAATGATCCGCTTCTTGGCCTCATCCTGAATCTGTCGCCACTGGAGATCTCTGCTAGGAAGAGGGGGAAACGTGTGAAATAAGAAGTGATTATTAAAAAATAAAAAAATAAATAAAGATAGGGCCACATTACTTCGCTGGTTTTGCATTTCCAACTGCCTGCCTTATATCCTTTCTTCTTGCTTCTTTAATTAGCATCAATCCACCAGCATTTTATCTGACATTGATCAGAATGTGGCTACAATACTGCACCCAGTTCTGGATGGCGCATTTTAGAACAACCAACCTGGATCGTGTCCAGAGGAGAGCCACCAAGACAATAAGGTATCCGGAAGGGCTACCTTATGAGTACATGTAGTCCTCACTTAATGACCATTTGTTTAGTGATGGTTCAGACTTACGATGGTGCTGAAAAAACTGGCTTACAACCAGTGCTCATACTTAACGACCATTGCAGCATCCTTGTGGTCACGTGATCACAATCTGGGCGCTGGGCAACCAGTTTGCATTTATGACCATCGCAGCATCCTGTGGTCACATGATCGCCATTTTCAACCTTCCCAGCCGGCTTCTGGCAAGCAAAATCAATCGGGAACTGCATTATTTGCTTAACGACCACATGGTTTGCTTAATGACTGCCACAAAAACAGGTTGTATAATTGGGTCGGATTCACTTAGCAACTAAAATTCTGGTCTCAATTGTGGTCGTTAAGCGAGGACTACCTGTAACGGTCAGAGATTTCCAACAGAGAAGTTAGGACAGATTTGTTCTGAGATGTTTCGAAAGCCGGGATATGTCAAAATGGGTTTACAGTACAAGGAAGGAGTATTCAACTGGGCATCAGGAAAAATGTTCTAAGCATAAGAGCTACTCAACAATAAAATAAACCATCTTGGGAGGTGGTAGATCTATAACCGGCAGGTTCACACATTAAACCAGGCCAGACCCCTAACCAATCACATTGTGGCCTAGCATGACAGGTGAATCAGTCATATACCTGCTTTTTGGTTTCTGTTACGTGTCTAGCTATTTTCTTATTTATTGTTCTACTGATGCTTTGACTGCACTGCCTTGGAGAGATGAACGGCAATATAAATCAAATACAATAAATAAATTACCATTAGGGTATGGATAAGCCTCTGGGGGCGATTAAGACTGTAGAGATTTGACAGGGGGAAAAAACAATGAAAGTGATTGGGATGCGTATGTTCCGATGCGTGACATCGGCAGGAAAACCACCAAGCTCAGAGAATGCCAAGAGCCCAACTGTTCAACCTGGAGCTGCATAGCTTTTCCACAGTTGAATACGTTCCACAGCTTGGGAACAGATCCCAAATCGGAAGAAAAGTGTGTCCATTTTGGCCAAGAATTAGGGGAGAAATACTCTGCCCTTCTCACCATGTACGGCTGCATATATATGATTTATATGCAATAGCTCTTACTTGCCACAAGAGGTTACTGTGACCTTTCCCAAATCAAGTTGAATTTCGTACAGTTCTCCTGATTTTCTTGCTGGTTGCGTTCCACTGCCTAGAGAACAGAGTCATAGAGTATTTGTCTGTGTTGCAATCACTTGGTTAGTGCTAAACTTGCTTTTTGGTTTTTGCAGCTTAGCAAGCAACCCATTTGCTTCACTTAAGGTTCAAGGTGCGGTGTAAATCCAGAAGGGAAAACTGCTAAGTGTGTTGTCTGAACAGTGTTACGGTGTGAAACAAAGCTTGAAGGTCCTGTCATCCCACACACTGGGGTTTGAAGCAGGACAAAAAGAAGATCATCCTGTCAGTCCCCCAAAGGAAGCTCTGAATGTCCAGCTTTGCAAAAGAAAGCAATTCTCTCTTCCCTGTCTACAAGGCAAAATCTGTAGACGTGATCCTATCCGTTAATTTCCTGAGAAATTTATGTGCTGTTCACTGAATCTTCTCAACAAACAATTAGCAATTCCAGTCGTAGAGAAAAAAAAATCCTGGTTTATTACACAGGGACTGCTAAGAGTAAAAAATAGTTCAGAAGCCTAGGAATGTAGCAGATCTGTAATTGGGAAGCATTCTATCTAACAACAACACAAACTGCAACAAAAACAGATTACCTTTCTAGCTCACTCTTTACAGCAGGGTTTCTCAGCCAGGGTTCTCTGGCACCCTCGGGTTCCGTGAGAGCTCTCTAGGGGTTCCCTGGGAGATCACGATTTGTCTAAAAAATTATTTCAAATTCAGGCAAGTGCCATTCTTTATTTTTAGTTTAAGAACACAGTTCAGGCATCTATACAGGCCTACCCATGAAATGAATACAATAATTTTGTAATTATATTTGAACCTGAATGTGCAGGGGTTCCCCCAGGCCTGAAAAATATTTCAAGGGTTCCTCCGGGGTCAAAAGGTTGAGAAAGGCTGCTTTAAAATATTACTTCTTTCCCCCCACTTCCAAATTTGTAAACACTCTGAAAAACCGCCTAGCAGTGCCAGATAATGTCTTTATTGGACTTTTACCAGTCAGCAAAAGAACCCAGAATTATTGTACTGGGAGGTGGCATGCATATGACAGCTTTGTACTGTAATCTGGCTCAGTGTTGTGATCCCATTTCCATGGTCTGACAATTGTCTTGACAGAAACGCTGAAGGGGAGATTGTAGCAACAGTACGTGGCTTATAAAAAGAAGTATCCTGATCCACGCACGGCCAATAAAGGTAAGTTATGGATATCTAGTACTTATACCTTATGGAAGGCAGGGCAGAAAGGAGAAATTCAGAGAGGCTGATGGCTTTTCTCCACTGGCGACTCATAGCATCACCCAACCATTGTTGAAGTGATACAAAGCTTGTCCTCATTGTTATTATTTTGGTACAATAGCAACACTAAATAAACAAGCAGGGAAACTATCCTGATCAGGAGAGGCTGGAGTTGGAAAAACTGGTTGTTGCAATAGAAACTTCTGCCAGATTTTTTAAGATTCCTGTGTTTGTTTCAGATTTTCAAGCAGGAGAGAACTCAAGCGCCGTTGCCGTTTATTAAATGCAATTAAGGAGCTGGATAGGAATGCATCTTAGCCACACAGAAAGTCGTTTCCCACTTTTGCAATCATTTTTCCACCCCTCTTCCTCTTATGACTGAGATAATCATATTTGAACAGAATATTTGGAGCACTGAAGATGTTGCCTAGCCTGGCAATGAAACGTCTGCAAGAAAACAACAAGGCTCAGAGAGCACCCAGGACTCCACATAATATTTATCTCAATCCATTTTCAATCCATCCATTTAAAAAAAAATCAATTTTTATTTTCAATATTGATCAATAAAATCAATAAAATCCACTCTCAATAAAATCACCTGGAGAAAGAAGTAATTCCCCCGCATTCATCCGTGCCTTTAAATTGCATCAAATTGCAACCCTGCAGAAATCATGCATTTTTTTCCAATCTGGTGTCCCCCAACTTCAAGCCCCATAATCCTCAGCCTGCCTAAGAAAGACGCCCCCCGGACTTCTCCATACTGGTGCCCGCTATATTCCAATGTCCCTCATCCCCATCCCGCATGGGTATTGGAGTCCAGCAAATTTGCAAAAGCAGCGTTTGCACGCTCTGCTAGGGACTGGGAAGCCTCGCCAGCCTAGAGCATGCTGGGAAATGTAGTTTTCGAGCAAGCCGCCAGCTCGCAGCGGTGGCTGCCGGGAGTTCTCACCCGTTCCCGTTCCTGCCCAGAAGAACTTATCAGTTCTCCGCGCAGCGAAGGGAGGTGGCCGTTCTTCGCTAACGAGACGGCGGGGCCTCGCTTCCCCTCACCTGCATTATTTCGAAAAGACGGTGCTTTTCCGCGTACAGCCCCATCTGCGGAGGGATATAGAGAGGCCTCTTGGTAGCGTCCATGGCGTCCCTAGCAACCGCGCGTCGCTAAGCGTCGACGTAAATGGGAGGAGACGAACGCCGCCGCGGTCCCAAGTCCGCATTGCGTCATCAAATAGCGACAGGACTTCCACCGCCGCTCGATACTTAAAAGAGACAGAGCCTGGGCTGCGGCAATGGGGGTGGCCGCTAGAGGGCGGCCAAGAGACAGAAAGCGCGTTCGCTCGCGGCTTGGCACGGGGTTGCTTTAGCACTCGCTTTTCCCGTGAATGCGCGAGCAAATCCTGGGTTGTGTGAACACAGTCACATTTCAGCTTGCCATGGAGGGGCTCCCCCAGCCTCTATTCCACCTCCCCCCCCCCATTAAAACCTTTTGCACGAGCAGGTGGCAGGAGCAACCGACTACATGCCTCGGGGGAGCCCCCGAGCAAGGCGGGGGCAGCAAAAGAAGGAGTGTCCGGAGATGCTCGGGCAGCAAAGAGATGCCTAAGCCGCCGACCTTCTGCTTTCTCGCTCGGGCTCCAACAGCGGCAAAAGCCCGAGCCTGTTGGCGGATAGACTGCTCCTGTGGTTGGAGGCTCCGCGGAGCTTTTTGCGGGATGCCGGGCGCCCTTTTCTCGCCTCCCCCGCCCGGACTTTCCCCCGGTCAAGGGGGGGGGCGTGGCGGCTCACCAGGGCTCCCGCCCCTCGGTTGCCCGGGGCGACGCTTGTAACAATTGCTTTGCTCGCCTTTGGCTTGCAAAGGGGCGGCGGGAGGGTCGAGGAGCCGCAGCGTTCATCCGGGAGGCTTCGAGCAGCAGCTACTCCAGGACATGCAGAAGAATCGGGGGAAAGAATAAAGGTGAGCGGGGCGAAAAGCGGGCGCTGCAGAGAATCGGCCCGGCCGCCCAGCCTACCTGGCAGGGGTCTTAGGGGGATGCCGAGCGGCGTAGGAACGCTGGGAGGCGCCCTTTCCGCGGGGCGAAGGGCTCCAGCCCCAGGGTGGATTCCGGGGTCTCCATGCAGACGATTTTGAGTCCCGATCCCGCGAACCACTCAAATGGCGTGGGTTCACACGTGCAGGGAAAGAAAGGAGGTGGGGGGAAAACAATCCCAATTTAACCTGTGATGCAAATGCTGTATTCTCACCTGTCCTGCTTAAAGGGCTCTGCTACCAGGTGAGCTCAGCCTTCCTCATTCTATGCATGGAGTTAACCCTGGTCCATCAAACCTGGCTTTGCAGGATGTGGGAAATCACTAGGAGTTGGTTCCCCCATCCCCTGCAGAAACATTGGGGAAGCTGTTTCCCTAACAACCGGATTTCTTGCCCAACAGTTCCTTATTTCAAGCACATCCCACCACCAAGCCAGCATTTTCGGGCCTGAAATTGACCTGGTTTATGGATTGCACAAAGCACCACCATTGTCGGCTTGGTGTAGCCAGCTAAACCATAAACCACAATGTGCCACCCAGTATGACTGAATCCATGCAGTGGACCAATGCTGCAAACCAACCATATTCGTCTACTTCTCTCCATATAAACCAGATCAATTTCTACAGCAGGAACGGTTGGACAGTTGAGGAAGGATGTGGCAGAAGATCTTGGTCCAGGAAAAAAATTAATGTCATGAAAACTTGAAGGAAAGTGATTAAAGGCAGTGTGTGTTTACCCCCAAAGGCAACAGCACCTAACCAGTTGATTTCAGAAGCTAAGATTTAATAGTTGTTGAATGGGAGACCACCAGGAGATTTCCAGTCGTTGAGCAAAACATGCCTGTATCATGGGCTTTGATTTACTTACCCTTAATATATGTTTGCAATTGGGTTTGCCCCTCAGGGGATTGACTTAGCTATGCTTTGCTGAAATACACCACTCAGAACCATGGCTTAAGATCAAGGGCTGGACTAGATGGTCTCTGAGGTGCCTCCCCACACTTACATTCTATGGGATACGAACTCCATCTCGTCCAAAGAGCAAGTAGGAAGGCTCCATTCTTCACTGGCCAAATTTTGCATCCCATCTTGTAAACACCAGGGAATGTCCCCCACCCCAACTGGTGTTCGAACTAAAAAGTCTGTCAATTAAACAGTCATTGAAAAGGCACTGGGGCAGGGCCAGTCAGTTGGCAATGTCTGTCTAGGAGTCCAGTCTTTTTTGTTGGGGGGGGGGGCTGGGAGCCACCAATAACATTTTGGGAAGAACAAAACGGTCTGGTTTTAAACTAATCAGGTCTTGCAAGTTTGGTTAATACGGCTGCTGGGCCTGGTTAAACTCCTGACCCAGAGGCTTTTTCCCGAAGAACATCAGGAGCTGTTTCAGCTTTGTATTAAAACTAATTCCCGCCTTCCAAATTCCCAGGAGGGGCGGAAAATGAATGAAATCAAGGAGAGCCTACGGAACATTGAACAGACGTACAAAATCTTCCAGCAGCAGCAATTCACCTTCATTGCTGCCCTGGAGCATGTCCGGGAGAATGCCCATGATAAAATTAAGCCTGTGTCTAGCATCGGGCAGGTAAGGGAGCCCGCGTGCCCCCATATTGGGGCCAAGGCTTGGGATGGTTGTGGGAACTGAGCGGGAGATGGGGAGACGAGCAGGGTCTACCTTAAACCAGGAACGGGTGAAGCCCCACGGGAGGGTTGTCCGAGGGCTGGCTCTACTGTTGGGTGCAGAGACAGGAAGGGCTCGGAGGTGGACACAGGCTGGATTTTCTCCATGGGGGTGGGGGGTGGGGGGAGACCTTGAGAGACTGGGCCAAGAGACACTGCCGAGGGAACAGTCAGATAAGAGAGGGCTTAGCCCGCAGCTGTATAATGGGTGGGGGAATAGAATAGAATAGAATAGAATAGAATAGAATAGAATAGAATAGAATAGAACAGAATAGAATAGAATAGAATAGAATAGAATAACAGAATAGAATAGAATAGAATAGAATAGAATAGAATAGAATAGAATAGAATAGAATAGAATACTGTATTGGCCAAGTATGATTAGACATACAAGGAATTTGACTTTGGTGCAAGAGCTCTCAATATATTTTCATAACATCAAAAAATAAACAAAAGTAAAGTAATAATGTTATTTACTAAAACTATACAATCAAGAAAGAAAGAAAAAGAGGCTCAGAAGGGACCCGCCCTAGTTTCTTGGGCTGTAAAGGAGACGGGGCGGGGGGGGAGGAATTGTACTTTCATTCTTGCAAGATTCTATCAGTGTAACTGCTGGGTTTTCTTCATGGAGGGGGCAAGTGTAGTGAATGGGAAGAGCCCATTCCAGTTGGATGAACTACAATTCCCAGAATTCCCAAGACAGCATGGCCACCACTGAGAATTCTGGGGTTCCTCCAGCCATGCAGGTTTCAACCCTGACTGTTGCTAAGGATTCCGGGTCTTGCAGTCCAGACATGGGGAAGGTGGCTGTTTGGGGGCAGCTGAACTAGCTACTTGGATGCAGATTGAGCCAGGCAACTAGCTGAAGCCTTCTCTAGTAAACAAGTGGGAGTGTATGAAATGCAAAGCCAGGGATCGGGCGAGGGTCTAGACCCTGTGGGTCTGCAGTGGTAGGTGGGAGAGACCTTGAGAGACGGGGCAAAGAGATGCTGCCCAGGGAACAGCCAGATAAGAGAGGGCACAGCCCACAGCTGCATAATGGGTGGAGAAAGAGGCTCAGGAGGGGCCCTCCCTATTTTTGGGGCTGTAAAGGAGATCGGGTGGTGTTGGGGGGAATTGTACTTTCAGACTTGCAAGATTCGGTTAATGTAGCTTTGCAATAAAGTAGAATTATCTCATCTGGTCATGTTTCTTGTCTGGTCCACCTCGCAAGGCTGACATCAATCTTGCAAGTCCGAAAGTGCAATTCTCCCACCGTCACCTCAGTAGAAAAAGCATTCTAGTAGCCCCTTTCTCTCCTCCACCCTCTTTTCCCCCAACTGCTAATTTCTACTTAAACATTTTTATACTATGCTTTGGACATCTGTGATTATTGCTCGTTTCTATTCAAGTCATTTCAATTTTTTTTTTTTTTTACCAGCTTGTCTTTTTCTTCAAAAAACATATTCTCAGTGTCTTAGCTTGCCTTGCGGTCTACTCTGTTTCCTGCTGTTCCCCCCGCCCCCCCCCCCCGTTTTGGGTTTGTTTTGTCCTTTTTTAAAAAAGAAAAAAGAAAATGAACCCTTTTTAATAACCGTTTTCATTTCAGCCTTTGTTCTTGTGCAACATTTCAATCAATCAAACCATTATTAGGGTCACAGGCCAGCATAAGTGTAAAGTTTATTTGAGGTACATATACGTGTCCCTTTCTCTTTTCTTTGCTTTCGATTTGTCGTTGTGTGTTTTACCTAATTAATAAAAAACAAAACCAGAAAAACGACCAGAAAACAAACAAACAAACAAAAAGGCAGGCGACGGCTGGACCCATCTCCTTCCCGTGAATTACTGAAAACTTTCTCCACCTTCTGTCTCACCCAAAGCTGAAACGCAGAACACGGCCGCATTCCCCCCTCCTCTCCATTTTCCCTCCCCGCTACAATGCATTCCCACATGTAACGATGGCATTCGGACATGCCTATTAAAAGTAATGGCTCTCTGGCCGCCCGGCCGTGATGAATGGAGAGGTGTCTGCCAAAGCAGTATGATGAATGGAGGCAGGTGGATTTTCCCCCCCCCCCCATAGGCTGTCGGGGCTCGTGTTAAAAAAATGTCAACTCTTAAGTGAATCAGAATTAGATTCCCTCTCTTGAGGAGGAGGAGGAGGAGAAGGAGGTGGTGGTTTTTCAGGCCACCAAATCAAAACTCAAAGAGGAGGAAGATTAGTTATCAGGTCACAGAAGAAGAAGAAGATTATTATTATATTATTATTATTATTATTATTATTATTAATCAGGCCACCAAACAAGGAGGAGGAGAAAGATTAGTTATCAGGTCACAGAAGAAGAAGGAGGAGGAGGAGGAGGAAGAGGAAGAGGAAGAAGAAGAGTATTATTATTATTATTATTATTATTATTATTAATCAGGCCACCAAACGAGGAGGAGGAGGAGGAAGATTAGTTATCAGGCCACCAAATCAAAACTCAAGGAGGAGGAGGAGGAAACAAGATCTGACCTTCTCATTCTTCTGCCAATGGTTTGCAACCCCACTTAGACCTGAAAAAGTCACCTTATAAGGGCCATCTTTGAAGTAATTATTTAAAAAGAAGAAAAAAGAAAACGGGGATGTCTGATTTAGCCAGCTTTCTCCAGCTAGGCCTGGCCTGGGCTATCAGGCAACCAGTCGTTTTCCAAACATGGGCTGTGCAGTTCCTTTAGGAAATCTCCCAAGCCAAGCATCTTACTTTACCTCCAGAAAGTGCCAGTTCACTGGATCCCATCTCCAGATCCAAATAGGCTTTCTGGCTTTCTTACAGAGCGAGGATCAAAATGCAGCGTTTGCATGATCCCCACCATGTCCCCAAAGTCCACAAAAATTAACACACCCACACCCACCCACACCAATGATCTTTAGCAGCCAAGCCCTATGAAGTCTTGCAACAACTTGATTCACAACAGTTGTTGATTCACAACAACAACTCAACAGAACCCGGCCAGGTATAAAGCCCCCACTGCCTGAAAAATGTCCAGCAAAATGAACAAAGCATTGAGGAATAGGAATCTCCGGTTGCATCACTCGGCAATTTAACCAGGTTACTTACAAACTCAGCATCAACATACTGACCTTGTTTCGTTTTGTTTTGAATTTTAAACATGGCTACTTTTTAAAAATGTGGCTCCACGTGCTACTCAAGTCCAGCCCATTGGATGTCTTTATGATTTAGAACTTTTGACAGTCTCCAGAATAATTTATAAATATTTATTGTAAGCCGCCCAGAGTCCCCCTGTTGGGGAGAGATGGGCGGTGAATAAATTTATAAATAAATAAAATAAGTAACTGAGTTAAGCTTGTTGTTTGAGCAGACACACGTGTGTATCTGAAAGGCTGGGCATTTTCAAATTATGCATGTCTGTGTGTGAAAGGGGCCACTGTGGGGAGGTGGAGTTGATAATAACTCCATGATAACGATGATGATAATTGGAGCTCATTTATTCACTCGGGACCATTCACTCCATTTCAAGATGAACCCTGAGAATAAAATTGCTGTATTGCGGATCCTCCAGTTGCCTCTCTTCGAGGCAAGGGGCAATCTAAATTTGCCAGCTCTGCAAAGCGTCCTCCTTGTAGAAAGTTCAAATATGGGGATTAGAGAGATTACAGAATTCCGACTTTAAATGTTCGGGGTTAGGGACCATAAGCCTGATGCAGAGTTACCCCGTCCCCATCCCATAACTACTGATCTGGCTTAAACTGAGATCTGGGAAATCTCCAGTTCGACTTTTGCATCCGATGATGATCCAGGGGTCGCTTGGCTTTCGACGTGAACTCTCTTTTGCCTTCAACCTTGCAGTTCTAGGGGGCGGGGAGGGAGTGAAAACCATCTCTCTTAATGAACCGGAATGAGTAAAGTACTTCTGTTTTGTTACTAAGAACACTACAGGGATGCGTCCTTGAATTCTTAGGCGTCTGTTTACTCCACACACACACACACACACAAAGTAGGGAGTATATAAGCTAGCATGTGCGGTCCAAATATCTAAGTTAAGGGATTCTTGGTGATTAAAATGCTTCTCCAAGTAGGGAAATCTTCAGATCAGGAAATGAGCATACTTCCAAGCTTTGTATTATCGGTCTGTCTGTCCATTTATCCATCCATCCAGCCCCTCTCTATCTCTATCTCTATCTAATCTGTATCTATCATCCATACACCCCCTTATCTATCTACCTGTCTGTCTGTCTGTCTCCCTCCCCATTTATCTATCTATCCATCCATCCTCTCCCTCTGTTTACAAACGCTGGCACCAAACTCCAAGAATCACCCATCCAGAGCCTTCCAAAGGAAAACTATTCTGTGAAACAACTTTTACCCCAAAGGGAACCCCTTTATATGAATTAGGGCTAAATTCTGAGTGCTGGATCCGCAGCCACGTGAAAAAGAGGCCCAGGTGAAAAAGAGGCGCCGAGTAATAATTGCAGTGGTTGAATTCATCACAACACGGGCTCGACAACCGGGCGATATGCCAAGCCGTTAGACCCAGCTGAGGGGCCAGGTCCAAGTCACCCCCTTCCACCTTTCTGCAAGGAAGCTAAAACCTCGGAGGGGGATGTACCAGCACAGCCCTCTCTTCTTATCCCAAAGAGACACACAGAGACACATTTTGTTTTGATCTACCCTATTCCCCCCATCAGGGATGGTGCAGGAAGAAGAGTTTGAAATCTGGTGGGGCCACTTAAAAGGGAGGTCTCTCTCTCTCTCTCTCTCTGTTTTTTCCTGCTGAGCTGGTCACCCCGGGATCCAATTATGCTCAACCACGGCCGCGTGCAGGGAACCCTCCTTCTGCTAACAGCTGACCCGAGACCCATCTAGCAGCCAACTGAGGATAGCGGCTTGCAGCAGAATGCCGTCCGGTGTCGAATCGGAGTTGGCAACCTCTGGACCCCATTATCTTTCCCCGAAACTTTCTCTGCTCATAACTTCTTGCCAGGGGTGGGGTGGGGTGGGGTGGGGGGGAGAGAGCAGCATAAGAGAGACTGAATTTGCTAGATAATTACCGCCTTCACTTTTTCCCTGTTTCGCAAGTCTAGTCTTTCGCAGCTGGCTCTGCCGAAGCGCAGACCGCAGGGCCAGCCGGAGAGAGGCTGCCTTCATTCACTACGCTTAACCTGGTAAATGAATTTACCTTTGGCTCTGGGTCAGGAAGTGACGAAGAAGGTGGGGTTTGCATGTTTAGCAAACTCCCCCCACACCCGCATCAACAGGAGCAAGGCTCAGCATGACTTGTGTGGTCTGCCAGATTGTTACTTGACCTGTTTAAGCATACTGTTGAAATATAGCCAAAAAGGTTTGCTTGTTTTCCACCTTCGGGCTTCTCCCACTTCAGAATTTCAAAATACAGGTAATCCTCGTTTAGCAACCGTTCGCAGTTACGATGGTGAAAACAAATTAACTTTGCAACTGGTCCTCACATTTACGACCTTCGCAGGGCTGGAAAAGCAAAGGAAAGCTGAAGTCAGATCATAAGCACCATCGCGGTTTCACTTAGGAACTGCTTCGCTTAATGACCAAGTTGCCAGTCCCCATTGTGGTTGCTAAATGAGGACTACCTGTACAATCAAAACATACCAAACAGGAAAAATCAAGCAGGGGTTGATTGTGCTGTTCTGACCAACAGGTTTTTTTTTTCTTTTCTAATTTGTCTTTGAGGGAGATGCCAGGAACTTCAGCTTTCAAAGTAGGATGGCCTTTGCGATTATTTCCCTTCAAATCCACTACTTCCCATCCTTTTAAAATTATTATTAATAATAATTTTTATTGAAGAATTTTATATAGTAATAAAAGCAATACAAGTTTCAGAAAAAGAAAAAAATTAAAGTGGTAAATAAAAAAAGAAAAAAGAAAAGTGGTGAATAGGTAAAGGAGAGGGAGGAAGGAAGGAAGGAAGGAAGGAAGGAAATCACAAAGAGCAGCTTCCAATCTTAACAGCAGTTACAAATACATTTACCAATCCTCCCTCTTTAAGGTTACATCATGATTCCCTTCTTCCCATATTCCACCCTTCCTAATCATCAAATCCATAAATCACCAGTTCCTTTTTTTTTTTTCCATTTTCAGCAAAAAGCCCATAAGGGGTTTCCGCTCACAAATAAATGTACTTCTTGTCTTTCCCCCTAACCACGCAAGTCAATTTTGCCATCTTTGCAAACTCCGTCACCTTCCCCGGCCGTTCCTCCGTGGTGGGTATGTCGGAAGCGTTCTGTCTTTGCGCGCCCAGTAGCCTCGCTTCAGTCACCAGGCGCAACACCAACTGTCCGCGAGTCTTTCCTAGCTGAGCGTGTACTTCCCAACAGGTGCAGACTTACATGGAGCACTACTGCAACAATTTGACCGACAAGCGGATCCTCATGATGTTTCTGAACATCTGCTGTGAATTGAACAAGCTTTGCAGCAGGTTGGAGTCCCTGCATCCTGGAAACAGCACAACCAATGCGCTTCTGGAGAAATGCAAGATGTATGTCAGCCAGAGCAACGACCTCAGCGGCCTCCGAGCCAAGTAAGTCTTTGGTCTCGCTGGGTCACCTTCAAGCCCAGCCTTGCAGCGAACATCTGCCCAGCCACAAGCCTGTTTCTTTCTAGATTTCACTGCATTGGTACGGCTGCCCGTCTCAAATATATGACTCCGGGCAGCTTAAGAATATGAAAAACAGTAAAAATAGTTAAAAAGAAGAGAAATCACAAAACATCAACCCGCACAGCCAAGAAATGGGCTCCGTCACACCCCCAGGGGCCCCAGGCTTGAGCGCCGTTCTTTCCCTGTTTGGCTTAACCTGGTAGGTTGACCCAGACATTGTGGCTTGTAAGCCACAGTTCCTGGGTCTCTGTTTTGCATTGACCCAGCTGACTGTGGCTTGTGGAGGACTGATTGATCAATTGGGTGCCATCAAGTCGTTTTCAACTCCTAGCGACCACATAGATTTTCTCCAGGAGGTCTGTCCCGAGCCTGGTCCTTCGGCTCTTCCAATGGTCCACCCCTCACCACCGTAACTGAGTCCCTCCACCTTGCTGCTGCCTGTCCTCTTCTAATTCCTTCCACCGTTCCCAGCATCAGAGCCTTCTGCAGAGAGCTGGATCTCTGCATAATGTGTCAAAAGTAGGATAAATTGAGCCTGATCATTCATGTCTCAATTGAGACCTCTGGGTTGATTTGTTCAGTGACCCATCAGTTTTTCTTGGCTGTCCACGTATTCTCAGGGGTCTTCTCCAACCCTAAAGTTCAGAGGCCTCAATTCTTCCTCTCCTGCTTCTTCAAAGTCCAACTTCCACTTCCATAGAGTGTCCCAGGGAGTGGCGTGGCTTGCACGATTCGGATCTCTGGAGGTATAGACGCATCGTAGCATTTGATGTGTCTATGCCTACAAAGCCTGCTCTACTGTACCAAGGGCTGGTCTGTGGCGTATTTCTTGACTGCTGGTTCCTTTACTGTTGGTGGTTGATCCTAAAAGGCAGAAGCTCTCCACCACTTTGATAACTTGTGGAAGAATCCCGTGTTAAAAGGTGCCAGAGCATAGCATGGTGTGCAAACGTTGGATCAGCTGATTGGAAAGTTGTAGTTCACCATTCCTCTCCTTCTCCCCCATTCCTCCTCCTCGTGCAACAGATATCCGCACGATGTGGTGAACCATCTCAGCTGTGACGAAGCCAGAAACCATTATGGTGGTGTGGTGAGCCTCATCCCCATCGTCCTGGACTGCATGAAGGAGTGGGTGGCCCACACAGAAAAACTCCCACGGAACATGTTGCAGAGCGTGAGTGCCCGCAAAGCGGCCATCCTCCAGCAGATAAACTTGCCAACTCGGATCAGGAAGGGCTTCGACCTCTCAGGCCGGCCCACCTTCGTCACTGAGGCCTGCCAGACCTCGCTTAGTTTGATGGATAAGGCTCAGGAGCGGGAGAATAGGCAGGCGGCTAAAATAAAGGAGATGGGTGGCCTTGGGCGAGCCATTCACAAATTCCTCGACAGGCCCTGGAAACCACCTGGTAAAAATGCTTTTTGAAAAAAACAAAACAAAACAGAACAAAAAAATGAGAGAGAGCTGGCAGGGGGAAGGAAACAGCACCACCCACACTTGCATGGCATCTAGAAATTAAAATAGTCTCCCTGGATTTGCTTCAGCGATGGCCTTTTCTGAGAATGGTGCAGAAAAGACCATGCTTGGTTGTATCAATCAGCTGTGACCCTTCCCTTTTTAGCCAGCCCCGGCTGTAGAGAGGTCGGGCGAGACCAGGGGATGACCTCCCAAGCCATGTTGGCTGGCTGTATATCACAGCCCACCTCCAATTTGCATTTATCTAAAACCCAGGTCAGGAGCCAGTGCAGCGTTTCACGGGATCCCCGCTTAGCCAACTGGCTTGAATTCCACTTGAACAGCTGGAGATTTCGTTGGCCAATGGGCCGACAGAGGCTTCTTACCTAAGTTGAGGAGTAAGGAAGACCTGTTTCTACAGATGCTTTTTTTTTGTGGGATGGAAAATCGGGTTTCCCCAGTCAGTAAAAAAAGCTGTTGGACTTTGCACTCTGATTCGGTTCAGATCTGCAGGTGACATCGTTGGGTCCCCTCAAGTCGAACTGTTGACATCGTTGAGTCCAGTCAAGTCAAACCGTTGACGTTATCAGCACATCCATACCTGGGGAAATTGATCAGGCCAACTGGATCAGGCAATCCAGCCGGATCGATGCCAAGGGCGACTAGATCGAATCCTGCCTTCCAGCTGAATCGCCCCCCCCCCACCCAAAACCACGTGCAGCCCTAGAGCGAATCTCCCTTGTAGGTCCCCACTGGTTTTCCAAAACTGATCTAGAGTTGGAGCACTACAATCAAGACTTCGGTGGTCAGGGAGGGGCAGAAACTCCAGAAACGAGAATTTTTTTTTAAATTTAAAAAGCAAGGTCATAACCAGACAGGGCCACGTGCATTTTGAAGCCAAACCTGCCCTTTTGGAAAACTCTATTCTCTCACAGGGGCAAAAAACTGAAAAACAAAAAAAATGGAGCGTGCAATATTCAATCTCGTCAGCCCAATTCTGCTCTTTTGGTCTGATTGTGTCTTTTTCTCCCCCCCTTCTCACAGGCTTAACTTCTGCCTTTTTTTGCCTCCAACCAGAAGACGCTTCTGAATAAAGCCATTTCCCTTGCACATAACGCTCTTTGCTAGAATGTTCACCAAAGAGAGTCCGTGGTTGTGGTCCCAGTAGATAGGCCACTGAAGGAACCCCACATTTTGCATTCGTGTGAGATGCTGAACCATCAACTAACCACGTGGGTGCGTTGGCTTGAGTAATTCATGGTTCGGTTGACCAAGGGCCAGAGGAATAGATCTGAACAGTGTTTCTCAACCTTGGCACCTTGAAGATGGGTGGACTTCAACTCCCAGAATTTTTTAAGCTGCCAAGGTTGAGAAATACTGGATTAGAAGCAACGTTGGGAACGTATTGGAGAAATCCAGGCCTTTCTTCCAGTGAAGTCCCCCCTTTGCAAACATGGTGCCCAACATGCTGTTTTTAGCCTTCTCTGGAGGAGAGAAAACCTGGCAGCTGGGAGTCTTCCATTGGCTTCCTCCTGCTTCCTTATAGCTTGGATCACAATACATTTTTGCTGCTTAGAGGCTTTCAAATTCACCCACTTGGCTGCCTTGGGTAGAAAAGGAAGTTGGAGGCACGGTGCTCATTTCCAAATCCCTGCCAGGGCCACGTTGAGGCGTATTTTTAACCGTATAGATTCAGCCCACTGAGGAAATTGCTGGCACTTGTTGGGGATGGGAGGAACTCAAAGCTGTTCCCCATCTTCTATGGAAAGATCTGGAGGGTCATTAGGTTGAGAACTAACAGTGGGACCGATGTCTCTGCAGGTGGACTCACCTTTACAAGAGCTGTATTAACAGAGGTTAGGTGGCCATCCATCAGGGATGCTGTAGGCCAGCGTTTCTCGACTTGGCAACTTTAAGATGGGTGGCCTTCAAGTCCCATAGTTGGCTGGGGAATTCGGGGAGTTGAAGTCCACCCGTCCTGAAGTTGCCAAGGTTGAGAATGCTGCTGTAGGCACGGGGCAAGGATTTAGACTAGACTGTCTTCACGATCCCTTTCAACCCCGGCATGTTATAATCCTGAGATGAAGTACCCAAGGTCAGATGTTCCCAGCAGCAGTGGACCTTTTCCTGCAGAACTGCAGCCCCCAAAAGGCCTTGGAATTCATTGTTTGCAGAAGCTGAAGCTTTTTGGATCGCTTTTTGGAAAGTCGTATCAGTTTTAAAGATTCCCCTTAAAAAAAAAAAAGCTTTCCCCTTTCTACTGACACCATGATGAGTAAGCCAGTACACACCGAGCAGCTGTTTCTTCCCTTTGCTCTTGAAATAAATGAATAATTGAGCCCTTTCAACCAACACCCACAGCTCCTATGGCATAAAATGTTTATTATTTATGGACATGTTTACAGAACTACCAAGCTATTCTGCTTAGCACAAGAAAGCAGGGATAGTAATTTATTTTTCCCTTTTTATATCTTGCTGGCTTCGCATCTCCTACATAATACATATTTAATCAGTTTGATCCAGGTGAGGAGGCATCTTTGAATATTAAACTAGCATTGAGCCTTTATTTTTTTTTAAAAAGGGGGGGGGTTAAGTGTCAGATTTCTTCAGTATCCTATAAACAACTCATCTACTCTTTATGCAAGAAGTCCAGTATTAAATGGGATCTTTTACCAACCTGGTTTAAGGTTTGCAAACCATAATCGTTGGCATCAATTTTAATTCCTCTAAAGGCTGATCTTAAGACCGTTCCACGTTGTTATTTGCACAGCAAAATGGAATCTGCATTTGCTTTCAAAGGATTGCTTTTATGCAATAACCGCCCCCCCCCAAAAATCAGGGTTCATGTTCTAAAAATCCAGCAGCCTCAAGAAAAAAAATGGTGAACTGGGTGCTGACATTAGGGAGAAGTTATCTGAAGGTGCTTTAGAACAGAGGGTTTCAATTTTTTTTCAGGGCACAGAACCTTTTAAGTTAAAAAGGTAAATCCCGGAGTCCTTGATCAAGAGGCCAACCTCTAGCGATAGAAAATTGGCTGTGCTCAAGTGAATCTTTTCTTTTAATCTCTCATAGACCCCCAGTGTTCTGCAGAGCCGGGTTTGAAAAACCCTGATTTTGCACTCCATTCCTGTGTTACGAGTCAGGTTCAATACCGTTAACAGCCGGCATGTACTTTGAGAAGCTAGAAAGAAGCAAGCAGCAAAATGAATGAATGAACGAACGAACGAATGGAGCCAGAGAAAAATAATTCTATTTCCGTCCAGCATAACCACAGGCCTGCTGTGGTTTTCATTTTGGTAACCATCTAAAGGTTTTGTGATGGATCTTGTGAACGGGCCCCGAGCCTCGTTTCGTACCCAAGTGTGTCCTCCTAATTTTGAAGCCCTTTTTGCAGAGTCTTTCCAGTTGGTAAGTCTGGAACAGAAATTATCATCCTCCCCCACATACGTCTCTGCCAACCCTGCAGTTATCAATCCAGCTTAGTTTTTCCAAAATGGTTATTTACACAAGCCAACCAAGACGGCTTCCAACTAGCAAGATCTGACCTGCGCAAAAAACCCCCTAAGATGAATGAAAAACAGTATGTTTTTTTTTATTTGTTCACAGTTAAACACAAGCAACCGCCTTGATGTATTAGAACATTGTAGTGAAGAAAGCAAAACACCCTCCATTTGGTTTTGCTTGTGAAATTTCTTGTTTAGTTTCGATTGTACCATTTCATAGCATCGTCTTGGTGGCATTTTTTTTTTCTCCGTTTAAAAAGAAAAAAAAAAAAAGCCAAGTACTTTTTAAAAAAAAAAAAAAATCATGCTTACAGAGAGCAAGGCAGGAAAATATTAACCCTTTGACAGCTTGGTTTCTGGTTTTAGATTTAACTGAAAGCAGTCGGTTTTTCTTTACGAAGAAAAAGAAAAGGATTACTTCCAGCTTCACTAATGAGAACTTTCCCCCAGCAAATGGCAAAACAGAAACGGAAACAAGAAGTTCATTACGTATGCTACATCCATGATTCAGAGTTGCTTGATAAAGGCAATAGATCTGTTCCTCCATCATTTCTGTGGTCCGCAGGGAAAAAACGGGGCAGGGTAATCTCACTAATTCATTGCCAAGGTCACTCGTATCCTTTCTGCGAGCGGACAAAGGACCGGTTCTAACCCCAGGGAAAGATGGATATTTTGACCACCAAAAACGAGAGAGGCCCGCTCAGTAAGTATAGGACAGTCCGCACAGAAAAAGCAAAACGGGTCTAATCTTCATTCCTGATAGAGACCTGCAAAGACGAGGTATTTCCGGACTACGCCAAATCATCCGGACCGCTAAAACGGGAAACGAGACACCAAGGGGACCGGGGAGCAAACCCCGACCTCCACCAGTGGCACTGATGGGATCTCCAATCTGTCTGTGCACCGGAAGGAGAGGGTGGGGCAGACTGGACCCCTGTACGTGTGGGCGGGGGGCTATTCTGGTTAGAACACCCCTGTACAATAGAGGCTCCAATCAAGGGGTTGGAAATCTCTGATCCTGTCGGCATCACTTTACAAACAGTGAACTGCAGTTCCACTGCGTGGGGAGGACCAATTTTAGCTAATTTCAGGAGTAGAATGGGGAGAAATGAGACTAGCCTGTAGCGTGCTTGTTAAATTTCAACCATAGAGACAACAGCATTTCCTACAGCGACTTCCATTTAACTCGCCGAGATCACACAGCCCATCCTGGGACACCACAGCCCTCATCAGCCACATGCCTTCAGCCCCTCTGCAAAAGAGCTCAGAAAGGCTGGCGCGGGCAGCTGGCAACTATTTTGCCTTTCCTGACACGCCACCACCCTCGCCTCACCCGAACACACCACCAAGAATTCCCAGTGCCCGCTTGCCACGTTTTTCAGCTTGAGCAGCAGCTATCCAAACCCACCCTTCCTTTAGAGAAACCTTGAGTGAGGGTCGAGATTTTTTTTTTTTTTTTTTTAAAGGGTTTGTTTTAGAAATGTGCAAAGGACCACTGGAGGAGAAGTATAAAAGGTGGCGATTTTGGGCATGGGTTATCTTAGCAGCTTTCTCTGATTAGAAAGGGGCCCAAAGGCTGACTTTGTGGCAAAAGAACCCAAGGGTAGAAAACATTTGAAGAGGCAGAGAGGACACCTTGTGGGGTTTTAAGAACAATGCATTCCCCCCTTGACGGCAGGCAAGCTCTCAGCCGTGTCCACTCGAAGTTTCCACCGCAGGAGAGACTTTTTAAGTATCCAATTGCAAAACGACCACTCTGGTATCAAAACACACTACGCCGGGACGCCAGGTGCCTCCTTCCAAGATTTTCTGAACAGAGGGGGGCAACTGTCACAGATCCAACCCACGTGCACGCACGCGCTCGCTCCCGATGGAGGTTCAGCCCTGCTTTGCTCTCCAAAGACACCACAAATGCTTCAGAGTGATGGATTTCAGGTTTCTGGCCCGGAGCCTGGGATGCTAGGCAGCTACCAGCAAGAGATCCTAAGCAGCTTAGACTTGGTTACCAAAGAAACCAGAGACTGGATAAAAAAAGGATAAGCCTCATTTTCTGTTCAGGTGGAACACAAAACCAGCAAAGGGGATCCTTCCCAGAGAGAGACAGGTGCGGGATGGATGGTGGGGAGAGAGCTAACTTTCCCATGGTTTTTGCTGGAAATCTCTACGCGCTTCGCTGTAAAAGCCTTGCCACCCAAGGCTGCGTTTTCATTTACGAAGGGCTACACAAGCTCAGATTAGGTCAGTGTCAGCTTATAAAAACAGATAAAGGGAATAGGGGTGAAGAGAAATAGTGTTTTGAGAACATTTGGGGACTCTGCAGGACAGCCTCCAAAGCTTCCCAGAGGACCAGCTGCAAAAAAAAAATCTACCCATTCGCAGAAACGTGGAGAGCGGGAGGGGGGAATAAACCACTTTTTTTTTTTTTTTGCTTTTTTTAAAGGAAGGAGAAGGCAGCAGATCGGAATCCTCATGGGCATGATCCAAACCACATCGTCGTCAGAGCTAAGTCCAGCCTACTCAGGATGAGCAGGGTTGAGGGAAGGCGCCAGGAGACTCAAAAGCAGAGGTTGAAAATTACGATCAGACCCTTTAAAATCTTGCTTTGGATGAGAAGTGCCACCCAAATCACCTGCAAAGGGGGGGGGGGGGACAAGGTGGCTGCCAACCCTGAATGAGGACTGGTGGGGTACAGTTCTTCAGCTAAGTGCCCCCCCTCGGTTCGCTCGGTCTGCTAACCTCCTATTGCACAGAAGTACGTCGATGAGGCCTCTTGAGAAAGAGGCAATAGGGAAGATCCCGGCCATCACAACCCCGGTTGGAGGAAAAAGTGGGGGGGGGGTGTCAAAGACAGCGAAGGGGGAGGGACAAGGGTGCTCTTTGGCCCTTCCGGATCCGACACTCATCCCGCATTTGCTCAGCCAAGGCCACCCGCCCCAAACAAATCAAACCGGCCCGGCTTCAGCAGCCCAGGCTGATGGGCCCGGAACAAAACGTGAAAGCTTTTAGTTAAAACACGTGCACGCCGATCCTCTCCCTGTCCCATGCTGAGATCACAAAAAGTAACACTGACTTCCCCACGCTCCTGGCTTAGCTGTGACCGTGATGCGATTCGTTGTAGTCCATTATGTGAAGCGAGTCAACGCTGCTTTCCTGATTCTGGGGAGGGGGAGCGGGCTCCACGGGACGCGACGGGGGGCCCCCAGCCTCTGGGCCGGGCCCTTTGCACAATTCAGTCTTTAACGTGTCGCAGAGGCTGTTGATGGCCACCCCGTCTTCGTCGCACTGGCTTTCGCTCTTGTTGCGGAACAGTTCGCGGGCTTTCATGCCCAGGAAGCTCTCCGAGCTTGGGAAGGAGCCCACGGTCAGCCGGCTGCGGCTGGAAGAAGGCTCCTGCTGTGCCGAGGCTTCCCAGCAGCTGTTGAACTGTCCGGCTCTTTCGCTGCCAAGGGTCTTTTCCGGGCTGGACCCACCGCTGTTGCCTTTGCTGCTGCTGCTGCTGCTGCTGCTGTGCCCCTGGACACCAGGAGTGTTGGCCTCCCCGTTCCTGCCCAGCATTTCTTCGCCGCATCTGGCGACAGAGTGAGCAGCACCTTCATTTGCCCCCAAGAGCCTGTTGGGAAGGACAAGCAACATGGGAGCGGGCAGGAGGAATGGTCTGACCCCAAGCGAAGCTGCTTGCTCGTTGCCCAGGAAACAGGCAGGACCCTTGGTCCCCACTTTCCGACATCTCACGGAGAAAGTTACTTTAATCCCCTACCCACAGGCACAGTAAGAGCACCAAAGGGTTACCCCAGCCCTGAATTTAAGATAATCCCCTCCCAAAAAAAACGCAGAAAGATTTGGCAGAAGAACACATATGGCTCCATTAGGATCTTCTCAGGTCCTATTTATATTCATCTGAAAGGAAAGGGGGTGTTCTTCAATATTTTAACTTTAATTGTTTCACTAAGAAACACCCCCTTTCCTTTCAAATAAATATTTATTTATTCATTCGATTTCTATAGCCACCCATCTCAGCAAGTGACCCTGAACTTGATGCTTTAGAACAGCCTTTCTCGACCTTTTGACCCTGGAGGAACCCTTGAAATATTTTTCAGGCCTGGGGGAACCCCTGCGCATTCAGGATCAAATATAGGCCAGAAGTTACAAAATTATTATGTTTGTTTCATGGGTAGGCCTGTCTGTATGCATTCACAGTGTTCTTAAACTGAAAATAAAGAAGGAAACTTACAGCCTGAATGTCAAGTTGCCCAAACTTGAAATAATTTTTTTAATAAATCAGGATCTCCCAGAATTGAACAAACCCTCCGGGGCAAATTCAAGGTATCTCAATGTGGCTTGCTCTGGAATTGAGGATGTTTCGGGCTTGTTTTGATCGTAAGAAGCCAGAAAGCGAGGCCGCTTGCACTTACCTTTCGTCAGCCATTTCCGCCGTTTCCATTTTGTCCTCCTCTCGTTTCCTCTGCAACGGGTCGTTATCCAGGCGGCTGTACAAGTGCAGGATCTCCAGCTCAAACGTCTGCGTGATCCGCTTCTGCACTTTGTACTGGTTCTCCACCGCTTGGAGCTGGCCCCTGAGAATGGCAAGAAACCAGCATTGGTGGGGATTCCGTCCCTGCGTTTTCCCAGGAGGCAAGGGTGCCGTTTTGGGGGGGGGGGGAGACATCCCCCTCCAAGCTAGGTTCAAAGCCTATGAGCTAAAACCACCTAAAACAGCCCAAGAGAACCGCAGACTTTGCAGAAAGGCCAGCGCTGCCCTCAGCCCAAGCTGCTCAGAAGAAAAGGTGTATTTTGTGCAAGGAGAGATGGGGGTTAGGTTGTGTACACGGCTAAAAGATTCCAAATAATTAAACTATAGATTAGTTTTTGCTCCCCCCCCCATTGGTTTCCAAAACACTGTGACGGCTAAGGGGACACCGACCTGGCTTGAACTTTCACGTCCTCCAGATACTTCTTCTGCTCCAGCAAGAGGTGATCCCGTTTGGCGAGCTGAGATTCCAGTTCTGCAATCCGGTTCTGAGAGGCCTCCACCTGCTGGCTCTGCAGCAGGAGGCAAGATTTGGCTCTCTCCAGCTCTTTTCGGAAGGCCAGCTGCATGGTCTCCACTTCCTGGAGGGGGGAAGGAGGAGGAGGAGGAGGAGGGCGAAGGAAAAGGTAGAGAGAGGAGGTGAAGGAGGAGAAGGGATGATGGAGAAGGAGATGGGGAGGAGGGATATGGAAAGGGGAGGAAGAGGAGGAGGAGGAGGAGGATTGGGAAGGAAAGGGAGAAGGAAAAGGTAGAGAGGGGGATGGAGAAGGAAAGAGGAGGAGGAGAGAAGGAAAAGGTGGAGGATGGAGAAGAGGAGGAGGAGGAGGAGGATTGGGAAGGAAAGGGAGAAGGAAAAGGTAGAGAGGGGGATGGAGAAGGAAAGAGGAGGAGGAGAGAAGGAAAAGGTGGAGGATGGAGAAGAGGAGGAGGAGGAGGAGGATTGGGAAGGAAAGGGAGAAGGAAAAGGTAGAGAGGGGGATGGAGAAGGAAAGAGAGGAGGAGGAGAGAAGGAAAAGGTGGAGGATGGAGAAGAGGAGGAGGAGGATTGGGAAGGAAAGGGCGAAGGAAAAGATAGAGAGGGGGATGGAGAAGGAAAGAGGAGGAGGAGAGAAGGAAAAGGTGGAGGATGGAGAAGAGGAGGAGGAGGAGGACTACTCAGCATCTGAGGAACCTCCCAGCAGCTGGGTTCACAGAGCCACGGCTCTGCTGAAGGAACTGCAAACGGCTGAACGTTGCACCACGCGCCCAAGGAAAAGCAAATCAGCCGTGCTGCAGCAGCCCAGCACAAAACACGAATCGGACGTCACCTTTGTGGTGTCGGCGTGCTTGTTCTGCAGCTGCTCCAAGTAGAGCTCGTTCACCTCCCCCAGCACCAGCAGCTGCCTGTTCAAGAACTCCATCTGCTGTTGGACCGACTCGCTGTTAGAAAGCTGGAAGAGAAAATATTCGAGGCGCCCTTTAAAATCAAGGAGATTCACCGGCGTCGCTTACGCCCTGAGGTTGCCTGCCCTTGTAGGGATACAGCAGCAGAACCCTTATGCTCAAAACCACCTTCGTCTTTTGCAGAAAACGCTGACGCAGAGGCAAAACCAAAGGCACGGGCCATTTGTCAGCTCCCAGCAACCGCATTTCTCTCAGCATCGAGATCCTAATTGTCTGCCTTCCTTTCCGCAACAGTAACGCATTACTGCTGCGTTCATGGACCGAACGCGCCCTCCTTCCGCTTATGCTCTGAATTTTGGCGCGTTGGTTTGAAGACATGGGGTCGATGCAAAGGTCTGGCTGCCGTTTTTCCTCTCTCAGATTTCCAAGGAAGAGCAGCACACGGGTGTGCGTAAAGGCACAAGCACAAAACGAGTCTCACGCTAACCTCGCTTTGGGCAGTGACATGAAAAAAAAAAATGACGCTGCAGGGAACTTTGGCAGCAACGCTGCCAAAGGAAACTAAACTCTGGCCGTGCTTTTTAATCAAGATCTGCCCGGACATATCCTGGGGCCTGACTGGTTTAGCTAATCAGTGTGGCCCATCCTTTTCCACAAATCTATTTTCTGCACCAGGTTCGTGCGCTCTGGGGGCCAGACTGTGTCTAGAACACCACGAACCACTTCCTATTTTAGAGGACCTAGAAACAGACAAACCACCCAGAATGCTTGGATGGGCCTACAGGCAGTCCTCGCTTAACGACCACAACTGGGACAGGAATCCTGGTCGCTAAGCAAAGCGGTCATTAAGCAAATCCAACCCGATTTTACAACCTTTGTGGTGGTCATTAAGTGAATCACCACAAGTGCTAAGTGAACCAGGTGGTTAAGTGAAGGTTCCCCATTGATTTTGCTTGCCAGAAGTCGGCCGGGAAGGTCGAAAATGGTGATTGTGTGACCATGGGATGCTGTGACAATCATAAATGCGAACCAGTTGCCAAGCGCCCAAATCGTGATCATGCGACCGTGGGGACACTGCAATGGTCCTAAGTGTGAGGACCAGTCATAAGTCGGTTTTTCCAGCACCGTCATACGTCCAAATTGTCACTAAACAAATGGTTGTTAAGTGAGGACTACCTGTATTCTGGGGTGAAGCTGAAATTTTGGCAGGGAAACCATAGTGTGCCAGAACAAAACACAGGCATTCCTATTAGCTTAACGAGAAGGATGCATTTCTATTTTCAGATCAATCCTTAGAGGTGCCGATGCTCGCAAAAGAGAACCACCAGAATGCAGCAAGGAAATCCTGCTAAACCGCATCTCTAGTCACGGCTCCGTAAGCCACAAAATACAAGCTGGAGCACAGCTTCAGAGTCGTTCGTGTGTTTTTAAGGGTCTGCAAAGGGCAACTACCAACACTCTCCCCTCTGCCCCCTGGTAATTACGTTGCCTTGGGGTCCTGAGTAAAAAGAAGAAAACAAGCCGCTGTGCTGAGCTTCTTACCTTTTGAGAAACTTGGCTCAGCAGCAGCTCCGTATGGCACACCTTGTTGTTGGCTTTTTTTAACTCAGACCGCAGGTCTCTGATGACGTTGGAACAGTCTTCCAGTTTGGTCTATTTAAGAGAAACACGCTCATCCGGTTTCCACCGTGCTCCCAACCAAAGTGAGATGAGCCTCTGTTTTCTGAACAAACCGCGGATGGCTGGTTTGTTCAGTAAACCATGCTAGGCTGAGTTTGGAGGGGGCCGTTTGGGGCAACCCCAGTTTGCCACTCCAATTCTGGGGGCAGCCATCTGCTCTGCCAGCGCTTCAGACCATCCTTTCTTGCTGGTGCAAGCGCTCACATCTTGAGCATTACTGTGGGTTAATATGAGAACCACCACCTTTGGGACCACAGGGCAGTTTTTCTCAACCATGGCAACTGGAAGGTGTGTGGACTTCATCTCCCAGAATTCTGTTCTCCCGTGGGCTTTGAGGAAGGAGAACAGATGCACACACAGAAGAGATGCTCTGAAGCCTCCAGGCACTGAGCTTGCCAGCCAGAGAGGCAAAGTAATTCTAACGTCAGGTAAAGAACGAGGAACAATGGTTCAGATCCAGTCATAAGCTCACCGGGTTAGGGTTGACCTCAGGCCTTTTTAAATACTAGTTTGCTGAATGGACCTCGGCTGACCCATTCTTTAGCTCTGGCTTAGAGCCAACCCCAGTGTGGCTTAGTGCAATGAGTGAATCCTATCACCCTCTCTGCTTAAGGGGCCCCTACAGGATTCTTTGGGCAATGGGGGAAGCAGGAAGAGAGAAAGGCTATAACCGTAAACGTACTCAACCAGGTCAAGATCTCACAGCTGCATCTGCCCTACCAATAAAGCTCGCTTGGTATTAAGCAAAATTAAGAATGCAACTTATAGAACACGTTGGGGTGGCAGGTAAAGGTGATTAATTTATTTTATCTCACATCGTTTCTGTATTTTATTACTCATTATATCTTGCATTTTTATCTTACAATTTTATCTCTATTTTACCCTACTGTATTTTATCTCACCATAGCATATTTTAACTAATTTTACTGTATTTCAGCTGTTTTATGGCATCATATTTTATATCTTATAGTGGCTGACGCCCAACTTTCTGATACGGTCATTTGACTAATCAATAAAGTTATTCATTCATTCAACTAAGATTAGTTCTGGGCAGTTGAACCCAGCCTATTTGGTTACTTCTGGGCTCAGTCTGCTAATCTGGAGAAGGGATGGATTCAATCACCACATCAAGTGGGTTGGGTGAACGCAGGGAGCGAATCTTAAGCTGGAGGAAAAACTGAAGTGTAACAGGGTATATGTTAACAAGTTTAATGTTATGTAATGCAAATGTTTAAAATGTTTAAAAAATTAACGCAAATGTTAGTTTTATTGTAAACCGCCCAGGGTCCCTCTTTTCAGGGGAGATGGGCCGTGATAAAATTTGAAAAATGAACGAACAAACAGTATCTGCGCTATAAAGGAGAGTTTTGTGTGTGTAAAGGGTATTGACTGAGTTCACACACTGCACTCAGCTATAACTCGGTGTTTCTCCACCTTGGCCAGTCTCAGGCCTGGGGACTCCAACGCCCAGAATTTTGGGAGTTGAAGTTCACAGGTCTGAGTGCCATGAGTAAGGATGGCGAGCAGGGGGCTCCCATCCAGACTGTTAAGCGCATGCGTAGCACTGAGGAATTGGTCAGCCATTCCAAGAGACACAGATCAGGACCGCCTTAACCCTTGGGGGTTATATGTCTGGGTTTTCCCACGCTTCTTCAGTTTGTTAGGATTCCTGTTAAGTACTAGCAATAAATATTAGAGACCGGTTCCTTGTCTCAGCGTGTTTCCTGGCTGTTAGGACATCGAGAGTGGCCAAGGCGGAGAAACACTGCCCTAACTGGACCACGTCTGCTCTCCTCTTAGGGTGGTACGTGAACTTGGCCACTGCTTCAAAATATTAAAAACGCCCCTGAAGACTTCGGAGCCTGACATTGTCAGGGGAGAAGCTGGAAAAAAAGCGATGCCCGTCCACACTCAAGGGTGGCTTCTTTGGAGAATCCAGCCGCTCCTCTGAGAAAGCCGTCTTGGTTCCCCCGGGCGGGCCCAGCTGGATGAGCTACCTTCAGCTCCTGACTCTGGCTGTAATACTCCTCCCGTTCGTGCTGCAGCTGGCGGATCTGGCTGTGGAGCTGGGCCACCATGCCATCGTATTCTTCCCGGAACGTGCAGTGCTTGGCCTGCTCCTTCTGCAGGCTGAGCTTCAACGCCTGGACGTCCTTCTCCTGGAGACGCAGCTGGTCTTTCTGTCCGGAGGCAGAGATCAGAAGTCAAAGGCCGGGCCCCGCCTTCCCCGACTCTTTTTCTTATCAAAAGGGAAACGGGCTATTTGGCTACCCTGGGCAGGAGTCCAGCAAGACCTGGCTCTTCAGCCACCCCACCGAAAGGCTAAAGTTGCTTCCTGGCTCAGGAAGAAAAGAAATAAGGGACGCCCTGAGAACAAGCGGCTTGGAAAAGGCTGCCTTTTAAGTCATTCAATGAAAAATGCTGCGTTGAATCCTGTTTTTTTAATTGCGGTTTAATTTGTATTGTTTGGGACCCTGACAGCCCCCTGGTTTGTCCGGGGCCTTGTTCTGATTTGATTTCACTGTGTATGTTTTAACTCAGATCATATAGAGTTTTATTGCAAACCACCCAGAAAGTCCCAACTATAGGGTGGTTTCAATATTTTATAAAGGGGAGATAGATGGATGGATGGATGGATGGATGGATGGGACCTAAATCTTTCCACCTCCAGGGATTACACAGGGGAATGGCTGAGCCATGGGGGTCATCCGGGGAAGTGTGCCAAAGGCACATGTGGCACACCTCCTCTGCAGGATTTGCACGGCCTGCTCACCATGGCTGTGTTGTGCTCCTCCAGGGCAGCTGCTCTGATCACTTTCCGCAGGAGGCGCCTGTTCCGCAGAGCGTGCTGCTGCCTTTTGAAACGCTCGTACAGCAGCTGGTTATGCAGCAAGCGCAGCTGGTTCTGCAGGGTGTGGATCTCATCCGAAGGAGGAGAACCTGCAGGGAGACCCAGGCACTGAAGACGGGCCTCAGAACTCTGATTCCGCAGGGCGGGGGGCAAATTGGACACTCTTGCCTCCAGGCCTCGTACCAGAATCAAGCTAATAAGGGACCCCTTAAGGCCAAGCCATCTATCTTATGCCACAGAAGTTTATTGGTCTATGGCAATGTTTCTCAACCTTGGCAACTTCAAGATGTGTGGACTTCAGCTCCCAGAACCCCCCAGCGTGTTGGCTGGGGAATTCTGGGAGCTGAAGTCCACACATCTTAAAGCTGCCAAGGTTGAGAAACACTGGTCTATTGCATTTTCAATCTGTCCAGCATCGCAGTGGCGCTGCGGGTTAAACCGCTGAGCTGCTGAGCTTGCCGATTGGAAGGTCAGCAATTTGAATCCGCCTGACGGGGTGAGCTCCCGTTGCTAGTCCCAGCTCCTGCCAACCTAGCAGTTTGAAAACATGCAAATGTGAGTAGATTAATAGGTACCGCTTCGGCAGGCAGGTAATGGCATTCTGTTTAGTCATGCCGGCCACATGACCACAGAGGAAGTGTCTACGGACAAACGCCGGCTCTTCGGCTTTGAAACGGAGATGAGCACCGCCCCCTAGGGTTGGACACGACTGGACTTAATGTCAAGGGAAACCTTTACCTTTACTTGACCTTGGCCACGAATAGAGAACATTGGCTACCAATGGATGGTTGTCCATCTCAAAAGAATGCCTTGGAACATTTCTAAGACAGCCTTTGGAGATCAAGGGATACTAGGAATTCCTGCCCCTCCCTGTGGAATGGCGCATGGAACTTCAATCCTGCCACAGTGGCGGGGCCTGCCAGCGCCTCCCAAACCAGCTTAATTAGCAGCTCCCCCATGACAGCTTCCAACAACATGAGCTGAAATGTTGTTGGAAGCTATCATCTATTTCTATCTATCTGTATCTATTTCTATCTATCTATTTCTATCTATCTATCATCTATTTCTATCTATTTCTATCTATCTATCATCTATTTCTATTTCTCTTTTTATCTTCCTATCTATCATCTATTTCTATTTCTCTTTTTATCTTCCTATCTATCATCTATTTCTCTATCATCTATTTCTCTCTCTCTCTCTATCATCTATTTCTATCTATTTCTATCTATCCTGCCAACCTAGCAGTTTGAAAACATGCAAATGTGAGTCGATTAATAGGCACCGCTTCGGTGGGCAGGTAACGGCGTTCCGTGTAGTCAGGCCGGCCACATGACCATGGAGGAAGTGTCTTTGGACAAACGCCGGCTCTTCGGCTTTGAAACGGAGATGAGCACCACCCCCTGGAGTTGGACACGACTGGACTTAATGTCAAGGGAAACCTTTACCCTTTACCTACCAGCATCGGAAGTTCATCAGCAGGTTTATAATCTGGGGGTGAGGGCGGGACCAAAGCCCAACACGGGAAAAGCATTTAAAAATAAATCAATCTAGTCCCCCAAAAATCATAATACAAATGCCGGACAAATTTCCAAGAGGATCAGTTTTGCACTCTTTCCCTCCTATACCAGTAAAAACCTTAATTCAGGAACACATTCTACTTCATGTTTAATTATAGGCCTACCTCTCGGATTTTCTTCCAGAGGGGTGCAACTTTTCCCAAGTCCACCACACATGAAGGAAAGTACCCTTCTGTTAATCAGCTAAGCCGATTAATAAAGAACTTACATTTTTACTTCTAGCCGCCAAATTGGTAAACCATGAAAATTTTTAGATAGAAAAATAGCCTTCAAAGGCATGATCTATAGCTAGAGTCGGAAAAAAAAATAACGGACAGAATTTGAATTTTAAATACACAGAAGAATCACAATTTTATCAAACCTGGAATGATTTTATATTATATAGTAGTAAGGTGTAACAAATGTGTTATCTATTTCAAGTGTTGAAAACTGGTAATGTTGTTGCAGCAACAACTGATTAAAAAAAAAAAAAATCAGGGGAAGCAACAAGGATGCCCTGCCTGGGAAGAGCTGCTTCGCTGTAGCTACGTCACTAACAGCAAGATCTCCAAAGAAGATCTGAGACCTCAAAGCATGTATATTTGGGAAGAGAGATTCCTCCAAAAATGCTAGCTCCAAGACCTTCAAGGTTTTAATTGTCTCCTGGCCTGCTGGCAGGATTCACGCATTCTGCTGAGCCCTTGCTAAAAAAATTGCATTATGGTTTAACCCAGGAGGCAAAGCAACTTGAAGGCCCAGCAGGGCAAAGACCATCAACGGCAGAGGTCCTGGCTGGAAAAACCTGCTCACCTCCAAAGTGAGTCCAATCAGCAGATCTGCTTGGCAAGGACAATCTGGAAATGAGAAAACAAATTTCAGCCACTATCTCAAGTCTAACACGGTTGCTGGTAATTCACTAGAGATTTTACCTCGGCTGACAGACTGGTCAACAGACAGCTGTACGTTCACTATACGGCACAGGGCCTGGTTATTTGAGGGACCGCCTGTTCCCCACAGTATCTGCCTGGCCAGTTTGATCCTACACGGTTGATGTGCTCTGGGTTCCGTTGATTAAACAGGATCCTGGGAACACGCCTTCTCTGTAGATCTGAGATTTGAACGGCCCCCACCCTCATGGTATTTCAAAGTAACTTGAGATGTGGCTTTTTGCCCAGGCCTTTGGCAAGGACCACTGACAGGCGGCATATAAATTTAATGTCTTATTTTTCTTTTCCTAGAAGATGAGAAAAGAGTTTGAAGTGCAGCTTCCCAGCAGACCCTTTGGAGGCCCATCACAATTCCACCTGACGCAAGCTGCGCGTTCAAAGCCAGGGAAACTAAAACAGAGCATTTCCCCCAGGGCCCTGACTGAATGGAACAACGTGCCAATATTCAGACTTAGCTGTGTCTGAAGCAGTCCCTGGGGGCACTGTCAAAAGCCAAAACAGAATGGCTTTTGCCCCAAATCGTCACCATGGAGTTGCAAGTGCTCCGCTGCCAGCTGGATGGACCAGGAACAGGGAGACAGTCATAATTTGCCACGCAGTCAAAGTGGGAAATCCAGACCCCTTTTTCCTACCTTTCCATCTGTTCCCCCCGCCCCCTTTTGCAGCTTCCCTAGCACACTTCCTTGGCAGAAGATCAGCAACAAAGGAGGGAAGTTCAGGCTCAACGCGGCCGCCCTCCTCGTCATTTTGAGTGGCTCTAACGAGGGCATCTCCACTTACTTGTTCAGTTCTCTGCTGTGGGCGTCTGCCCCCTGTTCCAGGAGCTTGTCTAACACATCCAAAGGCGAAGCAGAAAGAAAGCCATCTTCCTCAGGTCCTCCCCTGCCTCTTTTCAGTAGCTTGTCAGTCTTCTGGCTGACGAACAGGTAGGCCGTCTTCGGCAACGCCACCTCAAACAGGTGCTCGTATCCCGGAGGCTGCTGACTCCGAGCGCCAGCCCTCTGGCGAGCAGGAATTTTACAAGGGCTGGGGGTGAAAATGCCCGGATCTGCTGAGGCCCAACTTTCCTGGGGCCCAGCAGGACTCTCCTCGGCATCACGGCAGGGCCGGTCGATGGGCGTGAAGGCTTGCTTCAGAGCGTCCCGCGGGCCTTCGAGCCCGGATTGGTCCGGAAAAGATGTCGAGGGCTCAGCACTCGGGAGCTGCCCCGGGGCAGTCGAAGCTACTGGCTGGGACTTCCGAGAGCTGGAGAGGCTCTCGCCGAACTGGTAGAACGGAGAATCAAACCCTCCCCGCACCACGGGCTCGGCATCTGCTGCTGTGATCTCAGAGATTTCATTGGAGATGGCGTCTGAAGAAAGGGAGGAAAAATTACATTAACCATGGCCTAAGCCCATCCGCAAACTTTCTGGGGCGGGTAGAATCGTTTTCAGAAAAGCAGGCCCTGGAAATGCACTTCTGCCTTTGACGCTCTGGGGAGCCTTATCGTTCAGCCGGACACTCAGGCCAGAATCACCTGAACAGAACAACTGTGGGTATTTCTCAGAATGACACCCTGCATCTAGGATGTGGGTAACAGATTTGAAGGACAGAAGCCTCTCTGGGCCAAGCTAAGAAGACACTCCTTGGATCTGGCGAGGGATATGGATTCATCCGGGTTCCCCAGATAGGAAAACCAGGGGCAGCCTCAACAGCTCTGACAGTTCTGCAGACGTGGGGCTGTCAAAAAACTGGAATAAGACAAGGGCAGGGTTCCTCAGCCAGGGTTCCATGGCATGCTTGGGTTCTGTGAGGGGTTCCCTGGGAGATCCCGGTTTATTTAAAAAATTATTTCAGATTGGGGCAACTTCACATTCGAGAGGTAAGTTCCATTCTTTATTTTTAGTTTAAGAACACGGTTAATGCATCTATACAGGCCTACCCATGAAACGAACAGAATAATTTTGCAACTTGTGGCCTATCTTGGAGCCTGAATGGGCAGGGGTTCCCCGAGGCCTGAGAAATATTTCAAGGGCTCCTCCAGGGTCAAAAGGTTGAGAAAGGCTGGGCTAGGGAGACCCAGGGGCAAGTCTATGGTTCACTGGGCAACTTTGCGCCAGCCACTCTCTCAAGCCCGACCCGTTTCTCAAGGCGGTGATTGGGCAATGAGGTTGAGAAGGGAGTGCGCCACATATACAACTTTGACCTCTTGAAAGAAAGGTGGAACGTACCAGTCAAACAAAATTGTTCCAAAAGACTCACAGCACAGACAGAGCGAAGCTGATTTTGTTCTCAGATGGTAAGAAAGCAGCCACGTGCTCACCTTCCTCTTTGTCCTTCTCTCCACTGTCTTCACAAGACGCCTCCAGGTCACCCAGGATGTTGGGAAGATCGCTTAAAGTTACAGAATTTTTACTGCCTTGGGAGTCTGGATAGCCAAAGCCAAAAAAATAAATAAAATAAAATATTACCTTAGTAACACAAATATGTTCCATCAGCCCTTTCCCCCTCCCCAAATTGTACTAGCTTGTCCCAAGCTTGCTATGGAGGACCGGATGAGCTTTGACAAGCAAGCTGAGAATTCTGGTTTGTTCTTCAAGGAACCCAACATTGAAAGCCAAGAAAAGGCTGGCCATATTTAACCTGAGCTTGTTAGGAAGGGAATGAGTCAAGAGTTCCTACTTCGAGCACCGCTGAAGGTTTTTAAGCCGCTCCACTTGACAGGAAGAGGCCCAAAGGAACAATCCAGTTCTGAAGAAGTTCGTTGTGCAAATTCAACAAATATAATTGGAAGAGATGAGGGAAGGGTGGTTATTTAGCAAGGAAGCTCACCCAAAGTTCTGTTTACGATATTTTGCTGTCGGGACAGGAAAGGCCTCCCGAAATCTGCTTTCTCCTCCTAGAAGAAAACGAGGACTCAGTTCAGACCTAATTGCAGAGGCACATTCTTCAACAGCCTTCTCCAACACTGGTTCCCTTCCAAAAGGTGGATTTCAACTCCCAGAAGCCCCCAGCCACTGTAGCCACCGCCAAGAATTCTGGGGTTGAGATCTGCCACACCTGGAAGATGTCCTTGCCGGGAAAAGCTGCTTTGGGGTCTGAACTGAAAGTGGAAACAGAGAGGTGGGAGGGGGAGAAGAATTATTGCTCCTAAAGGAACTGCCCCTGTATTTCCAAGATAGACAATGGGTTTTTTGGCGGGGGGGGGGGGGTCCTCTGGCTCTCTCTCGTAGAAGGCTCTGAACTGATGTCAAATACACCCCAGGGAATGGTACACGTTGACCCAGACCGCTTATCCTAAAGGCAAAGGATAAAGCAAAATTGCAACAGCACATCATGAAGAATTGACTAGTTGGCCCCACTCAACTCCACCCAGCCCATTTCACAACCGCGATCCTCTACCCACAGGCCGCAGACAGAGCTAGAACTAGTAAATTCTTTTGCCAACCCCGCAAACTCTCGTCTTTACCTTCTTCAAAGGCGCAGCAGCAGCTGAAGGAGCCGAACTCGAAACAAAATCATCTGAAATGCAGGAGAGAGGAGAGATGGCCGGCGCTGCCAGAGAAGTTCCTTTCCCAACTGCTAAGCAGTAGAGAACAGGTCATTCCCAAGGAAGTTTAGCAAACTTTAGCAAAAGAGGAACCAGTGCACACCCTTTTGCCTCACTGGCCTCGATTCCTTTTTTTTAAGAAAGAAAAAATGGCATAGGAAGCCAACAGTCACCAAAGCAAGGCACCAAACTCTAGAAAAGCACTTGGTTGCAAGCGATACCGTTGATCCATAACTGGAAGGCTCGCTTTCCTGCTAAGTGAGCACATTACCGCTGGGTATCCTGGCAGCCATTTTGTGAATGCACCCACTGCACCACCTCAACCTTCTGAATGGCACCCATCCATCCTCAAAACGGTACCCGGGGGGATATGTAATGGCTGGGGAGGGGCCCTCACAAATCCAAGACCGCAAATCTTTGGGGTGGGGGGGAAGGACTGGGAAAAGCAGACGTACCGGGTGTGCTGAAGAACTTGGAATAAGGCTGGGAAGAAGTCTGCGAAGACTCCAGAACGATGCCAGGGGAGGTTGGCGGGGTAGTCATGCCACAAACAGCGGAGGGACTCCAGAAAGGCGCCTGAAAAATAATGGCAAGAGCTTCTGCTACTCCAGAGGATGAGAAGAATGAGAAATCGGGCTTCTCGCAATTGCTTTTGGTCCGAGCTTCCCCACGCCCTCCCTGTCCAAGATTCAGCATGGAGGCCACACAGAGAGAATGTGCATGGACATCCATCTGTGTCAGTAATAAGTCTACAACTGCTCCTTAGTTTTTCCCAGCCTGCTTTCCTTCCACCACAGAGGCCATCATGGCATAGAGGAGTTCCCCAAAGGCCTTCCTGCTGCACCAGCTCAGCTTCAGCAGAATAAAGGATTTCTGGGAAGAGCCTCTACGGGTGGGAGGGTAAGGGAATTCAACGCAAAGAAGGCAGGGGGAGCATTAAAGCAGCGATGAACACACTTTACACACCGGGTCACTCAAGCAACCTGCTAGGTAGGCAGCAGGGTTTATACAAGCATTCTCCTGGATGCTGGCACCGGAAAACACCAACGCATTCCGGTCTCCGGGGTTGGCGTTAACAGAGTCTGGGGCTCTGCGGGGAGAACTTCATGGAGAGAGAATGGGCTGAAGCTGGGCTCTTCCCGTGGTAGGGTAAAAAAAAAAAAGTGGAGTTCTACGCTTCCAAACTGCACAGATCCCAGGGCCCCTGATGAACTGTGTCCTCTGCAAGAAAACCAACCTGGTGGGCTGATCTAGTGAAGGTGGAGGGGAAAGTATCAGCAGTAGCAGTGCTCCCTTATCCTGGCCAGCCACACCCAGCACACCTTTCCTTTCAGTATCTTAAATCCAGGGACTCCGCTGCAATGCTTGCTTACTTATCACTTAAGCCTCTAGTCCACATGACCCTCGCCTTCCTCCCAAGTCTTGTGGGGAAAAACAGATGTCCTCAAGTGCCTCAACTTAAAATACTTCCAAATCTCCTTTCCTGCTGATGTAACGCTGACACGTTCCCTACCCATGCTGACAAAATGCCAGGGTCCTTGCGCTGTTCAACTTAAACACACTAGCAGGCAGTGTCTGGCAGGGTTCTCCAAGCCAGGGTAGTTAAAAGACCCAGCAGCTACATTCCCACGATGTGGGAAACTTGGTTAATCGTTTGGGGGGGGGGGAGCTTTGGATGTTGCTGATCTCGGCCTATTTTAGTCCAGAAGCCATGTTGAGTGTTGTACAAATCATGAGCTGCTCCTTGCTGGCTATGCCACCACAAAGATGGCTTGGCAACGTCCACAAAAGTTGGGAAGGCATGCCAGGGCTTTATGAATGCCCTCCAAAGACCCCCCCCCAAAGCCATTCCAGCTGGATCCACAAAAGAAAGCTTTCGCGCTGTCCTCAGATCCCACCCCGTTACCTGCTGAGGCTCAGCTGACAAACTTGAGGACTGAGAGTTGAAAATCTGAGGTAGCTGTCCTGGTATCTGGGAGAGCGCTAGCCGAGAAGCAGAATAAGGAGTCGAAGTAGAGGCTCCTGCATTTAAAAGGACAGAAAACAAAACAAGGAAGTTTTACTTACTTGATTTCTGCCTCGCCTCTCATCCAGAAGGTCAAAGTGGACTACACATACAGGTAGTCCTCACTTAACCACAATAGGGACTGGAAAACTGGTTAGTGTGGTCGTTAAGTGAGTCACCACGGGACTGGACCCAATTTCAGAACCATTTTACAATGGTTGTCAAGTGAATCATGGGTCGTAAAGTGAATCACCACGTTGTTAAGCAAATCCAGCTTCCCCAATGGATGTCTTTTGCCAGAAATCAGCAAAAAAGGTCACAAATTGCGATTATGTAACCGCAGGATGCCGCAACTGATTGTAAACGTGAGCCAGCTGCAAAGTGACCAAATTGCGATCATGTGACTGTGGGGGTAGTCCAACATTTTGTGACAGTTGTTAATTAAGTATAGGTTGTAAAGCACTTTTTCCAAGGCTGTCATAACTTTGGACCATCATTGAACGAATGGTCATTAAGTGAGGACTACCTGTATGAAGGGCTTGATCCTATTTGGTTCTGTGAGGCTGGCTGAGAGAGAAAGAGACTGGCCTAGTGCAGGAAACATTCAGAGCTGAACTCACCGCGTTGTATTCCTAAAATTGATCTAACTGCTGGCCTGCTTTGGATGAGTTTCATTCCTACCTCTGGCAAAACCGCAGTTTATACATTTTGGGGGATTAAAGCATCTTACCCAGACTATTGTGGGGAATAATGTAAGGGCTGGCCTCGGGATCGGCGGGGAAATGTGACAGGTGTGCGCAGGCTTGCAGGGAGGTTGAGCAGTAGCCATCTTCATAGGACGCTTCTGCCGGGTCCAGGGAGATTTTGGCACATTCAATCACAACGTCGTGCGTTTCTAGCCTCTTCCACCTATTGGGGGCACAAGGACCCGTCACCTTCCACCTGTTCAAAGGCTGGCCGCTTCGCCTTTTGAAGTGGAAAGGTTTCTCCGGCAGCAGAACAGGCAACCAGAATGATAAGGCTGTTCATCTCCACCCTCCCGTATCAGAGAGGGGAGCATAGGTACCTCCGAGGGTCCAGTTCGTGATCCTTGGATCCAGTTACCAGCTCCGGATGGATACGCACGTGGCCCATCATTGGCTAAAAGGGCAACAAAGGGGTCTCGTAATTGGTACAAACGCAAGCGCATGGCTCAACACTACGAAACAAGGACAAGGCGACTGTTTGGTCTGAGAGACCATCTCATTCAGGGCTCAACAATCCGACCCAAGAGCAAGCGCCTGCCAAGCATTCGAGAAGCGATCAGGTTTCCAAATACTGTAGATTTGTTCCAAGCAGAACAATCGTTAAAACAAACTCTGCTCCAAACTGGCCCACTTCAGGGCTGGAACATTCCAAGCAGCAAACATTCTGGCCCATTTCCATGTTTTGTTTTGTTTTTTTGTTTTTTATGGTGGGAAGAGTCAAGTCTCAGGACAAAATCCTTTAGAGCCCATCTTTTGTTCTGTACTTCTTAAACTTCAAACAGTAGAGAATCTTTCAGCTGGTTTGTTGGAAGCTGGAATGGGTAGGAAAGATCAATTTCGGGAATGCAGAAGGCTATCCTAAGCAAGGCAGATGAATGGCCTTGCCAAAACAATATTCCCAATGTTGCCTGGAAGAATATTTCCCAGGTTTCAGACAGAGGATTTCCCATCTGTACTTGGAGATCCTGGGTATTGAAACAGCAGTATTATGTAGTTTCTATCATATGAAGCCATGGTTTAACATATCCATGGTTTATTAAGCCACCTTCGGCCAGTTTTGCACAACAGACTAAGTCAGACCGTGGCCGACAAAACACAATAGCTAAGTTTGCACAACATCCGAAGTCAAGTTCAAGAAAAGGAAATTGTAGCTTGGTGCCTGGCTACCAAGTTCATCATTGGCTCACTCTAGATGGTACACTCAACAATTCTTCAGGATTCCAAAACCGCATCCTTCCCTGCCCCACCTTGGAGAACTTTGGACGCAACATCTAAGGTTTCTCCCTGAAGTTTCCCTAAATTAATTTAATCTAACGGACGGGGTGGATTTCTGCTCTGTCTCTCCTTGCCACTTCTATTTTAAGAAGGGTCTCGTCCTATGCTAGTAGGTTTCAACCCAGCCGAGCCACTGTGGTAAATTACCAACCATCGCAAAGATCTAAGAGTCGCTTTGCTCTTCCAACAGCAAGATCACCAATCTGGTTCTGCAAATGTTGGTTACCTTGACCACCTCTTCAAAGGTCTCCAGGTTTTCCTTCATACTGTAGTGAGAGCGCAGAAAGGAGACGAAATTGCACGGGTACATTCCATAAAGGCGGTGAAAGAGGGCATACACACTAGCATGGAGATGGACCAGATAGATCTCTGCCACGTGGCCTGGGGAGAAAGCAACATGAAACATACCACATCATCACCCTGGCACACCTCCACACATGTTCCCTGGTCCTCTTTCACCATTACCCTCTCCCAGTCCCAGTTTTGGAAAAAAGACCTTCCCTGCCCAAAACGAAATCTGATGGGCCTCCTCAAAGTTCCTGAGACCCCCAAGGGTCTCCTTGAACTTCCTCCTTGTTGTATACAGCTACACAGAAATGCTGACTGCAGGTAAGATGCCACTTCAGCTTTCCCCCATGTAGCCACGTTGGCAGTACCTCAACCAACAGGACTAAGAGAAGCTGCAAATCCTATGTACCTGTAGAGCCATTACCTCAGAGTATGGTGCGCTAACCAGATGAGAAAGTGTGAAGGTGGGATTCAACAGAACCTCCATGTTCAGAGGCACCATAAACTCCAGATCAACCCTTAAGGCAAACTGGGCAGGTGACAGAGGCTAAACATACACGCCCTACCTGGAGAATACCCCAAGGATTTGATGACGCTCTGCTGGAAACAGACTGATGGGCTCGATGAAGCACACAGCCAATTTCAACCATGGCCAGCATTCTACCTAAAACCAGAGATTCCTTCCCCGACAGGAAGCAGCAGCAGCAGCAGCTTGTGGTTACCAGACCACCTGAGCATCTCACCTGGGTTCTTCAAGTACCAAGATGAAAGGCGGCCGAATATGCCGAAAAAGTCATGGAGGTACTGCTTCCCAGACTGAGGGATCATGGGCAGCAATGTTATTAACACTAGCACCCCTGTAGTGAGGACCACAACGTCGGTGTCAGTCTGCCAAAAAAAATAAATAAATAAAGGGCAAGGGAAGGAAAACAAGGTTGTGAGAGTTGGGCCATCTCTAGGGAAGACAGTCAGCTGATTGATAAAAGCTTGGTTGGATGAGCTGATTTCCCATTTAAACCTTCCGTGAAGAGCAAATTTTGGAAAGCTCATAAAACGCAGCTCCTGCTTGAATATCTGGAGTAGATATGCAGCTCTGACTCATCACAGGTGAGCAAAGGAGGAGGAGTTAGGGATAAGGTACTGTGCAAATATAACGGCACAACTTGGGACTCTAACGCTTGGCTAATGCGGAGACCCAGCTCTCTGGAGAAGCCTGTAATTTATTTATCTGTCAAATTTATCACCGCCCATCTCCCCCTCAAGGAGGGACTCTGGGCGGTTTACAATAAAAAAACAATTAACCACCGTGTAATAAATACTATACAACAATATGATACAAATAGACAATAAAATATAAATATACTAAAACGTAATAGAATCCAGATGGCAGAGCTCTCTCTCAATCCGTAAGCAAAACAGGGCAATTCTAGGGAGCTAGCCATCCCCAAGAGGAGCTGTTCTCCTTCCCGCCCCAGGCACGACGACAAAACCAGGTTTTTAAGTTTTTGCAAAAGTCCAGGAGCGATGGCGCCTGTCTCAACTCCGGGGGGAGAACGTTCCAAAGGGCAGGAGCTACTGCAGAGAAGGCCTGCTTCCATGACCCCACCAGATGGAACTCTCTAGCAGATGGGATCCCCAGCATGCCCTCTCTGCAGGCCCAGGTGGGACAGGTTGATGTAATGGGGATGGGACGGTCCCTCAGGTAGCCTGGCCCCATGCCATGTAATACTGGGAAAGGTGGAAGGAAAGAGAAGAGGACAGCCAGCAACCAAGTGGATGGACTCAATCAGAGCAGCACGGTTGGAAGACCTGAAGGCTGAGCACAGATCCTCCTCAAGAAAATCTATCTATGTGACATCTAAGAGTCAACATCAACTTAATGGTACATAATCAGTAAATCAAGCCCAGAGTTACAGAGGGGCACACACGAGACCCCCTCGGCCAAAGAACGTCTCACTTCCCGCTGTTATTGATCTGCTACAGCCCCTGCCCCCCAAAACAAATACAATAAGCCAGATTTACACCAGCGTCAAGCCCTTACCTTGAGACACTTGAGGAGGGACGGGAGAACGGGGGCCTGAGAAAGCTTGTGTTTCCAAGAAGGCTGACGTCGAATCACGTGACCAAGTAGCGAAAGAGTGGCGAGGCGGGTAGCGGGCTTGCCCATGTATTCATTGATTTTATCAAGAAGGTGCTGGGATAGATTTTAAAAGCAAAGAAACTGAGGAAGGAATTAAACGCTTTGACTACAGGCAGAAATAGGGGCACCAGAGGCGGCTAACAAGGGAGGAAAACTCCAAATCTTGTAGAAATGCAAAGGAATCTTTAGGATAAATGTATTTATTTAATTTATATCACCGCCCATCTCCCCGGACAGGGGACTCTGGGCGGTTTACGATAAAAGATAATAAAAACATATAAACCTAAAATTACAATCTAAGAATATGAATAAATAGGTATTTCCCAGAAGCATGGGGAAACCGATGGCCTGAATCCAAGGAGATGGAGCCCAACTTTTTGTGTGTGTTTGTGTCTTCGAGTCAGTTTTTCACTCCTGGTGACTGCCTAGACAAGTCCCTGCAGTTTTCTTGGCAAGGTTCAGAAGTGGCTTGCCATTGCCTCCTTCCTAGGGCTGAGAGAAAGGGACTGGCCCAAGGTCCCTCAGCTGGCTTTGTGCCTAAGGCTCCTGGTGCCTAGCCTGGTGCCTTAACCACCACACCAAACTGGCCCTCCCATGCCCAACCAGTATAATCATTTTTCCATAAATATCAACTCTTGGCTGAGCTTTTGAGAGTGTTAGATTTGGACAAAGGCATCCTCAAATCTGGTGCCACAACTGCAAGGGTATCTCTAGGAACGATCCCCTGAAATCCATTTCAATGGAATGAAGCCTAAAACATAGGCAGGGGTGCATCTGAGGGCCCTGCTGATCAAAGGACCAAAGTGCACACTCATAAACCCTGCCAGGCATTCTCTCCGTGGGACCAGACTAAACTGAACCAAGACCCATCACCAGACCCACACAGCCACGCCCCCACGGTGCAATCCCACAATGCACTGAGGAATACTAGAAAACAAAGCAGCTTGACCAGCCAACAAATCAGAGAGCTTTTTCTTCCCCTACGGCCCCAAGTGTGAAACATTCTAGCGCCCCTAGAATGTGGATCTAGACCTACCCGGAGAGGATTTTTCTTGTCCAGGATGTGATCGTCCCAGAACAGGAAATGGTTTGGGCTGGTATGGATGTGATCTGCCCCCAAGATGGCCTATCCCTTGTGGAATGTGGTGCTCTTGTGAAATCTCAGCCACTGCTGGGAACTAGTGGTTTAAATGCATTGATGTAAGTTACTGCTCTTGTTTTACCTTGTCATGTGGCTCTTGAAGAGTGGTCAGGATGTGCAAAGCTTGTTGCGAGCTGGTTTCCAAGTAGTAATCGACTAAAGAATTCACCAGCATAGGCCCACGATCTGTTCCGATTCGCCATCCAGACAGAACAAAAATACAAGTCAACTCGCACAAAATGACTTGGTTGTTTCAGCAGCACGGCAGAAGTTTAAATAAGGGATGGGGATCAGAAATGACAGCCACCTCTCTAAAAGGCAACAGTAGGCTGGAGATCTTAAACACAATCATGGTATTTGGCTTTAAGACTCTACATTATGTCATCAAAAGCACGCTCGGTGTATTCCACAGCATACTGTGCAAGATCATTATTTTTAAAAAAGGTTCTGTGCTTGCTCTGGTCCCAAAATAAATCTCTTAGCTTGTATAAAGGCAACAGCTCCTTCACAGCCTAATCAAGGAGAAAAAGAACACAGCCCGTTTCCCTAGCTCTGTTTAAAAGGTTCCTAAGCAAACTTCATTTGAGCCGAACTACACAGTACTCTTTATACAAAGAAGCATCTCATTTCTGGTTGTGTAACTTTGCGGAACCCACGTAAAGTTGAACCCAGATCGTCAGTAGAGACATCCTTCCCCTAATATTCCAGATGTGTTGGGCTTCAACTCATATAATCCCCGCCTGGCGTGTCCGAGAGTCCTGCTGGCTGGGGATCGTGTGACGTGTAGCCCAACACACCGGGAAGCCTCCAGTTGCAAGAGGCCAAGTTAAAAAGGCCCAATCTGCAATCGGAAAAGCTGCTTACACCTTGCAATTCACACCCTCCTTCAGAATTTGGGGGGAACCAGGGAGAGAAAGTCGGTAGTCCTCCCTTGCGGGGATTTAGGCCACTCGGAACAAAATGCAAGAGAGGCCCGCCGTAATAACCTACCTGAAGCGAGGTTCTCTCTGAATGCAGCCATTATATCTTCCAGGGCCACCAGGACTGGAGAAACCAGCATGGGGAGGAGATCCCCAATATTTGCTTGCTGAGACATCCTGTTTCACACTAGGCGCTCACGTGCATGACAGTGCGATCATGCAAGGCACAGCTGCTTCCAGTTCTACATGGGTGCTCCGGGCAAACTAGGCAAAGAGAAAACTATATGGATTTTGGAAACATTCCCTCTGCTTGCCAACCGACTACAGATCCAGAATTCCAGGCACCCCACAAAACCGACCGCCAATTTGCAACATTCCGTCATTTTCAGCACAGACATTTTGGAAGAAACTGGCTTTCTGGCGCACCTCACCAGGAATTCCCCAATTCTGCCTCCGAAGCTACCCAGTTAGAAGCGTTCACGCTTTGTCTCCATCAGAAAAGGACAGGGGCGGCCTTGTCACGTTAAAACAAAAAGTGTCTTCATCCAGAGGATGCTTCTTTAAAGACCCAGAAAGAGGGACCTTTGCAAGTCTCAACTAAAAATGGAGAGCTTGCTCAATGTGCAGAGCAGAATCCCCTGGATTTCTTATTTCCTCAAAGCAGGGCTCAGCTTGGAGGTGCCTCTAAGATCCACTCTAAGGTTCTGTTCAGAGCTAGCTTCTCCTGAAACACAAACTGAAGCAGACTGAATCCACTACGACAGATAGAAAAAAAAAATTAAGACCTGACTGACAACTCTGATCTGTAGAGCGTGCCACTTTCCCCAGTCAATGCATAAATCAATAGTTTTCTAAGTTGCCCTTTATTCCCACAAATCAATTGGATCAACTACGAGCCGTGTTACAGGACTGATAAAAGACATTTTATCCCTGGTTTTTGCACAGGCCTCCAGGCGCGTTGCGGGGTGATCAGAAAAGCAAACCAGGTTGCCATGGATTAGGAAAGCAGATAAAAGAAGACTGGCTTGTTCTGGCCCTTTTACAAGTGTGAGAGAATAGGGCATTTTTTGCTCGATACCCAAAGAAAAATGAACGTGGGACCAGACAGACATATCAAAGGCAAAGATTATAATGTGAGTATTATCAATAAAGAGACCCTCTACCCAGAAACTGCGGGGTGGGGACGTGGTGGCGCTGCGGGTTAAACCGCTGAGCTGCTGGGCTTGCCAATCAGAAGGTCGGCGGTTCGAATCCGCGTGACGGGGTGAGCTCCCGTTGCTAGTCCCAGCTCCTGCCAACCTAGCAGTTCGAAAACATGCCAATGTGAGTCGATTAATAGGTACTGCTTTGGCGGGCAGGTAACGGCGTTCCGTGTAGTCATGCCGGCCACATGACCACGGAGGAAGTGTCTTTGGACAAACGCCGGCTCTTCGGCTGTGAAACGGAGATGAGCACCGCCCCTAGAGTCGGATGCAGCTGGACTTAATGCCAAGGGAAACCTTTACCTTTACTTTACCCAGAAACTGCAGGAAATGGAGCACAGAAAACAGCCCCTGCAGCAAGTGCCAATTGCTGGGCAGGTTCAGAGAAGGAACCATGGTCCTTTAGATACCCAGCAGCTATTTGGAGCTGGTCAAGTGATCTGCCAGGGAAGCTTCTAATATTGACAGAACACGCACCCTGCCATCTGCCATAGGTGGGCTCTTCCACGTAACACCTATTGGATATTCAGATGCTACTCTCGCCTGAATACCTGCAGCATGGCCAAGGTAAGCCGTACCTTGACATCCCACAATAAAATAGGACCGACAATATTGGCAGTGGGAAATTCAGCAACATTCAGACAGGGAGGGAGACCACAAGTCCATGGACCTGATCACAAAGCAGTCACAGAGAACAGGAGGTAAAATACCTACAAATATGGGATTCTCCCCTTCTCCATTCTTCTTCTAAAAAGGGAAGGAGGCAGAAGAATGATTTAGGAGGGTTTTGAGAATTAATTGGATCCTTATCGATCAAACTAGATTGCTAAGACCGCCCCACCCTCCACCCCTTTGTATATATAAAACTTCTGAGCTCTCTTCTAATTCTGTGCCTGGAAGCACACCCCAGGCTGACATAGGCTTGTCTTGGATGGAAAAATACAGTGGCTGTGAAACAGCTGATGCGCTTTTAAGTTTTAAATTTACCACAGGCCCTGGTCTCCCACTGGAAATAACTGGGGGCTGAAAATGCTTTGCGACGAAAGAACGGACTGCCTACTGCAAAGCCACATCTTTAATATTTGCACCTGCATAGAAGGCTCTTTCCTGTAAGCAGAAAATTAGTAACACAGGAAAAGATTTAGAATCTTTCTTCCTGAAGAGTTCAGTGCTGATGAGCTACATAAAAATACACCATCTTCCATCTGCAGAGGTACAGTCCACCACCCCTCCTGTTTTTCGTCTGTGGATCAAGACAGAAAAGCTTCAGGTGATGCATAAAATACAGAAGATAGACATGTACCTGCTATGCTGCCAAGTAGATTCTTTCTTTCCACCACTATACAATCTGGTTTTTTTCATGATCACAGAACTGGGAAAAAGAAGCAAAAAAACAAACAAACAAACCCAGTGAGTGTATAACGGTATTTAGCACCCACATTAAACTCAAACCACAAACTTTGAGCCTTTTTGCAACGCTGCTGTTCCAAACCCAGGCACAGCTGGAAAAGCAGCAGGCAAACCAAACAACTCAGCAAATGTTGCGTGACAAGACGGGGCCAAAATCTGGCTTATATACCACGAACCTACTTGGCGGCTGATCCAGGCAAACCACCTGCTTGCCATTTGTTGGAAGAGGGCCCGTGCAATGAATTCTTCCAGTCAGAAGTAGTTAGAAAGGAAACTCCGTTTGACTTACGTGGATAGTTCCTTTCGGCTCTCCCAGTTGGAAGGAGCTGACATGCCAGGTTCCAGGAAACACCCTCTGAAACCAAACCACAATGGGTGGCTTGTACCAGCAGAGTACAGCTTAATTAGGAGCGTTCATGAGGATGCCAGATTTGCCTTTCGCCATGCTTGGGGTCTTTCACACCAGATTTTTAGTTTTATAGCTTGGCCAAGCTTGAGATTCCACACCAGGCATTCAGCCTCCAGAACTGAGCTTATGCCCATGCTCAACTTCCACAAATCAATGCTATGTGGGAGAAGCACTTAGAAAAACCCAAAATCATATCAGAAGAGGCTCTTTCAAAAGAAGGAAGGCATTACCAAGGAAAACCTATAATAACTTTAAAATTGGCACGTTCTAATCCCATCTTTACAATATATTGCTGAAACAATTAGGAATATCCAGGTGTTTGCTATGGCTTCAATTCACTAAGTTTGCCCAGGAGAAACACAAAAAAACCGCTCTCATAACCTACAAATTACGACCGTAGGTCAACTGTTTGTAGAACGCAGACCAAGTAACCAGAAAGACTCAATTAAAAAGCTCAGCATAAGGGAAAATTTTCTTTATAACAAACTTTGTCAGATGATACACTCCAGTCTTACCCTAATCAGCAGACAACTAAGAAAGAAGCAACATGCTGAAGAAAGCACATTTTCCTCTAACTATGCATCAACCTGAAATATTTTAAATTAGAGCGAAGCAGAAGACAAAGCAAAGGATATGGGAAGGTCAAACTTAACCATACTCATATGCTCGTATTTCCTCTTTAGAACAAAAAAGGAGATGCAAACAAGTAAGATACCACAAAGACCTATAAACAATCAGCACTTCTACCTTTACATACTACCCTTGGAGTCAGCAACGTGGCACCCAATGTGCCGACATGCCCATAACCATCTCCCTTGAACACTCTAGATTCTCTGCCCCACCTGATTCTTTGTATTTAACAAGCCAGAAGCTGGCATGCTCGAGGGCAGTGTTTCCAACCTTGGCAACTTGAAGATGTGTGGGCTTCAACTCCCACGCTGGCTGGGGAACCCGGGGAGTTGAAGTCCACACATCTTCAAGTTGCCAAGGTTCAGAAACAGCATTCTAAAGCGACAGCCTGGCCTCCCTCATTCTCTTTATTCTCAAGAATGCTTCTGGGCCTCAAAAGCTTTCTCAGATCATGAAGATGATAGGCAGCAACAATCTAGAACTTTGGAAGTGCAGGGGGGAAAAAGGCAAAAAGAACAGAAGCAAGCACTTAAGGGACAAAGAAAAACGAATCATGCAGCATCATCATAAACGGGTGCTTTGTGACTGATATGGGGAGCACGAGGAAAAACCAACGGAATAACCCAGATTGGGAAATTGAAAACAAAACAAAACAAAACACCATTCTGGACAAACATGTTGTCATACTTCCATACTGTTGTCCACATAGTTCCCCAAATACAAGAAAATTCTAGCTTGACTCAAGTAAATATTTATTTTTTGGACAAGACCTCCCTGAAAATAATTATTCTGCGTGCACCACGTGTCCTCAAAATTCTGTTTTCTTTTAGAACAAGCAAGGGTAAAAAAAATTAAATACTGCTTTACATGCTCTGCACTGTCACAAATGTTTTCTGACAGCTAAGTTAGTAACTTAGCAGATATGTACAACTCTTAAATCTCTCCTTCTGCAGCTTTTCAAAGGGAAGGGATGTTTGGAAGTCAACATCAAACCAATAAATATGATTTATTTTTATGATAAACTTGTGAAAGGGGTGCCCAGTTTGTTTCCATCTGCGCAACCTTCAGCTTTTAGAAATCCATGGAGATAAATGTGAAACTTCTGAAATTGTTTCTGCTTGGGGAACAGGTGGTGGTTTGCAGCACTGGTTTCTAAAAAAGAATCACATTGCAGATTTTTAGGATTTTAGCTTCTCAGTAAGCTTGCAGCAGGGAAAGTGTTTTTAAGTCCAAATAAAAACTTCCTTTGGACGATTACACAATGGACAAGTATCTATTTCCATGGCTGTTTGTTTTTCCTTCTCCCAACCTACAAACAGTTTAGATGCAGCAACTGGCTACTCTGTTGCTAAGACAAGGTGCGTCCATAAAGATGGCTTTTAAAACCCCCGCAAAAGTATCTTTTTTTGTAAACTTTATACCAAACAGGACAATCTTACAGGCAAAGCCGGCTATATTTCCATCGCATGCTTCACCAAACCACATTAGAATCCAGCAGCTGAACTCACACACACACACACACAAAATAAATGAGTGGAAGAGGATGCTAAGCTTGGTTAGCATTAACCTCGGTTAGGGTTGTTGGGTTTCTTTTTTTTTTGTGGTGAAGCATGTTGCGTAAATGCAGCTTGATTTGTTATCTGTTCAGGATTCTGAGTTCACACAGATTAATTTAGTAATCAAGTTAAGTATCTTCTCCCAGTCATCCTTTTTATTTTTTAATGTCTGGCACTAATCCTGAAAACTACAGACCAGTGCTTCTCAACCTTGGCAGCTTTAAGATGTTTGGACTTCAACTCCCAGTATTCCCCAGCCAGCCTGCTAGGGAATTCTGGGAGTTCTGTAACTAGCCTGCTGGGGAATTCTGGGAGTTGAAGTCCACGCATCTTAAAGTTGCCAAGGTTGAGAAACACTGCTACTGACTATGAAAGAAGCAATTGAACAATGCTGGCTAGGGATTCTGGAACTAGTATGCCAGCTCATCTGGAAATCACATGGGTAAAGAACAATATATGCAATGCTTGGATCTACTGCTTCACTATATACTATTTTTTGTTTTTCTACAGCTGACTTCTGTAAAAAGATAACAGGGCCAATTTCTGCCAACTTATTCAAATGGCCGGCATCCTAAAAGCAGGTCAAGGCTTTTAAAATTAGCTTGTTACCTATAGTATTGCCCATCATTTAAAATAAGATTAATCCTCAGATACCCACAGTTGTAGGATTGGGTTGGCTTAGACATAATGTAAACTAAATGAGTAACATAAATGGAGATCATTCCTCACATTGCCTTGAGCTTTGGCCTTTTTATGCTCTATATCTCAAGCTGGTTTACCCCACTATCAATATTGCTAGCTTATGTTTTAAAATTATTTCATGTTGCAGAGAAAGGTAATCCAAAACAACGATTTTTGGCCCCAAAATGAGTTACTACTCTGAGCAGCTTAAGAACTTAGAGAGCCTTCTAAGATCAAGGCTTTAGCGGTTTTCCTCTTGCATCTATATCAGACATGCATACAAACTGTAGACAATTTTACCTAGAAGCAGTGGCATGTGCTAAAAAAATAATTCAAATGAAAATTAAAAGAATACAACGGGCTTTTTTAAAGCCTCCATGAAGCCACCCTTCTGGGATCAGCCAACATAATTATTTTTTTAAAGGAAGACTTTTTTTTTAAAGGAAAAATGGTTCTATATTTAAAAACAGTTGATTAGTTCCTAAGCAGTGATTTAAATAAGTGCCAGATAGAAACCACACAGGGGGCAGGCAGGGAGAAATCAGGGTTGAAAAGGACCAGTAAGGCCACCAAATTAAAGCAATCCTGATAGAGGGGTATCCCTCCTTTGGTGATAGATGGAGGAGGGTGGAAGACCATATCAAAAAGAGGTATTGGACTTCCAGTGGCTTAAAGATGGCTACTAACACCTCTCCAGATTTAAAGCAAGAAAACATTTGAATACACAGAATGCTGAACCAGAAAAAAATAATAATCCCACTATTTGATGTTTTTGAGCACAGTTGGCCCTTTCTTCTGTCTCAGGATTAAAGAGTTCTTCCCCTTCTTTCCTATTCACCCCCCACCCCGCCATTTCACTTCCACTGCTGTTTACTGCCTCACAGAACTACAACAAAAATGAATTAAACAGTGCAGGGCTGTTGATGCTTACCTACTGCTTTTTTTTTTAGACAGATAGATCTCTCTATCACACCTACCGCGTTCTGCAACAGCCACAATCCAATTTATCTTAACTGCTTATTCTGCAACAGCCGGACAGCACCAGCTTGGGGGTCCGAGCAAGCCCAGAGCTTCAGAAAGCTAAAGCCACTCAGCTCCATTTGAATATGTTGCATTAAAAAAAAAAAACACCAACAAACACCTTTCTTTCTCCTTGCTTCCCCACCTTGATTACACACCACTCCTCCCTTTAGGGGACTGAGAGGGGTTAATGTCAAGGGCGTCCTACAGGAAGCCCTTTGAAGAGGGACTGTTCTGCCATTCATTGGTGGCCCTTTTCTTCCCCAGGTTCTGCTGCTCCTGCAGCCCCCAGCCACGTTGCCCCCTCCCCAAGCCTGCCCTTTTAATACTCCACCCCTTTCCCACTTTCTACCCAGCTCGTCCCAGCTGCCAGAAGCCACCTTCCTGGACTAGTTTCTTTCATTCTCTCTTTTAAAGGCTAATCAAGGCACCACCCTGCACACCAAGCCCACTCGCAGCTGCCTGAACACACGTTCTTCCTCGAGGGCAACCTCCTGCCCCCTATGACTTGGACCACAGCCCCCCTTTGCTGCTGGTTTCAGAGAGGAGGTCCAATCCTCCCCCCCCCCACCCAGCCCCTTGGATTAATTATACATATAACATAGGTACACGGTTGTATAAATAGAATTATACATACATACATAATATATAGATAGATATAAATAAAATTAACCCCAGGGGCTGAGTGGGGGGGTGGATTAGAGCACCAAGACTAATAAGTATTAATTAACAGGCGCCCCCCCCGGAGGCAGACCCAGCCGGCCCTTCCTGCAGGGGGGGGCCCTCCGCAACCACCCTGCGAGGGAGGCCGGGCCGAGCAGGCCCCAGGGCTCCCGGGGGGCGTCCCTGCCTGACGCTGAGCCCCGCAGCCAGGCCCCCCCGCCGCCCCTCCCCGGCCGCGCGGCCCTGCCCCGCGCCGACCCTCTCCCCGGCTCCTCCGCCGCGCCGGGGCCCTCCCCTCGCCCCCTTCCCGCTCTCCCGCCGCGGCGGCTCACCCCTTCCTCTTCCTTCGCCGCCGCTCGGCTGTTTACCGCTCAAGCCTCTTCTAACCCACAGGGCGCCGCCATCTTGGCCCTGCCACCCGCCTGGCGCCCGCGCGCGGATCCCTCCGCGCTCTTCCCTCCCCGCTCGGGAAAAAGTAGTCCCACCTCCCCGCCGGCTGAGCCCTCGCTACGGCCCTCCCCCGCCCGCGGCAGCCCGCGCTCGCCTCGCCCCGCCGCGTCCGCTTCTGCCGGCGCCCGAAAACGGGGTGACGGAGGCCCCGGGCTCGAGGCGCGGAAGGATCAGGCGGGGAAAAGAGTCTCGTGATGCCGAGGAGGGACGCGAAGAAGTCCCGGCGGAGAGGAGAGAGGCGGAGGAGGATCACGTGACGCCGAGGAGAGGCTGGCGAGGGCCTTGCGGGGTGGTAAACAAGGAGCGGGGCGGGGCTAGCGGGCTTCCGAGCCACGCCCACCTGGTTGCCCGGGCAACTGGAGTTGAGCCAGACTAATCTTTTCCATTGAAGCATCCACGGAGTTCGCTCCTGTGCTTTCCTTTCTAACCCAGCTTTGCTGAACCTGGTTTGTTGCAGAAGCCACAATTGGCTGGCTTGACCTAACATGCAAAGCTATCAACCATAGTTTACAGGCAACAGGGGCTCACCATCGCCCACCCTTCCAGCCCAGACCATCCAAACTCAGTCATGGCTTGTTCAGACCTAGCCAGGATCCCATGGCTTGCTTGCTTATTTATTTATATCCCGCCTATATTTAAAAAACTGGCCCACTTTGTACACCCCAGCCTGCGCCCTGTTTTTCTGCAGGTGTCCGTCTTCATCTGCTCAGCCGCACCCACCTTTCAGAGACTTTTTCCAACATTTTACAACTTGTAATCTTGGTTGTTACAGTCACCGAGCAGCACTTTGTATAATTATTATAAACGGTTACAAGGTTCAAAGGAAAAAGCATAAATGTTTCTAAAATCATTAAAAGACAGTTCCCTGGGATGCTCTAAGTGCAAATAATAAAAAACTATCCAAACCAAGAAACCCTAAATATTAAAAACTAATGGCAGGATTATAAAAGTATGAATTAAGTACTAAAATGCTTTTTAGTGCCTTTTAGGTTTTTTTTGGGGGGGGGTTAGGTTTACATTTAATGGTTCTATCTTTAGTATCTTGCTTGATGGCATCAATCCAGTGTGGGCTTTTTCAGCTTCAGCTTCTAGTACCTGCAACCATTCCTGCCGTAACGAATTATTTCAAACAAGTTAATTGCTTGAAATGTTCAAAGTTAGACCGACTTAGCTTGGCCATCTTAGCTTCTGGTGATATTTTTGGCTTGGAAGTGGTCTCAAAGCTTCACATTTGGTATTTTTGCTCTCCAAGGGATTCACTATATCTGTCACCAAACCCAGATTCCAAATCTGTTGGAAATCACTGCCCCAATGCTAGCCAGCCAACATGGGCATTAGAAATATTGGGATTTATCTTCTTGCAAAAACTATACAAAGTTGGACTACTTAGATGAGGACTGTAGGATAGACCTTAAAGATAGAAAAAATACCCCAAAGAATGCAACATTTATGCAATATATATTTCTCTACTCTAAAGCCAGGTTATAGGGAAACATTATGGCTGTGTTCACATAATATGCAATTCCCAAAGGATCCATATTATAGTGGGGTGTCCTGATTCACACAATATGCAGAGTCAAAGGCTGAGTTTCCTACCACCTACAGAACACCAAACCACCCAACCCTGTTTTAACCTAGTTTATCATTTTAAGAAACCATCACTCATTTCAATCATCATCCTAAAGCAGGACTAAAAAATTTCTTTTATTGCCACCATGTGGGGGGAAAACACATTGTAGATCTAAAAAAAAAAATTTTTGGTATTCTTTTTTTAATTATGTTGTAATCTTAACCCATTCTATTGTTTCAATACAGTGATACACACACACATATATATACTATTAATTGAAGATTATTAACACTCTATATATGTGAATATTAATTACAGTTTAGGATGTCAATGTTACTGAGCATAAGGTTATTTGGTTTTTTATCTGGGATTGAATATAACATTAGAAAAGAAACAACTGCAGATTGCATCGAAGTATTTGTTTTACAATAAAGGTTTTGGTCTCCATTGTATTGTTACTTAGTATTTTTTCTACATGTTAATAAAGGGGAAAAAAGTAGATAAACAAAGGGAATTTAACAATAATTAAATAATCAAAAAAATAAAGTGGAAAAAAAGAGAGAAAAAAACTATTAGATTTCTAACTTCCCCCTTTTTATGCATCTGCTAATTTACAATGTTGATAAACATTTACGACTCCTTAGATCTAACAAATCTTATGATACTACCATAGATGCAACTCCTTCTTTATCTTTATTCTTCCCCAGGTTCTGCTGCCCCTGAACAGACTTCCTCCATGCTCCTCTTCAACTATCTTTCCACCCCCAGATGTAAAACAAAGCATTATCCCTGGTTCTGAATTAAAATTTGACACCATATCAGAATTCATCTTCTTAGCTTGGGTCATACACCATGTTAAATAACAGCCACCAGATCTGGGGCGCAAAACTCTGATTGACCACAAGAGGGCAGCAGAACATTTCGGTCTCTTTCTGCCTTTGCTGCCCCCTAGAGGTCATTAAGAGCAGTATTTCTCAACCTTGGCCATTTTAAGAGGTGTGGACTTCAACTCCCAGAATTCCCCCACCAGCATGCACACATCTTAAAGTCACCAAGATTGAGAAGCATTCATTTAGAGTTTTGCAGTCCTGATATGGTAGTCCAATGCTAAACTCTAAACCTAGATAAAGCAAAGGGCTGGATTCACACATGTCAATGAAGATTCTCAGTCATCCAGGTGGAATTGTCTGTAGGTTGAGTCATGGCAACTGGATTTTCCTTTCTTTTTGGTTGAAACGTTTTGCTGCTTGTCCAAGCAGCTTCTTCAGTCTGGGCAAAGGTTCACACAACATGTAATGCCCTAACTAAAGAAACCATGTTATGGCTTAATTAATACGATGATCTGGTCCACAGAATTTGCTAAAATCACAGCTGAGGTTCCCTAACATACTGAACCACAAAGGTGCATTAACCGCATTTTAACCTAGTCAAATGTATTGTGGGGCGTCAGTTCTTACGTAGCATAGGAGGAGAAACCAGCATTGTTCACTCTATAAAAAGTCTAAGAACAGACTGGGGCACTCTTCATGTTGCCAGAGAATCAAACAAGAGGCTGGTTCACCCAGGAAAACAGGAGACAAGTAATTTAGGGTTATAGCTTTGAATCAATGGCTTTGAAGACAGTCTTCAATCCAGAATTATGTGTATCTATTTCATAGTTTTCTCTTGCTCTGTGGATTTCCCTTCATCTCTCACCTGTGAAAGTTAGTCTTGCTCCAAGGGGAGTGGAATAATCAGCTCTAACTCAATCCCACTTTATGAATTACAGTTAATTTCCATTGTGGCCTTGAACACAAAAGGTTGTTCTGGTTCTCCTGCTGGGCTGGAGATCCGTTTACTGTATTTCATCTTTCCCGCAGGGCTTAAAAAAAGAAAAGGAATAAAAATTAATGATCATGGGCTCCAGGAAAGATATGGATACAAGCAATTAGCAATATTATTTTTCTTACACATCATTAGCATAGCTTTACATAGAAATGAAGAAAATTGGTGCGCTGAGGTAGAAAGCAGGGAGGGATGAAATTTCTGCTTGCCGTTGGAGCAACTAGGAAAAAACTCAGGAAAAATGCAAAAAAGGGTTTGTTTTTTTTAATGATGTCCTTGTTTCATCTGGCTAGGCTACAGGTATTCTGTGTTTATCTGTTGTGTTTGTTAGGTACTACAGGGTGCAAAGCCCTTTAAAAAACCATTCTAATTGGTCAGGATTCCCTTCACAGCATCTCAAAGCACTTGCCCCCTTTTGTCCTGTGCATCTGATGGCCACATATAGGTTCCATATCCATAGTTGGCCTCAACTATTTCACAGAGGAAAATGGAGGACAAGTTTGCAGAAACTACACCCAAGGAACTGGATCTGGAGGCTTAATTGCTCTCTGAGATACTTCCTTAAATTGGGGCCATGACTCTGGAGGTGCTCCTAGTGCAGAGTTTCTCAACCTTGGAAACTTGAAAATGCTGGCTGGGGAATTCTGGGAGCTGGTCCACACATCTTCAAGTTGCCAGAGTTGAGGAACACTCGCCTAGTGTGTTGAAGGCTAGAGCTTCCTGACCTTCTTCTCTGATCCCCTCCTGACTGAAAGGCCCTTTGTGGACTGTAAGTAAACTTCATATGTGAATCCAACTTTTGTGTCTTATGCAACAAACCATAAATTGCCACCTCTGTATCATAATAAGGGCAAACTCTTCATTCATACACCACTAATTAGGAAGTGAGAGAGATAAGGAAGAAACAAGTCCATTCAGTGAGTAGGCCTACTGAAAGCCCTTATCCATTGATTCATTCATTATATATCATCAAGTTGGTGTCAGCTCTTAGCAACCACTTAGACAGACCATCTGGATGATCTACCACCAATCTGATCCTTCAGATCTTCCAATGGTCCATCTACCACCACTGTAATTGAGACCATCCACCTTGGTGCTGGATGTCCACTTCTCTTTGCTTCTATCTTTCCCAGCATGATAGATTTCTCTAGGGATTGTTTGGTGTGCCTGGATAGAGATTGATTGATTGATTGATTGATTGATTGATTCATTCATTCATTCATTCATTCATTCATTCATTCTGTGCCACCAAGTCAGTATTGACCCTTAGGGACTACATAGATAGATCAGGATGATCTGTCCCCAACCTGCTCCTTCAAATCTTCCAACCCATCACTGCTGTAATTAAGTCCATTTGCCTTGCTGCAGGTCATCTTCTTCTCTATCCCTCCACCTTTCCCAACATTATGGACTTCTCCAGAGAGCTTGGTCTTCACAGAATGCGTCCACAGCCCTTACCCAAGGACCCCGCAAAACTAGAACCAATATTCAGGAGGCTTTCTAGGTAGACAACCATGGTGGCTAGCTTGAACAACCTGGTGTATCTAGCAATCCTTTACATTTCCCATAATGCCCAAGGAAGGTGTTTTTCAGAGGCATTGTGGGAAAGCGGTGAGCCAGAAAAAGACAATTGAAAGGCTCCAGAGCAGATGCAGGTGTGAACTCTGAACAGGTGTGCTCAGAGATGCTTTGGGCTGGTGGATTAGCAAAGATTTTTCCAAGGATATCAAGAAAACTCTGATTTGTGGCTCCCTCTCCTGATTTTACTTTTTTCCTGATTAAGGCTTGACGTGTGAGTTTTCCCTTCCCAGGGACCTATTTTCACAGGTAGTGAGGAAGAAAGAAACCTCAAGTCTCCTGTTGAAAAGGATGCAAATGACTGCCTCACCATCCCTTTGAGGGCATTGTTTCCTTAATGCAAAACAGGGCAAGATTGCTGCATAATTAACAGTGGAAGAAAGGAGGAAAGGGGAAGCTGTTGCCAAAATAAAGAGGAAAGATCGAGATGCTTGACAGACAAAGGGGCCAAGTTCCAGCCTTGCAGACGAGCAGGGAACAGCCTCTTCGTTTCTCAGAAGGCCTTTAAGGAAAGGAAAGGAGGAAAAGGCCAGAACCAGCTGATTTTTCTGCAAAAAGAAACGTGTGCGTCTGTGTGTTGTTGAAGAAATGAAATAACCGCAGCAGATAGCACCAGCTTTAAAAATAAGAGTAGAAGACCAACTACCCCAGAAAAAATTCTGATAATGATAGAAGCAGTCCTGGCCCAGATTTTGTGACCTGCTCTGAATTTGATCTGGGGGCAGAAGTGGGCTTCTGTTGGGGGTCAGAGAGCCAGAAACACAGCAGGAGGAAGGCAACTTTGCCTTGTAACAATCCGGTCAATTGTCTGAAAGCAGTATAGGGTCGTTCTATTCTTTCAGTGGGCTTAAAACCTGAGCAAGCCATTCAGCACCAAGAAAAAAACTCAAAGCAGTTGGATTATTGGCCAACATTGTCATCATCGTTGATGCTGTTCCCATTCTTTCTATCGCTTGCCTTCTGTTAAGAATTTTCAGGACACCTTTCATAAGAAACGGTTGTATCCGAGGCCCAGTGCTATTTGGGACCTTGTTTAGTTGTATCTGAGAACAAAGTGTCCAATGCAGGGGTCTTGCAACCACCTGTTAGGACAGTGTTTCTCAACCTTGGCAACTTTAAGTTATTTGGACTTCAATTCCCAGAATTCTGGGAGTTGAGGTCCACACATCTTAAAGTTGCCACAGTTGAGAAACACTGTGTTAGGAGACCTGTAGCTGTGAGATCCCTGCAAAGTCCACAAGATGGACCTTCTAGTCCCTTTTTACCATCTGTGATTCTGTCTCATGCACTTTGAGATTTTATTCCAGTCAAACCAGCTGTCACAATAACCTCTGGAAATAATCTGCTGGAAAAACCTACAGGCCCCCTCAGAATGTAGCTTAAACCCTAAAAGACATTTCCCCTAGAGATTGAGCACCCAAAATCATGTTAACTAGCAAGGCATTGGTGAAGTAAACGGTAGCCCAGTTAAGCTATTACATCTATATCAATTGGCTAATAGATCTCTTTGTATATTGAAAAACTATAATTTTAAAACTCTGTTACATTTAATAAACAGTTTTAAAATTATAGAGTTTTTCGATACATAAAGAGATCTAGGTTTAGGTGGGGCTTAAAAAAGATATATAATTCCTGGCTATTCCTCTATGACAGCACAGTTAAGCTGTAAAATTTGAATAAACCTGCTTAGCTGGGAGGGAGGCTCTATAAAGATATAATGTTTTAAGATTATGAAGTCCTGTATATTGAAGAGACTGCTTGGTGTAGTGGTTCTCATATAGCTTAGGTTAGAAAGTGGGAGATTGTGAGTTCTAATCCTGACTTAGGCATGAAGCCAACTGGGTGACTTTGGGCCAGTCTCTCCCTCTCAGCCCTAGGAAGAAGATAATGGCAAACCACTTCCTTATAATGTTGCCAAGAAAACATAGATATGATTTCAGGTTGTGTGCCTGTGACAATTTTAGAATATAAGCAGCAGGGATCTGGCCTCTCTAACTAAGAAGTTATAAAACAAAACGATGATGTGTTAATGTGATGGACAGTAGAGCTCAATGTCTATGACTCTACTTGGTGATGACCATGGCATGCTGAAGATGATGTCTTGGAATGGAACGTGGAAAAATTAAATAAAGTCCCCATCAAGTCATAATTGAATCCTGGTGGTTCCATACAGTTTTCTTGGCAACGGTGGAAAAGTGGTTTGCCAGTGTCTTCTGGGATATTTTTTTTCATTTCCAAGCATGAATTAATGAACAGAAGGAATTGAAAGAAAAAGAGGTCTTTTGTGGACACGTGAAACAAAGAGAAAGGGGAAAGAGGTCATAGAACTGAATGATGGGGCTGATCTGCTGCAGTGGAATTGATTACCTACAGAGAAATGAAGGTAGACATTTAGATCTGAATGAAAAGGCAAAAATGTACATTGCAAACTATACCTGCATTCCACTTAGGTATAAGCACACACCAAATAGAATATTACTGTAATTCCAAAAACGAATAGTGTGCTTGTGCTATTTAAAATACTACCAGAAGGTGGTACCAGAACCAGAATATTCCCCTATTCTACTAGCCATACGAAAAACAAAACATCTATTTGAGACCACATCTTTATAGAAAGAGGACATTAAAGAAGGTATACCTTGTCCAGAACCTTTTCATCAAGCCAGAGAGCCATCCAGGCAAAGCGAAACGAAGTGGGGATGAAGAACAGGAACGCAGGAGGTGAGGAAGAATGCAGCTGGAGTCAAAACTGATCTGAAGATGAAATGTGAGAAAAAATTGGGGAAAAAGTTCCCCTGTTCCTAAAAATCTTGGTTGAGAAAACGAATATACTGTAAGTTGATTCCTCCCCACCCATCCGCCCATTTTTTAAAATAGAACATCCAACTGTTACAGAAACAGCTTTTACCCACAGATGAAATACACAGCTTCTTTAGTAGATGGAAGACAGAAGTGGGACTATCTAGGAGTTTTTATGTAAAAAATGGGGATAATTTCAGATTATCTACTAGAATTTTATCAGACCTGAACAGCCTAATTTTACAAAACACCCTGCTAGGAACTGCCTACATTCTCAGATGCTACCTTAATAATTCTTAGTTCCTTGGTTAGACTTGGACTGAATTTAATTGTAAATTACCAATAATAACAATAACAATACATTGCCTTTTAGAAAAACAGGCCTTTGCAACCGGCTTAGAAGCAACATGAACAATATGAACGTGCATTAATATCAACTTGGGCTGATCCCCAAAACAGGGTTGATCCCTAAACGGGATTCGACCTGTCTGGATAGGAGACCAGCAAGACTTTTGAGCCAGAGAGGACAGTTGAAAGAAACAGTCCGGAAGAAGTCAGTTGCAAATCCATCTGATGGCTCAGAAAAGGACCTGAGCATACCCATTAATGATTGCCAGGAATCAAGCTAATTTGAGGAAATAAAATAATTACTAACATGTTGGAAGGGGAGGAATAGACAAATACAGTAGCTTTATTCCTTGTTGCAGACCATCTTACAGCAAGATCAACAGCAATGTATTGCTTGGCAAGCAACACTGGCTTCTTCCAGCATCTGCCAGTTGCGTATATTATATTTTCCTTCTCGCTTGCTCTCTCTTTTTTAAAAAAAAATCAGTATCTCAAAAGAACACTCCACCAAAACAGCCCAGCGACCAATAATCTGCGGAAGGCTGCAACTTCTGGCCTTTGCAATTGAGCAATGCAAAATGTTCAAGTTTTTGAAGTCTGGGTTGTTTTGATAAGCAAATACTGTCAAGGGTTTTATTCTGTCATTGGCTGGGGCCGCTCACCACCAGATTTTGACACGAATAATCTGATTGAAAAATCAGGGAGGGGAATGAAGGGCCTGGGGGTGGGGGGGGGGGGGAGAGAGAAGAAGAAAACCAAGAGTGAAATAGACAGAGAAAGGGATCTACCCCTTGCAGATAACAGAAGTGTGAAAAACTTAGAGGCACAAAAGAACTAAGGATTCAGAACCATCACAAGCATCCCTTGGAGACAACTTTCAAGGCTAATCGTCTACCAACCGCCCTGTATGCAGGTGATTTCCCCTCTCCAAAGCATTAAAGAAATCTAAATTTATCTGCAGAGCTACCTCTTCTTGCAAATGATGGTAGTTTAGGAATAAAGTATCTGGGAACACATTGGTGGCAATTGGGCAGTGGAGGATCTCTCTCCAGGGGGATCCTGGAGAGTTTTATCCTCCCTCCCAAACCAATTTTAAACAGTTTTTAAGAAGTTATAGGAGCATCACTTGCAAAAAGATTGGGTTAGGACGAACTTAGCTGGGGAATAGGGACTCTGCGATACGTAGCTACCTTTCGGGGCTTCAGTAAACTAGTGTCCCCTGGTTGAGGCATGGGGGGAAGCAAATTAAAGGCTGTGTTTTCATTATTTTGTAACTTGCTTTGGGAGCGTTTCGGAGGGGATGGGAAAAACGCTTGGAGAAAACGCTTGGAACAATCAAGGAATATTGTGCAGTTGATCGTTTTGCTGATCGCTGGAAATAAGGAATTAAACAAAACAGTGTAAGAGAATGTGGCAAAGAGACCTTGCTTGTAAATTCATCTTGCATAAGAAAGCCTTAAGCCTGGGATCGTATACACAGGGGCTGCGAAAATCTGGACAGCTGCTGGGGGATAGCTAAGGAGTCAAGTTTTTCATAGCACATCTGGAGTTTCGCAGCTCAGATCTGATAGCTTTACCTTAGATTATTATTTCTGGTCTAGATTTTTATGGTTCCTTTAAGCCTTTTGTGTGTGTGTGTGTGTGCGAGAGAGAGAGAGAAATCTCTTTTTTATGTATATATGTACAATTATGTTATAGCGTGTCTGTTTTTAAAAATATGCACTACAGCCAAGAAGCTTAATTTGCACAGTTAATTTTGCTACACCTAACAGTTGCATTTACATAGCATGTTACGCTTAGTTAATTTTATTCTTGCCTCTGTTTGCTTTAATGGCTTGGCATAAAGTGTGAACTTCTAAACCTGTTTGGTTATTTTATAGTTTGGTAAAGTGTACAAATCCAAAGAGGTGGATTTAATAATCTAGTTAAGCATGTGCATGCCTATCCATATTTCTGCTAAATATCTATAATGGAAGGCTTCCATGAAAATTGTTTTTAAAGGGTGTTTGGGCAGGGCAGTTAAAATCTGATAAATGTTGCCTGTTTGGGTGGGACCTGTTTTCGCATCTCCTTATTTATTATCGGTTTCTGTATTATTTGCATTGCACACGTCCAACATTGATGAAAAATCCTTTAAGCACTAATTGGGAATGAACAGAGTAATGCAAGATAAAAATCTTAGGGCAACACTACCGCAAAGGGCAAAAAAATGCAGAAGCGAAAGTCAATGCTGTTGTAAACACCAAGTTAGGCCCATAAAATGTTGCGAGTGAATGAATGAATGAAGAGCAAAGAAATCTGCACAAGGAAGCGTTTTTTAAAAGCACCAACTTTAAAAGATTTTAATAACAACATTCAAACTATGAGTTAAGGGGCCAAGGAGAAAAACAATCAACATCCAGTGTTTTGGAAACAAACGTCTGTATACACATTTGGGTAAAAGTGAATTTGAAGAACGAGTGACCAATCGCTTATCCATACCATCTTGCACTCACATGTTGTACTAAGGCATAAAAATGTTTGATTTTGTCTTAGTGTCGCGTGAACCCAACCTAGAAGAAAACCAGTTATGGTTTTAATTGCACAGGGGTGATCCAAATCCTTGCAAACATGTCTTCCATTTCTGCAGTTCGGATGTGGAAGTTGGGAGGACAATACAACATCTTAAATCCTTCTTACTCCAGCTAAAACAGCGAAATCTCTTTTCTTCATATGTTAGAAGAGTTAGGCCAGCTTCTTCAACCAAGAATGAGGCTCTTTGGTTGAAGCATACCATGTTATGCTAATGTCCCATGGTTGAACAGTTTAATTGAATTAAACATTGTTTAAACTTGAGTTGTCCGTGTTGTGGGAACCCAACCAGGGTGAAGATGTTTCCTGGTGCCTTCACCACATGCACACAATGCAGGGAGAAAAACTAACCAAGATCTTTGGTATGCTTCAACTTAAAAAGAAATGCCATTGGGGTCTGTGGGTCTAACCCCTAGGTAAATCTGAATAAGAGTTCAGTTTCATTAGCAGAAGGCATTTTTTTTTAAGAGAAATTTAAAAAATCCAGGGATGACCACTGGACAAAGTTAAAACTGCTTTAACAAAAGCAGGATCGAATCTTAGGGTATTAAAGAAGTGAATCTATTTCAGAGTTGAAAGCAGTTTGGACTGAAAAAAGGCCATTCAGCTCTGATTGATCAAGTTTGAAAAGTTTCTTCACTGGAGGAATGTGCTGCCCAGGATGGAAGAGTGAATTTCATCTCCTGCCACCCAAGTTAAATTACGGGGTGAGGGTGGGGGCAGTTATTTAGGACATCGGAAATAGAAGATATCACAAACATTTTTTCCTTCAGAATAAAAATAAAGAATAAGATATTTTAACAGTCTGCCTGGGTGGAACTTTCCACATTATCAAAATCCCCAGTGAGAGGGATTCGTTGTTTAACCCTTGCACAAAATCCGATTTAGCCGTCCTGCAGACCAAAGATGATAGTTGAAGAACACAAAACAATGTAGAGGTAGTCTTCACTTAATGACCACAATTGGGACCAGAATTTTGGTGGCTAAGCGAAGCAGTCATTAAGCGAAACTGACCCGATTTTATTACCTTTTTTGCAGTGCTTGTTAAGTAAATTACGCAGGCATTAAGCGAACCAAATGGTTGTTAAGCGAATCACTTGGTTCCCCATTGATTTTGCTTGCCGAAGCTGGCCAGGAAAGTTGAAAATGGCGATCACATGACCATGGGATGCTGCAACGGTCATAACTGTGAACCAGTTGCCAAGTGCCCCAAATCGTGATCACATGACTGTGGGGACTCTGCAATGGTTGTAAGTGTGAGGACAAATGGTTGTTAAGTGAGGACTACCTGTATGTCTTCCTAGCGGTGTTTCGCAAAGTGCAGTTCACTTGCTGGCTTTGAGTTTGCCCAATATACAGCTTTGCTTCAAAACGAAGAGCATGCAAGAACTGACTATAATTTTAAGTTGGTCAGGGTGGGGGAAGAGGAAGAAAAAGCAGAGATAAGCATATGGAGAAGTAGAGATAAAACATTGCTGTGTCCTCAGGCCATGAGGTTGAAGTGAGCGTCCAAGGCTTTGAATAGGGACTTGGTTAGGAGAGTAAGTATTTTTGTGTATTTGAGGCTGGAAATGAAAAATTGCAAATAGAATATCCCAGAAAACAGACATGATTGGCTGGTTGGACCTCTGAACTGAATCTTCTGCAACGGCAAACTTTTTTTCAAGAGTGTGCGTCTGTGTTATTTTTTCATCTTTTTAAATTAAGAAGGAAAGGAGAGGAGAGGAGAGGAGCTGGGCTTCAAACTCTCAATATTGCTTGAACGATTGATTGATTGATTGATTGATCAGGTGCCATCAAGTCAGTGTTGACTCTTAGTGACAATTTAGTATTATTTATTTATTTATTTATTTATTTATTTTTTGCAAATTTCTATCACCACCCATCTTTCCCGAAAATTAATTAATATTGATGAAATGAAAACAATTTAGCAACAATTAAAAAGCTCCCTTCCCCTCCATCCTCACCTACGCAAGTTAGGTTTTTGGGCTTGGGAACAGAAGAAGGGGGAACAGGGATGTTTTTTTTTTCTTTTTAAAACAAAGTTCTAGTGTGGATCACACCTCTCTGGGCTGAATTCTGGCCAGACAAGCTCTGTTCCTTAATTCTTACATTGGGTTTCACTTTTGCCTTTATTTAAGCATGGTTTATTAAATAAGCCACGGTTTGCACATTCCACAATGTTCAGCCATGAACCACAGTTTACAAACCACAGGGGCTGTGGGCTAAGCCAAAATCAAACAAACCACGTTGTGCTTCTGCTGATGTGTAAATTCAGCCAGTGAGTATTTTGCCTTGCCTGAGCAAGCCTTTCCTACCTGGCTCCCCAAAACGTTGGCTGTTTCCTTTTTAAAGGAAGCACATCTCCCAAGCCTGAAGTTTGCTCTAATCTGGTAAGGCAGGCCCAAATTCAACAGGAGAAGCTTTCCACCTCCGCCATGCCAGGACAAGCCACACCTGCTGAATGTTTGCCTGGCTGAGAAACCTGGCCAGGTGACACCTTTAGCCAGAATGCATGGATGAGTTGAAGCAGCAGACCTCATCATGCTGGTGGGAGCTGAGACCCCAACTGGAAGACCCAGATGCTCCAGATTCGGGTAAATTTATCTGAATCTGCTGGAGAATGTTGACCTTATGGCAGAAATTGCCTTCCAAGGTGGGGTGGGAATCCATTCAATTAATTCCATTGCTTATCAGATAGCGGATGACCAGTCGTCAGCGATAAATTTCCACTCAGCAGAGCTTGGTGATAGCACATTTTTCTCATGCTGCTTTCTCGCTCTGACCCTGGCTGGGACTGCACCTTTAAATCATGGTTTATTTCCACCAGGGCTTACTCAACAAGCCACAGTGGGCTAGGCTGAGTCATTAACTGTGTGTGACTGTCCCTTGTGGACTGTAACTAGCAACTGAGGGTTCTTTATCAAGCGTGGCTTAGTAAGATATATAAACTAGGTTTCTCCGAATTGACCCTGATAGCAAATGCCCTTAAATCTGGGAGGAAAATCATATATCCTAAAAGCCAAGATTGTGAGTCTCTATTTCCCTGGGCAACAAACGCTAGAATTGTGTGTGTGCTGTTTGTGAACTGAGCCACTGTGGGAGAAAGCGCAAACATCCATGCAAATAAAAGCATACTTTATTGCCTTCCAGTTTATTACGGTTTTGCATGGATTCTGCCAACTGTTCGGAGGAAACAAAGATATCTCCTATGTGAAATGAGGGTGAGGGATGGCCTGTGGTAACTTTCCCTAACTCTGGTGCCTGGATTTCAACGCCCAGAATTCTCAGCAATGGATTTCAGTTCCCAGAATTCTCAGCCACTCTGTGATGAGGGAGGCTGGGAGTTGAAGTCCAAATATCTGGAGGGCACCCCATTTGGGGAAGGTTGTCCTATGTTGCTTTCTCCTCCCCAACTCATTGGTAGAGTGCATGCAGCACGTTAAACAAACATAGTTGGTTTGTTAAGCCTTAGCATATGAACTCAGCCTGCTGGGTTGTGAAACCATGGCTTATGGTTCCCCACTTGGGACTGTGTTCAACTTTGGGGTATGTCTCTGCCCCTAAAGCCTTACCGTGTTACATTGATCACAGAAAAAAAGGGGGGATAAGCATGATCGCTACTGAAAGCATGGCATTCAACAAGTCTTCGGCATATTTATATGTTGATTGATTATGTGCCATCAAGTCAGTGTTGACTCTGAACAACCACACAGATAGATTATCTCCAGGAGGATCTGTCCCCAACCTGGTCCTTCAAGTCTTCCAACGTTGCACCCATTGCCACTGTAACTGAGTCCATCCCCCTTGCTGCTGGTGACCCTCTTCTCCTCTTTCCTTCCACCTTTCCCAGGTTTATGGACTTCTGTAGGAATTGTACAGCTTGCCCAGATAGAAATGGATGAATGGATTGACTGTGTGCCATTAAATCAGTGTGGACTCTTAGCAATCACACAGATAGGCCTTTTCCAGGAGGATCTATCCCAACCTGGTCCTTCAGCTCTTCCAATGATCCACCCATCACCATGTAACTGAGTCCCTCCACCTTGCTGCTGGTCATCCTCTTTCTTTCTACCTTTCCTAGCATTACAGCCTTTTCCAGAGAGCTGGGTCTTTGCATAATATGTAGGATACCTTGAGCCTGGTCATTTGTGCCTCGAGTGAGAAGTCTGGGTTGATTTGTTTGATGATCCATTCTTAAATTAAATAGTAATCTCAGCACATTAGACTACCCCATTTGGGAAGAGATGTTATAATGAATGACCCATTCAGAAGAGCATGCAAAGGTCTGGAGGGCAGTTGGGGAGAGGGATGGCAGAGAGGCTCAAATTCTCCTTGGCTCCCTCTCTGTCTCTTACAGCCCGCCTTCCTGGATCTCTGATCCCCAGGTGAATGGGAGATGCCACGGTCATTCTTGGTGAAGAATAGGAAGGCACACGCTTACCATCACCGTGCAGTGGATGACAGCGTCCTGGTGCCCAGGTGGGATACAGGAACTTCAGCAGCGTTATCTGCTGGTAGGTTGGATGACTACACCACCAATAATCAAGCAAGGGTGCAGGCTGTGTACTGAGAGGAACTTCTTCTTCTTCCCCATTTCTCCAGTTTTTGTGCATACTTCTGTGTCCTGGGCCCAGCTGTTGGCTGTTCCTTCTTCCTTCTTCAACCCCTGCAAAGGAAGCCCTTGTCGAATATCTGAACCCCATTGAAATGCCACTTCTCTTACACCACTTCTAAACCATGGAAGTTGGGTTTTTGGAGAACCACGTTCTTTCTCCATTTTCAGAAGATAACAAAGCACTTCTCTCCCAAATTGTTCCTACTGGATATTTTAGTACCCTTTAGGCACCTCCTCCTCCTCCTCCTCCTCCTCCTCCTCCTCCTCCTCCTCCTCCTCCTCCTCCTTTCCTTCTCCTCCTCCTCCTCCTCCTTTCCTTCTCCTTCTCCTCCTCCTTTCCTTCTCCTCCTCCTTTCCTTCTCCTCCTCCTTCTCCTCCTCCTTTCCTTCTCCTTCTCCTTCTCCTCCTCCTCTCCTTCTCTTTCTCTTTCTCCTTCCCCATCTCTCCTTCTTCTCCTTCTCCTCCTTCCTCATCTCTCCTTCTCTTTCTTCTCCTTCTCCTTCTCCTCCTTCTCCTTCTTCATTACTGGCTGCCTTGGGCACCTGGTTGGATTGGAAATTGGGGTATAAATGAAATATTTGCAGGGCTGGGCAACTGTCTGATCTTAGAAGATTTCACTGACAGGTTGAACAAACTTTTTGAACTGGACCAGAACATCTGGCAAAAGGGGCTGAACGTTTTTTAAGTCCAGAACATCCAGATAACATTCAGAAGCAGCCCAGAGAGACACCTCCCTGATTCACTGGAGTATGAGAAGGCGGGGAGGTCCAGCACAACCAGACTTGCAAGATGCTGTTATTATCACCAATCTCAATAAAAGCAGTTTTAGTCTTCCTGTGGAGTTGAGTTCCTAGTCTGGTCTACCTAGTCGGGCTGACTTTCTGGTTTTAACACCAGGGATGTTTGTCGCTGCCCCATCACTCCCTGGTGATTATCTGGACCTTTCTTGATCTTAGGACTTCATTTGTGGACCACTTTTGATATTGCAGTTATTTCCGGCGGCAGCATCCCGGAAGAAAGCAAGGCCTTCCAGGCAGATGATGCACCAGGCTCTTCTCCAAAAGAAAAACAGGACTCCAAGGGGGTCAAGGAAGAACATTTTCCTGTTCAGAATGTAACACTGATAGCTCCAAAGCAGCCAAATCAAGGTGAGCAGCTCTGGCTGGATTTACATGCCTGGCAGGGAAAGGTGAGAAGTCACTAGCCGAGTCCTGATATTTGCTAGCCTCAAATGTGGAACCCCTCAGCTTTGCCCCAAATGTAAGAGCTTAAAAAAGCAGAGATGATATCCTAAAAAAGACAGGCTGATACTTTAAGGTCTGAGTCCTCCCAGTTGTGAGGAAAAAAATCCACCCCTATTGCTGGTGGCTCTCCTGGCATGCCCCCACTGCTGCTTGTAGCTGATGATGGAGTGCCACCATTGATCCCAAGTTCCAACTTCTCTCCACCCCCTTGAAACAAGGCCCTGTTGCTCTCCCTGTCCCTGCCCAGGAGGAATTCACAAACCTTTTAAAAGGGAATCGTATTGCCCTTTTAAGCAAGAAACACAAAGAAAACAAATTAGAGGAGCAAATTAAGAACCACAGTCATATATGCACATCCAAGACATTAATGGATTATGAAGTTGGAAAACTGGAATTTGCAGTATTGCTGATATGGGACGCCTGTCCTTTGGTCACACAAAGCTCTTTCTTAAAGGGTTTTTGCAAAATCCAAGAACAATAGAAACGGGTTGACAATAATAATTTCTTCAGTATGGCCTTGGGGACATAAATAGCCCCTTCCATATTGAATTGATTGATTGATTGATTGATTGATTGATTCGTTCATTCATTCATTCATTCATTCATTCACCTCTGAGGCTGTCCAGCTCCACAAGACTTTGAGTGGCTAACAACATTGAAAGGAACACACACACACACACATAAACACACACACAGTAAAACACTAAGAACAAAGATTTGTCCAGAAGAAAAGATACTTAGTCTAGTAAAATTCTGCAGGGGTTCAACTTCACCCTACCCCAAGGCTGTTCTAGAGGGCAGACTCTAAAACACAGAAGGCTCACTTCTTTGGCCTCAAAAGATGGCATTGCCTAATCAGAACTATCTGATGTTCTCTGATGCTCCTCTTCTCTTGTCCCAGAGATGCCCATCCTGACTTTAAAAGCCCAAGATGAGAATGCTCCCACTTTCTACAACTCCAGCTTTGCTTGGAATGCCTTCTGTCCTCCATATGGGTACAGACCAATGTCTTCTACCGTGCTGGAGCACTCCATTCACCTGTATGGGACCCCAGTCCTTCCTGCCACAGACCTCCCTCTTGACTACAGCATGCAGTTCTCGCCCGACATGGAGGCCTACCACTGTGTCATATGCAATAAAGTGAGTTACTCAGAAGCTATATCCTTGTTCTGTGGTCTCCGTTTACCAGGGACAATCCCAATCATATGGAACTTGTCCCTAGGTGTAGAGGGAACACTTGGCACTTGAAAGTGTGCTGGTCTTCAGTTTAAATAAATTCCAAAATTCTTATACAATGTGGTGTCAGGAGTAGGATGATGGATAATTATGTGCCATCAAGTTGTTGCTTGATTTATGGGACTAGTGACCCATAAATAGATTTTCTCCATGATGATCTGTCCCCAACCTGGTCCTTCAGGTCTTCCAACTTTGCACCCATCACCACTATTTATTTTATTTTTTTATTTTATTGATCAAATTTTATCACCGCCCATCTCCCTCCCAAGGAGGGACTCTGGGCGGTTTACAATAAAATAGAATTAAAAAGCCCAAACAGTTATAAATACAATAAACACAGTAAGAGTAAGAAGGTGATGGAATCAAGACGGGAGAGAGTTCTTTATCAGCCCATGAGTGTAGCAGGTCTGTCTGAAGTCACTCTAGGGCGCTAGCCATCCCCAAGTACGACTGTTCCCCCTTCCATTCCAAGCCAGCTGGCAAAACCAGGCCTTTCATCTTTTTCGGACGTCCAGGAGTGAGGTGGCCTGTCTCACCTCTGGGGGGAGGATGTTCCAATGGGCGGGAGCTACAGCAGAGAAGGCCCACTTCCGAGACCCCGCTAGGTGGAATTCTTTTATGGATGGGGTCCGTAGCGTGCCCTCCCTGCATGACCAGGTGGGGCTATAACTGAATCCCTCCCCCCTTGCTGCTGGTCATCTTCTCTTTCCTTCCACCTTTCCCAGCATTAGATCCTTCTCCAGAGAGCTGGGTCTTTGCATAATGCATCCAAAATGGGGTAATTTGAGCCTGGTCATTAGTGCCTTGAGTGAGGCTCTGGGCTGATTTGCTTCACAGTCCATCAGTTTGTTTCCACGGCTATTCATGGACTTCTCAGGAGTCTTCTCCAACCCAAAGTTCAAAGCCCTCAAGTCTTCCTCTCCTGCCTCTTCGAAGTCCAACTTCCACTTCCATAGAGTGTCAGGGAATACCATAGCTTGCCTGTATCTGTAGGTATAGACACATCCTGGCATTTGGCTATCTTTTCCAAGATATTCCAAGATATTTTCCCAGAAGTGGGATACCAGGAAAGTATTAGGTTTCTTCTAATGGGCTCTGGTATCACTGTTGCCTACAGAACAAGCTTAAACACAAGTGGCAAGAAAGGGTGGCCTTACTCTCTGCTATTGCAGAGATTGTTTAGACTCCAAAAATGCTGCATGAGGTCCTTCTGGCCACTTCACTCTACATCCTAGGACAATGCACCTTTCCTTTCTAGATGTTTTCTACCCCACATGGCCTGGAGGTCCATGTCCGAAGATCACACAGCGGCACACGGCCTTTCGCTTGCAGCGTTTGTGGGAAAACCTTTGGGCACGCCGTGAGTTTGGAGCAACACACCAACATCCACTCTCAGGTCAGTCTGGGTGCTGGGGAGCGGAGAAAAACAAAATCATGGATCAAGCTTCTGTGGCTTGTGCCCAGATCCTGCTGACCTGCCTTGTAGAGTAAATACAGCCATTAAAATAGATATAATGGGGCTTGTAAGGCTCAAGAACGAGGAGCAAGTTTTTCGGGGTCCGTGAACAGTTTCCTGGTCCAAGAAAGGCTAAAGGAATTGCTTGGCGGGGTCCTAAACCCCCAAACTTGGGCGGGGGGGCAGAGAGACCTCTCCCTGACCACCTTTGCTAAAAGTCTGCGATGTATTTTTTGCCGTTTCGGTGGAAATAATAAACTCAAACCGTAGCATCAGCCCCAAAATAAGTGTTTCGCTTTTAAATACACTTCCTTACCCCGAAAACTTTTTAAAAATTGCAAATCTCAGCTTGTCCCCATGATGTAGCAGCCTGCCCAGTTTGCATCAAAACAACTCCCCATGCACCTCCTCCCAGCCCGTCCAACGCATGAAATGCACCCCAGCCATCCAAAGGCACCAAAGGGGTTTCATTAGTAATGCTCATCATGCATAGAAAAACTGACATTGCATTTTTAAAAAAATCCCCTATTGCATATAAATATTGCAGCCCCTGGCCTCGTTTCTTCCCCTCCTTTGATATCGGTCATGATCCCCACGATTGGATTCTTCCTCCTGGGAGGCTCCTGCTGTGATGTTTTTTCTCAACCCTTTCCCCATGCCATCCTTATCGCCAGGAGAAAAGTTTTGAGTGCAAAATGTGCGGGAAGACATTCAAGCGGTCATCCACCTTATCTACTCACCTGCTGATCCACTCGGACACCCGGCCGTACCCCTGCCAGTATTGCGGGAAACGGTTCCACCAGAAGTCGGACATGAAGAAACACACCTACATTCACACAGGTGAGCAGGAAGGGATTCAAGAGAAGGGCCGTGCAAAGCCTTGGAAAGAGGGTGCGCCCTGTTTCAGAAGAAAGAATGCTTTGATTGGAGTCCTGCGCTGAGTAAGGGGTCAGACTGGATTTCTTCATGGCCCCTTCTAATGCTATGAGACATCAACAAATCCTGATGTGTGTATGAACAATCATATATATATACTGTGTGTGTGTGTGTGTGTGTGTGTGTGTATATATATATATATAGGGATGCAGTGGCGCTGTGGTTTAAACCACTGAGCTGCTGAGCTTGCCAATCAGAAGGTCGGCGGTTCGAATCCGCGTGACGGGGTGAGCTCCCGTTGCTAGTCCCAGCTCCTGCCAACCTAGCAGTTCGAAAACATGCAAATGTGAGTAGATTAATAGGTACCACTTCGGCGGGCAGGTAACGGCGTTCCGTGTAGTCATGCTGGCCACATGACCACGGAGGAAGTGTCTACGGACAAACGCCGGCTCTTCGTCTTTGAAACGGAGATGAGCACCGCCCCCTAGAGTCGGATGCGACTGGACTTAATGCCAAGGGAAACCTTTACCTTTACCTTTACCTTTACCTTTACCTTTACCTTTACCTTTACCTTTACATATATATATATATATATATATATATATATATATATATATATATTTTATATATATGTCATGAGTAAGGATGGCGAGCAGGGGGCTCCCATCCAGACTGTTAAGCGCATGCGTAGCACTGAGGAATTGGGCAGCCATTCAAAGAGACACAGATCGGGACCGCCTTAACCTTTGGGGTTCATATGTCTGGGTTTTCCCACGCTTCTTCAGTTTGTTAGGATTCCTGTTATGTACTAGCAATAAACATTAGAGACCAGTTCCTTGTTTCAGCGTGTTTCCTGGCTGTTAGGACAATATATAATAATATATAATATAAAATTATATATATGTAATTTTAAGAAAGAAGATAAAAACTAATACAAACTAACACAGAGTGAGAAAAAGAAAAGAAGGAAAAAAGAAATCAAAACAAGAGCTAAAAGGGCAAGAAAGGGGGGAAAAGAGAAAAAATAGGAAAAGGCAAATAGAAAAGAAAGAAAAAAGATACAAAGAAGTAGCTTCTGATTTTCTTTACAGCAGCTCTTTTTTGAATAAGAACTTTATTAAATTTCAAAATATATAATTAAAATACAAAACAGAAAATGCAGAAAAGCAAGAAGATAGAACTTAAAAAAAAGAAATAGCTATAAAATGAAAATAGATAGGAAACAGAAAGGAAAGGTGGCTTCTAACTTCTCCAATACAGATATAGATACAATTAAAAATATAATCTCTTACCATTAATTAAACCATATTAACGTGATTTCCATCAAAACAAACCATTTAATCACTCAAACCCACAATTAAAGCTTCATTTGTTTCCAGCACAAGCAAGTAGTCAAAGTGGTTTTCTTTACCGCAGTTCTCAGTCCATCGTCACAATGCTTCTATGCTTCGGAAACAGCATTGTGCATGCTCAGATACTGTCAAAGCACAGCTCGGTTCTTGCTTGCAGGCAAAAAACAGGCCAGCCCGCCAGCCCCACTGGCTTGTTTTCTGCTGGTAATAACAATTACTGGACCAGCTGCAGCCTGCTGTTTCTAGCCTGTTTGAAAGACACCCTCTGCTTGGATTTTTTTTTTAAAATCTAGGAATCAAGTTATGTCCACTGATTTCACTGGCTGTAATCCACGGTTTTTAGTCCAGTTGAACTAGAAGGCACGAGGAACGGTTGTGATATATTAATTTAGGCATGTAAGATTGGGTTTTCCTTTCTTAATTTTCCCCTTCTCTGTTCTACCCAGGGGAGAAGCCACACAAATGCCAAGTCTGTGGGAAAGCCTTCAGCCAAAGCTCTAATCTCATCACACACAGCCGGAAACACACCGGCTTCAAGCCATTCAGCTGTGAGCTCTGTGAGAAAGGTTTCCAGCGCAAAGTGGACTTGCGGCGTCACCGGGAAAGCCAGCACAGCCTCAAGTGAAAGAGGAACCCCATTGTGGAATTAGCTATGGCAGAGGGTCGGGAACGTTTAGCCCAAGAGCTGTAGACAGACCTTGGCCCAGATTGTAAATCCTGCCCACTTTGGTTCTAGCTCCGCCCACTCTTGCTTCTGATTCCGCCTACTTTGGGCCCTGGCCTCACCCACCGGTGGGATGTCGATGCCAGACTGGATCTAAAACCTTGCAGCCTTTAGCCCATAAAAAGCCTTTCCCTGCCCTTTGAGTTAAGAACGGTGGAAAAGTAATAATAATGCCTCCAAGAAAGATTATCTTTTTCACTCTCTTTCGCCAGGCCAAGACTGGGAGAAAAGAGTGGCAAGGATCTGTATTTGTTTCTCAAAGTCTGAGAGAGGGATAGAAAGAGGGCAAGTGAGTCTGAATTTACTGTACTTCTGTGGGCTTTGTCTGCAACGGTGCTCAGATTACAAGGCTAAAATAAAAGGAAGTGCTTAGTAGAAGTAACTGGGCTGTCCAGGCAAGGAAAATCTGTAAAACTACCCATAAAAACAAATCAGACACCAGGTTTCTGTTCTGGGAAACAAACAGTCTCATGTTCAGGACATTTCCATCTCTATCAATGATTTACACGGTCCGTTGTGCAAAGGTATCATGATTTTGCGTCTGTGTTTGAATCTGTGTTTCCTGAAAAAAAGAAAGCACCCCTTTTAGCTTCTTTTGCCTACCAAATGTGGAATTCCATTGTTTGGCAGAGAAACACCAGTTCTCTGTTGTTTTTCCATGTCAGGAGCGAGCCTCATCAGCCGAAAGTTGAAGATATGGCCTCCCCTGTTCGGAAGGAGATGTTACGCTGAATTTTATTTCTCTGTCTTCTGCCAAAGCTACACGTAGATTTACTCCCTCCTGAAAATTACTGCAGTGTAAGGGGACTGGAAGCTTGTAGCCTCCTCTGTTTTAAATCTCTTTGAACAGAAGTTGGACATTTTAGAATCAGTACACCTAAGCTTCTTCCGATATACTTTCATTCCCTGTTCTTGTTTAGTGGCTGTAATTTGGATTGCTCTTACCGTTCTTAATGGCTGTAAGTTAAAGTCAGTTTAAGACCTAGTAATTGCTTGTGCAGAACATGGTTAGCATTAACTGGGCTGGTTTGGGCTCAGGGGGCAGGCTTTTTGATTAAACACTGCCATTCTGGTTAATTCTGAACTCAGGGCATGGTGTAAACCCAGAATAATAATAACCAGGTTATTATCGTTCATACAGCAGTGTTTTTATATCCCTAGCTCTCGATTGAAATCATCAATGGCCTCAAAGCAGGGTCAGATGCCGGCTAGCCCTCGTATGGGAGACCACCAGGAGATCCCCAGCTGTCGACTAGACCAGGCAATCAAGCCAGCTTTCAAAAACAAAGCAACCGTTTCCGTATTGCTGCCAGAAAAGCAACATGGACATGTCAAGGCAAAGTTATCAGGCAAAGAGCAGGACTTAGGGAAGACTTCTTAGGATTTAGAGCTCACAACTCAGTGTCTCTCTGATTGGGGCAGCTTGCAAATATTGCAAAAAAGTGCATATTTTACAGCAGTCTCATAGGGATCATCCATTTTGCTCAAAACGTTCCTAAATTCCACAGGCCATCCAAATAACAATGGGTTAGGTCCTTTAGATAATCTTTTTTCCCATCTCCATAGACCTGATTGAGGAGAAACCATTTATGCTTGTTAAAAAGCCTCTGAATTTACATGCCAAGCTGCATGGAATAGATGTGGGTTCTATATTTTAGTAGGATGAGTGAATCAGAAAAATACTCCGTTATGCCTCTTTAGTTATTAAAGTAACACACACGTTCATTCCCAGACTGTTGTTTCCCACACTCTTATGATTTTAAGCTCCATTTGGTGAATAGCTTCCTAAAACCTTGTCTGTTAGGGTGGCTTGGAAATATGGTGAAGTAAATAAATGCTATTAACAAACATCTGAGCCATGAAATCTGTTTTGGTGTATGTGAAAGGGATCACTGTCAATGTTCGACGCTCCAAGACATATTCACACAACACATTGGACCCTAATCCAGGTTAACAGCACAGGATGGATGTGTTCCCACCACAGATGTGCCCAAAGAACAAAACCATCTTAGGGCTTAACATTGCAGGCTGGATCACATAGCAAACTAAGACATGGCTCGATTCCCACAACACAGTAAACTCAGGTTAACAAAACACAATGGTCACAATCACAATCTCCACAATGCCAATACAAGTAGACCAAACACAGCTTTTAATTAATGGCCTGTATCAGACAACCATCCAAAGTCATTTTAGTTTAAGCTAGGATTTTGTGTGAATCCAACCGAAAGGTGAGGGGTTTCTTCTCCAAAATCTCCAGACAGGTATTTAAAAAAAAAAAACAGCCTAGCTGGCACCTAATAATGTTGGGAATCCTGCCTCAGACAGAATAAGGAATGACTTGGTGAGATGCGGGGATTTTTGCTAATTTAGATCATGAGGATGAATATTATTTTTAGAAGAAGGACAAGTGTTTAATGTTGAGCACTTGCTTTCTATACAAAAGGTCCACTTTTTTATCCTTGGAGACTCCAAGAATGGCTGGGAAAATCCCTGCCTTGAAAATCTTTGCTGTGTGGAGTCCATGGTGCTCTCTAAGCTCAGTTGTTTGCTTGCAAGCATTGCATTGCATTATCCAACTAGGTAACATCATCAATGCAAAGGAGGGTGGATTTGCTGCCAGAATTCTTGGGAGTTGAATTCCACATGTCTTAAAGTTGCCACGTTTGAGAAACACTGGGCTTGATGAAGAAATGCTACAATCCTATCCTTGTAGGGCTATCATATCTTGGGCGCAACCATTCAGATGCCCATTAGATGTCAGCGAAGAGTTAGAGATTTCTAGGTCACACCGCTGCCCTCTACTGGTGATTGAGATTCCTGCAGCCCAGATTTGATCGCCCTAATATTATGTCCTCCTGTGTTCTGGTTCCATGGGCTCACTGTAAAGCTAGACTGCATGAGAATTTCATAAAGGTGAGATGTGAAAGGGATAAACTCTGGCTAACTTTTCTCCTGCTTTCTGACATTTTCCATCACATTAAAAAAACGAAGCAACTTTGTGTCACATCCTGTGTATTATTAACATAGTTGGAAGCTGTTCAGCCTCGTCTTTGGGCAGTAATCAATCCACAGCTTAGGTGAAGACAGCTGAAAGGAATAACAGTAAATACACAAACACTCACACACAGTGTTTTTCCTGGAAGCACCCTCCAGGCATCACTTTGCATGATCCTGATTTGCTAACCAAAGCAGCCCATCCAAATATTTCTCTCCAAAGACAGAGGCAGGGCGGTGTTGCGCAAGGGAACCAGAGTTCGGAGAACTGGTTTCTCTGCGGTTCCAGCTCAGATGAGATTTTGGCACCAGCTTCTGTCTTGGTTAAGTCTCAGTCAAATGTTGCAGGGGGAAAAGCGTTGGGGTGGGGAATGATAAAGAAGTGTTGTTGAGTGGAGGTGGGATTCAAATTTGCATGTTGGGGAACAAGAAGAAGTGGGTTGATTCACATCACAAGCTCTAATCTGGTAGAAGGTCTTGAGGTGGGGAGGACAGGTGGTCCTCAAATACAGGTGTCAAGCATCTTAAACAGGGAAGGGCTTAAAAAGAAATTTTGAATTAGGCTGAGGAAGATACAAGGAGGGGATATCATTGATGGAAGTCTCCCCTGAAAATGATCTTCTAAGTTCTTATTATAGTAGACAGAAATGTATATAGTGGAAGGAAGGGAATAATTAAATAGGTTTTATCTTTTGGAGGGGAGAAAGATGTTTAGGAGGTTTATATGAATTTTTTTTCTTTATTTTCATATAAGGGGGAAGAGTGTTATTGTGAACCACCCAGGGTCCCCCGAGTGGGGGGAGATGGGCGGTAATAAAAATATGACAAATAAAAAATAAATATATAATTTTTGTTATGTGATAGAGTGGAATGACTTATAGAAATAATGTGGTGTTTTGGTTTAATATAGAGTAAGAGATTGATTGTGGAAATTTTGTACATCCTTGCTGTTAAACGCCGGAAGCCACATTTTTTTGTCAATTTAAAAAATTTTCTCTTGTGTTTCTGCGCTTTTTAATTTTTTTTTCTCTCTTTGTGGTTTTTTTGGTTTTTGTAGTTTTTATTCTTTTCTTGAAACCTAATAAAATTTACCATTAAAAAAATGATCTAAGTTCTCTGTCTGAAATGGCCTCCTAATCATTCCTTCCCAGATTCCTGACTTCAGGAATGATAAGATGAACGCTCCGTCTGACCACCAACGAAGGAGGAGTTTGGAATACTCCTGGCAACACTTTTTCAGTCATAAAACTCCTTCATTCTAGGCAACGGTGTGGTGAATATTCTCATGTGCTGCGCAAGAGTTTCAAAATATAGAAGGAGAACGTTGGTGTTTTGGTTTGGATTTTTTTTTAAATGTTCCCACAGGACGTTGGAGTGGGCATCAAAATTTGGAGTGGCCTTTTTTTTTTTAATCCCCATTGAAAAAGCTGGCAAAGCAAAGAGGGTGGGTTGATATGGGAAAGTGCCGCTTGGAAATCTGAAGCCAGCGAGGGGCTGGCTGACGACCCGTGCTTGGAGTGATAAGGTTATCAAGCCTCGCCTGCTGTCAACGGTCAGAAAGCCTGTTTGGGAGGAGAGGGACCCACTCCCAGGGCAAGATAGGTCAGCCTTGGTCTTATCAGCCCCAGTCTGAGTGAGAGTCCAAAAAGACCTCTCTCTCCCCTCCACGCATGCAACAGGCAGACTGGCAGCAATGGGGAGAGCGAAACCAAAGTCCCAAATCTCTCAGGAACTCTCCTCCAATCCTCCTCCTCTTCCCCCTCCTCCCCCTCCTCCTCCTATAAGTTTTACTAAGAATTTTGATTATAATAGTAAAATCCAATACAATTCCTTCTCCTTCTCCTCCATTTTCTCCTTCCCCTTCCTCCTCCTCCTCCTTTCCTTCTCCTTCTCCTCCTTCATCTCCATCTCCATCATCATCATCATCCCTTCTCCTTCTCCCTCATCTCCCTCATCATCATCATCATCATCATCATCCCTCCTCCTCCCCCTCCATCATCATCATCATCATCATCCCTTCTCCTTCTCCATCATCATCATCATCCCGTCTCCTTCTCCTTCTCCTTCTTCTCTACCTCCTCTTTCTTCTCCTCCTCCTGCCCTTCCTTGGTCTCATCTTCCCTCTTTTCCTTCCCCTTCTTTCAAGGTGCTGGAATTAAGCCGCAAAGACTTTCAAAGGTTGGGACCACAGGACTTGAAGGAATGCCTTTTCCCATATATCCCTACCATTCTCTAAAATCATTCCCAGCATCCCAGCTTCAGCAGCTATCCTTCCAGGCCAAATGCAGCAAAAGGCTTCCCTGGACAGGACTTTTCAGTGGTGGTCCCTGAACTTAGAAATGTCTTTCCTGACATCAACTTTATTATATTTTTGATACCAGATAATTTTTTTTTCTCCCTGTGCCCCTTAGAATGCTCCAAGGGGCTAATAATGTAATATAAAATATCCCAATTAAAAAGCAAATAAAAAGATGATTGATGTAATGACAAATGCCTTACTGGCTGTGTTCCATGGTGACTGAATTGTTATTTGCTGCCTGCTGGAATGAAATGGGGAGGGGAGGGATTATGTGGAAGAGCCGTGGATGATGGGCTTAGCCAACCGGGTGTTCTCCAATGGCATGTGTGGGTCATGTGTTTGGCCCCCAGCATCCTTTGGCCCAGACAGAGGTTCCGTGGCAGGCAAACTGATGTAAAAACGGCTTACAAGAAAGCTTTTTTTTTGCTTTTCCAGATCATTTCCAAACGAGGTCGCTTATCTTCTCTCCAAAATTTGCAGCTTTAATTTCATTTTCCACTGTGGCTAAAGAACTGGCCTGCTTCTTCCTTTCTGCCGGAAACAAACTATCTCTCAGGAGCAGGAAGTTTTTAAAAAGAGCAAGAAAACCGCCCGGCAACCACAGCTGAATAAAGCTGTCCCTCAAATGATTGTATCCCCAAACATCCTGTTGGTTTAACCTGTCAGTCACACACTGCCGAGGCCACTGAAGGCACCGATAAATCCTTGGTGTTCAAGAAACTGGAGCGTGCAATATCACATCAAAGTCTTCCAGCTACCCTCCTTTGCACACTGACTTCTGCAAATGTAAATATTCTTGCTGGCAACCTGCTGGCAACCACCTTCTCCAAAATTCGTTCATTGATTTAAAAATATGTGCATGCCCTCCCCCACCCCCATTCTGTACAGCTCCAAGTGGCTTGCAGCAAACACAAAAACCACAGAGTTAAAACCATAAAAACAAAACTAAAACCATCTTCTTCCAAATCTCTTCTACTTTCCAGCAAAAGAAAATGCCGTGGGGCCTCCTGTACTGGTCAGAAGTGGGCTTATTTGTTTGTTTGTTTGTTTGTTTACAATATTTGTGTGGCCACCCATCTTAGAGCACAACTCTCGGTGAACCTCAATAAATAAAACCACCCACCCAGTAAAAAATCCAGAAAAGCCAAACTAAAACCATCTTCTCCAAAATGTATGTATTTGTTTTAAAATATCCGTGCGGCCACAACTTAGAGCACAACTCTAGGTGGCTCGCAACAACAATAAAACCACAACTGAGTAAAAACCATCAATGCCAAACTAAAGCCAGGAGCCACAGTCAACTAAGTAGCATCTTTCGTAGATGATCGGTGAAGAAGAACCAGATGCTATTTTCTTTTCTTTCCTTTGCATGTTACAGAAGGCTGATCTGGGAAAACCTGTGCATTCCAGCACCTGTTCTCCCCTCCTCAGCCTGCAGAAATGAAATTGCTTGGAAGGGCGCCCGGTAGCAGCCACAGTGTTATCACTTCTTGCCACCTGCCGCCATTTTCCTTTGCCTTCCCCGCCCGTGGGTGATTCAGCAAAATCTTCCTGGGGAGAAAAACAGGCCTCAAAGAAGCAAATCACAATGGCAGATGACCAAGAGGAAGCAAAGGAAAATTGCAACGGGGTGCCTCTTTCCCTGAATAGCAAGACTTATTAATATAAATTCTCCATATTGCCTCTTCTCTGAGCGATGACAAAGAGCACTGGCATTGTCAGGGTGGATGGATTTGGATGTGAAGTGGAACTGAAGCATGGAGATTTAGAACTGACGAAGAACATTTTACTTCCCTCAAGGCGCTGGGAGAATTCACGTCCCCCAGATGTGGTGATGGCTCCCCCTTTAAATGGCTTGCAGAAGAGAGCAAATGGCAAACCCTCACTAACTTTTTAATAGGATCTTTATGAAAACTTTTAAAAAGGGAGATAAAAACGAACACAAACTAATCTAAAGGAAGGAAGGAAAAAGAAAAGGAAAGCAAAAAGGGCACGAAAAGAAAAAAGATGAAGAAAAATAGAAAAGAAAGAAAAAAGACACAAAGGAGTGGCTTCTGATATTCTTCACGGCAGTTTTAAGCACAATTATATTTTAACCCCTCTCTCTAAAGTTACATCATGGCTCTCTTTGTTCCATAATCAATCCAGTCTAATTGTCAAAACCATACATCGCAAATTCATTTTTTTTTTCATTTTTACACAAAAGCCCATAAGGGGTTTCCAGTCACCAATAAATGTAGATAATGTCTTTGATTAGAGAAATCAAAGAAGTCAATTTATCCATCCCAGCAAGATCTGTCCATTTCACCAACCAATCCTCCATAGTGGGTAGTGCTGAATCTTTCCATTTCTGTGCTTGTAATAATCTCAGCACAGTATCCCATATTGAAAGAATCTCTTGCTAAATTTGATAGGATTTGGAAGCTAAGCAGGGTCAAACTAGTAAGTCTTTGGATGGGAGAATTCCAGCAATCCCAAGGCTGTGGGCTAGACTGGAGAACTGAAAAATAATCAGGAGGCAGCAGTGACAAAATTCTCCCCCAGATCAGGCTTGAATGCTAGTGGCTATATGGGCATATGCTATCTATCTCAGCTCTAGTGACTATCCATAACTCTTTCAAAGCTATTCTACTGATCCCATCCACTCATTTTATCCACTGCCTTTCTCTCCTTCTTCCTTCAACCTTGCCAAGCAAGACTCTTTTTTATTGATTGATTGATTTATATTTCAAATTTCATCACTGCCCATCTTGCACAAAGCGACTCTGGATGCTTTACAATAAACCTAAGAATAAATACAATTTAAAATACCCTAAAAAAAAACCTGCATTTCCCAAATACAAATGTAGATACAAATATAAGTATAAAAGACAAAAGATAAAATCCAAGATGGTGGTATTAGCAGTTCTTAATTTAAATTGGTACATTCATAAAATCATGGAGCCGCCTTAGGGCACTAACCACCCCCAGGATTGGCTCCCCCCCTTCCCGCCCCAAGCGAGATGGCAGAGCCAGGCTTTTTCTAGCCAATGGCCGACTCGCATCACATGAGTTTCTATTTCCTGATCATCACCTCAAGGGAGCAGTCAGCCTTGATCTGGTTCGGTCCTGATTAATGGTTTCTTTCTGCAGTTCTTGGCACTCTCTGCAATTGTCTCCAAAGCCATAATTGGAAGCTGTCTATTTCCTTTTTCCTTTGGCATCCAGCTTTCACAAGTGGACATTACCATTAAAAAGAGCATTGGTTTAACCCACAACATCTGCAACAACCCACAATGATGTCAAAAGGACTGTATGCAAAATGGAGCGGTATCCCTTTCTTCCTCCTGGAGGAACTACACTAAACCCAGTTGACACAGTTCTTATCCTTCACAATCTGGAATAAGATTCTCATCCCTTCCTCCTGAGGGTCTTCTCCTCTTCTGCAGCATGCATCCATCTTTAGCTACTCTCGAATCCAAGAAAAAACAAGACTATCCACTTGCTTTGCTTCCTCACCCTCGACTATGAATTCACTAAGCATAAGTTGAAATTACCTCTGTATTCTTAACATTGAGCAGTTTTTCACCTGCCGCTGTTATTTTTGTAATGAAGTCTTCTCATACTTGACTTTCAGCTCTCAAAGTTGTGTCAACCACATCTCCCAAATTGTCAGTGTTTTCCAGTTTGGGTTTCCATTTTGATTCTGAATCACTGTCTCTTCAAACTCAGTCTTCCAATGGTTCTTCACAGTACTAATGGGTATTCTGGAACATCCATCAGTCACAATACTGTATGTTCCACATTTAACTGCCAAGGAAACTATGCAAACATATTCATGAGGTCACCACAGGTTTTAAAGGAGACTTCAACTTTTAAAAGGGGACAGCAAGGAGTTCTGGAAAGTTACCAGAATTTCTAGTTGTGATGTCTGTATAGCACCTCCTGAAATACAGGCAGCATCCCTTGTAAATATTTAAATACCATTAAAATCTGTTACTTAATCTCAGGCTTCTTACTTTCTTAGGAGCCAACTGGGAAGAAAAACACTAAAATTGAAACCAAGTCATTGGCCTAAATACATGCTTAGAAGCCTTTTGTTTCTTAACAGTGAGTGTACATCCTTCCCCAGTTTTTCAGCCCAGCACATGCTTTTGAATCTCAGGATTCTAGTAACAAATCAAGGAACCCCAAGCTAATAATTTCTTTAAAATTCCAGTGTGTAGCTATTTTGCTCATACTTGTCAAACAGCGCCCCCTTGTGTCTTGGAAATCATTGCAACGGATAAATCTAGGACATTGCTCCCCCCCCCGCCCCCACTGTTTGTAAAACAAGTTTATAGAGGACTAGCATGAGGGAAGTGGGATGAGAAATGTTCAGCAGGGAAGTACCTGTTTGCCACCTTAACCTGCTATAACCTATTATTGGGGACTTTCAGGTGGGAATGCAGGGTTGGGATCCCAGGCCAGGACTGGCACCATCATCATGGCTCAAAGCTTCAATAGACCAATTTACTGTGGCACTGGCTTTCATAGACAAAAGGTCAATTTGGTTAGATTTATGAAGGTCTGGCCTTAGTAATCCCTGTGGAATTTCCTGGCCTGCAATTTTTATTTTTTACTAGTCTGTTAGTGGTCTGTGTTTCCATACCAATAATGTAGGGCAAAAAGACTGCATCCAAGATGGAAGCAATGATAGAAGCTGCTCTGGGGGTCTGTCTCAAGCCTTCTCCACCCTGCCCTCTAGATATATTCAGTAGAGGCCATGGGATGCGGTTGGTGGGGATGGGAGGGTACCGTCCAATGTATTTGGGAGGCATCAGGCTGACAAGATTCAGGATGACTGTAGTTATTGGGTGCTACGAAAGACAGAGGAAGGTAAAGATGGAAAAGAAAAAAGAGATTGGGAAATCGTAAGAAAGATTTTACAAATGAAGAGGAAGAGAGAAGAGAAATTACAGAAGAGAGTAGGAAGGAATGGAGAAAGAGAGAAGGGGAGAGAGGAAGGAAGGAAGATAGGAAGGAAGGAAGGAAGGAAGGAAGGAAGGAAGGAAGGAGGAAGGAAGGAAGGAAGGAAGGAAGGAAGGAAGGAAGGAAGGGGATGAGAGGAAGAGAGATTAAAGAAAGAAAAGGAAGGAAGGGAAAGAGATTAAAGGAAAAAAAAGAAGACAAATGAGGGAACAATGAAGAAAGAAGAAAGAAGGGAAAGATTAAAGAAGGAAAATAAAGAAAAGAGAAGAGAAGAGAATAAAAAAAATGAGAGGCATTACAGGGGAAAGAAAAGGAAGGAAAAGAGAAGGAAGGGAAGGAAGGAAGAAAGATGGCAACAAGAGATAAAAGGAAAGAGTATAGAAAAAAAATTACAGATAAGAAAGCAAGAAAGAAGATTAAACAAGGAAAAAAGAAGATAAATGAGGGAACAATGAAGAGAGAAGAACGGAGGGGAAGAGATTAAAGAAGGAAAATACAGAAAAAGGGAGAGAGAGAGATATAAATAGAGAATAAAGAAAAAGGAGAGAGAGGCGTTACAGAAGAGAAAGAAAAAGGCGGCTGAACCGAAAGCGGGAGCGCCGCCCGGGACGCGACCACACGCCTCTTGTTTCGAGTAAGCTAAGAACTCTCCTCCCTCGGAACCTTAGTTGCTGCAGCCGCTTGGCTCCGGGACGCGGGGGGGACGCATTCAAGGGACGGACCGAGGCGTTCTCCTTCGCGTCGGCAGCGAACGGGACATGGCGGCGGCCGCGGCGGGAGGCGAGGGGAACCCGTCCCGTTGGGCGGGCGCCAGCGGCTCGGTGCTTTCAGAGCTGCAGCGGGAGAAGCGGCTGGTGTGCGTGGAGTACCCCGGCGTGGTGCAGGACGTGAGCAAGACCCTCCTGACCCTGGGGGGCGAAGAGGGGGTCTCCCGGGTGAGGTTCCCCCCCACCCCCGCCTCGCCTGTTCCTCGCGAGGCAGCAGCCCCGTTAGCCTCTCTAAGCGCAGGAGCATGGGCAGGGTCAGGGGCGGCATTTCGTACATGCTCAGAGGAATTACGATTATCCTTATTGCTATTTTTACCAAAAATTCAGCTGTGGCATTAGGATTCAGAGAGAATGTTTCAGTACATTGAAAGTATATTTTAAAAAAAGATAGAAAGTAGGGAAGATGAAAAATAAATAAATAAAACATATAGTTATGCCTTCTGCCCTTCTTTCTATCAAGTAATTTACCATCTTATTCTTTTCCCCATCCTCTTTGGCCCTTTTTAATCCGCAGATCCAGAAATCATCAGTCTTTTCTTCTTTCAACAAAAAGTGCATACAACATTTTTTTAGATTTTTTGAAGATTTCAAAAAAAAATCTTCATTTTTTTTCCCTTGAGTACTAGGATTCCAATGACTAAAGGTATCTGAAAGTATTAGGATTCCAATGACTAAAATGTAAGGTTGGGGCAGAGTCCTAGTTTCAGATAAATAATTCTGTCTCCTCTCCCTTCCGTACTGATCATGAACTGGCCTGGAAAAAGATAAGTCATACGTTTATTTCTGCCCTAATAGTTTGCTGGTTAGCTAGAATTCTATGGCGCGGAGTGAATGTGTTGCCTTTCTCTCAAATTAAGATACGTCAGTTTGTTTTTAATCACGATTTATCATCTTGTTTAGATATGTCCATGCTACAGATACCTTAGAATTTTAGCCCTGTGTCAGTTTTAGACAAATAACAGTTCTAAAGACGCAGCTTATCTTGGTAATAATAGTGATGATAATATTGTATATTATTCCTTTAGCTTGTGTTTTATATTCAGTCCTCCTTTTTTACTTTTAAATAGTTGGTTAATTGTTTTGTTCTAGACTGATCTTTGACCGAAATACATTTTGACAGACATCTAGAGCCGACCAAATCAAAAAACTAATTCTGATCCTAAATGATGCTTGCAGGCTAGAATGTTGGTGAATTATGTGGTTGATTAATGTCCACATGTCTAAATGGGTTAGTCACTTTATCTGAAAAAGTAAACAACAGTTTTATAACTTGCAGTATCGTATTGTAAAGGACACATTGGGTTTAATTAGTTATTCCTTATGGCTGTTAGTCACAGCTCATGGCAGTGTTGGCTGATCTTATAAGAGGTAAGCAGGATCAGTCCAGGTTAATATGTGGGTGGGAAATGACTAAGAAATTGTAGGACTGTACGAAGACTGGAAAATAAAAAAAAATAAATCCCAGGAGAATATCTCTTCAGGCAAATGTCACTTCTGTCTTGATGCTAAGAAGAACTGCATGGACATGTCCATGTATTCACTGGGAACTGAGCTTGACCTATGGGCTGTTGCGTCCTTCTTAGACCTATGCCGATCCCAGCAAAAGACTTGAGCTGTATTTCCGTCCAAAAGACGCCTACTGTCACCCGGTGTGTGCCAATCGCTTCCCTACCTCTTCCATGCTGCTTAAAATAAAGAGGAAAACGAGGAAGAAACAGACAGAGGTGGGAGGGCTGGAAGAAGAAGAAATCAAGTTTGAAGTGGAGGTACTTGGTGTAATTGCCACCGTTTATAAGTTTCAAGGTAATTTGTTCTGACACATTTGGAGTTTGCGTATAAGTAAGCCCTTGCATCTGCTTGTCGTACAATATGCATTTTTTGTGTGTTTTCTTTCCTCCTTTGCTTTGGATGATCTCTTTCACAACCACCAGCCATGACAGTTTATGAATGAAAGATTAGGGTCACACAGCACTCTGGATTCTAAGAGGAAAACGTGACTTAGAATGTGCAGGGATGCCCATGTAACACCTATCAGCAACTCTTTAAAATCTTTAAATAATCGTCAACAAGTGGTAAGCACGCATCCATGCACACTCCAAATTGCCTTTTCTTCTTCCCAAGGTGGCAGCGCTGGTGATTTTTGAAAAGCTAAGCAGGGTTGAACCTGGTTAGAACTTTGATGGGAAACCATTAAGAAACAGAAATGTAGGCTCACCTGGGAAGTCTGCAAACTGGAAGAAGAAGAGGTGAATCATTTTGTATTGTTGCTAGGAAAATCACACTGTTGTGTCCAGAGGGTCACCAGAAGTGAAGGTCACCTTGAGGAAGACTTACCTTATGAGAATATACAAACACGCAGGATGAATAATTTTGTCAACTACAAAATAATTTTCTATTTTGTATAATTATTTTAAATAATACTATAAAATAATTTTGTAGTTTCTGGGAAGACCAATTTTCATAGACCTTTATTTAGTATATATCTGATTATATGGGTTTTCATTTATGTCAAAATACTCTTTCCCCTTAAATATTTTTGGTCAAGATAGCAATTCATTTTAGGCATTGATTGTATTTGCTTTTATTCAGAGTTAACCTAGTTAAAAGAAACTTAGCATTTTCAGTTTTAAAAAATCCAGTTAAAATAACATGGATTTAAATTTTGGTTAAATGTTGCTTCTAAAGTTGTTTGTTTATCTAGTTGTTTCTTTTTAGGGTTGTGTTTGTTTATCTAGTTGGGTTATAAGAGCCACAGAGCTGTTTCACAATCAGAATGGCTTATAAGCCTAGTAAAGATACATACATGCACACATAAATAATCTGGTATTTTTATTCTTGTCCACTCTGGCTAGCTAATTTGATAACTTTCCGATTTGCCTATTTCTTTCACCTGTTTCTGTGTACAGACCTAATATCTGATGGGCATTTTGCCATAGATAATTCTTAGTTACATACCTGATTCTAAGAATGTTAAAATAGCTTACTGTTTATATTGATCTATTTTTTTTATTGTGCTAGCTTCTTAATAATGCAGAGTGAGAGAAAATCCAGTTGCTGCTGAATGAATGTCCTGTATGTACTTTCATTTCACTCTATAGGTATGTCTGATTTCCAATACTTGGTAATGCATTCAGAGCCAGGCGGTAAACAAACATCAATGTATGACAAAGTCTTGATGCTCAGGCCAGAAAAAAAAGATTTTTTTATGAATGAGCTACCACTTTATATTCCTCCACCCATTTTCTCACGCCTGGACACTCCTGTTGATTATTACTATCGGCCAGATGTGCAACACAGGTGAGTGCCTTTCTTGCGATATAAGTGAAGCATCTATTGATATTTACTGGAATAGCCTATCTCTGGAGATATGGACAGATTTCTCTGCTTGTGTTCTGGAGAGCAGGAAATTCTAGCTCTCAACAGAGAGGGTTATAATTACTGTAAATAAATAGATGGTAAGAAATTTCTCAATAGTAGTAGTAGCTTGACTGGGAAAGCCATTGTGGAAGGATGCATTGAAGCAAAGGCTGGACAATCTTTGTCAAAAGAGGCCTTTGTCCTTGTACTGAATACGTGTTTTGATTTGATACAACTCTGGAATTCTATTCTTAAATTTTACAATGAAGCTGCCCGTGGGTTCTACCAGCTCAGCTGATCCAGGAGGCCATATTCTCTAAGTTGGTTTGTCCTCCACATCTTCAGAAGCCTCTTGATTCCAGCAAGTATCAGGTACTAGTTTTGACACTTGCAACAGGCAGCTGTAATCGATTCCAGCGTTCTCCACACCCCTGCTTACTCACCTGTGTTGCGGCCCCATAGAGGACCCTGCCGTTTAAATGACTGGTGCGTAACCGCGCTAATCCAAACTTGTGCATAAATGCATTAATCATATTTGAAAGAGTTTTCCAAATATGTGATGATGCCTGGGCTGAATTCCATTTGCTTTTGCGTATAGAGCGGCAGAAAAACATAATAGTGGGAGCTAATACAAGCAACTGCGTAATTTCTTTGATGTCAGTGCAGCTATTTCTCTTTTAGCAGCCAAATGCCAAGCTGTCTGGCATTGACCAGAAATGACCCTGTACCTCTTGCTTTTCCATTGCTCAGTGTAACATCTGGACGGCCTCCCATGCTCACATCTGTGCTTTTTCTCACTCTTGCCCTTCGTCCAAACTAAAAATCCTCCAAAATACATCCTCCAGAACGTAATGCATTCTGATTAATTACCTCTATTATATAATTCTGGGTGGCGATATGGCATAGTGTTTTATTGTAGTCTGAGGCTCTGGCGTGGGCTGGTCCGTGAAGTCACGAAGAGTCGGAAGCGACTAAACGAATAAACAGCAACCACAACAAGGAGTGATTGACCAAGCGTCGGAGGACCAGGGTTCCCTGCAGGGAGTCCTGCTCCCATCTTTCCCGCAAACTCTAGCATGGAGAACTTGGAAAACTGATGAAACTGTAGACGTCCTTTAGACCAGTGTTTCTGAACCGTAGCAACTTTAAGAGGTGTGGAGTTCAACTCCCAGAATTCCCCAGCCAGCATGGGGAATAAATAATCGACTCCTAGCTTTGGATGTATTAATACTGACACCTCGAACCTTTCTGCTTTAGCCTTCAGCTCTAGCTGCTTGGTATCCAGGCGTCCACGTGTGCGCTTTTTTGGGGGGGGGTAATTTTAATAGACGGCTTTCGTTTTACACTATTTCCAATTCAGTTGTTTCCCGTACACGGCCCGTAATTGTAAGATCCTGATTGATTTAGATCTGTTATAGCCACCCAACTTCAGTGGACTCCGTTCAGATCAAGGTGGTTGAAAATATTTGTTAAATACAGTAATCGAAAAAGATACCCAAGCCTGCCTTAGCTGGGGACCTTGGGCTCATCAGCAATCAAAATAAGGATGTGGCTGCTGGAATTTGATCATGGGGAGGCTTAAGGATAGGTCATCACAGGAATAAGCGGACAGCTGTTTTTTTGTGAGCCACTTAGAGTTGTTGAAAGTTGGGCGGCATCCAAGTTTAACAAATTATTATTATTATTATTCTTTTCTGTGGATTTTATTTATTTAATTCATTTATCAAATTTCGTCACTGCCCCTCTCCCCCGAAAGAGGGACTCTGGGCGGTTTACAATAAAGCTAAAAAGATTAAAAGACAGGAAAGACAAAACATATGACAAACGTATAAATATAATTCATATTGCCTGGGGCCTGTTGATTGTCTGCCCTGCTTGCTCCCTTTTAAGGTGGCCGTCGTCATAACCAAGCACTACATTTAGCTAGAGTTGTTTCCTTTGTTTATTTTGTCTTGCTCCCCAGGGAAGGCCATCACAACCCTCCACTTTCTAGCAACAGCCTGATTGGTCTCAGCAGGGCACGTCGACCCCACAATGCTATCTTTGTCAACTTTGAGGATGAAGACGTCCCCTCAAAGCCCTTGGAGGCAGCTGCACAGGCTTGGAGGAAAGTTTGCAGCAATGTTGTGGATCACCAAGCAGAAGAAGAACTGAAGAAAGTAGGTTTGCCTAAGCTCGCAACACCCGCTCCCCCCCAAAGAATCCAAAACGGCGATCCATACTTCGGACAGAAAACGCAAGTCTGCTGAGGATTTGGGCCTCGTGTTACTTTGATAGTGCAAGGCCGTAGTCCCGATGGCCGCAGAAGTGAACTGGGACATATAATGCCATTGACTGCCACGATTTCAAAAGCTGGGGTTGACATAAGGCCAGGAATTGGACTTTGGAATTCTGTGGCCCTCCCTACCCCTTCGTGACAAATGAAAAAAAACGACACTGCAAAAACAGGGTCTGTGTACAAATTCCCAGAGTTTAACAGGTCACAGAATTTTGCTTTTCCTTCTTTCAGGAAAAGCTGTGGAAGCTTTCCCTCTCCTCCCCCGCCCCACCCCTCTGTGTGTGTGTGTATAAAACAGTGTACATACACACACAAACACAAGTTTACAAAGCGGCCTTAGGCCCATTTGAAACAGAACCAAGCCATAATAGCCTGAAGGGAACATGTTGGAGATCATATTGAGGTAACTTAGTGGCAAATTCAGTGGGTGCTTTATTTTACGGATTTAATATCTTCACCCTCTTTTAGTGGAAGAGTTTGAAGGACAGTTCATAAAACATAGCCTGAAGTGGAAGTCTTTTTTATATTCGTTATTAGTTCACTCATCCATCCATCTATTCGTTCTGCAGTATTGACATACCATCCAGTTAGTTTCCAAAGAAAGCATAATAAAAATAAGTTCAACCACAGTATAAATATGTAAACCAAATCAGTCTTCACTGCCATCATGAACCAGCACAGCAATCTTATAAATATATTTTAAAAGGTAACTAAAGTACCCCCATTCTCTATTCTGTGGGCAATTCATAAAACGTGATCTGAAATGGCAGTCCAGGAGAAATGATTTATGGAGCGGAGATTTTTTACCGTCGCAATGCTAACCAAGTTTATTATGGTGAGACAGAAAGCACCAAGCTGACTTCTTGAAACTGTTTCTTTGAAAAAGATCGCGTATCGTTAAAAAAAAGGATAAGTCTGGCAGGATCTCACCTTTTTACTTTTTCATGTCTGTGTAATTTCTTTTCAGCTTTTTGAACTCCGTCCTGTGTGGTCCCGCAATGCAGTGAGAGCCAATCTCAGCATCCACCCTGAGAAACTCAAACTGCTTCTACCCCATTTAGCTTATTACATGGTGAGTCTCTTCTTTATCAGCATTATTGTGCCTTCTTATAAAAAACCTGATTTATAATAATTTTTAAACAGCAGCGTAGAAATCAGGGTACTTCACACATCATCTATATTGTCGATTCTTATGTCAGATCCCCCGATCAGAGGTTTCACAGAAACCCTTATCAGGGCATCTCCCATCATGTCATTCTCTCATGTTGCCGGATGGGAGGGGTAGGTGTGAAGTTGGAGTGTAAAGGGGTTTATTGTGGCTATGGAGCACATCAAGGTTGAGATACGACAGGAATACCATCTGGATGGGAGGGGGAGTGACACGCTTCGTGGGAAAGGGGACTAGGTAAGGGAATGTAGTTTTAAATTAGGTTTTGGACGGAAATCTTTATTCACAGCTTGCCTTCTGTACTGTTCATTATGCTTCATTAAAACAGTTCAAAGAAATCCAGTTTCTTTACTGTGTGTGTGTGAATGCTCAAATGAGCAGGTGCTGACACTTGTATTTTTCTGCATGCTTGCCTTTTTAGCTCACGGGTCCCTGGAGAAGCCTCTGGGTTCGCTATGGTTACGATCCCAGGAAGCATCCTGAAGCAAAAGTCTATCAGGTCCTGGATTTCAGAATTCGCTGTGGCATGAAATATGGTAAATTGGAGAGCCAGTTTGGTGTAGTGATTAAGGTGCCAGGCTAGAAACCAGGAGTCAGTGAGTTCTAGTCCTGCCTTAGGCATGAAAGCTGGCTGGGTGACCTTGGGCCAGTCCCTCTCTCTCTCAGCCCAACTCACCTCACAGGGTTGTAGTGGGGAAAATAGGAGGAGGAAGGAGTATTAGGGATGTTCCCCGCCTTAAGTTATTTATAAAAATAATAAGGGCAGGATAAAAAAAAATTGTAAACCCACCAGCCAGAACATTGCTCCAGCTTTCAGTCCCATTCTGAGTTTGGTGGGGGGCTTTTTTGTGGCATAAACCATTCTGGGCTTCCCCTGGTAACTGTAAAACTGGGGAACCTTTTTAAAAGCAGAAGGTTAAAGATAAAAGGGGAGGGAGGGAAGGGAAAACCCCCAGCCCTGCAAATCCAAGGCTTTTCCCCCTCCCCTGAAATTTTGTCCGCTAGCAAAACTGCAAACTAAGCACATCAGCTCCTTTTGTTAGAAATGGGACTCCAGATATGTGCCTCTGGAGAGGCTTTGCCACGTTGATCTGGTTTGCGCACGAGAGCTTTGAAGTCACAACAGAACCTCTGGGCTTTGCAGAAAATTGCAGAGAATAGTTGACCATCTGAGTTAATTCGAGGCACTGGCTGTACTCCGGGCCTCACCGGGGCCCCGTGCAGTGTGAAAAATTTGGCGCTGTCCTCTGCGCTGGCTCAGTAAAACTGTGGAAAGTCTCTCTTCCCCACTAATACCTCTTTTTCTCTCTCGAGGAATTGAAAATTGCTTCCAGAGAGGTTCAGATTTTGGCCAAAGTCCAAAGAGCCCATGCCAGTTGCACCTGTCCTGCCCTCCCCACTAGTTGCAATTAATTTCTTCTTCACTGACCATGTTTCTTCTTCTTAGGGTGCACCCCAAATGACATGCCGGTGAAAGCAAAACGCAGCACATACAACTACAGTCTCCCGATTACTCTTAAAAAACCAGGTACACCGGGCGATTGGGATTTTTGAGTTGTTTGGCAGCCCGTAAGAAATAGGAATGAAATTGCTTTGATTCCTGCTAGTAAGCAAGTTTCTTTTGGGCACCAGTCTGGACATGTTTGGGACAGGAAGCAAAGGATCCCTTGGAAAATGCCTGCTGTTGGCAGTATCTTAAATTAGGATGTCTGGTTTGTGTCTGTGGGACACATACTTTGTTCACAGGAGAGCCCTTAATGGTGCTTTACGTGTCATAAAATTTCTCTCCTGACCCAATCCGAGTATTTTACAGACTATTAGAAGATTAGCACCAATCTGTCTTACCAGGGCTGAGGAAGTCTTGTTCTGAACCCACAGAGAGCTTCCACTGGTCCACATAGATAATTCTTCTCCAGCCTGAATGCCCTCCAGATGTGTAGACTTCAACTCCCAGAATTCTCTAGCCAACAAGGCTGCTGCTGAGAACTCTGGGATCTGAAGGAACCCCCATCCCCCACCCTTCAACTCCCCAAGTTCCCTGGCCAGCATGCTTTTGCTGAAAATTCTGAGGATGATGATGATTGAATTTATACCCCACCATTCCAATTAAGTAGGCACCCCTGGCAACTGGCCACGTCAAAGGAAGTCCGCATACCTGGAGGCCAGCAGCGTAGGGGTAGGCTGGTGCAGACAATACCAAACCAAAACTGTCAGGGGTCTGTCCGAATGGAAGGCAGTATATTCAGTGAAGATTAGTTGTTACACAGTGTATGGTTTCCCCACTCATGTAAATCTGAATTAAAAAGGAAAAGGTTCAATTTAGAGATGCGCTACAGGAGTGGAAGGCCCGTAGCTGTCCAGAAGTCGCTGAACTACAGTTCCCAGCATCCTGCTCCCTTGGCCTGGCTGGCTAAGGCTGCCAAGGGTCATAGTTCAGCGACGTCTCAAGACTCAGTGGTTTCCCATTCACATCCCAATATGTTCTTGTTACCCTAAAGAAATTAAGATGCTCTTCTTACATCCCTTCCAGGAAGTCATACGCTTGGCATCCAAGACCTAAAACAAGGGCTGAGCACATCCGGGACATCCGGTGCGAAGTCCCCAGTTTTTAGCAAGTACAAACTTAAAGTAAGTATTTGGTCTTTGCACGTGTCTTCTTCTCTTTTTACCTGGGCGCGTGGCATACCAGGAAGGTCTTAGCTTCAGGCATCTTGTTTCTTTTTGGGAGATCTACTGTAGATTCACAGAAGTTTCCAAGATAATTTGAAGGGAGAGCTAAATAGATAATAAAAGCTAATCTGTAAAGAACTGTGTATTATTAATTTTATCTGCAGCGTAAGGATGAGCCTCCTTGGAGCTGGTGCAGATCTAAAAATTGGTACAGGTAGTCCTCACTTAACAACCATTCGTTTAGTGATAGTTCAGACTATCCCAACTGAAGTGTTGGGAAAAAGGACTTATGACTGTTCGCATGCTTATGACCATTGCAGCATCCCCGCAGTCACATGATCACGATTTGGGTGCTTGGCAACCAGTCCGCCTTTACTACCATTGCAGCGTCCCGTGGTCACGTGATCGCCATTTTTGACCTTCCCGGCCAGCTTCTGGCAAGCAAAATCAATGGGGAACCGTGCGATTTGCTTAACGACCATGTGGTTCACCTAACGATTGCCACAAAAGTCACAATCGGGTTGGATTTGCTTAATGACCACTTCATTTAGCAACCAAAATTCCGGCCCCAATTGTCGTTAAGTGAGGACTACCTGTAATTTGTCTTCTGAAGACAGTTGAAAGGCAATGGGTCAAGGAGTTTAAGTCCTCATAGGGACTACCGGTGGACCTTGGTAGAGAAAGATCTAAGGGGGTCCTACTTTTGGTGCTGAGACTTTCCATAGATAGGATTCAGTCTGGCCCTGCCGCTGATTCTCTGCCTTCTTCTGTTCCTAGGACTCCATTTATATCTTCCAGGAAGGGTCTTTGCCCCCTTATCGACAGATGTTCTACCAGCTGTGCGATTTGAAAGTGGAATGGTATTTGCATTGACCTTTGGAAGCTACTAAAATCATGTGTTTTAGTCACGTTCTGCTTGGGCAGCAGGGAGTCCTTTCTCCAGTTCTTGCTTACAGCTGGAAAAAACCTCCTTCGGCAGTGGTGAAAATTTGCTTCCCTCTTAGAAAGCTCGAGGCGTTTACTCATGGAACATTTGATCTGCAGAAGGAGAACACCTCCAGTCTCTTTCCCAGTAGCTCCAATTTCGGGTCCTGTCTCCAGAAACATAGACTTGGGATAGCCTTTCTCAAGGCACTCTCCGAGCTGGTCACTCCCAGAATTCCCTAGCCTAGCTGTTCCAGAGAATTCTGGGACCTGGGAAAGTGGGTTGAATGTGCTTATCTAGTCATCTGGAGGGACATTCAAGGAGTACAACTCATACCCAGAGCTTGTCCAGCTTGCCCAGGGCCCCTCCTCCCTGGTTTGAGTGGGACAGGAGGCATCTCAACTATGCAGACGAGACCAAACTTGGTTTTCAAGGTCCCTTATTGCAGAGTTGAGCTCCCCACCATGATGTCTTTACTTCCTTCTGCATACTGTATGGCTGCCATTAATTCCCATGGGATACAGTTAAACCCCTGAAGTTGGGAGTAGGACGCAGAAAAAGGGGGGAAAGAAGCTGGGGGTCTGAGAATAGGGAGGATGAAACGGGCAAGGGAGAGAGAATTATCTGTGTAACAACCAACTTGTAGAATTCGGGAGTGATTCGAGAGCATGGAATGAAGGGATTCTGTGGGTATGGATGGATTAAAAAACTTCATCTCTGTCTCTTCCAGCTGGCAAAATTTCATGGGATGTGGGGCAACACAATCTTACTGCTGAACTGTAGCTGAGAAGCCTAGTAGCTGCATTTAAATAATATATTAAGTTTAACTAATCTAGTTCCTTTTCTTCTGGCTAATCTGTGGTTGAAACCCAGACGGTTTATTGGTTTGGATGTTCTTTGCTTTACAACTCCAGAAATTCAACTGATGCTTTTCCTGGCTGTTTAGACACACCCCAACCCATCCTCTCAAGTAACAAGTGTACGCTAGCAAAGGTCGGGCCACCACCGTTAGCTACGTCTTCCCAAGAAATGGCTCTGGTAACAGCCACGGCTTGGAGGCAGGTTTCTCTTGACCCTAGTTGTCAGAACAGGGCCGGCCCTTGCTTCATGTTTTGGTTGTCGGATTCTCTGCACTGGGAAGAACAACCCTGAAATCAGCCTCTGTTCAGCTTGCAGAAGATCATCCACCGAAATGATGGCACGGAGGTGGCCTGTACGGAGCGGGACGGCTGGTGTCTTCCGAAGACCAACGATGACTTGAGGGATGCCATGTCGCTGATGATAAGGCAGATCATCCGGTCGCAAAGGCCAGGTAAAGGGGAAAAGGGGTGTAATGGGATGTGGGAAAGACCTTGGGAGATGGGGCGAAGAGATGCTGCTTGAGGATTGGTCAGATAAGAGGCAGCTGAGCCTGCAGCTGCATAATGGGTGGAGAAAGGGGCTCAGAAGGGACCCTCCCTGGTTTCCTGGGCTGTTAAAGAGATGGGGAGAGATGTACTTTTAGACTTGTAAGAATCTTGCAATGGTATGTGGGAAAGGCCTTGAGAGATGGGGTGAAGAGATGATGCCTGGGGAATGGTCAGATAAGAGGAAGCATAGCCCACAGCTGGATAGCAGGCAGGGCAAGAGGCTCAGAAGGGACCCTCCCTAGTTTCTTGGGCTGTAAAGGAGAGAGAGGCAGATTTGTACTTTCAGACTTGCAAGATTCTGTCAGTGTAGCTTTACAATAAAGTAGAATTAGCTCATCTGGTCTTGTTTCCTGTCTGGTCTACCTAGTAAGGCTGACAAGGGGCCTTGTCCCAGCCTCTAAGAGTTTTTAAAACTATTCTAAAAAATATTTACTGGTGAAATACAGAAAGCTATAAACACCAACAGGAAAGTAAAAGATAAATACTGGTTATACAGTGTAAAGAGAAAAAAAACTAAATCTAAATTATGGTGATTAAAATAAACATGACAAAAAGGCTAAACACAGAAAAAGAGATAGAAGATCCATATAATATCCATAGGTATTGATATAAAATGAATTCAGTCTGCAAGCTTCAGTGGCAACGGGATTTTCCCAAGTGCCAGATCCTGTACTAAACTGTCATGCTGAATTATTCTGAGCAGGTCTTCTGAGCCTTCTGCTTCTAATTTGTAATTCTCTCTTCTCTGGCCTGCTTCAGCTCTGTTCCGAAGCTCTTCCTGTGCTGCAGAGGGCAAAGAACGGCTGGCTTTTGAATCTGGGGAAGAGGAGGAGGAGGAGGAGGAAGAAGAGGAAGTGTTCAAGCCCTCGGACGGGAGCGAAAACGAAATGGAGACTGAAATTCTGAACTACATGTAATGGCCTGGAGCTGATGGGCTAGACTGGTTCTTGTGTGGGGGGGAAGTTTTGCTCCTAACTTTGGAGGAAACATGGAAGGAAGGAAGGAAGGAAACAAAACCAGCCAACAGGCTGCATTGTGTCTTTGACTTGACCGGCTTGGTGCAGAAGCATCGTTCATAGGCTGCGTCTTGCAGCGTTGCATGCTTTTTTTTTCTGAACAGCAACAGTTGGGTTTTGCCCTTTCCTGGATGCATCCTCCTTCAGCTGCTGTGTTCAAATGCAGATATGAAACCCTCACTTCGAGGAATCCCTCTGCCATTTCAGCATATTTGCAGTCATGGACTGAGCCCGTCTAACTCCAATTTTGACTCATGGTCTTATTCTGGATCGGCCCCGCAGAACTCCGAAGCAAGTCTTGATGGTTTCTCAGGCCTTCAAAACTGGCAAGCAAAATTACCATTCCGTTCTTACTATGACTTTGTTGTTCCTGCCCTTGTCAGACCAAAGTAATTTGGAATTCGTTTCACGAAGCCGTGAGAAAAACCTCTGTGATTCTATTGTTCTGGTTTTTGCGGGGCATCTGAGAAACAAATGGAAAGCCCAAGGGGTTTCCACTGTCTTGTTCAGCGAGAGAGATTTCTTTTTCACCTTGAGCGCGAGTAAAGGAATAGATTTGTGCCTTCAGAATAGTTTAAGTGAGATTTGTTTTCAGGATGCTTGGAAGCAACTTGGAGCTACTTTATTTGAAAATCCAATTTGGAGACAGCTGCCTTTGAGAACAACCCCCTGCTTAGTGCAGGATCTGGGCAAGAATATGAATGTTCTGGCCCAACACTTTGATCCCAACTTAAGAAGGAACTTGAAAAAGTTCCAGAACGTATCTACAAATTTGGAATTGCTGGGGTAGATGAATTCAAAATACATTCTACAGGTAGTCCTCAACTTACGACCACAATTAGGACTGGAACTTCCGTTGCTAAGCAAGGCAGTTGTTAAGTGAGTTACACCTGATTTTACAACCATTTTTGCCATGGTCATTAAGCGAATCCATTGATTTTGCTTGTTGGAAGCTGGCTGGGAAGGCTGCAGATTGCGATCACCTGAGACTGGAATGCTGCAACCATCATAAGCGCGCCTGAATTTTTATCATGTGACTGCAGAGACACTGTGACGGTCGTAAGTGCGAGGACAGTCGTAAGTCACTTTTTTCAGTGTCATCGCAACTTTGAACAGTCACCTAACAAATGGTCGTAAGTCAAGGACTACCTGTATATTCCTTGTGGAGGGCCAATAGTTTTTTTTTTAAGTATCTTTTTTCCTAGTTCTTCTAAATTTTTTACTGTTTGTTCTAGGAGAGAGTTTTATTTACTGTCTGTCGGGGGCTATCCATGTGAGAGCGCCAGCTGGTGGGTAGATGGAAGTCGAAGGGGAAGATAAGTTTTTCCATTTACAGCATTTACCTTGGATGTTTCCCCGCAAACCTTGGCAGCAAGCAAAGCAACTTTTGTGGCTGTTGTTCAGCTGCGCTGGGGGCAGCAGTGCCCTTGAGCTGCCTAGAGATAACTTGAGCTGAGCCTGGGGTATAAAGCCACCCATCTGGAACGCAGCGGCCCTGTTGGGAGCTCATCATGGGTCGCTGGGCTGTTCTGGGCTTTGCCTTCATCTTCTGCCTGGAGGCAGCTGGGGCTGCAAAGGTAACCCTCAGCTAGCTAAGGGATGCACAGATCTTGGCCAGGCGGGAAAAAGGTGTTCTGGAGAAGAGAAAATGGAATTAAAGCCAGAAGGGGTGTGGGGGGCTGGAAGATGCCAAGCCCACTGTTTCCAAATGAGATCATAAAGCTCAAGATTCGAAAGCAAAAAAAGGGGGGGGGGCTTTCCTCACTCTTGCCTTTATCTGGCACTCACTCACCTGGGGTTATCTTCATTGTTTCTTTGGATCCTGAAGTTTACAGCTCCAGCATTAGGAAGTGCATTGTGTTCGGTCTTTCTTTCTTTCTTTCTTTCTTTCCTTTCTTTCTTCAATGTTTAGTTGAATGAGTGTTATCTCAACTCAGATAGCCTTCAAAGAATCTGGATCTTTGCCCTCTTCCTTTTGGGGAGTTCCCTTTTATAGCAAGGCAGATTTGCACATTAGGGAAAGGTATGGGGCAGAGTGCATTTCTGAGAGCAGAGGTACTGCTGAATGGGTTTCTGAGAGAGTGAATGCCACGTCCTTACTGCTACGCGAGCCTGCCTCAAAAGGTCACAGGTGAGTTTCTCGGTACCTCCATTGAAGATTTTTAGAGCGCGAGGCCAAGGGGATGCTTGGAGAGCAAAGTACATAGCTGTGGGTCAAACAGCCTGATGTTTTGGCTTAATATAAAGCACTTTTCTAGGCCTGCACAAGTTCCTCTTGCGGTCATATTTTATGACCACACTGGTTAAGTATCCCTGTGCAGAAAACCGTTTCCCCATCCAGCTTGCCTGGAAAAAGTGAGGCCCCTAACTGCACGGAAGGGGAAAGAGTTGGGAATGAAAAAGCAGGGAAAGCAGGCTCCATCAGGGATGCAAATAGAAAGAGTTCTTCTTTGAAGTCGGACCACTGGTCCATCTTGGATAGTCTTGCCCACTCTTGGTCTGGGCCAGCTCCTTTGGGTCAACAATAAATACAAGCCTGCATTTATTCATTCATTGCAATTATACTTTGACTTTTCCCCGAGTTCAAGGCAGCAAACAAGGGGGAAATTCCTGATTTTTACTCCTGCAGTAACAACTCTGCAAGAGGGCTTGGCCACAAATCCCCAGCTTATCCCCTGGGTTGAGGTGGCCTTTCAACCAGCTTTAAGCCTCCTGCAGCAACTGAGCCGAAAACGCGCTCCAGAATTCAGCAGCAAAGTGGCCCACTTGGGGCAGCACGTTTGATTTGTTCTGCTTTTATGTTGTTTCTGGGTTTTCCAGGGGGAAAACGGGGGCAGGAGGTCCTTCCAACCTGAAAATTGAGCTTCCAAGATGCAGCTTCCCAAACAAAATGATGAAATTCTGTTTCCAAGATTGGACTCTTCTGGTGCCAAGACCCAGAGATCTGATTTGGGCCAGTTTTCAAATCTAAGAATGCTTGAAGGTCAAGAATGGAAGAGGTTGGCCTCCTGGGACTCCCAGGCCCATTTTCAGCCTTAAACTACCCACTTCCCCAAATCCAAAAAAAAATAAAAAAAATCCAAAAGATTGGGCCCTGGGATTTCATTCCAACCTCCAGCGGCTCCTCAGAAAGACTAAGTTGCAGTTAGAGACTGTGGATAATGTTCACTTTACTTAACGCAAAGTTTCTCAGCCTTGGCAACTTTAAGATGCGTGGACTTCAACTCCCAGAATTCCCCCAGCATCGGCATGAATGTTGACATTGCTATTTTCTGTGCAAAATTGCCGTGCCTTTCTCCGTGGGAGAAAATAACTCCCGCTTCTTCCCTCTTGTGGTGTGAGTTTAGCTGGGTGTTGTCATCACAGAAGGCGGGTTCGTGGAAGGTGTCAACAAAAAGCTGAGCCTTTTTGGAAATTATATGGATATCTTCAAAGGGATCCCTTTTGCTGCACCGACAAAGACTTTGGAAGACCCCCAGCCCCACCCAGGCTGGCCAGGTAAGGTGGGAGGAGGCAAAGTTCCTTCTTTTTTCAGCTGATAATGATGGTACTGAGAGAAGTCCCTTTGGGCATCTTGTTCTAAAGCTACTGAAATGCCTCTCTTACCAGAAACAATTTAGGCCCCTCTTCTGCACAACTGCACGTTGTACAAACCCACATAGGTGTGATTCAGCATCGCTTCTCCAGGTTTGTCTTAATTGTGGGTGAGGAACAAACTCACAAGGTTGGTAACTTTGGGGCACTAGAAAGAAAAAAGAATCACAGCCTTTTGGATCTCGCTAGACGTTCCCCAGAGGTTTTTGAAAGCCGCCTTTTGCCTCCTTAAGTTGGGGGGGGGGTTATCATGAAACTCTGGATTTGGGGAAAGCATTCTGCATTTCCTTCTGTCCTCCAAAATTAGCAGACTACTGTTGCCTTGGAAAAGATGCTGACTCAGTAGCGAAAGGTTTAAAGAAAGAGTTGGGAAAAAACTCATTGGAAGTCCCACTGCAGTCACTCAGGGTACTTTCCCCCAGTTTGGGCCTACAGCTGTGACTACAACTCCCATCACTCCCAGGGGCTGTTTTACCGCACTGGAGAGCCCAGTTTGCAAACTCTGGATGCCAGCAATCCTCATGAGCTGTCTTGGTACCCTCTTTCATGTAACACCCTTCAACTGAGGTCCACATTGACCCATTTTTTGGACCCCACTGGCTGGGTGACACAACATGTAAAGCCCCAGAAATACAAACCCAGGTCAACAGGAATCAAGCTTAGCATGTGGGGATGTTGCTAAGTTTTTCGGTGACATGTCATTTCAGCCAAGCCCAGATAACTCTTTATTAAATCCTTGATACTGCACTGGGTCCAAGCAGAGCTTCGCATCTCATGGAACGAATTTGGTAGAAAACCGCAGAGTAGTTCCCTGATTTTAGAATGGCTTGCAAAGAAGATTGAATTCCATACTTTTATGCTTGATGCTTGAAGAAGAAAAGCAGTTTCTTTTAAGGAGCGGCAGAACTCTGACACTTAACCAACACTATAAATCCTTCAACGTTCGCAACTGTAGGTCAAGAAAAGTCCCACCAGTGAAACAGAGGCAGCTACCTTACAGCTTTGGGTTGGTGCATTCGTTTTATTGGCTGTGTTTGCCCAATGTGCTTAACCTAGATATTGAATTGTATCTTGGGTTGGGTTGCAGCTAACGTGCCATCAAAAGATGAAACAAGGTTAGGATTAAACAAGGTTAATGCATGGCATAAGGACATCTGCTGAGTCTTACCTGACACGGCTTAAGGGCTAGCCAAACTCTGTTGTGCGAACACAGTCTTTATATGGCTTTACATATTGGCTTGCTGTTTCTGAAACCTGAAGATGCTTGTCATCAATGGGGTTGAAATATTAGATGTCGACATGTGCATTCCAAGAATTAAAAATCCCACAAAGAAGACTTCACCCCAAGGGATAGACAACCAATTCTGTGGTCTCCTTTATCTCTCAGGCACCCTGCAAGCTAAGGAATACAAAAAGCGTTGCATGCAGTCTACACTCACCCAGACAGATGTGCGTGGCTCTGAAGATTGTCTCTATCTGAACATCTGGGTCCCTCAAGGGAAGAAACAGGGTAAAGTTGTGCTAGAACTTAGAGTTTGCCCATAATTTTTTTTTCCTCCTCATTGGGCCAAATTGGCCAGCTACTTTCCCCATATAGTTGCCATATATATATCTGAATCTTGGCATCTTCCAAGATTGGGAAGATTCCTTGTCTGCTCCTATGGGCAGGCATATAAAGTGATGGGGCCAAAGTTTGGGAACCTAGGGAATAAAGGAAGGCAGCAAGGAATTTAGTCCTGGAGCAGTGATTTTGGAGCAAATTGAGGCTGAAACCTGCACTGGATTTGTGTTTCGGGGGAGTAGGCTAGATCTGTGTAACCTGTCAACCTCTTAATTGGGTTTACGTGCCAAGCCCTAAGTTCACATATGATGTGATGCCCAAAATGTTGAACCCTATTATGGCTTAACGTGGCCTCCACTCAGCATTTGAAGACCGTGGCTGGCTTCTTCAACAGGTTGAACGCAGACTAGCCAGCTGCGTTTCCTGCTCTGAGTTGAAGCTTGTTTCTTGCCTGCCTCATGCTTCTCTCTGCCTTGCCACCTCCTTGTGCTTCAGTGTCCACCAACCTGCCAGTGATGATCTGGATCTACGGAGGAGCCTTCATCTGGGGAGGCGGGCAAGGCGCCAACTTCCTGAACAACTATTTGTATGATGGAGAGGAAATTGCCAGCCGTGGGAAGGTTATTGTGGTGACCCTGAATTACCGTCTTGGGCCCTTGGGTTTCCTGAGCACTGGCGATGCTGCCCTGCCAGGTAAATGCAGCTGTTGGAGAAAGCTGTTCTTCTCCATCCATTGTAAGGCTGAGGTCTTGCAATGATTTAGTGTCTCTGTTTTAGCTTCCAGCATTGTTTTCAGTTGCTTTTGATGGCAAGGTTTTCATTCATTTGTTTGTTCATTCATTCATTCATTCATTCATCTTTTGAGTCATTCTTGACTCCTGACAATTACATGGACAAGTCTCTGCAGTTTTGTGGGAAATATTTTCAGAAGTGGCTTGCCCTGGCCTCCTCCTTCCCTGAGAGAAGGACTGGCCCAAAGTCACCCAGTTGGCTTTCATGCTAAGACGAGAACCTGGGTCTCCCATCTTCTGGTTTAGTGCTTAAATCACTACACCAAACAGCCTCTATCATGGAACGTGTCCTTTTTGTTTTCTTTAAAGAGCAATTTTGATTAAAAACGACCCAGGGATGAACAGAGATGAACTTTTCACTGTAACAGTTTAACATTCAGCTTTTCTAGACCAAGGAAAGAACACTGCCAGTTGCACAAACATACTCAAGAGGGTGTCTTGCTTTATGGGGTTACTCCGTAATTAGCCACCGAGAATCTTTTGGAGTAGGGTGGATATTATTGTTAATAATAATAATAAAACATCTCCTATCCGAGGTCCTTGGAAAGGACTCGATAGGTGGACAAAAATGCCAAATCCAGTCTAAACATCTGGCTGGCTGTGCAACCAACCGTAATAATAGAAGGCAAATGTCCTCAAACTCTCTTCAGTGCCTCAAAAAAATAATTTCTAAAGGGTAAGGTGCATTAATCTGTTTCTCCAAGCAGAGAGCCCTATGGCCTAGGAAGACATATACACATTGATTGTGGGATGAGCTTTCCTGGATTAATAAAGCATAAATAATGTTGTAAGAGAGAGAGAGAACAGTGGTTGCTTAATGCTTCATGTTCTCATCTTCTTCAAGGCAATTATGGCCTCAAAGATCAACATATGGCCATCGCTTGGGTCAAGAAGAACATCAGGAACTTTGGGGGAGACCCTGACAACATCACAGTCTTTGGGGAGTCTGCTGGAGCCGTCAGCGTCTCCTTGCAGGTGAGGGTGCTCAGAAGGCTCTTGGCTGTACGGCGGGTGTTTGTGAGAACTCTTTTCAAAAGATGGGATGAATTCTCGGTAGCAGGTCCTTGGTAGTAACACAGAAGACAAACAGGGCAACTTTTTAAGAAAAAGGGAACAAATGGATGTTTGTTTCATTGTCTTGTCATCGCTGGATTGCATTTAGCAAGCTAAATCTCCCCATTGGCAACCACCATTGGCATAACCCTAATTTTGCTTCGCATCCTCTGCAAACCCAGCCAGTACGTTCATCTGGAACTAGGCTAGGTCCAAAGTCCATGGTTAAGTTAATTCTGGGATTAGTGTGTTGTGTGAATGCAGCCTGCTTTGTCTGTTGGGAATCACGTCATTATTCCTGGAAGGTACAGTTGGGTTTCTCTCTCCAAGCATTCCCAGTCAGGTGTGTTTGGGATGCATTTCCTAGAAATCCTGCCTAGCACTGCCGATCCCATGGATTCCCAAAGCTTGCTCTGTGTTCCCTGCACGTAGACGCTGTCGCCGTACAACAAAGGTTTGATCAAACGGGCCATCAGCCAGAGTGGAGTCGGGATGTGCCCTTGGGCCATTCAAAAGAACCCCCTTTACTGGGCTACCAAGGTAAAGTGGAACCTACACATTACATTCTTGGGGATTGCCCCTTCTATGTTGCATCCAGTCCTGGCCCTGGGCCTACTTGGGTACCGGTGGAGGGTCAGTGGGGTTTTCCTAAGATTCCTCCCCTCATAAATGTGGATCGGAGGAGCCAGAAGGTTGGAGTAGAACAGCCATCCTCCTTGTGATCTTGAAAGACTGGCCCTAGAGACCACAGCTGGCCAAAGACAGATTGAGGACCACAAGGGATGTTCCTCTTTCAAGAGTGGCTTCTGCCCTTTTAAATCTCTCCCAAAAGAAGGTGTCAGTTAGATGGTTATGGACTGTGGGGCCACCTGGCTCTGGAGATCTTCCCTAGTTAGTTCTGGATAGGGTTGTACGGTCCTTTGATGTTGCTGGTGCACAATTTGAGGGTCCTCTGAGATTCCCAGCTCTAGGTGGGAGCAGTTGCTTGGAAGACCTTCGTGCTAGTTCATCTTGAGCGCCAGTCACACCCGTTCCTGGATCAGGAGGCCCTATTCACAGTCACCCACTCTCTCATCTGGTCTGCTGCACTGAGCTGCCCTTGAAGATCACCTGGAAGCCACAGCTGGTCCATAACACAGCGGCACAACTAGTTCCGAGTACTCCCACATGACGCTGCTAGTACATGAGCTCCACTGGTTTTCAGTGGACATCTGGATGCACCTCAAGGTGCTGGTGGTCACCTATAAACACCTTCATGGCACAGGACCTGAATATTTGCAGGACCATCCCCAGCTATCTCTGCCCGTCCTATAAGGTCTGACTGTATTGGCATGCTTTGATTCCCATCAATTAAAGAGTGTCACCTTATGGGGCCCAGGAAGCATTTCTTCTGTGTTTTAGCCCCTGCCCTATGAAACAGCGTCCCCCGTAGGATTCAGTTGGTTGCAGCCCTGCCTGCTTTTAAGAAGGCTCTGAAGACTGACTCTCTCCTTGCAGAACTGGCCCAGTTATAAGTCTATGGGTTGCATGTCTAGCCCTCAACCCGGCAGATGCTACTGAGTTTTATTATTTTATCATTTTCCTTCGAATCTGATGGATGTTTTCAGTCCTTCCAACTGCCCAGGCTTGCCTGGTGAGTGAGCGAAAAAACAAATCACGACAAGCCGATTTCCTTTGAAAGATGTCATTATTCCTATGAAGATCAGCCTCTCCCGCAACCGAATAAACACTGATTCCATCTTCCAGATCGCGCAGAAAGTGGGCTGCCCGACAGACAACACCACTCTCCTGGCCAACTGCCTCCGAATTACTGATCCGAAAGCGCTAACCCTTGCCTACCATTTGGATGTTCTCAACTTGCGCTGTAAGCTGGAGTGATGTGGTGGGGACACAGTCTGGGGACAGGGTTCAAAAACCCACCAAAAGAACAGTTGAGCTCCTCTTAACAGCTAAGTAAAAGTGTGACAGTTCCTTTTCTTTTTTTTTTTCTGTTAAAGTAGATAGATATTCCCAAACTGCTCTCCTAATGTTTCCACGATAAGGTAAAAAAAAGCTGAAAAGCACAAAGAAAAAGGAAGGCAGTCTGGTGCCCTCCATATTTTGGTCCTTTTGGAAACGGGCATCAACCCCTCTCTTTCGCTGTTAAGCCACGTCGAACAGCAGCAGAGTTTTCTTAATTCTCTAAATCAGGGTTGAGGATCCTGTGACTCACCGTCTTTTTTGGCTATTTTAGTTGAGGTCTTGTGGAAACGTAGAGCCCCTTTCCTCTTTTTCCAAGTCCAACCAAACTCCATAGTTTTCCCCAGAGGAAAATCATTCTCACTCCCACTCTTACTTCAGAATATACCAGTCTGGTTTATTGCTGGATCGGCCTTCAGTGTTTTAATTTCTAGCTTGCAAGTTTCAGAAGAGGAATCAGGAGGGTCTAAAGGTAGTGGAGATCTCTACTTGCTGATTTGGAAACTTGGTTCCCTCTGATTCCAAGGTATTAAAAACACCCTCTTGTGACAGTTAATCCTTTTTTCCCTCCCATCCTGCCTGCTTCCAAAATGCCAACCCTTCAGGCTTCCTGATTTGGCTTTTGCAAGCCATCGGGCTTTGAATGCCTGAAAGCGTTTCTAAACCAGAACCCTTTCGTTAAGAGTTAATGGCGAGCCTCCCTCCCCCCAAATTAAAGCAGACTACCTTTCTGCTTCAACCTATTTCATCACCGCCCTCCCAAATCCCAATCTGAGTTTTTCCTCTGCTTCCAAACAAAGTTTAGATAATTATTTGTATATACAGGTCCCATGTGGTCTTCAAAGTTTATTCTATGGGTAGTCCTCGACTTACAACCATTTGTAATACAGGTATGCCTCAGCTTATGACCATTCGTTACAAGTTACAATGGTGCTGGGAAAAGTGACTTACAACCAGTCCTCACACTTATAGCCATCACAGTGTCCCTGCAGTCACATGATCAAATTTCAGGCGCTTAGCAACTGGCATGTATTTATGATGATTGCAGCGTCCTGTGGTCACATGATCCCCATTTGCGACCTTCCCAGCCGGCTTCCGACAAGCAAGTCAATGGGGGAAGCCAGATTCACTTAACAACCACATGATTCACTTAGCAGCAAAAAGGTCGTAAAATCAGTCACGACTCACTTAATGATGGAAGTTCCGGTCCCAATTGTGCTTATAAGTCGAGCACTACCTGTATACTGGTGTACTCTAGGCTTTCACAGCTGGTATCCATGGGCAGTGTTGAGCTTTGGGGTTTAGTGACCGTGTTCTAGACCACAGATTTCCCGTTTTACTGGCAACTGTGGCTGGCATCTTCAGAGGCAGGGTGGTCTGCTACGCCTTGCCTCCGAAGATGCCTTTGGAACTTACCCTATGCCCCTGGCACTTTTGCTTGAGAGAGTTCCTCTTGCTTTCTGTCCAAAACGATGGGCTCATTGGCCGTCTTCCCCCGCAGACCCCCTGGTCCACTACCTCGCCTTCACCCCAGTGGTGGATGGGGATTTCATCCCTGATCTCCCAGAGAACCTGTTTGCCAACTCAGCGGACATTGACTACCTCGCCGGGGTCAACGACATGGATGGGCATTTCTTTGCTGGCATTGACATGCCAGCCATTAACCGCCCACTGGTGAAGATCACCCGGTAAGGAGGGAAGCAGAATAGATGCCGTGCGCCGGGTGGGGAAGGCTGGTGGGGCACCTGGAGATCTTGGGCTGGGCCGCCACGCGACTTGTTCTTAAGGCTATTGCGTGCTTGGATTTGCTATCAAAAAGGGGAGACATACATTTATGCCAGGAGGGGCGGGGGTTACCCTAAATCAGCCTTTCTCAACTTTTTGACCCTGGAGGACCCTTGAAATATTTTCCAGGCTTCGGGGAACCCCTGCCCATTCAGGCTCAAATATAGGGCAGAAGTTATAAAATTATTCTATGTGTTTCATGGGTAGGCCTGGCTAGATGCATCGACAGTGTTCCTAAACTGAAAATAAAGAGCGAAACTTCCCTCGTTCATGTGAAGTTGCCTGAATTTGAAAGTTTTTTAAATATATCATGGTCTCCCAGGGAACCCCTCGCGACCTCTCCCGGAACCCTAGGGTGCCACGGAACCCTGGCTGAGGAACCCTGGCCTAGCCACGCCATTGCATGTGAAGATGACACCTTTGGATAAAATTTGTCAATCTGAAAAGTGGCTAACAGACACTTCCCAATTTTTGGCTACCTTCGACTAACACAGCTCATCTCCCACAGTGTCTTCCATGGTGTCAAAAGTGTTTCTTGGGGAAGCCTTGCAAGATATGTTCCTGTGTTGGTGGGGGGCGGGGATAGGACGGGGGAGGCCCTGCTGAACCAGGAAGGCAGCTCCAACAGGGTGCAACGCTGTGGGTGAACCCAGCCTCTCTGGATTTGGGGGGGCAGGTGATCTCTTTCAGTCTTAACTTGCCCCACGGGGCTGTTAGTTGGAGAACAGGGGCAAGATGGATGATGAGCCATCAAGTCATTTCCAACTCCTGGTGACCACCGAGGTCTTCTCCATGACGATCTATCCCAGAGCTTTCCAAACTGTGTCGCGACGTTAGTGTGTCAGCTGCAGTGTGCAGTGTGCGTAATCGCATCAAAACAGCTGATTCCACATGACTTCCGGTGATGTGGCCACACCTGCAGTGTGTTAGTGTGTCACCAATATGAAAAGCTTGGAAAGCTCTGATCTGTCCTTCACCTGTTCTTTCAAGGTGCCCGGTGTTGGACTCGCCGCCACTCCAACCGCGATGGGCAACACACGATTGGGTCTTCTAGATTTGAATGTTCCTAAAATGGGGGGAAAATGAGATGTCTCCACACTTTTTTTCTTTCTTTCTTTCTAGGGAAGAAGTGTATAACCTGGTCCAGGGGCTGACCATGGTGAAGGGGGTTGCTGGAGCAGATGCAACCTATGCTTTGTACACGCAGGTGTGGAGCGACACGGTGGACCAGGAAGTCATGAAAAGAACAGTGGTGGATCTGGCGACCGACTACATATTCCTGGTCCCTACCCAGCAGGCACTTCAGCTGCACAGACAGAACACCAAGTGAGTTATGGGGGACAGGGTTTGGGGACAGGGAGACACAGCTGGCGCGCTGCAAGTCTTACCCTGTTTCTCTGTCCCCCCCGCTCTTGCTTATTCCAGGACCGGCAAGACCTACAGCTACCTCTTCTCCGAGCCCTCTCGAATGCCGGTCTATCCCGGTTGGGTCGGGGCGGATCATGCTGACGACCTCCAGTACGTCTTCGGGAAGCCTTTCGCCACACCCTTGGGCTACAAGCCACGGCACAGGAAGGTCTCGGAGGCCATGATCGCTTACTGGACAAACTTCGCCAGAACTGGGTGAGGGGCCTCTGTGTTCTGTGCGGTCAACAATGTCCTTGAATTGTCCTCCTGCCTGTCATCAGCCCTGAATCACCCCGCTCATGAATGGGGAAACTTCCTTTGACTGATGTTTGCTGGATATCAGGAGTTTGATTCTGGCAAGGGGTGTCCTAAAAAGCCAAAACTAAGTGTTGCATTCTCAACCTAGAAAACACCAGTTTGGGAGACACCAACCCACCTTTGTCTGAAGGAGGCTCTATTCTCTCTTCCGTGTTGTGTACAGGAACTAAGCTTGTGTGATTTTTCTCCCCCCCAGCGACCCTAACAAAGGAGAGTCCAAAGTTCCCATTGCCTGGGTGCCTTACGATACTGAAAACACCTTCTACCTTGATATCAACCACAACATCAACTATGAGTCAGTGAAGCAAGCCCTACGCACGCCTTATGTCAACTTCTGGAGCGTTCAGTACCGCGATCTCCCGGATGTTCCCGTCACAGTGGAGCTGGAATAAAACCGGTGTAGGAACGGAGTCTCTGCTGGCTGTACAAGAAACCAAGAATCCAATAAACAGATTGCGCTCAATGGGCTCCCTTCAATATCCCCCCCCCTCGCTCTGCCTGCAGAAAGTCCCGAGTTCCAGCATCTCCGTTTGGTTGGGGAAGACCCCCAGCTAAATTTTGCCCGTCCGTTTCGAAAGCCGGGCTGTCCAGCAGTTTCAGATCTAAAGAGTGGGGGGGAAATGGTGCTTTGGAGCAGACTGGGTGCTGCTTGGGAAACTCTTGGCAACCCTTTAAAGCACCTGCGTCTTTCCCAGGAAAAGACGCAGCTGCTTTAAGGTGAGATCGAAAGTGCCACGCAGCCCCGATGAACAGAATTTAAATCTTGCTCCGTAACAGGCGTATCTATGCTCCTGTTTTCTCCAAGCCATCCCTAGCAGCAGAAATTGGTACCCAGTCCTTATCTAACTGTATTACACTCCGGCTCCCCTCAGTTCAGTCCCCCAAAATAGGTTCAGCCTCTCAATTCACTTTAGCTTTGGCTTCCTTTGCTGAACCGGGATTTCTTCTGCACAACCCCGTTCTTTCAGATAACGTAGGATTGGAATTCCTGGCCCTGCGCGAGCCACACGGATGAGACACTGACATTTCTGGTTTCTTTTTAATTGAAAAGGCTACTTACATTTCTGTACACACATCACCCAGCGTTAGTGTGCTACTTCACAGAAATCAGAACAAAACATACCTCGCCTATACAGCTCGCTCACTCGCTCACGCATCCACCCACCCACCCCAGGACGCTGTGCAGCCTGCTGGAGGTGCCTTCCTGCCACCGCCCCCAGTTTGGAGGGGAGCAGAAAAAAGGCTGAGAAGTATTTAAAAGACAGGCGAGAATTAAAGCCTGCCCCCCTCGATCAGCATCTCGAGGTCGCCGAGGGATGGCTTGGCCGTGTCGCACAAGGGAAGGCAAACCCTTGCTAGTTTGGGGGCAGAAAGTGCTAGTCCGGCTGATCAACAGAGAGAAGGTAGCCTCCAGGTAGAAAGGACCACTTACCCCTTCCTTCCTCCCAGCCAAGCAGTTGAATAGGAGGCTGGCAAAGCACCCTTAGACAACTCACAGGACAGATTAGCAAGGAAAGCAAGGCTAGAAATGTTAGTGTTGTTTCCTTAAGAGCACGCAAATTCATAAAAGCAGCAGCTGCTAGAAAAATTAAGGAGGAAAGAGATTGAAAAAGGGGCGAGGAAGGGGAGAAAGGGACTTATCTCTGCCTTCAGGGTTATCGTTTCCTTCATAGGCAGAGAAAAAAATCCATCATCGTTATGGGGTGCCTCGGACTGGACTCCCCTGCATCTTCCTGTTGAACAGGGCAGTGGAAAGGCAACAGGGCGCCCCCTCCAGAACTCTTTGGGGCCCTAGAGGAGAGGAGAGGATGCTGTCCACTCAAATCCTTGCGGAGGCTTGGAAACTCCATTCCCATTTTAATTACTCGGTGGAGCCTCTGGTGTTCACGTCTCCAGATTCAAATCGGACCATACGTTTCTTGCCAAGGAACAGGCCGTTCAAGATCCTAAGGTTGAGATCCAAATTCAGGCCCTTTCAAAACTACACCCCACGCCTGCTTCCACTAGCCGCCGTCCTCCAGATAGGCCGTGCGGATTCAAGGCACCAGGAGGGGGAAAGCTCAGCAATCCCATGGACCCATCATCCCTGCTAAAATACACCTCCCGCCCAGCTGTCCTTTTGCTCTGGATTCTGGGCTTAGAATTTGCATTTGCAGAAAAGTGGTTTGCTTTTTCAGTTCTAGGGATGAACCCACCAGGCCTTGATGCATTTGGGGGTAAAAAAAGCAGAGGGGTTCCCTGCCTGACCCCCCCCCCACTCCAGCACTTTGCACTCCGAACAAGAACCTCTTTTGAAAGAAAGGCTGTGTTAAAATCGGGGTTTCTGCACCCCCCGCATTCACACTCACACCTGCACCCCTAAAGCCTTTTGCCATTTAAAACAGAAAAGGGCCTGAAAGGACTTTTCAAACAGGGTTAGTAAAATGTATAAATCCAACTGGCCTATTTACAAAGCAATAAATATTAAGGAAGGGGAAATTAGTAAATTCAGGAGGGTTGGTGGGCTGTTTACAAAAATCCGATCGCATCAGTCACAGAACCTACTTCACAGTCTGAAGTCCGTTAAAAACACGAGAGTGGCATTTTTGTCCATCGGGGTCGGGAACCTACATTGAGAAGGTGGCCCCATGTTTTAGAGCTATCGTTCACCCCTCTCCGGCTCTTCTTCCCATCCAGAATCCTTTATTTACAGCAAGTCTGTACAGAAGCTAAGCTTCGTTTACTCCTGTCCCAGTACATCAGCAGAGGGTCCATCTACAGAAAAAACAGTGCTGTTAGATCTTTGGTGCAGGTGCTTCTTAAAGAAAACAAAAAGGCCAGAGAAAAATTTGGGAAGTTAGTTGAGTGGGGAGACTTGGCCGGGCACCAAAAGGTCCATCTTCAGCTGGCAAAGCCGCCCCAGAATCTCCTTGAAGAACGAGGAGGATGGATCCAGCCTCTGCCTTCCGGTACCTCAAAAGTGCATTTCGGTTGCCTGGAATAAATCCAGGCGGTGAGTCGCCTTCGCACGATTGGAGAATGGGATCCAACTCCACGTCCTCCCTCCTCCTGGACGTCACGGTGGAAGGAGAGAGAAAAACTTTCGGTCTGCTGCTTAGAAGCACCACTCTTGTTGGTTGGCCAACAGAAGATAAGGCAGAGCGGTGGATGGTTAAGTCCACGCAGCCACAGGCTGAGAAGTCCTTACACCTTGGGAGGTGGGTTTTAAAAAAAAAGCTAAAAATCCTCCACGGGCCGGAGAAATGAAACAATGCACATCTTTTTAAAGGCAAGGACCAGCTTCTGCCAACACGTCCCACAAGCTCACGAGTCTGCAGAAGCTTGGCCGAGGAGAAGCCACCCACCATCTTGAGATCTTCACAAGCATTCCTAAGTTTCTTGGCAAAAATCCGAGGCTGCTGCAAGAAACCAGACGCGTCGTCCCACCCAATGGCGTGGCTTAAGACAGAATGGCCAGGGGGCAAGAATGCAACCTGGAGAGTCATTGGAGGGGGGTGGAGACCCCCCACCCGAAGTTAGAAGATGCCTTTGGCGATTTTTAGGCCTTTCTGTTTCACCCTCGGCAGAGTAGAACTGGAGCCATGCTTGATCTTGATCACCTTGGAGAAGCCTCGCTTCTTGAGCACGAAGTCGTAATTGGCTGCCGAGTTCATGGCGTAGAAGACATTGGCGTTGTCTGGAATTTTCAGCTCTAGGAGGGGGAGAGAAAGAGAAGGAAAAAAGGTCAGTTCCCGGGGTGAGCTGAGCCTTGTTCTAATTTCCAATCCCACCTGGAGGCATCGGTTTCAAGGCTCTGGTTACAGTTTGGCTAGGCTGCCCAACGGCGTGGGCTAGCTGAAAACCATTTTGGTTATCCGTCGTTCAGTATGAAAACCAAGCGTTGTGTGACCTGCACAACGCACAAAAGCCCAATGCAATTTTTGGGCAGAGCATGTTACGTGAACAAAGCCAAGGGCTTTGATAAACTAGGTTTCTGGTTTAGCACCCTGCTGGAAGCCAGATTCTGTTCTTGGAGGGAGGACAACAGAGGAGTGGGGGACGCAGGGCAGAAAGGAGAAGAGACAACTCTTCAAATACATTTTCCTCCGGAAAAAGCATATACGAAATTGCATTCGTAGAGGCAGAGTGCATGAAAACACAAAAATATTTCAGCGTAAACCCTTCCCACCCAGTGCATAAAACACCGTTTGTCAGATGAGACATTTTGCAAACGTGCAAGGGGCAAAGAATCCTAAAACAGACAGGAGGGACGGGGAAAAACCAGGAGACAGGGCCCAAGAGGTGAAGGGTTTTGAAAAGGTCTTTGCGGTGATCCCCGTGTTATGCAATACGTTACTCCCCATGGGACGTCTCTTCTTGCATTTAGGAAAATTCGCAATTTTGTGAATTTTCACAATTGTGAAAACCTCCCTCTTCCAGCAGGATAACTGGTGCCTGGGCATTTCTTTATACTTTTTGGTGATGGTTCTGTGTCTTTAACCATTATGCTACTCTCTGCATAGATTCTTTGTGGCAGATCATCCAGAGTTACGCGGTTCGGGGAGAGTTAACAAATGCAGTCAATAAAGGAACAGCACAAATAAACCTGAGAGACCAAATGGCATCTGTCCACCTTCCATACCTCTCTCTTCCGAGATGATCTGAATGAGCTCGTAATCTTCTGGCCGATCGCCGTCTAGATTGTGTTTGGCCATAGCCTTCCGGATCACAACTGGCGTTTTATCCTGGCTGGTAACCTGCATTTAAAAGCAGCACATCTTTAGACACGCAGTGGGGCAAAGCCAAGTTCCCTTAGTTACATGGCTAAGCAGGCTGATGTTCTCCAGATGTTTGGAGTTCCAATTCCCATCGTGACAGCCGAGGCTGCTGAGAGCGAAAAAGATGGAATTTAGGGAAAAAAAGAGAAGACAAAATGCTAATCTCCAGCTGGTAACACACAATGGTAACGTACCTATGGTGTGTTATATCCAAATCAGTCAGTCATATTATGACTTACATCATCTGCCACAACAATGGCTGGGGTCCCCCAAACGGGTTACCCACCCCCATTTTAACCTAGTTTAATATACTGTGTGTGCCCAGCCCTTGGGCAAGGAACTAGAGTAGATGATCTTCAAGGTCCCTTCCACTCCAGGTTCTGTGAAACAGATCTTCCCTTAAAAATATATACTTACAAATTAAATTAAATAACCGGAATCCTATACATGGTTAGCTGGGAGTAACTAGTCCCCTTGCAAATGTATGTTTGGACTGCCATTTCTCGCCTCTGCATTAGAGAACAGCAATCAGCAAGGTCATCAGAGATGATGATGATGATAATAATAATAATTTATTATATTTTTATGCCGCCCAACTCCCAGCATCTGAGAAGAGCAATCAACAAAGCCATCAAAGATGATCATTATTTATTAAATTTACATGCCGCCCGACTCCCAGCAGCTGCCAGTTCTTCGGTGCCTGAGATTAATCCCTGCAAATTTAACTGTGCCTGGACTGAAGGTCCAGCTAGAACATCTGCATTTGAGGATGGAAATCGTAACCACCATCTTGGAAAGGGAATGCAAAGGCTGGGTGTGTGCGGGTGTGCAAGAAGAGCACGTGAGAACCAAGGATTTCCACCAGCTGTGGTTCCAAGGGGTTCCACTGCTCAGGACCGTCCACAGCCCCGCAGTCTCATCAGGGGACGGACACTTCCGTCTGGCGCCAGAGCACTATTCCGGCGTTGCCAAGCCCAAAATCCCGCAAAGTTGGGGCACCTACCAGAATACTTTTGTACATGTTTCCATTGTCCACCGCCAAGCTGACCCGGATGATACAGCAGTCAGCAATCTGCTGGTTGTAGAGGGGTAACGAAAGTGAGGAATAGCTCGAAATGCCCGAGACGGAGCGCTTGTGCGTGCGGGACACCGTCACCGGCGTGGAGGAGACCGATGACGATGAAGCGCTGCTTGAACTTGAACCCACGCCCGATGTATCCAAGGAGGACAGTGAGGTGGATTCCCAAAACTTTGCAGGCAAGAGAAAAAAGGATAACCATGATTATTTAACGAACGAGCATAGTCTTGTCTATCCTGTGTCCTGGCTTCAAGCTGTCTTACAGGTCGTCCTCGCTTAACAGCCAGTCGTTTAGTGACGGTGCTGACAAAAGCAACTTACGACCCGTCCTCGCACTTACGACTGCCACAGCATCCCCACGGTCACGTGATCATGATTTCCGTGCCGGGCAGCCGCTTTACATTTATGACTGTCGCAGCGTCCCGTGATCGCCACCTTCAATCTTTCCAGCCAGCTTCTGGCAAGCAAGATCAATGAGGAACCACGTGATTCGCTTAACGACCACATGGTTTGCTTAACGCCTGAGGTGATTCACTTAATGTCCACCGCAAAAAAGGTCGTAAAAATCAGGTTGGATTCACTTAATGACCATTTCACTTAGCAGCCGAAATTCTGGCCCCAATTGTGGTAGTTAAGCAAGGACTACCTGTACCTCAGGACCCACCCCGCAATGCCCGGGAGGACAAGAATGAAAATTGATTGGCAGTGGACCACCTCTAAACCTTGGTGGGAAAAACAGCATCTTCCTTTTTCCCGTGCATCCCTTCCCCATCGCATCTGCCTGGGCACCAAGAAGAACGTTTCTGGATTCCAGCTGATTCCCCCCAGCTTCTCAGCCCCCCCGAGCTCTGAAGCCCCCCCCCCCGGTATCCAAGCCTCCCCCCTGAAGCGGGGCGCACCTGCCGCCTGACCCCCTGGGCGCGAGTGGGTCCCAGCAAGCCGTGGTCCTGTACCTTCTTCTCTTGGCCCTCGGGCGAGTCAGGGATGAAGCTGACGTTGATCTCCTCCACATCGGAGCTGCTGGAGCCGGCCGAGGTGATGCTGAGCGAGTCGGCCCCATCGCTGCTGCACAGGTACGGCCCACACTTCAGCTGGTCGAAGGACTTGGAGTGGGAGCTGCCGCTGGCACAGGAATCGGTACTGGGGGCCTGTCGGCTGTAGGGGCAACGGGGTCAGGAAAAGCGCTGCGGGGGAGCTGGCAACCTTGAGCAGGAGGGGGTCCTTCTATCCCACGGACGGAGGAGCAAAAGGGGCAGAGGAGCGATCCGAGCCACCCAACCCGAATCCCTCCCGGATTCTCGGCTGCCAACTCAGCCAGCCCAGTTTAAGCAAGTCCTCTCCCGTTTTTCGACGGCTTTATCCCACGGGTTCCAGGCAGGTAAGACCGATTTTGCGCTTAGGGCCCTCTGCCCCAATGCCCCCCCGCCACTTACTCGCTCCACCGCTTAATGATGCCCGTGTTCTTCTTGGCCTTCAGCGTGTTGCTGGCCGACTCTGACAAGGGTTCGATTTCACATGAAAGGCTGTAGCTGGAAGGGAAAGGGGGAGAGGCCCCGCGGGCATTTAGCCCCCTTTGCTGGAGGGTTTTCTCTGCTTGGCTTTGGGGGGGCAGCAGAGGAAGAAAGACGTCCAGGCCACACCACCCCATGACAAATCCCGTTCATTTTTGGCTTCTCCTCTGCCTGATTCAGGCAAGGATGGCTTATCTAGATGCATCGCCCGCCCTCTGAACTTCAACCCGACTCTATTTTTAAAAAGTCAGGTTTCCAGTCCTCAAGGGGACGGTGGTGGAGCACTGTTTTTCTACCTCACTCTCTCAGGAAGCTTCTGTATTTCTAGCTCATTCTTTCAAATGTCACTCGAGTGTTTTCAAGCTGACTTTTTTTGCTAGAAGCAGCAGAGGGCATGACCGCAAGCTACCCTGTGTTTTGTGACCCCTCTTTCCACCTTCTGAAGGTTGCCCAAACTTCCCAGGGGGCCCAGTCTCCTGGAATTACAGGCAGTCCTCGCTTAACGACCACAGTTGGGACCGGAATTTTGGTTGCTAAGCAAAGCGGCCATTAAGCAAATCCCACCCAATTTTACAACCTTTTTTGAGGTGGTTGTTAAGTGAATCACCACAGGCATTAAGCAAACCATGTCATTGTTAAGCAAATCATGCGGTTCCCCATCCATTTTGCTTGCTGGCTGGGAAGATCGAAAATGGTGATCACGTGACCACAGGATGCTGTGACAGTCATAAATACGGACCAGTTGCCAAGTGCCCAAATTGTGATCATGTGACCTCAGGGACACTGCAAGGGTCATGAGTGTGAGAACCAGTTGTAAGTCAGTTTTTTCAGCACTGTCGTAAGTCCAAACCATCACTAAATGAATGGTTGTTAAGTGAGGACTACCTGTAGAGGCCAGGAAGAGGGCAGACTGTTGGCATGAGAATAACATGTGAAAGGCAGATTTTTTTTCCTCTCAAACACACGTGCGCGCACACACACACACACACACACACATTCACCCCCTCCCCTTGTCACCAAGCTCCAGAGCAGCCGACAAAAATGCATGAGAATTTCACCAACCCTGCTCTTCAGCAGAAGACATTTCTAAAGCAGACTCTCTCTCATCCCCGTGAAGAAGAAACGGGGTGGGTGGGAAATGCAAAATCTTCATTTGCAGCAGCGGAGAAGACCAGGCGACTCACCTCTCGGCTTCGCTGAGCCGTTCCACGCTGTGAAACCAGGCACCGAAGCGGTCGTCCTTCTTGAAGCTGTAATTGTTACAGGCCGACTGAAGCAACTTGATCTGGGCTATGACTTCGAACTCCTGCAGGGACAGCGAGGACGTCGGTGTGTGGGTGTTCGTGTGTGTGTTTCAAAAAACCAGAGCCATGACTTTAAAACCAGCAGCAACATCCGGGTGGATTTAACCAGTCAGCCTGTCTTTCTGGGTTTTCTCCCACACACCCAACTGCTTGAGGCCCTGCCTCCCCCTTTCTCAAGAACGTTGTGGCCCTTGAGTGTGGGCAGCAGGAACAGCTGCAATCACAAACGTCTCACCTTCCTCCTTTTCTCAAAGTTGATCAGACCTCCCTGAAAAAGAAAGAAAAACAAAACAAAACAGATCTTAACACCCCATCTCGGTCCCATTACTTAATTTCTAAACATCTAAGAGATGAGAAAGGTTTAAAAGCAAGTGGCTTTTTTAAAGTTTAAAGGGGCCAAGTGGTTTCAAAACCCAGGGAAATAAAATGTAAACACCACTGAAATGTATAGCAAAAGGAAACTGTATGTCCACCAGGGGGCGCTGCGCTCTCTTTTGGCCTCAATTTGGGCAGCGCAGATTTCCCTAACGAAAAATGGTTTTGTGTTTGTTTTACAAAAGAAACGACAACCTCCCCCCAGCATCAAATTAAAAAAAAAAAACAGGCAGGAAATACAGGTAGTCCTCATTTAACAATAGGGACTGGAATTTTGGTTGCTAAGCAAATCAGTCATTAAGTGAATCTGACCAGATTTTACCTTTTTTGCAGCGGTCGTTAAGTGAACCACATGGCCATTAAGTGAATTACTTGGTTCCCCATTGATTTTGCTTGCCAGAAGCTGGCTGGGAAGGTAAAAAATGGCAATCATGTAACCACAGGACCATGCAATGGTCATAAAATACAAACCAGTTGCCAAGCACCCTAATCGTGATCATGTGACTGCGGGGACACTGCAACAGTCGTAAGTGTGAGGACTGGTCACAAGTTGGGTTTTTTACCAGCACTGTCATAAGTCTGAACCATCACTAAACAGATGGTTGTTAAGCGAGGACTACCTGTAAGTCAAAGGACAGAAGCAGCAAAGCCCCGAAATGACATTGTTCCTTGCAACAAAGAAGCAGAAGGAGAAATAGGACTGGGGGTACCTACATCTAAATAATCTTTCATGGCCGTGTCCAGCATCACCAAGTCGGTCAGGAAGGTGCCCAGGTAGGGGATGGTGCCTTGCATTACACCCTGGAATGGAAAACCAGAGTTAGGATCATTGAAGGAGGCAGAGGAGGAGGAAAAAACTGCAGGAGACCATGATTGGCTCTCAGGAACCTCGCAGTCCAGCCTCCAGCATTTCCTTGGGAATCCAAAGCTGAAAAGCTGCTTTGAAGCAGGCCTGGGCTCCCACGCGCCCTCGCCTCGCCCTCCTTGAAGAAGGCACCTCTTTTCCAAGATCTGCACAGAAGACATCCATGCTGCACCTCCTTAACAGCAACGCATAACTTTCCTGGCACTGCACGGCTCACTGCGCAGGCCCAGGAAAAGATGCAGCTTTTCCAAGGATGCCGTGAGAAGCATGCAGGCGCTGTTCCACGCCCAGAGACACTTCCCAGCTTTGCCAAATGACTCCTGGCCAATTCAAGGACAAGGCCTTGTGCTTTCCTGGGCTGCGTTTTCCAAACCAGGAACTCCTTCCAGAGAGGTTTGCCCAGCGCCACCCAGCTGGCTTCTGTGCCTAAAGACAGGGAGATCTGAACGCCCCCCACAGGAACCAGTTTGGCTTTAGATTCTGCGATATTGCAGCCTGCCAGACTCCTAGGCATCTCTGGCCACCCTCAACACCGCTGGGGCCCCATGCTGGGGAAGCTGAGCCCAGACCTCAGCCTGGGTTTTGTTGCACAGACACACACTCACCATTTCTCGCTGCTGCTGCTGGCGCTTCTGAGCTCTTTTGGGGTTGATCTCCAGCGTGGCAAACTTGGAGGTGCCCTCCTGAATGCCCAGGGATGAGAAAGAGAAGGAAGGGCCAGAAGTGAGTTGAAGCTTCACTCATCACCAAACTCAAAGGCAAATCATTAAACCGGACGCCGAAGTCTAGAAGAAGCCGCTTCACCAAGCCTGGCAACCCTCCAGAGTGCGGACTTCACTTCCCAGCATTCCTCGCATGCTGAGAATTCTGGGAGCCGGAGTCCGCACATCTGGAGGGCACCCCCATCTGGGAAGGCCAGCCTATCGAATTTCGAAAACAGGCACAGGTGGCCCAAGCATTTCGCAATCAGCAAAGAAAGAAATAGGGGAAAATCTACCAAGCCGAGCCAAGTAAGAGTTTTGCAGCTTTCTTGCCAAGTTAGAAAGCCAGCAGGGCCAGTTCTCCAAAACCAGATCCCCCCCCCCTTTTTTTTGTTAATCGCAGAAAGTGATTGGGTCAGGGAGAGGTCTGCGCTGCCTGGCTTTGATGCAAGCACCTCCTTGTATGTGGGGCAGGCTGAGTGGCACGCAACTGATTTATTTAAACAGGACGTTTGCCTCTCCCCGGGCTGAGACAGCTGGGGAAAATATTTGCAAGGCATAGCAGCTTATCGACTGGGCTCCAGAAAGAGATAAGAAGCAGGGAAACCCTTGGATGACACGACTTCCTTATCTTCGGCCTCCCCGGGGGGATTCCTCAGCCCACCACGTTTGGGAGTCTCTTCTAAAATTAAACAGATAACTGAGATATCGGCTCTAAACAGCCACTCCTTCCACCTACTTAAGGCTTTAGAGTTCAAAGCAAGGAAGAATGCAACTGGCAAACCTCCCCAGCCTGACATGGCCAATTGCGACTCCTTTCGCTGACCCATCCCGTGAGGCAGGACTTTTAAATGGGCAGAAATCCAACAAGTGTGGCTTTTAGCACTCCTTGTGAACCCACACAAATGTTATTTGCTGCATTCTTATTCAACTGTTTCCTCCCATCTCCCAGGCCACTAATGCCGATGAGTCACGAACATGTTTATATTCAGAAGGCATCTTGGCTCCAGCGCATTCCTGGAAAAGAGACGTCTTTATTTCTTGCAAAAAGCTGTCCTTTTCACCCCCTCCAAGAATGCAAAGGCTGTTTAACTTATTGCAATTCTTTCGCCTGCAAGAGTCACCGATCCTTCCCACCCAGCTCGTCCGACAGGCATTTTTCCTGCAGCTTTCTACAATCAAACCGCATTTCAGCGTTGCCACTTATTTATCTATCAGATTGATAAGGCTGCCTGACTCTATAGCAGCTTCGGAAGGTGTGCGATAATAAAGGCATTATGCAAAAATACAAACAAAACCACAGGCATCCACAGAAGTGGGTGGGTGGGAAGGACGGAAGGAATTCTGAGAGTGAATGAGAGGGAAGGAGGGAGAGAGGGAGGGAGGGAGAGAGAAATTCCAAGAGGGAATGAGAGAAAAGGAAGGAGGGAGGGAGGAAAACAAAGAAATTCCAAGAGTGAATGGGAGGCAGGCAGGCAGGCAGGCAGAAATACCGAGAGTGAATGAGAGAAGGAGGGAGGCAGGGAAGGAACAAACGAGAAAGACAGAAAAAAAGAAAGAAATTCTGGGAGTGAATGAGAAAGAAAAGGAAGGAAGGAAGGAAGGAAGGAAGGAAGGAAGGAAGGAAGGAAGGAAGGCAGGCAGGCAGGCAGGCAGGCAGGCAGGCAGGCAGGCAGGCAGGCAGGCAGGCAGGCAGGCAGGCAGGCTTTCATGGAAGGTAGGCAGGCAGGCAGGCAGGCGATGGGAATGAGAGGGAGGGAGGAAGGGAAGGAGGAAGGAAGGAGGAAGGAAGGAAGGAAGGAAGGAAGGAAGGAAGGAAGGAAGGAAGGAAGGAAGGAAGGCAGGCAGGCAGGCAGGCAGGCAGGCAGGCTGGCAGGCTGAGAATGAATGGGAGAGACAGGGAGGGAGGGAGGGAGGGAAGGGAGAGAGAGAGAGAGAAATTCCAAGAGGGAATGAGAGAAAAGGAAGGAGGGAGGGAGGAAAACAAAGAAATTCCAAGAGTGAATGGGAGGGAGGGAGGGAGGGCAGGCAGGCAGAAATACTGAGAGTGAATGAGAGAAGGAGGGAGGCAGGGAGGAAGGCAGGGAAGGAAGGAATGAGAAAGACAGAAAAAAAGAAAGAAATTCTGGGAGTGAATGAGAAAGAAAAAAGGAAGGAAGACCATAACTGACGGGACCTGCCCCAGCCTACCTCAAGGCCCGGGGGAAAGCCCAGCTCTAGGGTCCTTTCCAACAGAATCAGAGTCTCCAGGGAAACGTCCCCAAGGGGAGGGACTGCAACAGGCAACAGAGGAGGCGAAATCGGTCCCCAAAATGACCGATGAGCGAAGACAGGCATTGAAGGGGGAGGAGGAGGAGGTTCTGCGGCTTATCATGGGCCCTCCCCAGCACCTTCCTGACGTCACAGCCTCCAGCCAAGTGGTGCCGAGCAGAGCACGTTTTCCCCGCTTTCCGAAGGGCAGCGATGCCAGCCGAGGCACCCTGCCGGGGATCTCACCTTAATGAGCAGCTCCCGACTGAGGGAGTGGTTGTTCTCATCCGAGAAGATTCCGGATAATTCATGGAACATGCGGCAGCTCTCGCTGTCGACAAAGGAACACAAAAAGGGACACATCCTTATTAAATCCAGCTGTCTCTCTTTTCCGTACACAGATCTGCTTGCTGCACTGAGACCTGACTGGCACAGGGAACTTCCAGTGGCTAGAACCCACCCCAGTCAGAAATCATCAATCCTGAGCTAAAACAAAATTAAGGAGCAGTAACAAAGCGCAGGAACAGCGGGTTCTTGTAAAAAAGAAAAAGAAAAAAAACAACTTCTGCAAATATGCAGTTGTAACACCCGACATTCTCTGCATGCAGTTAGGAAAAGAAGAATTGCAGCTGAAGATGCAGAGGACGCCAAGTTGCAAAAAGTGACGCGAATGCAAGCTTTAAAAAAAACAACAACTTTGCTGATCTCCCTTTGCAATTAAATGTTTCAATATTCAGCCCACCGAAACATTTCGAAACGTTGTCTCCGGAAAAGGCTTTTGTTTGGCAAAAGTGTCTGCTTGCCGGCTTCCCACTTTAAACAGATTCACTTTGTTTTAAAAACATTTCCCTGTAAGTGAAAGTCAACTAAGGAAGGGATTTAGTCCTTTAGGGTACTTAAAACACTGCAAAAGATTCTTAAAATGCGCACAACTCATTGTTCCCTGCCCTTTTCACAGACAGAGCAATGGCCCTCCCATTTCTCCAAGCATTTTTCAGGAGCTGAGTTTAAGGTCAGAAGAAAGAAAAGCAGAGCCCCTTGTCTCATTTTTTCCTCCATTTCCAAATAACAGATACTGACTTTTTCTGTTTTTCTCTATTGGCAAGAATCTGTTTGCTCCATAATATTATAAGCTGGTTGCTTGGTGCACGGCAACATGGGCAATGCAGAGTTCAGCCAGGCAGGCCTCAACTTATGACAATTGGGATCAAAACTTCTGTTGCTAAGCGAGGCAGTCATTAAGTGAGTCGTACCCAATTTTACCACCTTTTTTGCTGCAGTCATTAAGTGAATCCAGTTTCCCCCATTGACTCTGCTTGTCATAAGCTGGCAGGGAAGGTTGCAAATGGTGATCACGTGACCCTGAGATGCTGCAACCATCGTAAAAACATGACAGTTGCCAAGTGCGAGGACCGGTCGTAAGTCATTTTTTTCAGCACTGTTGTAACTTTGAATCACTAAACAAATGGTTGTAAGTCGAGGACTACCTGTATTCTTTTTTTTATGAACTCCTCCCATTTGATTTTTTTCTCTCTCGTTGCCCCATTTAGCACTTTTCTCTTCTGCATTACTATCATCATGTTCCTTCCAGCCTTCTTTTCCCCTTATCACCCTCAATTTGGATCACAGTATCCGACTTGCTTGACTCCAACAGCCCAACTCACCTCACAGGGTTGTTGTTGAGGGGAAAATAGGAGGAAGGAATATTTGGTATGTTTGCTGCCTTGAGTTATTTATAAAAATAATAAAGGCAGGAAATTAAAATAAAATACAATATCGTCCAGCATTTCGCCAGGAGCCACAGAGAAAAAAGTAGGCAGGCTAACTCTGAGCAAGCAGCTTTGGGCCAAAAATAAATCCAATGCAAGTGGCATTAATCTTGGCTGCCAAATGAGCACGCAGAGGATAGAAATGAAGTTTTCGGGGAAGCTAAATGCAATTTACATTTTCTACTATTCAATGCAATTTTATTTTTACTTTTTTTCTTAAATGGAGATGGCCACAGGGAAGCCTCAGGAGGATTTTCTTGCTGACTCAGCCACGCTGAAAACTTTGACGTTAAACCACTCCGGGATGCAGAGCGCCCGCCCTCCCCTTTCCTCCTCTCACTCACCGTGACACCTCGTCCCAGGTCCTTTTCAACCTGTGAACCGCGTTGCACTGGAGGGCAGAGAGAATGGCTCGGAGGGAAGAGAAATTCTTGAGGATGCGACATTCCTGCAGAGGAGAACAGGATGGGTGTCAGCAGCCGCTAAGATCTCTCTGTCACCCGCACAGGGACATCCAAGCCTTTTTCGAGTCCTCGTATTTCGCTCAAGTGAACCTGCTGCAGGCCCTATCCCATTACGCACCCCCAATTTGCAGGCAGGCATTACAAACGGAATGGCAAGCAAGATCTTGAAAGTATCTTTTAACTTTGCATGACCAACAGCGATGAGCAAGAACCGAGGAACTGGAAAAGGACGGAGGTCGTAACGAAGGAGGTGTGTGAAACTGCAGACAGAGGGTGGTGGTGGTCTCTCTCAAACTGCCACCATTTGAAACTAAGGGCTGGTTTTAAGTAAGATTAATGCTAAGCCTTAAAGCCCAGTTTACAGAACGCAACAGCTGGCGCAGGGGCTCAGGGGTTGAACTTTAGGATCAGGAACCCTCGGCTTCAAGTCTTCAAAACTCACAAGGGCCGGTCACGCTCTCACAGCCCAACCAACCCTGTAGGGCTGTTGTTGTGGGAAAGGGCTTGGCATGCTTCCTTGAAGGGAAGATGGACTCTCCGCCCAGAGTCCCTTTTTCGGGAGAGATGGGCGGTGATAGAAATTTTAAAAATAAATAAATAAGCTATCTATCTTCACAAAGGAGTTTTAAAATATAACGGTGGCATAAAATACTGCATTCAAATAAACAAGGCATGTGTTCCTGCAATTGGCTAAGACAATAGCCTGGTTTCCAGAGCATGTTGAACCAGAGATGCAATCCTGGCCAGTCTTTCTTTGACTCGTATGCAAGAAAATAACAAAATGCTAAAGACTGCATTCGCTTTGACTTCACATTTTCTTAAACTGCACTAAGAGAGAGAGAGAGAGATTTAATGGGAAAGGGTAAGACAATCAGATGATTCACGTACCCGGGCTACTTCAATCCACCGCTCGATCACTTTGGCTCTCTGCTGTGGCTTCAGCGTCCTGTCCCCGAGACACGTGGCGATGGCGCAGTTGGTGACGCTGTTAAACTGGGAGACGGTGGCCCGGATACTGGGGGCCAAGTGCTCCTTCCCTTTCTTGTCCCGCTGGGACCAGATGCAACCGAGGCAGTGATAAGGCACCACTTTCTTAAAGAGTTCCTGCATTGGAAAGGGCCACGGATCAGCCCAGGGGAGACGGGCTCGAGACCGACGGAAGGTGAGGATCGCTAAGGGCAGTGGGCCTCGCCAGGAGGATGGGACTTACAGCATCCATCAGGGTGAACTGCTCAGCTGCCATCTCCGGAGAAAAGGAAAGGAAATCCAATTTGCCTTCACTCAGTCCATTTTCTTCCTCTAACTGAGTGCAACTGGGATGATCCACGGCTGGAAGGGATGAAGGCAAGGATTAAGTGGCTCCTGTTCACACAACCCCCTTAACTTGGTTTTGCAACAAACTCATGTCCTGGGTTCATGCGCAGGAGACAGCAAAGTGAACAGGCTGGGTTCGTCCAGCCCACAAAGCTGCAGGGAAACTACAGCTAGCATAACAATATCCTAACCTTTGCTAACCAAGTTTAGGATATTCTAACAATGCTGACCAAGTTTAGGATACTGTAACAATGCAGCCACTGGACAAGTGAGGGGTTGTATGAACACAGCCACAACAAGGTTTAGCAGAGGTCTGACCCCTGCCTTTTCCCTTGGGACCGGCAACTCGGACGTTAAGTGAAGTGGCTGCTAAGTGAAACCGCAACGGTGCTTACAATCTGACTTCAGCTTTCCTTTGCTTCACAGACCTGCGAAGGTCATCAATGCGAGGACAGGTTGCAAAGTTACTTTGTCATCCCCATCGTAAGAGCGAACAGTCACTAAACAAGGACTACGTTGGTTCTACTCTGTTAGATGTGTTCAAATGGAGGTCATCCATCCATCAGGATGTTTTAATTTGGATTCCTACTCTTCTGAAGTGGCTGGCCTCGTGGCCAAAATTACTTTTCGAACGCTGAGTTTCTATCCATCTCTCCCCTCCAGGTTTAAAGAGCTACCCATTGCAACAGGCTAGCTGTCAACCTCTCTTTCAGGGGAGGGGAAAAGAAACAGGGCATGATGGCTGCCCCCCCCCTTTTTCCAATGAAAGCTCCAAGCCAAGAACCGCAGTGCCAACCTGGGGCACCCAAGGGGCACAGCAGCCCTCCGCTCACCTTCCACTTCCACCTCAGCACGCTCCTGTTGCTGGAACTGGGTGAAGAGTATGCGTGCTCGCCGCTCCAGATCCGAGCCGGGGAGATTAAGCCGGACGTAAATGATCAGCTGCTTCAGGCAGGCGTAGTCGGGCGGCTTGCGGAAATCTTCGGAATATTGATCCAGCCAGGCCCCCAGGATGGAAGAGATGGTGCTGAGGACCAAGAGGGGAGACTAAGAAGGGAAAACGTGGGACACCTCTTTGCAGCAACGTTCAGAGTCAGAGCCCACGGGATGATCCTGAAAAGCTAATAGGTCCATTTACAGCTGTGGTTTCCTACTGGTTGGGGTCACACAATCTTCCCCTGGACAAAATGTCCTGCTGGCTAGAAACCTGAAAGAGGGACAGTGCAAACGGGCGCTTACTTTTTCAACTCCAGCCTCTCATCCACCGCGTGCCTGGGATGGTCCCCGTTGGCTTGCAGGGTGAACTTCCCATACCTCACAAGAAAAGGGAGAAAATTATGTGTGTGCAAAACTTTTTTTTTTCCTTTTTACAGTACAGTAGCTATTTGTTAGCCAAGCGAAGTTTCCTGATACTTTATACATTCAACCCAGGGAGATAAGCTTTGGTTGAAAGGTGGGGACCGACCCAGATCGTTCAAGGAGTTAACATCTGACATCAAGAGTAAGCAAACGTTTGGGGGCCCAGAACCCAAAGCAGGAACCACTCCCACAAGTTTGAGAATAAACTGTTTCAGGCTAACGAATCAGCTCCCTTTGCAGGATGTCAGTTCATTAAACAGAACAATTCCAACATGTTTCTGAAGTTTCTAAGTTTATATACATTTCATGGAAGGATGGATGGGCAGATGGGTAGATAGAGAGGAAGCTGGGTGGGTTGAGAGAGGGGAAGGAAGGAAGGAAGGAAGGATGGAAGGAAAAAGAAAGAGAGAAAGAAAAAGAGAGAAAAAGGAAGGAAAGAGAGAAAGGAAGGAAGAAAAAAGAAAGAAAAAAGAGAGGAAAGAGAGAAAGGAAGGAAGAAAAAAGAAAGAAAAAAGAGGAAAAAAGAAGGAAAAAGAGAAAAAGGAAGGAAGAAAAAAGAAAGAAAAAAGGGAAGGAGGGAGGAGAGAGAGAGAGAGAGGAAGAAAGAAAGAAAGAAAGAAAGAAAGAAAGAAAGAAAGAAAGAAAAGGGAGAGGAAGAAAAGGAGAGAGGGGGAAGGAGGGAAGGAAGGAAGGAGGAAGGAAGGAAAAAGAAAGAGAGAGAAAGAAAAAGAGAGAAAAAGGAAGGAGAGAGAGAAAGGAAGGAAGAAAAAAGAAAGAAAAAAGGAAAGGAGGGAGGAGAGAGAGAGAGAGAGGGGGAGAAAGAAAGAAAGAAAGAAAGAAAGAAAGAAAGAAAGAAAGAAAGAAAGAAAGAAAGAAAGAAAAGGGAGAGGAAGAAAAGGAGAGAGGGGGAAGGAGGGAAGGAAGGAAGGAGGAAGGAAAGGTGGCTTGGTGATGGATGGAGGCAAATTGCATTTCCCTTGTAGATGAAGCCACGAAGAACACCAACCACTTCAGGCAGGCCACGTGCGGCCCACAAGAGAGGGGACCCATCTCCTGTTATTGCTCCCCATCGCAATTGCTCAGACGTGAAAAAAACAGGTCCCGCCTCCCTCCCTCCCTCCCTCCCATGCGAAGGGAAAAGGATTACCGGTTGAGGAGGAGGTCCAGGACCTGCTTGGTCGTGGCGAACGCTCGGTAGGTGCACAGGAAGATGGTGACGTACGTGGAGTCATTGCCTTTGAATGCCGAGACCAGGTACTCCACCAGCTTCTCCAGGGTGCCGGCTTTGATCGTCCGCACCTTGCATGTCTCGTAGAGATTTAAGGCGGATTCGTTCTCAAACTGGAGAGAGACGATCATGAGGAGGGGAGTTCCGCAGGGTGTGAGATGCAACCCTCGACCGAGGACTCCATCGTACCCTCTAGCGCCTCTCCCGGCTCCAAAACCACTTAAAATCAAAGCTAATTCTGTCTCTCTCTCTTTGGAGAGAGATGCAAATAAAAACAAGACAAATTTACCCACCGGTGCCAATTCAACAACTAAGAAATGCTTCTCTGCCCCCTCCCAGAAGCGAGAGGTGGTGGAGGATGGACCTCCCAAAACCCTCAAGCAGGGGATGATGGGAGCTGTCTATCAACCACAGCTGGCATCCAGTTGAAGAATAAATATCTATTTTAATTAAAACTGATTTTTTCTCTCTTTCTTCAGAAAGGCAAACCACGTGCATTTTACTTCCAGCTGCAATGAAGTCAGCAGATATTATTGTTGTTGTTGTTATTATTATTATTATTCACAACCATGTGAAATCACAGCTACCAGTTCTTTAGCTGGTGTTGGCCTTCATTTGCATAGAGTTCTTCCCAAGAACCTAGGATGTCATAAATAATAATTTAAACAATTATTTAAACAAATACAAGTTTCTAGTCCCTATGGGGGCAAAAATAGCCCTGGGCTAGAGGGACCCTGCAGAAATCAAAAAGAGGGAGCTGTGGAGAGAACTTTCCTCCACTGCACATCAGTTTTCTAAAAAAGTGGCTATTTTTCCTTGAAGGTTCCAACAACCAGATGTTAAGCAGCCTGTGAATATTCATGCAGATGGGTGACTTGAAGGAGGAAGCAGAGACAATCATTTCCATACAGGTGACAGATGTTTTGGGGGGCTTAAGAGGATGACGCTGATGGAAGAACACCAAAATTTTCCACAATGGAGGAACAGATAGTGAAAACGACTGGGTGACTTTCGGCCAGTCCCTCTCTCTCAGCCCAACCCACCTCACAGGGTTGTTGTTGTGGGGAAAATAGGAAGAGGAAGGAGTATGAGGTGTGTTCCCCGCCTTGAGTTATTTATAAAAATAATAAAGGCAGGATAAAAAAAATTCTTTTAAAAAAATCAGAACTGGCAGAAATGGCAAAAACTGACCTGTTTGGTCAGGGAGAAACCGATAGATACTTTTTTTTTGAAAGACTGGAAATCTTTTATGGCCTTTTTGCTAAAAGAAGGAAGAAATGATGCTTTATGGATTTAATAACTGAAAAAGGATTAAACAAGGGGCTGAAGGCATCTCTGGAGCAGCTAAGAGGGAGGAGGGATGATGAGGTTGTAATCATCTTTTATATCATTTAAATAATCATTTATATCTTGACTTTCATTTCTTTCATTCTCTTTCTTTTCTTTAGGTTTGTCTTTTACTTACAATTTTTAAAAATAAAAATTATTTTAAAAAAGAAAGAGAGAGAGAATCAGGATGAAGCGGAAATAAACCCACGGCAAGATGATTCCTGCATTACTGAACATGTGAAGTGAAGGGACGGGGGTTTTTTTCCGCAAACACAGCCCGAATCCTTCCACCAGCCCAGAAAGGGCAGAATGCACACCTTGGTCTACTCTGCAGGGCTACTGTAGTGGACACGGAGCATGCCCAAATGCCACCCGAAGTGCACAAGGCACGAGGGCTGTGCCAGGACCGAAACAATGCTTTCGTTCCGACTCTCAAGCCAACTAGCCTCTCATTTATTTTCTCAGCTGTGCTTACAAAAAAGAAAAAAGAAATTCAACATGTTTTCTGCTGGTTCACAGACACCACAGTCCATTCTCTAACAAAGCAGTGGGTGAAGGCCCAACTCAGCTGCTCAGGTCTTATCGTTCTCCAGGGCAAAAGCTTCAGCACTGGACTGCCCGCTTTCCACCACCACCCTCTTGGTCTTCATGCCAGCTTTCGGCCAGGCTGCAGTCCAGCTTAGCAGCGATTAAATAAAAAGGCCCCAAGGCCCTAGTCCTCAAGGCTGGGCCACAGCGTAGGCGAGAGAGGGAAAATCCAAGGGGGCAACAATCCATCCTTGTTTGTTGAGGGCCCCTTTCCAGAATGAGTAAACCAGAATAAAATCAGGCACAGTAACAGTGTTGCAAGACCCCATGAGGCTTTTGGGGGGATGGAGCCCAGAGTCAGCTGCTGCTGGGTGCAGAAGTGAAAATGGAGACCTATCTGCTTCCCCCAATCTCTTGGAGATGGCCTCCTTGTTTAAAAACCGTGATTAACACTCATGCTAAGGGGACGCAAGGATTGGAATGGGCCGATTTCCCCGTTCGGAGTGGAAAGACACCAAAAGACTCGGGGCACAAAAGACCTCTGGAGTGTGAGTCGCACCCAGCCCAACATGCCCCTTTGGGCTCCTTCCAAGATGAGGTTTTCTCGAGTTTAGAAAGTTGCAGGAAAGGAGAAAATATCTCTTGGATCTTCCCCCTCCCAGGTCTCAAGTCCCAGCTCCAAGCAAGAAGCTTGAGAATCCAAGGAATCCAATTCCCTTTGGCATGCTTCGGCTTAATGGGATTTTCAGAAGCGGCCTCCCTCCTTTGGCTAAGAGACGGCGCTCGCCAATCAACTCAAGCGGGGTGGGGGAAATGCTGGGGTCAAGCAATCAAACGCACTTTCTGCCTTTCCCTCTGCATCATAAGAAAGCTGATTCCCAAACCGGCCTACTTCGCAGGGCTGTTGGAGTTGATGTAAACATCAGAGAGGCTTGGAATAATCTTGGGGCAGACAGGAGGCATACAGAGGGATTTTTCATTCTACACACATGCAGGGAATCAGGGCTCCCTGGTATACAAGTTTAATTTTGTAATTAGCCGAAGTGGTAATATTAGTAGAGGTAGTCCTTGTTTAGTGACTAAAATGGGGACTGGCAACTTGGTCATTAAGTGAAGTGGCTGCTAAGTGAAACCGTGACAGTGCTTATGATCTGACTTCAGCTTTCCTTTGCTTTACAGACCTATGAAGTTCGTCAGTTTGAGGATTGGTGGCAAAGTTACTTTATCATCACAGTTGTAACTGCAGATGGTCGTTAAACGAGGCAGTCGTGAAACGAGGACTACCTGTATTATTATTATTTGCTTAAAAGCTTCACTTCCACCCAATATGTACAATGACAGGCTTGTGGAAATCCACGGAATAATCACAGAACCGGGCATAACTACCTTTTGTGTCTATAGAAGTGTTCCATCCACCCCCCCTGTCTCTTTCCACAGCCCTGCAAGGTAGGCAGGCTGCTGTTCTCAAACGCCCAAATGATAGATAAGGAAGAGCGAGGATGGAAGAACGCTGAACTGGCCCACGCTTACCCCCAGCCATCGCTGGCCTTTGTTGGCTGTGTGATGAAGCTGAACTTTCCGAAGAGAAATGCTGTAGATTACGCCATTTTCAACCTCTTCTCCGATCTCCTGGGTGGAACTCTGGAATAAGAATCAGAGAAAAGTTTCAAACCATTTGGACAGTTTTGACTAACATGGTGCACCCCAAACCGCAAAAATATTCCAACCCGAACCTGGAGTGAAAGCAATAAAAACTCAGAGGAGAGTCTTTTCCTCTGGTGGTTTCTGAAATTGTGCAAATGTGGTTTTTCCCCCCCCCTCTTCCAAGCATCTACCACATCTCTCCCTTCTTCCTCAATAGGGGCACTCTGCTTATCAAGCCATCGAAACTCAGCTCTGGGTTTAATTGGCCCTTTAGAAACTCACACGTGGAGGACCTGCCATCAGTGACATTGCTGGGGGGCGGGCAGCCTGCACACCCTACTGTTGCTGTGGGGGAGGATGATGGGAACTGTAGTCCCAAGTAAGTGGAGAAGCCCATCTGATCCTAAAATACTTTCTAGACAGGGTTAGCTGCTTATCCGGTGCTGTAATCCAGCATCTTCCGGAGCTGGTGCCATCCAGATGGGATGGGACCGCCGTTCCCATCGTCCTCAAATAGGTTGAGGTTACGTTAAATCAAACTTAGGTTACATTAAATTGGATTTAGGTTAAATTCAACCTCGGAGGGTTGTTGTACGCCACTGTTTACAGCCCAGCGGAGAAAGGTGGGGCTGCCAGAGGCAGGGAAGCTGAACGGGTGTGGCCGAGCTTGGATGGATGCCTCTGAGCGTGACTCGCCTGTGCCATGTCACGCCAAAAAGGGAGGCAAGTAACAGAAAAAGAGCCAGCAGCGTGGCAACAAAGGAGAAAGAACTGAGAACGAACCAGCTGCAAGCATCACGGGATGTTTTTTACTCACTTGTTGATCTAACCCAGGTCAGACCCCCGCCTTCGGAGGTCTGACAGCCTTCGTTTGAAGAGGGGAGGGGAAGATAATCTCAAACGTGCCCTCAAATCACAGACTTAGACAAACTTCTGGACCCCAAGTTCCCCAAAATTTGTCTCTTTATCCTAGGTTACCAGGATAAAGCAATGTTGAGACACTTTCTCTCTTCCAATATGGAAGGGGGGGGGGGGTGACCAACAGAGAAAAAAACCAGTATTTTGCTTTACTGCCCAGAAACCTTCCAAGAGCTTTTCACGTGCCTGAACTAAATCCGCCTGTGCTTTTCACGGGAACGCAATCCTTCCGCATTCCTTACATCAAAACCAAAAGCCAACATCTCAAATTCTTTGCCCTCCCGCTGCCCACGTTCACAGGACCAGCTTCTGGATTACGGTAGTGTCCTACGTTGGAACGCTTGAAAATACTGCGTAAAAGTACCGTTTAAACCTACCAAAGGGCTGGTTTGACATACTAAGTCCTGCCTGAAAGCTGCTGAAATTCCTTTCCGATGATTAAAAGTCTGAGGCCGTGCAGCAGAACAAATCCTGTTTTCTAAACCTGCGTTGAACTAAACCTTCATTCAGAGATCGCATTCCAACGCATGCCACCTCGAGCGCAGGAAAAGATAACCCTAAGTTATAACATGTGCACGATTCTGTACTGTCCTTCCTTCTAGCCTTGCCTCGTCCCCATGGCTATGAAAGAAAGTGGGAAAATTTTTAAATTGAGTTGAGCAATGCCCTGGAAAGCCTCAGATGACCAAACTGGCCCAGAAGCTTTTCCCCTTCCACTGTGCAAGTGATCGCAAATGAAGGATGTTTATTTTTGGGATGTACCCCACAGCAACGGATTAAAGAAATGCAATACAGGCACGCTCTTACGGGCCCGCACTATGATTTCTGAAATTGTCGTGGGCATGTCTGGGTATGTGGAAGGGTTTTAAGTTTGGTGCTCAGCTAAAGGGCAACATGTTCCTAACTTTGGGCTCATAAACTGAGCAGGGTCAACCTGATTATTACTTGGATGGGAGACCACTAGGAGATCTCGTGGTTTGTTACTTGGAGGGGAGACCACTAGGAGATCTTGTGATTTATTTATTTTTTAAGAAAATCTGGAATAAGGCCAGGGCAAACCCCTTCTCTATTGTTGCCAAGAAAATGTCAAAGTCACTTAGATTAAGTTGCCAGGGCTTGACCTCAGCTTGAAGGAGGAGGTTTCCTTCAAGTCTGGTATACTTCTGATCTGCCATATTCCAGTGTCTCTGTTTGACTGCAAAGGGCATAGTCCCACTGGAGCGGGAAAGTGGGAGACACTTGCTTCATCTTGCCCGCGATCTTGCTAGCTCTCTACCACTCATCTTACAGCTGATCAGTGGAAGAACAGAGGAGAAAACAGGCTGTGTCTTCCGCATCAATTAATTGACATAGGACTAAATAACTTTATGAGCTGTTTTGACCCTTATTCCGCATCAGTGTTTCTCAACCTTAGCTACTTGAAGATGTGTGGACTTCAACTCCCAGAATTCCCCAGCCAGCATGCCCTACATGGTAAAAGGGGCACTTTAGAAGCCTTATTCGATTCCTTTGTGGGCAAAAGCCTCAGATGCAACTTCAGAAGCTTTTTTCTAGGTGCCCCTTCCCACAAACAGGCTGGCGGTCTGAAATCCGCTGCAGCCAAAAAGCCCAACATGATCAAGCCTCGATCAAGTGGAACTTTTAAGGATCCACATGCAGATCGTGGCTCAGGCACCCCCAGGACCAGCCCAAGAATTACACCACTGACGGTATGCTCCTCTCTCTCTGGCTTTTCAGCTGTTTCCATCCATGGGGTTTCCCCGCATCAATACCCCCAATTCTTCAGACTGTTCCTGGAAACTGCTAGCCAAACACACCAACTTCTGCAGAAGTGTGGATTTTTTTCAGTGGAAGCAACATGCAAGCTCTGGGGGGAAAAGAACGGCAGAGTTGGCACGCCCGGCCGTGCCCAGGAAGTAGACAATTTTGCTCTCGATGATGCGAGGACACCACAGCAACATGGCCTTATGGAGAAACTATAAATCAAGAATGGAAGCCTGACGAGGCACTTTCGGCAGCTCACGAGGCTGCGGGCCAGGAAGGAGGAATGCCTCGGTTTGCTGAATGCGCTCCCTCCACTTCCTTCCCCTTTTTCCAAACAGCCCATTCAGTTTTACGGCTAGGCTAAGGGTATTTCGCTGACACCCCGGGGGTGGAGGGATCTGGGGAAGCTGCGAGGGATTCACGGCGGCACGTGATGGCGATCTCGTGTTTATTGCAGCTCTGGGGACAGGGGAGGACCATCTGTTCTTGGCACCAACTCAGTGCCTCCTTTACCCTTTTCTGCTGAGTTATGGTCTTGGCTACATTTCCCCGAAATGAAAGAACAAAAATGCAGCAGAAACTGAAGCCCAGCCTGGCACCTGTAACGTCACTGGGGAGTTGGGAGGAAACGAGAGAGGGAAGATAGAATTGGATCGCGTTCAACCATCTTGTCGGGATCTGGGTTCGAAATCTATTTGCCCTCCTTTTTCCCAGCAGAGACGTGGTTCTAGGGAATATGACTCTCTCCAGGACAAGCCTGTTCCCATCAATGACAGCAACAATAATAGTAATATAACCCCATAATCTTTGCTCTTTCTGAGAATCATATCAGCTCTTTCCAGCATTCTTCTAGAACAGCTTTTCTTAAAATGTGGTCTTAGGACCCCCGGGGGTCCCCCAAGACCCTCTCAGGGGGTCCACAATATCAAACTTCTTTGCCAGCCTATGCTGAAAAACAACACAATACAGGTAGTCCTCACTTAACGACCACAATTGGGACTGTATTTTGGTTGCTAAGCAAGGTGGTCATTAAGTGAATCCAACCCAATTTCAAGACTTTTTCTGTGGTGCCTGTTAAGCGAAACACCATGGCGTTAAGCAAACCATGTCGTTGTTAAGCAAATCACAGGCTTCCCCATTGATTTTGCTTGTCAGAAGCTGGCCGGGAAGGCTGAAAACGGTGATCACGTGACCACATGACACTCCAACGGCCATAAATGCAAACCGGTTACCAAGCACCCAAATCATGATCACATGCCTGCAGGGACACTGTGACGGTCATAAGTGTGAGGACCAGTCATAAGTCAGTTTTTACAGTTAACTCACGTAAAGGTAGATTCTATTTACATCCTTGAAACTCAGCACAGCGAATGGTCCCAAGATTCCACCTGGGGTTTGACAAACATAGCCTGCAGGAGAGTCCCCCAACCGTGGCAACTTCCAGACATGCAGACTTCAACACCCAGAATTCTCAAGAACACCCATGTTGGCCAGGGAATTCTGGGAGTGGAAATCCACACTTCTGGCATGGGCTCAATCTCCCAGTTTGCGACACTGGGCTTCTTTTGAAACAGGAAAATATTGTGTGTGGGTGGTTTTGTTGTTTTGTTTTAGCAGCTGCTAACGTGTTTGGTTCACGTTAAAGAGGACCAAAAGGTTCCGATTAACCACATTTCATCAAGCTTAGCGGAAACAACTAAACATTGGTCACAGCTGACATCCAGTTTATTCATTTTCATAGGATTTAAAAAGTTTTTTTCAGGCGTTCTGGAACCCCTTTACGGACTTTTTGCTGACAACTGGACTGAAACATTCATGATTTATGGATTTGCAAATTGATAAGGGATGGGCTACGGGGAGATATATGCATGCAACCTTATAAAGGGGGGAAGAAACATTAAGTTTGCCTGTTGTGATGAAGATTGGAAGTCGCTTCTTTAACTATTTCTCTTTTCTCTTTAATCTTTCTCCCTTTCCTTGCACTTTCTCTTCTTTTTCTTTTCATTTTCTCTCTCTCTCTCTCTCCTGAATTTGGTTTGTATTATCTTTTATTACTTTTAAAGCTTTCAATAAAAATTATTTAAAAAAACAACAACCCTGCCAGGTAGAATAGGCAGAAGACTTGGAACATGCCTGAAGTCACCCAGTAAACTCCAGGGCTGGGTAAGAGACCTGAGCTTCATGCATTATGCGGCAAAACCCAGTCCATAATTTCTCTGCACAGGGATCAGCCTCTCACAATTAGAACATCAATGGGGGGGGGGGGGGAGTTGGCTGCAGACCTGAGCATCCATGCATCCTGCCAAAACCTAGATTAGGCGGATATAATATTGGTGAGGTGGTTTTAAGTAACTTCTGGACAGAATCGCCGGGTACCTAAATCCATTAGCGTATCGTTGTGGGTCTTAGTCATCAAAAACAAATCACAAAATATTATTGCCCTCCAGGCAGGAAAAGGCACTTAAGAAAAATTATTTTTATACACCGACGCATTCTGGAGAGACATTTTGCTGCAGGATGATTCCCAGCTTCTGTCCCAAAGGATAAATTTAATTGGGGAGGAGGGAAATCCGCTGGGGCAGTTACCGGCCCCTTTTGAGAGCATTCCCAGCTCCTTGCAATGTCTCTGCTGAAAGAGCTCAGCGGGTCAAAGCTTGCTTGCATGCAGAAAGCTAGCCCTACAGGGAAAGGGCAATGCGAGCAGCAGCAGCTTTCCACCGCAAGAAACTCTTATGCACTTTATTCTCCATTTTGTTGCAAAACATCGCAATTCTCCTTCAGTTTACAAACTCAGAACCTGTAATGAGATCACATGCCCCCCCCAATGGAAACAAAACACGTCCCACTATTTGAGAAGAGAAAAGGAGTGGGGGGAATTTGCCTATAGAGAAGTCTTAAATGAGTCACAACTTCCTTATTTACCTCCTTCCGTTCCTGTTATATAATTGTATTCTTTGCTCGGTGTTACTCCGGCTACAGTATTTTTAGGACACATCGCAACCCTCCCCGCACAAAGCTACCTACAGTTGTTGCAACAGCAACGGAAACAGAGGAAGGTGCTTATTTTTAAGCTTCCACGGTTGTTAATTTTCACAGTCAAGCCTGCAATTTCAAATATACGATGTTCAGCCTTGAGGGCTAGAAGCTTGTTTTTTTGAAACACCCAACATCGGGCGGCCAAGGTCAGGTCATATCCGTGTCTTCTTACGGCATGAAAGAGAATTCTTATGAAGGCCTCAAGGTCAGAAACTATCAAGCTGGTGGCTAGGGATGATGGGCACTGTAGTCACACACACCTAAAGATTCCCCAATTGAGGACCCAATGCAAGAAAGGCCTTTAAAAACAATTAATGCTTACATTACAAATTATTATTATTATTACGGTTGGTTGCACCATCAGCCAGATGTTTAGACTGGATTTCACATGTTTGTCCACTTATCAAGTCCTTCCCAAGGACCTGGGATAGGCAGATGTTGTTGTTCAATAATATTAAAGGTATTGTCACAGGATGTAAGCTGTTCCTATTATTATCGTTGTCGTTTTTTTTTTTTTATTATTATTATTATTATTATTATTATTATTATTATTATTATTATATGGCCTTTAAGAAAATTTTGGGTCTTTGCATTTGCTTCTGGGAAAGAGTGAAGGATGGAACATACTTTCCTGAACAAAATGAAGTAAAATGAAATAAATATGTATTTCCAGCTGTTAAATGCAAATGAGCAATGCACATATTCTTCGGTTAAAAAAAAAGTTAGCAGCCCTGTAGTGTAAACTCAGTTTGGGCAAAATAACACACCATTTAGCCTGTGTTTATACTCACCCCTCCAGCCTAACTTGGTTTCTACTTCCAAAGAAATGAAAACCTTCAGCGAACATCTGCAGCTCAGCTACATCAGCTAAAAAGTCCGTGAGTCAACAAAGAACATGGGAAAAACCGACAAAAGCCCCCTCTGTATCCAATTCACAGAATCTAGTTTTGTTTTCTCTGGATAAAAGCTTTTGAAAAACAGTAACAACACAGAGCTATCTGCTCTTCTCTAAAACAGGAACAATTCTGCAGCCAGTACAGTTAAAAAAGGGGGGGGGAAAGGGGGGGGGTGAGGGGAGGAACACACACATACGCACGCGCACACACACGCACGCACACACAGACTCCCCTCTGCACTATTTTTCATGCATACTTTAATTCAATTCAGCAAGGCAGGAAGTTCAGTTTCGTTTTCCAGGTTAAAAAAAAAAGTCACCTAGGGGAGTTTTTTAAAAATGCACGGGATAGATCCCTTATCAACAAATTCAGCCATGTACTTGAGGGGCGACCCAGAAGCACGTATGATATGCAATCCCTTCTCTGCCTGTTGCACCGCCTGAGCGTGAAGAACGAGGATTCGATTCCCAAGCGGGGCTCCAGAGAACAGAGGCGGCTGTAAACTATTGGCTGCAACCAGTGGAACACACGGATGAAACACACAGCCTTGATCCATCGGGAATTATGCTAAATTTGGGGGAAGAAGGAAATTATGTCATGTAATCTGGGGAGGTAGAAATGGAGTTAACTCTGGAACTGCTCCGAAGAAGACTGGAGCACGTTTTTAACTATTTCTTTTTTCTTTCTTTGTTCACTTTCTCTTCTACTTTTCCCTTGTTTGCTCTCGTATTCTTTTCTTTTTACTATTTTTTTACTCTTTTGGACCTTTTGAGTTGGTGAAAAAAATCTTTGATAAAAATTATATAGGAAGTATGTTAAGTTTTTCGGCAGGAGGACTGGCCCACCATCCCGGTCTTGGGCTGGCAGATCAAAATACATTTTCTGGAGTCCTAGATGAGGAGGATGAAAAAGAAATGGTACATAAAGCAGAGATCAGGTGTCCCAACTTGGAGCGCCAGGACGGGGGAAAACAATATTCCTGACTTTACTCACAAATGCCAGACCACACAGGCCTGTGTCCTCATACAGTTAGTTCTTGCTTAACAACCATTCATTTAGTGATGGTTTGGACTTACGACGGTGCTGAAAAAACCATCTTATGACCAGTCTTCATGTTTATAACTGTCGCAGCATCCCCACGGCCACCTGATTATGGTTTGGGCGCTCGGCAACCAGTTTGCATTTATGACGGTCACAGCATCCTGTGGTCATGTGATCGCCATTTTCGACCTTCTTGACTGGCTTCTGGCAAGAAAAATCAATGGAGAACCACATGATTCACTTAACAACTGCATGGTTCGCTAATGCCCATGGTGATTCGCTTAACAACCACTGCAAAAAAGGTCATACAATCGGGTTGATTCATTTAATGACTGCTTTGCTTAGCAACCAAAATTCCAGTCCCAATTGTGAGGACTACCTGTATGGCACCTCTTCCATAAAACATGTTTTAAACACAGGGGTAATAGGAAATTCTTCTCCCCTGACTCACTTTTCCTTCCAAAGCAAAGATCCAAAGAAATGGCATCTTAAAGAGGCCTCTTAGTTGCCAAAGGGAGGGTGGCTAGGGGAAAAAATCCAACAGGTTTGTACTGCCAAGCCCCTGCTCCATTCAAGCCCCCTTACGCAGCGATCTGTCACTGTTTTTGGCTGATGGTTCAACGTTTTGTCAAACCAGGCCTCTCTCTTGCAAATGTCCTCGCTGCTGGTTTTGGAGCAAAAGGTCCATTGGGGGCCATCGTGCAAAGACTGCAGAATATCCAGGATATCTTAAAAGGACTTTACCTTTAGATTGGCCAGGAAAACAGATGAACAGCTCATTAAACCAACCAACCCAGAGTTCTCACTCAAGGCACAAATGGCCCGCCTCACTGTGGACACATTATGCGATGATCTAACTTTCTGGAGAAGGCTCTGGTGCTGGGAAAGGTGGAAGGAAAGAGAGGAAGAGGATGATGCAGCAGCAAGATGGAGGGACTCAGTTACATGGTGATGGGTGGACCACTGGAAGAGCTGAAGGACCAGGCTGAGGACAGACCCTCCTGGAGAAGGTCTAGCTACGTGGTTGCTAAGAGCTGACTCTGACTTGATGGCACACAATCAGTCCGTCCGTCCATCCATCCATCCATCCATCCATCCATCCATCAATTTCTATCTAGGAAAGTCATATAATCCCCAGAGAAGCCTATAATGCTGGGAAAGGCGGAAGGAAAGAGCAGAAGAGGATGACCAGCAGCAAGATGGAGGGACTCAGTTACATGGTGATGGGTGGACCACTGGAAGAGCTGAAGGACCAGGCTGAGGATCGATCATCCTGGAGAAAAATCTATCTAAGTAACCACTAAGAGCCAACACTGACTTGATGGCCTCCAATCAATCAATCAATCAATCAATCAAATACCCCTTAGATGTGTTGGACCACACCTCCCCTCTTTCACAGCCAGAGCGCCCAACAGCCTTTGGATTAAGGATTATGCTATTCCGCCAACTGGGAAATACCTCTATTTTCTCTGAAAACACCACGGGCCCCTGTAAACAACACAGCCTTGTTTCTTTTTCTCAGAAATGACAGAAAAAGCATGAGAGAACAAAGCTTTTGTTCTTTTCTGATAATACTGGACTTGCTACTCTCTTTTTAAATAGGAATTTGATCAAGCTTCGCTTTTTAGAGGACAGGGAAAGGATAGGAAAGAGAAGCAATGTGTAAATAAATCCACAGAAATAACATCGCCAGCAAACAGAAAGCAAGTGGTTTTAAAAAGATGCCCCCTTCTGCAGCTTCTGCAGCGGCTTGGCTCAACCTGCTAACTTCAATTACTGAATGAAATCATTCTGGGGTTCAGGGAATAAATGGAACTGCAGTCTGACCAAAGAAATGGAGGTCACCCACAACGCTGGGCCATAAAAACCACAGTCAGGATTAAAACAAACCAAGCTGTTAGCAACTGGTGCAAAGGCACTGCAAGTTATCAACTGACCTGATCAAGTCTTGCTGCAGGAGCCAATTCCTCGGCTGGGCAGAGGGTTGGCCTGGATGATCTCTAAGATCCCTTCCATTCTCTGAATCTGGCCAATGGCAGCTCCTTCCAGATATCCTGGGACAGCAGGCAGGGTGTCTGGAAGGAGGGCACCAGATTCCAGAAATCAACCTCATGCCCTCAGATCTCTAGCCACCATTTATTTGCAGTGTGTGGGAACGACAAATTCTCTCCCATTTATTATATTTGTATGCCGCCCTTCTCTCTCCCATCACAGTTGCACCAAAGGGAAGATCTTTTGGCTCAAATCAGGCACAAAAAATGGTAATGGCTTTATTTAATTTGCTTCATTTCTATCGTGGCTTCGCGTGGTGTGCGAAAACTCAACCCACTTTGGCTAGTTTAGCATCCGATGGATTTTGCGACTGCAGGAAATGCGTGACCGCAATAACAACGTTAAGTGTATTGTTCAACCCAGCCAGACTAGCTTTTTATTTCATTTATGCAACAACTATGGACTGGACCCTTGATGAACCACAGTTTGTGGAACCTGCTAGTTGTAACAACTGCAGACTAGGAACAAGATGACATATTGCTTGGGGAACCTAGTAATTGTGAAAACTAAGGACTGGAACCTTGATGAAGCAGTTTGTAGAACCTTTGTTGTTGTTTATTCGTTCAGTCATTTCCGACTCTTCGTGACTTCATGGACCAGCCCACGCCAGAGCTTCCTGGCAGTCATCGCCACCCCCAGCTCCCCCAGGGACGAGTCTGTCACCTCTAGAATGTCATCCATCCACCTTGCCCTTGGTCGGCCCCTCTTCCTTTTGCCTTCCACTCTCCCTAGCATCAGCATCTTCTCCAGGGTGTCCTGTCTTCTCATTATGTGGCCAAATACTTCAGTTTTGCCTTTAATATCGTTCCCTCAAGTGAGCAGTCTGGCTTTATTTCCTGGAGGATGGACTGGTTGGATCTTCTGGCAGTCCAAGGCACTCTCAGAATTTTCCTCCAGCACCACAGTTCAAAAGCATCCATCTTCCTTCTCTCAGCCTTCCTTATGGTCCAGCTCTCGCAGCCAAATGTTACTACAGGGAACACCATTGCTTTAACTGTGCGGGCCTTTGTTGTCAGTGTGATGTCTCTGCTCTTAACTATTTTATCGAGATTGGTCATTGCTCTTCTCCCAAGGATTAAGCGTCTTCTGATTTCCTGACTGCAGTCAGCACCTGCAGTAATCTTCGCACCTAGAAATACAAAGTCTTTCACTGCTTCTACATTTTCTCCCTCTATTTGCCAGTTATCAATCAAGCTGGTTGCCATAATCTTAGTTTTTTTGAGGTTTAGCTGCAAACCAGCTTTTGCACTTTCTTCTTTCACCTTCATCATAAGGCTCCTCAGTTCCTCTTCGCTTTCAGCCATCAAAGTGGTATCATCTGCATATCTGAGATTGTTAATGTTTCTTCCAGCGATTTTAACTCCAGCCTTGGATTCCTCAAGCCCAGCATGTCGCATGATGTGTTCTGCGTACAAGTTGAATAGGTAGGGTGAGAGTATACGGCCCTGCCGTACTCCTTTCCCAATCTTAAACCAGTCCATTGTTCCGTGGTCTGTTCTTACTGTTGCTACTTGGTCGTTATACAGATTCTTCAGGAGGCAGACAAGATGACTTGGTATCCCCATATCACTAAGAACTTGCCACAATTTGTTATGGTCCACACAGTCAAAGGCTTTAGAATAGTCAATAAAACAGAAATAGATGTTTTTCTGAAACTCCCCGGCTTTTTCCATTATCCAGCGGATATTGGCAATTTGGTCTCTAGTTCCTCTGCCTTTTCTAAACCCAGCTTGTACATCTGGCAATTCTCGCTCCATGAACTGCTGAAGTCTACCTTGCAGGATCTTGAGCATTACCTTACTGGCATGTGAAATGAGTGCCACTGTTTGATAGTTTGAACATTCTTTCGTGTTTCCCTTTTTTGGTATGGGGATACAAGTTGATTTTTTCCAGTCTGATGGCCATTCCTGTGTTTTCCAAATTTGCTGGCATATGACATGCATTACCTTGACAGCATCATCTTGCAAGATTTTGAACAGTTCAGCTGGGATGCCGACGTCTCCTGCTGCCTTGTTATTAGCAATGCTTCTTAAGGCCCATTCAACCTCACTCTTCAGGATGTCTGGCTCTAGCTCACTGACCACACCGTCAAAGCTATCCCCGATATTGTTATCCTTCCTATACAGGTCTTCCGTATATTCTTGCCACCTTTTCTTGATCTCTTCTTCTTCTGTTAGGTCCTTGCCATCTTTGTTTTTGACCATACCCATTTTGGCCTGGAATTTACCTCCGATGTTTCTAATTTTCTGGAAGAGGTCCCTTGTCCTTCCTATTCTATTGTCTTCTTCACACTCTGCTTCGGAATGTTTCCAACAAGCCACCTGTAGAACCTAGTAATTGCAATAACTAAGGACTAGAAATCTGATGACATTTTGCTTGTGGAACCTAGTAACTGCAAAAACTAAGGGCTAGAACTTTGATGAACCATAGTTTGTGGAACCTAGTAATTGTGAAAACTAAGGACTAGAAACTTAACAATTTGCTCAAATGCATAGTTGGATGAGGGATGCCCAAATATTTGCATGTAAACACAGCCCAGGAGCTTGGTTCCTGTACCCCCTAAGGCAGTGTTTCTCAACCTTGGGAACTTTTAAGATGTGTGGACTCTCCATGCTGGCTGGAGAATTCTGGGAGTTGAAGTCCACACATCTTAAAGTTCCCCAGGTTGAGAAACACTGCCCTAAGGACTAGAACCTTTAAATATAGACTTGCGAAGCTGGCAAGGGAATTAACAGCTGAAACGCACATTCTTCAACTATCCCGCCTACGCCTTCTAGCACACAAATGCAAAGCGAGGCAGCACCCACACACCGGTTTTCAGGCCAGATCCCGTGGGGTGGGAATGTAAATCCACGCATGAGCCTCTGCTATCCTCAGCCTGAGAGAGAGAGAAATCTCAATGGCTTCCCACTGAAACAGGGATTAAACACATGCAACTTGTTGTGATGACATTCCCAGCCCTGCAAACAAACACTGACATAAGATTATCCATAAGATTGTAACATTGCTGAACTACAAATCCCAGTATCCCCAGAACAGCGGCAAAGGATGCTGGAACCTGGAACCCTTCCAGATCCATAGAACTAGGGGTCCCATGTCCTGCACAGAATTGCTAGTCGATTCCAATCCGTAGCAGACTAAGTCCCAATCCGGCCAGGTTTTACCCATCTTTCAAAAACACTGTTTTTATTGGCCTTCGTTGTCCATTTGTCTCCCTCTTATACCAGCCATGTAGTTTTTTTAGTTTTTACAATATTGTTTTTACAACGGCTGCAAAAAAGGGGGGGGAAAATCACACTCCGCTTTGGAATGTTTCCAACAAGCCACTTGCAAATACAGTGCTTTAAATCCTCAATTAAAGATAATAAAACGACCAATCAATAAACAATCAAGGGAGGGCTAATTTAACTGGAAAAGGGCTGAAAGCTAAAAAGGGGCACAATTGCTTCCTTTGAAACAGGCAACAAAGGTGCTTTAAACAAAAGCATTTACACAGGCCTGGATAACACAAAGCTTCTCTTTTCACCAATTACTGCTGCAGATGTTAAGCAGAAGTCCTAACTATGAATACAGGAGATGAAAACTGAAATAAGCGATACCACGTTGGCACCCCCCGCTCAAAAAAGCCGTCGGAAGGCATCACCCTTGCTTCAAGCTTGGCACCCGAGCCAGCCAGGTCTCTGGCACCAAGCGCATCCATCCTTTTCTGGATGAATCCATCCGAAGCAGAAAACTATTCTGGCTTGCAAAGATTGATGGCAAAGATTGCACGCTGGAAAACCACCAGGTCAGTGAACGCCAGTAACCCCCATTTGCCGCCACTGTTTCTGCTCAGTTCCCCAACAGCAGAAGCCGCTGAGTCCGCCGAGGGCGCAGCCAATCAGAAGCGGGGGAAAACAAGGCAATTGCTGGATTGTCTTCCCCCGACTCTCATTCCTGCCCCTCCTCCCCATTTCTGTAGCACCCTGGCCCAGCGAGCAGCTGAAGCAGGAAAACCCAAGGAGCGTTTCCACCAAGCGGGGCGGGAAGACACGGCAGCTGGCATCAGCCTAGAAGAGAAGCATTCTTGTTTCCTGGCAATGCCAGCCAGCCACCCACGCAGGCCGCCGCTGACACAAGAGCCTTGCATTTCTCGGAGGGGCCACCCCGTCAGCACTGGCCAGCAGCTGCCTGGTACTCCCCTTGGAGACATTTGGGCTTGAAACATTTGCCACAAAAGCCGGGAAGTTTCTGAACCGGCACCCCAGAGCCATGCACATCTGGCTTCCGTTGCGATGGGTGTTTGCTTCTTCTAAAACAATGCAGGTAGTCCTTGCTTAACGACCACAATTGGGACTGGAGTTTCGATTGCTATGCAAAGCGGTCATTAAAGGAATCTGGCCCGATTTTACTACTTTTGCGGTGGTTGTTAAGTGAATCGTGCAGGCATTAAGCAAACCACATGGTCATTAAGTGAATCACAGTGTTCCCCCATTGATATTGCTTGCCAGAAGCTGGCCAGGAAGGTCAAAAATGGCAATCATGTGACGCTGCAACAGTCATAAATGTGAACCGGTCGCCGAGCGCCCAAATCGTGAGCATGTGACTGCATGGATGCTGCGACGGTCGTAAGTGTGAGGACTGGTCATAAGTTGGTTTTTTTCAGCACTGCTGTAAGTCCAAATCGTCAGTAAATGAATGGCTGTTAAGCAAGGACTACCTGTAGTGTGTCTTGCTCATGGGAGGGGAGGAAAAAAAAATCTAGAGCAGGGTAGTTCCATGGAGCAAAGTTCTATTGTGTTTTTACTCGTCTGCATTTGATTTGAGGAAAGAGAATGGGTGCTAGAACTTGCTTTCCAAAGAGAAAATAATGAGGGGGCCATTCTCAAGCCTTCTAGCGACTGGGTGGCTAAATTATGCCTGTTTCCCTGGGATTATTCTCTTTCTCTGCAGTCTCCCTGGCTTCCCGTCCTTTCTTGCAATCCCAAAAGGAGAAAAATCCTCCCGCTGGATCTCGTGAGACTGAAAGATACGGACAGCCAGGGGGGCTGCGGAGAAATGGAAAGACACATCACAGGGAACAATAATCTGCCTCATCACCAATTCCAGCCTAAAGGAATCGCAAGAACGCTGTCCCTCCATCACTCCTGAGTCTTTGCGTCCCGATGGGCCTAAAGAGAAATTCAAAAGGAATTCTCAAGCGCCCTGAAGATAAAGCAGAAAAACAGAAGCCTCCAGGGGTGAGCAGTAAAAGTTTATCGGGAGACACGGCATTGTAATTTAAGATGGAAACGCCAGCCGGTTGTTAAGGGAACAAGTAGCTGGTTCCACCCAGCAACCTGCTGACTGCTTCTTCAACAAAAGCATTACTTATTTACTCAGCCTCTGGCCAGCTTTCTGCTATATCCTTCTTCACGTGCCAACCTGATGCCCAATCTTCCTGTGGGCACAGTCAGGCTGGAATTATGGCTTCTATCACCCACCCCAGCACTGAACCTTTAAAACTCAGTTTGCCTTTAAAACAAGTTCCCAGTCCTCTTGATTCCCATGGCAGAAGAACCTGGGGTTTGGATTTATCATTTCATTTCTCTTAGCCCAGTTTATAAGCCACTCAAGAGCAGGGCACAATTCCTGACTCGGTCAACTCAAATTAAAACCAGATTTCTTCTTTTTTCCCCTAAGGCAGCTTCAAAACTTTGTAAACTTGGATTGTGCCCACGTTTGCCCCCAGATTGGGGGGAAGCAAGGCTGAAAGGGTTTTTCTTCCTTGTTATGCCAACATTTAAAGGCTTTAAATGAAAACAAACCAGAAGCGCTAAGTATTTCCAACTTTGTTCAGCTGGGGCCAATTAAAATGGGGCCAATGCACCCGCTCTAAAAATAACAACTTTAAAAAAAGGATTCGGGATTATGTTGACTGAACAGCTTTCTTTCCAGGCCTCAATCTTTTTTGCAAGTCAAAGCGCAGATGAAACACACACACACACACGGCATCGATATCCGGTTCACGACACACAGCCTGGCAGCGGAAAAACCAAGTGATGTTTTTCCTGCCTTCCCAGGCACAGGCAAATGGACGGTGGAAATTGAAACCAAGATCCCAGCTGGATCTGCAAATAACGCCCCCGGAAAACCCCCTGGGCCCCATGAAAGATGCTTGCTGGCAAGTACAGGTAGTCCTCGCTTAACAAGGCACCTTCAAGTAGTACATTTGTGGGACCCCTTCCCCCTCCAGGAATAAAACCAATGATTTTTTTTTAATTGGGATCACAGCTGGAGAAAAAGAAATATTCCCCACGTCTTTGATCGTTCCGTTCTGATCTGTGTATCGCAGAGCTTTCTCCAGCTCTGTGGGCATCCAGCTGCCCACCAAAGGCTCGTGCAAAACAAGACGACGAATCAAATCTGATTTTTTTTAAAAAATGTGAACCCCGAGAGTCCAAACACTGGAACTTGTTGCAGTAAACGATCAAGGTTCAGTTCGCACAAACATTTTGGGCCGAATCGGTCCAGGGAAGCTTGCTTGAAGACACAGGTCTGAAAGAGAGGGTGTGTTGTCACCAACTCAAGACACTTTTAAGATCTGCTGTCCGGTTATGACGTTAATACAGCAGAAAGTGTGCATATATGTGTGTGGGGGGGTGGTAATCATTAAACATACGGGCAATGAAATCCTATTTAAGAGGATTAAATTCATGAAATGAAGTTGTTGTCTCTGTTTCAAGTCGTTCTTTAGACTTACGACCGTAATAAAGATTGGGTGGACAGATTGATATGCCTATGGTCCACAGCACAGCACCATCCAAGGGTCAAGTCCAGTTTCCTGCACAAAGTACACCCCAGCATCTAATTTTGTGATAAACCACCACTGGCTGGAAAAGCCACAAGTGTACACACTCAGACCACTCGCTAAGGCAATCGTGGTTTTCTTCGGCTAACCCCAATTGGACCAAGCTACGTTGCAGCTTAGCCTGGGGTATGAACCGGATTGGAAACATCTCCTTCACCTTTCGGACCGCCATCCACCGGATACCAAGAGTCCAAAAATAGATAGGGATCTCAGAATCCGGTGGATGGTGGTTCAAGAGGTGCAGGAGATGTTTCCAGTCCGATTTAAGTCCCAAGTAGGAAGAAACCCAGACCTGGTCAATGGCTCAGGCTAAACCATGGCTTGCCTAACTAGAGGGTGATGGATTCCTTGCTAAGGCATCCATCTTGATCTGCTCCCATCTGGAGCTGCTGGCAACTGAACCATCTTGCTGTTGGGCATTATGGGACCGGCTGTCCCACCCCTGCCCAGGCAGCTGTAGGGTGGCAGGTCCAGAAGTAGCTTAATCCACTCGGAGTAACTGTAAACAGCCCACCACAGAAGCGGGAACGTATCACAGCCACATTTGGCTTCTTCCACAGCTCCTAGACAGAACGGTTCTTCGCCCAGATCCTCCCCGAGTTATGCACGCAGCGGAGTTCTTCGCCCAGGCCCTTTCCGGATGCCAAGTGCCAAACGCTCACGCCTGGAATTGCCTGACATTCAGAAGGAGCATTTGGAGAATGCAGAGCCCGCGTTCGCCAAATGCCTCTCGCTTTCTAATTTTACCGAGGATCTTTGTCTGCTGCGATGCTGTTAGCCTCGTTACGGTTTTTATTGCTCTGCAGAAGAGGATCTCTTTTCTGTACCCTCCCTGGAACTGCTTTATAAAATAGACCGCGGTGATCCCCACTGGGCAGCCGATACGAGGCGCAGATTTTGCAAAACCCCCAGAACAACCCAAGAGTCGGCTCGCGTTTCTTCACCATGAGATTCAAGCCAGTCGTGAAGCAGCCACACAGGCATTATTTTAAGCACGCAAAGCAGGCCTGATCCATTCACGACGGAAAGTGCTATCGAACCAGCCTCTCCATCGATTAACGAAAGCCGAGCATTGCCGATAACTAGACCGTGGAAATACATCGAAAACGTCCCGTTAGCAAAACAGGTAGTCCTCGACTTATGACTACTCGTCTAGAGACCGCTCGAAGTTATGACGGTGCTGAAAAAAGTGACTTACGACCGGTCCTTGCACTTACAACTGTCGCAGCATCCCCGCAGTCACATGATCACCACTTGCAACCTTCCCAGCTGGCTTCTGACAAGCAAAGTCAACGGGGAAGCCAGCAGGGAAGGTCGCAAGTCACAGTCAGGTGATGTCTTGCTTGATGATGAATTTTCCAGTCCCAATTGTGGTCATAAGTTGAGGACTACCTCTAGCTGACCCGTCTCTTTTTCTCTCTGCCAGGATCTCTCAATGCACTCTTTGCAACCCGCAAAATCAGCAGCGGGCATCTCCAGTCATGAGAAGCTATAACCTTACTTCTGTAGTCTTTCCTTGCAGTGTCACATTGGGCAAACCCAGCCCCTACGGTTTGTAAACCATGGTTTAGGGATAACATGTATACAACGCGCCATCATGACTTGCTCAAACCACTGCTTAGAATGGGGTCCGGAGAAGCCACCAAAATTGCCAGCACCCCCAGCCAAAACACAGTCCCTTTTCTCTCCTAAAACTCTTTTATAAAACTGGGATCACCGAATATCCTCTGGGAAAAAAATATATATATATATTTGTTTGCTGTGTCGGTGGGAAGGGAACCATCAAACACATTTGTTTTCCTTCTTGACTCACTCCAAAGAAAGAAAAATAGATCTGGCTCTTTTCCTGTTGCTTAAAAAGGTGTGGGGGAGAAGAGCACTATGCCTGGGGTAACAGCCCCCCCAAACTTGGCAGCAGAGGGTTTTCAGGCAACTAGCAAAATAACCTCACTCCTTCCCCACCAGCCTGGGAGCGAAAGAAAACTATTAACAGCTGCGCAAGCGGCTGGTGCCACTTCAGTACACGCTCTTAGAGCCTGCAGAATGAGAAATTAAGGGCAAGATCACATGCCTGACCCAAAGCAGATGGGATATTTCAGCCTCCCCCTCTAGAATGTTGGAACCAAAGGCCAGTAGCAAGGTGCTAGTCCTCATGATCCCTCCTTTCGGCTGCAGGGCGGAGGCTGGGTTTTTAAACCCCAAACTAGCCATTGGTGTTGCAGTTTTGTGCGATGTGTAAGAGAGGGCCTTGTTCTCCCGTGGATTGTTTCTAGAAAACGGGGCACACGGCTCTTCCTTGGCTGGATCATCCCGACGAAGAACCCCTTCAACCGGAATTCCTCACACACACACACCCGCAAAATACAAAGGGGGGCACTGGCCTTCAATCCTCCCACTGCTGCTCGGCTGACGCCGCATCCTTAGCAACCGGCCCCCCTTCTTGCCCTGTTTTCTTCCCAAAGGCTGTGGCCGAGCGCCATTCTGCACTAGCCACCATCACCATGCAGAAAGGGAAAAAAAGGGGTGGGAAGGTGGGAACCAAGACAAAACACCGCCAGGCAAACAAGGAAACGGGAAAACGGAAGGGTGTTTTCCAAGATGCACCATTCTGGGCTCAGGAAAACAAAGGCTTTTTTTTTTACAGCTCCCCCCGTAACCAAGTTAGAATCAGAAGCAATCCAAGATGGCAGAGCCATCAAAGCCAGTGCCAAGCGGATTGGCGCAGGCAATGGGTTGCTGAATGCATCCGCGTTCCTTTTATTATTCCTTTCGCCCTCCTGTGAGCCGAGCCCGCAAGGACACAAAAGCAAGACAACACCCCTTTTGTGATCCCGGACTGAGGAATCCCTTGTCCGTCCCCTGAGCCAGCACAGAGCTCACGCTGAGCTCCCCTTCCTGAACATTGGCCTGACTTGCTCGCCGAGAAAAATCGAGAAAAATCTCAAGATCTGGTTCTCTTGCTGGAGGAAAAAGAGCGAGAGAACCAGAAGGGATGGGAGGGTTAATCAGGCCGGGTGGGATTTGGGTAAGCCCTTTTTCGGCAGCCCCAAAGACTTTCTGATCAGAATTGCAGGAAATCAGCATCTGGGTTTCTGGGCATTTGTAGCTAAATCTCTCCCATTGTGTAAACCTTTCGAGAAGGTTTAATGCTGTTGCCTGAGCCAAGCCACGCACATTATGCACAAGCAAGACCCACTGCATGAACCTAGTGTGTAACTGGGGGTGGGGAGGAGAGAGAAGTGGGATTCACTGTTTAAACTAAACCACTGCTGGCTTCATCATGGCTTGTGGACGAAGCTGCAGTCGGCCAAGTTCACACACTGCTCTAAGCTGTAAACGTGGTCTGCGAGCCACAACGGCTGGGTTTGCGAGATACAACGGGTGAATCTGGCCGAAGTGTGAACTCAGCCAGTGGGCTGGATTAAACACCTGGGCTAGTTAACTTTCATAGAGTAAACAAGCAATTTATTAAACGAAGAAAACCTCTTGCATCATATCAGCTGGGACTTCTGGAGTTCAAATTATGCCCTGATTGCGAGGCTGACTCCAAACAGGTGGAAAATCTTTAACACAGGTACAGAGGTAAGAGAAGAAGGGCCATTTCCCCCGTCCTTCCACAGGAGGAACGGAAAAAAACTGTGGGACAGACCATCCTCTAAAGCTAGCCTTTCATGAGCAATCACCCCAGAAGCATGCCAAATATTTTAATTCAGCGAGGGCAGCACGAAGGATTGCTGGGGACAAATGGGGGGGATCTTGCTTCTGAAAAATTGGGAGTGGGGAGAACCAACAAACAAGTCACAGCCTGCCAAGTCCCAACACGGAAAGGCGTTTTTCACAGAGCGTAAAGCACTGTGGTTTGGTTTGGGTGTTTTTTTTAAGGACGAGGGCAATGCAAACAAGAGAGACTTGAGGGGGTCCCACTAGGTGAAAACGTGTTCATGCTTGGAGATGGGCCAGAGAGTGACACCGAAAGTTCTGTACTGGAAACATTTGTGTGTGGCTCTGGATTGAGAAACAGGAGATAAACAGTTAGAAAAGAGCCACGGGAGATTATTTCAATATGTGGTTATTGTGGCGGGATTATTATATGCACAGAGGTGGAAAGATTCAACACTACCCATGATGGAGGGATGGCTGGTGAAGTTGAACGATCTTGCTGGGATGGATAAATTGACTTCTTTGATGAGAGAAAAGGCAATATCTACATTTATTGGTGACTGGAAGCCTCTTACGGACTTTTTGCATAGAACTGGGGAAAAACGATGTGTGATTTTTGGTTTGGATGATGAGACAGGATAGATTACAGACAGAAGAGTATTATGATGTAACTTTAGAGAGAGAGAGGTGAAAATGTAATTGTGGTTATAACTGCAAGTCCCTCTCTTGAGGGAGATGGGCAGTGGCTAAATTTGATTAATAAATAAACAAACAAACAAACTGCGGTGAAGAATATCAGAAGCCACTGCTTTGTGTCATTTTTTCCTTTAACTTTTTTCTTTTCTCACACTTTTTGGTTTCTCTTTGACTTTTCTTTTTCTCCTTTCTTCTCTACTTTAGTTCATACTGGTTTTTTAATCTTCTTTTTTAAAAGTATGTGTGTCTGTGTGTGCATGTGTGTGTGTGTGTGTGTGTATATATATACAGTATATATACATACATACATATATATGAAACAGGAGGCTAATGCAGTGTCCCTTCAAATGTCACCGTCCTCACTTTAGGGGCCAAACCTAGACAGGATCAAATGGATTGGGACGGCATGGGAGTCTTCCCCCTGCAACTCTGCGTGATTCCCTGTTCCAAGTTTGCTAACTTCTACTCAGTCTCAGAAATGAGGTGGACATGTTCAGGACAACATTCTACATTCCAAGTTCAAACTGTAAAACTACACACATGGGCTTTCTCTTCCTCTCTCCAACTGCAGCTGGCTCTTTTACAGCCCGAGGGGGAACCCTTCCAGTTGATAACTTGCCTGCTCCTTCCTTGATCCTATTAGCTACACGCACTAGAGAGGTGATCTATCTGGCAGGGATTCTTACTCACAAAAATTGAGCTGCAGTGTGGTTGTTTATAAGCTGGGTGTCTGAATTCGGCTTGCAGCAAAAGCAACAATGCCTACTTCTAACCATCAATTAAAATTTTTGCTCACTAAGGAAGACTTCAGTCTTTTGGCTATTCTTTCAAAATTACCTTTGCAACCCTAAATCTAAAACAAACAAACAAACCTAGAAGAGTGCTTGACAAACTTAAGAAAAGCTGACATTCTCTAACCAAGCTTCCCCGTTCCCCAGCAATGATAACATTGCGGAACGGGCTGAAAAATGGATAACTCTGTAACAAACAACCATTTAATCAGCCTGAAAAAAGGAGGCTGGTTGAATAAAAGCCAAATCACACGGGTTAAAGATCCACCTTTCTTTGTGCAGTTGTATTAAACAGGTCCAACTTCTTACCTTGTTTCAAAACAGGCCTATTAATCCGCTACATATCGTTAATCCTTTGTGGTCAGCTTGGATTGTTAGGAATCACATTTTTAGCCAAGTAAAGCAAAGTTTACAGGCAAACTGTCCATATGAAAAAGGGAGAATGTGTTAAGTGTTATGAGAGAAACAAGGTAGGCATGTTCAGGACAAAATTCTGTATTTCAAGTTCAAACTCCAATTTGACCATTCATACCTATCTGAAAGAGAGTGGACAACAAAATGCAGACTACAGACATCGAAGAATGACTTTTCAGAATTGAGAGTATTTCAGCACATACAGTTATTGAATCAGGGAAGTGACAGGAAAAATAAAGGGGAAATACACTCCCTTTAATCTCCCTTAAATATTGATGATGTTGGCACATAATGGAAAGCAGGAATCTGTTTTAACATGATGTGCTGAGCAAATTCCCAACAAGGCAGAATTAATTTTGCCGACAAGGGCTAAAAGAGGGGAACTTTTCACCAGGGTAGTTCAAACTTTGAACGTTTTTGCCTTGTCTCTAAAGGTTGCCAAATCCCAGTGCCGTGCAGAAAAATTCTTCAGCATTTTCTCCTTAGCACATCATCCAATTTAACAAAAAACAGCCTGCTTGCTAAATGACTCTTTTCCTCTTTTTCTTTTTTACAAAGCAAAAACCTTTCAACAGTGTAGCAATAAAACTACACTGCTTAAAACTACAATAAACAAACTACAAGGTTTAAGATGACACAGGAACAGATGAAGGCAACCAGTGAAAATGACTTTGCCGAAGTTTCTTTAAAGCAGTGTTTCTCAACCTCTGCAATTTTAAGATGTGTGGACTTCAACTCCCAGGTCTGGCTGGGGAATTCTGGGAGTTGAAGTCCACACATCTCAAAGTTGCAGAGGTTGAGGAACACTGCTTTAAAGAGATTTTTGGAGAAATAGTCAAGGGTGGATTTGGTTATCTTATACTTATTTAGTGCCAAGATATTGCAATAAGTTTCCCAACCAAGTCGGCAGCTTTAAGTGTTGTACAAGCTTGGTGAATTGCAGCTTAGTCCATAAACTGTGTTTAAAACTCCTGTGTTTATTCTTTTTAATCTTCCCCACGCCATACCACAGAAATCGCAGTGCTGTTTTATGCTCCACCGGCCCAACCAAACTCTGCAGAAGTTGTGTGTCCCCTCCTAAGCATCAGATTTTAAAAACTGTTAGGGGGGGAAACACTGCAAAGAAGAATGAAAACAATAAAAAAAAAAATTAGAAATGAAGCAGAACTGGGTAAAATGTCTGCAGGGAGACAGTGAATATAATAACAATTTTAAAGTGCCTGAAGGGCCACCATGCCACCCTGTACTTTATTAGTCCAGAGTACAGAAAATGGAGCAAAGGTTTTAAGTTACAAAAGAAGGCAGAATCTCTTTGAATGTCAGAAAAATCTTCAAGGCCCCAGGGGAAACAAAGAGGTAGCCTTGGGTTAGGAAGAAATAGGCCAATTCTGTACTTTTATCTGGCCTTTAGCCCAAGGACTCTGGTCAAGCAGACGTGACCTCTCAGTGTTCATATTATCCCCTCAAATAATCCAGCAAGGTAGGACCAGCCCAGACAGAATATGCCTAGGTTAAGGGTCACGCAACAGCCACCTAGTTGAATGTTAGGGGGAAAAAGTCTCCCCAAAACAATTTAAAAGTGGAATTAGCGACTGAGAGAGATCGCTAGGAACTCTCTTTGCTGAATATGTCCATTCCTGGCCAGAATGCTTTAATCTGGATTCTTGCACTGAAGAAGGGCTGGACTTGATGGCCTCAAGTGCCCCCCCTCCAACTCTAAAACTTTGTGATTCTAAGACAGCCAATTGGGCTTTCCTTTTTTTTTTTTTCCAGATTGGAAAGTGCAGGCAGCAGGGAGACTTTCAAGGGAGGGCAAGGAATGTCACATAACAGCTGTTCTCCCCTGCTGCTTTTAGCAAACACACCCCCAAGAGAAATTCAGAAGGAATTCTCAAGCAGCCTGAGAATAAAGTGGAAAAACAGAAGCCTCGTTTGCAGGGGCAGAAGACCACAAGGCAGAGTTTGCATCATAAAAATAGCTTTATTTTTGTGGCAACACAGGCAGTCATAAAAGTAGCTTTGTTCAACATAAAAATGGCAAATATAAAAGAGCATCTGTGAAAAGATAGCTAACAGGAGAACCTCTGCGAACGTATTCTCTGTGTTTCTGCCTTCACTGCAGTTGTGCTTTTTAAAAAAATATTCACTGAAAAAAAACAAAAAAAGAAGAGGCTCCTTGCAAACCCATTCAAGGAAAAAACCTCAGCAAGTCTCTACAAACACAGCTCTGGAGGAATTGCCCCAACATCCTTGTAATTCATGACAGATTATCTGCTCTTTTTTCAGTTCCATTTCAAGCCTAAATAGCTTTAATTATTTAAAAATAACTTCTCTTCCCCCCCAAGAGAAAGTCTGCCTCCTCTCGGCCTAATCCATTAGGCCAGACTTCATAGCAACGGCTGCCTCCAGTCTGTTAAATCAGATCAGCAAATACCACATTTTATGGACCCTTGTAACAATGGAGAGATAGAAACTACAGACCACATGCTTCTCCGTTGTCCTTTTTATAAAGAGCTCAGGAGTAAACTAATATTACCTTTGATTAGTAAATGCCCTAGATGGAAAGATATAGATTGTATGCAAATGTTACTTAGAGATGAATATCCAACTGTCACGGCGCAAGTAGCCAGATTCTGCGCAGCCACTATGAAGATACATCAGATTATGACTGGAAAAATGTAGTAATGAATCCCTTGTAATAACTTTCAGTGGTCTATATAACACATTTTATATATGATATTTTACTCTTTTGATCACTCCTTTTAATAATCTACATACATTTTTATAGACATTTATACCTGATAGAATATTAGTCATGATAATGCAAATTAATCAGATGATTAAGGGGCTCGCTTACATTGTGATCCAAACGTATTTTAACACTTAATTGGAACTTGTAAACCCAAATTTAAAATTATTTTAATTTAGATGGCTCATATTTTATGGCTAATGGCTAATGTGCATATTTTTATAGAATTGTATCTTGTACTGGTCAGTGACCGTAATAAAATCAACTGAAACTGCACATATTATGGCTAGCTTTGTTCGTTCAACCATGGTTAATTCAACAAACCACAGTTAAAATCTGGCTGAGGGTGATATACGGTTTGTATATCGCGATACAAATCAGGACTTTGCTGGTGGCAAGCCACACTGAACTTTGCGGATTAATGCAGGAGTAAGGAGGAGGACGCGGTGGCGCTGCGGGTTAAACCGCTGAGCTGTCCATCGGAAGGTCGGCGGTTCGAAACCGCGCGGCGGGGTGAGCTCCCGTTGTTAATCCCAGCTCCTGCTCACCTAGCAGTTCGAAAACATGCAAATGTGAGTAGATCAATAGGTACCGCTTCGGCGGGAAGGTAACGGCGTTCCGTGAGTCATGCTGGCCACATGACCCGGAAAATGTCTACGGACAACGCCGGCTCTAACGGCTTAGAAACAGAGATGAGCACCGCCCCCTAGAGTCGGACTTGACTGGACTTTACGTCAAGGGAAACCTTTACCTTTACCTTTACTAAGGAGGAGGAAATCCAATGTAACCTACCCAACTCATTGTATCACAGGGAAGAGAAACTGGGTTTGTGCATGGCACTAAACCATAGCTTGTTTAAAGCCACAGATCTTGGTTTACAAGCCAGAGTGGGCAGGGACCTCAAAGGGAAAATCAAACGATATTGGAGCGTCTGGTGTTTTGGCTGAACACAAGGGTGCAATCAGACGAACGGGGTGGTTATGAGGGTCCCTGAGCTTATACGTGGGAAGGGATGAGTATGTCTGGATTAGCACCCACCACCCTGAGGGCTTTAAATGTTCTGAATCATAACGTCCATCATTCCAAAATGCAATAACCTTAGCCTGCCTTTTTTACTGAAATCTGCACTCATCGGAGCTAAGCATAATAGGCATTATTGGAGATACTTCAGCTAGGTAAAGGTAAAGGTTTCCCTTGACATTAAGTCCAGTCGTGTCCGACTCTAGGGGGCGGTGCTCATCTCCGTTTCAAAGCCGAAGAGCCGGCGTTTGTCCGTAGACACTTCCGTCGTCATGTGGCCGGCATGACTACACGGAACGCCGTTACCTGCCCGCCGAAGCGGTACCTATTAATCTACTCACATTTGCATGTTTTCAAACTATCACGTAAAAATATCCAGAGGTGTTCTAACTCCAGGCATACATTTCCAAAATGTGTCTTTTTCTCAACCAGGCTGTAGTTCAGTATCTTACAGACCAGCAACCTGCAAAGAATGGAGAAGCAGAAAACCATTTTCTTCCCCCTTCCCAACAAAACTTGGAGAGTTCAGCCAATAAAAGGGATTAATACATTCCATTTGCTCAGGCCTGGCCAAGGAAAATGCCGTTTTACATATCCCCTTACTTGCCAGGGGAACTCCCTGCCACAAGATGAGGATGCTTCTGCTCCCTTAAAGGGGGGGGGGGAATTACAGGAACATTTAGAGCTGTAATAAAGAGGGAGAGCGTCTGTCCGTATTTAGGGACAATATTCCCCTGGAGGGGTGCACAACAACAGAAGACTTCTGCCTCTGCAGTCTGATGGGGCATTTCCTAGAATCCTCTGGCTAGCCCCCAATGGAAACAGGATGCTGGGTTAAAATGGACCTTGAAGCTAGTCGAGCAAAGGACTGTAACGATGACTGTTCTTGCAATATGCAGCATCCCTCTCCAGAGACAGCAAGGAATACAGATCACACCAGGGCAAGGAGAGGGAAAAAATCCCAATCTTTAGGAAGGAAGCAAGCAAAGCAGGGGATCACCGTTTTAGCAAAAGCTGAAAACGTACTGAGCCGAAGAAAATCCCCCCCCTTTTTTTTGCCCAGCAGTCTCCATTAATACACTCCCCACAGCCTGCAGAGGCCTGAAAATAAGGCCCTCCTTTTCTTGCCAACTCTGAGGTAGAAGAACCAGGATTTCATGGGAAGCAGATGATGTGAGTTTGGCATCACTCAACAGCCCTCTCCCCACAAGGGAAAGGGGGAAAGGGGGAAAGGGGGGCCAGCCCACACGCAAAAAGCAGACCCCTCCAATTCCCATCCCCACAACACAGCCAAAAAAAAAACAGGAAAAGGGAGGGTTGGGGGAAGTTTCTGAGAAGTGCTGAAGTGATAGCTGGGGGTGAAAAAAAAATCAAAGCAGGAAATCTGAAGAGGATTAACAGTTACAGGAATGAATGAAGTCAGCGCTGCCCTGTTCATTGGGGGAGAGGAGAAATAATGCAAAATTTACTCAAGATAGCACCTTTATTCCATCGAAGAACCACTGAGAATTCTTCATCAAGCATGCTGGTTGCGACAGAAAGCAATACAGAATCAGAACGCTTGCTGAGATTTTGCATTAATTACTCATTCGCGGCCTTAATCCGCAGCTCCGTTAGCTCGCCAAGCCTAAACTGGTTCTTCTGTTTCTTTTGCAATAAAACTACATCCCTTAAAAAAAAAAAAACAGGCAGCAAAATGAAAGCAGAGCCCAACTTCAACAGCAGCAACCAAATGTTCCTGTCTATTCTCCTGCAGTGAATGCTTGATGCACCCCGGGGGACTACGACGGATTTCTAAAGGAAACATTCTGCAGTTTGTGAAGTGCAGAGATTTCTACCAGTCAGTGGGAGCCAGACCATCTGTACACCTTGAATCATGCTGCAGTGGCAGCAGCACCTTAACCAAACTTGGCTGATCATAAAAAGCTAAGCAGTGGGAGCTCTGATTAGTTTCTGGATGGGAGACCACCAGGAAATCCTGCTTGTAGGCTTGGCTGGGAAGTTGGAAAAACAGCCCCAAACCACTTCCATAGCCAAGGAAACATGTCTGGAGTAGCTGAGCTCAATTCAAAGCAGCATTTCATCCCTCTACAAAGGCCTCATGTCCATAAAATGACAATATCAAACCTCTTGAGACCTTCTGCTCCTCCAGCTAATAGATGTTGGTATTTCAGCGGGCAAGCCACCTAACCAGGGTTCAGGGGAGCTAATCTAACATCAGTTTTAACACTATCTCCAAATCTGGCTCCACCCAAGAGCATTTTGGCAGGCAGGGAGGAATGGCTGCGAGCAGAAGGTCCGAAAAAAGGTTCCAATCAGGAAGTCTGTCGCCCTCCGTTAAATGCCTCGGAGGCGCCAGACCTGTGCGCTCTCCCTGCAGAGTCTCTGCTAAGAAACATTTCAGCCTGGCCTCTTGCCTGTTGGAGCAATTCACAGCCGGAGAATCTGAAGCCAAGCAAGTTGAGGGTGATTTTACTGTAGTAGATAAAACACCAAAAATCTCTTCGTCATCCAGACTTATTTGACCTGTTGGTCAGAAGAAAAAGCAATGGACCAATTTAGCAAAGAAAAATTATGCTGGATTAGACAGGAGACAGCCTAGTTTACCGTCCTGTTCCCAACAGCAATGCACTGTTGCTTATCTTTAGCTTAATACTTTAAGGTAAAGTGCCCCTGACTAGGAAGGGTCCATCGTTAAACATCCATCTCCTGTTAAAGCAGTCTATGTCTGTAGTGATATTTACATATAGTGTTTTCAACAAAACAGTACTGGTTTAGGAAGTTGTTTTCCTGCATCAGTTAGTTTGTATTTCATGGTGTTTTTGTTTGGGCTTTGGGCTTTCCAGAAACGACAACAGAATCAGTTTCATGAAAGGGTACTAATGCTGGAAAACCCATGATTTTTATATACCTATTACAGTTCTCTTTTTTAACATAAGAGAGCCAATAATGCAAAAAAGGGCTTAAATCCTACCATACCACCACCCTATGCATTAATCCCCCACCTCAATTAAACACAAGATTAATACTTCGATGGGAAAATCAAGGCTGGGAAATCAGAAAGGATTTTTTTTTAAAAGGCAATTCTGTCAAGAAAGCTACTTGCTTGTGTCCATGAACCCATAAGGAGCTGAATGCAAGTGAAGATGCTCTACCACCACCATTCTTCCAATGAGCTACAATATTTTAACAGCATAGAAAACTAGGCAACATTCACTGATTCAGACTCATTTCTGCCATCAAGCAAATAACAACTCATAAATTTCACCACCCGCTGCAAGGACATGTTTCAGTTAGAAAATGCACAACTTTTGTGCAGATTGCAAGAAATATTCTTTGGATTGTATACAGATAAACAGCTGCCTTGGAATTCCAGAGTACTAATGACTGTACCTTAATATATATATATATATATATTTATTTAATTTTTATCCCACCTTTATTATATCCACAGCACTGAACAAGCTACAGCACAGCTGTCCAAAAAAACTGTCCATCTCGATAAACACACACAGCTTCCTAAATCCCTAGGGAACGATTAACTTTCCTGGGTTTCCCTTGGAAAAATGGCTAGAGTATTGCTCTAGAGTAAAAAATGGCTAGAGTACAGAGGAAAACATCCCAAGATTCCCGAGTCAGATATGTAAAGCCTTACTCCCTGTTAAAATCAGAACTCACATTGTTTCATCCAGAACATTCATACAAACAAAGAGGACTGGACACTTAAGGAATGCAATAATGCACCCAAAGATTTCATTCATCCAGATCAAAGAAACAAATGTTTGGGTGGGGGGAAATAAGCCAGCATTTTTCACCTCCTGGTTCAATGAATGCATGAATCTAGAAAAACCAGAACAAGCTGGGTTAACCAGGGATCAACACACGTAACATTTAAAGAAACAGGGAAGGTGGTAGGTGATGCAGTGATTTCTCTCAGAGGCTGGGCAGGGAAGAACCAACTCAGCAGATCAAAGCAAAGTTAATTCAGCATCCTTGTTCTACAACCAACATTTTTACTTCTTCCAAGAAGCAGATGAGCAGATAGCCAAGTGCCTTGGGGAGCTAAGCAAGACAGAATGGGAAAGGTTTCCAAAGTTTAAAGAATAACACCCCCCACCCCCACCTTCCCCAAAAGATCATCCTGTCTCCAAAAAGAGGTCTGCGCAAGATGCATCAAAGGCCCCTTTTTTATTTAGGCTCAAAAAATATTCAGCCCTCCACACTGGCAGCTAAACCTTAAAAAGTGTAAATTCTCTGAATTTGCCGTTACCATATTTGGCTGGATTCACAGCTAAGCGAAAAGGCCGTTACGATTTGGGGGTCAGCATTCAGGGTCAGTGTGTAAACCAGTTTGGCTAAGCAAGCTTAGTGTGTTGCACCAACAGAGTGGCATGGTTTGGCTGAATCTGCAGCAAGGATTTATTGCGGGGGCAGCTTGGTACTCAGATTAAAGACCAGATAGGATGGGATGCTAAATCCCAGTGCCCTGCAGAAAATTTCTTCGGCATTTTCTCCATAGCGCAACATCTGTCCCTTTGCATGTCAGGCAAAGTCACGGTTTACTTAACCGTGCTGTTACAGAATAAGCCACAATTGTTTAGCTCCACACAGCACAGTGTGCTTTAATCGTGGTCTGCACGCGCAACGCGCTGAACAAGAGCCAAGCACCGTGCGTGACTGTTCAGGGAGACGCACAAACCCAGTTCGCTCGACACACTACGGCTCTTTGTTCAACCAGGGTTGCCGGAATGAACCCCAGCTGCACGGGTCGATTATTCCAAGCCCCGGAACAAGCAACAGCTCAATTCACGCAGTGGAAACCAACAGACCAACTAACTAGCCGGGTTCACACATCCCGCTCCGCCGAGTCAAGGAAAGCATCGCACCGGCGCCGCGGAACCGACCGGGGCTCTGCGTGCGCCCCGAACCCAGCGCGGAGGGAGAATGCCCGGCGCCAAGGCTCGTCGGCCGGGCCAGACCACCAGCTGACTCGCGACCCCGCGTGCGCGCGTCGTGTGAGTGCGCCCCGATTCTCCCCCACCCACCCCGGGTTTGTTACCTCCAGCGGGGGCAGGTCCGGATCGAGCTGGGTGAAGCTGTGCAAGACGACGGGGCCGGCGTCCTCGGCGGCCACTTCCAGCCTCACCGCGTCCCAGAGGCTGCGGAGGCGCCGGCAGCCCTCGAAGAGGCGCTCGGGGCTGGGGCTGGGGCTGGGGCTGCCGCCGCCGCCGCCCTGGAGCGCCCTGGCGGAGCGCTCCTCCGGCAGCAGCTCCGACCACATGAGGACCACCATGAGGCCGCGCCGGCGAGCTCGCCCGGGCGCCTTGGAGAGGGGCCGCCGGGCGCGTCTCCGTCCGGCCGGCGCGCTTCTGCCGGGGCAGCCAGCTGCGCGCGGGGCTCTTCAGGCGCGCCGCCCCCGGGGAAGCGGCCCGCCCCCTCCCGCAGCCCTGATGTCACCCGCTCGCCGGGGGCGGGATGGGTGAGCCGAAGCGGAACCGGGCGGGCGCGCGCAACGCGTCCGGCGCCAGAGCCCAGCTGGGGAGGAAAGGAGGCCACGAGGCGCCCTCTGCAGGCCGAGAGGCTTGCTTTCGAGGGGCCAGGCCGGAGAGCCATTTTTGGAGCGTGGACGCGGTGTTGGGTCGGCGCACGGTGCAAAAACCGTGGTGCAAAAAAAGAGACTTGGCGGGTGCGGTTCGCTGCGGTTAGAAGGAGGGCGATGGGCAGCCAGGGCCCCAATCTCATGGCGCGGAGGGTTGGCTGGGTTCACACGATCCGCTTTCCCCAGCCCAGCCAAGCAGATGCAGCCTCCCAGCGGGTTGGGTTGGGTTTATTTTATTTTATATTTTATATTTTATCCCGCCTTTATTATTTTTATAAATAACTCAAGGCGGTGAACATACCTAATACTCCTTCCTCCTCCTGTTTTCCCCACAACAGCAACCCTGTGAGGTGGGTTGGGCTGAGGGCGAGGGACTGGCCCAAGGTCACCCCAAGCTGGGTTTATTCTCTGACGTGGGGTGGGTGTGAATTCACCGGTTGGGTTCCTTGACTTGTCAGTGCGTTGCAGAGCCCAGCCAAGAAGCTTACTCTGATACTTATTTCCCAAATAGGTATGTCTGAAAGGGGCGGGGTGGGGCAGGAGATAGATGAAGAGCAACCTGTTTTGGAAAGCAAAGAGTTAAGCAAGCTGCCCCCCCCCATAACATTGATTGATCTGGGAACTCCAGAATCTCCTGGAGATGAAGTCAAGAAAATCCAGCCCATTGTTTGCAGGAAAAAGAGGTAGTTTGCTTAGCTAATCTGCTCAATCGTGAGATGAGAACCCCACCTTTTTGTTTCCTTGACTTTGGGGTCTGTAACAAGGGGGCCCTTTTTCCTTGCAGGAAATAAATCAGGGAGGACTGTAAGAAAACACAAAAACGATTAAAAAAAAATCAAAGTGGTGCTCATGCAGGAAACACATGGTCAGCAACATTTCACCCAATATATTCATACCGTTCGGCTAATTTATGAGCAGAGCATAATTCAATGTGCGGTGCAAACTCTGCAGAATTGGGTTCATGCAATATGGTTCAGCTAAACATGGCTAAAGAGAATCAAGCATTCGCTAGCAAGACCTCAATTTTCCCCCAGATGCACTGCATCTTATTTTCTGTGTGACAGAACATCTATGAGTTCACATATTTTGCTAGCCATGATTGCTCTGATTTATTGAATACACCACATTTGCCTGGATTCATGTTGCACATGAAGAGTTCACACAACACACCAAAGCAAAACCAAAGGAACCACATTCTGGCTTAAGGGGAGGTAAGCATGAGGTTTCCCTACATGCTGTTGAGAGGGGGGCGGAGGGGGGGAGGCCCAGTTGAACAGAATAAAATAAAATAATTTACCACAATTACAATTACCATCTTGAGATTCACAATTCAAACTGCTGCATTTTGCTAAGTAGTTCTACACAACCTTTTAGTCACCTACTTTTGACAGACTTCAAATATGGGGGGACAGAAAGCTGGTTCATTTCATAGGATGGCCCTCAAGATTACAAAAGGAGATCAAAGTTTTTTGCAAGTAGCAAACACTTGGTAAATGCAGTTTTTTTTTTATCATCCCAAATATATAAACTTAAAAGTAATATTGCTCTTACTGGACATGCCCTAAGGTTAGCTTTTCCAATTTAGGGGTGTTGGATTACATCCCCCATTCCCAGCAGCCACCTTGCTGGTTGGGAAGGATGAAATTGTAATCCAGTGCATCTGGAGGAACTCCAGACTGAAAGATGTGTCTGTCAAAATCACATTGGTCCTTGCACACTCCCCATCTGCAGTTGAACAAAAAGATAAACTTCAGCTTTGTGGTCTGGAGTCCTTCTTAGTTTCACTGACTTCAAGAAGATTAACCCAGATCTTTGGCTTAACAGGTTCTGGGGCCTCGCCGGCCCCCTATCTCCCATCTCTGCTTGGTGGGTCACCTTTTGAAGCAAACAAACAAACTTTGTTGGGCCCCACAGAGCCATTAAAAAAAACACTCCAAAATAAACAAAGAGCCATTGCTTAACTCATGTATTTATGTTTCACTCCCTTTGATTGCATGAGAGAATAAACGAAGCTACAATACGCTCACAGACTTTCCCAATCCATCCCTAGAAATCCACCCTCCTATGTCAGATTACAACTTCCATCACTCCTAGCCAGCTGAGAATATTGGGAATTGTAGTCTCACATGTCTGGAAGGTCCGACAAAGGTCCGGATAATCAAAGCTATGGTTTTCCCAGTAGTGATATTTGGCTGGGACCATAAGGGAGGCTGAGCACCGAAGAATTGACACTTTCGAACTGTGGTGCTGGAGAAGACTCTTGAGAGTCCCTTGGACTGCAAGGAGGTCAAATCAGTCAATCCTACGGAGATCAACCCTGACTGCTCATTGGAAGGACAGATCCTGAAGCTGAAGCTCAAATACTTTGGCCACCTAATGCAAAGAGAGGACTCACTGGAAAAGACTCTGATGCTGGGAAAGACTGAAGGCAAAAGGAGAAGGGGATGGCAGAGGATGAGATGGCTAGATAGCATCACCAATACAACGAACAAGAATCTGAGCAAACTCCGGGAGACAGGACAGCCTGGCATGCTATGGTCCATGGGGGCACGAGCCGGACACAACTTAACAACTGAACAACAGCTACAATGTCTGGAAGGTGCCAGACTGAGGAAGCATGGTTTAAAGAGTCCATTTAAATCCCCAAGTTCAAGTTCCTGGTGCAACTTTGGAGATCCCTGGGGCTAGCCCACCTCGCAGGGTTATTGGTAGGAAAAGATGCATGGAAAAAATGTAGATAGGCTCATGAAAACAATAGCGAGTTCTAAGTGCTCAGGGGTTATTTGCTAAATAAGATGATGTTCCTTGCGATCAATTACAATAACAAATGGAACAATTTCCTTTTTTTTTTTAATCTCATAACCAATCATTTCGGGCTGCAGCCCAGAACAGACAGCTTAGCGCAGTTCACACATAAAGCAAAACAGTCAGTTTGCCTCTGGCTTACTGTGAACCCAGCTATGGTAATTTTTAAACTACAATTTACAGCTTAAGATTTTGGGTTTGCATAGGTGAACCATCCACTATTATGTCCCAAAATCTTAGTTCTGCGTTATGTGTGAAAGCACCCTTTAAAATCTCTACTTCAAAGCAAAATTAAACACCTTCCGATGCCTAGAAATTAGCATGTTTGGGGTTATAGGTCCAAAATTTCTCTCCCAACATAATAATTTTCAATGCACAAAAATCCCCCCCCCCCACCAAAAGTAGGAAATGGTTTGAACATTTGATCTTAACTTAAAAATATCATTCTGGACTAGAAATTAGTACAGTTCTCATTTTACTGAATCCTATTTGGTACCGTTTCTATACTCTGCACACTTCCTGTCCCCAGACTTTACACAAATAGCCACGCACGCTTGAAGCACACCTCTGCAAATGTGCACCTTCCATATGCTTTTCCAAGCATGCATATTTTGTACAAGCAAGCTTTCCAACAGCTAATGCATTGGGGGGGCATTTCCCTTTACGTGTTCCTGGGCACATTTTCACCACATTGAGCTTCCTAAAATTCTGAGAGATGCAGATATTGCCAACTTATGCCTTATGGCTTTCTCTGATAGATTTGGAAATTCCAAAATCAGCAGATTTGCCTCAGAATTCTTTCTTATCCATCCCTAAGTCAGAAAAGGCATTTTCCCCCCTCACTTAATATGTTAGAAACACCAGAGTATCCAGTCCAGCAACAGTGTTCCTGTTTTTTAATTTATGTATTTGTTTTATCCATTCTGTCTCTCTCCTTTTTAGTGCTGGACTTTTGTGTTAATACTCCTCCTGTTCACATTACGGTTTATGCCACTTTATTTTTTATTAGTTTTAACTGGCTGTACCCTGCCCAGACAGATCCTGCTTTAAGCAACCTTAAAAAAAATGTAATAGCTCATAAATGAAACCAATAAAGAAGCTTTGCTGCTTGATAATGGAACACCAAGTACCATCAACAAGATCTAAATCAGAAATCAAGGCCCTGAAAACAGCTAAATGATTTTAGCACCCAAGGCAAAAAAGCTGCCACGTTTCTTTTCCCTTTTCGGCAGTAACATGGTAAAGAATTAAAGAGAAATTCACAGTAAAGAATTAAAGAGAAATTTTTGAATCCCAAAGTGGACTCTGAATTACAGCATAACCTTATACCTGTCTGCTATCCAACAGCCACAGAAGTCTCTAAAGCAAAGCCTTTTGACCAAGTTTATGATTAAAAGCCGCAATTAGTTGGGTTGATCTAAATCAAAATCAAACCACAAGAGAGTTTAGTGTGAATCCATCCATCTGTCCATTCTTCCGTCAGTTTGGGGCACTGCTTTTTCGAGCCCTTAACTCCATATCTGTCTTCCCAAAATGTGTTTAACCAGGTTAGGCCAAGCACTGACAGCTGTTTAGCCCAAACACTTAGGCCTGGCTAAATTGATTATAACTTTGCGAGCCGGTAAACCCAAGGCTGTTTGGTTAGTTCAGAGTTCCAAGTCTTGTTTCAGTCTAGAAAAAAGATTAATTGGGGTAAGTGTGTGGAGCAAATGCAACCGATCTGTGGCTTTGCGGAATCCCAGGCTATCTGTGCAATTGTTGGACCACATCTGAGATTCAAATCTGTTTCATTAGACGCACCAGATGGATAAAGCAAGAGATTATCGGTTTAAACCTAATGAAGACCAGAATCCTTTCTTCATTAAGAAGAGACAGAAGATCTGAGCATCAAATCTCTGCATCTTGGAAGGTCCGTAGCTGCAGAAAAAGTTGGTAAACCTGTCTGGCTTCCACTCCAGTATTTATTACTGACTTAAGTCACCAACCTTCCCAATCCGGGGTGATCAGAAAGATAATCCAACGTTTGTAGATGGTTCAGGAAAGTTGGTGTGACTGGTCAACGGGGGCTAGATCTGGGATGATGGAATAGATCAAAGTTTGCCCACTAGCATCACCCACATCTTCTCATAAAGATAATTCAAGAAAACAGGGTAAAAGAAATTCAGGGGCAACAGAGCCCCAAATCCTCAATGCAATTTTGGGGAGGGGGGGAAGCCTCCCCAAGCACACCAGGGTTTTACTCAAAGTCAAGATGCAGAGAAGGGGGACATTCCTAGTGGTCCTGATTTATGTCTCTCCCACCCAAACTCCACATCAAAAGAAAAAAGCCAAGTGTTGGATGCATGCATGCAAATGAAATAACTCTGCATACATTTATATGGAAGAAAAAAGGGGGCTTCCCCAAGTTTTTTTGTTTTTTTTTAAATTGGAAACTTCTGGACATGGATTAGAAGGAGCTGAGTTAGCTTTTTTCCCCCCCTTACTGGCAGGGGTTCCTCAACCCTCCAGATGTTCTGGAAGACCCCTTCAGGTATTTGAAGAATGATTCTATTCCCCATCAGCCCACAGTCATATTTAGCAATAGTTTTTTAAATCTGGGATGTATGTAAGTGTGATACCAGCAGGCGACAGTGAAAAATCACCACACAGATAGAAAGACCATTTCAGTCCCACAGCACTCCTGAAAAAGGAAACTTCCCTCTTCTTCCATTGGGAGCTTGCTTCTCTGGTTGGGCAGAGAAGACCAGCCCCTTTGCTAGGGCCCCAATCCAAGGCAAACTGCTTGCTCAGATTCTCTTTCACGCATCCAGTTTGACTTCGGTTTTCCACCTTAAGCAACCACAGGGACCAATTTGCACCCCAGCAGAAACTTATTTTGATTTTTGCAGCCTAAATGTCTAAAGCAGAGTTTCTCAATCTTCGCCGGTTTAAGACCGGTGGACTTCAACTCCCAGAATTCCCCAGGCAGTACACTTTAAGCCGGGTGGACTTCAACTCCCAGCATGCTGGCTGGGGAATTCTGGGAGTTGAAGTCCACCCGGCTTAAAGTGGCCAAGGTTGAGAAACACTGCATTAGGGGTTCCATTCCCAAATACCCTAAGAATGGAAGAAGAGACTTGGTGGAGGAAACTACAGATAAAAATCCTTATTTCTTACAGGGGCCAAGTAAAATGCCCCTGGGTGGCCAGTTAACATCCTGGATGCAACAGAGTCACGTCAAAGCCAGACAGGTGCCCGGGGCTTGTCAGTGGCTCAGCAGGTATCGCTCAGTGGCTGCGATCCCAGCAGGCAGGGGTGCCCAGCAAAAGCCCCGGAGGTGTCACTAATTGCAGCTTTTGCAAAAGTCATTAGAGCGAGACTTTCCCTGAAAGCCAACTGGTTGGACGGCTTTGGGATTGGAACTGCCCTGTCTCCAAATGGGGAATTACGGGGTAGTAATTTTTTTTTTCCTGGGCCATCGGCGAAATCACGTCATTTCTGGAGAGGCCTTTGCTAGGACGGAAATTAAACAAGGTATAGGGGAAAAAATCCCCTATAGTTAAGAAATAGAAGGAAGTAAAAGGAGAAAGAGAAGAAAAAAAGGAAAGGGAAAAGGAAAAGGAAAGAAAAAAGAAAAGGGGAAAGGGGTATATTATTTTCTCTTTAAGCCTACAGGTAGTCCTCACTTAACAACCGTTTGTTTAGTGATGGTTTGGACCTACAACGGTGTTGGAAAAAATGACACAAGCAGTTCTCATGCTTATGACCGTCGCAGCATCCCATGGTCACATGATCGCTATTTTTGACCTTCCTGGCTGGCTTCTGGCAAGCAAAATCAATGGGGAACCACGTGATTCGCTTAACAACATGGTTCACTTAACAACCACTGCAAAAAAGGTCATGAAATCGGGTCAGATTCACTTAATGACCACTTCGCTTAGCAACCAAAATTCTGGCCTCAATTGTGGTCAATAAGCGAGGACTACCTGTACTCACTTTTTGTCAATCCAGGACAGGCCCACCTCGCTTGGATTTCATTTACATTTCTCCTTTGATTCAAATTCAGCTCCCGGGTGTATGCTTAACTTTCCAGCCACGTGCTGGATCAACTTTCCCTTCGGCCACAGGAAAAACAATTGACCTTTCGGAGGTGCACCCCAGCATTTCAGCAGCCACAGACAGCTCGCATAGAAAGTCCTGGGTGTGAAAATCAGCCCTTTTCTGTGGAGAAGGGACCGCTGCATTCAACACTGATTCAGGGTGCGCCTTCTATTGCAGGCGGAAGTCTCAAAGGATCCTCCAAATTGGGGGGGTGGGGTGGGGTGTTCCTCTGTGCAGAGCAAAGAGATGCATTTTAAGCCCCTCCCAGGCTCAAATATTTCTCTGACCCACACCATCAGGCCCACCCATTACCAGTGCAAGGTCTGGGCTGGTATCATTTAAAATTGCTACCCCGGTGAACTCGGCACCAACTCAAATCAAATCAAACCTGTATTACAGCCACAGACCAGCATAAGCAGCCAAACGCTGTAGAATCAGACCGGGTTGAGAACCGTCTGAAGGCGGGGAACGAAACTCACAATTTATAGCTTAAAGCTGGGTCTTTTTCACAGCTTCCCCTGCTAAAATTGCATTCTCCCAATACAGTACACCCTGGCCAGGGGGGTGGGTCTGAACACCCCAGGGGCTGGGTGAACCTTGGCAGGCCCAGATGCCAGGGCTCAGTGGTGGTGCCCCTGCTTTGCCACCAAGAAATCCAGATTCAGCTCCTCCAAGAAGTGCTGGGGAAAATCCCACCGAGGCTCAGCCAGGTGTGTGGAAAATACTGAGAGAGCTGGACTCCAATGTCATAATCTGGAATCTTTCCAGGGAACTTTAATCACTGAGCGTTTGTTTGCTTTGAATGCAATTAATAAACAGAATTAAATCCACAGAACCTGCCTGGGAGTAGCTGCAGATGCAACTCCTAGAAGACATTCCACATGCTTGCCAGGCGCGCCCTTGCAAAGAGAGTGACCTCCCTCTTGCTCCTGAGACCCATCCCATCCCTCAGGGTTTCGGGGTGACTCTGGAGCCGGCCCTATCGACGCGCCTGCTTCAGGAGGCAGAGTCGGGGTTCTGCGAAGGGTGGCAGAATGGGGGAGGGACCAAGTTGGGGAAATCCCCTTTAGCAACCCCCAGCTTGGTGGAAAAGCAGGTCGACCGCATAACCTGAGGCGCTGCGTGGCAGGAGCAAAGGGTAAAACTGCTGAAACTTCTTGGGCACGCCGAGCTGGAAGGACGGTCCAGAATCGGGGGGGGGGGTGGAGAGCTTCTTGCCCCCTCCCCAAATCTTGTCCCAGGCTCTCCCCGCCCCCCCCCCCCCGCCAAAGCTCCCCTATCAGGCCTCTTGGGCGATACTCACATCATCATCTTGCACGCTTAAGGGGATATCCAGCATGCACATCTGGAAAGGTTGCACCAGTGCCTTCTGCATGCTGAATAAAGGCTTGGTCTCCATCTTCCGCTGCCTTCTCTACCCAGAACGCGCCAAGCTCAGCTCCTACCCGGAGCCCAGACCTGCGGCTGAATCCTGGCGGCTGGGCACCCTCTCCTTAGCGCCGCCACGACAGGTTGCCCACAGACGCCGCTGCGGCAGCTTTCCAGCTCGGCTTTCCTTCCCGGGGCAGTTCCAAAGGCGGCATCAGCGAGAGAGTTCCGGCTGCGCGCCCGGCCAGTGGCACAGCGGGGATCCCGTCCCCGGCTCTGGAAGGCACCTCCCTTTCGGCCTAGCCCGCTTTCCCTCAGCTCGGCTTCCCCCAGAAGCCTGCTGCGCCCCGCTCTCCAGCCCCACCGACGTGCCAGGCGCGCGGGCTGAGCGTTTGCATTGTCTCCAAAGTCACAACAGGTTCTTCCGCTCGGTCGGCTACCGCATCGGTGCGTCTCTGCAGTCGTCCGCGGCAGAGACCTCCGAAAGGGGTCGAGGGGGAGGAAGGTTGACGCAACCACCTTCTTCTTCGCCTCCCTCCAAGCTCATCCCCCTTCTGGCTGGAAAACGAGAACGCCCTCCAGCCCCCCGCCTCCTCCCAAGGGCACGGCAGGGGTGGGAAACCTGAATAATATTCCCAACTCTGCATTTCTCCAGGCGTAATCCGGGATGCTCCCGGGGCTCCCCCACCATCAAAACTGAGCCACATTTCTCTGTGGGGCGGTAGGCATTGTTGACTTGTGGCAGTTCCCTCTCAGGGGCAGAATTGAGGGAGGGCAGAATGGGGAAGGGCATCCAGTTGGGCTTTCACCAAGCAAATGTATGATTAGCCCTTGAAAAATGCATGCATTATTGGTAACAGACGCACAGAAGGGATGTTCGAAGATCCGCGCTCTTAATTCGCAGCCCTGCCAGTTAATCAACTCAGTGTGCGTTGATTAATCTTGCAAGGTATCCCCACAGCCCTTCCTGGTTTCACAAATGGGTATGGGCTGGCAGAAGAACCCAAAATCCACAAAGCCACACCACGAGTTGCCTAGTCTGCCCCAACACCACTTTGGTGTCTCAGACCACACCTACAACTTGGAAAATGGGAGATGGAATTTCATTTGTTCCCCATTTGCATCGTGCTGCCAATCCAGTAGCAAAATCTCCTCCCACCCACCCTTCCCTAGGTTTCCAGTCCCCAAAAACAAAACAAAAATAGCCTTGTTTTTAATCCATATGCAATTTCCTATCCACTTTAACCCAGGTTGCCAGCAACAAAACAGGGGACATGACAAGGAAGCTGTTCGAAGCCAACAGGGAACTTGGTCTGCAGGACGTTGCCGCCCTAAACATCCTTAATCCAAAGGAAATTGAGGCATTAAGCCCACGAGAACAACCAGGACAGGCCAAGAAGCACCATTAAGAAACGTCCTAGCCCTTGTTCGTAGTCAACTGTGAAAAGATGCAAGTCAAGAGGGGGAAATTTTCTTCCTTTCAAAATTCTGAGAAAAAGCAGGTTGGCTAAGGAGCATTTCCTGGAATCCAATCTGCTCTTACATCCCTTTAAAAGCTCACTTGTGGGGCATAAACTGGAAATTCCTCTTTTTGCGTCTCTTTCCAACCTTGCGCTTAAGAGGTTTGCAGAGAGATATTACTCAAGAACTGAATGGTGCCATCGGGGAGGGATTTGGGCACAGGTCCAGAGCCCTGTTGAGTCTGTGCTCAGCTCACAGAAAAAGAGAAAGAAAAAATGATTATCTAAAGGGCCTTTCAAAGAGGTAGCTGCATTGTAGAAGCAATTATACAGCTATTTCTGTTTTTCTCTCCTCAGCAGTTTTTAAAATTGTTTCTGGTAAGGGGCGGGGGGGAAACCAGGAATGGCAATGAAGGAAACCTTAATAAAAGTCTGTGAATGAGGCAGATTTGTTTTTAAAAAGCCCTCATCTTGAAGTTTTCCCAGAGAGACACATCTAAGCCTGAATCTTTTCCCCCAAAGGCCTTTCAGCTAAGATTGAGGGATGGTGGGGGGGAGGACAGAAAAACCAGCCCAGGATCTGCATTCTGACATCACAATCCGGGGTAAAAGTCAGCCAGGGCTCTTAACTCACAGCAAATCATGATTTCAAATGTTGGGTTGTTACTAAGAAATAAAAGACCCATGCTTTCTTGAGATGGCTACCTTTTGTGGTGATCCTCAGGCAAGTCTCATTATGGCTTAATGTGATGCGGGAACTTGGCTGACAAGTGAAATTATAGATAAGGTAGGTCCATCCTTATATTTGCCAGGTTGCACTGATCAACCATCTGAGGGATACAAATCTGTGTGCAATGCGCTTTTCTGCTCAAAACCCCCAGCAAAATCCAGCCGATTCATGTGCAGGATGAGTTTGCAGTCCAGCCTGCACCAGCTGCTACCTGCCCCTTTCATAAATGCAGGGCTCCGATTTGCAAGATAAAGCACTAAAAATGGGGTGTTCAAAATGGGGAAACTTGTTTGTCTGACCTGCCCAACTGCAAAGAAGCTGGGCAGATTAACTAGCTTGTCTAAAGAGGCCTACAGCTGGTAGCCTTTTTACAAGTGTCCCCTGGATATGACAAAACCCAAGGGGACTTAAGTTCCAAAATGGGAGAAAACCATTCAGCGGTGGGTTTTCCCCATCTCTTTCCATCTTCCGTGCTGGGTACCACACACGGTCGTCATGGAGACAGCCACATGTGACGTTGCCATGCTTACAAAGCATACTACGGGGCCGGGAACAACCCTTGGGCGTGCAAGGAGAAAAATTGCTCAGACGTAGTATGCAGTGCAAACATGGAGAGTTTGTGTCCTTTAGGAACGTCAACAAGGAAACAGGAAGCAACTGAAATGTATTTATTTTTCAAATTTTATCACCGCCTATCCCCCCCGCAAAGGGATTTTGGGGAAATTTGGTTGATGCCTCTAAGCCACAATCTTTTCTGGCCAGTGTGGGGGTCTGTATGCAACATCTCAGGGATCGGGGGAAACAAACGTACCAAAATCTGCCAGGGGTCATTCAAAGCTGCTCAAAATTCAAGATAATTGAGAGAATTCAACAGTTTCTGCCCCTCCGCTAGCCTATAGATAGCCAAAACAAGAATGACGTCACACACACACACACACACACACACACCATTTAACCTGGTTACCGAACTCCGCTGTTCCTCTTTACAGGGTGTTGACCTAGAATCTAACAATAGCTTCATGCATGAAACTCACCAAGGTGAACATTAATCAAACTTGGCATTGCGTGAATGCGGCCCCTGAGTCTTGAACTGACCCGGTTAAAGATGCTGTAAAATGCAACCTCCCTCACACACACACAGAGCAAAAGAGACGTCCATTCACAGGAAGGGGAGCTATGATTTTTGGCCTGGAGCTACCACTCCCACCAAATTTATTCAATTGACACATTTTACTTTCCCTGCCCCAGTTCCAAAGGAGTTTCCCCCTTTTGCAAGGGGACAGAAAAATCATTTCCCTCTCTCGTTCTCCTTGACGGATAGATTTGGCCTGCAGGGCAGAGAAAGGAGTGTCTGTCCTCTGGGTCGAGGGAAATTGCACGTCCCTTTGCAGAAAAAAATTGTGTAAGGGAGAGGGTCAAACATGACCCCAGTGACTTGAGGTTTCTGCTCCTGTTTTCTTCAAGACAGAATTCAGAACATGATGGTGCAATCAATGCTAGGTGTGTTTACTTGGAAGTAAGGCCAGCTACTGTAGAATGGAGCTTAAATTATCACGGCAGCCTTCAATTTCTCTCCCAATCTGAGCTCAGCTTGGAAGTACCTTGGGAATAATGAGCATAATGTAAACGTGGAGTTTGGGATGGGCCAGAAAATCAAATTGCCAAGCCCCATGGGTGAGCAGCATTGGAATCAACAATATGGATGTCAACTCTCGTTGCCAGCACCGCTTAATCCAAGCTCAAGGCATCCAAACATTAACAAAACATACTGTCTTGAATAGAAAACAGATTGTGCTTTAGAGGAATTGGCTGAATTAAGAGGGATAGGTTTATCAAAGGGCTGTCCTAGCCCAGTGGAACCTCCAGGGATGGGCGCAGTCTCTCTCAATATTGAATACGAAAGAATAGCAACAGGGCAAGCCATTCAGAGAGAGGATCCAGGGATGGTTACTAGTTAAGAGTGTATTATCAGTAGCTGCATGGGCTCAATGAAACCTCCAGGGTTAAGGGCAGGATACCTGTAGATTCCAAATATGGGGCTCACCTTATGGGAAAGAACCCCATGCCCTTTTTCAAAATTCTGGAAATGACAGGGTGGATGCCACCTTCTTGGTGAGCGCACAAGCCTGAAAAATGTTTTTACTCATCACTAAGCGGTGGAAGTTGAGAGCCAGTTTGGTGTCGTGGTTAAGGCACCGGGCTAGAAACCGGGAGACTGGGAGTTCTAGTCCCACCTGAGGCACAAAGCCAGCTGGGTGGCCTTGGGCCAGTCCCTCTCTCTCAGCCCTAGGGAGGAGGCAATGGCAAGCCACTTCCAAAAAACCTTGCCAAGAAAACCAAAGGGACTTGTCCAGGCAGTCTCCAAGAATCGGACACGATTGAACGGATTAAAAAAAAAACCTCAGTGGAAGTAACACACCTTTTTGCTTCTCTCTTTTCAATCTGGTGATGGAAAAGACTTTCTCCTTCTCTGGTTGGCAGAGAAATAAAGCAGGCGGCTTCCTTCTCAGCCAGGCACTTAATCCACTCCAGGGAATTCCACCTCAGGGTCGGGCTGATGTTGCAAAGATGCAAAGGTGGAGCCTGGGAGATCACAGGGAGCTGAGAAGACCAGCCTTGTTAAGCTCTTCCACATTTCTGGCAGACTGTCTTGCTGCTTTGTCTCCAACTGTGGAAATCTTCTGGCGCCTCTCCCTGGCCTAGAGACTGAGGATTAATATTATTGTGGTGGTGGTTGAATTTCCTAACCTCATTTCTGTTGCACTGTTCAGGAAAGCTGGGTGGACAAGAAAACAAATCAACCACCAGGAAGCAGGTAGGAAGTTCCTACGCATTCTAGTTTCCAGGCAGGGACCTTCCTCTCCTTTTAATATCATTTTTATTGAAGATTTCTTTACACAGTTAGAAAGAGAAACACAAAACCATATAAAGAGAGTGTTAGAAAAGAGGAAAGGGAAAAGTGATCAGAGTCATCCCCTCGTCTGGCTTTGCACAAAGTGGTGAAACCCAAACTCTTCAAACTGTAGGGGTTCATATGACCCCTTAAGCCCCTGAAAACAAACCTAGGTTAAAACTCCCAAAACATCAGCTGTTGTGTGAACATAGCCATTCGGGTAATAATTGACATTGCTGTTGTTTGAACAGCCAGTAAACATTCGGGCAGAGGAACTGTCCACAGAGTTTATGGCTGGAACGGATTTGAAAGGAAGAGTTGTTATGTTTGGTTTTAACTGAGATACAATGGCATTTAGGCAGAATTTTCAGCGGCTCGCTTTTGAAAGTTCCTGCCAGCTGGTGTGCCTTTTAGGAGGTCCTGGCTCCGAACCTGGAGAGCCACATTTCTAAATGCGGGACGAGAGAATGATTCCTGCAGCTGCTTCCACTCCAACTGCGGAGCGTCCAATTCTGAAACTAGATCCCCACGTTCTCCCTGGATCTGGAAGAAAGGACAGTGAAGGGTGCCCTTAGATCCCTGTTTTCCTTGGGATTAATCAGGCACCGAACAGGCTGCATTCAGGACCCCTGTGGGCAAGCTGCGAATGTGACATGCCCAACACCAGCCCAGCGGTGCTTTAAAGGTGTGAAATGTGCCTCAAGGATTCACCAACTGGCGCCCCCTCAGAGCTCATTTTGGTGCCCCACCAGTGCGGGCCCCACAGTTGCCCCCCACAGTTGTGGCCCTGTGTGCAATCCCAGCTCAGGCACACTCAAGGGATTGAATGCTCAATTGTGCCTTTTTTGGAACAACAGTGAATCATACACCAGACCTGCCCTACGGTTGATCCAGGCTCAACATTGCTAACTAAATAAACATCAGAGGAATGAAACCAGCCATCCGTGCTGCTGCTGTTTCCATCAAACCGTCTCTTTCCCCACTGCCAAACTTTAGAATTGTAGCCTCCTCAGGGCAGGGACCCACATCCAAGGTTCATCTGGCAGTCCACTTGCAAAATGAATTTTCAAACCTGGCCTCCGTCAGGATTAAAATCTGAACTGCCGATCTATTGTTAAGTCACTAGCAGAAAGCAGGGTTTAAGAATCCTAACTTTCACCCACTTTGAAATCCTGGTTATTTTTGTTCCTAGAGTTTAGATTTTACTTGTTGGAAAAGTTAATTATTTGTACTACATAGGAATAATGGCCCTTGGGTACATTACTTTAATTTTCTGTGGTCTTTATTACGGCATTTGATTGTTTTTGCTATTTTCTACCATCGTTTGTGCATTCAATCAGTATGTATTTGTGTGCTTGTGCGTAAACATACCATAATCCCAAATTCCTGTTATTTGGCACTGTAAGTAAATAAACAAATCTAAACAACACCTTTCAGCTAGCCAAAAAGACACAATTCACAGAAAAAGAAGTTTCAGCAAGTTTGAAACACAGAAATCCAAATAATTAGTCTGAAAAAAATGAAGCTTTGATTTTTTGGGTTTTGATGATTAAATGGTTTGATCTGATAGAAATAATGTTACTAAGGTTTAACTAATGGTAAGCGATTAGATCTGTATAAAATGCATTTACATCTGTATTGGAGAAGGTTGGAAATCACTTTCTTTTTCTACTTTCTCTCTAGTTTTGCACTTTTATAGTTTTTCCTTTTTTTTTTAGTTCTGTACTCTGTCTTACCTATACTCTGTATTTTGTATTTTAGCTATACTTTGAAAATCAATAAGGTTCTTTAAAAAAAAATTGAAATAATTGGGAGTGGGTGGGCAGGGGAAGAATAGGAGGGGGTCCTGAAACACAGCTGAGAAGACAGCAAGGCGGAATAAATAAAGTGGAAGGGCCAAAATCCTGCACATTAAAATTCTAGGTTGAAATATTGGCCTTGCAGATCCGATTGGTTAAATATGGCAACCTCGAGCTAACATTGTGCTTAGTTTTTGTTTCTGTCAACTTTATAATTTTAATGGTCCAGGAACAGAGGACGGTAACATGCTCCCCAAATATTAAAACTTTCACCATCCTGACACTTTTGGGGAAGCTGATGGCCATGGAAGGATAGCAGTGATGCAAAAGAGGCGCAGCCATTTTGTTTGTGGCTTGGGAATCATCTTGCGGTCTTTAAACTATATTATGAGTTTGCCCTGTGATTTCCCACTTCCAAGGTGAAAAATTGTGCTACCCGTTTTCAGCAAGAGGGGTCAGAGGTGACCCCCAAGGTTGCCAAAAGCTAACCTAATCTTAATGGATTTCCATCTCACAATCCCTGCCCAGCACATCTCTCCAAGCTACCCAAATCATCTTTTTTGAGAACTAATGCAGCACCTCAACTGCCTGCCCTGCCATCATCTACTTCAGCTATTGCCACAACTGCAGGCTGAAATAATTTGTTGGCCACATCAATAACTGGAAACCCGAGCAGGGCAGATTTAGCCTCAGGGTTGCTAGCTACTGACTCCTACACCTCAGCAGGATAGACTTAAATTAGCCCTGGGGGAAAACAATGATCCAACCACGTTTTTCTATCAGTTCTTGGCCAATCTGATGACAGAACAGGCGTTTCAAGTTTCTTTCAAAAGGGCTGCCATTTTCAAGTTCTTACATCCCAGAATATCCTTGTAGAAGTCCTGTGCTTTGTTCTCCCATCCTGTCTGCACCCTCCCTGACTTCCTGCCCTTCTCTTCAATCCCAAGGGGGAACCTTAGAGAAAGAGAGAGAGAATGCTCTTCCCAGGAGGTGTTTTCAGATAGGGAAGGGTGGGCAGCCAAGGAGGTTGCAGAATAATAGTGAGATGGGAACCATCTTCTCTCCAGTCATCTGCAACCTCCTTGTCTTCCTACTCTTCCATTCATTCCCAAGAGAAAGATTCCAGGAGGGAATTTCTCCTTGGGGCCTTTTTCAGATTGGGCAAGAGGGGCAACCTGGAAGGTTTCAACGTGCTAAGAAGATAAATTCTCTGCTGGCATCACCAACATCACCTCCTGATGCCTCCAGTGATAAAGTCAGCTCAGAATCATCTCCTGAAGAAATTTGAAAGGAGTTCTCAAGCATCCTGACATTAAGGTAGAAAACCAGAAGCCTTTTTTTTTTTGCAGGGGGAAAAAATGGCTTCTGAGAAATGGTAATATAGATCTTGGCAAAGGACGAATCCCAGTTGTATACAGTTGCTGGCCAGGTAGCCTCAGTGTTACTAATTAACACTGATCAGTGTTAATTCCTGGGTGGAAGGAATTAAACTATCAATGCTGGGCACAGAAGAGATTGGAATCATTACAGAAAGCACAGAAACTGATGTTCCCCAGTTTGTAACCATATATCTGGCATTTCAAGGCCAACGCAAAAGAGTTTTGAGGTTTCCTGGATTGCAAAACCAGTAATACCTTCCCGTTCCCAAGCAAAGATTTTTATTTCATTACCGGTTTTAGATCAAGCTGGAAACCAGATGCGCTTTTTTTTTTCCAGACTGGGCCCACATCCCAACAAATTGGCAAGACCAGAACTAAAACACCGTTGGATTCAACTTACAACTACCAGATGAATGAAATGAAAAGAAATGAAAATGCACGCAATGCCTACGTTCATGCAAGAACAGTTAACCAAGCCTAGTCAAGTCCTAGCAGGTACATTCACACAAAGTTTTGGAGCTTAGTCCCGGGCAAATCCAGCCCATTTGCAGCAGCGTCTTGCCTGAACCCAGAAAACGGGCCATTTCAGGATCCAGGTTAGCCGCGTTGTGTGAACAGAGTTTGGCAGAATCTTCATCTTCCAAATCTCCCCCTCCTTTTTTCTAAACATTTAGCTGAGCCCCCGTTTCTCGTCCCCAGCTGCGACCTGAGGCTAGACAGTGTAAGAATTGAAATCCACATTTCCAAATTGAGAGCAGTACTTGGCCCCAACAGGACAAACCTGACCTTGTGGCTGCCTTGAATGCTCCTTAGAAACACCAGGGAATCAGGGACTTCCTTGCGCCTCACCGACCGTCTCCCAGAGAGGGAATGTGTTGAGTGCCCCTGCCTTCCTGCGGGCCGTTCTCTGGCCCCAGTTAAGAATATTTTCCACCCTTGAAGAAATGCACAGATGTTCCTCATGCCTGCTCTCTGCCCAAACCTTGAGTAACGTCACTTCTCCGGCGTTGCGCTCACTCCCCGCCAGCCCAGCCTCACCTGGAAGAAATATGAGCATGTCTTCCCCATGACCTGAAGCAGGGATCAGCCCTAACTGGGAGGAGCTGAGAAAAACTTGCCAACCAGGACCGTTGACCTGGGAAAGGTTGAAGCCCTAAAGCTGAAAGGCTTGTGTTGAAACAGTGCATGTAGTTGAAGAAAGAACGCAAACTTAGCACAACCACAACGATGCCATTCTACTCTGTCCTGGTCAGGCCCCAAGGACCCAACTTTGGGTCTCCTCTTTTAGAACGGGTTCAGACAAGCTAAACAGAAAACCAGGATGGTATGACGATTCCTGCCTTGGGCAGAGGTTGGCTAGAAGACCTCCAAGGTCCCTTCCAGCCCTATGATTCTATGATTCTATGATTCTATGAACAAGGGAATGGAAAAGACAGTTGGCTAGAAGAGGGGGAAGGTATTGGGCACGTTGTTCTTGAGGAAAGACCTTTAGGAGGAACATAAGAGAGATTTTAAAGTCCGTGAACGTGTGAGAAATGAAAGAACATTCAGCCCGCTCCTTGGTCAAGGGTCTGAAAAAAGCCTTAAGGCATTTGATAAAGAGAGCAGGCAAAAGCTTCTGCTGCTGAATAACGTGTGTTGGAAAAAAGTGCTCCCGAGCGCCTTCTGGTTTTTGGAAGGCAGATTGGAGTTGAGCATTAAGGAAAAAAAGAACTTCCTAAAATAAGAGCCGTTTGACAGTGGAACTCCTGACGGAGGGTGGCGTTGGGCTCCCTTGAATGAGGTGTGTTTGAGCAGAGGACAGACAGCCACGCACTGGGAATCCAGGCACAGAAGGGGTTGGGCTGGTCGATCTCAATTGCCCCCTTCCAAAGCTGAGATTCAGTGGAACCAGAAGCTGCATTCTCCTCTTCGCCTCTCCCTCTCCCTACAACTTCCAATTTCACATAATACTTCTTGACTCTGAAGCTTAGAATTCTTTCCGTATCCTAATTCTAGGCGCACATTCTTTCTATATTTTAAAGAGAAAAAAAAACAAGGAAATTGGCCACGTGGCAGGAATGACGAGCACTCCGAAAGAGAGTGCATCTCATGCAAATCGATGTAGGAATTCAACTGCGCTCCCATCTGCATCCTTAATTTTACAGGCTTTTTTTCACAAATCCAAACTGGGGAGGGGAGGGAAGCAGAAAGTTTGTTTTACAGCCACACGTCCCTTCCTCGCCCCCAGTTACTTCCCTTCGTTTCATCTACAAGGAGGAGGGGAGGAGGGAGGGAGGGATGAAAGCCATTTTGTGCCCCCAGAGAGCTTTTTGCGGTGAACGGGAGAGCCCTCTGCTGACCCCTGGCCTCAGGCCTCTCCCCCCCCCCCCAGGCCTGCCTGGATTCTAGGAGGAAAATGCTGCCGGTCGCACATGGCGCAGCCCCTCGGAGCATGGCAAGAGGAGAGAGAGAGCCCAGAATGGTCGGAGCCCACTAGTGGCTTAGAAAACCCTCTTGGTGAGATGCCACTTTTATCCTCATGAACCACTGGTGGATACCGGGAGCGCCTTGTTTGTTTATTTATTCATTTATTCATTCATTCATTCATTCAATTTATGTTACTGCCCATCTCAGACTAGTGACTCTGGGCGGCTAACGACAATAAAAACAGTCACGATATAGAACAATAAAAACAATAACAAAAATTAAAAAAGAAATATAAATACAAATACAAATACAAATACAGCCCAGCGATCTAAAAGCCGTGGTGTTAACTTGGTTATGTTAAAGCCTTGCTTTAAAGGGGATCCCCTCTTTTGAGGGCTAGAGCTGAACACTCTGGACATCTTTTAAAAGCCATCTTCTTAGAGCCACTTCCCTCAGCTATCAATTCCCCCCTCCTTCCCCCCATCTTATTTCTTTTTTCTTTCTTTCTTCTCCTCCCTCCCTCCCTCCTCCTTCCTTCCCCCTTCCCTTCTCTCTGTCTCTCACCGTCCTTTCTTCCTCCCCCCTCCCTCCCTTCATCTTCCTTCCTTCATTTCTTTCTTTCTTTTTTTTTCTTCTCCTCCCTCCCCCTTCCTTCCTTCCTTCCTTCCTTCCTCTCCTTTCCCCTTCCCTCCCCCTCCCTCCCTTCCTCCCTCCCTCCCTCCTCCTTTCTTCCTTCCTTCCTTCCCTCCCCCTCCCTTCCTTCCTCCCTTCCGTTCTCTCTCTCCCCTCTCTCCCTCCCTCTCTTTTCCCTTTGCATTTCAGGCTGCAACTGACATCATGTCAATTGTCCATTAAAAAAAAAATCCCTGCACATAGAAAACTAGTCATCAGGAAAATGGCCACCATTCTGCCTGACACTTTATTTTCTACACACAGGGATTATTTCATTTTCCAGTGGCTTAATCAGTTGCAGTCTGCACTCTGAAATAGTTCTGAATCCACAGAGCCTTCTCTGCTGTGCCTAAAATTATGGGGAGCAAAATTACCGGGAGAAAAACATTAAGTGCCCTCAAGCAAAGACAGGCAATGATTTGCAGTCCCTCGTAAACACCTTGCAAGGAGTTGCAGAGCCAGGCTGCTTACTTTCCCCCTTGTAATTTTACATCTAGATAACTCCTCCCGTTCATCTCCCTCTTGGGGAAAATAAAAACACGGCCTTTGCGTTCAGCCAGGCAGTCACCTCGCAGCTCCTGACGTCAGCTCAGCTGCCCGACAAATATTTTCTTTGACTGGTAGCCAAACCCTGCTCAGAACTGGAAAAGAAAGTGAGGCAATAAATCCTAGGCTGGGGAGAAAAGCAGTGGGAAATGGGCACTTCGCAGGTGGGCAGAAATGGAGCAATTTAAAAGAAAAAGGACACTGTTTCTTCAAATGATATCCCTTCCGATCAGCTTATCATTCAGAGAAATGGTATTTCCAAGGGACATCTTACCCTTTTCAGGTTAGGCCATAAAACTATATTATTATTATTATTATTATTGCTATTTACAAACAGTCCACTAGATAATTCTGCCTGGATTTGGCACCTCGGTCCAGCAGACCCTTCCCAAAGACAAAGGATGTGTAAAGACTTGGTTGTAACATAGCCACTGTTCCAAGTAGTGCGACTTTCTGAAATTGAGGAGGTGAAACTCTGTCCGTTCCTGTCGTGCCCAAGTCTTTTCCAGATCTTTGGGGATGGCAGCAAGTGCAGCAATCACTACTGGCACCATTATGACTTACTTTTTCATTCATTCTGTCTCTATTTGAAGGACTTTAGATGTCCCTGTTTTTCTAGTCCTTCATCACTGACCCTTCAACAGGTAGCCCCTCGCTTAACAACCATTCTTTTAGTGACAGTTCAGACTTATGACAGTGCTGAAAAACCGACTTACGACCAGTCCTCACACTTACGACCATCGCAGCTTCCCTGTGGTCATGTGATCACAATTTGGGTACTTGGCAACTGGTTCACATTTATGACCGTTGCAGCGTCCCGTGGTCATGGGACTGCCATTTTTGACCTTCCTGGCCAGCCTCTGGCAAGCAAAATTGTATTTATTTGTTTGTTTTTTTGTTTATTTATCTATCAAATTTCTATTACCGCCCATCTCCCCCAAGAGAGGGGGACTCTGGGCGGTTTACAAAACCAATGGGGAGCCAGGTGATTTGCTTAACGACCACAACAAAGGTCATAAAATCAGGTTAGATTTGCTTAATGACCGCTTTGTTTAGCAACCAAAATTCCAGTCCCCATTGTGGTTGTTAAGTGAGGACTACCTGTAACTGCAATGTTAATTACTCATATTTGTTCCTTTGTAACTGCAATCATATCTAGCTCCTTATGGGCTAACTGTTTATTTCTTTGTATTCTGAAGTTGTTATTATCAATATCATTATCATTCTCCTCCTCCTTCTCTACTGGATGTTCACATGGTTTCTATGGACAGAAGATGGCAGCAAATAGCTATTGTTGGCTGATCTCAGAAAATGAAGCAGGGTTGGAACAATTCAGACAAGAGACCACAGAAAACCTCAACTCTCTGAAGATTAAACTCCCCAGCTGAGCTTGGAAACTAAGCAGCCTCGATCAGGCCTGCTTGGTCCTGGGATGGGGAACCACCAGGAAATCTTGAACCTTTAGAGTAAAGTCGAACAAAACAGAACAAAACAGGAAGGTGGCAAACTCCTTCTGTAATGCCCTTCTCTAAAGTCACCAGGAGACTTTACTAACAGGCTACTTTATTGATTAGTCAATTGACCATACCAAAGCAAGACATCAGCCACCATAAGTACAGTAAAACAAAATCAAGTGAGATGCAGCAAAAAGAGGTAAAACAGGCTACGGGGAGATCAAATAGATCAAATAGAGTACGGTAAGGTAAAGTCAGGATAAAAAGTGAGATAAAATAGCAAGAGATAAAACAGAGGGCAAAGATGGATAATAAGATGAATATTCAATTTGAAAGCAGTAGGCGTTTAGGTGAATCCATCCCCTTTGCGACTTTACTATTACGAGGGCATAATTATGATGGCTTTGCTCTTTTAGGCGACGCCTTGATTATAATGTTTATTGTTTTAAAATCAACATGGGAATCTAAAGGGGGGGACTGCCTTCCTTTAGAGGCAGGGGGTGGGGCCAAAATGGGTGGGGGTCCCTCCCCTTTCTCCTTGGCTGCTGTGGAAGAGAGAGAGAGGCTGCTCACAGCGAGTGGCTGGAAATGAAACCAGGAACTGTTTCTGTGTTTCGGGCCCATTTCTGACCCCCACAATGGGAATTCCCTGCTCTTACAGGATTTCAGAGAGAGCAAGAAGTGAAAGGGGAGAATCACAACAGTGATCACTCCCTCAACTCGGTCCTGCCTGTTCTCAAGGAGACATGCATTGTGGTCGATCCTCCCACAACAACCTTGTGAGGATGGCTGGGTTAAGACAAAGCTCAGCAAGGCCTTGAAGCGGGATGTCTCCATTCTCTGTCCAAACCTCTCCCTGTTGCAACTTGATCCGGTCATTCAACAAAGCAAATCCCAGCCAGTCCGGATCCCTTGCAGCCGTGTGACTCTTGCAAGAAAGAACCAAGCTTGCAAGAAATCCCATTTCAGGGCTGAGCTGTGATCCTTAGAGCTTCAGCTACCACAGAGAAGCCAGAAATACAAAATGGTGATTCACAGGCTCTTGTTTCCACAAGTATTTAGTCATTAAAATGTCAGAACACGTTGTTCTTTAATGAGATATTGCATCTAGGCCAAGCGGCAGGCGCCCTCTCCTGGCTGGATCGGGAAAAACAAGCTATCCACCAGGCGAAAAATGCGGGGTGAACAGTTTGCTGAAAGTATTACTTCCAGCCTTGGGGATCACCAGAAATGCAATCAAAATAAAAATGGTACACTGAACAGCAGATAATAGAGAAACCCCTTGGCCACTGGACAAGCTGTAGGGATTTCTGCCTTCACTTGGGACCTTTCTAACAATATCTACCTGCCCACTACAGGAAACCAGACAGATAATATTCATTTTCTTGGCTGCAGAAAAAATGTTTCCTTTACAACATCCCACAGGGTTTAATTCCAGACCTAGCCTCCTTCTCAAAAGAAGCCTATTTTCATCTGTGACACCATCATGCCAGGCACCATGCAAAGAATACAAGTTCCTGAGCATGCAGCGAGTAACTCCTCGCAGACCCCACACAAGGCTGCGGGATGAAGAAGGCTGGGCCGGCCTATACCCCAAACAAGATTGAAGGATTTCAGAACGTCGCCCCAAGATGTTAGGAGAAAAAGGTTGGCTTCCAGAAAGGCGCAGGGCACCAGCGTGCCACGTCTGTCACCCTTGGGGACGCAGAATGGTCCAGGAGGAAGCAGGGCCTTTCAAATGGGAAGGTGTTCCTCTTTTAAAAGTTTTAATAAAAACTGTAAAGGAAGGTGTTCCCCTGATGTCATCAACAACTCAGCTCTTCCAGAGGCTGCAGATCCCAGACACTGATCCCAGACACGACTCCAGGCTGTTTTTACAAACAGAAATTAAACCCTGGTGGTGCCATTTTCCCCTGTTGCAGACACCGCACAACACAGGTTGGCACAGGCCCTTTTGGTTCCCACTAACGTCAGCAGCAAAGATGCTTATTTGGCTAAGCCAGAAAGCAGCTTAGATTCCTTTCTTTCCCCCCCAAGACTGTGCCTCTCTGTGGGTGGTTTTTTTTTCTTCTGTGCATTAACTTTGAAGAAGTGTGTGTGTGTGTAAGGTGCTCAAGCTTCCCATCCATCTGGAAGCCAAATTCAAGATTTAGAAAAACAGCCCACACACTTTTAACGTTTCCAGGTTAATTCTTACTCCATAACAAAGTTGCAAAGCTGGGGAGGAACGGCAAAAGGGGGTTGCAATCCTAAGCAAATGTGCGTGGAAATTCAACGGCGTCAAGTCGCACAGCCCTGCCTTGTTTTGGGATAAATTTGGGAACCCCAATATTCCTTCTCCTATCCAAGCTTCAAGACCTGGGGCCAAACCTCTGAAACACCCCACCCCACAGCACCCTGCAGAAAAATCATCTGCCATTCCCACCCACTGGTATTAATTTAATTGGAAGGAAGAGAATTTGCCATTGGAAATGGGAAGAGAATTTTGGTGAATTTCTAATGGGTGGAGTGCGGCATTAATAACAAGGTGTCCAAGAAAGGTATGTGAACAACTGCTGTTTGGTACTATTCTCCCTCCAGCCTCCCTGGCTCTCAATGTTCTGTTACATCCCAAAGGAAGGCATCAATCTGGGAGGGAGGGAGGGAGGGAGGGGACCCCCCCCCCCGAGTTTTTCCCCCTTGAAGTATCAGCAATCAAACAGACTGCCCAGTGGAAGGAAGACTGAGGTATAATCATTCTGGGATTCACGCTCTCCGTGACCCCCAATAATTAAGTCCACTTAAAAACACCCCCTTGAGAAAGCAAATTCTCAAGCACCGCAGGAGAATGGGGAGGGGTGTTTAAAAAACGAAAAAGCCTTTTGGGTACAGGAAAAGAATATTTGCAGATTTTGAAGCAGTTTGCTATCCAAAACTGGGTTTGAAAACCAACAGGAAAGGCCTAAAGGTAGTAAGGCTCCTTCTTTACAGCTATTTCTCTGAAAACAGCCCACGCTCTCCGGCACAAAGCAGCCAGTCCGAAAGGCTTTAGAGATCATCTAGCCCATCCCGCCGCCGTTCCCGTTCCCCGCTGCAGCCCGTGGGCGGCCCTTGCTTCGCAGCACCTCCAGTAAACTGTAGCTTATTCCAGTGAGCCCTAAGAAGCATCAGCTTTGCGGCTAAGCCCGACCGGGTCTTTCCCGAGGCTTGCCCAGTTCCCCTTCGTAAAATCTCCCGGGGAAAGGCCAGTCCCTACAGGGAGGGCTTTCTGTCTGCCAGATCTGGCTCCATTCCGCCAACCCAGACGCGAGTTTGGCTCCCCCGGCGCGGTTCAGGACCTCACAGCTGCATTCACACGTGCCGAGCGTGGGTTAGGGGAAAGCCGGGAGCCGACCCGTCCCGCGTACGTTGCCGAGCGTCGGGGCCCACCTCCCGTGAGGAGCCAGGGTCGTGCGGACGCAGCCCCCCAGCCCCGCGCCCCCAATTCCCCTGCCCGGCCAGCCCCCGAGCCGCGCGCCTTACCTGGCTCTCCAGCATCATGATTCCCCGCTCATTGTTCCTAAGGAGCCGTGCGCGGAGAAAGGCGAGGGGGGCGGCGGGGGGCGGCCGCCCGTCCCCTCGCTCGCCGGGGGGCGCGATCCAGGCCGGGGGTAGGGGGGCTCCGCTTGGCCGGAGAGCCGCTAGGAGAGGCGGCGGCGGCGGCCGGGAGAGCAGGTGGCGCGCAGGGCTGGCGAGGAGGGCGCCGCCACCCCGGAGCTGCTCAGCAGCTGGCCAAGCCCATAATAATCCCGTCTTCCTGCTCGCCTTCTCCGGGCGGAACTCGGGCGATGCCCGGCCGGCGGCTCCATGAACCTCGCCCGCCGCCGGGGAGCTGCGCGGCGGATCGCGGACCGGGCTGGTCAGTTTCAGCCGGGGCTGGTCAATTTCGCCCGGGCTGCGGACGCGCCCCGCTTGCCCGGGCCAGCGCCCGGGCGTCCATGGGGCCGGCGGGGCGGAGAGAGGCCGATCCCAGCGGCGGTTGCGGATCAGGATCGGGATCGGTCGGCGGAGGAGCCGGAGAGAAGCGCCCGGGGGCAGGAGCGCAGATCCATGGGTGCGGGGAGGCACCGCGTGGGAAGGGGCGGAGAAGGCGGAACTAACGTGACTCAGCCACCGGCAGGCAGGTAACGGAGCCTCGCTTGCTGCTTCGCTTCCTCCTCCCTCCGCCCCCGCCTTGAGGTTTCCCTCCCCCGTTGCTGACTTCCCAAGGGGTTGTGGTTTTGTAAACAACACCACCCCCCGCAACAACACCGCCACACAAAGGCGGCGGAAAGCTAAGACGCCTTCGCCTGGGCTCCTGAGCGCGTGCAGAAAGCCAGCCAGCCAGCCCGCCCACGGGGTTGAGCTGTCCCCTTGCGCTCAAGAAAAAAAAAAAAAGACCAGTCTGTTTCTGAGCATCTGCAGAATGCCAAAGGAACCCTATCAAACATGGAGGGAAGGCACCACCTTGCTTTAATGGACACAGACACACGCATCAAGGCAATTGTATCTCAAGCAATGGCTTATTCCTCAAATATTATTATTATACACAACAGTGTGAAATCACAGCTGCCAGTTCTTTAGCTGGCATTGGCCCTCATTCGCCCTCATAATGTATCAGCGTAGCGCATGTGCGGATCCCAGCAATGTGGCCTTTCTTAACAGACAGATGGAAATTTTGTCGATGCACAGATTTTCTAAGTGCTGTGCAAGGTGTTGTTTCATTTATTAGCAATCAAATGGATAATGTGTTTTACTTTTCTGGCTATTACACAGCATATTTTGCAGGCATAAAAAAATAATGGAGAATTAAAGCTTTCCTGAAATACATGCTTCCTTGGGGGAGGGGGATGGTGGTTTAATAACGAAAGGAAAAGGATTTAAGCATTTACGTAATGCTTAGCCCTTAAGCGGAATGAAATCTGAATTTATTGATTGATTTATTAAATTTATGTCACCGCCCATCTCCCCCAGTGGGGGACTCTGGGCGGTTTACAATAAAGTAACACTAAAAACATAACCACCTAATTTACCATTAAAATATAAATAGAAAATGAATATAAAATCCAAGTGGAGATGGAACACAATCACTAAGAGGTGCTATGGCGCCATAGCAATATGGTAGTTTGGGAAGTTGGGAGCACAGGGCTTCTGAACATGTGCAGAATTCTGCTTTATTTGCCTGTGGACACATTTGCTGTGTTTGCCCCATGCCAAGACCCTCAAATGAGCCAACTCCCTTCTCACAGGTGCACAACCCATACAGAGGGGTCAAATTAGGGTTCAGCAAGTCATGAAAACTCGGGCAAGACTGTTGAGAGAATAAACCATGATTAAGTTAAATGTGGGTAAAGGGCGTTGTGCAGATACAAAGAATGCCATCCTTCAGACAGACTTTAGAAAGGGGAGAAATAAAACCAAGCATGCAAAGGCTTAGTTCACACCAGTGGGGTCCACAGGGCAAGGTCAAAAGAGTTAAGATGGCGCTGCCATGGTGCGATCGAAGCTTCGCCTGTTTTTTATGTGCATCTTGACACAGAAAAACAGGTGGAGCATCAACTGCACCATCACAACCGCCATCTTGACTTTTGTTTTTTTAACCCTGCCCTGCAAACACCCTGGTTCGCATAACAGGTTGTGTGAAACCATCCCTTGTGTAAACTAGCCCATCAAAATAAGATCATCTTGTTTGTTCGAAGCAAGGCTGGCTGGGGAATTCTGGGAGTTGAAGTCCACACATCTTAAAGTTCTCAACTGCAATAGAGTGTGGAGTATGGGGAAGAGGCCGGTAACAATGAGGCTGAAAACTGGTGAACAGTAGCTATGCCCAAACAGACAAGATTATATCTTACTTTGATGGACTACTTTACACAGTGGATAATTTCCAACCACCTACATGCCCACAGCAACTGGGTTTTCCTAGCCCATGTTAAAGCTTGGCTGAGCCAGCCCACATTTCTTCGCAACTTCCCTCCTTTATAGTGATGTTCTTGGATGGAGTATGGAGAATGCTGGAAACTAGGATGGGATGGGGAAGATGTGCTTTGTGGTTCTGCCTCCAAGCCCAGTTAAGCTGCCTGGATAATTTGGAGAGGAAATTCTCTCTCTCAGCAGCAGCTGGGACCACCTGGGACACAGCCCACCCACCTTTGAAAAAATGCTCACTTGGAAGGTATTTGACTTGGGGTAAGGGAGAGGGAGAAGACGCTGAGGACACACTGCCAACATTTTCATTGGGGATGTTGCTCCGCTTATCACAGAAGATAAAAAAGCAGGGGCGGCGGGGACAGAAGTGTTTTATGACCCCTGAATGCCTAACAAATCTCCCACCGTGAGCCGTGAAAATGTAATCCATTTATTCCTCCTTAAGAGGCTGGGGGATGTTTTGCAGAAAAGAGGTCCACTGTCAATTTCCAGATTAAAACCTCATGCTGAGACATCTGCTCTCCAATCCAAGCAGGGCCCAGCGGGGGCTTTCCAATTAGCCAACCTGCCACCCCCCCCCCAAAAAAAGGCTGCTGATCTCAAGCTCCTGGCACCGTGTGACAGAAGCTGTGCCCACCCCCGACAGCTTCATCGCTATTCAAACTGAAGCTCGAACAGCTTCAGAGCTGCAGCAGCATTGACAAGAGGCAAGGCGGGGTGGGTGTCATTGCAAACCTCCTGCCAGTCCCATTTTCATTTCATTTTTTAAAATTTTTAATTTAGTTTTGGTGTGCCCGCTCTTTGGGCAATCAAAGGCGGCCAGTGGGAGTTGCTATGGAAACGGGAAGTCTGTCTTCTATATATGTATGTGTGTGTGTGGGGGGGTACATATATGGAAGATTGGTGGTGTCAAGGGTTGGGGGCAACAAGGACAGTGTTGGCAGTGCTGGCATCCATGTGCCCGGCACCTGGAAGGGTCACCACTTGGTGTCATGTTATTATCAGGGAAATGAGCCGGCCCAGTCTTTTTAATTTAATTATCTAGCAGCTATCACGTGGGCTGATTTCTTTTAAATCATAAAGAGCAGCAGCTTACATTTGTTAAAAATGTGCCCAAGACTGGCCCTGCTATGGTACGGAGCGCAACTGGGGCAAACTTGTACTGGCAGCATGTGCATGTTGCCCAGAACAATATCAGAGAGGCCCAATGCATCTTTCCATGCCCTATTATTTATTTATCCATTTATTTATTTCTACATGGATCTACATCCTGTCTCTTCAGAACAGCTAATACAATCGGTTAAAGCAACAGGGAGGAGGTGCGCATTCAGCCACACACGCCAGGCTTTAAAAAGCCAGCCCCTGCCCATCAAAGGTTTTGTACAGGTTGAGCGTCCAGATGGCCACAGATCCAACTGATCAGAGCTGTAGAGAAAGGTGCTTGGGTCTCTCAATGGGGGGGAGGAAAAAAACAACCCCAAATCTTTCCAAGGGTAAATTGCCGGTTGCAAAATCGGATCTGTATTTTGGGCAATCTTCCCTGGGGCCTGGCTGGCTTCACAGCAAAGGTCATGGAATGAGCCGAACAAACTGGGTTCACACTTTATGCTAAGCCTGGTTTGGTTTCTCTGTGAATATAAAAGAGAAGTAGAACATTGCTCTTCTGCTCACTCATCTCCATGGCATCCCATGATCTCACCTGTCGGGAATTTTGATCGCATTTGGCAACTAGACATGCGCTTAAAGACAAATCTGGATTAATTTGCTTTGCTTCCTTAAAAAGCTGGCATTTCCACCACATATAAACATCTTTACAGAACAGATCCAGCAGAGTTAATCCAGGCTGACACCCTTCAAGCCGCAGAATTTCTGTCCTTCGGTGGATGGGAGGAGGGGTGGAAAATCATAAGCTCCTCCGTGGTGCGCCTCTCATATTTTCCTTCCAGATTATTTCCCTCTGTAGTCAACGCTACTCAGCAACCAGCCAAATGGGAAGAATGCTCTCTAAATAGGCTCTAGACAAAGGGTGTCTAATCAATCTAATTTTGAAACGGGGCAAAAAGATCATAATCCTGTTTGATGTTTGCATCATCTCAGTTTACGTTTATCCCAGCTTCTCCAAGCTCGCAGTGTCTGGGTTTTCCTCTACCCTATAAATTTCAGTCCATGTTTCTGTCGGTCTTGATAGGACAGTATTTTGCTCCATCTGAAAAGTTCTATCAAAAGAACATTATGCACACGATTTACAATGTTCCCTAACTCAGAAACATTTGTGACCAGCTTACCTTATTATTATTTTTTTTAATCAGTTCCACTGTGTCCGATTCTCGGAGACTGCCTGGACAAGTCCCTGCAGTTTTCTTGGCAAGGTTTTTCAGAAGTGGTTTGCCATTGCCTCCTTCCTGGGGCTGAGATAAAGCGACTGGCCCAAGGTCACCCAGCTGGCTTTGTGCCTAAGGCAAGACTAGAACTCACAGTCTCCCGGTTTCTAGCCCAGTACCTTAACCACCACACCAAACACACACACACACCCTTTTTTTTTTGCAGGCAAATAAAATCTCTCCAAAATTTTGTAGCTCCACCCTGTGTGTGTTCGTTTTTTTTAAACACACAACAGCAAGACTTATCTTTCAGTTTAGATTTTTAACCTAAGAAAAAAGAGGATTTATTTTCAAGACCAGTCCAATCCAATACACTCTTCCCTGATGTCAGGACAAGTCACTGAAGAACATGAATAGAACTTGCAACGTTAACCATTACCATTGCTCCAAACACAGCAACTGACTTATTCATGATCTTCAGAACCTCACAACCTGTTCCTGAAAAATTGCTCTGCCATCCCTGAGAGGGAAATTAAAACTGAATGAATTCCTGCCTTGAAAGATTTTCCATATTGCTTCTCTGCTGGAAGCCAGCGGGTCCAACAGCTGCATGCAGTGTAAAATAAAACAGGAAAAAACACGGTGGCCAGTGGTGGATAAGTCATGGTGGCTGGTGGTTTAAAATCACCATTATAAATCCGGATGATCTGTATTGTCAAGGCCACGGTTTTTCCAGTTGCAATTTGGGGCAGAGGAAGCTGGATTATCGGAAAGGTGCAAGGAAGAAAAATCAATGCCTCTGGATTGTGCAGCTGGAGAAACTGATTGAGGATAGCTTGGGTGGCAAGAACAATAATTCACTGAATCCTAGACGAGGTGGGGCCTAATGGCTCACTGGAAGCGCTGAAGGTGATTTTGGATGCATAATGCAAAGGCAAGACGGGGAGGACCCTGTGCTTGGAAAAACCAAAGGTAATTGAAAAAGAAACCAATAGGGGAGACGGTTGATTTTTCTCGCTGAATGACACTAGCAAATGCTGACAAGAACTCAAAGCAGCAGTTAACCGTCTTGATGAAACAACACCCACGGTGCGCAAAGAGTTGCAAGTGACTGATCAGCACCAGCTCAGGATGACCGACGTTTGCAAATGTAATTTTTATATCTGAGTGACTGCAGATCAGAAGAGGGAGCAGACTAACTTCAAGCAGTGTGTGCGTATGCTGTTGTCATCGTAGCTACCCTGAAGCAACGGTGAGTCAGAAACCTTGGCTGATGAACTGAAAAATATCCACAGGTTTCCATTAGCTCCAACCAACCAGATGAAAGATCCTGGGAATGCTCAGTGTCCAGACAGCTCGCCAAAGCTCATATAATCGTAATTTATCCGTCTTTAAGATGCCTTGTGGCTCCAACTTTCACAGCAACAGGCCAACATCATAGCTAATGCCCTGGAAGCTGAGAAGAGCTAGTTTTAACACAGTGTTTGCATGACCAGATGTTTGTCTTAGCAGATTTGCCTAACCGCATTTGTTCCTGTGTTTTGGGGCATATAAACCTGCCTTCCAAATGCATTGCTACACCCACTGATTTAGCAAACAATGGAACTAGGCAAGTGGGCAGGCAAAACCATCTAAAGTGACTGGTTGCATCAAAATCAGAAGGCTCAGGCTGGCCCTGAACCACGACTAATACACCTGAATCAGAACATAACCTTAGCATCACCTGCTCCACGCAATGACCCACCTGAGGTGGTTTTTTTGTTTTGTTTTGTTTTGAAAGAAAGCCTTTGGGATTTGCAAACAGCCTATAGACAGGTTTGGAAGATAAAGCTGCGGAGCACATTCTGGCACTTTGCTGGAAGATGCTGTTACTGGTGGGAAGCAAAAGGAATTACAGGTAGTGCTCACTGAACAACCATTTGTTTAGTGATGGTTTGGACTTACAACGGTGCTGAAAAAACCAACTTGTGACCAGTCCTCACACTTACGACTGTTGCGGCATCCCCCCAGCCACATGACCACGATTTGGGCGCATGGCAACAGTTTGCATTTATGACCATCACGATGTCCCATGATCACAGGATCGCCATTTTCAATCTTCCCGGCCAGTTTCTGGCAAGCAAAATCAACGGGGAACCATGTGATTTGCTTAATGACCATGTGGTTTGCTTAACACTCAGTGATTCACTTAACAACCACCACAAAAAGGTCATAAAATCAGGTGGGATTCACTCAATGACCACTTCGCTTAGTAACCAAAATTCGACTCAATTTTGGTCATTAAGTGAGGACTACCTGTACATGTGACCCAAGTACCAGCAGTGCCTTTTGTTATAAATGTGTTGCGACTGGCCGCAGCTACCACAGGCCACAAGGGATTCTGCAAAGCTGCAAACGTGCCCAGTGGTGATCCAATTGTGTTGATCACTCGGCTTCCCAGTGTGTGAACACAGCTGATCACAAGGTTGCACCTTTGCCCAGAGCTTAAGAGAAAGAGGCCAGGAAACTAATGGCAACATTAGGATGTCTGGTTCTCTCAAATGTGGGAAGCCCTACTCCCTGCATGTTTACTCAGAAGAAAATCCCACTTTGGTGAATGGGGTTTCCTACCCTGCAAACATTCATACGTTTGCCCTGTCTTGTTGGCGATGCTTTGCAAGCCTGCTCGGGAGGAAGAGAGGCCAAGATGGAACCCAAAATCTTCTGAAGGCAGAAGCGATATTTACTGCTAAGCTACAGCTCTTTTCAAAAAGTTGGACATTGTTTCTATGGAGGATGGTATGTATATCCCACCTTTATTTTGTCCCACTTAGGACAGTGTATGTAAAGCCCCTGCCTCCTATTTTCTCCCTAACAACAAACTTGTGAGGTGGGTTGGACTAAGAGAGACAGCCTGGCTCTAAGTCACCCAATCAGCTTTGATGCCAAAGGCAGGACTAGGACTCACAATCTCCTGATTTCTAATTCTGCACCTTAATCAATCAATCAGTCTGTCTGTCTGTCTGTCTGTCTGTCCATCATCTATCATGTGCTTAACTAAGTTACATACTGGGTTAATTCTATTCCCCTTCCTAAAGCCTCTTGAAAACTATAATTTGGCAAAGATGCCAAAACACAGGTATCCTTTACAGAAGTGCAAGGAGAAAGAAATACTCTTTGTAACTGTCATTTGATGCTACCTCGCTTTTATGTCCAGCAACTATCAGCTAAAAGAACAGTTCCCGAAGCTGGTTAAAACTGTCTTGAGTGGGCTCCTGCATCTGCTTTTGCATACTTTCACTTTGTTTTATAGCTTAGCTACAAACCTCCAGGAGTCTGTTTTGAGCTGGGCAGTGCAGAAATGCTGAAATAAATTCGTGCGGTCTAGTGAAAACAAGTCATCAACTCACATTAGCTTAAGTTTGCAGAGCCAGCTTGGAAGCATGCAGACTAAGTGGTGGAGCCCCCCTAATTTGATTTTAATCTGCACACCAGAGCTCAGAGAGAAGCTCAAAGCCTTAGTTTGCTTTCTCTCTCTATGGTGAGACCTGCTTCCATATTTAGTTGTGGGAGGGGAAACCCCCCCCAAAGCATTAAACACAGAATGTTGGTCGATGAAGCAATTTGCCCGGTGCGCGCACCGGCAGAAGCCATCATTCTGAAAGAAGAAACGCAGCTTCCTGTATTTTTAAGCTGTTACTGCAGTTTTGCATTTGAGGTCTAGGTTGTGGGTCTGTAGCTTCACAACGCCCCTTCAAAGTGCATTAAATTGAGAGATGGAGCAATTCAGGCTTAACCAGGCCTCCATTTCAAGTGTTCTAAGAGCAACATGAGCTTAACTAAACCTCCATTTCAAGGCCAGGCTGGACACTCACAGCAAATGACTCCACATCTGATAGACCAATTAGGGCTTACAGTTCAGGGGCTCATGTGAAGCCACCCCATGGCTGCGAAGCCACCCACACGACCGCAGACGCACAAACCCACCTCAGAAGTGCCTTGGGGTGCGGCCAGCCAAGGACTGAGTCGGGCTGAGGCAATCCAACTCACAACGGTCCCACTTTGGGGCCCAGGTTCATCCACAGCAGTCCAGCAGGACCAGCCAGAAGTGGGGTCGCCCCAAAGGCAGGGCTATTCCAAAGCAGCCGCGGGCTTCCCTTTCCAGAAATGGCTGCTAAGAACAGAAGGCGTAATTGATGTCACACCGGAAGCCACAGCTGGTGCTCATCTACTCACCAAGCACCCCTCCTCAGGAGTAGGGCCTTACTCCTGAGTAAGTGTCTTCTCAAACCCGTTTCTCAGCCTCAAATGTGGGGGGGGGGACTTCAAATGTCTACTGTCCCCAAGGTTGGGGAGAGTGTCAACTCATTTTCTGGTGGGCCCAGACCATCTAGTTCTTCTATCTTAGAGATGTCTCCCACCCACCTTCCGGGTTACATGAAAGATCTAAGTCCTGTCTTGGGTTTTCAGATGATTTAGGGTTCCTGAAACTGGGGTTTGGGCTTGCAAGAGGCTGGCCACTGTTCTTGTCCATTCAAAGGCTTGTTCTCGACATCCAGTGATGGCTTCTTTAGAGTTGCTTACCCATCACATGCTAAGCCAGAACGGAATGAGCCACATGATGGCTTAATGTACTGTGTGAACCCAGCGCAGTAGTCAGTAAATAGTAACTGATGACTTGGTGCATTGGGGAAACTCCAACTGTGGTTTGTTCTATAAACTACAGTTACCTAAAGCACAGCTTAGCACGGTGCATGAACTGAGCCACAGCCTCCATCTTAGATGTGACTAACAGGATGTCACATTATGGGGAACCTCAAAGATGCTGCTTAGAATAACGTCCTGGTTGCTGATGGTTTAATATTCACGGCCAGCTGTTGGCGTTGCCGTGCTAAATATTTCTTCTGCATCTCTCTTAAGCTCCTCATCCAATCTGATGGAAAAGCAACAACCTTCAAACTCGCTTCCGAAGGAGAACGAGAATTTCACAGAAGCTGAATGTCCTCCAAGCATCCTCCCAGGCTTCCATTCAGTGCCAAAAGAGAAACCCCAGGAGGAAATCCTGGCTATTTAAGGGCAGGCATGAAGATAATAGTATTAGTGCCCAGCAAAAATTCACATAAATCTTGTTATGCCTGTCCGGGTAGCCCTGAAACCCTGATCTCCAGGGTCAGCCCAATAAGATTTGGTTTTCTTGTGAGGTATGTCACCGGCCCTTCATAATAGCTATGTTTATTTACAAATCCAGATTGATGATAGTAGAGATCTACAACTATAACTGTGCCAAGATATCTTCCTAAATTCTCCCATGAGATGTCCACATTTTATGTTTGTCAACAGAGGCCTGGTAACGGCCACCTCTTCCAGATAATCTCCTTCATGGAGGGAGGACACATTACCAGTTAGACATCTCTACAGCCTTACAAGTTGGACCAGATTGATGGAGCCCACATTTATCACCCAAAACAACAGTCTGGCTCTGCATGCCGGCTTGGGAATTCTGGGAGTTGAAGTCCACGTGTCTTAAAGTTGGTAAGTTCGGAGAAACGCTGATCATCTGTTCTGAAAGATCTACAAAAACCGACTCTACAAATCTACAAAAACAGAAGATATGCAAAAATAGCACCACTTTATTTCAAACCAGTATTTGTTTTCCTACAGATAAAAATTATATGTCTAAATCTCACGTAACGAAGTGGGTGGGGGGGGGGGAGATGTGGGTTACAGAAGATAAAGTTGATTCACAAATATAGCTGCTTGATTTTCTGCACCGACTTCTTCCACCAATGTGCCCAGTGCTGGGTTTTCATGAGGTGAGCCGAGTTCTCCTCCCTGATCCTGGCAAACTCCAGCTGGAGTATTTCCTTGAATTTCTGTGTGAGCCGAAATACAAAATGAGCCCGTCTGGCATTAGAGTGACCGAGAGGCGATTAAAAAGACAAACCGAACAGAGGAATGATTTAGGGGGACCTGCACTTTATTCAAGTATGCCCCACAGATATTCCCCAACCCCCCCGATACTCAAGAATGTAAGGATGTGATCTTGTGTCAAGGAAAACTTCCACCTTCTTCCAAGGTAGATGATGCCTGGATGGTTTAACAGCAAACCGCCCTTAATTGGCCTTTAAAAAATTGATTGGCATAAAGTTTAAATTTACCGGGTTAATCGTTTTGGCAGAGGGCACCAGAGTGTTCTGCGTCTTCCACCTCTAGCGAGATTTTGGCAGTTTCCTATAATATTTGGGGATTGTCATGTGATTCTAATAGTTATTCTATTTGAGGGGAGACAGGAACGCCTCTTTGGGACGTCTCGTGAGTCCTACCTTGGCCAAGCTTGGCTTAAGCTACAGAAAAGGGGCTGCGCAGCCAAGGGTGCGCCACATATTATTATTCTGACGGCCTGCAACCCCATCAAAATGGGCCTGGTGGGAGTGACACGAGGGGTGAGCAAGTGGAAAACGTTCGTTCCTCCTCGGTTGCTAACGTTTAACACAGAGCTCCTCCCTGCCCCCCAAAGCCTCTGCTGTTCCTGGAGACCTGTAAGCCCAACGACGTACCACGTAAACAGCGTCTCTCTCTTGCACTGCAGCCATGTGGCCCAGGGTGGTTTTGGCTGTTGTCACGGAAGCGGTTTCTCGGAAGATAATTTGATTCGGGAGACTCGCGATCGTGGTTTGTGGGATTCCAGGCCAGGTCCTGCAAAGTACAAAGAAACGCCCCCTCTCCCCAAATGGAAGGGGGTCCGAAGGAACAGGTAACGTCACTGTGCTCTTGCTTAGTTTTTTTAGCAAGCCTGCTCCACGTTTAATATCTCTCTTGGCTCTTGGTAGCAGCCTTCGGGCTCCATTCCAATAGGCCTTCGCATTTTCATGCAGAAAGGGGCACCAGGCCAGTGAGCACCCCTCCTTGTTGAAGATCAGGGGCTGAGGGAGCGATAGTCAGAGAGCCCCCTCCTTCCCTGGGGGGTAGAGGAAATTAAGCCCTGCTTGGAGGCCTCCTTGCAAGAAATGGGGAGGATTTCTTCAGACTGGGGACTAGCTTTTTTTTTTTTTTTTTTTAGCAAACTTGCTTGTTTAGTTATGTGAGATTCTGTCAGGCAAGGAAGGGTGGAGGTCCGGGGGGTGTACCAAGCTAGATAGATCAGCCACTGCTGGCTTCGAGGATTATTTCTCACATGCCCAATGCATGCACATCGTCAACTGCAGGCCCTCGCATCAACCAGCAAGTGCAGATTCTCAAACCCACATATTTAAAGCCAGGCAGCATTTTGGAGCATTGGACGCACGGCCGAGTAATCGCTTTGCCAGCTGATCTCGGTCTCGGCCTGGCCCCTTCCAAGCTGATGTAGTCGGTTCTGATGAACTGCAATCCACACCCCCTAAAGATGGCAGAGAAACATTACCTGCTCCCCCGTTCAGCCACCAGCTTGCGTTCTTCCACTTCTAGGGAGAGGCCGGCTTTTTTACGGCGGATCAGGGTGATGGTTTTCTCCCGGACTTTCTCAGTTTCTGGGCAGAGTAAGGATCAGGTTGGACAAGGGTGAAAAAGAGGCAGTTTGATTATCCTGTTGTTGTCATCCATTCACATGGCCTGTCCAGCTGCAGAGGAATCCCCGTGATTTTACTATAAGCAATCTTTTTTTTTTCTTTTGCCATGAAAAATCCTCTGCTGCCCCTGCCCTCTGCCAAGAAGTCAGTAAATCTGCACTATGGGTGCATTCATGTCGACTCAGGAGAAAGCCATCTGTCTCACAGCCAAGCCAGGCTCTTTTGCTATCAGGAGATAAGGAGTGCCCCTTAGTTCTAACTAAATATTTGTCATTATTCGGGGAAAACTACAACATGGAGTTTTACAGCAGCTCTGGAATAAATGCCGGGCCTGAAAATTCTCCTTGTGGCCTTCCTAGCAACTGAACAACCGCCCTCACACATTCACAAAAACCCCCCACGATTCTGTGTTCCGTATCACTGGCAGCCAGAGAGTAGAAACAGACATGCTAACGGCTCGGAAAACTGTGCCAACGAAGCAAGGGGTGGGCGAGGCCTGTTTGCTTCCCCCAAGCCAAACCCGGCTTCCGTTGGAAACTGAGGCGGCCAGCGTTCTTATCACTTACTTCCTATCTGGACATCGTCGATCGTGAGGCTGTTGTCCAGCTCCATGAGAATGTTTTCGGTGCACGTGGCCAGCGCGGAGACAAACTTTTGGGCACACTCTGTGACGCAGACCTGGGGGGAATCACCGTCAGGACGGTAAAGGGGCCGGCAGGGGACAGGGACGGTTCCCAGGGAGAGTCTCCACGGCCCACGTTCTGGGGACTCAGGGAATGCTCCCTCCCAGACGGGGATCCCTTCTCGTGGGGCAGTAACGGAATGCAAGGAGTCGGGGGGAGGATTCCAGTTCATCCGCATCGGAATGGGTCGAGCCCTTCCTGGAAAGACCCCTTTCTTTCCACAAGCCCTTGGTAGCCGAGGGGCTCTGAAGAAGGGGCGCCAAGATACCTTCAGTCTGTTGCTGCAGACAAGGATGCCCTTGATTTGCTCCTCTTGCCTCTTCTCCTCCTTCTGGCACAAGGCTTCCAGCACGGGTATGTTGTCAGGGTGCCCCAAGCTGGTATGCAACTGAGCCATGTTTCGGTCCTTGGATTGAAAGGGCAAAGCTTGCTTTGCGGGCCACCGCTGAGGGGCCAGTGACGCCCCACACCGCTGCCTCGTGGCGGGTGTGGGCTGCAACCTCGAAGCCTCGCCCCACGCCACGCTCAAGAAGCTTCCCTCCTCTGGCCAGAGTTTTGCGATCAAGACAAGAGCCGTGGCCCTGCCTGCCTGCAAGGTCAAGTCACTGCCGAGCAAGGGATCGGGCTGTGTTGGTCCTCGCAACCATGCAGAAGTCAGCTGTCATCTCTTTCGTTCAAGCCATCTTCTACTATAAACGTTCGGTCTCCTTTTTTTGCATTTGGGGGGGGGGGAGGATCGCAGAGGCTCACGGCAGCCCTATACAGGCCAGTCTTTGAAGTGGACCCCCTGCAATGCCTGGTGCGGCTTGGCATCCCAATTCCTGTTAGGATCTCAAAACTCACGGTGGGCTGAAACATCAGCCTTAAAGGGCTGAGTCCTGTATAACTTCTTAGTGAAGGTAAAGGTTTCCCTCGACGTAAAGTCCAGTCGTGTCCGACTCTAGGGGGCGGTGCTCATCTCCGTTTCTAAGCCTTGGAGCCGGCGTTGTCCGTAGACATTTTCCGGGTCATGTGGCCAGCATGACGACACCGAACACCGTTACCTGCCCGCCGAAGCGGTACCTATTGATCTACTCACATTTGCATGTTTTCGAGCTGCTAGGTGTGCAGGAGCTGGGACTAGCAACGGGAGCTCACCCTGCTGCGCGGTTTCGAACCGCCGACCTTCCGATCGGCAGCTCAGTGGTTTAATCCACAGCGCCACCGCGTCCCTCCTATAACTTCTTACCTTCCTCATAATTAGAAGAAGACTCAGAAGAGGCCACACAAGAAAATACACAACGCCATGCTTAAATCTGTACAGCACAGCTTTTCTTACAGCTGTGTTTGGAAAACCCTGGCACAGAGGTTTGCTTTCTAGCGGTGTGTGCACAGCTCTGGATCTTCAGGCGTTCGAAAACCCATTTCAGGGGCCTGGATCCTTGTGCCCAGCGGTGAGAAAGAGGGTTGCCAAAGGACATGTTTTTTAACTCGGAAGGAAAGAACCGGATTAAACTATTTCAGGGTGTTGAAAACAACTTACTTTCACAGCAGTCCATTTCTGCAGCTGGTCCTGGAGATGACCCCGGATTTTTTCGGTAGATTCCACAAGGAGCTGTTCGTGATCTTTTAGTAGTTTGCCAATGGCCAGGCGGATGACATGAGGAAGCTCTTCCTCAAATTTCTTCAGCTGAACCCGGAACTCTGACAAGTTTCATGGAATGGGGGATCAGGTGAAATAGGAATACATGGTTTGGTAGCGCAAGAAACGTGGGTTTTCGTTTTAAGAAACGAAAGGCCCAGGACTGGCCCTTATGGTGGGGGATATTAGCATGTGGGAAGTATCGGGGCAGCCATCATGCCTGGGCGAAACTGTCCATTATGCAAGTCTATGTGAAGTTATGCACATTGTATAGTTCTCAACCAGGTTATCGAACCTATGACAATTCAGAAAGTTTAGGTTTACGTATATATATATATATATAAATAAAACAATGCCCGTAAGGTACTGTTAATCCAAAGAGGTTTATAACACAGGGAAAATGACAGCGGTAAGTTTGCTTAAAGGAAAATGTATCTGTCCAGAAGGACTGCTGGACACCAACGGAATCCCCGTTTATCGGTGCAGCCTTACCAGAAATACAGGCAATGTGGTACTCGTCTGATTGAAGAAGGTACGTCAGCATCTTCTGGCCCAATGCCTCGATGCACTGGTCGTAAGTTTCCTGCAGACAGTCTGGTTTAGTAACCTGATGCTTGTCCTTTTTGTAGAATTCCTTTGGAAAAAGAACAGATGGAAAGCAGGGATGAGAAAAAGAGCGGGAGACCGTGGGAGGGCGTCAAGTTAGGAAAGGCTGCTCTTCAGCTGCTCAGGAAGACTGACCTCTAAAGAAAAAAAAAAAAGTCACATCATGGCTTAGTGGAGGCCACGCTTGTTTTCGGCAGCATCACAGTGCGTAAGTGAGAGCAACCCCTTGGCTTTCCTATTTCTCCTGGGTATTTTTTACAGTTCTGCATATCGTCTGCCCTGGAAAAGGGGATTTTTTAGCTTGCCTGGGCATTAATTAATTAATTATCTATTGTTCTAGGGGTTTTCTTCTTGAAACTTCTATTACTGGGGGATTATAATAATAACTAAGGGACGCGGTGGCGCTGCGGGTTAAACCGCTGAGCTGCCGATCGGAAGGTCGGCGGTTCGAAACCGCGCGGCAGGGTGAGCTCCCGTTGCTCGTCCCAGCTTCTGCACACCAAGCAGTTCGAAAACATGCAAATGTGAGTAGATTAATTGGTACCGCTTCGGCGGGAAGGTAACGGCGTTCCGTGAGTCATGCTGGCCACATGACCCGGAAGTGTCCTATGGACAACGCCGGCTCCAAGGCTTAGAAACGGAGATGAGCACCGCCCCCTAGAGTCGGACACGACTGGACTTTACGTCAAGGGAAACCTTTACCTTTACCTTTATAATAATAACTAGTAATACTAGTAAGTCAGTTTGGTGTGGTGGTGAAGGCACCAGCTAGAAACTGGGAGACTGGGAGTTCTAGTCCCGCCTTAGGCACGAAGCCAGCTGGGTGACCTTGGGCCAGTCCCTCTCTCTCAGCCCTAGGGAGAAGAAGGAGGCAATGACAAACCACTTCTGAAATCTTACCAAGAAAACTGCAGGGACTAGTCCAGTTGCCAGGAGTTAAACTGACTTGAAGGCACCAAATATATATATATAGTAATAATAGTAGTCATGGGAAGGAAGAGCACCATGGGAAGAAGAAGAAGAGACTATCCCCACCCCCAAAACATTTGCAGGAAGCTACCATGTGGTAGCCATCTCCAATTCTCCTAGAACATCTCAAACCCCAGGACATGGCCAGAAAATCAATTTGGCGTCCTAAGTCGCTTTGCAATCATGAATCTCTGGCGTGCCCACTTTTCTGGAGCTGATCAGGTGCGATGCTAAGCATGTTTTCCCATATTGTTCAGAGGAAGGAGAGGAAAGAAAGACTCTACCGACGGGTAGCACTGTCCTGAAATCACATTGCCAGTCTCGTTAAAAAAAAAAAAAGTAGTAATAAAAAAAAAAAAAAAACTCCTACCTCAGCAACGTTCATTATATTATCAAAATTGTCCCACAGGATACTGAAGATGATTCCATTGAAGTGGTCAGAACTAGGCAACCAATTTAAAAGGAGGCGTTACTTAATCATCTAATTATCACATTAAAAAAACCCTGCCAAAATAAATCTTAAGATAACAGACGGTAGATGTTTTTAAAAAAAATGACAGGCTGATAAAATACAAAGCAATTCGCTCATCTTAAAAAACATTCCATGGCTAAGCAGCTTTTCAGGATTAGGCGGAATGCTCTGATTTCTCATATCACTGGATACCTGCTGTGCTTGTAAGCTGCAGTATCACACTCTGGTACAGTGTTTCCTAACGCATACCCTAATTAAACTTATACAAACTGCATTACAATTTAGCCTGTGTAAACCCAGCCAATAACTTGGAGCATTTAAAAAGTAAATTAGCTGCAGATAAAACTCCGGATCAGGGGAGTCTCAAAGGTAATAATGGACTCACCCTGTCTCTTTTGGCTTGTCTCCAAAAATCTGCAACTTCTTGTCCGCTTTAGTAACTCTGGTATATTTTTGGATGGAGGTCCCGCTGCGTTGCAAAGAAGACAACTTAACAACTGCTTTGCTAACTGTCAGCACAGCAACGATTTAATCCAGAAGTGGATTAATTTTACCAACGCCACAGTCAGGCAAACTTTGGAAATTAAAATCAAACTTTGGCAAGCTTCTAGAAGACCAAAAGGATAGAACAAGCCCATTGGATCTCCTGTAATACCAAAGGGAATCAAACTTGTTTTAATGACAAATTTAAGTAAAAAGTGGTATTAGAAGCCTGCTCAATTTTCAGGGGGGAAAATGCCATTTCAGTGTGAAAATAAAATCGGGGTGGTAGGAAGGAGAGATGCCTTTCAAATCCTAAGGGACTGATGGGAAGAAAACACAGGGTTTTTTTTCTCCTTACCTTTCTGAGACTTTGGTAATGGAGCTAGATTTCTTTGGGGGTATATTGCTTTGTCCCACCGGGAAGCTTTCACGACGAAGAGCCCCAGCTAAGGATGGTGAAACTTCTGAAATAATAGATAGGAAGAGGTGGAAATGCGCCAGGTGTTAGCCCACCCTTAGCCTCCGTGAAAGTTCTGTTCCCCACCTCCTCGGTCTCCTCCAAGCGATCCTGCAAGGTCCTTTTCATGCTGAGCATCTGCCATCTTTTTGCCACGCACAAGTCTGGAATGAATTCAACACGTGAAGATGTCACAGTTCCCAAACCTGGAAGATCTGCTCTAAGGAAGTCCTGAATGAGGCAGAGAGGCAGACTCTCCCACTCAAGCCAGGGTGACTTTCAATCTTACCAACTCTCTGCCTGAAGACAAGGGCTTCGGGCCTTCTCTAGAGCCAGATCAGCTGCCACTAACTCCATAACCCATTAGAAGCCAGAGGTTGTGGAAGCAGACTCTGGTTTGGTTTTTTTAATACTCCTTAACCCTCTAAGTTGATGGGACCAACTTCAATAGGCATCTGCCTATGTAATACCAAAGCGGCAACTGGATTTACACATTGCGTTAAGCCATAATATTGTTATGAGTACGGATGGTGAGCAGGAAGGGGCCCCTATCCAGGGGGGAAAACGCATGCGCAGTTTAGAGGCTTTGAACTGTCCTTCAAAGAAACTCAGAAGAGAACCACATTGAGTTTTGGGGCTTATCTGTCTGGGTTTCCCACGCTCCTTCAGTTTGGTAGGGTTTTCTGTCTACTAGAGCAGTTAATAAACACTAGAGACAATCCCCTTGTCTCAGCGTGGGTCTTTGCTTAGGACAAATATGATTTATTTATTTTTGGCTTGCCCCCACGGGGACATGTCTATGAAGTCACCCAGAGTTGGGCTCAACTCGAAGGAGGTGCAAATCCAACCAAATGTAACCATCAAAGCCAAGTTTGATGCAGCAGGATGTGCAAACCACGCATGAGTCCTTCATGCTCAATCAACCATTGAGCTATCCATGGTCCTGACTCGGACATAAAGGAGGGATGGAGGTCAGGAGAAGACACCCAGAAACTCCACCTGTCAGCTGATCAGCCTAATTATCTGGGGATGAGGGGAGGCACTGTGCACTCCTGGTCCCCACGGTTTTCAAAATGAGACCTGTACAGGTCTGCCTTGGATGCTCACCCTATGAGATTTCTGATCAAGTAGAAGGATGCATCATCAAAAGCTGGCTTCCCCATTCTGCTTGGATTCAGGATGGGTGTGTATTCCATACCCATCACAGTAACCTTGCTCTCTGGTAGTGAAATATCCGATGGGGCAGCGCTCGTTAAGGAGTCTTGAATGGTGGCCAAAGGCAGGGAAGAAATCTCTGGTTCCTACGTGGGGGCGAAAAGATGAGAATGTAGAAGGAGCGTGGCAGGATCAGATACTGTCCAACATTCTACTTCAGAACGATGGCCAGAGGGATGCCCCTGAGAAGCCAAAGGTGGGCTCTGAGATTGGATGGGTGCTGAGGCTCAGAGGGAAAACATTTTAAACAAACAGGGAGCAGCCATACAATTTTTCATTCTGTTCTCAGTCCACAGGCTGGTCTGTCTCGGCCATGCCTATGCTTTGGAGTGCGGTCACCCCAAGATGTTCCTCCAAAGTCATCCCTTAGTTTGAAAAAAGTTAGGCACTCCAAGGCAGCAGACAGATGGCCTTCAGACTCAGGACAGGCAAGCTTTTGAAGACTAAAGGCTGCTCTGTGCAGCATGGTGCTAACACTCCCATGCGCTTGCTGGTACATCTCCCCCAGAAGATGGCAAGCCCCATCTCTCCTTCTCTGGAATGGTTGGTTCCCAGCTTGATAAAGATTGGAGAAGCTGTTGCGCAAACAGCCAGCTGTGAGCTTCTCTGTTCTCAGGAAAAGAACCGTCTCCCACAGGATCACAGGAAGGCTGTTAGAAAGAAGCTTCAAATGCTTTAAGGAAAGAAAGAACTCAAAGGAAGAAAGAAACTTCTGAGGCTCTATATGGGGATATATTGGTTCTAAATAGGAAGTGGTTCAGTAGTGGGAATTCTTGCAACGTTGTCCCTGTCCTCCCAACAAATCTTGTTGAAGGCAACTCTGTAAGAATTGGGCTTAGGAAGAACTGCTCTCAATTTGAGGTGGCCTTGATTCTCAGCCAATTTTTTTTTCAATGGAGCAGATACTTTTGATGACTTTACCATTTCAAATAAACGCACGCCTGAGATCCTGGTAACGCCCCCCCTGCCTGCCTTGAGAGGAATTCAGGAGAATGGCGGCAATGGACATCACCCACCGCTTGCCTCTGAGAGCCCGCAAGCCAGGGGCTGCCTGTGCAAACAGCCAGCAGACGAGCCATCCACGCAGAAAATCAATTACCGGCATCTTGAGCTGACAGTTGAGGTATTTACATCTCTTCTTCAATTCTTCCATGGCAAACGTGGCAAACTCATAAAGTGCTTCTGGAGTGACACACTGAGGAAAGAAATAAAAAAAGCAAAGCACCATCAAAAGAAACACACACACAAGATAGGAAATTTAAGATAAAGTGAGCTGTTCCCTGGTGGATCCGGATTAAGGCTTGTTGTCTCTCGGCACCTGGTCTCCCCAACCCATAGACTGTTCCGAAGCATTTGTATAAACCCTGCAAGAAGCTGGCCGTCCTACTGCTGTTGCTTATGAAGCCAAGTATCAGCTGTGGAAGGATCTAGGAGCCCAGCCGTGTTTATATGTCAGCTCTGGGGTTTAAACCCTCCGTGTCTTTCTCCTGCCCTTACATGATGATTGTCAGCCTTTTGAGGCAGGCAGGTTCAGGGAACAGCAGCCATGGGGGCTTCAGGAAGGCTCTTTATGGGTGTAGGGTATGATAACAGAACCTTGAAAGCTTGCCAGAGCTTCTCTCTACTCCGTCGTACACCAAACAAAATCAAAGGGGGGTTATTTTGAACTTCTTTCTCATGCTCTCTCCTTTCCTGGGACTGAGTGATTCTTTCTGAGAGTCATCCTCCTTTAACATTTCCTTCACCCCTTCCCTGTTCCCAGGGCCAGTCTTAAATTCCGTCACAGCAATGGACTTTTGCCGCCACTGGCTTGCGGGCTCTAAGATGCAAGCTGCGGGTGATGTTTTTGCGATTACTTGGCCTCGGGTGTTGAGGCGATTAGTAGAGTGTTTTGAAAGCAATCTGGTCTGGTCTCTCCCTGAAAGTCCTGCCCTGACAGTATCACTGCCCTGGGGTCCAGCTATACACCACAAGGGAAGAACCATGACGGTGAGCAAGTTGTCTCGAGAACAGCCTGACCGCCATCCACTGAGGAATCTCTGGCAAAGAAGAGAGTTGGAAATTCATTTGTTCCCAACACCAGTGCTAGTCTTTTGGTTAAATGGCCTTGGAACCTACTTCCTTATCCACATTAGGATGGGTGCAGGCATCAATCCTTTCGGCGAGCTTCTCCAAGTAGGAATTCAACTGCTGGGTCTGCCAATTAGATTTGGACACCTGGAAAGGGAAGTCATCCCAGAATCCAGTTAGACAAGCCCCCCAGAACACAAAGTTTTTTTCCAGCTGGCCTTCAGATGAGGACAGTGCTGGATGTTCCTAAATAGGGGACATTTCTAACCACACCCATTTGGATGCAAGAAAAAGGAGACACTTTGGGCAGTGGTATTTGAAACAATCGCAACCGTGTGTGTTGCAACGTAGTCAGCTAGCTTGAAAGGGCACTCACTTGCCCAGAAAAAGAGCAAAGTTAAGCTGGGGTGGTAAGAACTTCCTGTGGGGTGAGGACTAGAGGGATGACAGGAAGCATTCTGATGCTTGATAACAGGCTTTGCAAGACAACCGGCAACGTTTCTTCCAAATTTCAAATATGCCCACCAATCCAAAAGATGGAGAACCTCTGTCATGGGGGAGGCTTCCCCTAGTAGTGCCTGCAGAACTATGTTCAAAGGCAAAGGTAGAAATCCTGATTTTGCACCATGACACAGAGCAGTCATGTATGCATCATTCCCATGTCACATCCCACATTTCTGAATAAAGCCATACTCCAAGATGCTTAGAGCACACCAAACTTTTAAGGAAAAGCTTCTCAATCTGGAATGATAATCAATCCTGCTCTTTCCCCAGCTCCACCCCTAAACCTCTTCTTCTGCCAGTACCTGTCCTAACTGAGAGCGAAGGACCACGCTGAGACGATGTCTTGGTCTCCAGTGTTTACTGAACTGCTCTAGTAGAGAGAAAATCCCGCCAGACTGAAGGAGCGTGGGAAACCCAGACAGATAAGCCCCAAAACTCAAGGCGGGTCTGCCCTGAGTTTCTTTGAAGGACAGTTCAAAGCCTCTAAACTGCGCATGCGTTTTTCCCCCTGGGCAGGGGCCTCCGCCTGCTCACCATCCGTACTCATGACAGTACCTCTGTCTTGATTTTCACTTGGATATTGGTCAGAAACCGCTGGATTTTCTCCAGGAAGACTCGATCCATTGCCAGAAAACGAAACCTGTTCTCGAATTTGTTGATAATTTCTACAGCCTGGGGGGTGGGGAGTGGGAGGAATGGGACCACATCACCAAGAAGGATTTTTTCTTCACCCCTGAAGCTGGTTATTTACAATTATATACAACTATCACTCTTTTCCCACACTCCTCCCTTTTCTCAACCCAACTTTGATTGTTCTGAATAGCCAAGCGGTGGGTGACCTGCTCCAAGTAGCTGGTCTCCGTTTTTTCCATGTCAATCATGATCAAGCCTTCGACAAACTCTATGCGCCCATTCTCCTTCTGCAGCTGTTTCATGAAGATTTCCAGCTCCTCGGGGGAAAAGTTGCCGCCTTCTGAAAACAGTCTGAAAACAACGATGATGGGTCAGCAGTTGGGTCTGTACTTCTGGAAAATGTTACGTGCCGGCCTTCGTCGAAAGAGGCCAGGACCAGACACAAAGCCATCAAAACAGAGCATCGCTATCAGACAGCCGAGGGAAAGAGCTAGAACAAAAATACAGGCTATGGACCAATGAAATGGCTACAGTCTCCCTCCCTCCCTCCCCCAAATTTGAGAAGACGGACAAGTGCATTTTAACTCGCTACCTACAAACTGACAACGTAAGGCCCAAAGTTGTGAATGGTTTTACCAGGGATGGAAGAACCAGATAACCACTTAGAAATAGTGAATTTATAGACACACACCCCAGCAAAGGTTACACATTAGTCTTTGGCTTCCCATCTTTGTAGCTTGTCTTTTTCTCCCACCCCATTCAAGGACAGTTCATTCTTAGCTTCGGAAGCAAAGAAGCCACCCCAGGGAGCTGGGTCAAGCACATTCATACAGTTTATAGCTGGTTGCCAGACAGAAGAATCATGGATCAGAAGTTCTGCTGCTGACTGAAGAGAGAATGGAAAGTGAGTTTTAAAGGGGCAAAATTATGCTCCTAGTCCTTTCCTGCAAAAATCCACACTGTCTTTCTCTTCATTTTTTTTTTTTAATTTCAGCAGCTTGCTTTAGAGGGTGGAGGTCGGCTTTGGCGGCTACAGGTAACATGCGGAATTATTATAAGCCAAATGATTTGTGGCTGCTGATACAAAATTACACCGAGGCAGCAGTTGACTCTAGAAAAATGGGGAAGAAAATCCCGGTGGGTGAGCAGAACAGTATTAAAGTGCCAGAAGTACCTGCAGTTTTTTAGAAACTGCATGTTCGAATCTCGCAGCTTCCCCAAAGCTTCTTCCAGATACTGCCTGTGACTTCGCATAGAGACTTGCAGTACTTCCACGTGATTCAGCAACTCAGTGTGTAGGTTTTGGCTCAGAGACACCACCCTGTCAAGAGGTGGGTGGAGAGAGGAGCCATGAGGTCGAAATATCCTTTGAAGGTGCGCTCATTCTGTTTAGTGCTCTCCCCAAACTAACTGTGCCCATCTCGCTCTGCAAACAATGGCCTGGAACCAAATGCCCCCTCCTTTTTAACTCTTGCTTTTTTCTTAGAGGTATCCCCACCCCCCGCCGCAGACTCATTGCTGGGTGCATCCCCCCCGAGCTAGAAAATTTAAAATGCTGCTCCCAGGCAGTTCAAATTCCGTCCAATAGATCAAATGTCTAGAATTACCTTGACCTGGCATGATTTGTCCTGTAATGATAGCTATTCCCCCAACGTGGCAATCTTTTCCAGATGCCTCCCTGCAGCTCCTAGCGGGCCTCTCTCCTTTCAAATTGATCCCTGCTGCCATAAGGGCTAGGAGCTTGCTTTTTCTTTCTCTGCGTACAGAAGCTGGGATCCTGCGAAATTCCACAGGTTTGCTAGGACTCTCCAAGGCTCTGAACAGAAGGTGGCACGAAAGGCAAAGCCTCTTTCAGTTTTTGGTTCCTTTAGAGGCCTTCAAAACCGTGGCTCAAAGCCACGGCAACCCCGTGTGGTGGCAGGCCGGCCTTCAGGCACAGAGAAGGGATTGGGAAGTTCTATGGCAAGGGGAGCCAGCCTCTGGCAAGACAAGGCCCACAAGGGATATGCCAAGGCTGTATTACCAAAAGCAGGTGGAAGTCAGTCCCCCAAATCCTACTTCCTTTCGTTTCAGCTGGATTAGTGAGAGATAGTTAACGCGATTGTTCCCTGCGCTTAAATCAGGTTCCCCTTTACATTTTGGAGGGCCGTATCCACAGCCTTGGAAGGCTCTAGGCAACCATGAGGCTGTAGGCCGTGTCCCCTTCTTTCCAGCGTCAAACTGACTTGTCTGCCCTACTCTCCATCTGGAAGACTTTTTCCATGTCTTGTATTCGGACTCGGAAGGACTTGCTGATAGCACTGTGATTTTCCCGAATCTCGACGAAGGCTTTTCTCTCCTTCTTCAGCGCCTCCAGCAAGCCGGCGCAGTGACGTATCAAGCGGTTCCTGTGAAGCCGCAGCTCAGCTGGGAGAAAGTGGGGGAATTCTTGAGGTGAGTTAGAGTTAGGGGAGGGCGGAATGGGGCGACTGAGAAGTCCAAAATTCACCCAAAAGCTGGCGAGAAAACCCCAACTGGGTCAGCCAAGATCTGAATCCGACAACATTCTGCTCCCAAAATAGGCTAACTGCCGTTCGGGGAAGGAGATTGTCTTCCTCAGGTTTTCTCTCATTTAGCTGGCAGCCGTGGAAAGATCAAATCTCCATTTATGTCTGATTTTTTTCTGAGCCATCTTGCTCTCCTGCCCATCTCCCTTTAGCGAGTGAGACCTTTGTACCCACCTCTTCCTGAATTGTTATGGCCGACAAAGAATCCTTTCCCTGCAGCCCAATTATTTGAGAATGGAAGACTGGGCGGGCAACCTTGCCTTCTCCCAGTGTGACCACTCCAAGTCCTTTCCAGGCCATGCTGAGAAGGAATTGCTACCCAGAACATCGGGAAAGGCCTCAGGATTTCTATCCCAGAGTTCGGGAGTGACTGAGCTAACCAAATATACCCCCTCGGTATGTGCAGCTATCTTGAATTGATCAGAGCTTCTGGACAGCACTGCTTGATCCTACTTTTCCAGCAATCCACCTATATAGATGCCGTGGGGATACGCCTTCCTCTTCCTCTTTATGCTCTCAGAAAGGAAGGCGTATCTCCACAGTATCCATATCCCTAAAAGCGATCGAACGCTGAGCCAAGATCGCTTTAAAGCTAAATAAAATGGCATATAGTCAACAAGTATGGAGGCCTGTGGGTTCAAATCCACGCAGTAAAGGTTGTTTGTGTGTACAGTATGTGCGTATGTATACATGCACACGTACACACACACAGGAAATGCAGGCTACTTATGCCTGACAAGTCCCAATAGAGGATAAAACTGGCTGCATAGTACCTCCTAGCGATCAGGAGCAAATATAACAATCCATTGCTATCTTTACGGAGTCTATTCAGTCCTCACGGGGATCTGAAGGACCTACTATGCCTTTTCTCTAAAAGCTTTTTCTTTCCTTTTTAGGAGCGGCTACTTCTGAACAAGTCAGCTGATCTTTCTCTTCCTGTGCTGGGGCTGACGTGGGGCTGATGTGGGTGCCAACGCACCGAGAGACTGCTCAGTTGGCACGGCCAGGCTCCATGCCAAACCCGATTTTCGTCTTTAAACATTCTTTTCACTAGAAAAGAATTAAAGCGCAATGCTGAACAAATTAATGACAGAGGAGGGCAGGCACTGAAGTGAATGAGGGAGAGAGGCCGAGATCTCATAATTACTTTTTTTACTGGTTTATGATACTTCTCTCTCTGCCTCACTTGCCAGATGAAATACCAGATTCCGTCCATCTTTCCAAAACTTTTCTTGGATCTCACATATACCCTAGGGCAGGGTTTCTCAACCTTGGCAACTTGAAGATGTGTGGACTTCAACTCCCAGAATTCCTGGCTGAGGAATTCTGGGAGTTGAAGTCCACACATCTTCAAGTTGCCAAGGTTGAGAAACCCTGCCCTAGAGGCACTCTTAACAAACAAAAGAATTTACCAGCCCAGGGGGAAAAAAAAAAGCTAGCTGATAGAAGGAGGGGAATAACCTCACCAATTTGCCTTTTTCATAAATGGGTGCTTGGGGAATGACCACCCTCCCCACAGCACCCATCCTGTGCCCACAACAGGTTTTCAAAATGGTAAATGTGCCCTCTGGCTCAAAATATGCCCCCTCTCCAATCCAAGGACTTGCACTGAAAGGCCTGAGGGGGGATCTGGCTATAGGGTAAAAAAGGAGTACCTATCCGGACGTAGTAAATGTCTTTCTCAATGCGCTCCATCCTGGGCTCGTGAAAGTGGAGGCGCAGTTGCAGTTCAGAGTTGAGCTCTTCCTTCTTGGCCCCCACAACGCCCCAGGCGCTGGACAAGGTCTGATTGAACCACTTCTCCAAATGTTCAAAGAACTGCAGTCGGATCCTGCCCGGGGCGGGGGTTGTGGGGAGGAGAGGAAGGAAAGGGAGAGAGGAAACTGGTCCCATGTCAATGGCCATGCAAAGGGGGAAAGACCAAGCTGTTCCAGAGGACCTTGGAGAGCGGAGCGTCATCCTGGGGGCCGAAGGGCCACCGTGGCCACGAGTGAAGGACTCTGCAGGGTGCTAACGTTGCTAGCTAATGCTTGCATCAGAGAGAAACTGTGGATTTTAGAACCGTCTGCCTTTAAGGGGTGCTATTTCCCACAATGGTTTTACTGTTTTGATTTTAAGTTGCATCGTAGGTGCTTTACTAGTGATATACAGGTCCAATAAATAAATAACCTGTGCAATTCTAGAGGAAATGACCCATCTCCTCCCTCCCTCCCTCTCTCCCCCCCTCTCTCAGCCTGTGGGTTTATAGCTCTATTTTGGGGGGGGGGGATTTACTCACTGTCTTCTCACATCCCTCAAGAAACTCTCTGATAGATACGCCTGCTCCACGTAGAAAGGCAGAGAACTGCTCTTCAGTTTTCCAGCGTAGTATCTTTCTGGTCTCCTGGCCCTCGATTTCTTTAAGTGCTCCACCACTTTGTACGCGTTTCCACCGGACGTGGTGAAGAACTCCACAATCACATCCTTCGGCTGGGACGGCTTGCCCCCGTCCTTCGCCTGCAGGAGGGTAAAACGTGAAGTACGAGATTGAGCTGCTGTTTTTGAAAACTGGTTAAAAGAAAAAGAAAAAGGGATGAGGACGGCCAATAGCTTCAAACCAGTTCTTTTCCTTTTCTTTAGGGGGTTACCACTCAGGCCAAGGGTTGGGGGGGGGTTCTGTTCTCACCCCCTTAACCCTGCAAGATGGGATAGATCCTAGTCACCACTGGCCAGAGAGAGCACGGACGTTGGCTGGTGTTTGCTCACCGAAGCTGGTTCTCCGCCATCTCCAGTCTCCAGCCCCAAGGCGTTCCCTTCCTTGGATCGTTCTCTGTCATCTCTGGGAACGCTGCTCCTGCCGCTCTCAGGGGCAGAGGCCTCCATTTCTCCCTCCTCCTGCTCGGATTCCTCCTGCTCAGTATCATCTTCTTCTTCAGCATCCTCCTCCTCCTCCAGACGCAGCCCTTCCTCGCTATCCTGCTCAGGGGGACTCTCCGGAGTGCCTATCTCTTCGTTCTCCCCCGTTGTGTCTGTTCAAAAGACGTGCAACGAAACGTTTTGAGTCCAGTGCTTTCAAGGGCACTGGGGGTGCGGAAGCTGGACCCCTCCAGCTACTGCCCAACCACGACCTCAAGCATCCCTCAACAGTGGCCAACCCCAGTTACATCAGCTGGACGGCAATCAGTTCCTGGCTGCAGTTCCTTGCACTCACCTACTGTATGCTCCTTCAGAAGGTCTCATCTGCCTGTCACTCTGCCCAGGTCTTTTGGAATGACAATCCCCAGCATCCCCAGTCCATGTGGCCAAAGGCCATTAGGGATGGGACTCAAGTCTAGTAGAGGACATGCGCGTGGGAAAGGCCACGCAGTGCCTCCTACCAGGTTTACAGTCAAGGTGAGGACAGGAATCATCCTAACAATGACCACGAGAAGGCTTTGTTTCAGGTGGGGAAGAGGGCTTAAAAATGAGCATTGATCTTGAGCACCGTTCCAGGGAATGAAGCATTGGCTGAAGACTCCGAACAGTGCCTGGGAGATAATACACATTTTAACCACTCCCACCTGTTGCAGACCCTATTCGCAAAGGACCCGCAGAGGAGGTTTGGGCAGGGGGCATGACGGCGCAGAGGCCAGGGCGGGCCTTCTAAGCAAAAGGAAGAAGCAGGGTTGCCCAGGAGAATTTCTTGCTTTCCTGAGTCACACGCTCTCCAGGGCCAGGATTTTAAAAAATAATTATTTGAAAAAAGGACTTCACAGGAAGTAGACATTACCTCCTTCTTCAGCTGTGCCCCTTGGTCTCTTTACTGGCTTCTAACCATTGGAGAAAAAAGGGGAGGGGGAGAAAAGAAGTTATCTGTCTGAAAAACAGCAGCTGTTTTCCATGAAGTATAACATCAGCAGTGGAACAATCAACATAAAGTCCGTTGTGGCTTTAAACAAACATACGCTGCCCGTGAGTCAACCAAGCAACGTTGAGTAGTAATCAAATCAAACTTACAGCTACATTAAGCAATCTCAGCAGCACTGCACTGCATAAGACTCCTGCCCTTTGGAACATCCTTCCCCCAGAGATGAGGCAGATTCCATCTCTTGTGGCTGTTCCTAAACAACTAAAAACCTGGCTTTGCCACCTCGCTTGGGGCGGGAGGGGGAGTGATCACTCCTGGAGATGGTCGGCGCCCGAAATGGCCTCTTAGATATACGCGAGCGGTTTTCCAACTAGCCTCGTCATCTGGATTTTATACTGTGTTTATTTTAATATGATATTTGTGTTTATACTTTTTACGCTATTTTGATGTTTTATTCTGGTCGCAAACCACCCAGAGTCCCCCCTTTGGGGGGAGATGGGCGGTGGCAAAATTTGATAAACAAACAAACGAACAAACAAAGAAGCCACACTGCCAAGAAAAAGGGTGACTGGAATGGTCTCTTCGGACCAGGATGGCAGGGTTTAATTTGTATTTGCAGTTGTGGTTTGGAAAGGCGGTTAAAACAAGTTTGTTAGTGTCAGCCCCACCAGATAGACCAGGCCAGGAAATCAACTCCGTAGGAAGGCTAAAATGCCTTTTACTGAGATTGGCTATCAAAACAGCATCTTGCTGTCCCTCCTCCCCCTTCTTATACTCCTGTGAATTAGGCAGGTGTCTGCCTGAGCCTCTTCCATATCTTTTCGGTCTGTTTCACCCATCATTTTGGTAATGGAGCTTGCGTTATCTCCGTCAAGGTCACCTTCCTGACTCTTTATAGTCAGCCCCATAATTAAGAAATTCTTAAGGGAAGACAAGGTGATGCACGTCTCTGAAGCTTCTGCTCTTTCTGCCCTCCAAACCATGGTTCAGGAGGACTAGAACTTCAGGGTCTGAATGCAACTGGGGGCTGAGTTCACACACTGTATTAAGCAGTGATGTGCTCGGTTTGACCGGCATCTCTCTGGGCCAGTTTAGTTTCAGGCATGTTGTATTAATAGACTTGTTTTCTGCATACCCCTTTGTAGCTGCCCAGCACATAAAAGTACCGACTGATGTGAGAGCTGTAGGAAAGAAGTTCATGCCGTATGTGGTCTGGGTAAGCCATAATTTTACACAAGAGCTCTTGACGGAAGACCATGTACCTTGGTAAAATAATACAAAAACAGCACAATGAACTTTACCACCTGCCCTCCTCCAATTTTTTTTCGTGTCAGAAGCACCTACCAAGGCGCTTCTGTGTTGAAAGGATTTGCCGGTGATGTCACCATTGCCCGGGGGACGCCCGAGGGGAGTCCTTTCACGTCCCTGTTATTTTCCCACCAAAGTGGTACCTATTCATCTCCTTGCATTTGCATGCTTTCGAACTGCCAGGTTAGCAGGAGCTGGGACAAGTTGACGGGAGCTCACACCGTCGCGCGGCTTGCATTCTCAGGTTTCGAACTGCCAAGCTGCTGACCTTGATGGTCCTCTGACTCAGCGCCTTAACCACTGAGCCACCATGGCCCCTTTTCCCCAAATTGCACCCACAAAATGAGATGGCAGAATGAGTGCTCAGCAAAACCAGGGAACAGGATTTCTTATTCAAATGGGTGTGGCCACTGACCATGCTGGTATAGCGATTATGGGAGCTGAAGCATCCATCCCTAAAACAACTTACGCAGTCCTTAACATACCCATTGCGGATGAAATCCAAGGCCACGCCAACCTTCTCCAAATAGGCTTTCAGTTTTTCATCAGTGCTTTGCATCCTTAGTTTGTCAACCAATATATCCAGATTGATTTCCCTTAACTAGTTCCACAGAGAAAACAAATTGGCATTACAAATGCTGAAGCTGCACATTTTCAAGGCTAGTACTAGTAGATTGAGCTGGCTAACATTTTGGCTGATCCACAGGAATAACCAGCCTGCAAATAAATGTTCTTCTAAGCTACTTTGGCCCTGGAATGAAGGCTGACAATAACGCTGAAGTTGACAGCTTGTGTTTTTTTCCTCAATGCATTTGTTAAAAAGCAGACCATCCATCAACAATTTCTTTCTCTCTCTTTCCTCCAAGGACAATAGAGAGCTGGTGGTCTGCATCTTCTAGAGAACTTTCAAAATTAGACAGAAAGAGCCTTAGAAAACTAAGCCAGGTGCAGAAAATTGCTTCCTGGAGCTCTTCTCCAGAGTTATACACAACTAAATTTCTGCAGGGTCTGTGCAAAAAGTTGCAGAATATCTTCCCAGGCCACCCCCACCATGGGACCAGTGCTGTGACCTTGTTAATATTTTCATGCTTGGAGCGGCAATCGTTTAAACTTTTGTAAAGGTCATTCTCCTGTTGAGTGAGTTTCTGCTGGTGAGCATCTAAGATGTTCAGGGCATCTTGGAAGTACTGATAGAGGTGCCTGCAGTTGATTTCTGTATTTTTAACCAGGTGTTCCAAGTCAGTCTAGAGCAACCAGAAAGAAAAAGAAAAGTTACGAGGATCCCAAACGTTATTCGTTAGAGCTAACCGTCCACACAGTTGATGGGGAAAGGGGACAGTTCTGATCAGTGAAGGCTAGGAAGGACCCAGGGGAGAGAAAAAAACTGAAAAAACTGCCCAAGGATTTTTCATTTTCTCCCAGATTTTTCCATTTGCTTTAATGAGCTCCCCTGTCCCCAGTGATTGCCCCCCCCCAATGGTGTGTATTTAAGGCACATATTATTTTGTGGCTCTTCTGATATTGGTGCTTTGCTGTAATAAGGTATGAAAAAGATCGGCTTAGGCTGTTTTTATTCAGAAGACCTCTACGAAGAGGAGTTTTAGAAGATGGGGAGGGCTGCATTTCCTTGGCAGCCAAGGCAAGCCAAAACTGCCCCAAACCTGTTTTGACATTATAATGGCTTGGAAGACTTGAAGCAATCAGCCAGTGAGAATTTTGTGACCTATAATCTTGGCGAGGTAGGGTGCTATCCTTTGAAGATTCAGCCCCCACAATTTCTGGAGCCTCCGTCACTTTGCACGATTCACAGATTGGGTTGACAAACCCCAGAGATGGAACTGAAAGATCAGGAGGGGCATCAGTGGAAGAGCTGGGCATGAGCACGGGTGCCCCATTTGGGTCCCAGCAGATCTCGTTCTGACCTCTTGCTGGGACATGGAAGCTCAACCCGCATATGGAGAGAGGGCTATGCTTACATCCATCTTCTCTATCTTGACTTCAAACTGAGCCTGCAGCTTCCCGATTAGCTGATAGAAATTGGGGTTTACAATCTTCTCGGCATCTTTGAGGCTACAAATTTTCAGGTCCACCAGCTTTTGCTACAGAGGGAGGGGAAAAAAGGGACGGGTTGCTGGCCTGCAATGTCTAAGCACCCAAGGCGTCATAACCACTTCCGTTACACATCTAGTATCCCAAAAAAAGTTTGTGTTTGCTCAAAGGAAGAATAATTTTTTCTTGCATTAATTCACCTTCGGAATGGCCCAGCTGGTATTTTTAGATCGGCTGAGAGTATGGTAATGGAGACAGATAAAAGGTTGTTTTTTTCCTCTAACAATCCCATGGGGAAAATGTCTTCCTTTCAGGTAAATGTGATAAGGGATAAAAGACCTTACACTCATTTTCATTTTTTTTTAAAAAAGGGACAAAATCAGCAAGGCCTAGGAAATGGATATGCCATCACTGTCAACTTCCCCGCCCTTTTCTGTTTTCTGCCTTAAGCCTTCCTCAAGCTTTTTTCCATGGGGAAGCATTTGGAACTGCAGATCTTCTGGGTGTCAATTCAGAAGCTGCCCTAACCCAGCGTTTCTCAACCTTGGCCACTTTAAGATGTGTGGACTTCAACTCCCAGAATTCCCCAGCCAGCTGAGTCAACTACAGCAGCATGACAAACCTGCCAGCAGGGAGGGGCCACCAGCTGTCATTCTCTCCTGAAAGCCTTCCTTAGCGGGTTCTTCTTTGTTTTGCAGATAACTATCACATCTGCTTCATATGGGCTTTTGGTTACTATCAGTGGCCATAAGCCCTGTAATCAGGCCCAAAGGCAGGAAACGCCCCCTACTTCCCACACCGATTTTCAAAACCTCACCTTGCATTCCTGGACTTTTTCCAAACACTCCTGACAAATTTTCTCGTACTGGAGGCGAATTCTCATCATGGACTGGACATTGTGAGTGTCTTGTGGCAAGGAGAGAGAGAGAGAGAGAGAGAGTGAGGGAGGGAATAACTTTTTAAAGCCTAGGCAACTGAAGCAGTGTGATATAGCAGCCGAGGTGTTGACTTAAGAGTAGGGAAACAGGTTCGAGTCCCAACTCAGCTGGGTGACTTTGGCCTAGTCACTCCCTCTCTCTGCCCAGCCTACCCGACAAGGCTGTTGTAGGGAAAAAATCAGGGGAGGCCCTGGAATGTGGGATATAAATCATCACCACCACCACCACCACCACCACCATCATCATCATGGTCACCAGAGGAGTCAGAGGAAGATAAGGAATTAGTTGGCATGCTAAGTCCTCAGCCTCGGTTAGCAAACTGCAACAGCTGTATTTCTGACACCCAAACAAATAAACCACTTCAGGGCTTTGAGTGATGGTCTGGACCACACCAGATGTTAAGGCACAGTCTGGGTTCCCAGTCCCAGCCCGGCATGTTGGGCGAACTCAACCCTTGAGTGGCTAAAGAAGAAACCGAACATTCAAGAACGCAATCAAGGGTATTTATTATAATTGCCATTGGGTAGATCTATACCCCGCCTTTCATTCAGGAGCTCAAGGGGCTTGTCAAAAGTTGAAAGGGATGAACAATAGCATGTGTTGTTCTAGTTTTAGATTTTTTCCCCCTTTGATAAGGACTGATCCAGGGACTTGCAATCATCTAGAGCTCATAACCGCAAAGGTATTGCACACATGAGCCTGGTTTAATGAAAGGACCTCACTCACTGGGGAAAATCAAGTTAGCAGGGAAGATTTGGCTCCACATGTGGGACTGTTTGGGACAAAAGAGGCAATCTCTGGCAACAGGGGTCTCCCATCCCTGCACTGTAAATATCAACCGCATCCCTTTGGCTCCTTACCGATACGCTTATTTAACGCCACCAGAGATTCGTACCATTCGTTTATTTCGGCCTTAGTGTGCTTCACAGGCAACAAATGGCTGTGAAAAAGGAAAGGAAAAGACAAGACTGGAGCTCTGAAGAGTGTGAGGGCTTAAGTTACTGGATAACACTAAAGTTTGGGTGGAAGGGTGGGAGAAAACTCCAGAGAAATTGGTGGGATGGGAGGAGTGTCAGGGAAATGGTGGCAAAGGAGCCACAAAAACATTTCCCTCCTTTTAAAAATGAAAATAGTGTTTGCCTCTAACCCCGTGGACGGTGACCAAGGGCCGCCATTTCTCTTTACAACCCTCTCTTTGGGACAGCCGCGGGGTCCTCAACAACTGTATTCCTATCCACCGGTAACATTTTAAAGAAGGAGAAGGGGGTCGGAAAGGGTGGAGAATAGCTACAATTTTCCCACCACCCACGAGGGGCAACCTTGCTGTGATGGAATGTCAGGAGAACGTGGAGCTGTTACAGAAAATATATCTGAGTCCCAAGAGAGTGCAAAGTGTGAGAAAGAGACTCAAAAGAACCCCACCTTGTCTTGGTTAGGTGTAAGCTGCAGCAGAGAGGGGCTTTGACAGGCTTTTCTGTTGCAATAATCTATTGCAATTGCGTTAAAGTACTTTCCAGGACTCTCAGTGACTCCCTGGAAGGGCTGTCGTCGTCTTGAATCCCTGTGGAAGCCCTCTCGGGGCCCCAAGTTTATTTTGGAAGCACAGCTCCACTCTGCCCTGTTCTGGTCTACTCCCTTGCAGGTGGATTTCCACCCTAACTTTGGCAACTGCTCTGTCGTTTTGGGCTGTGGGCCTGGACTGAGGAGGCACCCTCCTTGCCCAAGCTGAGCAGGCTGTTCAGAGCCCTCCAAAGGGACCTCTAGATGAATTGCAAAAGCACTCAATGGATTAGGCTTCCTCACGGTGTATCTTCTGGCACCGGAATGATTCCTTCCAACCTTGGCTCTGTGCCTCAATCGGCCAGGTCAGGACCCCCTGCAGAAGAGCAGCTGCACTTTGTTTTTTATGTTCACCTACCCCAGGGAGAATAAGAGTTCCACTCTTTTATGGGCAAGCGATCGCTGTTCCTCTAGCATGTTCTCCAGTTCCGTTTTCACGCCACTTGGGTCCTGTACGCTATCGCTTTCCATGAACTCTCTGCAAGATGAAAGCAAACTTCAAATCACACTTGGCAAGGAACCGCGGGTGGTTGGGTTTTTTCTTTTTCTTTGAGAAAAGTAAACATTTTCAAAGGACCGAAAAGTGGGTGCTGACTAGTTTTGATTTGAAGGAGGAGAAGGATTGGTTGTTTACCCAGATGCAGCCAATTTTCTGCCACTAGAGCTTTGCCTAGTTCTGGTTTTTTTTGTTGTTGTTTTTAAACAGGTTCTGTGGCCTGAAAAAGTTTGAACAGCCCTGTGGTGAGTCGCTTTGTCAGAAGAGGATGTTGCTAGGTCACTGTTGCTTAGCAGGGCCACCAGTCCAGATGGCCAGAGAGCGGCCTGAGACTGTCATATGACCCAATAATGTTATCCTGGAATGCCGTCTTATCATCTACCATTTCTGGGGCTCACCAGGCCTTCAGCAAGGGTGCCAGCTAAGATTAAAGCATTCTAGCCCTCTTCTCTTGCCACATTCCTACCTGAAACTGGAAATTATGTATTCCTTCTGCACAATTTTCCAGATCTCCTTCCTCTCTTCCAGCTGGTATCGATAAAAGGAGTCCTTCTTGAGGCTGTCCTCCATCAGATTAAGGAACAACTTAGATACCGCCTTCCGATTGGCCAGCAGAGCTTGGTTTATCATCTGTGAGTGGAAGATGCACATATGGAGAGCCAGTTTGGTGCACTGGTGAAGGTCTGGATTAAAAACTGGGAGACTGGGGGTTCTTGCCCTCTTGGCATGGAGGCCCTCTGGGTGACTTTGGGCCAATCGTTCTCTCTCAGCTCCACCCACCTCACAAGGCTGTTTTTGTGGGGAAAATAGGAGGAGGAAGCATGATGGATGTTGCCTTGAGTTGTAAAAAAAATAAAGGTGGGATAGAAATCAAGCACGTAAACAAACAATGGCAAATGTGAGGTACAGGCAATGCCAAAGAGAGGAAACTGACATAAATCTGCCACTCTATGGGTAGCAGCCATGACATTCCATAAAATTGTATGTCTGTGGAAGTGAAGCCCAAAGACAGGGCTGTTTTAAAACCAGGCTAGAGACCGGGAGACGGTGAGTTCTAGTCCTGCCTTAGGCTTGAAAGCCGGCTGGGTGACCTTGGGCCGGTCCCTCTCTCTCAGCCCAACTCACCTCACAGGGTGGTTGTTGTGGGGAAAAGAGGAGGAGGAAGGAGTGTTAGGGATGTTCGCCGCCTTGAGTTATTTGTAAAAATAATAAAGGCGGGATAAATATTAAATAACTAAATTATGTTTCGATTGATTCTTACTGCAGACCCCCAGACATTAAGAAGAAGGATTTACCATGGCTTCCTTGTGTATGAATCTGTGGACATCAGGGATTAGGAGATAGGCAATGTCCTCTAAAATCTTGGTGTATTTGTTCAATATGGCTGTGATCTGAAAATCCAAGCAATGGAGAAGAATATGAAGGAACTGTCACTCGCTGTCCCTTGCACCCGTCCCCCACCTTGACTCACCCGTTCGGCTCGGTCCACCTCCGCCTGGTGTAACATTTCATCCAGCTCTCTAATCCATTGCCTCCTTTTCTGGGTCTCCTGGAAGATGAGGCCCCACATCCTCTCAAAGTCCTGGAAGGAAGAGACGCCCCGTGACACCACTACATTCACAAGTGAAGGACTGTAACCAAGCAAACCATTTTATGGCGAGACTTGGAGACTGCTAGTCCCATATTTCCCTCCTCCTGGAGAAACACAGGTTTAGGGTACCAATCTGGAATAGGTTTCCACGGCAGCTTTCCGCAGAAAAGTGGTGGGTTTCTCCCTGAAAGGAGCAGCCATCAGCAGTTTTAGGATTAAACCACTCTGGAGGGAAGAATTTCCAGCAGAAAGCTGGAAGGGTAACTTAGAAAAATGGCCTGGATCAAAGTTGACAGCTGTTTGTTCCCCCAAAGAGGGCAGATTAAGCACCTGTGACAGAGGTATTTGGAAAAGGAAGGATCCACTTACATGTATGCTGAAAGACACTAAACGGATGTTGCTTTCAGAAGCAAGAAAGGAGGACTCCATAGCCTGATCCGATTCTGATAACCGGGTCAAAAACAATTTCCCAGGGTTCACATAACACATTTCCATTTCCTGAAAAGAAAGAAGAAAGTCTGGCAGACGAGAAACGACCAGCTTGGTTTCAGACTTAACTAGAAAGAAAAAATGAAAGTCTGGCAAGAGCTCAAAAAAAATCGCCTCACCTTCCCAACACATGCCAACTCCTGCCTTAGTTTTGCCACAGCTTCTTCGTAACGCAACTTTTTGCTCTCGGAGATGCGCTCAATGATATTGCTGTTTCTTTTCTCTGAAACTGAAAGGGAGGATTTCAGATAGTGACCGGGTTTCCCCCGAATGGGCTACGCCATTGTTTGTTTTACTACTGTGTATTAAGTGGCTGGATTTTGTAAAAGGCCGTTACCTGAACTTCTGACCAGCCATGAAAATAGGAACAGACTCGAGAAAAACGATATTATATCGTTTTCCTCCTCCATATTCCTAAATGTAAACTGGGGTTTTGCAGCAATATAACTAAATTGCAATTAACGGATGTATCGTTCGGCACAAACAGCAATATCCACAATTAAAAACGTTAATAGTTACCGATGACATCGGCAAGGCCTCGGACTTCCCGGGCGGCAATTATACAGTCACTTTCTTTGGCCTTTAGACATGCCAGAGCCACAGCCTCCCTGAAACAGAAAGGGAAAAGAAAAAACCCTTTGACATTTAGCAGAGATATTTCTTACAAAGAACATTGAAGGACATAGTGTGCTAGGTCTGTCCAAACTCCATTTAGGCCAGCCGTGGGAGTGGATTACTAGGCTTCTAAAAGGCCAAAAACTTGCATGTCTGTGCTGACAACGGAGAAAGGGTATCCTCTGCAGCTCTCTGGGAAATATAGGCTAGTAAAAAAAAAACCCCAAACCCAGGATATTCTATTGAATAGACTTGTGTGTGAGAGAGCAATCTGTTCTTCTACTGCCAGTCTCTTTGATTTTCATGCTACTTGCAGAGAGAGTCGAAGGAATTTCATGTAACTAATCCCTTCCCGATATTGAAAGGTTATCTGGACAGCCAACACAGGAAATGTGAACTTCCATAAATTTGTCTTTCTGAAGGACATCTCAGCCGCCTGAATTTTGCAGCAGCAAATTCTATACATGCAAATATACACCCAGACGGTTGGGTTCACCCACGGTGCAATGAAGCATTAAGGATGAAAGGCCTCAAATACAACAGGGAGGCATGGGCAACTGATTTATAATTAGGATCTTCTCAGATATTCAGCCAGCGTTTCTCAGGAAGTATTGTTGAAAAAACAAATCCGACATTTGTTTTGGATTTGTACAAAAGGATGGGTCATCCTTTTCATCGGATCTGATGGCCTTGTTCTCATCTTGGGCCTCTACTGCTTCCTTTAGATTGCTCCTCTGCCTTGGCTCTGTATTTTTAAGCCCAGAAGCTTCACTCTAAAGAGAAGGTTTGTGAATTTTCTACAGTGCAAAGACCCCTTAACACACCTTGCCCTCTGAAACAGGGATCAACAGCACAGTAGCTGTGATGCCACTGGATGGCTCCCAATGATCCCAAATGAAAACAGCCCAAATCTTTCTAGGTAGGCAAATTCTGCATACAGTAATCATTGTGTTCTTGCTTGAGTTTTCACCAAATGTTGGCCTTTTAACTTTTTTTTTAAGTTCCATTCTTCAGACGAGGAACAAAATGGCAGTGCCCATTGCCAGATGACCTGGCTGTCATCTGGTTTAGAACCACAAAGCAGGGCAGTATAATATTGACATTCCTTACTTGTATTGCACCGGGTTTTCTGTCAACTCATCGTTGGGCATTGCCTTGATCCACATCTGCTGGCGTTCAGACAAAAACCCGTTGTTCGCCCTTCTCTCCATATCCCTCACCAGCGGGATCCTCCCGGGAAGCTGAAGGGCTTTGTGCTGGGTGATTTTGTTCCTTGCTTCCCCCAGAGCGTGCACCAGGTTGATCTTGTCCAAGTGGGAAAAAAGAAAAGAAATAAGGAATCTCCTCTAAAGGAATACCAGCCAAAGTGTGCAGTTCAACTGGCCAAAAAAGAAGGGAGCAAAGTTTTTCCAAGCCCCATTGACTGATTTTGATTAATTCGCTTTCTTGGTCAATTCCATCAAAACATTTTACAGAAACACGAAGGGCATCAGTGCTTCTGACCAGTGAGGGGATAAAGGTAGAGGGGATTCTCTTGATATGCAATAAAGCTGGGGAGGGGGGGGAATTAATTATTTTAGCTTCTGCAGTCTTTGTACCTCATCATCAAAGATCTGTCTGTAGACTTTCCCGCTGGGAAGGACACGTGGAACCCCCACCAAGGGCATGGTGGTGGGAAGCACATGTGAATTCTTGTTTGATCTACACATTGTTGAATTTTTATTGGGTTCACTAAGAAAGAGTAAAGAAAGTAAACAGTGTTAGAAACAACTGAATGAAAATATTTTCCAGAAGAAATGTCCATAAACAGGGGGGTGGGGGGGAGAGAAGAAAGAGACAGCGACAAATGCAAAGGAGTACATTAAAACCGAATAAAACCTATTAAGGAGAGAGAGACTTCTACATTTGTGTATCAACCTATTGATCTAATAGCTTCTTCTATGAAAAAGTCCCTCTTTGTAACAACTGAATTAACAATTGTACTAAACAACGATTTCCTTCATTGTAGTTTGCTGACTTAGCCACAACTGACCAAGTTCACACATTATATACCAAATCATAGTTAACAAACAACACTGGCCAGGTTCAAACACTACACTGAACCAAAACTAAAATGGGGCTTGGTACAATACACAACCTCGCTGAGGAAAATCAGTATGAACCAGTCATCTTCCTTAGATGGGTGCATCATGGTTTCACGCTTGTGAGCTCTGCTACAATTGCACCCATATTTGCCATCAAATTTGCAGGATTTTCTCAATGCATATTAATTTTGGGTATTTTAGGATAATTTATTTATATATTTTTAAATGTATTCCTTTGTTCTGTTGGGAATGCTGCTGAATAAAGGCACACTTAACTGTAAGCTGCAGATCGTTCATATCATAAAATTATGCACAATTTAAACCAATAGATACATATTTAATATGCCTCTATACCGCTTCCCCTACAGAGGCATCTTAAAGCCACAGAGAGTAAAGAAGCGCAATATGATAATGAAAGCAATAAATCAACGTTGAGATGCCTTAAATAGGGGGAAGGACAGCAAAAACAGAGCCTATCTACTCATTCAACAGCCAAAGAAGGCCTAATAATAAGTAAGTATGCAGACTTCATTGAAATCTGGATCTCTATTTATTGAACTTCAGCCTACACAACAGAACCGATTTCCAATTTTACATTTCTGCCCCAAAGACAAGGACACTCTCCAGCCAAGTTTGACTCCTAGGGATCATGTGGACACATCCGGCTCACTTGCTCAGCAACAATACAAAAGCACCAATTTGCTGTTCCAGGCTCTCCTGGTGGTCTCCTCTCCAAACAGGAACCAGGTTAGGTTTTGGAGCCCAGCCAAGGGTCCAACTTGGCTCCTGACTGGGTCCCAGTGGTGCTACTGGCAACCCCACCCCAGGTGATTGGTTTTGCCTTGTTCCCACCCATGGGCTCTCCTGGTGGCCTCCCGTCCAAATATTAAACATGTCTGGTCCTGCTTCGTTTCCAAGCCCAGGGAAGGCCAGTCAGGTCCTGGCCCTCGAGAGTCCCCATGAAGGCTGATGCAACCTAAGAGGCAGGCAGGGGACTCCACGCGACAAGAAAAGAAGCCATTACTTTCCAGGCCGCACCACCACCCCCCACGCAAATTCTGGCCATATTTTCGGGGGCGGCGAGGGGGGAGCTTCCCCCGTATTGCTTATAAAGCAGCAAGGTGGACACCAGCGACGGAGGCCGCGTCCTCCCCCTGAAAACCCCCCGGCAGCGCCGACCCACCGACCGGCGAAGCCGCCTCCCGTCCGCAAGGCCCGGGCCAGCGTCTCCTGGTTACCATGGTAACCCCAGGGCTCGGGAGAAGAGTGGCCTTGTCTCGCGAGAACGCGCGAGAATCCCGAGCCGGCTTCTCGGTCCTCGAAAGCCGTTGCCGTGGAGACCCACGCGGTTGCTACGGGAGACAGGGAAGAACCCTAGGATGCTCTTCGCTCCCTCTTGGCCCTTTTCCTGGGGAAAATAATGGAGGGGAGTCAATTGCTTCCTCCCTTCCCACCTCTTGCACTGAACGAGGATTTAGGAAGTTTAGCAATACTGGAATTGCATTACATTACAATTCTGCATTTCATCAATTTTGGATCAGGCACTGCATAATGCAAAAGGAAAGCCACACTCATTATTGGATGTGGCTACTAACACAGATTTTTCTCCAGCCTAAGGCAGGGGTGGGCTGATTCCAAGCTTGCTGGAGCTCCTGCATTTAATTTTGCTACAAAAACAAAATCCACCCCACCAGTGCCCCGTGCAAAAGACACACACTTGTGCTCACTTACAAGCCAGCACCGCTATTTTCACCATGTACTACCTCTAGGCAGTGTTAACTTTGCTCTTTGTGGCTCAATGCATGGGACAAATCCAACCCATTTTGTGTGTTCATGGTTCCGTGAATTGTGAAAATCCAGAAATTAGATTAATTCATCAACCAGGTTAAGGGTCTCGTGTGAATGCAGCTGAAGGCATCAGCTTGCTGTATCCATGCCCGAACAATTAATTTAATTAAGACATGTGCAATTACTGATTTAGTAATTGCACATGTCTTAATTAAAAGGTTACTACAAAGATTAAGGACATTATGTGAACAAAGCCGCAACATGGCTTGCTTGCTTTGGCTTATGTGCTGTGTGAACCCAGCCCGTGGTGTCAAAACTACTTTGACTAAGCCCCACCGTGCAGAGAAACTAATGATGGTTTATTCAGTGAACCACAATTAAGCCAGCCATGATTTAGCATGGAAGCTGCTTTTACCCACTGGGCCAACCAAATTCTTTATCTTGATTTTTAAATGTTAACAAACAGCGAGAACTGAGATGGTGCACCTCTAATGCTGCTTTTTTTTGATAGGAAGAAGCAGTGGGGATTTTTCAAGTACAGACATAATTCTATCCTAAAAGGCTCGAAAATGAGGCAGCAATGTGGTAACACTGGAAATTCCTCCATCCGCATTTGCGTTGGCTGGCAAGCCAATTTGCAAGTTGCTGTCCATAATGAACATCCAACCCAGTGGTATTTCTTGTTGCATGTTCTCATGAAGTTCTGCACCCCTGGTTAAAAGGCATCACATAGATAAAAATGGCTTCCTTGAATTCATAGATGCTCCATCTTGGAATACCATGATTGGATGGGAGGAACTGATGTGCTTTTCGGTGGCATTTGGCCAACCACTGCTGAAAACAGGATAGCTTGAGCTTCACTCAACCCAAGCACATTTTTTTCCTGAGAGACACATACCCCATTTTTCCAGGAAACGTAGCCAAAAAGGTTTATCCCCAAACCAGTTACATACCATAACATGTTTAACCAGGTCAATTAAAATCCAATAACTGTCACTCACACAACTGAATGCCCATTTTTGTTTTACTTTTCAACATGTTGTATAAATCCTGGCAAATGAGCTGATTTATGGTTCTGTGTATTATACCAAATCAAACAATGGGTTAAATCAACAACCAAGCTGAGAATGCAACCAGGGTAGAATTTTTAATAATCCCTTCCTTGCTTCAATTTGTTCCCAAGATTAAGGTGATACATTTCATCCTCCCGCTCCATGATTCTACTTCACAGGACTTCAGTCCCACTCCCCAAAACAGGGAAGGGTAATCTGATAGGCAAAACCTGGAAAGAGGCAATCCGGTGACTCAACATTGGTTGAGAGACTTCAGAAAGAAACACCTTCCACCCTTGAGGTCCTTCTCCACCCAAGGGTTGACCCCGAACAGACTTGGTTGCATCGCCTCCATGCCCCCATCAGATTGGAGCGAGATTTCTGCAGATTCCCTAAAACCCACAAAATTGTTCATTCACCCCAGACCGGGTTAAAACTCAGTTTCAGTTAGGGCTGGCTTTCTTGAGATCCTCGGGCAGGATGCGGCCTTTCTTCCGAGCTTTGGCTTTCTTCCTCTCGATTTTGGCGCATTTCTTCTGCTGGAGGTTCTTGCGGCGTCTCTCCTGCCGTTGCTGCATCCTCTCGGCCACCTGCTCCGTCCGCTTTTCCCACTGCCTCTGACGCTGGGCCTTCCGCTTCTCCTTGCGTTTGAGGGCTGCCTTCAGCTTTTCCTCATCATCCCGGATCTTCACACCTTCCGCCTTGTAGAGGACATTTGTCCACTGCATCTTGACCTCCAACTTCTTGGCTTTCTCCTCGTCTTGGGCCTTCAGCTCTTCCAACTTGGCCTTCTGAGACTCCAACCGGCTCAAGAGTTGCTTATAATTCTTCCCAGTCAGTGGCGTTATGTTGCCTTTGATAGCTTTTTTTTTCTCTTCCTTTCTCTTCGCTTTGTCAAGCTCCTCTTCTGTGCAGGCCTCCACCCTATTAAACAAGATCTCAGCCTTGCTGTCCACTGGCTGGGTCTCCGAAACCACGGCAGCCAACGCCTCTTCTGCTGTTTTCTTCTCTAATGTCTCCTTCATCTTTATCTCTTTCCTCCGTCGTTTCTTTCTCTCTCGCTCATATTTCCTTCGCTGGCGTTTCTCCAGCACAGCGGGTGACAGAGCTTTGGAATTTCCCTGCAAGGAACGGGAAACACTCCAGAAACTGAAGGACATTTTGATCTGCCTTGCCCAATTGGGCAACCTCCCCACACCGAGCATTGTAACTCCCAGAATTTCAAACAAAAAGGCCCCAAGTTGGAAATTCTGGGATCTGCAATGTGTCTGACGTCCATCAAGCGTGCCAATTCAGAAACTCAAGCCTGCATTCAGTAACTAGCTACCACTTCTCCAACCTGACACAGCTAGATATGCTGTTTACAGCAGGTAAAAAAAGAAGTCATGTATTACAGAAGAAATGTCTTCGTTCCATATTTTCCCAATGGTTTGGTCTGTCCTGGAATCATTGATCCCAGCTTCATCACCTTCAGCCCTTACATGTAGCTGAGAAATCTGAATTGAAGAGTCTGGACGCATTGGGAAGACAATAATATAAACTCAAATAGTATATACGGTTATACAGGCTTGTGCCCACTCCCAGTTCTTGGAATCTTCTTGCCGTTGGGCAAAGCGGTTAGGGCAGTTGAGTTATAATCTAACAGTATTTTAAGAACAGCAATTCGTTTTTGTTGACTAAAGCCCTACCACGGAGACAAACCAAAACACACTCTAAATCCAGCCTCTGCAGAGGAACAGTTACTTTTAAAAGCAGAAGACTCTTCCAGCCTTTCCTAAGCCGGTTCAAAATGCTGGGAGGCACTAGAATGGTAATCTAACAGATCTGGGAGTAATCATGTTGGAAAAAGCTATTCTAAACTAATAGGACTCTATCATCAGCATCATTCAGGATATATATAGATTTTGAACAGGAAGATACAGTTCCTCCCAGTTTAAAAATCTAGCCTCCTGCATTCAATTTTAAATAGTTCCAATGAGTATGTGAAAAGATATGGAATCACCATAGTGCATGTCCATAGAGGTCAATGGTTTTACTCCCAGGTAAGGATATAAGACTGAAGGTAAAATGAGATAAATACTCATGTTTTCTTCCAGACCCTGAAAGCTATTTTTTTTAAAATGGAAGTCTCAATCATACCTTCAATTCTTGAATTTTGTTGTGCAGCCTTTGCCGCAAGAAATCCATTGCAAAACTTGTGCCAGGTGCACTCTTCCTCCCTGGGTGGATAAAAAAAAAAGATTAAAAATCATAGCCCAGTCACACAACACACCACAACCCCTACCATGGTTAGTTTGTTGGCTCTGCATCTGCAATCCCAGATATTGTGAATCGGAAACAGCCGTTTATGGCTTCGTGCTTTGCATGGACCCAACCGACCGTGGTTCATCCGAAGAACCACAGTTGGGGAAACCCCAACTTAGCATGATGTGTGAACCCAGGCAAGCGAATGGAAAATCAGGAAAGGCTGGGGCATCATGCCAGCCTATTCCAGCAGGAAGCACACTTAAACACCACTTTGTTTTTAAAATTTCAGTAGCCATCCCTGCAAACCAGAAACAGGCTTTCCCTCTGATGTGTTCCCACCATTCCCCCTTCTATTACATGCTTACCTGTAACACCAGGTGTTACAGAAGCTTCTTTTCCATTTCCTTCCTCACCGCTGGCACCAGCTGTGATTTGAGTAACTGACCCCGGCTTCTTAACATCTGAGCCTGCTGGTTTGGCTGGGGAAGCTTGGCTGAATTTGCCCATCGTAGGATTTTTCTTCTTCAAATTCTTTCCTTTCTTTTTCTTCTTCTTGCTGCGCTGAGCGCTCTCGTCATCCCTCAGCCTGTTTCCTGGAAGTCCTTTGAAAAGAGACCAATGGATTTCCCATTAAATGAGAGAAAACAAAGATAAATCAGTTCCCATAGAACTAATTCTCCCAGCTGCCCATTTTAGAAAAGGACCCTTGTTCGGGGCTCTAAGGTGGGAATTTTCAAGGTCTGAGATTCAATTATATGATCAGGTAAAGTAAGAAAGAACCCCAGCGCCTTTGGGCAGAAATCTACAATCTGAGTTCCAGAAGACATCAGTCTGTGGGGAAAAAAATGTCGGCACAGTCCCCAGAATTCCTTCTAAAAATAACGACTTTATAGCTCCATCAGAATCTTTCTTGGAACTAAATTAAATTTAATGGAGAAAGTTCAGGATGTGCCCATCCTGTATTCCAGTATAACGCAGGGGGATAAATTGGCGTATCAGAAATCATACCAAATTTCCTTTTCCGCGGTTCATGGACTTCCTGGGTGCAAATCTTCTTAGCCAGCGTCTGCAAGTAAGAGTCCTTAGCGACTAAGCTGGCCATTTTAGAGCAATGCCCAACCAAGATCCCACCAGGTCTTCTCGGGAGGAAAAACACCAGTAAAACGATGAGGGTTTCACATCGCCGTTCAGCCTCTCATCCGCCAGACAGGACCACCAAATGACCTTTTCTCCTGTGCCAAGAAAGAACAGCTGATCAGCAATGGGAAAAAGTTTTATTGTGAAGCTATAAAGCCTCCTCAGTACGTTTCCAAATGCGGAGGGAAGATGCAACGGATAAATATTTTTAAAGAGAAGTTGGCCTGTTTCCATGACCTAACAAACTGCATTTTAACCTGTTCTGGGTTGAGCCCAGCCTGGGTGAGGCTAGTGTACGCGCAAAACCTGGATTCCGGATTAATGGAATAAACCAGCGTTAAATTAACCATGGTTAAGCGTACCCTGCAAATCCAGCTCGGGAAAAGCAAAGCTGCAAACCTCGGCGGGCGTCCTCCCTACTCCAACTGCCTTCCCCAACCGGCGCTCTCCAAAAATGCGGGGACTACAACTCCCATCCAAGCGTGCCGGCAGGATTGCTTTCGATCTCTCCGCCTGCCTTTTGCAGAACCGGGCAGATAAGTTGGCAAGCCGAACCCAAACCGCCTGAGCAAAGGAGGATGAAATCGGGGGAGAAATCCACCACCTGGGGAGCCCGGAGGGGTCGCTCCGGAGCTCAGGATCGGGGGCGCAAAGAAGGCGCAGCGGCAAGCACCCCGCGCGACGACAGCTCCCCACGTGGCTGCGGCGAGGCTTGCGAATCGATCCACCCGAGCCTTTTGCGGCCAGCTCGGGGCTCTATTACTGCAGCCTGGGAAGATTATGGGATGGCGAGGGGGTGGGGCGAAGGGAGGGGCGGGGCGAAGGGTGGCGCAAGCGGCTTTGTCACGGGAGAGCGCGCAAGGCGGTGACGGGGTGCTTTTCCTCCGCGCGCCTCCCCGGGATCGCGATTGCACGCCTCTGCACGGCTTTTCCTCTCCCTGCTGGAGGATGCGTGTTTTCTGAGCGTGGCCCAAGGGGGCGTTGGCCCCCGAGGATCGGGCTAAGCAAACAGAGTCCCGACCTGCTTCGATGCGTTACGATGCCCTTGGATCATTGTGATTAAACAGCCAAGGCGCGGCCCTTTCCATAAACTGAAGACTCACATCTTGCTGGGGAATCCCATTTTCGATGCCAGTTGTGACTCAGGGTCCCTAATTTATTTATTAATTTTAAAACTAAGCAAATCACAAAGCGGCCAACGTTCTGGCGCAGGCTGTCGGCTGCAGGTTTCACCTGTATTCTGAGTTTCTGGTGCAGCGCAAACTTCACAAAACCTCTTTTGCACCAACGCAGCCATTAACACTTTTGAACGCTGAAAAACCCACTTGCCCTGAGTGGATTCGCTAGAGCATCCGAACAGAAATCGTCCACAGGAGCAAGCATCCGTCTTATTTTTGCAGTTCAGTTGCGGGACACCCTTTTGGGGGAGAGACTTTCCTGCTACACCCCTTGTGTGTTGCACAGAACTATCCAAGCCTTCAGCACCAACAAACAGCTAGCTTTATTTCAACAGTCTTGTACAGTAAGAAAAAGCGCAACTATTTTAAAAAAGAAAAAGTAAACATTGCTGTTAGGAAGAAAAACCCCATCGGTATCTTTCGGGTTAAACGCTGTTTTCAACACTGTTCAACGTGCATCTAAGGTGGCCAGATTTTTGTTGTTGTTGTTGTTAAACAGCACCAGCTCCTCTGCCTTCAGTAGCAGCCTGGCTATGCACCTACTGATAAACTGAGGAAGAACCATTTGCTATTGACAATGTCAGGGTGCCATTTGATGCACAGTTGGTTAAGGTGTATCGCTCCAGAGGACGCAACGATTTTCATAGCTTGGAAACAATAACCCCAGTCCTTGGATCTGTGGATCCCGAAGCATTTAAGAAACCCCGTGTGACCCTCTGAATCCCTGCCACCAAAAAGGGATTTGACACTGACCTCCAATTGTCAGATGGGGCTGTCCTGCTAGCAGAGTTAGCAATTTAAGAATTAGCTTATTCAGTTGAGGAGGAGGAAGACAAAATAATACTGGCATTCCTGGTGATCTGAACGGTCAAAGAAAGAAGCCATTTGTTTTACAGCTGTCTTTATGTCGATGTTATAAACCCTTTTAATAGCTGCTGAGGATGAACTCCCCATGACTTCATGTCCACGGCAGAATAACTTGGCCCACTTAATGTTTATGCTGGAAGGTACAGCAGCCAGGTAGGAGGAAAAATATGGCAATCCTCATGCCATTTCCAGAACAAAGGAAGCTGTCTTTTTTTTTTTTTTTTTTAAAGGGCCATCTTTTTAATAGCCAGTAAACATGCTGAAATTTAGCAGGCCAGGACTTTCTCTGCCAACGGCTAGGGGTAAAAAATGTCTGCCTTGCTTCATTAGTAAGTATTGGCAATGTCTCAGCTGCTAAAAGATGTCTGTTCTGTTTAAAGAGTAATACATCCAGAAAGTTAGGTTAAAAAAATATTTAAAGTGATGGAATTTAGTTCAGCAAGTGGCAGAGAATAATGATTTTAAAAATCTAGAGGGGGAAAAAAAAAACACCTTGGCCAGACTGCTTCCAAATTCCTATTCAAAAGGGGGGGGAAAACACACCCCGCCCAATCTGTTTTCAACTGCAATGCAAACAAAATAGAACGCCTTAAGCATCCTGCAATTGCATCTCATACAGAGGTGGAAAACTTGTGATTCTCTTACTGCTGCTGACCAGTATCTCCGCCCAGTCCGACCTTACACCCTGTTGGCTGGATTTTCTGGGATTTTTAACTCAGCAAGTCTGCGGGGCCCCAAGTTTTCTCCTTCTCGAAATAACAGAAAAATAGATCTCAAGAACAGGAAAATCTCTTCTCTCAGCCTGAGCATCTCTCTAAGGCAGTGTTTCTCAACCTCTGCAACTTTAAGATGTGTGGACTTCAGCTCCCAGAATTCCCCAGCCAGCATGGCTGGCTGGGGAATTCTGGGAGCTGAAGTCCACACATCTTAAAGTTGCAGAGGTTGAGAAACACTGCTTTAAGGAATCTCTGGACCACGATGTTAAATGTCTTCTCCAGGGGGAAAAAAAAAATGTTTTCCAGAATAGCAAAGCTGTGTTCAAACCATGGGAAGGCAGTGAGACAGCTTCCAATGCTTGCTGAAAACAGGATGTTAAAATGCCATCTGGATGGAGCACCTGCCCCCTTTTAGGGGTGCTCCGGGGGACCCACTCCGTGCCCGTTGATGTGCGGATGCGAAGGCGTTGAGCCCTGTGGGGCGGGAGTGTTCTGCTCCATGGCACTGGTGGCGGCGGCCAGGGACGTGTCGAGACCTTCTAGGGGTGACACCGCTGGTTCTTGCCTCCAGTAGGCTTCTGAGAGAGAGAGGCTGCTGGCATCGCAGACGCCGTAGCTTTGCAGAACAAGAGCCCCGTGAAGGCAGCGAGGACCATCAAGGAAAGGGACAGACAGACGGACAGGAGGGAAAGGGGGAGGAAAGCGAGACAGAAGCAACAGCGTTAAGGAAGCAAGCAACGTCTTTCAGAAAGCAGTAGCAACACTTTGCGGGCCCTCTCTCCAGAACCAGGGTTAGGTGGGGGCTCTTTAACAAAGAATCCATCCCAAAGCCGTTTTGGAGACATGAGAAATTCGAGCCCCGGGGACCGAGACGTGAACAACGGCCACCCTGCTTTGCCAGAGAGAGGTATGAGCTCCAATCAGAGGAGAACCATCCCGAACTTGAAAAATGGATTCTCTCAAGTTGGGGGCAGCAGAGATGGCTCCCAGGCAGGGGTCCTGGAGATTGAGCTGGGAGCCACAAGAAGACAGCCAGCTTGTGGGATTCTCTTAATCTGCCTGGCTGATTATCGTCTGAAGGGCAAAAGAAATTCTTTTGAGATCACTGATTTGTGTTAGCAGCCGGCATTGGTTTGCTCTAAGTTGGCTACTGGGCAGGGGTCCACATTTGGCCCCAAGGCTTCTAGCTGCTAACCACAACAATCTTTAAAGCGGTAGTTCCCACCCCTTTCTTTTTTTCTCATGGCATAAATATTTGGAGAGTTGACAGGAGCTAGTACCTGCATGGGTATCGCATAAGAAACATGCTCGCTGTCCTCTCCAGCTCAAGGGCCAGAGGTGACGCCACTAAAAGGCTGGAGTCTGGATTTTTAAAGAAGAGGGTTTGAATGGCAAGCTTTGGCAGGTGCATGGCTCCTATTTTCACCCTTGAAAAGTGCCCAAATCACACAGGCAGAATGCAACAGCGACATGGCTGAATTTTGGAGGTGCTGGAGCAGAGCTGGGGAAATTGTAGGGTGGAAATGGGGTCGCTTTTCCACCCAATGGCCTCTGGTTCCTCTTTCCTCCATTATTTTGTGGGGGGGGGGAACCCCCCAAATCCTGCCCCACCTTCCTTCTCTCCTCCAAGACCCCTACTCTGAAGCAGGCAGAAGTTGCAAAAGAATGCAGACAAATTGCTGAAAAAGAGGAGCAAGCTGTGCATAAAAGACAGGAGGAGAAATGAGGAGGCTGTCAAAGAAGCTGTGGGTTAAAAAATAAAATAAACACCAGCCCAAGGTTGACATTTACCTTTTTTTTTCCCACCACAGTTTTATTTACAATAAAGCTGCAGTAATTGTTAGGGAGTTCATAGTATGAGAGAGGTATCCAATGCTTAAATAGGATAAGTTCTGGCTATCACAGATTGACAGAGAAAAAATGTTTTAGATACGAAACTCCACGTGGCTTGCCTTATTCTTGCTATAGGTGGTGGAGATACAGGATTTGACCTTTGCAATTTCTCAGCTGATTGACCCATCATGCTTAGCCATCTGTATGATTTATTGCATGGTAGGAACCCAGCCAACTGTGGTTAATTCAGCAACACACAGCTTACTGAACATTTTAAAACTCAGGGTAAAAAAAACTGGTTCCTGTGGTTAATAGACAGAGAAGCCACTGACGTGATACAAACAGTCTGTTCAGACTGCCAAATCATAAAGAGGAGCTGATCTTACCCTATTCTTGTCAACAGATTGCTGGGCTTCTGTCTTGGGGAAAGCCCAGTTGCACAACCAACCCTGCCTAACTCTGATCCCAACATGGCTGGCTGGGGAATTCTGGGAGCTGAAGTCCACCCGTCTTAAAGTTGCCAAGGTTGAGAAACACTGCTTCAAAGTGATGGTTGGTGCAACCACATTTCCAGCTCATCTCTTGCTACCCAGGGCCCGAGTTGGGAGAACAGCACAGGTAGTCTAACAACACCAGCAGGAACAGCTACTAAAGTCTCTTCCCCACCCACCCCCTCCATCTGCCAGCCTCCATTATTTCATGCAGGCAGATGCATTCTCTACATGCATTCTTAAAGCGCGCCTAAAGATCTTTGGTGCAGCTGAAAAGGCATTGGTTTAAGCCTGAAGGCAGAAAAGAACCAATATAAGACCCATGGAGGTCACAATTAAGGCACCTACGAACAGATCCAGACATACACCTGTTGGATCAGACCCAGAGTGGAGAGCACCTCAGCGGTCACCAAACAGCACCTAGCCCACCCTGGCTGATCCTCACAAACTAAGCAGGCTAAATACTTGGATCGGAAGCCACCAGGGGATTGAAGACTTGACCAGGAAGCTGTTTTAGAACATGCCTCAGGTCCCAGACCCTTTCTCATTCAAATTTTTTTTCTAGCAATTTGTACCCTGATATGAACTAGGAGAGATGCTCTTTTTACACTCCTGCAAAGCGAGTTCTATTGAAAAGCACAAATGGGCACTTCTTTTTTTTTTTTTTACCACCAGGACAAAAAAATTGTGGTGGATGAAGTGGTAGATAACCACCAGGACACTCAGTGCTGAAAACCTTGGCCCTTTCTCAGAGAGGGAAGGATCTTTTAAGGGAAAGAGTTGTGTTAAGGCTACAAAGGTGCTCAAAAGCCACACCACTGCCCCACCCCAGGTCCCAGCCCCTCTTTTGGGAGACTGCAAAAAAGGGACCAGGAGTTGGCTGCTCCAGATTGGCACTGAGTATTTCCCTTCTTAGTATTTGCATGGAATTGCAAACAAGGAACAAGGTGCTTGATTTTTGATGGGTGCCTGCATCGCCCCTGGGAACAGTCATAGTTTAGGAGGTCTCGGAGTACAACCGCTATCTCCAGGGTCAAAAAGAGTGTGGTGTGGGTGTGCTGATCGCAGGATTCTCCGTGGATTTATTTGTACCTGGAAGAGTAATACTCCTCTTCCAGTTCGTAGAGGTCGACGGAGATTTCGTCGCGCAGCGCAATCAGTTTCTTGTCGCACTCCTCTTGCAGGGCCCGCAACTGCTGATTGCGTTGGTTGATGGCTTCGTTGACAGAAGGAAAGTCATTGAGGATCAAGAATTGCTTCAGGTCGGAGACCAGCTTCATGAGGGATTCGCCGGCTCGGACCTGATGGGGAGATCCGTGTATTTAAAAACATAGGCAAGCTTTATCAGCATTATTAGCAATTTCAGTCATGGATTGTCTCCTCCCCACTCTCCTGCAGGGCAGAATTGAAACCCGGCTTGTTAGGGTGGACAGCAGCATCAATTTTTCTCACTAGGCTGATTAAACTAAAAGGCAGGTTATCGCCGAATCGCTAAGAAACCTTCTACTCGAGACTTCTCAGATCTACTCACAATATTTGCAGCTCTGACGTGCATCTCGTAGTTATCCTGCTCGCCTTGCGTCGCACGAGAAACTTGAGTTTCTTCTTCGATCTGCAAAAGGAACCAGGAAGCAAAATCCAAGGATCTGCATGTTTTCTGACCCAGAAGGGTAAATCACTAGATTTGTGAACCAGAGTGAGACTGTTCTCTTGTCATTTAAAAAGCCATCAAGAATTTTCCCCTCCGCTAATAAAATCTGTTTCACTGTTCCTTTGCGTTGTGTAACTCTGTCCACTCACTAGAATTGGGTGAATTTTTCAAAGCACGAGCAATACGGCACAGAAACAGCGAACGCTTACAGCCTGGCCTGCAAAAATTCAGGCTGGAGAATCAAAGTGGGAAGTGGGGAGGAAGGGTCTTTTCTCACATATCTCTACCTTTGCAGTCTTAATTATCTCTGTGAAGTTGTCCATGATGGATTTGATGTCATCTTTCAGCCTTTTGTTGTAGGACTGAAGGAGAGTTTCTTTGCTCTGGGGAAGGACCCGTTGCTGCGACATGGCTGGGAAAGGAACAGACCGAGAAATGGCATCGCAGATTACAAGTCCGGGGAGCCAGGGAAAATAGCATTAAAAAAAATCTAAAACCATGTTTGAAAAAATGAAACATTGCCCATAAACGTCCCATTTCAGTTTTCAGGGTTTAAAATGTGCGCTTTGCGTCAATGCCACCAGGAGCCGCGTGTTGGCCTCCAGTCCCCATCAATATTAAAAAGCGAATTAAGGAAAGAGTCCAGCCAATAACGGATGGCTTTTCCCATGAAAGCAAATCATCAACATTGAAGGGCTGAGAACCAAATCTCAGAAAACTGTATCTTCTGTATCTATTTAGCCAACCGCGGGGGCAGAGCTGGAAGCAAGGCTGCATTCACACGACACAACTTACCACCCGCATTTTAATCTATTGGATCGAGCGACTCCCGGTCACGTAATTAATTCGCGGCTCAAAGTGCCGTGAAAATTTTAGAAAAAGGGGTAGCCTCCATTAACCAGGAAGGAGCGTGCCATGAGAATAAGCCCAATGAGGACTAGAGGCTTGCTCCATGCGTTTTAAAAACGAGAGACAAAATAAAGTGCTTTGAGACAGCAATTCAATTATTTGAAAATTCACGCTCTTACCTTACCTACACCCAACCTTCTCACTGCCACCCTCCTTAATCAAGCATTTCTAATCCGAAAAGGGCATTTTCTTATGATTGGCTGAATTAAGACAACGGGATCCCAATCCTGAGAGCTGATTGGCTATCCGGAGGCAATCTTCCTGGTGTATACGGTGGCGACACGCGCCTCGAGGACCCTCTAGGAGTCTGCAACAGCCCGGTAGTCGTTTATCGTCTCTATGATGAAAACCCAAGGGCGGAAAAACAGATTGGTCTTCCTCCCCTTCCGGGTCTTCCCGCGAGATTTAGCGTTGGCCTCTCGCGAGGCCCGGCGTCGCTGCGATATATTATCCAGGATGCACCGCTCTCTCTTTTTCTCCCTCCAGCCAAGATGGTGAGTCCCGGCGACGCGTTGGGTTTGGTGATGGGCTGGTGGGGGGGATGCCTCAATCCGCCGCCATCCGCCCTCCAGGGTCCCGATTGGGGGCGCTTTACCGCGCACCGGAGGGCCGGGCACCCCACCGAGGCCGAGGCGGCTTCGATTGGGAGGGAAAGAGGATGGGAAGCCGGCCTGGGGTGGGCTCCGAATTTCGGCCTCGCTCGCTTTTGCAAAGGTCGGGTAGGCGTTGAAGGCAGCCGCGCGCGCTGTCTCTGGGAGAAGCGGAGCTGCGGCTTCAGGCATATCAGCCACGCAGTCTTGCCGGCTGGAACCCGAGAAGCGGATCGGGCGACGGTTCCTGGTACCGCCTTGATTTAGAGCGACGGAAGCTTAGTTGCACGAGGTTAATGTTTTATGCTGGTCTATGACAGTAACGAAGATCTGATTTGAAGGCTAATATTTATAAGTGGATTCACGTTGTGTGTGGCTGCAAGCTTTCAGACCCGCTGGAGCAGCATGGCTGGGACGTTGAGAGCTCCAGCAACGCGTAGTCTGGGAACCAGCTTGGGAAAAGCCACTTTACGATCTGTAGGGGATGGTGCGTTTACACCGTAGACTGGAACTAGGTGGTTTTGATCCGTGTTTTCCAAATAAAGACTAACCCGTGCTTTGCTTTTGCAGCCGAAGGGAAAGAAGGCCAAGGGAAAGAAGGTGGCTCCGGCCCCCGCGGTAGTCAAGAAGCAGGAGGCCAAGAAAGTGGTCAACCCCCTTTTTGAGAAGAGACCCAAAAACTTCGGCATCGGTGAGTTGGGAAGGAGGACGGTGATGGGATGTGGGTCGTGCCTTATGTACTTGCCAAGGAACCTGATCATATGGGGAACTGGAGCAAAATTGCTTTGCATTGAGGCGTTTTATAATCTGCTTGGTCTTTGGACAGATGTGGAGGTAATTCCATTTGGGGGAAAACAGATTCTGGCACTGTTTACCCCTTTCAGCTGGCTGCGGCTTTCTTTCGATTTAAAGCTGCTGCTAATTTGGACTGGTTTTTGATTGCGTTTCCCAGCTTTGAGAGCCCCTTTGAAGAGGCCTGAGATGAGTAAACAAAATTGCTTCTCAAAATCTACATGATGGTGTTTCAGGCTTTTTTTCTGAGCATTCTCTACTGAGGCCGCAAGGTGGAAACTTAAAGGCGGTCGTCCCGTGGTCTCAAAATGCTTCTGGCCACTTCAGAGACCCTCTCTCAAAACACTTTTGGAGCAGGACACCGAAACAAAGGCGTTTGCTACATCCTTTAAGGAGTATTTTCCTGTGTGATAGCTAGATCTCCTACAAGGGTGCTTCTGCTGGATATATCCTCTGCTGGAAGCTCTGTATTGACTGCCAGTGAGGTACTCGGCCATTTTCAAGGCGTTGCTGTAAGTTTATAAAGCCCTGAACAGGTTGGAACCAGGTTATCTGGGAGACTATTAAGATCCGCCTTACCGGATTTTAACATTTTGGGGAAATTGCCCTGCAGCTGTGGGGTGAACTTTCTGATGGTTAGGGAGACCCCACCATGGAAGGCTTTCACTATATATTAGAAATATTGCTGCCCTTGATTCTTCCTGGACTTATTCTTTTACGGCTTTTACTGTTGTCACTGAAGAATCAGATGACGAGCTTTGATATTTCTTTATCGAAGAGCGGTATCTAAATCTCAAATAGAAATAAAGTGGGTCAGTTTAAAGTATTGATTGAGGAGGGGAAGAGCCTGGTCTGTTGGGTGTGGCGGATCTGTCTGTCTGGGGGGAGTTGAATGCTCCGAAAAGGGTGCAGAGCAAATGATGGAAAAGAATATTTGCTAACTGAGTGGCGGTGCTGACAAGCCTATCCACCAAGATCTCTGATGCCAATGCCCCTTTCGTCCCTGAAGGAAACCCTAGTTTGCAAAGCAGTCCTCTGAGTTGTGCTGCATCTTTCAGGCCAGGATATCCAGCCCAAACGGGACTTGACCCGCTTTGTGAAATGGCCTCGCTACATCCGGCTGCAGCGCCAGCGGGCGATCCTTTACAAAAGGTTGAAGGTGCCTCCGGCAGTGAACCAGTTCACCCAAGCACTGGACCGCCAGACGGGTAAATCGCGATCGTCTGTTTAATTAGAAAAGGAAAGAAGCTGAGCAGTGTCTTGTCTTAACTCCCTTGCAAAATGCAGGGCCGCAAATGAAAGGATGTGTCTTCCTGAATAGAATGCTGTTCCGGTGCTTATACAAAGTTTGCCAATGATAAATTTTCAGGGGAGGGAGGTTGTCAACAGCATGCTGGGCCAAGCCTCATATTTTTTTCCCTTTATAGCTGAACCTAAATACAGTCACGGCGTGCATGTCATGGCCCAGAAAGTATTTTTTGGCCCTCAGTTGCCAACTCAGAGTGTAGTAACTTATGTGCCAATAGAAATTTGGTTTCAGGGTATGAATTTGCCAGCTAGATTCTAAATTAATAATGCGGGGTATATGGGGAAGCAAACGCCCTTGCAGGTTTAGCCTGAAAGAGAAAAGAAGGTTCTTCTCTAATGTGCAGATGATGGTAGCAAATACCTGAGCTTTCTTGATGACTCCCAACCACCAAGATCGCTGATGCACAAAGGTCTCTTCTTAAGAAGGTAGGAGGATGGGTAAAGAAAATTTCCAGCTCTGATCCAGGGTTTTTCTCAACAGCTACTCAGCTTCTGAAGTTGGCTCACAAGTACAGGCCTGAGACCAAGCAAGAGAAGAAACAGAGGCTGCTGGCTCGGGCAGAGCAGAAGGCTGCAGGAAAGGGCGATGTCCCGACCAAAAGGCCCCCTGTGCTGAGAGCAGGTAAACTTTGAATGGCTCTATATGGCGTTCCTGAGCTTGGTTTGCGAAAAAGGACAGTCTTCCAGGTTCTTTCTGTTGGCAACCGGCTGTTGCAATGATGTGTGAATTTCTTCACCTGAACTGCAGATTGAAGAGCAAACAGACGAGCTTTTTAACCCTGAGCTTTAGCAGGTTGCTCCATTCCTTGATGGCATAGTGTATCTTAACACATTTCTAAAAACGAGGGCACTGTATTTCTGTACGGCTTACTCTGTGCTGTGAACTTAGTTTACTGTTTTATTTTTTTTCCCCCAGGTGTCAACACAGTTACTACTTTGGTGGAGAACAAGAAGGCTCAGCTGGTGGTGATTGCACATGATGTAGACCCCATTGAGGTAAGCCACTGGGAAGATTTGTCCTTTTGTGTTTCCAGAGTCCAGATTTTGTGCCCCGGTGGGGTTGAGTCCCAGAATCAGCACTGCTGTCTCCAAGACTTTGGAGTAGTCTTCCCTCTGCCCACAAGGAAGCGACAGCTTTCAAAATAAACATTTGGCTCATAGGCAGGAATAGGAAGCATTTCTCTTTAGCCAGTTTTCCCCCCATTCTTCTTTGGCAAACTTGCAGGATGCATGTTAGCCTTGTATTTTATCAGGACTAGGGGGGGGGAAGGGAAAAAATAGGAATACAGAACCTGGGACCTAGGTTCTGTTCCCTAGATTGTCCAGCATTAATTTTACCCTCTTGGCTCCAGGATCATTTTCAAGCATCTAAGGACTCAGGGCTTGCCTTTCATTCTCTGAAGAAATAGCCCCTCTGCATCACTCTGGAAAGGAGTCTTTCCCCTTTCCTTCCATAGAGTGACTTTCTCGGCTGCTCTGAAAAAAGCAGCCGGACAATTTGTGAGGCTGGAAGGGGCCGCCGTTACAAAGCAATTCTCGGAACCCCTTGTGACCTGCTTAGGCTTGGCTATTGCAGTGATGTTTGAATTTCTTCACCTGACTCGCCCGTGGAGAACACACCAATACGAGCTTTTTAACACTGAGCAATTGCCACTGCCCAAGTCTGCACCCTCTCATCGCAGTAAAGACACCGCAGCATCCCGTAATGAGCGCTTTCCTACTCTGCTGCAGCTGGTGGTTTTCCTGCCCGCCTTGTGCCGAAAAATGGGGGTCCCCTATTGCATCATCAAAGGCAAAGCCAGACTGGGTCGCCTCGTCCACCGGAAAACCTGCACTTGCGTGGCCCTCACCCAGGTTAATCCGTAAGTAGCCTTTAATGGAGGTTTGACTGTGGTCCTGCCAAAATCTGTACACAGCAGACCTAGTTGGGAGCCAGTTCAAATGCCAACCGAGCAGGTAATTCTTCCAGTAATTCTTCCAAGCTCAAAGGCCTGTTGTGAGTTGTAGCAGCATTAGGACACCAGCGGAGTGTGTCCCTTGCATGCAGCCAGTGGCGGCCTTGACCCTTGCAAATTCTTGGCCCTGTCTTTTCCTGTGCAGTGAGGACAAAGGAGCCCTGGCGAAACTGGTGGAAGCTGTCCGGACTAACTACAACGATAGATACGAAGAGGTAAGAACGTGCCTGTCAGATTGTTGGTTGCGTCTGTCTTCGCTGTGCCCTGAGGCTGCTTTTGCAGTCAACAGGTCAGGTACTTGAAGTGGCCTGAAATAGGTTATACGGAGCGAGCAAGCTTTTCAGTCCCTAATTGTCAGCTTCTTAGTTACTGCAACACGCATTTCAAAAAGGACCAGTAATGCGGGCAGGTGGACAAACTGCCGTAGTTGCAAAGATGCAACATCTTCCTGTCCCATTTTCTTGCAGAACCTACACGCCTTCCTGTTTTCAAATGCATCTTTCTTGCTTTTCCCTTCCAGATTCGCCGTCACTGGGGTGGAAACGTCCTGGGTCCCAAGTCTGTGGCTCGCATTGCTAAGCTGGAAAAAGCCAAGGCAAAGGAGCTGGCCACCAAGCTGGGATAGATGTATCAGCTTTTCTGTACAGAAGAATAAAATTCTAAGCAAAAGACTTTTTTGTGCTTCGATCACTTTAAAGGGCTGTTTTTGAAGGAGTGCGTGGCTTGCAGCTCTTCACCCCTTTTTTATAGTGTTTTTATAGAATATAAACTGAAACGTACATCATTCTTGCAAGTGGGGGTTTTATCTCAGCAGTCATTCTTTGCCATACTTTCCATTATCCTCCCGTGCAATATCACTTTAAGAGAGAGTTGAACGCTTTACAAAAAGACACCATTTATTTATAGTCAGTATTTCAAGAAACCTGATTCATGTTACCACAAACCTAGCCCACCCCTTACTCTGAAGCCCCTCAATTTTAATTGATCTCTTCTCCACTGATTACCCTACCCTACTGTTGAAAAGACTTTTTTTCCTCCTTTAAGACTCCCCATTACTTAAGGATCAGATTTTAAATTCTGGCTTCTGATCCCAGCAACGCTTCTCCGAATGCGTGACGATCACCTTGCTTAAAGAGCAGCTCTGCCTGGTCTCCATCAACTCCTGAGATGGGCACGGTTCGCTGAAGTCCACCAAGAAGTCCCACGTAATCTTTGAATTCCTCCATTCTTCAATGGCCTGGGCCAGATCGCTGCTTTTAGAAGGCGCACCCCAGCCAAGCTCTTCTTGCAGCATAGTTGCAAGACTCAGAAAGACACCTTCTGAATAAACTTCTTGTACCACAAGAAGGCAGTGGCAGCACACAGGCAGTACCTGGGCAGAAGGAGCAAATGTCAGATTTGGGGCAAGGTCCTGTACGTCAAAAGCCAGCTGGGTCAAGTTGCACGATCCAGCTGAGCGGTTGGCTCAGTGACAATTGCTGTTTTATTTCTAGACCTCTTGGTTAGTGAAGATAAATCTAGCTGCCATGGGGCAGGGGGATATTTGTAAAGGTGGCTTGCTTCTGTGTGGACAATCCACTCCTGGTGATTTTTGAACTGGACCTTGGGGTTGCACAAGGACTTGAGTGGGTTCTGTAGGACTAGAGGGGGAAAAAAATTCTGCAGTATGGGGGGGGGGGGAGACTCCAAGGGATTAACAGGAAGGACCCTTGAACACACACAGCCATCCACTCCTGCTTCACACTGTATCCACAGCAATTTTCCTACGGCACAGCAGAAAAGGCAGGGTTTATCGGTTGAGATTCAGAAACCAGAGGCTTGAGAATTTTTTTTTTATAAGAACAGGAGTTTCAATTTGAGAACCTTTTCCTCAACAACAACTTGGTAAATAATAGAAAACCCATAGCGTTAGAGCTGTGTAATTTACTCCGACAGAATTGAGGGGTATCCTGGATTAGGAGGTGCTACAGAAAATCTACTGCCTGCTCTATGCCACCGATGTATAGATAAAACCACACATTTACTTATTTATTTAAAAAATGTATATAGCTGCCCATCTTGCATTGAACTCTGGCTTGCAATCTAGGACATTGGAACCAATATAATACACGTAACACTGTATCTGCATTAGGCTGATTGGAATCTTTGCATTGTGTATAAAGCTACTGATAACCTGCCACATTTATGAATAAGCTTCAAGAAGTAAACATCAAATGCTTCCAGTGACTTAACACATACTTGGGAGGGGCATTTTAACGATTTGGATCACTTGATTGCTTGCAGATCCACAGTTCATCTTTCCCACTGTGAACCCCTCACCACCAGCTAAAACATTTGTGTTGCTACTCACCAAGTAAGGATATACTGCAGGTGCTCATTTCGTAAAGTCACTCTGGTTTGGCCCCCAATTGGCCCCCCTGGAACTGTGCTTTCTGCGGGTATAAAGTGAATTGGAGGTCAGTTCAGTAAGATTTCACACGTTTGCCATCCACAAATTCAAAAAGCTTTATTCTAAGCTTTAAGGCTCCCTTTTAAATATTGCTTCAAGAAATTAGGTCAGATTTCCTCAACAAAATTCCCTCACGGGATTTTAATTCTCATAATTCCCAAGGGTTGGGCTTTTCCCTAGAGACAACCGCCCTGCCATTAAGATTATTTGCACATGTTCCCAAGGGAGGGTATATCATTGTGTTTATTGACTGCTTCCCGTTATTTTATACCTTGAAGCATAAAGTTTGAAGCTTTAATACATCTTGAAACACTCTATTTCATACTAAATTGACCAAGGCAAGTACAGAGACGACAATAGTTTCTGTGCCACTATTCCAAAATGCCACTGCCACAAGTGAGCATTCTGGTGATGCTCTCCCTTGTCGAATTTCATCAAGTCCCACATTCTTCACGGGTGCGGTTAAACCGGAAGCAGGCAAGCTGGGATTCTCTGATAGTTTGGGGTTACAAATTCCACAATTCTTTGCCCTCAGCAAAGAATTTAAATCTAAAGTACTGTATTTGGTGAACACCAGGTTGCCCACCTAACTAAGTTTTTTGGGGGGAGATGGGTGGTAACAAAATTTGAATAATAAATAATAAAAAAATAAAATAAGGCCTCTCCGTGAAGTAAAGTCAGCCTGTGCCATTCAAACAATTCCTTAGGCCTTCTAGAGGCCTTCCGATGTTAGCCTCGATCTTAAATTTTGGATAGGAAGGCTATATACAACATCCAGGAAAGCCGCAGGGAGCAGCCAGCGTTTAGAGGACTTACTGTAGTCCGCATCAATAAAAATGGGTTCTGCTCCTGTGACTCCTGCCATGGCATCCACGTCACGGTAAAACCAATTGTTCCGTTCAACGTTGTTTTCTGGCACAAAGGGTCTGTGAGGTTCCGACAGCCTTACTAATCCGGTGAGTTCAACTTCCCCTTGGATCTAGAAAAAGACGACTCAAGCTGTAACGTCTGTTCTTCAGAACACATGCAGAGACGCCCAAGATTCGCAGGCTTTGAGGAAGTGTCAAATACCTCTTCTCCCACTTCTTGCATCTTAGAAACTAATGAGAACAACACACAGTGGGGCAATTCTCCTTTTTTTACACAACGCAATGCCAGTGACAGTCAGTCAAATGTTACAAGGAAAAGGTGTTCCTCATGGAAGATTTGTTCTGTTAAAATCTCTTAACTTAAAATGAAATGTATTTTCCAAGCAGAAAAAAATATTTACTTTCCTGGCTCATATAAGTGATCATTCTTCCTGCAGATTTTTACATGCCTTTTTTCACTATTTCTACCAGCTCCTCAGTTTGATTTCATTTATGTTGCCACGCATAGCCTTGTGACACATAAACAAAAGCTTTCTATGCTTTTCAAACCACCAGACGTCTGTTTATCACGTGGGGGGAATTCATATCTTGACAGATGAATATTAGTACAGGTAGTCCTCGCTTAATGACCGCAATTGGGACTGGAATTTCCCCCTTTTTAGCCCCATTGTATCTCTGAACCACTGTTAAATGAATAGTCGTTAAGCAAGGACTACCTGTAAAGTCAAATCCAGTAGGAAGTTTGCACTGGGAAAACATTTTCCTGTCCCTTCCCAGTGACTAGTTAAATCCAAAACAAATATATAAAGTGTAGTATTATTAATTATAAAAGGAGACAATTTATATGTTTTTATAATTTGATTTTTGCTATAGTGGACAGAAGTATATAGAATAGTGATAGGAAGGAAATAATTAAATGTTTTTTGGGGGGGGAGGGAAGGAAATTGATTTATAGATTTATATATTGTTTTTTTCTATAAGGGGAAGGAGGAATTGTATTAGTGATTCGTATATGTGCTAATGGATTTATAGAAATAATGTGAGCTGGGTTTGATATAGAGTAAGGGTTTTAATATGGAAATTGCTGTATATTCCTGTTGCTGAAAGTCAGAAGTCACTTTATGTAATCTCTAAAATTCTTTTTTCTTGCGTTTCATACTCTTTTTAGTTTTTTCTTTTTGTAGTTTTGATCGTTTCTCTCAAACTTAGTAAAATTCTTATTAAAAAAGAAAAAAACAGAACATATAAAGGAGCCAAAAAAGTTACAAAAGATATTGTAAATGATTTCAGTTATAGGGCATACTGTTAGATGCAGAATTTTATTTTATTCTTTAAGCAGAGAGTGCTAATCCCTGCAAAGCACACAGCATACCTGTCCCTTTAATCTGGTCTCTGGATTCAGATTCTTTCTGGAAACAAATCCTCTGTTGACTAGAATCGTTATCCTGCAGGTTAAAAGGATAGATAAATAAATAAATAAATAAAAGCCCTCAGTGAGAATTTCCCCCAAGTTAATTCTCCGAATGGGTGAGTGCAAGATTGCATTTAAATCTTCTGGCTGATACGGTACACACCCAAGGTCAGTGCAATAAAAGGGAGTGATGATGTGGGCTCCGCTCTCTACATTAGACATGAGTCGGCCAGCATTCCTGGCTTCTTTCTCAGGATCCACCGGGGAACGTGGGAGTACATGCAGCTCTTTGGTATGGTCAAAATGACCTCTGACCTTAACTGGCCTGTATTCCAATTCACTCAGTTCATAGAGGCTGTAGAAAAAAGCAAGATTGGAATGAAAATCTGTGTTACAGCTTAGACATCAGAAGCCTATGGTGAGAAATACGTTTCACTGATTAATATGACCACTTATAACTGAGGACGGGGAGAGCAGACAAACTTAACTGCATGCAATAGTAAAGTAAGAAGCCACAGAACTCAGTTTGCTATAAAGGAAGCTTAGGTAACCCGGCGGCTGAATATGCATACCCTTTTTCAAACACCCAGCAGACTGTAGGTTTCCTATCTTTTGTCCCCATATGGCATGGTCTCTGCCAGTTAGCTAGCAACTGGAACAATTATGGCTGCCAGGGCTATCTATCGTTCTCATGCAACTAGCAACAAAAATAGTAGTGAAATGAAGCAAGCTAAATTCTGCAAGAAGATGAACCTGCAAAACTGTAAGTGTGTGGGAAAACATTTGCCCTGGCAGCCATTTTGTTATTATTTGTACAGTGCATTTTACAAAGTTGCTCAAATTAAATAAAAGAGGATGTTTTCTGGATGACTGAAGGGGTAGAGTGTATCCTGGGTGATAAAAGGGAGTGGCCGAGAACAGTTGCACCAGTTTCCTTTCTGGTGAAAAAAAAACAACTTTGCGATTGGTCTTGCCCACCAAAATAAAAGCGAACATGCTCGTTTTATGTTCTCAGTAAAATTCTAATTCTCTTTACCATTCCCAAAGGACACTTACTCTGTTGGCAGTGGAATTGGCTCTGCAGAAACCCTGCTTTCCATATCAGCAATCAGTTTCAGCTTCCACTCCCGCCGCTGAACCTGGCACAAAGCACATGAAGTTGGATTGATCTTTCTTCCACTGGAAAGTGCGAGAAAGACATCCCAATCTGCAGAATTTCTCTCCCACAAGAGCATCATGTATTTACACAACAAAGTGACAAGCTTTTTAAATCCCCTCTTCTGAGTAATAAATCAGAACAACAAGAATAATGTGAGAGTCCCATTAAATTCCATACATCTGACAGCTTGATTCATACCACACAAAAGAGGGAGGAAGCATGGGGATAAGGCTACTCATCAGCTGACACAGACTTCAGCTAGAAAGCTCCAAAGAGCCAGCCTTCATTTCGTCAGTGGTATTTACCTGCCAACTGCCAAGGCAAAATGCACCTGTAGGGATGAGGAGAAGTCCCCATTTTAATATGTTGTCTTCTGTGGATTTGGCAGCAGCAGCTGAGGAGCTTCTGGATGGGCAAGGCCTCCAGCAAATCTCTGGAAAAAAACAACAGGAGAAAAGAAAATACTACAGTGGCAAGGAAATTCGTAAGAGCTCAGAACTGGCATCTGGTCATTTCACACTCCGCAGTAGCATTTATTGGAAATTACAACGGCACGCTTTTAAGGCAGAAATGTCCTCCCTCCCTATGTTCAGCCATTGGAAGAATACATGCCCTGTTATTACGAGGCTGAAACTGCAAGTTCGAAACTGCAACTGTTTTCCATAGAGTGGGACGTATGTATGTATGTATGTATGTATGTATTTAATTTATATCACCGCCCATCTCCCCCAATGGGGGACTCTGGGCGGTTTACAATAACATAACGCTAAAAACAAAAGTTTTAAGGAAATTCAAGGAAAAATGTAAAGCAGCATACACTACTCCATTAATGGTTGGCGATAATGGCTGCAGCAGAAGTTATCACTGCTCCCACTCCATTCCAATCCCACGTGGAACAGAAAAAACAGAGGCAGAGGTCGGATATGCCTCCCTACATGGAGTAGGAGACAATTTCATGGACTGTCCAGCAACTCAAACTAGGCCCCATGGAGTTGACCAGGGTTGGGTCTCAGATAAGGGCATATACCAGTGCAGTCCCAGAGAAATAGGGAATTGTCAACTACTCTCCTCTAAACAGACATGGACCATCTTCGTCCCACAGTGGTTAGGCAACACCGCCCCCCCTCACTGCACTATTTTCTTACCCCGTGGGTCTTGAGAAAGGCTGACCTAAATAAAAATAGGACTTTCCAGAAAATTCTAGCAGACACACATCAATACATATAAATCTGCAGGCACCGGCTGGATACCTAAGTCAAGTGGCAATCTCAAAATATAGAAGGGTCTTCTCCTTGGCTCGATTTTGATGCCCTTCCTACTGCAGTCTTCGAGGGGAGATGCAAAGGTCCCCCGTTTGGGGAAAGGTTTCGCCCGCACGGCAAAGGAGCCATCGAGACTGTGAAAACACCCTTTGTCATACTGCCTGTTTTATGCTGGCACCCTGTCGGTTGGTAGCCCCGTACAGAACGAAATGTCCTGGATCTTCCGATCAGTGGTACTTACCCTTTTCCCACTCTGATATTCACGACGTCGTGACTCTCAAGGCAGCTCGATCCAGCTGTGCCTGATGCAAAAGGCGCAACCGACCCAGTTGCTTTTGTTCTGTTATTTGTTCTCTGAGATACACGCAACCAGGGCGCCGTGAGTTTTTTTTTATCGTGTGGGTTTGGGGGTTTTGCTGCTTTTATTGTCTTGTGAGCCTCCCAGGGCTTTAGTTGCAACGTGGGCAGCCATAGAAGTCTTTTACAACCAAATCAGCGCAAAAGCTACTGGGTTTCCTTAGGTCCTGGTCTCGGGCAGCAATAATCCTGTTGCCACAGACTAAAGCAAGTCTAAGTAAAGGCCCAACTCACCTCGGGGTCGCTGCAAGAGGCCGGGAGGAGCTTTCAAACAGCAGCGGGCCAAGAGCCTCCCTCCGCCCAGGCAGGAAAACTGAAGGAAAAGAGGGCAGACGTTGGAGGCCCCGGAAAGGAAGCACAGAAGCGAATAAAGCAAGGTATTGAAATGTAAGCGATTTATTTAAATGTATTTATTTGCACTTAAGCACGACCCAGCTCCACAGCGGCGACTCCAACGCGCCGAAAAGAGGGCCCGGCCTACCTCGCAGGGCTGCCGAGAGAACCAAGCTGGGGCCCCCCAGTTGCCTGGACTCCAACGCCCATAACCCACCGGCGGGCTGAGCCTCAGGGGCCTTTCAAACTACCCGTGCCCAAGGCCCCACCGACTTCAAAGGGGCTTCGCGTCCCTCACCTGCCTGGTCGCCCGGAGTCTCCCCAGAGCGCCCCTGAATCCCGCGTCGCTTAGTAACCGCCGCCACAGGGCCGCCATCTTGCCTGGGAGGGTCAACGGGTTTCCCCTTCCGGGTCACGCCGCCGCGACTTCCTGTGCAGCCTTGGCGGGCGAGCTCGCCATGGAAGGGTGGATCTGGGCTGGGAATAACAACAAAGTTAATAATAATTTCTCTCGCTCTCTCTTCTCCCTTTTAAAAGACTTCCTCACTTATTTGCGGGTGTCCGTTTTTGCCAAGCCGTCTCTCAGATGTGACCCGCAAGGAAAAGGGGACGGGGAGGGAGGAGGAAAAAAAAAATCCAGGCTGAGGCTTTACAGTCGTTTTTAATACTTGCAATGCTTAGCTGGGATGAGAGTATTTAATCAGTACGCCAGGAACGTAACCGGCGGGTTTTAATACATTGCACGACTTTTTACGGGCTATATTAAGATTTGCCGGCTGCGTTCATCCAACGCGCTTATCCCAGCTGGGTGAAGAAGTGCCGGATGCATCAGGCAACTGCTGAGTCTTAAGTCCGCTTGGTTTGTTGCGGCGTAATGCATTAAGCAGCTCTGCCTTCTTGGTCAGTTACTGACTTCCTAAGTCTTTAATCAAGTTCCTTGCAAATCCGGCGGCTGCGCTGGCACATATGCTGCTGGGCTTCACGAGTTTGAACCGAAGGGCTTCTTTCTCCCCCCGCTCCCTCCAGTTAATTAGAGGCCACACGACGGGCATTCAAATCAGGGGAACGCCTAGCAGATGCACTCATGCCCCTGACTCTCAGTAGGATTAACCTGGCTAACACCTTGCTTGTGCTTTTTCAAAAATCGTATGGCATAGCAGTTCGGTGTTCGTGCTGCTTTTCCTTGCTGGGAAATCCTTGCGAGGTCCAGCAGCCAGATGTGTAGGCTATTTAGCCTGGGGGTGCACCCCGAGGAGGCTAGTCTGCATTGCACCGAATTGGGCTGAGAGAGGGACTGGCCCAAGGCCACCCAGCCGGCTTTCACGCCCAAGCCGGGACTAGGGACTCACAGCCCCTTGGTCTCTAGCCCAGCACCTTAACCACTAGACCGAACTGGCTCTCAGTCTCTCTTACACACACCTTGCGTGTGCTGCAAACCTACAATACCCTTGGTAGTCCCGTGCAGACTACGAAGAGAAACCGATGCAAGAACTGCATTCAGGGAGCGGTGCGCTCGCAACCGCCCGCAGATCCTGGGAACTCGCCCCGCAAGCGCGGCCTCCGCGTGGAAGCCGCGCAGGGGCGCCCCGCCTCTCAGCCCTAAGGAGAAAGCCTGGGGAGGACGGGGAGCGAGGCGATTGGCCGCTCTCCGCCTCCCCCTCCCTTCCCTTCCCTTCCCTGGCCACGCCCCCCGAGGCCCGGGCAAGCCTGGGCCGGCGCGCGACGATGGCTGGGTCGGCGCGCGAGGGATTGCGGCCGGAGCCGGAGGGAGCCGAAGCGGAGCCGGGCGAACTGGACCGTTTCCTGCGGCTGCACCCCAGCTTGCACGTCCTCCCTCCGGGGAAGAAGGTGAGCCGCGGCGGCCTGCCCTGGGCGCGCGTTTGCGCGGGGGGCAGGAAGATCCCGGAGATCCCCGCGCTGGTCGGCACGCTGCTCTTTAGGGCACGTTGGCTTGGCAGAGCCTGCCCCGCCTTGTCCGGGCTCCGAAGCTCAAGCAGGCCGGGCTGGTGGGCGCTTGGATGGGAGACCACTAGGAAATCCCAGGGCTGTCGGGCAGACCGGAACGCTCAGTTGGAGTTGGGCTTTGCTCACCCTGCCTCGCTCCCCCAGGTCCGCTGCACGTTGACTGGCCACGAGCTGCCCTGCCGGTTGCCCGAGCTCCGAGCCTTCACAGCCGGGAAGAAGTACCTGCGCTTGAGCAAGGCCCCAGGCGTCTTGGACTACAGCGAGCACGAACCGCACATTGTGCCAAGTACCAAAAACCCGTGCGTGCACCCCCCCCCCGTCTTAGTTTCTTAGAAAGCCAGCATCGGACTCACCGGCCTTTGGTTTTGCTACTTAAGAGCGGTGCATTTCCCTTGACGGGGTTAAAAGTCCAGTTTGCTGTTTTGTTTTCATCAGAGGTGAATGAAAGGAGGAAAAGGGGTAGGCAAGGAGGTCTGAACAGTACGACCAAACCTCAGCTTCACTTCTAATGATCCGCTTCAGTGGATATATTCATTACGAATAGCGGGCCGCTGGTGCCCCAGCAGGGGTAGTGGCTGAGCTTCTGCATTATGCCAAACCGTGGGTAGCTCATATGGGGGTTTCTTCAGTAGGCAGCCTGGGCTGAGTTGAGTTGACAGAAGCCCAAATCGAGCAAGCCATGTTACAAGTTAGTGCAGTAGGTGGATGGTGGAATTGGATGGTGCATTGTTCAGCCGTGGCGTAGCATAATCTGCAGACCTGTTCAGTGGTGTGATCCAGTTTCCCCCTTCCACTTCAGTTGCACCCCGGGAAGAGAATCTACTTGCAGAATTCCCAGCCAGCTTAGGAGGTTAGGCTGTTGAACAACCATGCCCGTAAGGCTGTATTCATTTAATACTCCATCTTCTTCACACTTACTCCTGTTCTTCTTTTCCTAGCAATCAGCTCTTCTGCAAACTTACCCTGCGCCATCTCAACAAGATCCCGGAGCACGTTCTCCGTCACATCCAAGGCCGGCGGTATCAGAAGGCGCTTCGACGGTGTAAGTTGCGGCCGAGTGGTTTCTCCAGGCCTATGTCAGTTCGGCTCCCGCAGTTCAGATTTCTCAGAGCTCCCTTTGCAAAGCCCCAAATTTCATACCCGATTCTGCGCTGGCCTGCTGTTCCCGAGATGAAACGTCCTTTCATCCCGAGACCAGCGTCTTCTCTTAGATGGTCAGCATGGTCAAGTGCAACAGTCGCAGATGGAATGGCCCTGTGGTTGCTGTTCCACCGTGGGGAGAAGCAACTTTTTGCTTACTCTGCTTTCTAAAGCTACCCCAGGAGGTGGGCAAAGCATATGCTCCAGTCCTCAATGCTTCTTCTGAGTCAAAAGGCAGAGGGGAGAGAAGCAGGCAAAGCGGGCTGGATAGTAAAGGGTAGACTACCCCAGACACGCAGGTTCTACTTGGCATCAGTGGGTTGAAAAGAAGGTCGGGGGGGGGGGCAGATGGGACCTGGAATCCTCCCTTCTTCTTGCTTGGACCTTTCTCTCTTAAAGAGCTGCTTTTTTTCCTTTGCAGATGAAGAATGTCAGAAGGAAGGCCTGGAGTATGTTCCAGCTTGCCTCTTGCAGAAACGGCGGAAGCCGCGGCAAGAAGCAGACAACAGCCTTTGGGAAGGGAGGGGGAAGCCTCGGCAGAGAGGGGCATTCTGGGAGCCTCCCCCCAGCGACGAAGGGGCCAGTGAAACAGATGATAGCCTGAGTGACTTGTACCCCGGTAGGTGAGCTAAAAGGCCAAAGGGTCATCCCAGAGTTAGGATGTGAGCTGTTAACTTAGTTGGTCCTGAGTATGCTGTCTTCCTCTTCCCGCCCCATCCTGTGTCCTCATTTATTACATCTGTTCAGTTGTATGCTTAAGGGAAAGTATTCTCATTGCTGATATTTGTAAGCAGCTCTGGGAGAGCCTTTTTCACTGAAGGGCACGTTAAAAATGTTTTGAACAACGAAGCAAGCAGAGATTCCGGTCTGCTTTGTGCACATCCCTTCATTAGGCATCTTGGTTGGAGACCTTGTGCCTTCTGCTGCAATCCTTGTATATTGTTCAGCCCTGTAACGAGGAACGGGAGCTTGTTCATTAGCCTATCTTATCATTAAGCTATTTTCAATGGGGCTGTGCTCTAAGGTATCTGCCACTGTGCTTTGCTATGGAGGCGGAATCAATAAGCACGGTTTTGATGTTAATTTTAAGTTTTTATGTTTATTTTCAAAGCTCAACTCTTCCCAGAAAAAAGTGCCACAGGCAGGGAGACCCCCGGTGACTTTATGAGCAGCAGCGATGAAGAGGTAGCGAAGCCCGTTGCGGAAAATGGTGGCCTGGCCGAAGCGATGGAGGTTGATTCCCAGGCAGGCACGAAAAGGGGAAAGGTATTTGAAGTTCATGGTTGTGTTCCTGCTCACCCTTAACTAGGTTAGGTTAAGACTTAGGAGATGTGTGGGCAAAGCGTGGTTCATTTTAAGCCCTGCTTGAATTTGGGTTATATTCTGCAAACCCAGAAGGTGTATGTTGGGCAAAAGAGGCCCAGGGATTGAAAAGTTCCTCCCCGCTGTGGTTGGGTGTTGGACAAAAACTGACAGGCATAGACAGCTCAAATAAAGGAGACCTTCATGCCATTTTCCAATATCAGGTTGCAGCTGGCTGACACTGTGGAGTATCTGGGGGAAAAACAGGTTCCCCAATTTTCCTCTGCAATAGTTATCTTGATGACACAGCAAGTGGAGGGGGCTGAGGTTGTGGGAGGTACCTCTACAAATGTCAAGGATGGATGGTTCTCCACTACCTCTCCCTGCATGTAGAAAGACATTCTCTCCTTTCTCTCTGTTGTGATAGTTTTCTACAATTAGGGAATAATTTATGGGGAGAAATGTTGACACTTAACAAGTTTAGGATTTTGTCCTAAGCTACTGACGCTGGACCTAGATTAGAAATAACTTACATTGCGTCCTTTTCTGACCTTTTGGGAACTGGGGGTTGTCCCATTCCTTCAAACTGGTCACCGTTATCTATTAATAGTCATTGCTGTTGTCCAGCTCTTCAAGCATTAGTTCTTCTACAGATGAGACACTGTTAGCTGTTGACATGCCCCAGATTTTGCAGAATTCAGATAGCCTTCTTTGCAGCCCCAAGAGTGTTCAGGCGAGCTAGGAGGAATCTTTTGGCAGCAAGGTGAGTTGGCACAAGTTGCAAGAGGTTCCTGTGGCTTCATTTTGAAAATCAGCTGAGCAGAGGCAGCCTATAATTCTAATCATTACTGAGGTCCTTTTCTTTAGTATAGATCAGCAAGCAACGTATAAAAGTACTAGGCTTGCATTGCTGAATCCCAGTGAAGCCTTTGCCTCATAATCACGAGGCCTAAAAACCTTAAAAAAAAAAAAAAAAATTCTGTACAAGCGTCCCCTTATGTGGCCTTTTTTCCCTTGTTCGTCCAGAAGCAAGTGGGCCCTCGCAAGAAGAAATTCAAAAGGTGGAACAGAAAATCGAAAAAGCTTCGGAAGAGCAGTTAACAGGAATTAAGTCTCTCTCTTGGGTCAAGCTCCAGGTTGTTTAATGGGGCGGGAGGGCTGCCACTGGAACTCAGTGTTGCCTTTTCTTTAAGCATGGTCCTTATTTTCTTCAGAAAAGTTGTATACATGTAGTTGTACTTCATTTACATAAAGTAGTTCAACTCTACTGCATTACTGAATTCTTCGCCTGATTGTCAGGGGCAACATCGCCACAAGCAAGTACAGATGTCAGAATCTAAAATTTTATGCAACTGCAAATTCTGCTTGCCAGTAGGCACGTATAAGCACTGCAGATGAAGGCCAAATGACTGTTTTGATTTTTCTAGTAATGGATTTCTTAGAAAGAGGTAACCCAGGTGTACATTTCTCGTTTCAAAATTGTTGGAAACAAGAGTCCACCCTAACAAAAATAGGATGGACCACTACTCAATGGCAGTTGCTGGCTTTCTAAGTGGAAGATTTTCTGTTTGACCTTGGAGTTGAAAAAGGAGGTGCCGCAAAACGTTTTGAGCTCAAAAGTTGTCCCACCTCTGCCTTCCAGTGCAATTGGGTTAGCGGTTTGAAAACTTTCGTGCGCTCTATTTGGAGTGGTAAAAGGTCTCTGCCTAGAGCGGTGTTTCTCAATCTTGGCCACTTTTAAGATGTGTGGACTTCAACTCCCAGAATTCCCCAGCCAGCCAGCCATGCCATTCTGGGAGTTGAAGTCCACACATCTTAGAAGTGGCCAAGCTTGAGAAACACGCCTAGAGAGATGATTCCAGGGAATGGGGACAGCTGGAGCTGAAGAGACCAATTGTTCAACTTGTAGCTAACACTATTTTGGGCTCTAGAATGAATTTCCCCAGTCTGAGCTGAGTTTGGAAGTAGGTATGACTTCCGACAGGAGCCAGCTTGCTTGCGTTTCTGCTCCAAAGAGCCAACTATGGCTTAGGGTGCAAACATCTTGTCCAGACTCAGTCACAGCCTTGAAACCCACTTTAAAAGCTGTCAACTCCTTAGCAGTGGTTAAGGTATTCCTTTTCAGCCCTATGTGCTTGCATCAGAATGGGGAACCCACAGCTTTTCAATTTCCTAGCCAGCATGTCCAATGGGGATGGGTGCTAAACCATCAATCTAAACGTAACGGGGACAATTCACAGACCAAATTCAAAAAGAAAGGGCAATACGCTCAATTGCTCAACCAGGATGCTGTAGGTGTATTATCATGTGGCTACTGAAAATCTACAAAACTGTGAAACCTCCAGTGTTCCCTTTCTGACCCCAGTTCCTGAGTTGCAAGCAGTAGATATTCCATCTGCTAATAGCTTTGCGGCCAGGCCAGTGTTGGAACGCCAGAGCATTTCGTTACTCAGTGGAAATGTCTACCATGGAAACGGCTGAAACTTCTGGTTCAAGGGAGTGCTAAAAATGGCACCACACCGACGCTGAAAGATTCAATAGGTGTAGCCTATTTTCAGTCTGTTATTTTAGTAAGCAAATCCATATACAGTATAGCTGAGCTATTTGGCTGACAGAGATAAGCTCCTTCTATCTCTCTCTTAGGGAAGGTATTTCATATTCTCCACCACTTTTTGTTTTTAAAGCTGCCCAGTACACAATTCCTTTACCTCCATTTCTTGCAGGAAATATTTCCTCAGTTTAAAATGTGGCTGGAGAGATCCTTTTTTGCTCCTGCCTGTCCCAGAAAGAATATTTTTGAGTGGTGCAATACCGTAAGAATTCTCTCAACTCAGAGCAACAGCTAGATTTATCACTTGGACTGGCTGTTCTCCATCTGGGATGTGACATCATTTAATTACCACTTGAACGTAAACAAAGCCAAAAATATAAGATGGAACACCCATCACACTGAAAATACACAGCAAGGTATCTGATCACAGTAGTTTAAATTTAAAACAAAAAACCCAGTTGTCAAAGAAATTAAACGTGGCAGACCCAGCGAGCCAGCTGCTTCATTCCAATTTCAGGAGGTTATATAAGAGAACAGTGATAGGAGGCAAATGTTCTTGAATGAAGACTGGTCTGGCATGGTGTCAGGTTATCAGCGCCGTTGTGAGCTAAAAACAATAAAATAAAAAAGATTGTGCCTTTAAAAAGGGAAAGTAGGCACCTCTGGAAATCGTTGGCAGTTTTGTTTTGTTTTTATTCCCCATGTTGTGAGTCAGTTCCCAGATGCTGAGACGATGTATTATTTTTCCTCCACCTCTACCATTCTTTTTTCTTCTCATCCATGGAGACACCACCGGGACCAAGGGCCACCACGAGGAGCAGGCCTCCGATGACGGACATGGTCTGGAAGAAGTCGTACTTGAGGAAGTCATGCATGGGCTTGTACACTGGGACAGTCCAGAAAGCGTTGAAATACAGGTTGATGGCAAAGAGCCAGATGACCAGTGTCAAGGCCGCCAACTTGGTTTTGAAGCCGATGGCCACTAAGATCATCAGGGCTGTACCCACAATGTTCTGGAGGATCTGCGACAACCGGGAAGAACAGAACATGAACAGGAGCTAGGCAGGAATGGAAACTGAGCTAACCCAAGAAGGCTTTTATGTCCATCAGGGTTTTTTCCAACTCTGCCAACTTCCAGGTGTGTGGGCTTCCGCTGCCACAATCCAGTAATGGCCACGCTTGCTGGGGAATTATGAGAGTTGAAGCCCCAGCACACCTGGACTTTGAGGGCTATGTTGACGGGGAATTCTAGGGCAAAGACGGCAGCAGTAGGGTCAGACAAGAGCATGCATTGGCACCACTCCGCCCAAATAAATCCTATAGACGAGGAACACAAGCAGCTCTGATTTAATAGTGTTTCCTCCCCTGACTTAGCTAAGACTTTTAATGGAGTTATTAGGAATATACCTCACAAGCTGAGGCCCTTGACTGGCAGTGGCCAATCATGCCTTTATCACTGCTTGGGAGGACTAATGCAAGGCACCCTACATGGGGCTGCCCTTGAAGGCCACCTGGAAACTGCAACCGGGGCACCATACAGCGCTCTGTGTATTAGCTGACACTTGTCACACCAGTGCTTATGGGCCCATGTTGGCTTCCAGGTACAATCCAGAGGGCTGGCTTTGACCTACAAACCCTACAGGGCTTGGCATCTAAGCCCCTCGCAGACCACCTACTCCAACCAGAATCAACCCCTGATTCCATCTGCCTGGAAGATGGGCTAGTTGTTCCCCACACCAGTGGACTGAGGGCAGCTGAGGCCCAGAGACACCACTTTGGATGGCAGCGCCAGTGCTCTGGAACAGCCTCTGATTTCAGGAGATGCTGAAAACAGCCCTTCCGGCGAGCATTTGTTGAACGGAGTTGCATCGTCTGGGGTTCCTCCTGGGTTATTTTATTGCTGTGATCTCTGTTCTTACTATTTTTGATATTCCTACTCTTATTGCGGATCAATTCGTTTATCTTGTGGAGGTTGCTAATTCTGGCCTGCCTGAACGGATGCAGCAGTACAGAAACCCAGGAAATAAATAAGTTCAGCATGCTGGGCACTTACCGAAAAGAAACTAACGTCAAAATGCAGCAAGGTCATAAACATGAGGACAAGCAGCACCCGTCCTCCCAGCTGCATGTATTGTTTCGGGGAACTTTCCCTCATGATGGGTATCCCAGCAAACATGCTTTTTCCTTCTGACCGAGATTCGGCCAACAGCAGCAACAAACCCCCTCCAAGGGCAAGATTCCTGCAGGAAGAGAGCGCAAGACACCAAAAAGACGTGTATCTGGCCAAACCGTAATGCTTTGCACCACCCAAGTTGCAAAATCTTTGCACCAACGTCAAGCGAGACAGAAAGACGAACATGTTCCAAGATTACATTCCATATCCTTCTGGATTTTCCGGGGTTCTTTTTTGGATCTCTTTGAAGTTATTCCGACAGGCAAGGCAGTTCAATTAAATATTGCTCCATGGTTGGGACCTGTGTTAAAATGTCAGCAGCGACCCTTTTCCCAATACACTGAACTAGGTCGATGGAGGCCGGTCTTGTATTGTGGAACCATCAGAAAAGAATCAGTTGACCAGCTGATCCCAAACAGGCCCATCCAGTTATGTTGTAGGATCATTTGAACTTAGTAAACTAACTAATTTTCCCCAAAAAGAAATTTCTGGGAAAAAAGTGCAGCTGGAAAAGAAAACCTTCCACTCTGGAAGCCATGCCTATGGCTGCCTGTCTGCATACTGAATACTTCTTGTTGAAAAGACTTCCAGGATACCTGGAAAAAGCTGGGGCAGACTCTGTGTTTGCTAAATTGTGATTTTTTTGACCCAGGTGCTGTAAGATCCCTTCACAAGGATTTCTAACTGGGTTAGCGGCAGGCTGAGATAAGTGCGTAAAGCAATGCAAAGTTCAACATACCTCATCAAAAACTTCAAATCCCATAAAATGCTGTATGCAATTGTCTAGAAGGAAAAACAAACATGATGAAACCCCAAAACATAGTTACCCATCTGCTCAGAGGCTGACTTGCAGAGCCCACTTCACTCAGTTACAGAATTCACTCATTTTTGTGCATTTGCACAATATATCCAGATATTAACTAACCACAAAGGGTTTGGCTCATACAACAGACTAAGCTAGAAAGTTAAAAACCAAACAAAAAAAGAAATGAACACAAGTTAAAATTAATCAAGCTTAACATCTGTGGATGCAACCGGTCAGTTTTTCACCGACCTAGTTATCCATGAACCTAGCGATGCAATTTTTTTTTAAATGTCTGAAAAAGGTTTTGGAATGGAGAAATTGACAAGATTTCTTACCTGTAATGCAATAATTCCAAATAAACCAAAGCAGGCATACTGGACAAAATTCCTACTCAGCACAAGAATGCAACCGCCTAAAAAAACAGGAAAATGTAAGAATAGCTCTAATGGATCAGGCCAAAATACATCATAATGCAACAGTGGTTTTCTCAGAGTAGTCAGCCAGATGTGTCCAGCTTACTCTCCTGCTGATGTTCCCCAACATCTGGGATTAAGGGTCATTAGCCTGTCCCCTGCTCAGAGGTAACATGGAATCTCCAGCAGGGATAGCCCTTGATGGACCTGTCCTCCAGAAATTGATCCATTCTTTTTCAAAACCATCCAAGCAACTCTCTTCTCCAAAACTCTTCTCTGAGGCCTTTCAACCAGAACCGGCAGCAGGTTTTTCCACCATTTTGAGGCAGGAAACTCAAAAACCAACTGTACGTTCAACGAATGCCAGAAGAACCTAAAATCCTTGTTCCACCTGTTGCAGGCCTTGTCCTCTGAAAAAATACCAGGGAACCCGACCATTCTCTTGAGCTAAACCCAACATAATCTCCTGAGCAGCCGGGCCGGGACTCCAATTTGGTACCCCTTGGTTCCAACCCCAATCCCTGATTTTGCGCCCCAAGAAATCCAGCTGCAGTCCAACCGGCGCCCCGCGTGCTACTTACTTAATTGCCCAAAGAGGTTAATGAACACAAAGATGGAAGCCAGGAGATAGCCACAGTTCCACGTGGTGTTGATGTAGTCTCTCTGTTCGCTCCACTGGAACCACATGCGGATGCCGTCTTCCAGGAACGTGCTGATCAGGCAGAGCCGAGCCACGTGAGGAAGGTACTGCTTAGTCACCCGCAGGAACTGTCACAAGAGGGAAAAAGACACATAAAGAAGGGGCAAGTGGCTGGACCCCATTTTGCTCCATTTCCTTCCAAGGGGGTTGTCTCTAGAGAACAGAAACAGCAAGGATTGAGCAGATCCGTCTTCCCCCATCCCCAATCAGGTGCTTGCTAAACACATCAGAAGGAAACTAGGATTGTCTGTAGCCACTGCAGTCCCTGGTACTGCTGGCTGGGGATCACGGGAGCTGTAATCCATTGCCTATAGGAAGCTGCCTGCTAAAAAAAGATAGTTCAACGGCAGGCCACAGTGAGCCTTCCAAGAATTCCCCTGCCAACCCACTTCGACGTGAAAAGGCTAGGACAGGTCCCCACAAGCAGGTTGGGATTCCTAATTGACCGTATGTATGAAGAATAGCATAGGGACGCGGTGGCGCTGCGGGTTAAACCGCTGAGCTGCCGATCGGAAGGTCGGCGGTTCGAAACCGCGCGGCGGGGTGAGCTCCCGTTGCTAGTCCCAGCTCCTGCACACCAAGCAGTTCGAAAACATGCAAATGTGAGTAGATTAATTGGTACCGCTTCGGCGGGAAGGTAACGGCGTTCCGTGTCGTCATGCTGGCCACATGACCACGGAGGAAGTGTCTTTGGACAAACGCCGGCTCTTCGGCTTTGAAACGGAGATGAGCACCGCCCCCTAGAGTCGGACACGGCTGGACTTTACGTCAAGGGAAACCTTTACCTTTACCTTTATGAAGAATAGCAATCTCTCTCTCCTCTTATTAAAAGTCAGTGGCTACTGCCTACATGCACCATAAGGATCATGTCACAACACAGGAATCAATCCAACTGTGAGAGACAGGTTGGAAAGCCCAGCTTTGATTAAAAAAAAAAACAACCACCCCAAAGAGTCAATGCTTCTCGAGATGAGTCTCTTTTATTTAAATAATAGGCCTACCATATTAATTGCAGGGATTTATAAAGAAATCAGTAAATATAACATTAATAACCCAGGAGGAAGAGCAAGCTTCCCCACGAATACACTGACCTATTCATCTACTTATTTGCAAGCTGAGCTACAAATTGGCCCCGTTAGTCCGTCCGGGCCATTTCTTGGCCTGTGCCCTTTTCCAGAGATGGCTGTTCAAATCCAAGGGATGCTGCAGAAAAAGTCAGGGGTGCGTCATGCTCAAAGGAACGGAGCAGTGTGGATCAAAATAGATTTGTCAGCTCATCAGCTAGGAAGATCAGAGGCAAAAACTGCCTATAATCACAAAGCACGCATCCTGTATAATGCTAGTTATTACAGGCATTTCAAAAACATGAGATTCACATTCCCCACCCTGTATGTTAAGTCTGTGCAAAGCCTTAAAGATTCTTCAGCAAGAGGTAAAGCAAGTCAAATTCAGATATGTATATATGTATATGCACACACACACATGGATATTCCTGACTATACATGGAATTGGACTGATGGAAAGAACTAAGGAAATGTAGGAGATGAGGGGGAAAGGCATGAATTTATTAAAGACTATTTTGCAGTTTCCCAGGCAAACTCACTGCAGGGAAAGAACTCATTTTTAGAACCATAAGACTCTAGCCCTTGCCAAGTGCAAATGTATTTGGAAACATGCAACAATTGATCCAGTTCTCATACATATGCACATCAGGACCAAAGTTAACCACTTAAATACCCTGTTTGCTTTTCTGGAGTTAAGCAGCTTACAACTTGGGGGACAACACGTTTCTTTTCCCCCCATATTGCAAGTAAAAACAGGCAAGCAACTTCAGGCATCGAGAAACAAATGTAAAAACTCAAGTCATTTTTACAAGAACATGAACGAACTTCTTGGAAAACTTCAATGCTGTAATAATCAGGTTTTTCACTGTATCACACCAGATTTTCTTTTTACTGGGCCAGCCCTCTACACTGGCATTTGTCAACAGAGCGAGGGCCTCGGACACAAAAGAAATAAAGGTTTCGGAAAGAGGGCGCAGCTTCCTTTTTCTTCAGCCAAGTTGTTAAGCCCTCCGGCAGAAGGACTGAACGTGGAACAGATGGCTGCTAATAAGATTATAAGAACGGCAAGGCAATGCCTTGAGTGGAAAAATTTGCAGGACCAAAAATTGCATCAAGGAAACGGAGCCACGTGGAGCCCCCACTGGTTTTCAGTTTACTTCTAATCCCATTCTGCAAGGAATCAGGGAAGTTTCCCAACTTCGAAGCATAAGTTGGTCGTGCAAGCTGCCTCCTGTGACATATCTTAATCCCTGCCCCCTTTCCTACTATTCAGCAGCATACAATGGATTTTCAAAGAAAACCTAATCTCATGGCATTGGTATTTTGGTAGCAATCATTTTGATTTTCTTCAGAGAGACTCAAGAGAAAACATGCCTTGCTCGCATCAATTCTGGAGTTTTTATTAAGGATTTATTTTTAAAGGAACAAGTTTCTAGCCCTTATGGTTACAATCTCCCCCCACCCCCCCAAAAAACCCCTCACACTGGACGATGCCTCCTGAAACCTCAGGCAGTAGCTGAAAATGATTCTTGGCAATGAGAAAACATCTTTATTATCTTGCCTCTCTCCATGGCTAGCAAAATCAGACTAATTATACAGTATAGTAATCACATAAGGAGAGAAAGAGAGGTAATGCATTTTTCTTTTTATTTCTATCATTTGCATCCCATTTTTCTTTTATTAAAATTAGCTTGGAAGCCGCAGTCACAACGGGAGTTCCAAGAACGTGGCCGTCTACAATAAAGAGAAATTTCACCATGTTGAAATTGGTCTCTCGTTCAAACCAATAAAAGGAAGACGAACTAAAGAGTTATGAATTCCTATATTTAAAAATCAAGCTAAGATCCATCCCAAATCATAAGCTACTCAGATACTGCCCATTTCGAGGCAAGCTGTAAGTGTCTCTAATCAAAATAATCCCCTTCACGGAAAGCACCGTAAGATGTGGGAACCCCCCATTGCAAAAACAGATAAGGACTTGGATGTCCAAACCCCACAATTAACTTTGGGCCTCCCCAAACTCTGTATGTTGAAAGACTGAGGAACATATTCCAACTGCAACAAGTCTGACGATTGTTTCCTATCAGCAGCACTGTCTATAAATTGCTGTCTAGCAACCAGCTGTCAGACACACTTAATACAAATGTGGAAACTAGGTCAAATCTTGGTCAAGACTTCTCTGCATATAGGAAGACCTGGAGAGAGGCATCTGAGATGCCACCACAAGCAAAGGTTATTTACTAAATCCAATTAAGATTAGGAAATCCCGATCAAAACACTTGTGTCCAGGTTTGACCACCTCGTTCCTTTTTATCACTGCCTGCAGTGGGCTCAAGTTCTGGGACAGCCCATAACGCTGGTTCTCCATCCATCTAAGCAAGTTTTAATGAAACCTTTCAGATTTCCCCCACCTCCCAGGATCCACTCTTTACGCGTGTGCCAATTTTGCAAGCATATATCAAACATGCATGCAACCCATTGTTAGTACATTTCAATAATCCCATAAAACTGTCTAGTTTTGCAGCAGAGCAGGAAGAAATGCACAGTAATTACCTGGAGGAGCTGGCAGAGAAATGAATTCATCTGCAAAACTTTATGAGCTGGTTTGCGAATGAACGCCAAGGCACCCAGAAAACTTGTGGGTCTGAACAGAAAAACTGCCTTTGCTACCATGGCAGGGTGTCTGTCAGTATGGCTTACATTCATGGCAGCAAGGTGGACGGGCTTAATACAGCGGGGATGGGTTGGAACATCTGAAGGACCAGGTTAGGGCCAGATCATCTTGAAGAAGGTCTATCTACGTAGTCGCTAAGAGATGACACGACTTGCTGGCGCGTAATCAATTTCTATCCATGCAAGCCATACAATCCCTAGAGAGCTCTATCATGCTAGGAAAGGTGGAGGACTGAGAAGATGACCAGCAGCAAGGTGGATGGACTCAGTTACAGTGGTGATGGGTAGACTGTTGGAAGACCTGGAAGACCAGGTTGGGGACAGATCCTCCTGGAGAAAATTGATCTATGTGGTCAGTAAGAGTCGATATTTAGTCAAGCACTCATAATATAGAAAGTTGCGGACAACCTAGTGGAATTTCTGGCCAATTCACAAAGGTGGACTAGATGCTATCTGGTGCCAGACTCCACATGCTATGACACAAACTTTGGCCACAGCATCCGTAACAAAATCATTTTCATCCGACAGCAGAAGGAAAACAGAAAATTACTCTGATGGGTCTGAAAATGCAACAAGGTACAATCTCTTTGCTACCCAGAGTGACCAGCACCTTCTATCGTTTCTATCCTCAGGAGCAAATTCATTCCTTACAGGGAAGTTTTGCAATCTGCCTGTTAGGACTGCCAATGGAAACACATCAAATCTTATTTTTGTAAATGTTCTCTGTGTTGGGGAAATAGAAGAAAGGAGAGTCTTCCTTGAAGACGACTTTCCTTGGAGGCATGTAAAACTGCTCTTCAGCTTCCTCCATTTACGAACCTAATTCTTGTGGATAAGCTGCATCCTCAGGTCATCACTTTACTTCCACTTTGGCTAGCTTGTAAGCCAAGAAGAAACCGAATGGCGCAAAGTTTAGAAGCGTGGCCTAATTCCGCCTAGATGGAAAGTTCTTGAGGAACACAAGTGATCCAGCCAAGCGTCCATCCAATGCGCTCTTCAGCCAATCGCTGGCCATCACTAACTTTCAGAATCACAGAATGGAAGCGTTCAAAGGGATCTTGGGGAGCATCTAGCCCAACCACTCGCCCAATGGAGGAATCTGTTGGCCATCTGTCTGCTGTGCCAGACCAACTGTTGGCCATTCTGTTTAACTACCACCTTCCATGTGTTTAAGAAGCTCCCTCATGTAAACACACCTCTCTTTCCTATTTTTATAAATACGTATGGGTATGTATGTGCATGTAAATATATGGCTACCTCATATGCTATTTTAAAAAGCAACTGGTTCTAGTTTTGCTGTCAATGAAATGGCTGCAGCATGCAAATCAATCAGTGATAAAACTATTTGTCCAATCTAAGGGCAAACATAACGTCAGGCAGCGCCAAGTGGGCTGGATGCTTGCTATTGTTTACGTAGTGCTTGCAATGTAAACAGGGCTTCAGTGAGGAACAGGCTGCAGAAAAGAACAAACAGCGACCATCTTGATGACAAACAACAGAGAAGAGCCAGGGCCAAGAGCCGGGATCATGGCTCATTTGGGTTGGGTGTTTTTGTGGCTTAACATGTTGGGCTTAGTGTATGCACCAACGAACTGGGCAAACCCAGAAAAGTGGCTAATTCCAGAATTAAGATCAATGTCTTCTTTGGTTTTTAGCTCAGTGTCTCATGCAAACATAGTCATTGCTCCACGTCAACTGCAGCGTGGGTTGTAAACTCAGCCAACTCCAGTTTATTCAGTAAACCATGGTTAAATAAGCCATGGTTAGACACGTTGAACCAGATGTTAGTAAGTAGGGGTGAACATTCACAGACACTAGCATCCAGATAATGATGCCAAGGCGGTGAACAAACTATGGTCTATTTACTGACCTTAGCAGAGGCCACAGCCCACTCTTTCAGCATGCTTAGCCAACCCCACAATGAAAATGAAAAGGGGTTGAGCCCAACTGACATGTGGAAGCATTCAAGGCACTAACTAGCATCAAAGACTATGATAGCAAGTCAGGATGTGCAGTACTTGCATTAGGAAGCTACCAACAGCCCACTGACTCCCAAGTTGTTTAACTTCCATACAAGCCAGGAAAAGGTGTAGCATCTTTGTTTTTTAAAGGGGGGGGGCTGAGAAGTGCAGGGGGTGCACCCACACCAGCTTTGAAGCACCTTTTTCGCATCAGATGCAAAGCTCTGCATGGCTCTGGTGACAAGGTTCACACCACACTAGGCTAGGCTAAAATGGGGGTGGTTGGATGGTAGTTTGTTGTGAGAAGAAAGCCAAGATCTCAGCATACATCTGTTGACATAAACCCTTTTCTGTGAACACAGGCACTGAGTTTCACTAACTGGAGTTTAGGGGTTCAGCATTTTGTGTGGATTAGTCACATTGGAGCAGAAATGTGAAGCGGGGCAAGGTGTTGCTAGCCACAAACATATGCTTTGCTGTGCCAGACCTACATGCTAGTTGAACAAACCCAGTTTATAGCAGATTCTAAGAATGCCAGATCGTAGTTTGCTTTGTTCGGGGCCTAGGAAAAAGACCAGAGAATTCACCTTCCGCATCATTTCCATGGCCAAAGATTATTGGCAAGGCTTTTTTGCCAGCTATCACCAGACTTCTATGTTTCTCAATGTTTGTGTTTACCTTCAACAACAGCTGAATGCTGGTTTTTTTTTAAAGGCAAGCCAAAGAGCAACCTGACCTAACCTTCTGCCCTGCTCGTAGGATGCTTGAAAAAAATAACATAGGGACAGGCAGAAGTTCAGAGGAGTGCTAACTCACAACCTGTTGAACTAGCCAGCATGCTGATTAGCCACACACATCCTAGGATGGTTGCACCAAATTGCACCAATGCAATCCATCTGAAGAAGTGAGGCAAGGCAACTGGCATTTTCATTCATTTATTCAGGGAGAAGAGGGACTAGGAAGATTTTTAAACACTTGCTTTGGATCCAGTCAGCTCATCTGCTCAGCACAGTCTGATAAATCATTTTTTTAAAAAAGAACTAAAATTAATCCTCACCCAGCATAGCATGTTCTACAGTTCCATCCACCTGCTAGGTCTTCACCTGACCCAGGGAAATGTGTTGTGTGAAAACAGACACATCATAGACAGGGTGACCAGATTTACCTGTGTTCTCCAAGGGGAAAAACTGAGGTAGTGGGGTAAAAAAAAATCATTCTTCCTCAATCAGGCATTTCCAGACATACCAAATTGCAGCACCCATCATCCTCATATCAACTAATTGAGAATAACGAGGGGTATAATCCAAGGCATCCAAAGTGCAGAAATTTAAAAAAAAACCTAGGCTCTACTCCAAACAAGGTTAGTTCTTCAAAGCTGATCTAATTCCTCAGTGCTACAAAGATTATGGAAGAAAGGAGTCCAACCTACACGGGGGCGGAGGAGGGGAGCTGTTAGGCTGGTCTACCATTTTGTAACTGAGTCCATCCATTGCAAGAAGCCAACATGGCCTGTTTTTTGTTGAAGTGAGATGTGAACCCTAACCCTTAAGCTGGGGTTCCTGGCTGAGGACATGTGCAGACAAACTGCAGCTTATTCAGCAAACATGGTTAACGCAAACCATGCCTTAGCACCCCGTGGGCCTTGCAGCTCTGATGGTAAAAAAGAAATCACACCCCTCTTAAAGAGGGCCTTTCATGAAGCCCCTCTCCCCAACTCTCTCGTCCAGATTCAACCGGAGAGCTGGACCAGCTGCACCCCTCCTTTTTTGTCTGGCAACACCCCCCCACCAGCAAAAGGGGGGTCAGCTTTGATGGGGGGGAGGCATTTGACCATCCTCACCACGCTCTGCCCCAAAAGAAGGAACCGAGAGATTTCTTCCTTCCGTTTTTTTGTCCACCCCTCCCCGCAAGGTTATTCAGAAGCCAGACGGGTCATTGAAGCCTCTCTTTCAATTTCCTACCTGGCGTTAAGAGGGTTACGATCGCGAAAGATGAGACGGAAGCGATACTGGATGGGAAGGGGGGACCCCCCAGTTATGACCGATCAGCCACGTTTCCTCCCCCCCGCTTTTCCCCCTCCTTCCCTCCCTCCCTCCCTCCTCGCAAACAAAAGGGAAAAGGGTCGCCCCCCCATGTGCGGGAGGCCCCCCGCCCACCTGGTCGGCAAAATCCTCGGCGCTGCTCATCAGGGCGTTGTGCCCCATGGCCGGCGCTGGCTGGACGCGGGAGCGGGCTGGGGGGAATCTGCTGGCCGCCTGGGAGACCGCACTCGCAGGCACCCGGCCCCCGGCTCCTGGAGCGCCGCCGCCGCCGCCGCGATTGCACAGGAAGTGGCGGAGCAGCGGCGACCGCCTTGCCTTGCCTTGCCTTGCCTTGCTTGTGCCACGTAGGCCGATTCTTAAAGGAACCGCGCGAGGCGAGAGCTGCCGGCAGGGCGGGCGGGCCAGCGAGCAGCCAGGCCAGCGGGAGGCGGGCGGGGCAGGGAAGCGAAGCCCGGCCCCGTCCGCTCCGCCCCGTCGGCATCCCCGCCTGCCGCGTCCGGGCGCGCCAGTCTGGCGCGGTGCGTAAAAACGCGCTCTCGTGCGCCACAACGCGAGTCTGCGGCCGGCGGGGAAAGGGTGGTTAGAAATCGGATCCTCAAGCCGGCTTGGAGGCATCAGGCCCCTGGGCCGCAGCTACCCCGTGGCTAGGTTCTAGTTTCGGGTCTGGGTCACCAGCTAAACCGCGTTGGTCAGGTTCACAAGTCATCCTAACGCGGGGAGCCTGGTTTGGCTTGGTGAGATGTGCAACCCTCAGATTGTGGCTAGCAGCCTCCAGTTTATGGCTGCGTGCAGCGTGTTTTGTGAACCTGGTCAACTGGGGGTTGTCTTGTCGGCATCCCAGGGTTTAAGTGGCCCTGCCGTTGCATCTTTAGACTGGGGGGTACAAATGGTTCCTAAGTGCACGGTGCTAATTCAGTAGGCACAGCCCCTAACGTTTTAGCTGGACAGCAGATTTTAATGCAGGATCATTAAACTTCTCCAAGTCTAATCAGATTCATTCTGGACAGAACATAGAGTTTCTTGATTAACATGTGGCCAGCTTGTAGGTTGCATAAGCTCTGGTTTTCTTAACTGTGGTTTAGTGAACATCACACGTGGCTGGTCTGCTATATTATGCTAAGCCACAAACTGGTTTACAAACCACTATTGTTGGCTTCATCTGGCCTGCCAAACCAAGCAAGACACATTATGGTTTAGTGCGGCAGGTGAATCCCCAATCTGAATTTCTCTGAAAGTCCACGTCCGCAGTTTCTACAGAATCAAATCTTATTTATATGCATATAAGCATACTAAAATGTGTGGGCAGTACAAGAAATACCTTGGCAGATGCCTCCTTGGTGCTCTTTCAACCAGATTTGTTCTCCTAGTAGCCCACTGAAGAAACTTGTCTTCCATCATGCGACCACCAGTTTATCTGGAACAGATGTTAGAGTAAACCAGTCTGTAATTTCCAGGATTTTCCCAAATTCTGTTGAAATATTGGTGCTATTTTGATACAGAGGCTAAGTGACATCTCTTTAAATCTGGGAGTTTCACATTTCAGGGGCAGTGGTATTTTCTCCTGTTTACTCTTCAAAGACTATCATCTGGACTTGGTATTTGGTTAATGTTTAATTGGTCAATAAAGCTCAGAATCATCTCTTGCCCTTCCTAAAAACGTTAAGTTAGACAGAAGTATTGTCCCTACATTTTTGTGTAATAAAGATGGGTGGAAAGAGCTAATTTAGCTGCTCTCTGTGTCTTTAAACACACTTTTAACTTCCCATCCCTAACTTTCAAGCTATCTCTTTAGCTGATATTCTGCTTCTGATGTATTAAAACCATTTAATTGTAGATCTTAATATTTCAAAATGGATTCAAGTTACTTGAGTTTATCTCAATCTTCCTTATGCATATGATTTCAAGATCTTTTTAGGGAAAAAGGTATTCTTGTGCTCACAGGCACTTTTTTGGCTAAATAAATAAATACATTCTCCTTCAGGTAGGCTGTTTACACACATAGCTGTACTCAATCTGCTACCAAGAAGTTTTTAAAATAAAAGCTGTTGTTCCTTCCTCCCTCCTCCTCCTCTTTATTATTATTACTGTTATTACCAGAGTTTGCAAAAATCTAAACCACTGTTACACTTAAAAAGAAAAAAGAAATGAGAAATGAGAAAAAAAACGAGTTAGCCACTGATCATAATTTTATTGTCCTTAAAATTTCATTGTCTGATCTGGTTGCCAGAAGGAGATGGTAAAATCATGAGAATTTGAACGGGGTGGGATGAATATAGTTTTTTCTCCTACTTTGGATGACAGATTTTTCCTTTAGACTCTGCTGAGATTCACAGAAGTAAATATTCTCTAAATGTATTCTGTACATGGCCAGACAAATTTCATTTGTACAGACAAACTGCCTCTCATTGGGAGAAGAGACTTCTTCACATTTTCGGACCAATTTGCTTTCCCTGTCAAACGATTCCTCCGAGGGATTCTGCACATGCTCAAGGACACCTTGACTTTCCCAAATGGAAAAGACCCCCCTTCTCGAAACAGTTTGCCTGTTTTGTGCCTCATTTCTCTTTTGGGGGGGAGGGTGGGGGCGCGAACAAAAGTATTTTGCAAATGCCTCGGGAGTGTTTGCCAAGCCCCGGAGCGAGCCACGCCGGTAGCTTAAACCCATTTTACTCGCGAACATCCTGATTTTTTGGGGGAATTGGGGCGGGGGCGGAAAGGGTGGAGGGCTAGAGAAAAAAGGTGGGGAGGGGCAGGAAAGAACTATCTCCGCGCGGGGGGGGCATCGAGCCGTTTACGCCTGACGCCCGCGCCCCCACCGTTGTTCGGCCATGGAGAAATATCAGGTGGGGGGGCGAAGCTCGCGGCGGGAGGGGGGACAAACATTTGAGCCCCCCCTTTTCAGGGAAAAGACTCGTTTCCGAAGGGGGGTGTCGTGCCCGGACAGGCACCCAACAGGATGCGGCGGGCGGGCTAGCATCCTCCGCCCAGGTTCCCACGACCAGCCCGGGTAGGCTAGACCGCAGTTGGGCGGTTGGTGGGTCAGCGCAGCCTGCTGTGCGAACCACCTCGTCGGAGGAAGCCAGGATATCGTTTGCTGATTTGTTTGGAAATCTCGTACTTTGGGGACATAGGGGTTAGCCTGGGTTTGGCAGGTTGTGCAAAACCATCAGTGCGATCACACACATTTATGAGCCTCTGGTGCCTGAATATAAAATAGTCCTGTCTGCCTTTATCGCTCTTCTTGCAAAATTTGTGAGGCTGAGTTTTAATGGTTACTTTTGGATGTTAGGGTACTGGGATGTTTGGCAGCTGCTTTGAGTCACACAATGCATATAAATAAAAAAACAACAACACGTACACACTTAAACCACACATAGTCACATACCCCACTATGCCATAATGTGGGGGTTTATTTTATTTTGTTTTGTCTTAGCATGTTGCATTCCTGCTTATCCAATAAACCATAGTTAAAGAAACCATAGTTTACTGTAATGCATGAATCCAATCATGACAATTGCCTCTGTACACATGTCTGTGGTGTGTGTGTGTCTGAGCTCTTGTGCTGCACTAAGTTAACCGTGGTTTGTTGTCAACTTAGCACGCTGCATTAACTCAGCCAATTCTGGTTTACTGAATAAACCTTGGTTAATTGAACTATGACTTAATGCCTTTTGGGAACCCAACCTTTGGATATGTATGAAGAGCCATAGGTCAGCTGAAAGCTAGATCAGAATAGACACATTAGTTTTATACTGATATATTTTCTCTTCTCTTCTCTTCTCTTCTTTCTTTTTCTTTTTCTCTTTCTTTCTTTTTCTCTTTCTTTCTTTCTCTTTCTTTCTTTCTTTCTTTCTTTCTTTCTTTCTTTCTTTCTTTCTTTCTTTCTTTCTTTCTTTCTTATTGTAGTTTACTATAGTAAATACAGCCCAACTGGCCTGTGGCAGGATATAAATTTCATAAATATCAATACTGTGGGATAGAAAAAGTGGGGAGACCTTTAACGCAGGGGAGAATTGTGTGAAGATACCTCAGAGGTATTGGGCTATTTTGGGAAGACAGAGTACTTTGCTCAAAAGAGAGACGGGGGTTAACTCTGAGGAACCACTGATGGGTCTTTTCAGTTGTACTTTTCCATCTAATATGTCGGCTGTTTTTCAAGCATGCCTGTGTTTGCTTTAAAATCCTTTGCATGGTATGTGACCCGGACGTGTTGGTTTTGCTGGCAATTCAGTTACAACCACCTTGATAGTTTCTTGTGTCTGTTGTCCATATTCTATAAAGGTAGGCTGGTCTGTAGCTGGAATACGGTACATGTACATGTTGTGTGTATATAGGCTTGCGCCCTAGAGTCCCTCCCACCAGCCTGGATTTTATGCTTTTCTTGGATTCTATTTATTTACTGTATTTTATTATAACTGTTTTATGAGATTTTAATGTTTATATTTTGCGCTGGATTTTACTGTAAACCACCCAGAGTCCCTCTTTTGGGGGAGATGGGCGGTGGCTAAGTTTGATCCATCAATAAATGTATATATATGTGTGTGTGTGTGTGTGTGTATACATACATACATACATATACATTACACACACACACACACAGACGCAGGGCCGGGCTTGGTCATTATACAGGACGGGTGTTATCGGTTTCCTTCTGATGCAGATCGTCAAAGAGCTGTCCCCGGGGGCTCTCGGAACAATGCTGCTGGTGGAATCCAAGGCAAAGAAGAAGTACGTGTTGAAAAAGGTGAGAGGGGAGGAAGGAAATGGCAGTCACCATGGCAACAAGATGTAGTTCCCAAATACTTCCCTGTGAATTATCTAAAAGGCCAACTGGCAGGTCGGAAAAAAAGTGCAGAATGCAGAATCGGAACCTTTTTAGAATAAAATAAGGTTTGTGGTTCTTTTAGCCCCGCAATAGCCAGGATCTGACTGAGGGGTTTAGCGTGGGAACCTCTTTAGAGGGATGTGTGAAGCTGATGTTCCGCCTTTTACGGCCTGTTTAATTCTTTGCCAAACTCTTTCTGCTGCTCTACCATGGAGGCAAGACAAAGCCACCCACTCGCAGAAATGAGCGTTGACCATGCTTGGTCAGAGGGGAACAAAATGCTCAGCTGGGCACGGGCGCGTGTCCCTTTCCTGGAAAAACAGCAGACCGGGAAACTGGGAAGAACGCTAGCAATGAGGTCCTAAAAGGTGGTGTAGTTTTAGCACTGGTTAAATTAAAGGGAGCTGATGCTGGCAAGTATCTCAGCAGCTTCCACGTCAAACTTTTGCCATGAAGGTACTTCCAGACTGGGACCTGGTGGCAAAATGGCTGAAATCTGAAACACAGCACCTGCTCCAGGTTTCTGGTTCAGAAACACTTAACAGTATGTATGTAAAGTTCATGCCAGGTGACTTCCTGGATACATCAGCATAGTTTTCTGGGCAACAACAATTAGGGAAGGTGATCACCAGTGCCTTTATTCAAGATGCCTTGTTGACTTCCTGAGCAGCTGATCACCCTAAGAATTCCTGGAAGCTTCCCATCTACATCCTAACCAGGTCAGACCTTGCTTGGCTTTGTGGAATCATTCAAGGTCAGCCAAGGAGTTTCTATCAGCTTCCTGAAATTGACTGGACTGGATTGTCAGAAAAAAAAATATCTGGTTGTAAAATTGTCTAGCGGGCAGGTAAGAGGAGATATTTCCCCAGCCGGGGCAGCATCTCAGGACAGCAGTGTTGAAGTCCATACATCTGGAGAGTGCCTTTCTGGGGAAGGTTGTGCTGAGCTATAAACATGGTTTACAAACCACTATGCCTCCCATCACCCATCACACTAACTGAACAGGCCATGTTAGACCTTAGTGGGGTGGATGAACCCAGCCATTGTAAGGGGAACACAAGACTGAATCCTTACAAATAAGAATTGTTAAACTTTTTGTGCCAAGCGTCTAACTAGTCAAATAATAAACATGTTCAAACGTATTTTGTACAGGTGGAATGCATTGATGAAAAGCAGGCAAATGATGCTCTCAAAGAGGTAGTGTGTCTTAATGATCTTTATTTAAACCACATTCAGTGAAGGAGTGTAGGACCTTATACTGTTGTGATTAGGAAAATTCATGCCATGATAACTTGTTTGTGTTTATTTGTTGCCTTTATTTCTGCCTTAGGCAGAGGAATGAACGTGATGGCTTATATGGAACTTTTCAACTTTGATTCTACGGCTTGGTTCACACAAAACTCTTAACCAAATCCGTTAAAGGCCTAGCAACAATATTTCCGCAACAGGTTAAACTTAATCACAGTGTGTGTGTGTGTGTGTGTGTGTGTATGGCTTGGCGTATTATGTGAGTCCACTTAGGTGGGTTAATTTATTATGAAAATTCAAAACTTGGGTTAAATTAGTGACCAAGCAGAGTGTGCCAAGTGTGTCATGACACTGGGTTTTGCACAGGTCCACTTCCACACAGAATGATAAGCCAGCAAGCTGGGGTATAACTTTGTTCACTCCCATTTGGCTCCTCCTGTTCAGACAACCAACTAGTATCTGACTTTATACATTTTACTGTTCACAAAGTATCTAAAAATTTTAGGCACCACATAAAAATGTGGAAGCAGTCCAGGCACAGCTTCAAATTTAGCATTGTAATTCCATTCTTAAGCATAATGGAAATATGCTTAAAGAAAATGACTTTTTTTTTCCCCTGATGAGCCATTTTCCCTACAGGTGATGGAACTGTTGAAAATAAAGCATAGGAATATATGTGCTTATGAAGAGTTCTTCATCATCTGGGACAATCAGGTGAGAAATGGTATCACTGAAGCTGCAGGTACTCTTTAAGTTCCATAGAATGTAATGGGGCTGGTGATTGTAGCATTTAATGGGATTGGTGAATAATTGTGGGGACTTGCACATCAGCAGAATTCACTATATAAGTACTGGATGATTTGAATGCACTTGAGGGTGGAAAGGTAAAGGTAAAGGTTTCCCTTGACGTAAAGTCCAGTCGAATCCGACTCTAGGGGGCGGTGCTCATCTCTGTTTCAAAGCCAAAGAGCTGGCGTTTGTCCAAAGACACTTCCTCCGTGGTCATGTGGCCAGCATGACGACACGGAACGCTGTTACCTTCCCGCCGAAGCAGTACCTATTGATCTACTCACATTTGCATGTTTTCGAACTGCTAGGTGAGCAGGAGCTGGGACTAGCAACGGGAGCTCACCCCGCCGCGCGGTTTCGAACCGCCGACCTTCCGATCGGCAGCTCAGCGGTTTAACCCGCAGCGCCACCGCGTCCCTTGCGAGGGTGGAAAGGGAGGATAAAAAATGGATGGAAATTTGGGTTAAGGGACATCAGTGGAGAGAGACCCAGTTCGGTGTAGTGGTTAAGGCACCAGGCTAGAAAGCGGGAGACTGTGAGTTCTAGTCCCCCTTAGGCACAAAGCCAGCTGGGTGACCTTGGGCCAGTCACTTTTTCTCAGCCCCAGGAAGAAGGCAACGGCAAACCACTTCTGAAAAAACCTTGCCAAGAAAACCGCAGGGACTAGTCCAGGCAGTGGCCAGGAATCAAGACTGGCTCAAAAGCACAGTAAACAAATGACAGGACAGACATGCATATAATTTCCTAGAAATTTGCATTTCAATTCAGACATGAATGATTTCATGCTCAGTGGTTGCAACTTTATGCTCCTAGTTGCGCTGGGAGAAGCTAGGAACTTTTTTGGTTGGGGTGGGGTGGGGGGGGGAGATCTGCAGAACACCCCCTGACAAAGTGCTAAAGTTGTCCCATCTTTACTCCCTTTCAGGTTTCCTCTCTCTTTCTTTGCCTGGTGATGCACTATTCCAATCAAGGGGATCTTTCATCTCTTATCAAGGCCAAGAGGCTAAAACACGAGAGGTTTCAGACCAAGGTACAACCAAAACTAAACGAATCGTCGTCATCATTACAAGTCTGCACAAATGTTTCCCCGTAGCCAAAATATAATGGCTTGAGTTTGTACAATGTGCTTGCTTAGCTTAAAATGGGGCTGGGTTAAAATGGGACTGGGGCAGGCCAGCTTTTTGTAGGAAGCCAATCCACTTCTTTGCACGTTGGGTGAACTGGACTATCATCTGAAGCCATAATGTGGTGGATTTGTTTGGGCAAAGCACACTCAGCGAACACAGCTAGCGTGTTTGTTAACCTGGACTCAGGGGGGTGCGAGAGGGCTGCAGTATCTAAGTAATTTCAATCTCAAATTAAACTTGAAACACAAATCAAAGGGAAAAGGCAGTTCAAATGCAGACAAGGGGAAACAAATTCTTTTAAATTAAAAGCAGGCAATTTGGTGCCTGAGGATCCCTCTCCTTTCACCCACTGAGCTCCCTGCTCCACCTGATTTTCAGTTAGATTCCTTTAATTATAAACTTCCATTAAACTCAAAATGCTAACTTTTTGCCTCATTTTCATTTTTCAATAATGTTTAAGGCTCAGGACCTTTCTTAGACAATAGTTGTATGGAATATCTGCAGCCCCATGCGTCGTTTGGAAAGGAGGGCTGGAAAAAATAACGGGATGGTGGGGTGGAAGTGACCCCCAATGGGGCTAGAAACAGGACTTTACCTGGTTGCCTTGTGGTAAGTGGTGTTTATTCGCTTTGCCCAGCGTGGCAGCCTGGTTGTGAACAGCTACGCTCGTCCCATAGCAGCCATCTTGGTGAGCACCCACAACTGCGCCCTCCAAATTCCAGATGCTGAAGACTTGAGGTCACAACTGCAAACCAGTCCAGCCTTTTGTAATGGAATGTGGGAAGGACCTTGGGAGACGGGGCCAAGAGACGCTACCAAGGGAATGATCAGATAAGAGACAGCATAGCCCACAGCTGGATGGCGGACAGGGCAAGAGGCTCAGAAGGGACCCTCCCTAGTTTCTTAGGCTGTAAAAGAGATGGGTTGGGGGAGGATTGTCCTTTCAGACTTGGAAGATTCTGTCAATGTAGCTTTACGATAAAGTAGAATTAGTTCATCTGGTTGTGATTCCTGTCTGGTTTACCCTACGAGGCCGACATCTTTGTTAGCATCACTTGGATTAAGGCAGATCAAGCCCACAAGAAATTTCAGGGTGGGATAAAATATGTATTTGTCAACCTGCATAGTATAATTTCGTTTCCCACCCTCCCATCCCAAGAACCAGATGACCGTAGTTTTCTCCCTAAACCCCATTCTATGTTATTTCTCTCCTCAGGTGATTCGGATGTTCTTAGGACAGATAGTAGATGTATTAGTTTACATCCATCGGCAAAATATTTTTCACCGGTGAGAAGGATTTTATTTTATTTTATGTTAATATTCAATTCAATTCAATTCAATTTTAGCAGAGGGGACGCAATTCCCAGCAGCTTGAGGGTGGCTTTGTGTGCTGAGCCCCTGCTCCAAAAGTGGAGGGGGCACAGCCCATTTGGAAAGGATGCTCTGGAGTTTGAAGGGGTCAAATGGTGCATAAAGAGTCCCAGATATTTGGCCCAACCCAGTCTGGATAGGGGAACTCTAGGGTACCGGCAGGCTGATTCTCTGACTGCAGTTTCTCCTGATGTTACTAGGCAGTTCTTGGCAGCGCAAACATTAAGTGAAAGCTTCTCAATCTTTACACACAGCTGCAGCTCCATTTTGAAGCGGATGACGCTGTCTTGCTCTGTTTCAGAAATCTCAAACCATCTAACATCCTTTCAACTGGGGAGGCATCTTTCATGGTCTGCGATTTCAGCTCGGAAACCCTCATGCTAGATGAGATGAAATGGAAGATAAGAGTGGAAGAAGGTATTTTGCTCTTGACGGTTTCCGTAGCTCTCAAAAAAAAAGAAAAAAAAAAGAGCCTTAGCTGAGGGTGCTTTGAAAATATAAACTGAAGAGGGAAACTGCAGGTCGTACCACCTGTTTTATGTCAAGAGAAGCGGGAGCGACGGAATAACCAAGTGTTTCTACCTATCTTGGCCCATCCCTCATTAAACTGTGAGAGTTTATCTAAAACATAAAATGGAATTAATTTCCATTAGTTTCAGGCTAACAGGAGATTTTCTGACCATCTTCACATTTGCTGCACGGCAGGCCTTTGTGCAAAAATAGGCTGAAGAAAACGGACAGGCAATTCCGAACTGCTGTGTCAGTTCTCAGCGACACGCTTAACCAAACTGCTTAAAGGCTCAGTGGCTGGTTTTCCTCTTAACCTCCTAAGCGTAGAGTTTTCAGGGGAAGGTGCTGGTGGCTTAGTGGGTTGTTCATATGATAGTTTTTTTATTCAATATATTGTACAAACCAGAAAATGGGTGAACTAGCAACCAGGTTTGTTAAGCTGTTCAGTCCCAGCAACAAAGCTCCCTCAGTCCAGTGGGAATATTACTATGCTGGTTTTCAGGCATTCTGGGGTGGGGGGTGGAACTCCACAGACAATAAAATGAAATCCCTAAATGCTAACACGCAGGGTGGTGATACTTCTCAGTGATATTACGCTGTGCTGCCCTGGGGAATATTACAACTCCAACCAAGCATGTGTAATAATTACACATAAAAATATGTTATCCTTGCTAAATTCTGAGACTACTGTAAAAGCATTTAGTAACTAAGATGTGCTCTCTGGGTGCCACATACAGTAATTTAAAAATTGTACTGGTGGGTTTCCCTTCCCGCAGAGCCTGACTCTAAATGCTGGATGGCTCCAGAGGCACTCAATTTTTCCTTTAGTGACAAGTCCGACATTTGGTCGCTGGGCAGTATTCTGCTTGACATGATAACCTGTTCTTATGTGAAGGTATGTCATTCCTGTTACAGTAGTATAAAGGGTTGCAAATTTAGGTCTTGCGAGGTGATTGTAAGGATGATTGAAACAGTGCCAGATTCAAGGCACCATGATTTTTAAATGAAAAATTCAACTGATGCTCATTTCAGGTCTGAGAAAGGATAGGGACTCTTTGAGTAAAGATCTGAGGTATGATTATTCAGCAAGAACCTCTTTTGGAAACTACTGACTGCAGTGGGAGAGACTGAAGCACTGAAACAAATGAAAATTTGAAGTGTTTAACATTGGCTGGATTGGGCCAACCTTGTTCAAGAGGCTTAAATTCCTTCTAAGTTGTTTGGAGATCTATCACCATAACAAGTGATGCCGAGTGTCACTCCTTAGAAAGCTGGAGCATCCCGTGAACTTAGTACTGTATTTGAGTTATTGGGTAGAATAAGAAATCATAATACTGTAAAACCTCAATTTAAAGCATTGGCAGGAAGGAATTGTCTGTTAAACCCAAGTTTTCATTAAATTCACATTTATGTCAACTGTGTCAACTTATGCTATTTGTATAATTGTGTAATTGGCCCACACGGCATCCTTTCCAATAAAATCTTGATTTAATGGACCAACCTTCAATTTAGCAGACATTACTCTGTTAAATGGGGGCAAAGTGTGAAGTCAACTACTGTAAGCATGTTAAATCAGGATTTTACTGTCATAATATCTGCAGTGCAAGTCTCAAATCCGAGAAGGCCCACTTTTTTTTCCTTGACAGACCTGCTTTTTTGTATTTGAATTGTGTATCTGGAGATACATATCTCCTTTAGACATGGAGAGAAAAATAATACTTACACAGCAGTGGTGTGCAATGTTCCATCACAGAACCTCCAAATCTTGAAGAGGGTTATTTCGACCTTGAAATGATCAGATTAGGGTTCTAGAAAAACTGTGCTAGAACTGATGCATACCTTAGGGAAAAAAAAGACTCTTCTAAGAGGGACATCAACAAAAGAGACTCTAATCCAGTGTTCCTCAACCTTGGCGACTTTGAGATGTGTGGACTTCAATTCCCAGAATTCCCCAGCTGGCACGCTGGCTGGGGAATTCTGGGAGTTGAAGTCCACACATCTCAAAGTTGACAAAGTTGAGAAACCCTGCTCTAAGCCTTCATTCATCATTGTTATTTTAGAGTTATCCCTATAAGAGGCTGGCAGCCCCATATTCCAGTGATGTCCCCGTGCAATTCACACAGCTTTATCTCACCTTTTCTGTAAGGCAAAAACACTCCCAACCACAAAACCCAGAGTCTTAGCAGAGAGCCAGGACGATTCATCAGTAGGCCTGGAGGGCTTTTGATTGGGACAATAGTAAGCTCAGACCTCAGAGGGTTTTAAAGGGCAAACCAGGAATTTACAGGAAGGTACAAAGTTTGCAGAAGGCAAGCCCTTCGATTCCTAGCTTGACCAGAACATCTGTGATGAAAAGGAGAAGCAAGAAGCTAGCACAGAAAGATTGGCCAGGTTTTGCATAATCCCTAGCTTAGGTTTTGCAAGGTCCCCAGCTTCTTCTTAATTTGGTCTTCAGTTCTGATCAGTTCTGCTACAATCACTGTCCCAGACAGGTTCAGCCTACCTGATCAAGCAATTTAAAATCTTCCTATAAACACCTTGCTTGATCAAGATTGCTAGATACTATAACTCTGCAAGCAAATTGAATACAGATCTTGTGTGTCCTCTAAGAACCTGTGTGTTTGGGTCCATCTGCCTTTGTAGATGAAAAAGCCTATGCTGTTATTGCACAACATTAAGAAGGAGGCCGGTGCTCTTGAGGAGGCTGTGAGCACCATGAAATTTCTGGATACCTCTTTGTCCTCCCTTCTGTTTCTGATGTTGAAAATTGATCCTTCTCTGAGGCCGACTGCAGAGTGAGTCCCAGATGAGTTTCTTCCATTAGGATTATTATGTTCAGGATTTTTAACACACTTTTGGAGTTCACAGCTTCCCTGGTGATACACGTTGCAATAGAAACAGACCACCTTTTTGTGGCTGCTACAGTTAAACTTTTTATAATAATAATAATGGTATCCAAGGGATGGGGTAGCCAGTGATGTCCCTGAAGTGGGCATCACAGCAACGTATGTGTTTCCTGAACTTCCTTGCAGCCTGATTCAAGAACAGCTCCCAGGATCACACAACATACTTGTGTTGATTTTTCTCTAGGGGGTGTTGTCTGAACCTAGCCATTTTGGGTTCTAAATCATGGTTTATGGCTGTGTGTTGTGTTACCCAGTCAACTGTAATGATACAGGAAATGATGAAGCAAATCGTGGCTTAATTTTTGAACTTTTGAATAAACCTAGCTGTTGCCTCCTGTCAACTATATTACTTCAGCCAAACTGTATTCAAAAAAACTGTTTTTCTCCTCCTCTGCTGTAATTTAGGGAGCTGGTTAAAAATTCATTTATCAGAGAATGCCTCACTGAAGCTAAATCCCACCTAATAAAGGTGAAGAAGAAACTTCCTCCGGGCTTCCCGGAGGTAATCCAGGCTGGTGGGATCCAGACAGTTCTAGGTAATGCTGGCCAGTAATTTAACATACCACTTTCACATTTGTTTTGAAGTATTAAGGAGTACAATATATGGAAAGTAATTTCTGGCCCTTGTGCTTCTCCATAACTGCTCTTCTGACCTAAATCTCAATTGCTTTAAACTGAAAATAAAAGAGGAAGAATTTGCTGCGTTCTTTAATCTTGATAAAAATTTGCTGAATTCTTTAATCTTAAGTAAGAACCACCCCACAACTGATTCTGTGATCATCTGTCCTCTTTCCACATCTTACTTGTACAACAGAAAGCCTTGACTTAAACAGAGTGTTCTAACAGTTGCTACCCATCTGCAATGTTAACGTGATTAAAAGGACAAGTGTTTAATATGTGTGGAACAATCCTATTGATTCTAATTAATTTAATTTTAATCCAGTTGAAATATAAATTTAGTCACGTTTAGTGTTTTCTTCCTGGCCCCGCCTACTTTCTTAGCCCTGTACAGAATTGAGCATGTGTCTTTGGGGCCTAATTCATATATCTCACTCAACTGTTGCGTGTTCTGTGAAGTCAGATGCTGTGGTTTTTAAACTTGGGGATGTCAAGCAAACCTCAGGTTCTGGTTAGGTGAGATGAGATGCTATTTTCAGAGCTATAAAGGTCCCTGCCACAAATGTGTGTGAAGTGCTTGGGAAAAAATGTCTCCACGATGCAAAGCATGACTTGGTGAGACTGAAGTGACCAAACGTACAACGTTAGACACGTTTAATCAGAAATAAGTCCTATGGAAATCAAGGGGAGTTATTTCTAATTGAAGGATGTAGGACTGAACATTCTGCTGTCAGCAAGGGTGAGAAAATCTATAGATGCATCTGAGGATTAATGCAGCTTGCAGAAGACATCCTTCCTTGTACATTTATGTGAATGCATTGGAGAATTTGTGAAACTGGAATTCCCTATAGAACTTTCTTTTTTAATTGTAAGGAGGATTGCATGGGATTGTGGTTTTTTTTTTTAATCTTCTGCAGAGTTCATGATTTCTTACCCGGAAATTGAGGAAGCGCAAGAAAAGTGTATCGAACGTCTTATCAGCCTGTTGAAAGAGGAAAAGGGTAGGATTTTGTTGTGCAAGTGCTTTCCTTTCACTTCATTTTCACATTTTGACATACTGGGTTCCATGGTGATCAAGAGGATCATACAGCCCTGGTTTTGGATGTGGAGGGCCGAGAAAGCTAAGATTAAACACTGTGCTGCCTTGGAGTTTATTTTCACGACATTTTCTTGAAGAAGCCATAATGATCTGCTTAAGTAAGGTGTAGAAGCCTCAATGGCTGATTCACACACCCTACCAACTTCACGATGATGAGTCAAATATATGAATTCAGGCCATGGCTTCTGCATCCAGACCATTGATTACTGTGCTATAGTTCTGCTGGACAACAGATCTGGGCTAGTCGTCCTTAAGTTAACTTCACATATTGTACTCCCCAGAGACTTTCCAAAGGTGGGCTGGAAATCAAAGTTTTAAAACAAGGGTGGGCAATCTATGGCCCTTGGACTGTGTCTGCTGCCTGTTGGTCTAATGTCCTATGGTTGTCAGCCTGATTTCCAAAATCCCTTTGCAAATGATCAGTTATAATCTGGCCTAGTATCGCCTAGTATTTCCAACCTGTGCAAAAGACAAATCAATCAACAGCTCCATTTGACACTAAAAGTCATGAAAGCGAGAAATAAGGAATAATTCTGAATGAAAAATGAAAGGAAACAGCTGCAGTTTCTTCCCCACAGTCGGTGTAAAAGTGTTCCTTCGACTTGTGGATCCTGTGATTTATGCAATGGACAAACACATTGATTCTCTTGATACACTGTTAGCTGGATTTTCTTTGCTGCTTGGGATCACGGGGAGAGGTGAGATGACCAGCAATCGCTAGCTTCCATACTGTTACCAAAATGGTTATTTATTGTTCCTTAATTCAACTGAGAAAGGGCTCTGGGTGTCTTCTCTTTAATGTCATGCCAGCGCTTTGAGATTGAGCAGTCTGGAGGACAATTACTCAGGCCTTCTGCTAGGAACAGACTTAAATCTGAGCGGTTGCTGCCTAAGGCATGGTACTGCTCTGCTTCAGACTCTTTCTCTGTCACTGCTTTTTACATATTTTATTTCAGAGTCAAAGAAATACCAAGCAATCCTGCAATAAGGATGTTGTTCCCAATCCAGACTTCCAGATGTGTTGGGATTACAACTCCCAGGATTTCCAGGCAGCAGTGAGGTTAGAGCACAGTCCTAGGACAGGGAGGTCCACGTTTCAAATCGTCACTTCGTCCCGGTTGTGACACTAAGCCAGGTCCATCTCAACTTGGCGTGATGAAGAGATTGGGGAAGGTTTTCTTCCTTGAAGGAAAGGGCCATAGAGATGAGAACGAAATCATTTTGTCTGGGACAGAGGGAGAAGAGTCATTCCATCCACCATGCAGGAAATACTACATCACCCAAATATCTTCTACTGCACACCCTCGATACACAGAAACGCCGATTAACAATTTGAGGGAAAACCTTGCCATGTTACTGCGACCTTCTCTGTCAACACAACACATTTCCTCCCTTGTGCCTGCAACCTTCAGAAGGCACCAGTGAGATTTGTTGTGCTGAAGAAGTTCTTTTGCTTGAAAGGAGAGACTGGAACCAGCATAGATGCTTCCCATGTCACTTTCTGCTTTTGACAGCTGTAGGTCAGAACTTGAACGTGGAGATCCTGGCCGGCAAAGACATTTTCGGCTGCCTGCTGAATTCGATGAGGTTCCATTCAGACAACGAAGAGCTTCTTTGCATGATCTGCACCTTATTTATGATGATGTCTTCCAACGGTAAGCTGGCTGCGTTATTCCAGGCATTGTAACTCTGCTCTCCCTCAACCTGGTGGCCATACTGATTGGGAATTTTGGAATAGCTCAGATTATGGAAGATTGGTTTACAGCCCTACAATCCCACCCATCGTTCCTCACGATCCTCTCTTTTTTTCCTCCCTTTCCAGAAGCAGCTGCAGAAGCCCTCCGGAGAGCCAACATGTTCACTGAGATCTTGACCATCTTGAGTAATTTTGCTCATAACAAAGAGATCTGTCTTGCTTGTTGTAGCATCATTTGGACCCTGGTTGTAAATGGTGCGTACAAGAAGGCAGCAGATGCATCAGATGGTGCAGCTGGAAAAACAGTGCCTGCATTTGGACGCCCTCCCCTAGCTCTTCCATAGCATGCTGGTGGCTAGTTTGGACTGGGAATAACTAGTGGCTATTTAGGAAGCTCAGGAAGAAGGCAGGCAGGTAATGGTTGAGTTGATGGGAGCAGCCATGTTGATCTAGCATAACAGGAAGGAGTAAAGGGTTCATAATTGCATGCATGCAAAAAGGATTTCCCCTAGTACAGTAATTAATCTCTGGTAGGAACAGGAAGCGTCTCAGCATGATCTGTGCAGTCGATTGACACTTGTTTAATAAACCATCTTAAAGGAGCCATGCATCCCCTACCACGTTTCCTGACTACTGTTATAACGTTGCCTTCTTTTGTCCATCCAGTAGCCGACGTGGCCGAGATCCCACTGAAATATGCCACTGAACTGGTCTCCATCATTTTCCACATGCATCTCTGCCACATGGAAGTCGCAGAGGCAGCCTGCAGCGCGTTTTGGGCCCTTTCTCTTTATGGTGAGCGTTCAGAGACTGCTCACTCAGAGGGAGGAGGAAGAGGGAGGAAGAGGGGCCTTTCAAGCGACGGCTTGGGCAAGCAGCATCTGACAGGGATGGCTTTCAGCAGCAGATGCCCTGTCCTGTGAGATGCCTTGGACAATAGAGAAATGTTGGGCTTGCAAAAAGCAGGTGTGGGCTAAGAGCTAAGCCAAAAATGCCTTTCCAGAATTGTCTGCATATCAGCAATCACCAAGCTTTAAGGTACTTTGCTAGGTGTTGCATGCACTCAGCTCCTTTGCTTTGTAAACCAGACTGTGATCCAGTATCTTCTATAAACGCAGCCAACTGTGACTTGTTCAACAGACTGTACTTAAACCCTGAACAATTTCTAATACATAGCAAAGGTTTTCGCATTGTAGCTTCCCAGAGTCCTGTCCACAAGGCCTTGAGAATACCCAGGAAGATGCTTGTTTTTGGCAAAGTTAGTTGGGTGAATTCTGTCCATGGTGGCTGATGAAACAAATCATGGCTTAACATAGGGGTCTGCTAAGAGGTAAGCTCTGTAGAAAGTAACGCTTGGAAATATACACAATCTGAACTTTAATGTTGCACTTTCATTTCCTGTGGTTGGATTTGCACATCATAACTTAAGAGTATTGAATAAACCCAGCCAATTGTTGCTTTATTTGTAAAATCTTGACATACGATGCTGTAGATTTCTAGATTTCTAGCAGGCCAGTTCATTAAAAAAATGCTTTCTTTTTTCCTTTGCAGAAACAGTACCATTTTGGAAAAGTAGTAACAACTTCACAGGACGTTTTTCTGGTTTCCCTTGCAGGCTGCATAGATGAAGTGAACTATGAGCCCTATTCTCTGCTTCTGCTTGAAGCTCTAAGGCAACACCCTGGCAGTCCGGTGCTGGTGAAGAACGCTTGCCTGACACTGGCAAGTCTCTTGAGGACATCCGGTAACAGTTTTCAAGCAACACTTGGACCCCGCCGCTTGATAGATGAATAAGCCCAACCCAAATCCATCTCCCTACTGGCCGCCACCCCAAAAGGCTTGCTAGCATAACAGCTCAAGAATCTTATGAGACCATTTCTGATCCAGATCTGATTCAAAAGGGAACCCAGCAGGTGGTGGGAACCCTGACAGAATGATGCTCAGCATCCACAGGAGTGTTTTCATTTGAACTCATGCAAAATGGCCATCTCATCAAATTGCCTTTGAAATCCAGACATGCCAGGACTTGGAGGTGTTATAGCTTTGCAAGAGACCTGGGAGGGGAATTTCCAGCTTCAGCATCACAAGGCTGCATCTCATTTGCTTGATATATGAGTATCTCCCAAGACAGGGAAAGGAAGCAAACGGCATCTGCAGCCAGGACGGGAAGTCTGAGGGGAGCTCTGCTCTTCAGCGCACCTAGGGAAACATGCCCTAAAGCTCCTAGGCACCCAGACCAGACTGTCATACTTCCTTGCTCAAACAGGATTTGCTGGAGGTGTAGAGGCAGGAGAACCCCGTCTGGGATGCTGTAATCATGGATCTTTTCCATTTTATGATTCTGCAATTTATGGAGCAAATCACAGTGGGGCAGATAGGCCCCCAAAGCTGTCGTTGAGTATGCTTTGTATAGTCTGGCTCTGCATGTTGTACAAATGCAGCCACTGTGTTTGAAAATCAGGATATATGCTTATAGATGCTTCTATAAGCATCTTATAGAAACCCAGTCAATTGTGGTTGATAAACCATGGTTCAGCAAAGTGCTGCTCAGCGTGATGCGTGAACTTGAGCTGCGTGAAGGGTAGCCTTGTCTGCAGGGAGAGCTGGCCGGCAACTTAATAAATGAACGTCTCCCTCTTTTCAGAGTTATCAGGTTTCCGATTCATAGTTACTGATGAGAAGGGCAACGGGATAATCCTGCTAAAGGACTGTTACCAGATCCACCGGGAGGACCCCGAAGTGGTAGAAGACATTTGTATCCTGATTGATGAGATGTTTAAATATGGTAAATATTTGTGCAGAATTTATCTATTTATTTATCTATCAAATTTGTGCAGAATGCTGCCTGCTCAGCCCTGCAAACCGGTAATGAAAAAGGGGGCCTTGGACTCATTCCACTTATGCAAAGCCTTTCTAAGCTGAGGGGCAACTGTTAATCAGTGGCCTGGCGAGCAAAGTAGAATGGCTGGTGTTGCACTACTCAGTTAGCCGTAACGTGGCTGCCTGTGGGTCATGAGTAGGGCAAATCCATATAAGTTAATAAAGGGAGTTACGGGTTAATGTGTTGTATGAATCCAGCCAATGAGAGGGAAGCTTTCCTGGTTTGAGGACCAGATCAGATGGGAGGAGAATCATTGGACCAACTCACCTCCAGGTCTGTTCCAACCCTTGCAGTCACTGAACTTTTGAGAAAACAGTGGATGGGCAAAAGGGGTTTTTCCTATCTTCCAAATTCACTGGCAACGCAACACGGAGCTTCCAGCCCCACAAACGCCACTTCAAACTTTGAAACGCTGCGCTTCAAATCTGAAAATGCTCAGTGGGCCCTGACTGGTCCTTCCCATGCCTTTCACCCACAGATGAAATTGTTGTGGAGATGGTTTCCCAGGGCATTACGGAAATGCTGACGGAAATGAAGAACAGGTTTACTTCTAGTTTGGTAAGGGGGAATAATGGCGGGGTGGGGAGGCTTTTTGTGGCAATGAGATTTGTTTTAATCCGTTCTGGCCTGACTGTGCCAGCAAAGTCAGAAATGGAAGAAAAGGAACTCGGAAGATGGGTAAGCAACAAGTGAGAAGGTGAAATGGAAAAAATACCATCTTCTGGCCTTGTTGTTTTCTTCTGGGCAATTCCTTAGATTAGGAACAGAGGAGAGTGAGCACAGACATGGCAGGAGGGAAAGACCAAGAATCAGCACAATAGTTTACATTCCTTATTTTTTCCTGAAAACATCTGAAATCATACAATACGCTAACCAAGTACTACCAAGCCTGGCCAATTCCCAGAATTCCCTGATCAGCATGGCCATTGCTAAGAATTCTGGGAATAGAATTCTACCCATCTGATAAGTTTCCCAGGTTGAGAAGCACTGTACTAAATTATAAATCATAGCTAACAAGCCATGCTGGCTATGATTACTCAATATGCCAAACCAGGATAGCTGGCTTCACGGAACATTATGATTTAAGGTGGTTTGTTCTGGCTTAGCCATAGCAGTTGGTACACCATGCTAAATGACGATTTACAAACATAACCTATACGTTGAGGCACGTTTTGTTTGATAATAGACCCCAGGAATTGCACTGTCTGGTGCCTGACATTTTTTCTGCATTTCTCTCCAGGAAATAGTTGCCCTGTCAGAGAAGGCACTCTCAAAACTGCAAAAGAAAGGTGAATGTATTTTTATTTAGACATGTCTGAATGTTTCAAATGTACGCACTTCTTAATAAAATATAATTTTTACTCAATCTTCCCACAGGGCTTCTGATTGAAATAAGGCACGATTCCTGATAGAAGACTGACCTTTTCTCCCCCATCAATTATCTCAAGATGAACAGGAACCGGAGTGAAAGGCTCTAGCTTCTTTTATACCACTTCAGTATTTATTTGTGAAATGTTGAAGCGCCTATGTTTTGTTGAAAGTGTTACTTTAAAGGTTACATAGTTAATAAATAGGAAACTACATGCAGTGATGCAGTCTTTTAAATAGGAAATTGCAATGATCATAGCATGAAGTACAGCAAAGAAGAAAGGATGAACCCGTTAGAAGACTTTTTGATCTGCTTGGGCCTAAGTAGCTGGAGAAGAGTGTCCCTGTGTGTACATAAAGGGGTGCTTTGCTTTGCTATGCTGGTGCTACGTTACGTCCATTTTTCAAAGTCAACTCAGTTCCGAAATTCTTTGCATAGTGTAGGACACGTAAGGAGAAAGGGTGGCTGCTATTTCAGTTAAATTGCGCCCAAGGCGTAACTTGGGCAGTAAAGTTCAAGTGACCCAAAAGGAATCATGGCCAACTACCGGTGTCTAGAAGTGAAGTGGCCCCAGTAAAGATGAACCGTTGTTGCCGAAACTCCAATTGTATCAATTCCTGCAGAAGCAAATTTACATAGATGGCAGAAGAGGTTTTCCTGTTTAAAGATCAGACTCCAGATTTTCTTTTCCTAAGATCATCAAAATACAGCAGCTCCTCACCTCTCAGCAGGACGTGCGTAGCTGATAAGCTCTTACGCTTATTTTGAAAAGAGAAATCGAGTTCAAGAGGCAAACGGACAATCTAATAGGCACGGTGCCGTATTCAAAAAGAGGAATCCTGCTGCCATCTTTGCAAATTATTCTGGAATGGATTTAGAGTTTGAGGTGTCGGGCCAGGGACATGCAGTCGATTCCTTGGGTTTGCATTCTTCTTGAACAAAACACCCAATAGCCATCCCAGACCAGCAACTCAATCTAAACAAAATAGGTTCAGCTGTATCCCAAATGTATGACCGACCGCACAAGAAATCCAAAAACTGCCCCTCGCACCACCTTCTGATCGAGTAACTAAACCCCCAGTTAATTTCTGCGCGATGCTCAATTCAGGGCAAAAGGAAAGGCTGCAGAGCTGATCTGGCAAAGCTTTTGATCAGCCAGTGCTGCAGAGGGCAGCAAACACAGGAGGACCAGAAAGGCCCAGATTTATTCTTTCTTTGCCTTGGGGATTTCTTTGAGTGATGCTTCCCACTGTTTTTTCACCATGGTGTACAGTCGCATAGCAGCCCGGGCATCCTGAACCTGGGAGACAGCGAAAGAAGCAGTGAGTGAAACACGGAACTTGCTGCTTCCAAACCAGTCAAAAGATGGCAGGCTGAGGACGTCTGTGGTTGAACCGTGGGAGAAACGATGCCACATCCGGTTGTTTCCCAAGTTTTTACAGAAGCGATCCCGAGTCCCAACGGAGCAGAGCGCTTTTCCCCATCATTTTGTTAGCCTCCCAGATATATCAGCCAGGACCTGGATTCGAATCAAACACTTACCGAACTGTGTTCCGATGTCTGCACCTTTACATTCAGCACTTTCTCACACAGCAGTTTCAGGGATGGTCTTCCGCTCTAGGGAAGCAGGAAAGCACTGATTAGAGAAGAACCTCGCTTGATTTCCCTGCTCTGATACGATCTTAGCGACTCAGCCTTGGTTAGCAACTCTGAAAGGTTTACAACGGCCATTGAGAAAACTATGAGAAGCTAGGACGAATCTCTTTGTTATAGTTTTACTTATACGAGCTACCGTTTGGGCAACCCTTTGGTTTCAAAGTGAAAAAGGGGGCTTTAGAACATGGGAGTGGGGAGCACTCTGTGGCACCTGCAACTCCTTAAAGCAGCAGCAACTTTTCACAGGTGCACAGGCCCCCCAAAAGCTGCCACTGACTTAAGGAGTTGCAGAGAGGTGCTAGCGTGTGTTACATGGATGTTCTGAAGTGCTTTTTTTGCCTCTGAATCCAGAGTCCTATTACAAAACAATATGTGATCGTGTCTATCCTTCCAAGAGATTTAAACTAAGGCAAGGTTCCTAAATGCTGAAAACCGGAGCAAGAGTTTTGGGTAAGCAGGACTGTTAACTTGCTGGAACTGGTCCAGAATGCAAAACGACTTATAAATGCTGCTTGCCTCTGCTTAGAATCATTCTGTTCCTTTGAAGTGAAAAAAGTATCTCTCCTTACCTTGACCTGCTGTTTGAAAGGTTTGTATCTTTGTGTGTCCCGGATTTTCTTTTTTGGATGGTCAAGAAGTAGAATCTGAAAAGTAAAAAGGACCCATGGGAACAATTGCTCAGGGCCCCGAAACGTACCACGCAATTGCTTGACAAATAGAAGTAAAACACTCAAGCGAAACAGGAGCTGAAGTGAGAAAAAGCTAAACCACAATGCATTACTTAAATTTCAGCCACAGGAGAATGATGGGGGTTGAAAATCCCAAGACTGGAAATCAACATTTCTCAGCTTGGGAGACTCAAAGGGCCAGGAAGAGAGTAAGGCTGAAAAAAACAGCTTGGCCAGAGGAAGTCTGTGGATAGTAAAACTAAAAGACAAGGCATCTACTTTTACTTTAATAAGTTTTTTATACACACACACGCACAGGCTATGATTTATATAATGAATTGCAAGTGGGGAAGAAAGGATGAACAAGAAAAACAAACTACACTGGGGAAACACATCCTGAAGCCAATCAGAAGCAAAAGCAAGTAAAGCCCTTGGATTCAGTACCTTTAGGTCGTTGTGAAGAGCATGTCCAACTAAGATCCTTCCCTTTATGACATCAGCTACTTCTTTCTGGACAGTTTTAAAATCTTCCCCTAAAATTCCAAGAAACCACAAGGTTGCACAGGAAAGATTTTTTTATTTAGTGAGTTTATATAGCAACAGGTGGGGGCGTGGATGTCTTTTTGAATGAAGTCACAGGTTTTGTTAAGGATTCCTTCAGGAAAAAGAGAGGGAAACCATGGTTTATCCATGTTAAAGAGAGAGGCAAACCGTGGTTTATCTACACTAAGCAGCGAGTGGAACAGCAACAAGGATCAGGAGGAAAAACAGCCTCTGTATCCAGAAAACCTGCAGGTGCAGCTATACCAAATTATACTAAATTATCTTCAGATATTCCAAACTCTTCTTCCTGAAAACAATTCGTGTTTTCTTTCACAAGGACTCTGCTAAAATGGGCTGGAACTTGGTTTTTATACTTTCTATTTCCTTTCAGGCCCTTGCTACAAATTAGGAAGGAAGACATTCCAAAGTCAAAGCAGTATTTATTACAATTATTGAAAACAATTCAGAGATCAACCAAATTGCAAACCAGGAACAGGGCACTACTAGGATGATATTCCCCCTATTTTGTATGCATTGCACTGTGTTTAATTTCAACACATTGTGTTGCTGCCCAAGACAATCCTGCTATGGCTAATATCCTCAGCCAAGTCAATGCTTTTTTTAATTTTCGTGGAGGAGGATGCTTGAACCCAGCCAACCAGGCCTTATTCCACAAACCATGCTTAAAGAAACTATGGCTTAAGGCAACATGTGAACAAAATGCGAGATGCCCGATGAACCAACAGCCGGATTCAGCATGGTACAGCAAGACATAAAGCTCAGGCTAAATCAGCCAGCTTTCTTACCTGTTTTTAAGTGCTCAGGCCGAATCCCACTAACTGAGGTTCTGTAGTCTGTCACTTTTTCTGTGGGCTTGACGTACTTGTCGTAAACACATTTGCCAAATAGGTTCACAACCGAGACACGGGCCAGGATGCTATCTTCGCCAGCAGGCCCTACACCCACCATCTCACAATCTATGGCCACTGCTCTGGTCAGACTGCCAAAAAAAAGTTTAGATTAAATATAGGGAAATCACCACCTGCTAACTTCTTTACACTGTTGCTGTTATTATTTAAATTTAATAAGGCCTTCTACTGGAAAAGACTCTGGGTGGCTTACAACTTCACAATATACAACTAAAAGAGTTAAAACCATGACATGGGCCCCACAAACAGGTTAACCTCAGGCCTTGGAACAGAGCCAAGTGTTAATTGCAATCAAATGGGACAAACCATTAAAAAAAGTTTTAATGTGTTGCTGCAGCAAACATGAATGTGGAAATGTTCAAGATGGTTCTGTTTCTCAACAATGCGCTCTGTAACTGTGACCTCTGTTTGTAAGCTTGAAAATTAAAAGCGCTCACATATTTTTCTAATCTGTCTCAAAGCTTTCATTCTGAGATTTTGGCTAAGCCCCAGACTTACTTAAGTGGACAGACTGATGTCTCAGATGAAAATCAGAGTAACATCCAACTAATAACTCCCCGCTCAACCCTCTGAACTGTACGATAGTTACCCTTCAAAAGCATTCTCTTTCACCAGCGCAGGTTCAGCCAGCTGCTGGCCTCTCTGGTTCTTGATGCCCAGATTTTCTCGGGCCACTTTTGCAGCTTCTGGTCCCAAGGCTGCCTCAATATCATCTGGGTCGACGTCATCAAACCAGATGCTAGAAAGCCAAATGAAGTAAAAGCTAAATAAGGGGAAGAATGTCCACATTGCTTACCCACCGTACATCTTCTGGAAATAACTCAAGGAGGTCCCATATCATCATCCAATTCTAGATCATCTTGACTCACCAAGTTGTAGCTTTCCAAGATTTAGGCAGAAGGCCCAATCAGTTTGAAGAATATTAAGTCGAAAGTCTAAAAGACTTACTCTATTGGCGCTGTTGCCACTTGCTCATCCAGTTTCCTTCTTTTATGCTTAATGTCCCCTTGCTTCTTCTCTCTGTTGTCCATCTGGCTACTTCTCTGCTCTTTTCCAGCCTCTTGGGCCTGCTGTGAATTCTTCGCTTGCGTGGATTTTTCAGATCTGATGTCACCTGCACAACCAGAACCTTGAGCCTGAAGCTGAGATGTCAATTTCTTCCCAGTTCCATTTGGTACTGATGTTTGAGGAACAGTTTTTCCATCTTTGATAGTGTGCTTTTTCTTGGAATATGTGTCAGGTGCAGTCAAAGCAGAATTCAAATTGGCAGCCTTTTGTTGCAGAAGCTAAAAAGAAAAAAAATACACACATTTGGTTTTCAGGTTGGATTTGCACAGCATGCTAAGCCAGATTTACTCCACAGTTTATTATATAAACCACAACTGGCTGGATTTACCTAGTTGCCTGAGCCAAAAATGGCTTAATGTGATTTTTCAGCCTAGCCTCAAATGTAGGATAGGCTGCTGGAGATTCCAACCAACTTTAGTTTAAGAGGATTTTAATTCTGTCACCATAATACCTCCCAAACATTCCCAAATGTCTTTATTTGTATGAAATCCAAGCAGCATGCTTTTTAATCTCTTCTTGCATTTGTGAGCATTTGGGTAAAATTCCACCCCTGAATTATTAACTTGACTTGGTCTGAGCCACAATGTTAATAATAGGATTGTAGGATGTCCAACCTTTGTTCACCAGGGATTTCCCTGTCTCAGACTTTCCCTTTTATATGATTATTCAAAGATTAACATGACTGTCACATCCAGAACCTGATACTCTATTCCTTAGTAAGAGAAATCACTATCTTAATATACCTTCTGTAGGACTTTCCAGTTTGATGAAACTTCCTGGGGAGTTTTTGGAGGCAATTCTACTACTGCTTTGGAATCCTTGTGCACTTTCTTCTCTACTTGGTTGATCTTCTTTTTCCAAAATATCCTTTTCTTCTTTTCCTTTCTGTGTTGGTTCTTAAGGTTTTCGGGTTTAGTTGTAGAGTTGCCTGATGGGGATGTGGATTCCTTCTTCTTCATTTTGGTCATTCTGATACAAATGGTCATTCAGCTTTGGCCCCAACCACTAGGACTGAAAACACAGAAGCTCATCTTTTATCATTCATATAGCAAGAGCCAACCACCCGAAACAGTTTCTTTTTTTAAACAAGGCAGCTTTACCTTAGTGGCCAGAAAACAGATTAAGCCTTGCACTCCTTCCCCTCTTGCACATATCTCAAAGTGCTATAAGATGAAACCTGACAACCATGGCCAATGGATACGCAGTAAACCCTAGGGCAAATTCATAACTCAAGCTAAATTTCAATCTCCAGTGAAAAGGTTCTCAAATATTACTTTGGAGGTTAAATGCCAATTAGAGTATACAGCATCTTCATACACAGAAGTCCATATTAGTTTTCTCCAACCTTTTGTACCACACTGATGAAGGTTTCTATGGAAAGGAACCATTCCCTGAATTATAATGTGAGTAAGCACAACTTCCAGAAGAAATCTCAGCCAATGGGGGAGGGGCATCACTAAGAGAAGACGGGGGTCACACGTTATGCTAAACCTAGGTTAACAAAGCACAAGGACTGGGTTCACATAACAACCTAAACCTTCATTCTCCAGCAGTGTAACTTGGTTCGTGAATTGCTCTATTGTCTGAGTTATAATGTTACAGTGTACTACAGAGTAAACAAGCGGGCTGGATTTACAAAATACATTAAGACACAAAAGAACCCCAGGCAACTACTAACCATAGATAGCTAGCTATGTGAACGCGACCGCTAGATCTTGCCCTGACATGGCTAAGAGTGAGCTACCGGAACCTTGTGTCCTCCTTATAAACCGCCCACCCAGCCTTTCGCGGCTCTCAAGCTCCGTTAAGGGCTTCCTTAGCAGACCCAAGCGACCCACCGCCTCTCCCCACCGGTCCCGCATCAAATCCGCTCCTCGTTCAGCAGCCACGCGCAGCTGCCAGCGTGCTGACAAACCGGAAGTAGGTCCCTCCCCAGGCCGCGCCGGTGGGAAACACGAGACCGTTCACTTTCGTTCCTACCAGGAGGTAGCAGACAGAAAAGGATAGCGAGTACTGCGGCAAGCCCGGTGCTTTGGGGCAGAGGCTGAAAAACTTGGCTTTGTGACATTTAAGCAGGGGACGTTGGAACTGCTGCTGGCTGGTGGTTGGTGGTTGTAGCCAATCTTGGCTGCTTTTAAAAAGGGAAGAAGGGTTGGACCCAGTTAGTAGTCAGATAGGAGACCATCAGAAAGTCCCAGAGCATTGGCTAGCTGGGGAAGAAGTTGGAAAACCATCTTGGAATAAGGCAGTGGCCATTCGTTAACATAGCACTGCCCAAAAAACAAGATGATTATGCCCATGAAGTTACCAGGAGCTGAGCTCAGTTGACTTCATGACTTGACACCTTCCTTGTCTTATTGGCTGAAGCACTGGTAGACTGCCTGCCTCTTCACTAAATTCACTTAATTTCACGCCAATGCAGTTTTCCCAATGATAATAGACCGGCTGATCCAGCCTTTCTGTTTTTTACATTTGTCGTTATTATACATTTTCCTTGAGATAGGATGGGAAATATCAGAATCAACAGCCCATTATTTATTTATTAATTATTATTATTTATTCAACTTATCCCCGCCCATCTCCTCCCATCGGGGGACTCTGGGCAGTTTACAATAATCAATTAAAACAACAACCGCACAATAAGATAGAATATACAAATATAAAATTATTCTAATAAATAAATATAAATAAGAGTAAAAGAGTATAAATTGGATATTCATAGTTCTGCTCCAACAGTAGGAGTGTTTTGAGAATTATGCATTAAAGAAAGGTAGGTAAGAAGACTAAATTTTGAGCTCTTGCTAGCCAACGTCAACTGAGTTAATATCATTCAATAACACTGAATGATATTAACTCAGCCTTCTCAATGTTTCCCAGAGATACTAGGCTGCCACCGGACAAGTAAACATGGGAAAGAACCTCGCACAGATTTTTTTTCTCCTCTTCCATCCTTCCTGTCCTATAGCTTTTTAACCCCCCACCTCAAAGCTCATTTCCATCTCAATTATTTGGTTGCAGCTGGTCTGCAAATATTGCACAAGCCTGCCCTCCTCCCACTGGTGCCTTTAGCAAAAACATTGTCCCTCCACTGCCTGTCACATTACTTTAAATGTGGGGCCCTTTAGCCCTTCTGCCCAACAACTGCCTGTTTTCAGAAGCGAAAGAAATCAGAACTTTTACGGGTTGCTCGGTAGAGTGGCTTCAGCTCACGCATCATGGCTAAAAATCTTTTGATGTTATTTTTCACACTGTTGCCTCTGGAGGTTTGTCGGCTATCCGGAACCCACAAGGTAGGTTTGACCTCTAGCCGAATAACGATGGTGGGGGAGAGAGGGCTGCTAACCTTCCACTCTTTGTTGATCTGCAAAGTGTCCAGCTCTTCGCTGAAAATGTGCAGTCTGCAAATAACAGAAGTGGGTCTTCTTTAATTTCATCACAGCCCTCATTAATTTGCCATGCCCAGCCTTGGATCTAACATCACATTCAACTCTGCAGACTTTGAACTACTGCATGTATCTCTTTTCAGCGCTCTGTTTTACATTGCTGGTTTGATGTATGGAGGTTTGACTTCTTTGATCTGTGATCTTTTTATCTTGATCTGTGAAGTTCTGACTCTTCTCCCCTTCCCCTTGCAGACATTTCTGAGTATTTTGGAAGCGCACGACACTAACTTTTACTTTGGTACCAATTCAACCTTTGAAGGTAAGAAGACGCAAAGTCTGGCACCGATTTTAATGATTGTGGCCTTGATTTTAATTATGATTGAGATGCAATGAGGCAAGTGTATTGATTTAGCCCAGTTGTGTTCCACATTTACAGACAAGGGGTCTTTTCTGCAAGGTTTCTGCCTCTGGAAACTCAAGGGACATGCCTGTCCTTTTCACATCTTCCTACTTGCTAAGGCACTCAGAAGAAGCTGGTTCCTTTAACTTTGCTTATTTAGTTTTGTGATGTATTTTGATTTTGCTCTCCAGACTGTGTAATACTGCTCTGTTTTCATGAATAGATACCTACTTTAGAACATTGCTCTAGAATCTTTTGATCAGGAATGCACAATCTCCTTTGGGTTGGGGGTCACCGCTGGCTTGGAGGGGTGTGCCAAAGGCTGGTGTGAGGAGGAAGCTAAGACTAGGATACTGGCAAAACACTGTGTATGGGTCTTCTGCTGCACATCCAATGTCTGGAAACCAAGAAGTCTTATTACTTAAGGACAGGAAAAAGGCAGTTGCGATTTAAACCCTGCATCTGATATAAATATGGCTGGATTCTTAGATCCTGCAGTAGCTGATCATTATTAGAACTCTTTTACTGTCCACAATAAAAGCAACTTGTCTATCGTCAGTCTTGTCCTTTACTCTTCCACTGACAGCTGAGCGCAGATTTGAGTTTCTGGAGAGATTCATTTTACTGTCCTGGAGGACGTTCTGACAGCCACATGCCATAAAGCTGGGGATGCCAAGACAAAGAAGTGGGAGGGAGAAAGATGAAGCTCAGTTAAATATAAATTGAATAGGTCTACTAGAATTATTCCCCATTTATTTAATAATTGTCCTCTTCTATCATCTTAAAAATGATTCTTTGCCGCAACTTTTGGGAAGGATCTGAGAGGCCCTTCTGAAAGATTCTTGAACTGTCCTCCATTTTAAATATAAAATAAAACTGAGTTTGGTTTGGTTCATGCCCAGCATTTCTGCCTCTCCGTTCCCATTTTTCCAGCGCCAGAATTTGAGGTTGTGCCTCTGACTTGCTCCTGCGAAGACAGATATGCTGGACCATCTTGCAGAGCCCAGCGTTGTTCCTTCCAAGCCTCAGGGGATCTCTATGCCTTTGAATTCTCACAGGATCAAGCTCTCTTTCCCCCTTTTTTTGTGAGCACCCAAAGACTAAACTCATCAGCTAGTTTGCTGCGGCGTTTAAGGAATAATTGCTTTGCTGGAGGGAAGCCTCTCAAACCTCTGGGGGCAGAATGCCGAGTAACATACTGCGAAGGACAACTGGTGAGTAAAATCTCAAGCTGATTCAGGCTGCAAGGGTGCTGAGTTCCATTAGAATCTTCCAGTGTATTCTGCATTCAAAATATTTATATTGGAACAGTTCAACGCAGCTCAAGTCAGTTTGCTTAGTTTTAGAGTGTCAAGCTAAAATTAAAAGGATCTTCATCCACTATTCATCTGCCTTTGGTTAACAAACATAATCACAAAATGCCTGATATGATGGGCATGAATGAGCAGAAAACACCCGTTTATCAAGAGCCAAACTGTTGAGGTTGTTTTCTGCCACCCCTTCTTGTCACTGCCATTTTTTAAAAAAATTAAGCATACTGTGGGAACCATATGGGGGTCCAGAAGCCTTCTTAAAAATAAAGATGATGATGTTAGAGGCTGGGGCTCAACCTCTGTAAGAGGCAAGCTTCCCATGTATTTGTCCCCCGTTGGGGGAGATGGGCGGTGATACAAATTTAAATAACTAAATAAATAAAACGTATTTCTTACATTAAAGAAACACTTAAACAAATCAAGTCAGTTGGGACAGGAAGCCTGATGGAATTACATGCAGATGAGGGGTTCTCTTTTTCCTTAGCAAGGTTTTGTCATTGTCCCTGGCAAGATGGTCCACATCAGGCCGGTGAGCAACCGACACCGACACCTGTTGATGGATCCGCATCTTCCCAGACCCCATATCATCTTCAGAACTCTGCAGAACCATTCAACATCAGTCCAGAGAAGTAAGTTTTTCTTGGAAATGAGACAGACTCCAGAGGTGAAGGGGCAGCCTTTTCTTAAATCTGTCCATCTGATCAGTTATTATTGGAAACCCATATAAAAGATGAAGTTATATATCTATAATAATTAACTTCTATGAACATTGTGTTGGTGTGCTTAATGGTTCTTCCATCTCTCCACCTTCTCTGTGCATGAAGGAAAGTTTCCATCCCGGCTCCGCAGAGGGGCTGAGGAGAAGGTGAAACACCTGGAACTCTTAGTGGTGGTAGGGCCAGATGTCTACCAGTTCCACAAGGAAGACACCGAGAAGTACATCCTCACCAACCTCAACATAGTGAGTTTCTTTTGGACTACACATGCGAAATTTGTTGGCTTCCCGTTGGGAGGCTTTGATGGGGAGACACACTTGGGTTGAAGCTTTAGGTCAGAAAGCAATGAATGTTATTTTCAACGAGTGCAAATATAAGGCAGGCCTTTGAAAAGACTTCTGTTAATAGACAGGTTGATTTTTTCTTGGAGGGCTTGGTAGGCAAAATTTATTTATTTATTTATCTATCTATCCATTTATCCAATTTGTCCCCGCCCATCTCCTCCCATCGGGGGATTCTGGGCGGTTTACAATAATCAGTTAAAACAACAATCACACAATAAATAAAAACAGCTCACGCGGCTGCATTCTGGACCAGCTGGAGCTTCCGGATACTTTTCAAGGGTAGCCCCATGTAGAGCGCATTGCAATAGTCTATCTGAGAGATAACAAGGGTACGAGTGACTGTTCGAAGGGCCTCCTGATCCAGGAAGGGGCGTAACTGGTGCACAGCAAATACATCAGTTAACTGAATTTAGGTGTTCCCAAAATACTTCACATGACTGGGTGGGTTTAGTTTAGACCTGAGAATGACTGAGTCTGTTTTGGGTTACATCTTTATGGCGTGGTCCTACAACACATCGACCGATTTAAGTAAACTGTGGGAATAGAGGCAAAAGTTGCATTTATCTTTTTCTGCACATTAATTATGTGTTAATCTCAGATTCTAAACGTCTCCCTAGAAACCATCTGAACATACTTTTTTTTTTCTCTTACCTAGGGAGCAGAGCTTCTTCGAGATGCTTCACTGGGTGCTCAGTTCAGGGTTCACCTGATCAAAATGATTGTCCTCACAGAACCTGAGGTAAAAAAAAAAGAGAAAAAAAATGGAGACCGATGGGGAATTGAACTTGGGAACTTGTGGCTCAGCCTAGGAAGTGACCCAAGACAGTCCACTATCTGTATTCAAATGTGGAGGCCTCTTTAGGGAGAGATAAAATATCAACCATGGAGGCAACATAAAGCATTTGGACTGTCCAGACAGGTAGGTCTATTATAAATGAGAAGGACCTATGGTTCTCCCTTTCCTGGTCAGAAGAGCAGTCCTTTCCCTCAAGGCCAGTCCTACCATTGAGCAGAGGCTGTGTTTGTACGATCTACTGAACTATAAATTAGCTAACCATAATTTTAGTCTAGTACGTTCCACAAATCCAACCTGTATGGTCAGTTGATGATTCAGTGTGTTGGGCAGACTGCAAAAATTGGATTAATTGAGAAAATACTGGTTGAATGAAGCATGCAGAAGTGTACATTGCTACAATATAGATTTGTATAATCTCAGCCTTAATTTTGCTCCCCTGAACTTGTGTCTGATTGAGGTCAGTGTGTATCCTCTCTCCAGGAGGGCATCCAGATTTCCACCAACATCACGGCCTCGATCATGAGCGTTTGCAAATGGAGCATGAAGATCAACCCAGAGAATGACTTGGAGCCTTATCATGCAGATCTTACTCTTTACGTCACCAAGTAATTACCGTTCATTTTGAGCAATGGTTAGCAAGCAAGTAAGCTCAGTGGTGGGGAGGCAAATGTTGTTCTCCAGAGCGATAGTGGTATGTGTAAAGCACTAGTAGTAGTGTAGGATCAGCTAATGCTTTTGTTTTTGAAAACTTTTGGATAGAGAATAGTAACTTGACCCAGGATGCAATGCTGAGGATGGAGGATGGCATTTGGAGCATGAGAGAAACCAGACTTTATCTGGTTTTCAGACTCCAGTGATGCCCAGGAGAATCAAATGTATTAATATCATCTCATGAAATAGTCCCTTTGTTCATATAGGATGCTACACTATCAGTTTTTGTTGGAGAGCCACAATTGACTAGATCCACAGAACATGCTAAGTGGCCTGAGTTTTTAGAACAGGCCAAGCCACTGGCAGACACGATGATTTAGCCTGATGTGAGAATCCAGTCATTGTCAGTAGAGATTTGGGAGGTGTCCGGGTAGGTGGCCATTGGGATCTTTTAAAAAAGGCCAGGATTCATCATGTGGTTTGCTTAACTTATGACTTAACATGATATGTGAACCTAGTTTATGGTGGCTTAGTCAAAGAAACCAGGGTTTAGCACAACGCATAGACCAAATCACCATCTGGCTTATGATACAGTAATTAACGTGATCATACATTATTTCACTGGTTTCATGAGATTACAATTTAATATAATTTGAAGGACCTTAATCTAATCATCACAGTTCCCTGCATTAAAGACAACCCTGGATTTGACTGAGGGCAACCTCCTCTCCATCAAAAGGAAGATAAATCAGGAAAAAGTGCATCTGTTCCCATTACTGTCTTTTCTGCTAAGCTTAGGTGACTGTCCATTTTAAGAGTAAATATTTGGGGAAAAGGTATTTTGCCTTTTGAGTAAATTCCATAATGTTTAACTCTGGAAATTGCAACCCCGGCCTACGCAGAAGCCATCCGATTGGTGGAAAACAGCCTGGCATAGTTTCTTTTTTCTTTCCCTTTCCCCCCCCCCCAAACTCTTTTTCCTCTTTGCCTGCCTGGCTGTAGGTTTGACCTAGAGCTCCCAGATGGAAATAAGCAAGTGCGTGGGGTCACCCCGAAGGGTGGCGCCTGTTCAAGGTCTTGGAGTTGCATCATCACCGAAGACACCGGCTTTGGCTTGGGCATCACCATCGCCCATGAGGTTGCACATAGGTCAGTGGGCAAGAAGGACCAGAAAGAGTCTTCAGGGTCTAGGAATGGACAATCAGCAACCTTCAAAGCCAACCATGACCCTTCTTCCCCAAAATCTGGGGTGTGCCCCCCATATTCTTTCCAAAAGCTGATGTGGAATTATAATCTTAATGGGACAGGATTGTTGGTATGTACATAACCATCTTGAATGTTAAGAACAGAACGGGGGAACCTCCATCAGATAAATACAGGTGAATGTAAATTATCTCTAAATTAAATTTCATTGGTTTTTTATTGTCGGTTTGGGCCTTTTCACTTTATTATCTTGCTGATCCATCTTTTGGGGTCTGCTGGCTCCTGGCACACCACCGAAAGCGGCATTCAATTCTGTTCCTGAAAAAGGATCTATACACCCCCTATTTTGTGGCTCTGCCAATCCCCGCACATATATACTCACTGAGCCCCTAAAGCCAGCCTTCGGGAAATCCTGGATTTGGGATAACCGTAGGAGAATCTTGATCTCTACTGCACCTCTGTTTTAACTCTTCCTTTGATTATGTTTCGATGACAGCTTTGGGATCGATCATGACGGGGAAGGGAATCGCTGTGTGGGGGACAGACACATAATGGGCTCTGAAGGGGCACACAACAGTGTGGATCTGACATGGTCGGTCTGTAGCAGAGAGCAGCTCCAGGCATTTGTCAGGTAAAAGGACCACTGCAGTGTTTCCTCTCTTCCTTGGACCCTCATCCAATGGAGAGATGCAAGAGAAGATGCAAGATCTTTCCAACCATGTGCTTTGCTTATGGCAAGAAGGTGTGTGATGGAAAGACATCGCTGGGGAAGCTCATCCCATCTTCTGTCTTTGAGGGCAAGTGCCTAAGGGAAATCAGACTGGGGGCGGGATATTAGTAACCCAAGGGTCACCCCTCCCCCCAGAATTGCCAATGCCCATAAAAAGTGTCTGGCTGGGACGCCAGGGATGTGAAAAGGGAATCTGCAGGCATCGCTTTGTTCCCTTCCTGCCTTTTCAGTAAAAAACGGGATGGAAATGCCTAAGAAAGAAGGATAGGACCTTACATTTCTGCCTTGTTGCATCTTACGATGTGTTCATCTTGTTCACATCCATGGGTTTTGCCCTAGTTCATTGGCGTCCTCAATCTCTCTAAAAGGAGGGGTCAGTTTGGTGATTACCTTTCAACCTGCAAACCTGATTGCCCTCAGCTTTGCAGGAGGCAGTGGGTAGAAAGGGATTTTGTAAGCCCCTTCCCCATATGATTAACCCCCCCTGCATTCTTGAGACAGGGTGTTGCATTACTTCAGACTAACCCAGCAGCCATGGTTTTTTGTGGTTTATCACCAGTACAGGCCAAGCAAGCTGCACAGAGGATTTGCCTGAGTTAAAGAGCAGTCTCCCAGAAGCAAAGCCTGGCCTATATTTTGGGGCAGAGGAGCAGTGCAAAATTGCCTTTGGTTCAGGCGCCTCGGCCTGCACTTTCAGCTATGACGTGGTAGGTAAAACTGTTGTTTCTGGTTATGTGGACGTTCACCACCACGATCACTGAAGAGGCTGTAGAATGCTGAAAGGGTCCATTCAAACATCTAAAAGCGCTGTTCCAACAGCAGCTAAAAAAACCAGATTCAGCAGAATAAAAGAAGCTGGAATTCATTGGAAAAACTAGCTCTTTTGGGGTAGGGGATGAGAAAGGGATGCTGAGCTTTGTTGCCACTCAGAATGACAACTGACTAGACTAGCATTTTCCAATCTGGCATCTTTCAGAAGTGTTGGGCTATAAGTCTCAGCACCCTTAGGCAGCTTGCGGGTTGTAACCTAACATACCTGTAGGGCATCAAGTTGGGGAAACCTTTCCTGGACTCAGAAATGTAGAAATCACACTTTATACTGGCCCTTTAGTTCCAATCTGGATTGCCCAATGGTGCTGCCAGGTTAGACAACTGGCTCCAGGTCCAGGGCCCTATAATTACTGTTACTTCTATATCCCACCGTTTTGTCAATAGTTCAAGACGGCTTACATGGAGATTTCCCTTCGTTTTATTCTTGCAATAAAAATCCTGTAAGATATGCTGGGTTGAGATAGCGCGGGGGCCTGTTGTCACCCAGTGAGTTTTTCCCTGGTGGATCTGAACTTCAGAAGGACACCAGATTATTAGAGGTCCAACTGCTGATGAGATCATAAGGCGAGAAAGAGAGAAAAAAGGAAGAGGAGGAAGAAAGAATGCCAGAAGAGATGAACTGAGGGACTAAAGGCCATCCTCAGTCTTTCCAGAGTCAACCCCTTCCTTGGTCTTTCCCTGATTCTTTATGTTGTTCATGTATAGGTTGGCTGGGCAATTTTTTTTTAATCCTCCCTTCATTGATCCAGGGGAGTGTATACTGTATCCTTTCTTCTCTGTTTGTTTTAGCCTTGCTACCTCTTTGTGGGGTAAAGGAGGCCATAGAAGTAGATTCATACAAGGCCATGAGCATCTTTTTCCCTTCCCTTGCCTGCATCCCCCTTTCCTAGGACATGTGTAGAGTTCTCTCTTGCCACACTGATCTGGCTGAACAATCCACCTGCTCTCGGCTCCATGTCCCGCTTCTGGATGGAACTGAGTGTGGGATCAATAAGGTAAAAGCATCTTGGTTTTGAAGGGGGGGGCAATTACGTGGTTCTCAGACTCACACCCAGCATTGGATGCAGCTGACGATCTCCTGCCAGACGCTCATGTTTGGGGATAAAGGGATTTAAAATGTAAGGCCGGTTCGTCATAAAGCGGGATACCTGGATGATGCCGGGGCTGATCTCTCTTCCAGTGGTGCTCCAAAGGCCACTGCAGTTCCCTGGAAGACCTGGGTCCTGTTGGTCTGGTGCATGGGCAGTGGTCCAGCTGGACTGCCTTCTCTTCCTGTTCCCGGAGCTGTGGAGGGGGAGTCACATCAAGACAGCGACAGTGCAACAACCCCCGGTAAATAAGGCCTCGGTTTTCCCAATTTGAGATATGTCTCTCTTCCAGGGCTTAGGTGACATGGGTCAAGGGTTAGAGTAGAGGCATAGCCTTCCAGATGTTACTGAACTACAGTTCCCAACAACCCCAGCAACACAGCCAGTAGTGAGGAATCCTGGGAATTGTAGGTCAGCGACAGCTACAAATAGTTTCCTACATTTATTTGTTCGTGGAGTCAATTTATACGGCCACCAAACTCACAACTGCAGCTAATACAGGATTAAAAAGAATATGAAATCAGACAAAACAAGAGCAAATAAAAAACAGGATGCAGTTGAAGCCAGCCCTCAATCATCTGTACCAAACCATGGGCTCATCCACCACCCTGGCCCAATGCCCAGGTCTTCGAGGCCTTCTGAAAGGTCATCAGGTCAGGGCCACCCAAATCCCCAGGGGAATAAGCTGTTCCAGAGGGCAGGAACATCTGGGTACAGAAGTTCCTTTTCCTTTCAGACCTGCTTTTGGTGGGCACCCATGTCAGGGGGAAGACTTGCAAGCAGAGATGTGTAATATGCAGGTAGGTGGACTTTGGACTGGAATGCTCTATTTTAAAGAAACCCTGACAACTTTCCATTTCTAAAGGAGGGGCAGGTAGGGTGTGTGTGTGTGTGGATTGCCTTACAGGAATTCCTGCATGTGAAAATCCATTTGCAACTTTAGTTTTAGGGAACATTGGGGCGGGGGAGTGTGGAGAAGCCACCTGTCCCATTGGTCTTCGGCCATTCTTATCTCTGAGGCAGGCTCCAAAACCTGGTTTCCACTAGAAGTAGCAGGGCGGGAAATGACCAGGGATGACATTTTAGGGAAAAGGTGGTAGATGCAGGAAGGATTCAGCCTACCTTTCCATTTGTTGGTCATCCCCGTTTACGCACCCATTCATGCCATCTTGGCAAATGCAAATTTGGGGGGTGATGGTCTGCCATGAGATATTTCTGTTCAGAAGGAAGGGCCAGAACAATTTGCAGGCCTTGCCAGAGATTATTGAGCAGGGCCAATCCCTCAAAAGCAAAGTCCATCCCTTCCTTCTGGTGGGGGGAAAAGAACACTGGTGGGAATGCGGCCTTCAGTTTTTGCCTTCTCCTCCCCTGAAGCCCTGCTCGAAGAACCAGATGGACTTCATGGATGAACAGTGTTCAGCAACAAATCTGAAGCCGCTGTACCTCAATCGGCAGTTCCCTTCCTTCTATAAGTGGATTTCGGCTGTTAGCTATGCCAAAGGTAATCCCAAAGTGGCTTTGGGTGACAAACTGGGGAGAAACCTTTTACTGAGGGTAGCGTCACCCATGGCCTGGAGAAAGCAGTCAGGAAGAGGTTTTTCTCCCTCGTTCCAAAAGCAGGGACCAGCAGCCTTGCCATGAAGCTGACTGGAAAGAGACTGAAAATTCCCCAAAGGAAAGTCCTCCTTCACGCAAGGCATAATTAATGGTGAAATTCATGACCATGAGAGATGGTGATGGTTACTAAGTTGGATGGTTGTGAAAAGGGATTGGATAAATTCTGGGAGGGCCACCGACTTGTCAAGCGGGTAATGGCTCAGTGTTGCCACCAGATTGAGTCAGAACATTGCCTTTGAGAAGCTTTGGGTCTGGTGTGGCAGCAAGTTCGTTTCCAAGTGCCAGATCACTGGTGGCTTCCCATTCACTGCAAGAAAAGCCCTTTTTTTTTCTCTTCTTCTTACTTCCCAGCACTGGAAAGAAGTATTGATCTATTCACTGAGTTCTCCCCTTGTCTTTTCCTTCCAGGGGATGCTATGTGCCAATATATGTGCCAGGCAGCTGGGAAGAATTTCATGGTGAGCCGTGGGGACCGATTCATTGATGGGACAAGGTGCAAGGGAAGCAGCCTGGAGGGCAAGGATGCGCTTGCTGTGTGCATGATGGGCAGTTGCAGGGTAAGGGTGGAGGCCAGCAAACCACTGTCCTTCTGGGAAGGTGATGGGGGTGGTGGTTTCCAAATTCTCTTCTTGCTTCTTTCCGTTTTTAAATGTCCATTCAGAGTTAATGTCTTCTCTGCTGGAGGCAACTTATTAGTTCTGCCTCTCCTGTTTTTATTTATTTTATTTTATTTATCCTGTTTTTATTTTTATTTATTCCCCCCTCAGATTCATAGAAGAAGGGAATTAGAGTGGCTCCGTGGCCCCAGGGTAGTAATTTTTCCATATCTGGTATATTTTGGAGTGGGATCATCTTGCCCATTTCTTCTCCAGCATTAAAACATGGAAATATTCTTTAGCCATCATTTCTGTGCTACATACCAGCCTTCCCAAAACCAGCATCTTCTAGTTGTGTTACGGTTGAACCTCCCAGAATTCTCAGCCTGCATGACCCAAAGAATTCTGGGAGCTGCTGTCCTGGAGAGGGCTTGACTGGCAAGGCTGGCTTCTAGCTCTGTTGGTCCCAGCAATCGATTTCAGCTCATTCATTTTTTTCCCTTTTCTTCAGGTGTTTGGGTGTGATGGTCGGATGGACTCAGGAAAGATGATGGATACGTGCAGGGCATGTGGGGGAGACAGCACATCATGCTTTAATGTGAAGGGCTCTTTCACTGAGGGGAAAGCCAGAGGTATAGTGCCATTCCATCTTCTCCCTTGCCTTCTTACATGTTTTTGGTCCAGTCCTAAGTATGTAAGAATAAACCTGATGGATCGGGCTATCAGGGCCTCTGATCCAGCCTTCTGTATGAACCAATGGCCAACTGGATGCTTTGAGGAAGCTCAGAGCCTGGGCTGGAGAGCTAAAGTGCCCTTCCACTGTCTCTTTCCCAACCTCCAAAGTACTCCAGCTCTTCATGGTCCTGGCTGTGGTCTTCACCACAACCTTCTATCTCCCCCTCTTGTATCCCCTTCTCAGAGTACATCACCTTCCTGACTCTGTCTCCTAACATCACCACAATCCACGTGATTAACCGGAAACCCCTCTTCACACACTTGGGTGAGTAAATGATGCCCAGAATTGGGATGGCAGGAGAGTGGAGATTGCCTAGGAGAATATCCCAGTGGATTGTCCCATGGGGGAAGATTCCTTGCAGCCTTTAAAGCCTCCTCTGACCATGAATGCTTAAAAGCAACAGTCAATTTCCGGTCTTTTTGAGGATGGAGGCATATGGAATTGATACTATAAGTCCTAAAAAAGCCATCACAGCTTAGAGAACTGTAAGGGCTGAAGCTGGTGAGGCAGGAATCAGTGATTCGAGGCCAGACTGAAACATTATGTAAACATGGAACAGATGTCTCTGTCTCTTGAGTAAGGGAAGAGAAATAGCCAAAGTCTATTTTAAAGGGTGGGAAGAAAAGGCTTCGGATTGAAACTGATAGGGCTTGAATTTGATATTCTGCTGTAGGCAGTTCTTCTGCAAATGTCTGTAATAAAGCAACTCATTTCTCTGTTCCATTCCGTTTGAATCTGACCATAACAATGAATAGGTCCACAACAACTCTGCGGGGAAAAAAAGGCACACTTCCCTGTGCGATCTGGCCACATCCATTAGATGGCCCTCGACCCTCCCCCTCATTCTTTTGGGAAACCAGCTTGTTTAGAGAGCCAGAGAGGTTGAATGGCCGAGTGTAACGATTGCCTAAACCCAAATACTCAGTCTCACAAGCTCGGGCTTAAAGATAACTGATTTATTAAAGGAATAGTATGCAAATACAGAGAAAGCTGAGAATGAGCAAAAGCGCGCCAAATACAAACTTAAAAGCCTTGCTTGTGGGCAGGTCCCGCCCCGTCGCCCGTCAGGACGCTCCCCCTCCCAGGTGCTGAATGCCGTTAGACGCGCCTGGGAAAGTAACCTTGAACAGGAGCGCAAACCCAAACATGCATTCCAAGCCCTCAAAACAAGGGAGGGCAACAGAATGGAAAAACCCCGGGTGAAGGGATACGGAACAGAGAATGACATGTGAACCGTTACAATGTTAACCAGACATTAGAATGTGAACATGACATATTGCCCCCCCAAAAGACATTAGGGAGCCGGTTTGTCAGGATAGGCAGAGTGAAATTGGGCTACGAGACGAGGAGAATGCACGTCTGAAGCAGCAACCCATTCAGGATGAGGGAAATGTTTCCAGCGGACGAGGTATTGTAGAGTAGAGCGCTGGCGTCTGGAATCGAGAATAGATGCCACCTCGAAGTGTTGCTGGTTGTCGATCATGAGGGGAGGTGGAGGAGTGGGTTGTGGATGCCAACGGTCCGATGACAGGCAGGGTTTGAGTAAGCTGCAATGGAAAACAGGATGTAAACGTTTAAGGTTGTGAGGTAAATCGAGTTTAAACGTAACAGGGTTGAGCTGCGCAACAATTGAAAAAGGACCGACAAATTTAGGACCAAGTTTTTTAGAGGGTTGTGGGGACTTGATAAACTTAGTTGATAAGTAGACTTTATCCCCGACTGCAAAGGATGGTTCTGGGGAACGCTTTGCATCAGCATGGCGTTTATAGGCAGCTTGGGCATGTTGAAGGGCAAGTAGAATATTAGACCATGAGTCCTTGAGATCATGACACCGAGTCAAAGACCTCCAGAGCTGAAGCTCTGAAGAGCAGCCTGGGAAATCCACCAAAAACTTCTCTACACTTACTCAATGTTCTCAATTCCATAGCGAGAAGAAATGGGGGAAACTTTTCTCTTACTTAATCCTAGCTGTGAAAGTTCAAGGGCAATATATAGTAGCCGGGAAAGGCCTCATTTCTTTAAATGTCACCTACCCTTCTGTCCTGGAGGACAACCGGCTGGAGTACAAGGTCTTCCTTACAGAGGACAACCTGCCTAGCCTGGAGGAAATTCATATGGATGGACCAGTCCAGGAGGACATAGAAATACAGGTAAGATGGTAAAGTTGCAGCCAGCTAAAGAGCAGGGACAGCAACTGGCTTGGCAAACAGGAACATGTGCCAAGTTTCTGGCATTATGGGGAATCCACGTGGCTCACTGACTTGTGCCTTGATTCATAGAGAAGCCACTGAGTCTGGCCCTTCCTCAAAGCTTTCCCAAACACTTCATCCCTTGCAGCTGACTGTGTGAATAAACTCAGGCAAACAGCTTGGTGTCCCAAGTGACCTTAAACCTCACTTTTTGGTGCCTGATCAGTAACAGCTCATTCACCTGAGCATCTGAATGATATGCACTTTTAACGATGTGCCCTGTCAGCCTTGAGGAAGGATCGTATCTTGATCAGAGGCCTGGCATCCGATGGGCAGAGGGAAGATTTCATGGCTTCCCTCTTGGATGGGTTTCTCAGATTCAGGAAGCCACCAAGCCTGTGAACCTCTACCTGCTTGTTGGCATTGGACACATGTATCCATTTTATTGATGTGAAGGAGGAGCAGTGAAAGAATCACATATAAAAGGGCCCCTGGAAATAATTATGAAGTACCCCAGTCCTCTCCAGTAAGTTTGGCTGCTATTCACATGTCTGTTCCTTTTCCACCCAGGTTTATAGGAAATATGGGAAAGAGTATGGAAGTGCCACCAGCCCAGATATCACCTACAGCTACTTTAGGCCAAGCGAAAAAGAGACCCATATGTGGATTGCCCAGTTCAGCCCCTGTTCAGTGAGCTGTGGGAAAGGTCAGCCGCTTAATCGTCCTTTTACTTCTCACATCTCTTACCTTAGCACAGGGCCCCTGGACATGCTGAGCATTTGGGGAGTGAGTAAACATCTCAGGGAATACACAGGTATTAGCCAACCCATGCTGTTAATTAGGGCCTTGCACATCTTTTAAACATTTGGGGGAGGAAAAAAAAACTCTGGCCTGCAGTGAAGCAGTTTCTGCTGTTAATTAAAGCAGGCATGCCTTTGAGTCTGCAAAATGATGTGGTTGCCTTAAGAGGCACATTAAAAAGAGAGCCTGCTTTAATGAGTCAGTATTGTGAAAGCAGATGCATCCTTTTTCAGGCTCATTCCGAAGCCTGGAAAAATAGGTGCTTGTTCAAAGTTTGAAGGGCTTCTTCCAAATCAGTTCCAACACATGCATGGCCCTATTTCTGGACACTGGCACCTGCTGCAATCTTGCAGAAGTGGGTCCTTTTTAAAAAAGGCATTTGATGAACAGAAGGATGCATGTGTTGGACAATGAAAAAGGTGCTTCTGACTAGCCCTAGTGTCTATACCATTCTGTATCTTTTGTCACTCAGAGTGATTCCTTTTCGGTCTTCTTCAAACGGAAACTCAATCATGTCTACCGAGATACTTCCCTAACCTTTACTCTACAGGCACTCTGCAAGTCTACTACACCTGCTTTGACCAGACAAGTGAGAAGGTAGATGACCTACATTGCCTGAAGATGCCGAAGCCTCCTTCCAGGCAGCAAACTTGCACTGTGAAACACTGCCAACCACAGTGAGTAAAAGCTGTTTTTGCCCATTTTCACATTCTGAAGGGTCAGCTACAGTAGGCTGCTTGGACCAGTATCCATCCAATCTGTTGTCCTGTCAACAGCCTTGAGCCAGTTACTGAATTCGCCCATTTTCTGGGCTGGGGTAACACCCTGAACCCATACTATTAATCAAATGGGCTGGGTTCATGCAACACACTAAGCTGTGATAAAAGTAATCAAGGTTAAAACTAGCCAAGCTTACTGTAGCTTCCACTGTAGACCTTTAACTGGTCTGGTTCAGTGTTGTGTGATCACAACGACCTTTTTGTCCATTTGGGTTTTACTGATTTACTTAAAAGATCTTGGGGGAAAGCATAATCTGCTTTGTTCACTGTTTTCCCTGATACAGACAGCTTTTTCATTCACATATTTTCCCCTGGCAGATTTTGAGTACTAATGCTAGCAGACTTGGTTCAAAGTTGTTATCCAGGCCATAGCAGTTTGTTTTTACCATATCCTAATAATATGCTATTGTAAGATTTTGGGGCCACCCCTGCAAGACGGCTATTTTGTGAGACCACTCACAAAATTCCAAGTGTCCTCATTAACTCGTGAGGTTACTACCCCTGTGTTGCTATATAAGCTTTCCTTTCAACAAATATAACCAAACTTGCTTTCAGTCAAGGCTGTAGGGAGTCTCCTATCAATCTGCTCAGCAAATCCAGCAATGGCATTGCCTTCAGAAAAGAAAGATATAAATGGAATGAGTAAACAAACACCAGGCAGAAAAGAGACAGAAGTTCTTTTTCTCTTTTCTGATTGGGAAAATTGTCTTGAAAACGATTGGGTAATGAATCTTGTGCCCTCTACCCATCCTTGAGTCAGCAGAAAACTGTACTGGCATAATTGCTACCCCCACTGCCAATCCCCACACTGCCTCTGTTGCTTGGGTTCCTGGTCATTGCCAATTCTGACTTCCCTCCTAGATAATGGGTGACAAAACCTATATGCCTTGAGACTGCACAAAATATTAAAAGGGTAAAATATTACCTTAACATCAATACAGAGGAAGGATGATTTCAACCTGACTCGCTCATGGACTGGGAATGAGATCAATACCATGTCATGCAGACACGGCAGAATAAGTCAGTGGCCAAGGACCAATGGTGCCATGGTTAGATGCAAGTAGGAAAAGGCTCTAAGGTGGTGTGGCTCCCACAACGTTACCCAGTGGACGCCATGGCCCAATGGGGACTTGAACCCGAGTCTTTCTCATCGAAGCCCAACACCTCATCCACTACGTTGCAGTAATTCTTGTATCTAGTCACAAATGCGTGCAGAGTCTTTTGCTGAGGACCCCTTAAAATATGGAAAGGACAGCCAGTCCTGGTCTTCTGTTCCTTCCCACCCAGGTGGAAGAAATCAGAGCTGGGCAGATGCTCTGCCATTTGCGGCTTGGGAGTGGCCACGTGGAATGTGACCTGTGTGCAGGTTCTTGACGGACTGGAATCCACCGTGGATGAGAGAGAGTGCCCAGCAGATCAGAAACCCCCAGCCTTCGTGCCTTGCACGGTGAACGTCTGCCCATTGGGATGGAACACGGTATGTATCTCTGGTGTTATGCAGCGGTCCATTTCCTTTTGTTCGAGTGTGGATGAGCCAGGGGCTGGTGGGGCTTCTTGAAAATTTTGAGAGAAGTTGTGGATGTTCTCAGAAGATGGGAGCCACCCTGGAGAGTTTGCCTGTTCTGCTGCGGTGCATGTACCAGCAATAAAGCCCTCATTTATCCGGAGACAAAGAGAAGCTGATTCCCCTCCACCCCGAAACTTCATTCCTCTCCCCAGCTTCCCTTCCCTTTTCCAGGCGAGTGGGTGGGCACCCTTTCAAGTCGAGCCCTGAGTTGTAGCCAGCCATTATGTTAATTTTCTAAAAACGAGGCACGATCTGGTTCCCAGCTTGGTTTGAACCGGGGAGAGAAGTGTGAACTCCAATGTGAGCAAAGCGCACTTCTCTCCATCCATATCCCTGTAATGGCTCCTGTGCTTTGCTGTCTCCTGAAGCAGGAATCAGTGCCCTCCTCAAAGTCCGATGTCCTGGAAGAGCAACACCGGATTGGAAATCAGTCTGTATATGTCTGGAGCCCTCTGGCTGGGAAGTGTCCGGTCACCTGTGGAGGAGGTGAAGAACTTTCTTTTGGGTTCCTTGTCCATCAGTGTCTTTTCAGTACCTGGTTCAGCACTGCTGTTTGTATACCATGTCTTTCTTTGGATGAGGGATCATTTCTATATTGACGTACCCTTCCTTCATTGGTTCCACCTCCCCAATGAGAAGTTTGAAGGAGGGATGTTGGTGGCATCACGGGCACTAAGCAGTCTGCCACAGCTGATTTTTCCTTCATTCAAAGCAGAGAATCTTCTGTGCTAGAAAAATATGGACACGTACAGAATGGCTGATTTCTTCAGGGGCTCCGTTCATATGGAGCAGAGCCCAAGAAGATGGATCATATTCTGGTTTAACACATTCTAAGGCAATGTCTGAACTTCCTCATCAGGAGGAACCATGAGCTATTTTAGTCTAATGTAATGATTGTGTTGTTTGAGCCTGATCAGTGGGTATAATTGTCTTAAAGGTAGGCTGACCATACATCCCGTTTTGAACGGGACAGTCCCATTTTTTTAACATTTCCAGACCATCCCGTTATTTTAATATAGATGTCCATTTTGTCCCGTTTTCTTAAAAACCTTACTTAAAATTTTGGAAGTTCCCCCGAACCTGTCAGAAGGCAGTCTGACTTTGAGTGGAAGGAGGGGGAGCTCAGCAGAAATGGCAGGAAAAAAGTCGCAGAGCTCAACCCGGCGGGAAACCTAAAAAGGAAAGAACAGGATCGGCCAATAGGTGGTGAGCAAAGGGTGAGCTGATCGGCTCCTGCCTTGAAAGGGCGGGAAGAAAAGTATGTAAAAGCACAGCCAGAGGAGGAACGGCTGGTCGGGGACAACCGTTCGCTAGACTCTCCAGCCCATCCTTGCCTCTTGCAAACGAAGGAATCCGACAATTCCCAGCCCAAGAAAACCGGAGAAGTTCCTGCCTGCCGATCCAGCCCGTCACCCAGCCCTGCCCCGTTTTGCCATCCCAATGTCCCGTTTTTGTCTCAAGGAAATACGGTCAGCCTACTTAAAGGGGAACCTTCAAATTGTTCGCTTGATAGGAGACAGGATTTGAAGAAATACTTCTGCCGAAGAAGAGCTAAAGGAACCAGAAAAGATGGATATAGTTCATAACATGCATCCCAACTGCTCCTTTCCCCAGGATGGATGCTGCTGAGTTACGTTTGCTTGGTTTTTGACACCAAAGAAGAAATGGAGGAGAAACGCTGTAACCAGACCCAGAAACCAGCAAGCCGGCTAGAAATCTGTAACCCTGAGCCATGTCCGGCAAGGTAAGGGGCTCTGCAGACTTTCCCCACTTACAGAGGTCTCCCTTCTTCAGTGTCCCCACAAGGGAGAGAATCAGCTCTATGAGTTTAGGTATCTGCCTGGTCCACGGGAGATTTTGGCTAGTCTCCACAGGCTCAAAAGCAGTGAAATGAGAATGCCATTCAGAGATCTGAAAGACTGGCACCTGAGGGCAGGCCATGGATTTCAGCTGCCTAAGAGGACAAGGGTTGAGCAACAGGGCTTAAGTTATAGGAGGGTAGAGCTGGGTCAAACGTTTGCAATGAAATCACCCTGCCAATGAAACGAACTACTTAAGGGCGATCGGCGGGTTGTTCAGCATTGAGGATGTCCAAGCAAAGGCTAGACATCTTTCTCTGGGGTGCTCCATCTTTGAATTGAACTAGGGGTGAACTGTATTCTCCGAGAGTCCCCATCAACGTTTTGATTCTAGTATTTTTTCTTGAACAGCATTTATTCTGTTTTTAAAAGATCTCTATCCTGCTTTATTTTACAAATCTCAAAGCAGCTACCATTACAGTCAGTAAGGTAATCCTTGAACAGCAGATACCAGGAAAATCCCAGGACTCTGGGATGTGAGAAACATGCCAGAAGGGTACAGCAAACCAGTTCCCTATTGCTGCCAAAAAAAACTACATTGCGATGGCCATGAAGCCTTCAGGAGTTTAGCTTAGAGAAGGCTTTCCTTCTTTAGAGTCCCTGGATATGGCCTCAGTCCTGAAAACTGGTCCCTTTAGCAGCAGCTAAAATGGGAGTATGGTGGAATGTGGCTGCTTTCCTCAACCAGGTTCTGTCCCTCTGCTTCCCACCCAGGTGGTTTTACAAGCAAGGTGCGTGTAGTGTGACATGCGGTGAAGGCGTTATGCGCAAGGTCCTGTACTGCGCACGAGAGACAGGGGAGGAGGAGGAGGAGGAGGAGGAGATTCTGCCAGACACAGCCTGTGAGGATTTGCTGCGCCCCGAGGAACAGGAAGTGTGCAGTCTGGAGCCTTGTCCCCCCAGGTCATTAGCTGCGTGCTTGTAAATTGGAGGATGGAGGGGAGGCAGGCAAATCTTCCTATCCCCCTGCCATCCAAGTAGTGAGAATGTGATTGCCCGGAGGATGCACTGCCAGCAGAAAAACACACCAAGGGTAGTTTTGACCTTGGACGATTTGAATTTTCCTGCAAATGTTTGATATGAGCGCAGCAACGTGGGAGCTCTGCAGATTCGGTCCTGACAGCAGAGAAGTGCTTTTTCCCAGATTAAAACCTGCACGATGCTGTAAGAGAGGGGATGAATCAAATTTATCCCCACTCAAGAATTTGTCTGGTGTCTTGCCCTCTCTCTTAGGAAATTGGGGACATTAGATTGCCACAGCCAGGCGCTTTCTAGATCTGTTGGGACTGCAACTCTTATCATTCCCAACCAGAAGAGTGTAGAGGTGATCCCAGTACAGCAGGAGTTAGGCCCCAGGTCTAGATGGGCCAGGGACAGGAGGGGGTAAGACCCAGGTCTGGATTCATCCTCAGCCACAGAAGCCCCATGAATGACTTTGGCCCAGTCATCCTCTCTCAGCTCTGCCTACCTCACGTTTTGCTGTGGTGGACGGGGATAAAAGGAAGGGAAATACCCATGGAAACCACCTTCAGTTTCGGTTAAAAAGGTGGAATATACATATAATACATACATTAAAGAAATTTAAAAATTGCAGCTCACTTTCAGGGCAGTTTGCCTGGCCCTTCACCATTGCTTTTCTCTCCCCATAAAAAGCTGGAAAGTGACAGAACGTAGTCCCTGCTCCTCCTCGTGTGGACTCGGAGTCGCCACCCAGTCCGTGACTTGTGTGCAGCTTTCTGGAGGCCGAGAGGTAGAGATGGCTGAGAGCCAGTGCCCAGAAACGGAAAAGCCACTCTCTGTTGTGCCCTGCATTCTCCGTGTGTGTCCTTATGAATGGGGATTCACCAAATGGACTGAGGTATTCCTGTTTGCACTGTGATAGTATTCAGGAATCCTTGGAAATCTGAGACACCTAGGGAAGTCAAAGCCTAAGAATCAAGCTTCAGCCTGATTTCCTGGGTTCCTTCTCTGCCTGGATTAGACACAACCTGCAAGATCCCAAACTCAGGTTAACACAACAGAGTGACACTAGGCTCACAGAACAGGCTACAACCAACCAAAGACGCCATATTCCAGCTTAACGTGATGGCCTTCTTTAGCCAGCATGCTAAGACAATGGTTGGGTTTCTACAGTACACTGACTTACAGACTACTCAAAAGAGCTTTAGCCTAGTCTAGTATATTGAACGCTAAACAGGGTTGGACCTGATTAATATTTGGATTGAGGACAACCTGGACATTTCCAGGCTGAGAGGTTGAAGAAAGACTGTCTGGAAAAAGGCATTAGTAGATCACTTTGATAGCGGGGCCAAGAAAACAACATACAGTAGGTCTGTCCATGATGCCACCAAGAACTGAGTTCAAGTGAGATTTTACTTAATGTATTGTTTGAACCAGCCCAGTATTGTGCAACAATACTCTGCTCCCAGTTGCTGTTCCTCAGCCTAAGCGACTCTGCAGGATTGTGGTGAGGATAAAATGAGAGGAGCACACACCCATCTGAGGAAGGACAGGATGTCAATGGAATCAATAAGCCGGGCAGCAGAAATATGTCATTTTCCATCATTCTGGCCGCCAGCCTTCAGCCAGGCATCTGTTGACGGGATGAGAGCCAGTTCGTATGCAGTCAAATGCAAGCACCCAATACCCATATAAAGGAACAGATGGAAATTGTCCCTCCTGCTCGTTATGTAGCGGGAACAGAGGAGAGAGATGCAAGAATTTCCGTTTCGTTTCAAGTAGAAAACGGCCTGGGATTCTTTTGTAATGGCTTCATTTCTGACAGCCAGGCAGGACCTGTAGCCTGTTTGCCACTTTCTGTGTTCCAGCCCGGGTTGCACAGGATGCCTGACAAAATGGCTGGTGATAACCTCTGGCTCTCTCCTTCCAGTGCTCGGTGTCTTGTGGGACTGGCATCCAGAGACGACAGGATTTCTGCATCAATCCCCAAACCAAAGCACGGGTGAACCCCATCTTGTGCATGCATGCTCCTAAGCCCATGATGGTGAGAATTTGTTCTGCCGACCCCTGCCTTGAGCAAGCCACGATGGAGGCAGACCTTCGCCTGGATGTCCCAACACAACCTCCAGCGGCAGGCCTCCTGACAACCCCTGAGGTTACTGTTCATCTCAAGAGACCACAGGACAAGGACTTTGATCTTCCATGGTCCAAAAGAGAAGATCCTCTCAAGAAAGAAAGCAAGGATATACCGTGGGGGGACACCTCAGAGGAACACAGTTACGTAGCACTGCTTGTTGTTAACAGGGCTTGAATTGGATGCAGGATTTGTTGCTGAGAAACAGGTCTGGGTTTGGGGGATAATCCAGCCAAAGGACAACACATTTGAGCACCGCTGATTTCAACAAGAAAGGTCTAAAAAGATGTAGAGTTAAGCCAAGTCAAATCTGATGAGCACTTGAATAGGAGAGTTCCAGGAAATGCCTGGGTAGCAGGTGAAACTGGAGGGAAATATTTGGGAGGAAAGCAGTGGAATACTCCTCTTTTCTTATTGCCAAGAAAACAACATGAACTCGTCTATGAAATCACCAGGAGTCAAGCCTGACTCAAGGGGAAATAATTAAGAGAACAGTCACGTTCCCCTGACTTTTTCAGCCCTGCTTAGCCTTTCAGGAACAGCTACATCAGCCAGGTTCTGCCGCTACTTTTTTCCCCCCATTTTGCAGAAATTTAGCTGCAGATGAATTGATCGAGATAAATCAAGACCGCTGATTTATCTTGATCAATTATCTCGATCAATTACCTAGGAGGAGCAGCAAATGATAAAAATCACGTGCCTTCTCCTATTTTCCACAATGCAGGCTTCTAGAAGGATGCTTGAGGGAGAACCAGGAATGCATTTTTTATGTGAAAGGATCTGTAAACTTGGCTCTGAATCCTGATCGCAAATTCCTGGGCTGAGGATATGTTCAGAGGCCTCTTGCTTCTTATTCTTGGTGTATTATCTTGCCCACTTACTTCCAGGCCACTGTTTTGCACTGAACTCATTTCTCTAGATTCAAGCTGTCGCTAAAAATGGAACGTTACTTTTAGGTGGTTTTTCTCCAGCAGCGGGGAGTGTCAAGTCCCATGCGTCTGTGCGATGAAAACCTTCATTAAGGTGTTCAGTGTGAGGGGAAAGCCAGTTCTATTTTGGGACTGGGGGAATACTGTGGATTTCAAAGGTGTGTAACTCAGCTGTCTCCGCGTCTCCATGTCTCCTCCTCCTCTGGCTTTTTCATCTAGGCATCTGTGGAAGGCAGTTGCTCAGTCCCAGTGGATTAATCAACATGACCGGTGTGCAAGCCAGGATCTGCACTGTTGCCATAGGCCGCCCTTTAGGGCAGATGATAACAGTCCAGGTGTTGGATAGTTCCTTGAACTGCAGTGCAGGTGGGTATTTCACAGATCGGTGCTGATGATCCCCCAGGAAGCCTCAAATTCGTACCTTTTTTCATCCACCAAGCACTCTACTTATCAGCCTCCTCTGCTCCGTAGCAGGTTCCTGAATGTGCCAGATCTTAGCCTGGCACATTTTAAAAAATAGTGCCATCGGAGTAACAGTTCAGGGTAGAAGTCCAGGACTTGAGCTGGATGAGCAGGAGGTCTAGTTTAGAATATTTTGAAAATCTTGTGATTGGAGATCACTGGTTATATTCGCAGAAGACAGTTAACCAGGATACTGCATTCTCATAACACACTATGCCTTGTTATGATTAAACTTAGTTTGTTTGGGATGGTGTAGGGTGCTGGGCAATCTCATCCCATTTAGTTGGTTGTAGTTCAAAATAAGCCAGAAAATTGGTTAGTTGGTCACTAAATTGAGTTGTGTGAATGCAGGTAGAACCATCCAAAGTGTGCGTGCATGACTGAAATATAAAACACATGAAGATTGTTAAGTCCAGAGTCCACAATTACCCAGCTCCGCTGCTGGATTCAGCTAATCATGGCTATCAGAATGCCTTGGAATACTTGTTGAAGGAACAATAGAATGCATGGGGAATTCAGCCTCGACTGCCAGTTCTTCTGCTCCAGTATAATATCTAACCCAGTCTACCAATAATGTCAAAGTTTGGTTGGGGGGGCAAATCTCTTGTGCTCGTTTTTTATGTGCGTCAATTCTCCAAGCAATAGGCTGGGTGTTTTGGATTACTAAATAGGATGTTGGATCCTAAAGTAACCAAATGGGCTGGATCTGCCTTACATGCCAAGCCACAAAAAAGTAACCAGGTTGTTTAAGTACAGCTGTTGGTTGGTCATTGAACTGGTTTGGTGCACAAAGCCAGCTGTGCTGAAACCCCTCTTTTGACACGCTAGTCCCTGTTCAGGGCTTAAGGTGCTGTGTGAACTCAGCAGCAATTCCCAGCCAGTAGCCAGAGTTAGAAAACACACAAAAAGTTGTAAATTGGAAGCATTCACCCACCCTGTCTTTTGTTCCAGGAGAAATAATACTGTTTTCTACACGGATGATGTGGCGGATGGCCTGTAAGAAGCTGGAGCTGTTGACGGTAAACACACAGACCAACACACTAATGGTAAGGCAGCGCCGCCTGTTGCCTGGCAGTGGAGTTGTGCTACGCTACACCAGCAGAGCGGCAGAGAAGAAAGACCACCAAGGTATGCTGCCCTGTGCTGCATGTGCTACCCAGAGATGGCCAGAGGGCTGCTGCTCCTGAAATCAACATAGAGACTTATGTAATCTGAGAGTCTGTTTTTACTTGCTCTGCAGCCTGTGATATGCAGCTGTTTGGTCCCCACGGACTAATCCTGAATCCGGTGCCATTGCTGAATGGGGAACTGCAAACGACTTGCAGGATATTTATCGATGTGGCCCCCCAACTGCGCATTGCCATTCATGCAGTATATGTGGAATTCAGGACAAATGCCAATGAAACACGCTCCAGCTATATTTCAGTAAGCATGAATCAGGGTACAGACCCCACACATTAGGATGGGGGTGTGCCCTTCCAGCAGCTCAAGGACCGCTGGGTTGTGTGTGCCTGTCAAAGGCTCCATTCAAACGATAGGTGAGGGCTTTCTTGGTATGGTTAAAGCACCCATGTTGTCTTTAAAATCTCCACCACCACCACCACCCTAAAAAATGTAATAAAGGGCCAAATATTTGGTCCCACTAACAGCTGAGTTGCTCTGGGGCCACAGCTTGCATGCTGGCAGGGCACAGGTTTTGCCCCTGTGAATCTGGGGAATCATGGCCACCAGAGTCTAAGGAATCTTGAACCTTGGGCTGCATTCAGAGTTCTGAGAACTCTTTTAGTGGCCTCATGCTAAACATGTATGGTCAGGGTTTAGGATCATGTGCAAAGGAACAATTTAGGTCTTAAAGCATGGTTTACGATTAGGACAGTGGGTTAACCCAACCAGTTCAGGTGGAGTCGCAACCATGGCTTGGTGTGATGCGTAAGCCCAGCTTGTATCTAAAATCTGCCATAGGTACGAGTTCCAAAAAGCCATTGTCGGAGGCAGTGTCCTGACTAAGCAAAGACCACGCTGAGACAAGGAGAAAGCCTCTGGTGCCAAACTGAAGGAGCGTGGGAAAACCCAGACAGATAAACCCCAAAACTCAAGGCGGGTCTGTTCTGGGTTTCTTTGAATGACAGCTCAAAGTCTCTAAACTGCGCATGCGTTTTCCCCCCTGGATAGGGGCCTCCTCCTGCTCACTATCCGTACTGAGGACAGGCAGACTGAGCAAGCAACCTTCCCTTTTTCAGATCCGGGATGTTGAATCCATGAGGACCACTGTCTTTCATAAGAATCAGCTGTTCTACTGGGAATCCGCTGGCAGCCGAGCTGAAATTGAGTTCAGCAAAGCCTTTGCCAACATCAGCTTCCGAGCTGAATACTGGACCACCACGTAGTCCTTCTCAAAGGGCTGATGTGGAAGTGGTCGCGGAGAAGGCTAGTCGGACAGGACTCAGAAAACGGGCAACTGTGGACAGCTCTCTTCTAAAACATTTAATTGCTGAACTAAGCTTCATGATCTACCGTTCATTGTCTCGGCTTTGGCCTCAAAAAGAGCCTTTCCATACGTCACGTGCTCCCTTTCCACGGCTTGTTCTTTGCAAAGAATGATTGTCTTCCTTCTCTTGGTGCTGTTATCAACCTACACAAAGCTTGCTTGGGGCCCTACCGGCAGAATTGTTGGATGTACAGTACAGGGACTCAACACTTGAACGTGAAATTAATCACCGCATAGTAGCCACTCCAGGCATCTGAAGAAGTGAGCTCAGCTCACCAAAGCTTCTGCCTTTTAATAAAACAGGTTAGTTGAAAAAGCTGCTCCCAGACTCTTGCTCTTTGGCTACCACTAACCCACCCTACAAGGCTCTTACAAGGTTCGATTCATCCCTTCCCCAGCTCAGCTGAATACCTACAGGTGGCATTTGCAGATGATGTATAACTTGGTTAGTCTCTTTGAGGCTACTGTTAGTTTATGATTTGACGGATCACAAGTACTCAGAAAATGGGGTAAACCATGGTGTGAATGCAGCTAATAGGATCTGAATGAGGAGGTGGAGGTTGTACTCTCTCTGGGGCATTTCCCCTCCAGTTGTCTTTCGGGAAGGGAGAGCAAGTGGGCTTTACAAACTTCCAGAACTGCATTAGAATTCTGGCTTTCCCAAGATATCTGGAGGGCCTGTATTGTACCATACAGCAGCTTTCCCCACCTTGGTGGCTTCCAGATGTGCTGAGACTACAGTTCCCCTAATTCCCAGGCAGCATCTATTTGGGGAAGACTGTCAGGGCCACGGTGTGCAAACATAGGTGCAATTAGATTATTTTGGACTGGAGGTCTTCTAGGGCCTCCACTTTCCTGCAGACAGCTGCTGGTGTTATTGGATGCAGGCACTATTTTCGTTCATGGCAGCCTTTATTTAAAATAAGAAAGAACTGCCATGGGCCTGGGCAATTAGGTACCTGGCCAACCAGTTTCCAGACTTCAAATAAAAGGGATGAAGAAAGGCCGCAAGCAAGCAATGGTGAGGAGGAGGAGCAGACCCCTGTGGATCTGTCTGTCCATTTCAGCCAGGAAATTGACACCGGAGCCGTCGCCCTCGCTGGCCAGGTCACTCTCCACACCTCTGGATGGGTGTAGCAAGAGATTCTCCCTGCCCTCCTCCTGCAAGGGGGGGGGACCCAGGATGCAACGCAAAGGGAGCAATGTATAGGGAGGCTGCAGCTGCTCGGAGGGGGCAGGGCTCTCTCCATTGTCCGCCAGGACTGCCATAGGAACTGGGCAGCAGCGGCGCTGGGGCTCAAGGGATGCACTGAGGACTAGGACTGTGGCCAGTCCGTCTTGCGTCTTGCGGGGGGAGGCAGGATGGATCCCCAGGAGGAGCAGCCAGAAGCAGCTGGGGCACCGGCTTCCACCGAGGACGATGGGATGACTTGGTGGTACAAATGGCTGTGTAAGCTGGCTGGAATCCTGGGGGGCATCTGTGAGTATGTTCTCTCCCGGGACGACCAGTCCTGCTGGGGCGATTTGCTTTGCTTGTCTGCTGGGTGCCTGTATGTCAGGAATGGCCTGTTCTACACAACCAGATACATACATTTCTCCCCCACCCCACCCCCAATTTATTTTGACTGCCTATTTATGGAAATGCCTGTAATGATTGCTGTCTCGTGCCCTGCCTTCTCCCCAAGTTGTTGGACTGGCTTAGTGAAGGGGTAGGAGACCACGTTCCATAAAAGCATCTCTGCCCAATGGATTTTCCAAGGAGTTGTGGACACTGAAGCCCAGATGTCTCCTTAAGTGCAGCAGGGAATAGGATGTGTACCGTACTCCTCTTCTTTCTCTCCACAACATCTAATATTTAGAGGTGTACTGCCTCTGGCTATGGAGGATCCATTTTTCCTATCAGGCCTCAGGGCTGTTTCTAACTTGTTTCTAACGCCATGGCTGCTGTAAACAGTCTCCCCTCCACTCAGGTTGAGTACAATGCCTGTCAGCCTCAGTCAGCTGATTGGGGAGTGATGGGAGGGGACATCTGTGCATCTGGAAGGCAGGAGGTTGGGGAACAGCGACTGCAAAGCTTTCTATTGTAAAAATATCAGCTGTAAGCCATTTCTGTACCTCGGTCCCTCATGGGAATGAGGAGGATTGGGGTGGAGAGGGGTGGCAGTAATAACATTGATATTAACATGGATGGATCCTACAAGGCTGTGGATGGGAACGTGAAATAGAATTGAGACTGTAGATGCACACTTTTAGCAGAAACGTTAAGTTTTGACACCGTGACATACCAGGTCAGGAGTCATGGATTTACAGTCCAATGCCATCTGGGATCTGAAGTGCCAGCCATTTAGCCCTGGCTTAAACAGGGATTTCTGCAGGCTGGCCTAAAGGGGGTAGTTTATTTTTCATTCCAAAGGGTCGAATGCCATCAATTACTTAGACAGAAGTTTTTAAAAAATAATAATCAAGCTTGGATTTTTGGCCCAGACTGACTTTTATCCTGCTGAATTAAATACATAGAAAATTGGGGAGTAGACTTTTTTTTTTTTGAAAGAATTGTATCATTCCCTCTACTGTACTTGCAGAAAATGCAGAGGTGAGCACTATTCCTGATTTAGCCAGTGTCAGGATCTGTATAGAAAAAAAAGAGACACCGGCATGTTAGGAGGAAGCTGGTTAACTTTGCTTGCTCACAATTCTGTCAAGTTTCCCTCTGCCCCGCTTAGCCTGTGAATGTCAGCTCAGCTGATCACCTTTTGCTGTTCTGGCCCCTGGGGAATGTGATTTGACTCACAATTTGGAGCAGAGGCACACAGGGCGGGACTTTGCTGCCAGCATTCAAAACTCTCCTGTTGTGCAAACTGATTAGGTAATCCTTGCTCGAGTCCAGATTTTTCAGTCCCAGTTTGCGAAGTGGAGCATAAGCCTCACGTTGCAAGGTTGTTGTTGAGGTGACCATAGCAGTCAAATGTTTGCATCCTCTACATACTGCAGGAAGATGACAAACCATGGCAGGCTAAGACTATCCTTCGTAGGGGTTTCCACTGGGCAGCCAGGCAGCTGTGGTGGGAAACAAGATGATGCTAGAAACAGTAGGCCTTTGCTCTGAACGGGGAGCTTCTCTTTTGCTCTGGATAATTGAAACTCCATGAGCAGAAGCAGTCTATCTGTGGACTTCGTTGTAGAGGCAACCCAGGCAAGAATATAGCACCCTCAGGTCTCCCACGTGGGCTTCTCAGAGGCTCAGACAACACAGTTGCTGGGTGGCCCGATGAACGAACCATAAATTCATCAGCTAAAATAAGCTAGAATAAAACTAACCAAGAATAGCACAAAATGCAGGTGCTAGTTCTTTGCCTGGCCTGGGATATGTGTGGAGGGAACACAGCCTACCGGAGCAGGATCTGGGCAAGATGTGGCAGGGGTCTGAACCGGCAGGCCTCCTCCTAGGACTTTTGACCCCTGAGGCTTGCCCAGTGCCACACTTTGCTTCCAGAGCAGGAGGACAGCTTTGATCCAAATTTCACTGGACTGTTTTCCACCTATCTTGTGGGGGGGAAATTCAAACTTCATTTTTGCTTGTTTGTGGAGAGCCCATACAGCCTTCAGTTCTTTTTTTTTTTGGTGGGGGGGCATGTTTATTGTCAACTCAGCCTCTTCTGAGCAAGGCTCAGACTCCTTGAAAAGTATTGGGATTAAGTTACTTGGTGAGATCCACTGAATGGAATGGATGCAGTGGGGAAGATCGGGTTGCAGATGTAATGTAACGTAATGATCTCCTGGGTAAGTTGCTCACAAGCTCGTCTTAAGCATTTGGCCAGCATGTCCCTCTCTTTTCCTCAAAATCCAAGTGGTGTGACTTCTTTTTGACCCCCAACCCCCTGCCTCCAGTCACCACCTTGATAAACTGCCTCTGCTATTCTGCCTTTAAGAGCGCTCAAAGACGGGACAGCTTCAGCAAATGGCAGCATCCAGCTGAGCTGATCTCAGCCAGTCAGATGTGGTAAGTATGTGGAGGGGACACCAGAAGGAAATCCCGGGGCTTGTGGGCTAGGTTGGAAAGTTGGAAAAAACATCCTGGAAGAACCAGGCATTTCCATAACACTGCCAAGCTGAGTATATGGTTGCAGTTACCAGAGGTCCAGCTTGGCTGAGAGACATCTTTTCTTAAAGAAAGAAATTAAACACTAATTGCAGCATCAGTACAAATTATGGAAATGGAACACCAATTTCTTTGCTTCTCAAGAGGCCTGGCTTGTCCTTTTAATTTTTTAAACCTTTCTTTCTGGGGTACAGACATCTGGCTTCTGTTCCTTTGGCCAGAGAAAACAATCCACTGCCCTGCATTTGGCTGTGCCTGCTACCGATTGCTTCTTCACGTCTCCTTCTTCCTTTCTTCTCATCCAGCCTGCGCTTTTTCTGGCCTCTGGATGTGCATGACCATCTACCCTCTCAACATAGCAGCTGGAGTTTGGATGATGTAAGTAAATGCAGCTTCCTGGGTCGAAGCTGGGACTGGGTTCATCCATTATTTGTTTTCAACCATTACTGGCTGAGTACACCTCTGTGGAGAGCTTCAAATTGCTGGTTAGGAAGGGATGGTGTTTCCAGAGCTGTATTTCCATGGGTTGGCCCGGATAGATAAGCACTGGCTTGGGCTGACTCCATTTTCTCTTTCCTAAGGTTGAATGCCTTCATTCTCATCTTGTGCGAAGCTCCGTTCTGTTGCCAGTTTGTAGAGTTTGCAAACGTCGTCTCAGCCAGGGCAGACAAGCTCCGTCCGTGGCAAAAAGCAGCTTTCTATTGTGGGTGAGTGGATCCTCTCGAAGCAGTGGGTGATGGGGTGACTGTCTCAGAAAAGAACCTCACTTGTCTGGGTTGACTTGCAGCTAGAAGCTCAGCAGTGCAACGCTTCTTGCCCAGAGAAGGCCATGAACTGATTCTTACCACTTCTAGAAAACACTGGGAAAATTATTTCACAGAGTGCCCTTGCCAAGTAGGAAAACTGTGCCTTGGCATGAAGCAGCTCTCAGGTTTTTCCTTGTCAGGGTCACCTTGAAACACCTAACAGTCCAGGAACTTTTGATCAGTAGATGTTACTGCAGAAAGTCTAGGAAGCCATTATGAAAGAATTCCAGCAACTGCTGGTGTGTATTGAATGCCTCCCTTTCTCCTGCTTAGCAGCGGAACAGACTACTGCAGAGAGCCTGTTCTTTTTAAAACAGCTAGATCTGCTCCCCAGTTGCTTTCTTCTGGCCCCATGAAACTAATTCTCACACCAGACATCTTTCCTGTTTAAATCATCCCCTTCTGCCAGCCCCTTGTATGAAGCATTTAACCTTGTTACTGAGTTCATCTCTTTTTCTGCATTCACATAACCTACTGAATAACAGCTGAGCAAATAGATCAGCTTTGCACAAGGTGCTAAGACAACAACAATAAATCTAAGCAAGGTTAAAGGTAACCAAAATTAACATGTTGTTTGAATGCATTTGCTCGGTCTTTAGCTAAGCCATTATATACAAGGGCAACAGCAGCACCTTGATGGCAGAATATGTCGTTGGGATGTAGAAAGTCCCTACTAAACTGGAGTCCAGTCTCTGTACAGTTACCTGCCATCCATCCCTGATTTAAAAGCAGGGATTTTAGCATAACACCCTAGCTTTAAACCTGAATGGGTTTTGGGGGGCGGGTGGAAAGTTGGGCACTGGGTTTTATTATTTATTGTAATCCACTGTTGGGTTGATTTTGGCTTCAGAATATCTGGCTGGCAAGAGCTGAGGATTCCTAAGACACAAAACATGGGTATCATTTTGCCAGTGGCTGTCTTCCCTATGTTTGGAAGCTTCCCTGGCTGAACCTTCATGGCTAGCTGAGCCTTTTTCCTTGGTTTTCTCTCCTCTTTCCCAGGATGGCTATATTCCCAGTTATTCTAAGCCTGACCTTGACCACCTTGATCGGCAACGCCATTGCCTTTGCTACGGGACTGCTTTATGGGCTTTCGGCACTGGGCAAAAAGTAAGAGATTTTTTCCCAGAGTTGGGAGGGACCCTGAAACTGATTTTATTTTTATTTATTTATTTGTCAAATTTTTATCACCGCCCATCTCCCCCCCTAAGGAGGGACTCTGGGCAGTTAGAAGAAGCGGGTTTGCTTCTTCGGCGTTGTCTGGATAGTGCCCAGGGAAACCAGTGAGCCTTTTGGTTTAATGCCAGGCTTCTTGTCTCCTTGGTCTTTAGAACAGGAAAAGATTTTTGGCTTTTGATTAATGAACAGCGGGGAAGCTGGCATCTTGCAAAACAAAGCACCGGCTGCCAGAACATCTGTATTCATAAGAATATGTCTGGAATTTACTCCAGCAAGTGGTCTAGCCAGAGTTGGCTGATCAAGAAAGCTAAGAGGCTTCAGGCCTGGGTAGTACTTGGATGGGAATCTCCAAGAAGTCCCAGCTCTTTAGGCTAGACTGGCCAGTCGAAAAAAGCAGTGGCAGCCCATTCTGTATTCTTGCCAAGGAGGGTTCATGGGTATCTTCAGTGGACAAGCCTTCCTCCCCCTCTACTAGCATTACATTAAATGGGGGTGGGCAAATAAAACTTCCCCTTCTCCAATTAGCTGGTACACAGATGCCTGCAGATGCAACCCTCTTGAGCCCTTCAGGGTTTCCCATTCCTTTAAGGATCTGATTCTGTTACCACATGTGCCAGGAGCTGCACGGATTAACCCCCCGGCGCCTTTCTTGTGTTTCGCAGGGGCGATGCCATTTCATACGCGCGGATGCAACAACTGCAGCAGAAACCAGCCGGCAACGATGGGATGGCAGAAAATGTCCAAGTGCAGCTGGTGTGACCTTTTCAGACCACCTTTTGAACCAGCCTCTTCCTGATTTTTGACACTGGAGACATTGCAGGGCTGAGGGTCAGACAGCCCTGGCTACTTTGAAATGCTTCCAAAATTAATTCCAAGATAAGGGACCTTTTTAATAACAGCAACACCACCACCCTGAATTCATGCATCACTGTGAATCTTAATATGCTGCAGCTTTAAGGGTTTAAAGTGGGGTTTGCCCCCCCCCCCCAGCTTCATTCTCAGGTCAGAGTGGAATCAAATCAGGTGAAAACAAAAATCTCCACATCAATGTGAATACTCTTTGGCTGCTTTCAGAAAAGACTGCTACTATGAAAGTGTTCCAGTTTGCGTACCCAATGTGGGTGGAACAAGTATATTCTTCAATGCCTAATTCTGCCACTGTTTCCACTGCTTTTTTAAATCTCTGGTTCTTTTCCATTTCACAAAAATTACAACAAAACAAAACTAAAGGATGTATGTGTGTGTGGGAGGGGGAATGAAGTAACTGATGCGCTAATTGGATTGCTAGGAACTGCTTTCTAGAAGCATTGTGTATGCAGTGATGTCAAATATTATTTGCAAAAAACTTTTTTGGGGTGAGAAATGCAATGCAGAACTTCCAAAATTAAAGGTCACTGTAATAACACCCTGGAGACAAAATCAGCCCCTGGTGACTGCATCCATGCAGTTTTTATTTCCAGCATTAATCCATCTTCGATTATCATCTGAGAGGTGGGAGAATCAGGGAAAGGAAGCTATTTTTGAAACTGGGGTGGGAGGGAAAATGAATTTTAGCTTTGATTTATTTCTTCTGGTAAATCTATACTGGTGATCTCTTCGTGCTCCGAAGTTTGAGGTTTGGTGGCTTGGGTGTCATTTTCTCACCTGTCCTTCAAACTTTTCTAAAGCATTTGGGTTTCTTATCTTTGGAAATCCAGAGCTTCTTTCCCTGAGTTTTTAGAGAGATGTGATTTAATATTGTTAGAAATTAGTAAAGTGTGTGCTGATTGTGAGATGCATTTTGTTAGGCAGAGAAATAACTGAAGACTGTTTTCTTTGTGGTGGAGTCCCCCACCCCCCCACCCCTTTTTTTTTTGGACTTCCTTCGTCAAGGATTTTCAGCAACCACTGCAACATTAGGAATTTACAGTAAGGCCACTAATGACTTCAGATGCCAGAAAAGAGAACTTTTTGTAGCAGTGAGCAAGGCTGGGCCAATTCACTGTGTTCTTAAGCTTAATGAAAAATTCCCAGCAGCACTAATTTCCTCACCTTTTATGGGGCACCAAAGAAATACAGAGGTTGTATACCCCAGCCTTCTTAGTAAGAAGACAATGGTAGTAAACATTCTTTACCTGAAAAGCACAAAACTTCAGTTTCTTTAAGGGTTTTTTTTTTTTTTGGCTAGGTACATTTTCTGTTGTTGGTTTTCAAAACTGAAAAAAGGGAATTTACAGTCTTAGGTCATTTCCTCATTAGTGACATTGCATCTCCATTGCTTCATGGAGTGACAGAATGCCTGCTGTTATGTCAGTGCAACTTTGGTTGAATAAATCTGAGAAAACGTTAGGGGGAAAAGACCTCAATCTGACCTACAGTATTCATTTATTATATTGTTGGCACTGTTTTCAATATTACCTTTCGGTTTTTTCTATTTATACTGTTGGTTTATGGTTAATTTATTATTGCTCCCTCCCTGTTTTGGGAGGGGAGAAAGAATACTTTTATTTATATATACTTTTAGACTTTATTAGAACTTTTATTGATGTTCATTTAGACCACTGATCTGTTGCCACTCAGATTCTTAATGAACTGTTTTTCTTTCTTCACAGGAAGAGAAAGATGTGGATATTTATGTGAGGGGGTGAAGGAAATGATGAGAAGTATTAATTTAGGCTACAATCTGCCTGTTTTATAGAGTAAGGCCTACGGAATTCAAAGACACTTCCCTCTGAATAGATAAGGATAGCAGTATCCTGTGTTTTGACTGCAAAAAGGTGCAGCTCCTGCGTGATCTTGGGGAAAGGCTGGGTGCTTTAAAGAACTGAAGGCAGGTGCTACATTGACACCTTCACACACTTTAAAACTTCTTTTTGGAATTGAATCCAAAGCACTGCAGAGCCTAACGGCCAGCTATTTAGGAATGACTTTGTTAGACCCTTACAAGAATTCACCAGTTGGTAGTCAACATCAGCAGCAGGATCCATTGTGAGCACCAAGTATTGGAAACAGAATTTCTATGGGTGCCTCTGGAAAAATTGCTGCCAAATTGTAAGTTTTAATAAGACTGGAGGAAAACAATATAATGTTTTGCGTGTGATGTCATTAAGTCTGGATTAAGTGAAATTAAACCGAATGTAGGTTTTGTCTTGCTGTTAGCATGCTGCTGAAAAGGGGTAGACAGCATGGTGCTCTCAAGATGCTTGGTCCCAACCACATGCCCAGTGGCAGGGTATTATGGGAAACATGTTCCAAATATCTGAAATGTACCAGCTAACATCAAGTGAGGAAGCCCTAGATTGAACAGCATGCAAATATTTGAAATGTCCAACTGTGCCATGTTGGAAAAAAGGTAATTGAAACACAAGTATTTTGACAGAAGAGCAGAGTTCTGCATTTGAAAAACTGGAGGGCCCTTGGCAGCAGCTAGCTTTACACTTCATGGTAAGTCATCCCATACTTTGATTTTGTTTTAGCTCGGCACATCCAGCTGTAGGGAACTCAGCCAATTGGTGCTTATTCCACTAACCAAAGTTTAACAAACTATGGCTTAGCACAATGCCAGGATCTTTGGGTTCTATGCTACCTTCACCCCATTCAGACATGCAGCTTCCCCTTATTTATAAATTGTAGCAGCAGCTTGAGCTGTCTTCTGTTTCTTGTGTGGTTATACGCCGTACATTGTATGGCTTTTGTGGTCTAAAATAGAAAGTGCTGGTCTATAGAAAAAAGGATTTGATTGAAGAGAGTGCATTTTTCTTAGACGGAGTGTCTCTTCAACTGCCATTTTATAAAACTGACTCAAACTAATTTCCTTTTGTGTATGCAGTGAATAAAAAGACCGTTCTACCTCTGGGAATATGGTTTGTGGTTTTAATGCTTTTTTGCTGCAGTTGTGTGCATGCAAAGATGTGTGTTAGGATGTGTTCAGTATGTGTTTTTAATGAAATCTGAAGATGTACTGGGAGATTCAAACACAACTTTTCTTCTCCTTCGGAAAGAAAGTAGTAAATCCTCTGCTACCTTTTGAAAATGATGCTTGTCATCTTTTCTGTCAGTTCCTCCTGTGAGTGATCACTTCGTTTCTATTCCTTCAACTGCATTAAAAAAAAACTCTTTAAGTTTCTAGCCCTCTTTGTTAAAGGGAAAAATTGGGAAGGATCTCTATGTGCGTAAGAAAGGCTTGAAAAGCTTGGGGGTGGGTGGGAATTCTCTGATGTTAGAGTGGGGATTTTTAATCCAAGATGCTTCTAAGGGTTCTTCTGTTGCTCTTGAATTTAACTAAGCCTGTATTATCTTCTGTTCATTAGCAAATGTTTCTTAATTATTGAAAGCATGGGCCATTGAAAGAAATACACGTCCAACTATGTTAGAGCTGTATATAACGTATCTACCGATAATGCCATCTGCAAACAACTCAAAAATGTTCCTTCAAACTGCCCTGCACACCCTACTCCCAGCTGGGACCACTGTTTTCCCCGGGACAAGTGTGAAAATATGATATATATATTTAAAAACCAACCTCCCCTTCTCAGGCATATGCTTCATGTTTATGCAGCACTATAAATTAACGCATGGTTATCAAAAGTTCTTAACAACAAGCTTGTAAGTAAATAAGTACAAAAGTTTCCATGTTCCAGCTGGGCAGGGACCAAATCAAGGCTTGGTAAGGAACATCAAAAGTTCATGGCTGTCATGTTCACCGATTCAATGTAGTTTATACATCGTAACGTTTCACATGGCATGGTGCTGACACGCGTTTCTGTTTGGGAGGGAGCTGCTGTGAGACCTTGTACCAAGCTCTGTATGTGAAATCAGCACAATGGAATGTGTTTTGGTTATGTTCTCTGTTCAAGGCCTTTTCCCGCAGACCATCAGAAGCCGTTAGGAGCGCCTGGGATTGTGAGCTTGGGAAGGTTCTACAGGGGGAGGGATCTCATTTGCACCAAGGGTTTTTCGTTTGCATTTGGCGCGCTTTCATCATTCTCAGTTTTCTCTGTGATCCTGCACACTATTCTTTAATAAATCAGATATCTTTGAATTCCTACTCATGAGTCTGATGGTGTTTTAGAATAGGCAACCATTACAATGACAAAGATGAGATTCAAATGGAGAACTTCTTGTTTTGCTTTAAATCTCTTAGGTATGTACTACAGCATTTCCCCCTTCCATTTTAGTTAATAAATGAACAATTTGTTTGATACACTTCCCTGTTTCATGGGGCGGGGGGACACAAGTACTCGCTTTGACAGCGACAGCCTGCTGTCCGCCTGAACTGTCCCACTTTCAGCATCCAGACTTGAGTTGGTTTTGGATGCTCACCTGTGGCGTCGGAAGGATTCCAGGAATGATCTTCGCCCAGTGCGGAAGTATGACTCTATCCGTTCCAAGGACTTTCCTTTGGTTTCAGGTATGAGATAGGTGAAGACAAGATTCACCACGCAGGTGATGCTGAAGAAAAAAAAAGGCACCTCCAGGCCGTATTTTTCCTGGCAAATATAACACATTAGTTGTTAAGGCTATCAGGTAGGAAAGGTAGGAAAGTACTGAGAAAAAAAAGCACGTTAAACCAAAAGCAGACAAACTCCATTATGGCTTAGTCTGCTCTGTTCATCCAGCTACTGTGTTTCCCAGCAATGGTTTAGAGCATTGACGCAGCCAACTGAGAGCCTAATGTGATTTAGCAATGTTGTATGAATACGTCTCTGAAGTGTTGCATTAAATTGTCAGGCTGGGACCAAAGCAACCCATCCTGAAGATAACCTCAGCCATGGAAGCTCACCAAGATGCCTTTGGCAGAGTCAATATCCAGCTTTTTAGGCTACATCACAAGACTATCATTGCAGGGATCCAACTAGAGGAGACTATGCAACTTGTGAAGGGAAGGCAGGATGTTAACCTAATTAACACATAAATATGACTTGTATTGATTTAAGCGTCACAGCCAAAAGGAAAATGGGAAGGGTAGTTTTGCAAAGAGAAGTTGAGAAATAACAAGGAGGAAATAACAAGGTAGTAACAACTCATAGTGACTTCTTGGACACATCCATCTAGTTGTCCCAACAACTGTATGCCCCTGCCTCCTTCTGGGATGCTGTTTTGACTTCCCCGATTAGCCTACCGTCTGGGCATTTCACACTGGTCCCCCACCCAGGGCCAACTCCGCTTAATTTTGCAAAATTAGCTCTAGCTGCCGCCCTGGAGGAAAGGAGTTGATTATTAACCCTAGACCAGGGCTACAGATACAGATTTACCACGTTCTTACCTTAACCAAGAGGAAGACTTTTGTCAAGGCGAAGGCTGTCAACCAGCTCACAAGTACACAAAGGCCGGAGACCACTCCTCGGGCCTTCAGGGGAAGCACTTCCGCCATCAACAGCCACGTGATGGGACCCCAACCCATGGCATAGCCTAGGAGGGGAAAAGGAGAGTCATTAGAAAAAATAGCCAGCAGCAGAGGGGAAACTATACCCAAGTGACCGGATGCAGCTGTTCTTCTTACAAAGGAGAACTCCAGACAGCCTAAATCTAATTCACTGCCATGGGATGTGAAGGAGGACCTGCCCTGTTGCCAGAGCATTTTGCAGGTGAAATGGAACGGGCACCATTTCGTCCTTTGCCACAACAGCCCTGGGATTTTTTTTTTTAATTGTTTGTCTATAACTTTGCTTCACAAAGGAAAATTCAAGAGCAAAACCCAGAAAACAAATAATTAAATTAAATAAACCTAAAGGACAGCTTTCTGAAATAAAAGGGCTGTCCTTTATAATAAAGGACGTGTTGCCACTGTACCTATGCCCTGCGTGAAAGATTTTCTGTTGTCACTTTTAGTCAGATCCGCTGGATTCCAATGCAGAATTTTATTCACGCCCATCATGGCTCCATATACCCACATTTTTGCCCTCTAAGCTGAATACTCCTGAATATCGATTGAGAAGGGACGCAATCACAGTGCATAAAATTGTTCGTGGCGTGGAGAAAGTGAACAGACAGCAGACAAAGCTATTCTTCATCCCACATATAATTAAGCTATGAAATTAATTGCCACAGAAGATAGCAACGGTCACTAACTTGGGTGGCTTTCAAAGGGGACGGGCTCGATTCATGGAGGAAGGTCTATCAAAGGCAGCCTTGAGGACAACAGGTTGGGGATAAAGATTAGTCAAAGGCTGCTGGTGTTACGTGGAATTTTAGGCTGAATTATTAGCATTTTAGCATGGCATCCATGCCTCCTTTTGAAGATCAGGAAACCGTTTTTTTCCTCTGAGCCAAAGCCATTTCCTTTAATGTGCAAAAACTAGCCGTTTCAGCAACCAAACGATAGGAGTGCATTCTGAAGTTCTTGATTAAAGTTGCAAGTGTTAAACAAACAAATCTGGGCGGGAAAGGAGGAGATGCAATGTATTTTAAGGGTGTCTGTCTTTTCTCAGGCCGAACAAAACAAAGCCTGTATTGCACAATTATTTATTTATTCATTTTTGTCTTTTGTTGTTTGAGTTGTTGCTTTCTGATGCATCGCATACACTGAATCTTTGTGTCACTTGTTTCTGTATCCTACATAAAGACTTGACCGTTCCCTTAATAAATGCCTTTTGCTTTGCCTGAAGTACTTGTGGTTCATATTGTTGGGTGTGTGTGTGTGTGTGTGTGAAAAAGCCACTTCACAAGGTTATTGGGTGTTACTCTTTCAGAGTCACATTTTTATTTCTTTATCTATCAAATTTTTATCACCGCCCATCTCCCCACAAAAGGAGGGACTCTGGGCGGTTTATTTTTATTTATTTATTTTTATTATTTTTGCAAGATGGGCGATTTATTTTTGCGAGCTGGGTGGCCATAGAAATTTGATAAGTAAATAAATTAATTCAGGGACTAGGTTCTTTCCAACTGGAAAGTACCTAGTCCCTGAATTTGAGAGGGTAACACCCAATAACCTTGCAAAGTGGCTTTTGGAGCTGAAAAACATGGTTTCCCGAACTTTCCTAAACTTCAGGAGGCGGCGTGGATGCCATGCCACAATATTCATTCATTCATTCATTCATTCGATTTCTATAGCCGCCCATCTCAGCAAGTGACTGACAATGCTAACATCACCTTTATTAAAATGCTAATCACAAAACCTAAAATTCCAGGAAACAGCAGGCTCAAGCTAGACAAGAATCTGCCGCTGATGACTCAGCTTTGAAAGGTGAAACCACACCCTTGCGGTTGATAAAACCGTCTTTCCTTCTGGACGCAGGACTTTACTACGCTTTGGAAATCTCTTTACCGGGGAGGGAGTCATATTGAATATATTCGGGCTCGGCTTGGTGAGGGCTTGTCCAGCCCAGATTTGCTTCAGGTTGCAATTTAAGTGCATTTGGTTGGGGGGGGGGCTTATTCTCCTAGCCAAACTAGCCCCTTGGTTCCAGGTCATTCTTCTGTTCTACACTTCAGCCTTCTTTAGCTGAATTCATTGGGATTTATTGGGGTCAACAGCCCGAGTTGCCCCCCGGCACGTCCTTCCCCACAACCCTCCCAGGTCCCGCTCTTGAGCTGGCCGTTGGAAACCGTTGGAACCTCGGCCCTCTCCATTCCGTGCCCCACCCTTGGGAATGCAGCTGAGAGGCGGGGCCAGGTTTAAAACCTTGAGTGATGGCTCCCTTGGCCCAATCACCTCGAGGCTAGACTCGGGATGCCATTAAAAGGAGGGGTTCTGGTTTAAGATTCTTGGAGTGACGGTTCTGTTGACCCAATCAACCGGAGGCTAGGCTCGGAATGCAGTTGAGAGGGGGGCCCCTGGTTTAAATTCTTTGAGTGACACGCCATTGCCCCAATCGTCATGAGGCTAGACTCAGAATGCAATTCAAAGGAGGGACCCCAGTTTAAGATTCATGGAGGGACGGTCTCATCAACCCAATCTCATGAGCCTAGACTCAGAAGGCAGTTGAGAGGAGGGACCCCGGTTTAAATTTCTTTGAGTGACAGAGTTCCACTGGCCCAATGATTGCAAGACTAGACTCAGAATCTAGCTGAACAGGAGGGGCCAAGTTTAAAATGCTTTGAGTTGTGGTTCCATTGTCCTAATCATTAAAAAAAAAAAAAGACTAGGAATCTAGCTGAGAGGAGGGACTTTGGTGGAAAACTTCTGAGTGACAGTTCCATGGCCCCAATCATCACAAGGCTAGACTCAGATTCCAGCTAAAAGGAGGGACCCTGATTGAAAATTATTTGAGTGACATTTCCATTGACCCAATCATCACAAGCCTAGACTCAGAATCTGGGTTTAAACAAGGGATCCTGGTTTAAAATTCTTTGAGGGACAGTTCTATGGACCCCATCATTCCAGAAGGATGATATCCCCTGCTTGCAGGCAGCCCAGTGGCATCTTGTTGGTGACTGCCAAGAAACAAAATCCAACAGGCCTACAGGTAGTCCTTGCTTAACGACCACAACTAGGACTGGAATTTCGGTTGCTAAACAAAGTGGTCATTAAGTGAATCCGACCCGATTTTACGACCTTTATTTGGCGGCCATTAAGCAAATCACACAGTTCCCCCTTGATTTTGCTTGCCAAATGCTGGCCAGGAAGGTCGAAAATGGTGATCACATGCCCACGGGATGCTGCAACGGTCATAAATGTGAACTGGTTGCCAAGCACCAAAATTGGGATCATGTGACTGCGGGGACATAGCAATGGTCATAAGTGTGAGGACCTGTTGCAAGTTGGCTTTTTCAGCACCGCTTGTAAATCCAAACTGTCACTAAACAAATGGTTGTTAAGCAAGGACAACCTGTACTGTTACCCTTTCAGGGTCATTTTGCATGCTCACTGCCATCCCTGCCAATCTTCTGCCCAAGATCCAGCAACTGCGAGAAACTCCAAGTGCAGATTCACTGCAGCTTTATAACAAGATGCTATCAAGTCCTCTACAGCTGGTTGTCTTCTGGCCACCTCCCAGAGCTCTGAAAGTGGACCTTTAGTTAAAAAGCTGGCCATCGACCCTTCCTTACATACCTACTATGAAGAACATGGTGGCAATCAAAGGAATCACCGTAAGACCCACCAGTGAGCTGTGGGCAAGGCCCTCGTGGGTCCCATTCACCACCACCGTCGAACAATTATGGGAAAGCCGGGGGATGAAGTGGATGTAGAAGCCCAACATGAGATTTGAGGCAAGCATGATGCAAGCTACCATTGTATGAAAGAAAGGGAAGAAAACACATCTTGAAGTCAATGCAGAAATACAGCATGGTTGACCTAAATCAGTGTTTCTCAACCTTGACACCTCGAAGATGTGTGGACTTCAACTCCCAGAATTCCCCAGCCAGCATGGTGCCAAGGTTGAGAAACACTGTCCAACTGTTGCTACCATTGGAATTTGGCTTTGGACCCAATACCTAAAACATCTACTAACCTAGAAGCAATACCCCCCAGATAAAGAAACTGAAAAACCAAATGTATCTTTCTAAACTTCCGTTAACCCAATGCCCTCCGGGTGTGTTGGATGCAACTCTCATCACTCCCAGTCCACCTAGGGAGGATGGGACTTATAGTGCAGCAGGTTTGAAAGATGCTAGTTTGAGGTACACCCTGGCATTGTACAGCGGATGCAACCTTCCTATAACTAGAACATTCGTACTTAATTTTTTATGAAACATTCAGCATCCTGATAGCTGTGTGGAAGTACCATTTGTCTGTAACTTACTAAGCCAATGGCAAGAAATCCTGCTGCTGATTTTTGGCCATGTGATTCTGGCAGGCTTTGGGGGGCCAAACAATCCTAAAAGATTATCCAGAGTTGGATGTTGTCTTTGCAGATACTCTGGCAGGTGCACCAACCTGTGTCTGTGTGTGTGTGTGTAAGGAGGGACTACAAAACCCATACCGGAGACATAGAGAAGAATCTTTCGCCCAGCTTTATCCATCGAGAGAGCCGCAACCACCACCGAGGCTAAGCGAACACCCCCCACAATGACAGCGTCATACTGAGGGGCCTGCAAAGGCAAAAAAATTGCCGTCACTAATCAAAACGGTTGATTAATCTCCTTTCCTCATCGCAGCGTTAATAGCTCCCAGTTTCTATTGGATAAATACCACTGTAGTAAAGGTAAAGGTAAAGGTTTCCCTTGACATTAAGTCCAGTCATGTCCGACTCTAGGGGGCGGTGCTCATCTCCGTTTCAAAGCCGAAGAGCCGGCGTTTGTCCAAAGACACTTCCTCCGTGGTCATGTGACCGGCACAACTAAGCAGAACGCCGTTACCTGCCCACCGAAGCGGTACCTATTAATCTACTCGCATTTGCATGTTTTCGAACTGGAGCGGGGACTAGCAACGGGAGCTCACCCTGTCACGCGGATTCGAACCATCGACCTTCCGATCGGCAAGCTCAGCAGCTCAGCGGTTTAACCCACAGCGCCACCGCGTCCCTGTACCACTGTATATACCACTGTACTCAACTGTTATTTATACTTTATAATGTATTATTTGTATTTTATAATGTAATAAAACTATTTTTTAAAACAGCTGTTCCCTTCCCTTCCCTTCCCTTCCCTTCCCTGTGGTGGTATTTTAACACAAAAAGTCCTTTTTAATTTGATGATTTATGGATTGGTAGGTTGTGTGCTGTTAGTGAGGCTTTTGTCTGGGCTGAGGGCAACTTCAGAGACCAGACGTGGGTGGGGCAAATCTTGATTATCTTTCCATATAAAGCACTGGGAGCTGCATTGGCTAGGAGGGAAATGAAATCCCTAAATGAGGCCAGATGCAGATTTCCAGACTAGGCATGACAAACGCTTGAGAACACCTTTAATACAATTTAACATCTCCAAATATGTATGCTTCACGGCTCCACTCGTTTACCCCAGCTCAGAATATATACGCAGAATATTAACCCGGTCCCAAGACCAGAGACGTTCTTTCTCCTTCTTTTTAAGGAGTTTCAACCCATCTGACTGATGAAAAAGTCTGTGAAACTTGCTCCCCCACCATTCTGGAAAGCTTCAGATGCACTGAAGAAGATGTTATTTCTACAGGTTTTGATTTAAGAAAAAAAGATATAGAGGTATCTTTTAACTGGAAAGCATTCCTCTGTAAATTTGAACATAGGGCCAGCCAACAGGATAAAGGAAAAATAAGAAATGATGGCAGAGAGGTTGAGATCAGGAACAGCCTCGGGTAACAGAATTGGGGGTGGGTGGGATTTTGCATTACATGACCGGCTGTTTTCAGGAATGGCGGGAATCCCTTCCCACCATCAGAGATTCAACTGCCCAACCAGTCAGACTTGAATATGGAATGAGAAAAGGTGTCACCTTGCTTGTTTTTGGGCAGAGAAAAGTCTTTGGACACCCTACAGGCTGACTCACCAGGATGACTTCCGTGCTGTCAAATATCAGCTGCAAATATACCAGGATTGGGGTGACCCCCGAAAGCTGCTGAAGAAATCTCATCAACAAAGTGATCACCATGGGTTTGACGATGTAAGGCTTCCGGATCTCTGTCCAAGAAATGGGTTGGCTCTGGAGAAACAGAGAGACAGACTGGCCAGTCTGAACCATTTCCCAAGTTCTAAATCCCATGGAGGCCCTTCTGGCATCCTCTGAGAGCCAAGAACAAACCAGGGTTTAGGGCTATGGGTGAAGCAAGCCAGGACCCCCGATTCCATATATTTGTTAACCCCCTGCAGTTTATTCTTTAATGTAGACAAACCTGTTCCCGAACACTGGCCTTGACCTGCTCGTATTCCCACCAAAAATCCACATCTTTGCCTCTCAGCCACTGGAGTGCGCGAAGGGCCTCGTCTTCCTTCCCCTTGGAAATCAGGAAACGTGGGGAGTCAGGCATGACAAAGAGCAGAGAGACCATGAGAAGAACCGGGACTTCTCCAGCAACCGCCAACCAACGCCAGGGCACCAGGAGACCTATAGTGGGAAGAGGTCACAGCGAAAACTAAGACAGACAGGCAGCTTCCTCTTCTATGAGCCCCACTATGGAGAGCTGTCCATGAATTCAACTCCACAGGAAGGCCAAAACTGCTTTTATTGAGACTGACCTCCTGCAAGTCTGATTGTGCTGGACCTCCCCCCCTTCTTATACTCCTGTGAATTAGGAAGGTGTCTATCTGAGCCACTTCTGAATGTTATCTGGGGGTTTTGGAGTTAAAAGTGCTTTAGCCCCTTTCGCCTAGGCCACAGCTTCTGCATATCTCCATCAAGATCATCCCTCCCTCCCTCCCTCCTTCCTTCCTCCTGAAAAAGGTTGCAACCAACTCATACTGGACTGCATCCTCTTTCAGACAGCCTCTCTCAACCTGTCATGCCCACCGATGGGGCTGTACAGGTAATCCTCACTTAACTACCACAATTGGGACCGGAATTTCGGTTGCTAAGTGATGCAGTCATAAAGCAGATCTGACCCAATTTTACAACCATTATTGCGGCAGCCGTTAAGCGAATCACACGGCTGTTAAGTGATCCATGTGGGTGTTAAGCAAATTACGCAGTTCCCCATTGATTTTGCTTGCCAGAAGCCGGCCAGGAAGGTCAAAAATGGCAATCATGTGACCGTGAGACTCAAGTGCCCAAATCATGATCATGGGACCGTGGGGATGCTGTGACGATCGTAAGCGTGAGGACCGGTTGCAAGTTGGGTTTTTAAGTGCTGTCGTAAGTCCGAACTGTCGCTAAACAAATGGTTGTTAAGCAAGGACTACCTATATTGGATTACAACTCCTATAGCTGTACATTGGATCATCTCCCAGCAGGTCTTTCCGGGTTTTCATCAGCCACATGTGGATCACAACCCCTTTCCTTTTTCTGCCTGGGGCCCTTATCCTACAGCAGAATTTAATACCACTCTACTCTCTTCTGTGAATGTCATCCTGCAGGTTTTCAAAACGTTGCAAAAGAAAGATCAAGTTTGGGCAATATTTTTTAATAAGGTCAAGGAAAGACCTCATGGCTGCATTTGCACAGCAATGCTGTATTATTTACAGGGCCAGTTTGGTGTGGTACTTAAGGCGCCAGGCTAGAAACTGGGAGGCTGTGAGTTCTAGTCCTGCCTTAAGGGGAGTCCTGGGAGGTGAAATCCAGACCTCTAGAAGGTGCCAGGGGCAAGAAACACTGCCTTAGAGCACAAAGGCTGCTTGCATTATCCCATTTTTGATGCCAAGAGTACAGGGTTTTCATCATATTCTCTATTTTAGCAAGGATTTTGGGGGGGGGGTGTATTGATGTGTGCACGTGTTACAGTCCTGCGCTGAGTGTGACAGCTGTGGTGAATCCAAGCTGCCAGAAGAGGTGAATCACATAGGATTAAGTAGAGAAGGACCAAGCGGTTGTGCGATACTCCGTATTTTTCCAAGTCCTCAACAAGGTCAGAATCCACAGGCACCAAACAAGAAAACCAACAACCAGCCAAATTCCTTCTGCTGCGTTGCTCCAAGGAGGACGGAGAAAGAAGGTGCAGGAAGGAGGGAAGGAGGGAACGCACACCTTAAACCTCTTTGAACCGGATGAGTGTTCCCGAGCCTGCTGGGGATCAACACTCCTGAGTGAGCCAAGACCCACAGAGCCAAAGAAACCCACAATTTGAAACAGCCGGAAATGGGGGTTCAGTACTTGCCCAAAGCGTAAAGGAAGAGGGCACCCAAAACGGCCATGATCTGAGGGCAGGAGCCCAACGCCCCTCGGATTCCTGGGTGGGAGATCTCAGAAATGTAGACCTGGAGAAGCCAAAAACAACCAAACAAACACAGGTAAGTGCCACCATCGGGATCCACGGCGTTGACAAGTGTTGGGTTCCCAATACACAGGCTGCCTTCAATGAATGGGACGAGGGGAGTGAGCGATAAAAAAAATCGAGGCTACCCCACGGATCCCGTTCATTCTGCTTGCATTTATTCGTCCACGTTTAAACGCAACGTATTTCCATAATAAAAAGGCTCTCAGAGCCATTTGGAATAAGAGAAGGAGCTGGATCCAGAAAGTGGGTTGCATTTAAGCCATCATCGGTGCTTTCTAAACTGTGGTGACGGGGTTCATGCTAACAAGCCTAGGCAAAACCAAGGAAACTGTGTTACGGCTCCTATGAAGTATAAACCAGGCTCTTGGCCTTAACTTATTGCAAATTAACTGAAATTAGTCTGGGCTAACCAAAGTGCTGCTAATTTCGGTGTGGGGCTATCAAGACAACCAAGTCCAGACTCGAATGTCTAACTCAGAGGCTTTGCTTTTGTCTGCTTCTTATCCCAAGCAAGTGAGAAAGCAGGTCAACCTGCTTGGCCCCCTGATTTTGCATTGGGGGAAAGTTCCCTTCCTGGCGGGTATCGGATGGTCTGCGGAGGGAACCAAAAGGTTGGTGTCTGTGCCACAGCTGATATCCATGGAGCTTCTGAAGCTTCTTGTTGCATTTCTGCCATTACATAGGGAAAAGCCAATATTTACAGAAGTATAAAGGAACATGCTTGGGGAAATCTGGGAAGGAAGGAAGGAAGGAAGGGAGAAAGAAAGAGAGAGAGAGAGAGAGAGAGAGAGGGAAAGAAAGAAAGAAAGAAAGAAAGAAAGAAAGAAAGAAAGAAAGAGGAGGGAGAGGGAGAGAAGAAAAGGGGGGGAAGGAAGGAAGGAGGGAGGGGGGGGGGAAGGAAAGGAAAGGAAAGGAAAGGAAAGGGAGAAAGAATTTGTTTTCCCTTGTAAACATCCCCATATCTTTATTTTTCCCTGTAAATGTTCTGCAACTGCCCTCCGCCACCCCACCCATATTCCAGACATTAATTATCTGCTCCTACTAACAGTCTACAAAACACTGACTGCAGGTTGGCTCACCACCTACAGCAGCCCAAATAACTTCATTTTCACATGAGTTATGCCCAACCACCCATTTTACAGATGCAGACAGCTGTCTTTCAGACGCGGGATAGCGATTGCTGATTGAAATGCTTGGGCAAACCTCAAGGTTCGCAAAACTACAACCCCCTGCCTTTTGTGGATGGGGGGAAAAGTCTGGGGTAGTGGGGAGGGAATCTCTGTTTGGTTTTGAGGAAAGAGCAACAAATATATGGGCTAAACATTTTATAAGTAATGTAAACAAACAGCTGCATTGAGCTATGCCTCAGTTGGAAAAGAAAAAGAAAAAGAAACTGGGCAGGCAATTGAATAACCCAGTGTTTCTCAACCTCGGCAATTTTAAGATGTCTGGGCTTCAATTGCCAGAATTCCCCAGCCAACAAGCTTGCCAAAAAAGTTGCCAAGGCTGAGAAACACTGGAATAACCTGTCTGAGCCTTCTGCATTTAGTAATCTTGAAGACAGTCTGCTTGGCCAAGCAGAAGTGTTCTTCAACAGCAATCAGTTGCAAGTGTCCACTCATGCTGTCCTAAAGCTGACACACTTCTGCAGTTGTACCTGAATGCATAAACCAGCACTCTTTGACCCACACTATGGATTTATGCAACCCCAGAGGAACTCTAGGGCTAGACAGATCGTCAGGAAGAAAATCTGTCTATGGTATGTGGTCACTAGGATTCAAAAGCAACTTGATGGCATGGCATGTCATCAATCAGAGGAACTCAGGACGAACAACTTTGGAATAATCCCTGAGAATCCCCTCAAAAGTTGCCAAGGATGGAACAGCAACAATCTGGAGTTCGAGGACTCTGACAGAAGCACCCATGGGGGATCATACTTACTGGGATGGCTGCTGATGTCACCCCCCCTGCGAAGCCGGTGAGCACCCTCCCGACCAACAGCATCCAGATCTCCTGGGCGCTGGCCATGAAGAAGTATCCAATGACGGAAGGGATGGCGGAGAACATGATGCTCAGCTTGCGCCCCAGGCGGTCGTTGAAATACATGGTGCACAAGCCCCCTGCAGCTACCCCTAAGGTGAAGATGGACTGGAACACAGAAAGAGATGGGGAAGGTCGACAAAGAAGGCCACGGGATCATAACGGAAGTTACACACAATTTGATGAAGTTCCTAAGGAACTCTAACTATGACATGCAACATGGCTTGTGCCAAAACACACAATGGCTCTGAAAATGACTGCAGAGTCACAGACAGAGGCTCTAACTCCCCAATGTTGCAGTGGGAATCACCCCTCCCACTGGTTCCAGTGAGGATGGCTAGAGGGTGAAGGATGCTGGGCTTTGTAATCCACCCCTGTTCCTGCCCTGTGTTAAGCAATAATGGAATTCACAAGTGGCTGATCTCAAAAGAGGCTGACTTTGGACCTGCAGATCCATGGCTGGCAAAACAATGTATATATAAAGGTGGCTGAGATACGACCAGCATAAGAAACCATAGACAGCCACAGATGTATGTATATTATGTAGATTTCTCATCTATTTCATTCTGACTTTTGACCTGGCTCTGGGAGTTGCTGGGAGTCAGGCGGCATATAAAATTAATAAACCATCATTATTATTTCTATTATATTTACAGATAACATACATGTGGCGGTCAACATTTTCTTATGTCTGCCATATCTCAGCCAGCTATTGTGGAGGTAAAGAAGGTGTGCAATTCCCTAAAGTTTAAATCGGGAGATCAAAGAGTGATACAATCATAGAACCGTAGATTTGGAAGAGATCACAAAGATCACAAAGATTATCTAGATCATCTGGATTCCCCAGCCAGCAGAATTCCCCAGCCATCCACAAGAAATAGCTGCCCACCTCCTTCCTTAAAAAAAAAAACACCTTTGGAAGACTCACAAAGAGGACAAAAACCTTATCATTGTTTCCCAACCTTGGGAACTTCTAAAACTGTGGATACGGCTCCCAGAATATCCCAGGTAGCCTGGCCATTGCTGAGAATTCTGGGAGTTGAAGTCCACATGTTTGGACATGGCTAAGGTTGGGAAACCTTAGAAGCAGGGGAGGGAGGTTTAAATCCCAGAAGCTGAGCCCTGGGTGAAGATGGGTCAAGGCCAATCTCCAAGTTTGATGCTACCACCCTGGGTCCAAATGACCCAATGGCGATGTCTGCATGTTAACTGAGCTTTGCATCTTGGCGCGATGTGCGAACGCAGCCAGAGCGATTGTCCAGTCCGGCCCACTTACCCCGAACCAGGAAGCGGTGGCCTCTGTTAGCTGCAAATTAGGGACTGGAGATTTCACCAGCGCGGGGATGACGGGCGAGGTGTAGACTAAAGCAAAGCCGAAATTGAAATTCCCCAAAACGGCAGCGAAGCTGGCAAGAAGAACATGCTGGTTTCTAAGCGTCCTGGGGAAAGAAACGGAGGAAGAGTAGGGGCCAGTGTGAGATCCATCAGAACTGCCGAAGGCCACCTGCGAATCTGAGGGAGAGGTCTTCAAAGCCAGAGGGAGGATTCTATTGCGCAAGAGCAGTCCAGGGCATGGGCAGACTTTTTTTCCTTCGGCAAAAGCCAGCGCAAGACGTTTGTCGCACGCCGAGTAAGAGTGCCGGTAATTTCATGGGCTGGAGAGAAGAAGGGAAGTTGAGAAAGGCAGCTTTCTATTTGAGACAATTGAGAAAACGTCCCTGATTTAAAAAGCCTCCTTTGAATTGAGATCCACTTTTGAAGACGCATCGTGCGGTTCTCCTGCCAACCTATGGAAGGTTTGGCCACTTTTTCTCGGGTGATTTTTCATCTTCCCGGTCGAGCCTACAGCACGGGATCCCCTCGTGGCCTCCCCTATGTGTAATTTAACCAAATCCCATGATTTCCCATCACATGGCCGGCTGGAGAAACCACGACCTGGTTCATATCATTTGTTATAAAAGAACGAAGGCAAAAAAGGAGGAATGAACAGGGTAAGGAAAGCCAGATCCTAAAACAGTGGGTGCAGCTACTTTTCCGTCGATGAGGAGGACTAGCGACTTGAGCCAAAGGTTTTGTGAAGAAAGGCTGTAAAAGAGCTCGCCCCCATCGGCGGAATTCGGGCATCAAAACACCCCGGGGGTTCAGGAAAAATGGACACGGTACCTGTAATATTCCCTTTCCACTTGCCGGGGATCTTTCTTTCCCAAAGACTCATAGTCTTCTAGAGGCTCCCTGCTCAGGAGTGGCTTCGTGATGTTGGCCTCCAGAGTGGCTGAACGTGTGGGGTCCTCCCGCAGAGAAAAAGAGAAGCCCAGAGAGACGACGGAGCCCACCAGCGACTCGGGGTTTCGTCCTGCGGGCAGCAAAGGTTGCTTTGGAGCTGAGCCCCGGGAGGATGCAAAAGCGAAAGGAGAGAAGACAGAAATGTGCAATCGTGGGAAAAAAATGACACTGGCCCGAGAGGGTGAGAAGAGGAAGCCAAGCAGAAAGCGATGAAGAAACCGGGTGTGGAGCAAGATAACAGAGGAAGGGGTGTTTCGTAAGACAGCTAGCCCTTCTCAAGCTTCAGCTGCTCACTTGGTTCCCTGCGTGGAAGGAGAGAGCACCCTGGATCTGCCCCCTTTTCCTTGCCAAGTCCAAACCATCATCTCTCCCCTTGGTTCCACAACAGCCTCCAGGGATGCTTCTATGTTGAGATAGAACCTCCACCTTCAGAGGCACCTTACCTTGGAGAACCAAATGCTGCAGAGCAGTACCAGCTGAAGGCTCTGCTTTGGGAATTTCCTCCAAGGATTCCTGCCCTGCCTGTTAAAGGGACCCCACTTCTCCACAACCGGACCGTCCTAGTTGAGGAATGACCCCAGGAGAAGGCTGGGAAGCTTGTTCCAGTTATCTAGCACTAGCAGTATGCTGGGGAAATACTTGAAGGAGGGCTGAAGTCTAAACCCTCCAGCCCATCTCGGCTCCTCGTCTGGCATCTGCTATAAAGCCCTCCTACCCACGTGGCACCAAAATAACAGAAGGACAGAATGTCTACTATTTTAAGGCTGGCTGGGAGATGCATGAAGATGCTCAGTCACATCTTCACCCCATCAAAGACTTCTGTAAAAGCCCCAATTTTGGCAGAGACGTGAAAAACAGGTCGCAAATGCTACGCTCTCCGGGTTTTGCATCGGTGTGAGGTTCAGCGTCTCAAGCCAGCCAAAGCTGTGCAAAACAAAACCAGGCAAGTTTGTCAAAAATAGACGCCTCCACTTTGGTAAAGTACGTTAGAGAAACCCTCAGCCCTCTTTGTTTAGATGTACTCTACCCTGAATACTGTGCTGATGACAATTCATGGTATATCGCTAAGCCATCTACTGTGGTTTATTTGTATATATACTGTGGTTTATTTGCAGAATTACAGTCTGCATTCAGAGTAATAAGTACTAGAGATCGGTGGAAACTTCACTGCGAACTTATCTAATCTGCCATTTCCAAAGCAATACGTGACCTGAAACTTAACTGTCGCTTGAAAGTTGTCTGCATCTTAGGCCAAATTGCAAGTGAAAGGAATTTTTTTAGGCTTTACTGCTACTCTTCTAACAACGGCCTTTTGGGCAGAAATTCAGCTTGCATTTTAAAAGCTTTAGCCGTTGTGAGCAAGTTAGGAATTATTTTTTTCCCCCTTTACCTTTTCTCTGTTGGGAGATCCATCTCTTGCCAAACTGTTCCCTCCTGTGTTACAGAACTCTTTAAAAGTGTGGGAATTCTTTGAGAGAAAACATTACCAGTCCTGTTTGCCTGTTTTCGATGGGGGATGCACTGTTGGGGTTGCCAACTTTTTTTGAAAAGGAAAAAGGATGTCTTGCTGTTTCCTGCATCCTGAGCAACAGGTGCTTGTACTTAACACCTTGCACTCACTGCAGCTGGCAGCCTATGGTGGTGGAAACCAGAAAAACCAAGCAGGTGAGAGATGACTAGGACATCTCAGAGGTTTAGGCCAGCAGGTTAAACACCTTGGAAAAGGCAATGGAAAATCAATCTGATGTAATCTACACCAACCCAACCATGAAGTCACCAGGAAGTGAGTTGCCTTGAAGGCAACCCTAATTATTGTATCCCAGACCAGAAGGTGTTAATGTTAAGGAGTGGCTGCACTTTAGGAGGAGAAAATGGGCTCTCTTGCTTGCCCAACCATGAACACCTTTACCTGGATGCAGGTGAGAGGTCCATGGGAATGCTTGCTAGTAAGATGTTGCAGTAAGCATGACCTTTCAAGCAGTTTTTTTAAGCAGGCAGCTTGCAGTGCAAATATCTGCTTCTTCAAAGAAAAACTCATAGCTGAGCTTCCTCGTTCATTGTCCTTAAAGCCTCTGGAGAGCAGCTACAAAGGAAAATGGAGGTCGCCTCGTCCCTCGGAGATTGGCACAGGAGTAGGAGCTGGGGCTGATGTATTTATTGTATTTGATGCGTATCCTGTTTTTTTTTCTTCTTCTTCTTACTCCAGTGACGATTCAGGGCAGCTCCTATTTTAAAAAACAGAACAAAACAGACCGTCCAATAAGATTCAGTGATTAGCAATCAAAAAGCTGGCAAAGAAGAGGCAGCTTCGCAGAGTTTTTTTAGATGCCCAGAGGGTGATATGCAGCTTTTGTTCTTTAGTGAGATCCTGATGTGAGAAAGCAACTGCAGTTAGAGTTTGTTTGTAAATCATAGCTTTACATACAGATGAGCACCTGAGTGAAGACTTCATGGATATCTTGGGTGGGGGAGAGGGGACTGAGGGAAGACTACACAGTGCACAGTGACAGAGATCTCTATGTGTGTGTGTGTGTGTGTGTGTGTGGGAGGGAGGGAGGGAGGGAGGGAGGGGGGGAGAGAATAGACCTGAGCAAAGATTTCATAGTGTGCAGAAATTTATACACACACACAGACACACATCTGAGTGAAGACTTGACAGTGCGTAGTAGCTCATATCGCTAGCTATCTGTCTGAGTGAAGACTTCATGGGTGGGTGGGGGTGGGGTGGATGTGGGTGTGGGGGTGTGTGGGAGGGAGGGGGAGGGTGGGAGGACCTGAGTGAAGACTTCATAGTGCATAGTAACTTTTATCAGATAGTCTGAGGACCTGACTGAAGACTTGATGGATATCTATATATCTATATCTATATCTAGAAAGAGAGAAGGGGGTAAAGAGGGAGAGGGAGGGAGGACCTGAGTGAAGACTTCACAGTGCACAGTAACTTCTATCTTTCTTTCTGTCTTTCTATCTATCTCTGTCTGAGGACCTGAGTGAGACTTCATGGACATCTAGAGGGAGGGAGGGAGGGAGGGAGGGAGGGAGGGAGGACAGGCCTGAGTGAAGACTTTACAGTGTGTAGAAATTTACATTTATGGTGTGTGTGTGCGTGTGCGCACACACACACAGATCTGAGTGAAGACTTGACAGTGCACAGTAACTTATATCTCTATCTTTCTGAGGACCTGAGTTAAGACTTCATGGTGAGAGAGACAGACAGACAGACAGACAGACACACACACACACAAAAAAAGAGGGAGGGAGGACCTGAGTGAAGACTTCACAGTGCACAGTAACATCTGTCTGTCTGTCTCTGTAGAGCTGACTGAAGACTTCACTGTGCTTAGAGCCCACATAAGGACACAATTTGCTTGCTGAAGCTAAGCAGGTTTGGCTTTGATGCCTTTTTGGATGGGGCACCCAGCAGGCTCTCCCTCGACAGTGTATTGAATTTGGGGTGGGGACAGGGACAGAGGAGGAGATGTCAATGAAAAACCCGGGAAATTCTATTCATGCCTGCTCAGAAGTAAACACAGATGAATCTGTAGGACTTAGGTCTAAATAAACATTTAGATACATTTTAAAGGGAGAGGCCAGCAGTGAGCTGGAGCAACGTTGAAAATCTGAGTAAATTCTCCAGTTGCCCTGGTTCTACTCTTAGCTTAATTTTAAGGCCAAATGGTTACCTTGTCCTTGGTCTCTGTAGGAGAGTCCCTGATGTTCTTTGAGCTTGGCGGTTTTTCCGTTATCAGGGACAGGAGATCATGCTGAAGTCCCCCAACAAAATCATCTTTGCTCATTCAGGCAGCCAGTGTGGGTAACCATTTCAAAAAACCCACCATGCAATCAAGAAAGCAGATCCCTGCAAGAAGAAAATAGCACAGAAGCTCTCAAGGCTGCTGCAGTGCAGCTCCTCTCCCTGAGGTGCTAGGTGTCTACTTGCAGAACACACACACAGATACACACACACACACACACTCAGTACAAAATTACAGTATTCAGGAAGGCAGTCCCTGTGTACTGTTGCATATAGTATCATTTAAGAGCTTTGTTAAATGTTTGTGGGCTTTGAATGAATTCTCCAAGCGTAATCCTGTTGTGTATAATAATAATAATAATGATATTAATATTACAGTGTATTAAAAGATTACTATATATATATTCCTATTATTCTCCTTCTACTACTTTGTATTGGAAGGGGTCAGTCAGGAGAAATAACTGGAACTTACCTGCTGCAAACTTGAAAAAGAGCAGAGGATGGCGGAAAGGTACTAATCAGCAAAGCTTTTACAGTGCTGGCCTACCTGCCAAGGAAGTTGTGCATAAAGTAATTGCAGTTGACTTCGGCTTAGGAAAACTTTGACTGATCTTCAAGGGGCCCCGAGACTCATTCTTTTTCTGCAAGAAACGGTTACCAGAATCTGCCTGGCTAATGTTATTTTCTCCCCTTGGCTTGATAGATACCGGCAGAACTTTGCAAGCAGAGGCTGGCTCAGGAAATGCTGGGGTGCGCAGCTGACAGTAAGTAACCATAGTCTGTTTGGTCATTTCTTGGCAATACCCAGGGCTGTTCCTCCCCTTCCCGATGCTCCCTCAGAGTCACCGTCTGGAATTCACTGCCGCAAGAGGTCATGGGATCTGAAAGTACGGCCTGATCTTTGTCTCAAAACAGCAAATATCTCCTTATAATGTATATAATTATTTCTACTTTTCCACATGTTGGGAATATGTGGGGACGTGTGCGCACAACGTTTGACTTTTTATGTAAAGCGTGGAATCGCATCCTGCAAGCAGAAAGCTGGCACGGCAGGGGACAGTTCCAGACTAGCCCGTTCCTTGAAAGAGTTTCAGGAGACCTCTTTCCGAAAGAGTTCTCCAGGGAGTGGGGTCAGCAATGTGATCCTCCTTTCCTCTCAGTTCAGAATGCAACCATTTCAAGGATCTCACCCTGCATTTGACAGCTGTATCCTTGCTGCGTTCCTTCTGTGGAGCCCGTGGTGTTCTCATGAGCCTGGTTGCTGGTTTGCAGGTGTTTTGTTGCCCGGCTAGGCAACATCTTCAAAGCTAGCCAACATCTGCAAGCCAACGGCCAAGCTCAGAGAGCACCAAGGACTCCACAGTTCAACCCTGAGCTACAGAGAGTCTCTTCTGTTGGTGTTTTCCTCCTCCTGTGCTAGATGGAGAGATGCAAGAAGAACAAAGAAATGGTGAGGATTACATGGACAACAGGAACTTTCCAGAACTGCATTGTGAGGCTAGGAAGCACGCTGAGGACCAGGCCGAGGAGAAGCCAGTTCAGTCTGGATGTTCGGAAAGTCCATTGTGGGACCCCCAGGAATCTGACTGCCTCCCTTCCATTTTCCTGGCTGCCTTTCTGGTCCTCCTGTTTGTCTCTGTTTCAGTGCTCCTACTTCGTCACGAGACTGTCCGCTTTCCTTTGAGGGACCACAAGTCCCTGAGCCCCAACAGGGTTCGTCTGCCACAGGAAGACTTCCAATCCCTTCGCCTCCTTTTCCCAAACCAGCCGGAATCAACCTGGACGACGTTCCGGCGATATGTAAGCAACTCATTGGGAAAATGTCATCTGGAGAGGCCTTGGATCCTGGTTGGAATTGGCCCCAGAGATGCCAGCAAGACCCTCCTCTGCTTCACGAAAGCGATGCTCTCCCTGCAGGCTCAGCAAAAATCCATAGAAGTTCGGTTGCTGGACCCAACCAGCGCTTGGCTTCCTCTGATGGGATCCTTTGAAAACAGGACTTGGGCGATCACGAGTGCGAAGGTTCTTGTGGGGCGAAGGAGTCTCCCGAGTGGATTGGTGGTGTCATTGCAAAGTGCCCTGAGTGGGAAAGGGGAGGTCACGAAGACCACATTTGCCCTTGTGTTGAAGGGTGTGGAGCAGATTCAGGAAAAGGTCCTGCTCCAAAGATTGACCTCTTTGTTGGTGTCTGGAATTCTGAGCAGAATCCACTTGAATACTGATAGGGGACTGAATAAAGTGATGACTGACAACGGGAACTTTCCTGTCCTCTTCATCAAATCTGAGCAGTTTCTGGAAGATAGATGGCTTTGTCTGCTAAAGAAGGCTTATGTTACGAGCCATCCTTCTGGAGAAAGGTGTTTTCTAAGCGCTTTGGGACAGGTAGATTAACAGCGCTGCAATGAGAGGGAATCAGGGAGGCAGGGCGCCAGTGAAATTTATTTGGGGAATGAAAGTGAGAAAGCACTTTTTGCTGTGATTTATGATGGGACAAGAGTGAAGAACAGTACTGGAAAATACAGGCTAGGGAGATCTGCAGTAGAAATCGAGAGGAAGCATTTGCAGTGGGCTGAAGTATTTTCTTAAGTCTTATTAGCACCAGTGAAACAAAGATGGAAGAGGGTCCTGTAGGTGTCTTTGTGATAAAGTCTGGTCAGAGACTGTAACAAAGGTATTTGATTTGTCATAACGATCTGCCCAAGAGGAATTATCCGAGAAATTTTTAGAGCTGGGCGGTTCCGTAGGAATAGCGTATCCCCAGATGTTATTGCTTCCCTGGAAAGGTTGAATAGGGACCACTTGGATGGATTATGTCGAAGGAGATCCAGGATGGAAACAACAGTAGAAGCAGAAGCCTCTGTACCTTTGCTGGTGTGTGCGTAAGCGTGTATAGTGCTTGTATCCTTTGCGTGCTCGGGACAAAAAGGATTTGTCGTCCAGCCTTTCCCAACCCTTGCAATCCAGACGCGAATAAGTTCTAGGGTCCTATTTATGATCCGTGATGGTTGGACACAGGCAGTGCTCCAACTGTACTTCACAGCTACCTCATTAGAACAAGATCTAAAATATCTGGGAAGCCAGGATTTGAGTGTGGAACTGTTCAGGGTGGTTGCTTGTATTTTAGCTGAGCCCCAAGATCTTCCAATAAAGACACCCCGCATCTTAAAATGTCGAGTCTCCTGTTTATCATTCTCAACACAATTTCTTCATGTGTGTTAGGCCCTGGGAAAGGCGATGTGACAGGATGTGGGAATGATCCTGGGAGACAGGAGGAAGAATGGCAGGCTGGGCAAATGGCCTGGTGAGAGGCAGCTGGGCCCGGAGAAGGACTGGGAGCGTGGGAAACATCTCAGAAGGGACCCTCCCTAGTTTCTTGGGCTGTAAAGGTGACAGGGGAGAAGTGTACTTGCAAATCTGAAAGATTGTTAATGTAGCCTTACAATAAAGTAGAATTAGCTCATCTGGTCATGCTTCCTGTCTGGACCACCTCGCAAGGCTGACAGGTGATGAGTTCTACTTTAGCTGCCCTACTTTCCAGAGGAACGAATGGGGGAGAAATGCTACTTTCCTGGAATTGATCAACGTTCCTTTAGAAATGGCTGTTGGCTACAGAAACCTTTGCATTTCCTACTAGCTGGTGAAACCATGAGGACCCCGAAAAGAGAAGAAATCCCACAAGCAAGGTGTTGCTCCTGCTTGGCAAAACAGCAAAAGTTTTGTTTGCTCCCTGGGCCAAGAGCCTGCTGTGTGTTTCTGGAGGCAACCTTAATTCTGGAATTAAGGTGGTGCGTGAGTGTGTGTGGCTGCGCAGCTAGAAGAGATTTCGGCACCCCAGATTCCCTGCCAGGCTGCCAGACGTGGTCATTTGCCGGTGGCTGGCAGTCAGTTGTTTGTTCTCTGGCTGAAACGCAAATGGGGATAACTCAGGAAGAACAGGGCACAGGTGGTCCCTCTGCTGGCTCTGCCAAGGGGTAGTCAGGTGGATAAGAGCACAGGATTCTCCTTCAAAGCAAGCCACCTCCATTCTCCCAAGGGGAACCCCTGGAAGACAATCCCAGCAGCTGAAAGCGGAGATCAAGGTCTCCATCACCCAGCAGCCTCTGAAAAGCCCTCCCGCCTTCCAGTATCCTTTGTCTCCTTGGATTCTGGTGGTAAACAGCTGCCTCCCAACCTTGCAGCCACGAATACCCAGCCTTGGGTGAGCCCTCTGGGAGTCACAGGCGAACAGGGACCTTGGTGCAAAGGGGGGGGCATCTTTTTATCTCACCATGGATGGCCCTGCCCTGCTTTGTCCACCCCAGAGGCGCTCTCCCCGGGCCCACCAGCCCCTGAACTTTGAAAATCGAGAATGGTGGAGACGCAAGAACAGGGAGGACACGGTTGGCGAGGTTTGCTGAATCTTTTCTGGCGAGGGGATGAAGGGGCTGGGTTTCTGCGGGGCGAGCAAGGAGGGAGATGTCCCTGCGTCCCCACATCCCGCTTCCAGATTAAGGTGTGGTGGGGGATCGAGACGGCCTCGGCTGGAGTCCAGATTTGTGGCTAGGCTGGGGCAGGGTTTTTGGCAACCAGTTAGCGCTATGTTTAACTACAAGCAAGAAATGACTTTTGAGAGAATTGATTTCAGTAACTTTTCAATTCTCCCAGACTGGGGCCGTGGCAGTTTTGATGGCAGATAGGTGGGAAGAAGAGAGAGAATTAAGGATGCAAGGGGATATCACAGCCCAGAAACATTCCCTATCCCAGCAGATCTGTGTTCGAAATCTAGAAAGACGGTGGCTTGCTAGAAAAGGCAGATAAGACACTGTCGCCCGGTGCCAATGCCTTTGCTTTGCACACCAAAGGTTCTGGGTTCAAGCAGTGGCACTGAAAGATGTACAAGATTTGGAAATCTGCTGCCAGTCAGAGTCAGCTCAGAACATATAATTAGATCCACAAGTTGCCTGGCCTGACTTTAGGTCTGCTTTCAGAATTCCCTGTTGTTTTAATGCTGGAGAATTTTGTACCTGTTCAGAGAGAACTGCTCCATCATTTTGGTGGGCATTGCAGGGACTGAAAAACTAGTACCATCTGGGCCTGGACTTCAACAAATCTTGCCCTGGTCTGCTAGGCAGTCCTATCGGTAGAGACAAGCTGTTGTTTTCCAGATGCCTCCAACGTGTTAAGTGATGCTTGGAACGGGGCCGGGAATGTTTAAGGCTAGAAAGGAGGCTGTGTATTTAATACGATGGATTGTAATTAAGCGAAAAAGAAACGGACAGACACAGAGGAGGGAGAAGCCACTTATAAAATGGCAAAACAAAGGGCGTTGATTTATGTCCATGTCACAAGGACTAGAAACTTAAAAAATAAATAAATGAATAAAGCGCAAGTTCCTCCTGAGCTGCTGCTTCCCCATCTCTGCTGTCGCGTCATAGGCTTTCAGTCCTTGGGGACAATTCTGTAATGCATCACGTCCTTGGAAAGTACTGTATAAATAGCAACAGTAATTCAAACGTCCTGTGGGATTTTATGCGCACCCCGCCCTGCTTCTTACTCTTGACTTCTTTCTTCCATTTTTACTCCAGTAACGGGCTTCAAGCGCTTTAGGGAACGGGGGCTTGAGGCTGCCAAGGGCCCCCGTCACATGTGCAGGATGCCCTGGCATTAATCTGCCGCACCTCCCTTGCTCTTCGGAGCCTCCTGGGCGACATTAATAAACATCGGACTCTTCCAGCAACTCAAGCAGGTAGCCATGGACAGAAAGGGGGAGCCGGGCCTGGCCTCGGACTGCCCAGTCTGCTGGAACGCTTATGACAACTTTTTCCGGACCCCCAAGCTGCTTCGGTGTGGTCACTCCTTCTGCATCGAGTGCCTGGCACATCTCAGCCTGGTCTCCCCAGCCCCAAACCAGCTGCCGTGCCCGCTTTGCCGCTGTCCGACCGTGCTGCTGGCCAACCAGCGGGTGACCGAGCTGCCCACAAACATTGCCGTCTTGCACTTAATGGGCTTGGAGCCCAACCACATCGTCCTGGAGGGCCGGCAACTCTACCTCAAGGAGCAGCGCAAGAGGAGGTACTTCCTGCGCCAGCCCAGGGTCTACACCCTGGACCTGGGCATGGAGACTGAGCTCAGCACCCACAGTCACCACGAGAGCCCCCCGCCGGTGACCCCCACCACCACCGCCGTGCCCGGGCACTCCCTCCTCCGGGAATGTGTCCGTAATCCTCAGCTTCGGATCTTCACCTACTTGATGGTCATTATCTTAAGTGTGACTTTACTGCTTATCTTCTCCATTTTCTGGACAAGACATTTCTTCTCAGGCATGGGGTGAGGGAAAGCCAGGGCTGAAAACCTGCTTTTGGTTTAATGTCGTGGGGGTTCTTTTTCAGGAGGGTCCTGGAAAAGGAGGAAGCTGGGAAGTGTTTTGGGAAGGTGGATGAAATGGCTTGGCTAGAGAGCCCGGCTTCTGAATGTGGTTGAGAGGAATCCAAGAAGGCAGGAGGGAGAAGGGCTAGGGTGGCACCTTGCCTGTGCCCAGAGCCTTGCCCATAAGGAGTGGGTGCTCCTCAGCAGGAAGAAATGCTGCATCACACTACGAAACATGTGAATGGCGCAGTTCTTGCTATACCGGTAGTCCTCGCTTAATGACAATTGGGACTGGAATTTTGGCTGCTAAGCAAAGCAGTCATTCAGCGAATCCGACCCGATTTCTTGACTTCTTTTCGCAGTGATCGTTAAGCGAATCACTGTGGGCATTAAGCAAACCACATGGTCATTAAGCGAATCACATGGTTCCCCATAAATTTGGCTTGCCAGAAGTCAGCCAGGAAGGTCAAAAATGGCGATCGCATGACCATGGGATGCTGCGATGGTCATAAATGCGAACCGGTTGCCAAGCACCCAAATCATGATCATAGGACCACACGGACACTGCAACCGTCGTTAAGTGTGAGGACCAGTCTCAAGTCGATTTTTTCAGCACCATCCTAAGTCCAAACCGTGACTAAATGAATGGTTGTTAAGTGAGGACTACCTGTACATACCTTCCAATCCAGAGCTCTTAAGAGTTCTGCCATTTAGCTCAGAGATCCGTGAATTGAGGGGGACAATTCCTTGCAAAGGACGCAAACCCACCCTCCCTTACCCTGATTAACACCCCCTGCAAAAACCCACAGAAACAGGAAAGAACAAGGAGAAGTTCTTAGGGAGGCGGGACAATACTTAACTGAGAGCCAAAAATTTGCCTTTGTGTTGAAGATGCAGGATTTGTGAATGCAAAAGCATGTGCGCGTGTGATAAACTGGGGGATCAAAGCAACCACGGAAAAGAAGCATTTAACTTTTTCCCCTGTTGGCTTCAGAGAAAAATAAGGGAAGAGGCATTCATCCGACACCGTAAACTGGTTTTCCCCGTGGTTAGGGTGCTTTTGGGGGGGGGGGGGCAGAACAGCCACGTTCTGCACACCTGGCCCATTTGGTGCCTGATTCAAAGAATCCAGCTAGGGGATAATTCAGCCGCTGCGCCGGTGCTGCCCCCGCGTAAAACCGAGGGGGTGAGAGTGGTAGGAAAGAACGCATCCTTGGTGCCAAACAGAGACTTTCTCCTCGTGTGGTTTCTTCTGAGCCAAGACAGGGAAGAGAAGGATCGGGCTGAAAACGATTGGGCTGTGAGCTCCAATCTCACGTTTCTCCCCAAACTGTGTAGCCTAGATCCATTTAGTTCCTGCGTTAAGGGAGAGAGCCAGCACGGAAAAGCCACGTGAACTTCTCAGCCGTTGTTTCGAGGTCCGCATCTCGTACGAGCAACGAAGCAAAGGCTTTCAGCTGCTGTTTGGTTGCCAAGCTGCGGCCATTCAGAGGGTGGATACCTTACTCAGAGGAGGCCGGATTGAGCCAAGGGAACGCCAGTTGCCAACCCTGCCTACAAAAGGCCCTGAGCAACAGCAACAACAACCAACAGCAGTATATACAGAAAGAGGACCCGTGAAGCGTTAGGTTTGGAATGTAAAGGAGCGTTCGGTTTGCTTATTGTCAAAGAAAGTGTTGCCGAGCTGTTAAGAGAGACAATCAAAGCAAATCGGGGACCAGAAGGCCTTTTGTTCAAGAAAAGGTGAAAACAAGAGTGGGCAAAATCCCCCTTCTCGGGGCTGGTTTAGATTTCGAGGGAGTGATCAGCCCTCAGCCCTGATGTGAGAAAGGGAGAGAGAAGAGAAAGGGCAAGGAAGTGTGTGTAAAGCAGGTGATAGAAAGAAGATGTGAAAAAATGGCAAGCAGTAAGGGATGGATGGATGGATGGAGGGAGGGAGGGAGGGAGGGAAAATATCCTGAGAGTGAATTAGAGAAGAAAGGAAGGAGGGAGGGAGGAGCACAAAGCAACCAAGAATGTGTGGGAAAAAGGGATGGATGGATGAAGCGTAGGAACACATAGTGACACCTATGACAGAAGTCTATAAATTTCTGCAAGGGGCAGAGAACGCCAATTATTACTGTGCACTGTGGGCTGCCCTAGAGAGGCAGCCGATTGGCTGAGTGTAAAAAGCTGCCCCATCTACAGTATTTTTGGCAGCTGGAAAAACTTGGTGGGGGGCAGCCTGCTCTTCATCCTGCCGCCTGAAACCAGCAGGTAAGAGCTGTGCACCATGGCTGGTGAGGATCCATCTCACCCAGGGCTATCTGGAAAACATCTCCCCACTTCAGGGGCCGCAGAAACGCAGCGGGGGGCAAGTGCAAATGGAAACACGGGGGGCGAACGGTGAAGGAAGAGAAGAAAGCTAGGAGGGGCCGTTCCTTGGAGTTTTGAATATGAGCTGTTGGGCATTAAATTAAAAGAGAAACCGCACGAGGAAACCAGTGGAGGCTCTGAAATGGAAGCAGCCATTTTGCTTTAATACGATTTTTTTTTTTTAAAAAAGTCTCTGCCCAACAGAGAAAAGGAACTCTGACCCCATTCCTAAAGACCCCTATTTGCAGGGGACCCCTAGGTCACCCAGGAGGGTGTGGGTCCAGGATCAGTACAAGCAGTGTAGCCAACCTTTATCACCCAGGCCGATGGGCTGTGTGTGTTTTTCAACAATTGCGAGAATCTGGAGTCCACCAGAAAGGGAAGGAGGAGTATAAAAAAATAAAGAGATTCTCAAATGAAAGGTTCCTCAGAGAACAGCAGCCAGCCCAGAGGAAGGGCCGTCTCCGGGCTCTGCGCGCCAGCTGCCGTCGGATTTCCCCAACAAACCTGGGTCCCCCCAGCAGGCGTCTTCCTTTGCTACAGGAGCCGGGAAGACCCCGCTGGTGGAAAGGCCTCGCTTACTCCGCCATCCAAAGCTTGAAGGTCCGGTCGTAAGAGCAGGTGGCAATCAGCTGCCCGTCCAGGGAGATGTCCAAGCCCATGACTTTGCCCTCGTGTCCCGCCAAGGTCTTCAGGGGGGACCAGCCAGGGTGGGTCCAGACCTTGGCGGTGTTGTCGTAGGCCCCGGTCAGCAGGAAGTTGCCGTGATTCGCTGGGAGGAGAGAAGCATAAAGGGAGGTGATCGAGAAGGGCTCAGAACTAGGGATAGCAACTGATCCCAGGAAAGAGGCGATAGCGGGGCCCTCTTCCAAGCTGCTAGAAACAGGGAATGGGAAGGAAGAGGAAAGAATGCATGAGAGGGGGGAAAACTTAGTGAGTGGGGGGCAGATGTGTTCCCCTGAGCCACAGCTAATCAAGTTGCTGAAAACCGGGGACAAAGTTTTCATCCATGCTGAGATAGGAAACTCTCAAAAGCAGCTAAGTTTTTTTTTTTAATCCATTCAATGTGTCTGAATCTCAGAGACTGCCTGGACAAGTCTCTGCGGTTTTCTTGGCAAGGCTTTTCAGAAGTGGTTTGCCATTGCCTCCTTCCTGGGGCTCAGAGAAGGTGACAGGCCCAAGGCCACCCAGCTAGCTTTGTGCCTAAGGTGGGACTAGAACTCAGGGTCTCCTGGTTTCTAGTCCAAAACTTTAAGCACGGCATGAAAAGGGGTATCTGGAAGGGATCTGCCATTATCTTTGGCTGAGAACCTTTTTCAACTTGAAGCTCAGCCCACAGCCTGACACTTCCAGGTGGTTCCCTTTCCAAGACCTAACCAGGTTTGATGTGACTGCTTAGCTTTTCTTAAGACCAGGCAAAGCTAGCTAGGCGATGCCCCTAGGGGAAAACTAAGTCGGCTGAATGAATGAATGAATGAATGAATGAATAAATAAGGAAAGCTGCTCCATTCCCCTCAAATCCTAGACCTACCCACAAAGTTGAGGCTTGAGTTTTAAAGCCCAGATGCTCAGCTCCTGCTGCAAGACCATTGCAGAGAGACTTACGTTCAAACTTCACTCCAGTCACCAGGTTCTGATGGGCAGGGATGGTGTAAATGCACCTCCTCTGGCGAAGATCCCAAACTTTACAGGTGTTGTCTCCACTGCCGGTAGCAATGTGGTACCTTCAAATGGTGGGGGGGGAGGAGGAGGACAGGTGAAACTGGTGTTTATACTCAGTAAGGGGAGAGGAAGGCACGTGCTGGCCAACGTAAGAGCGTACAAGCCATGCCAAGGTGGCAGTGTGGCTCTTACCCATTGGGGGAAAAGTTGACCCCGTAGATCTCTTTGAGATGACCTTCCAGGAACATGATACAGCGCCCGGTGCGCAGGTCCCATACACGGCCAAATGCATCAAGGCCGCTGGAAGAAACCGAAAGACGTCAAATAAATAGTTTTCCAAGGGGCACCTTCATCTACGGATGCCGCCAGCCAGAGATTCCCAGCACCGTTAAAGGGTAGCCAAAATAGTTTCTGAAAACCAAGACGGTGTCATCAAAACCACAGTGGGTCTGTGACAGAATCGTCTGCACAGGTCTGAGAGGTAAGGCTGAGCTGGCACAGCGCAGAGCCTTGGTTCTGCAAACTGAAGCCAGAACTGACAAAGCATAAAGGCCGATTAGCACAAGCTAAACCGGGAGAGGATCTGGTTACAACCTGCAGAGTTTAAAAAAAAAAAAAAATCACACAGGCAAATCTGAAGTTTTTCTCTTAAACCGTAACAAGGGACATCTTCATTTAAAAATGAAGCGTGGTAGCCAAGATTTTGTAACCGAGATATTAGGATTTCTACCCTGGGGGCATTCTTGTTTGCAAACGTTGTAAACTTAGGCCTAATCTTGTTCAGTTATTTATTACAGGTAGTCCTTGCTTAATGACCACAACGGGGACCAGAATTGTGGTTGCTAAACGAAGCTGTCATTAAGTGAATCTGACCCAATTTCATGACCCTTTCTGCAGTGGCCATTAAGTGAATCACTGTGGACACGTGGTTGTAAAGTGAATCACACGGTTCCCCCCTGCTTTTGCTTGCCAGAAGGTGGCTGGGAAGGTCGAAAATGGTGGTCATGTGATGGTCGCCAGTTTCTTCAGCACCCTTGTAAGTCTGAACTGTCACTAAACAAATGATTGTTAAGTGAGGACTACCTGTATATCAATTTATCTCACAACTGCGACCCTGGGTAACGAGCATAGGATTAAAACCCGACAGACAAAACAAAAGCAAAGCAAATAACAACAACAGTACAATCACAACACCCCAATCTTCTCAGGATACAACTTGTCAAGCCTCCCTGAAATGGGAACTGAAGGCTGGCATTAGGCAGCATCGTTCCTTGGTGTGGGAGCTCGCGTAGGACCCCCTTCTGCAAACGAATGCTTTTGCGCCGATGTTGACAGCTTACCCGGTGCCAGCGAGGGAGCCGTCAACGTGGAAGGCCATGTCGTAGACCCCTTTGCTGTGGCCCTCCTGGTGGAGAATCTCTTCCTGGGCTTCGAGGTCCCACAGACGCCAGGAGTGGTCGTAGCTACAGTGGGGGGGAAAGAAGGAAAATTAACCTGGCAGACGTCCTAGATGGCCAGCAGGTATTCTCTCATTTTAGGAAGGGGAGACACCTGGATGATAGGCGCCAGCCTTCCCCAACTTGCTGCCCTCTGGATGCGCTGAGTGCATCACAACTCCCAGAAGCCTCAGCCAGCTGGGGAATGCCTAGACAATTTCAATCCACTCACTTCAGCAAAGACAGTATGATCACGTGACTGTGGGGACGCTGCAACGGTTCTCAGTGCAAGGGCCGGTTGTGAATCATTTTTCGGCAGCTTCGTAAGTCTGAACCGTCGCTAAACAAATGGTCATTAAGTGAGGACTACCTGTACTATCTTCATTGTTCAGGGGGGGAGAGAGAGAGATCCTCTTACCATGTTGTGCCCAGGAATCTGCCAGAAGGATGCCACGCCACCCGGGCCACTCTCACAGTATGGCCTTCTATATCAGCCACTGGTTCATCACTGGAAGAAACCAAAACTGCCACATTCAGCATGAACTGAAATCACACCATGAAGGTGCAGAAGACGAGAAATGCAGGCGTGTGTGTGTGTGTCTGTGAGACGCAGCGTAATATGCTCAAAGTTCCCTCTGAATGTGGAATCTACCTCTGATTCCTGCAAGCGCGCAAACCTATCACACGTTTTAGCAAGCCTGAAATGGGTCTTTGCAAAAAGGGGTCCTGGGCAATGGTTCGCTGGCTGCAAAAATAGAGAAGCAGCTCAGGACGGTCCTTGCCTTTCCCGGGTGTCTGTTGGGAAGCAGCAGCTCCGGAAGATAAAGTTGGAGGCGCATTCCAAAGGGTTTGGAACAAGGAAAAACCCAGGGGCCGCAGCCAACCATGCAGCGTTAAGAGTCAGCTACGTGCCAACCTGCCACAGCACGTGCCCATCAAAATAGAACTCCATCGCATCTACAACACAAAGACCCTGCATGCAGAAGGGATTGGGTTCAGATCCCAGCTTTTGGGGTTAGAAGGTTCAAAACAATGGGAAAAAAATTCATCTGCCTGGAAAGACCCTTCCGTAAGGAACACCTGACCCCCCCAACAGCTGAGTCAGCAGGAATCTGGAAGTCATTTACAGTGCTAGAATGACTTCTCTCAGGTGTGCATCAGCCAGGATTTCTCAGCTGCCCTCTAAAGTTTGTGTCATCCAACTAACTTTGGGGCACCACTTTGAACAGAGTGCAATGGGCAATGATCAAGGGCAGAAAGGGAAGCTTTCCTACTAGCACAAATGACAACATGGGTTGGAGGAGGGTCAACAGAAATCCTTCCCTGCAGCAACACAATGACTCAGAGATAAACCTCTTCCTTCAAGGTCCCATTAGGCACAGAATGTGCTTTCTCTGCCTCTCCGGGCATCTCTGGACATGCCAAACACAAATTAAGTATAATCCTTAAGACTGTTGTTCAACTAAAACAATCCCACAGGCTTGGTGGAAGCAGGACTCTGGGACACTGTCAGCCAAGACCAGGCCACTATAAAATCAGAGGTAAAAAGGGGAAACAGCTGGAAATGTCCTGCAACCTCAGGGGGAAAATTGTGGGAGAGAATGAAGGGCAAAAGTTGGATCATAACAAGACTGAGATGCTTTCTGATTAATTTCTGTTGCCACCTGCAAAGGCAGGGCAGCTCCACTCCGATGTAGCTCCACTACAATTCCAATCAGCTGCACTCACGAGCCTATTCCATGGCGCCTAACGCTGGCTCAGCAGCATCTGAAGGGCTGAGAATTCTGGAATGCAAACTGAGATCATCAGCAGAATGTTGCAGCCACGCTTGATTCCTGCGGTGTGGATTTTAGTCTTCAATTATATTGGGGTGCACTTCCCGGGACTTAATGAATTTTGGGGAGTATACCTATTTTCAAGTATCAACGCTAGGAGTATCTGGCCTAATTTATGAATGCTTTGTTTCATGCAAGGATTTTTTTTTTCTTGCTTACTCCAGCCTTCTTTTTCCTTAATCGCTTGTGCTGACCACTAAATTTGGGGCACAGGCTTTGAAAAGCAAGTCAACCTTTCCTTACCAGCAAAACTGGGGGTCTGTCAGAAACGGCAAATAAGAAAGAAATCCGCTTGTACCTTTCTAGACTCCAGAGCTTGACAGAGCCATCGGCTGCGCAGGATGCCAGATTTACATCCTTCTTGTCTAATGAGATGGTTGCTTTGGGGTGGAAGACGATTGCCCCGACGTTCGTATTATGCCCTTAGGAGGGGTGAGAAAGCCTGCCAATTAGAACCAGCCTACCCCTGAACTAGGCTCTGTTTTCTTAATAAATCTTCAATATGGCTGCAGAAATTCACCACATGCTGGGTGAATCCCAGCTTCCGCCCCTGGCTCTTGGAAGTCAGGTCTGGGAAAGAATCCAGCTTGGAACCCTGAAGATCTTCTAACACCTCTCAGACAAAGAGAGATCTGACATCCACTGACAAAGGGGGCCTTACAGAAACCGATGAACCGTAACTCCCAATCCCGAGGGCTGGAGTTCAACAGCATCAAACAAGCTTGAAGGCCAGGAAAAGCAAGCTGGGTTGTGGGTGGGTGGGGGGAGATACGGTACCTCGCAAAGTGAGGATGAGTTTGCAGTCTGGCACCGACCATAACTTGCAGAGGCCGCTCCTGAGGACAGAAAGAAAGGAGACCACAAGGAAAAAGGTTACTCGGGCGTTTTATTCTTTTACAACCCTTGTAGGATTGGGGATAAAGCCTGATGGGACACAGTGCCGCCTGGGGAACGCCCCTGAACCTGCCGTAGCTCAGCTTCGATCTGCATCTTGCATCGCACCCAAAAGCCAACTTACTCCTCACCCAGCTCCCAAGCAGAGGGGTCATCCAAGTATATCAGGACACGCCCATCACCGTCCCAGCTGCTGGATTCTGTATCAGCTGTAGCTTCCGAGTGTTCTTCAAGGGCAGACCCGTGTAAAGGGTCTTACAGTAGTGCAAGTGAGAGTGCACTCAGGCATGAGGGACTGTGAGCAGGGCTTCCTGATCTGGGAGCAGAAGATGTAACTGCACAAGAGCCTCCCTGGCCCTCTTCATGCAGGAGCTGAGAGTCTAGGAGAACCTCTATGTTGAAGACCATTTCTGAGTGGGGCTGTTCGACCCCATTCAGAGTCCAGGATGGAATTTCCTTGGAATCGTTAGGCCCACAAACTCCAAACTGCTGCATCAGGGAGAGATTCAGACAGCCTGTTCCTTCCCATCTAAACCCTGACAGCCTCTAGGTCAGTGTTTCGCAATCTTGGTAACTTTAAGATGGGTGGACTTCAACTCCCAGAACTCCCCAGCCAGCCAAGCTGGCTGGGGAGTTCTGGGAGTTGAAGTCCACCCATCTTAAAGTTGTCAAGGTTGAGAAACACTGCTCTGGGGGCTGGGCAGGCATTTCCATCCCATCACTGTCCAGCCTAGGGATGAGATGTGTAGCTGGTTATTGTCAGCGTATTGGTGACAGTAGACCCTGAGCCAGTAAACGACCTTTCCCAGCAGCTTCATGCAGATGTGAAAAGGCTCAGAGAGATCCCTGAGGCACTCCGCAGAATAAAGGTCTCCAGGCAGATCTCTCCTTTCCCACCTCCACCGATGGAAACACCTCTTTAGGAAGAAGAACCATTACAAAGCAGTAGTCCCCACTCCAATCGCCAGAGACGGCTCAGCAGGAATACCACCGATAAAGAGTCCTCCAGAACCTATGTTTCATTTATAGAGTCTCTAAATTATTCAGGCCCAATATATCGGAAAGCCAACCTCTGCATATGAAATGGTTCTTCAGCAGAGAGTCCCTCAATTTTTTCCTTAAGGCTAAGCATTCAAGGCCACTAATAATGCGATAATCCCTTAAAATAAAGATTAACTACAACTAGAGAGCAACTCCACGCACAGATCATTAATGTGTGAACCACCTAAAAAAAAAAAAGCCGGGTAATCTTAAATTAACAAGCCCTATCACCTGCAGATTTAAAAACACCAGTTTTTTTTTAAGCTGGATGCTCCCTTCAACCACCCTTCTGCCCTCTCCTGCATGAGATGACCACAAAAGACAACCAACCCTTCTTACCAGCAGGCTGTGGCCAGGAGCTTGGAGTTGGAACTAAAATGGCAGTAAGAGATGGGACGGTCATCCCCGATTTGGCTGCAGAAGTTATTCAGAGACTGGAAATGAAACCACATCAAAAGAAGTAAGCTGCCAAGCATTTCAAAAGGGTTTAAAAGAAGAGGGGGGTTCACCTGTTGGAGCATAGAAGTTTCTAGTTTTATACAGACTGGATTCATCACTGAGCTCACATACGGTGTGGTAATTGGCTTAGCGAGTTGTGCAAACTCACAACTATTAGGATCTGCTCAACAGGCGATGGTCCAAAGAAACCAGGGTTTAGGATGATAACGTGAGCCCACTTATGGAGTTCCAAAAACCGGCTCAATAGAATACTTTATTGGCCAAGCATGATTAGACATACAAGGAATTTGACTTTGGTGCAAGAGCTCCCAATATATTTACATAACATCAAAAATAAACAACAGTAAAGTAATAATGTTATTTACTAAAACTATACAATCAAGGAAGAAAAAAAATTGAAGGAAAGTAATACTACAGCTATTCACTAACACGCTCATATTTAAAGGGAGAATTAACTCTAAGAATTAACTCTAATTAACTCAACTACTCTAAGCCCAGCTTGCTCTAACCAGCAGCCGCTTTTCCAATCTCCGGAAAAGGTTTTGCTGCGTTTGCTTTTTTTTTTCAGCCAAAAAGGCCACTGACCAAACATGTAATATTTAGCATGCGAAGCAGATCTAGTCACACAAAGCGTCCCTATTTCCGGAGGGCCCCTTTAAGGGGGAGATGGGTGGCGATAGAAATGTGAATGAATGAATGAATGAATGAATGAATGAATGAATGAATGAATTTCAAGCTGCAAATCTCTGACCTGAAGCTTGGCAGAGAGAATCCTACCCACCCTCAAAGATTTGTGAAGCTCTTGTTTCTGGGATGTCCGTGTGGCCTCGGGGACCTCCTTGAACAAGCGAGCTTCGTCCAGTCGCTTCACCGCCCTAGGCAAGAACACAGACAGACCTGTTATGTCCTCCAACTTGTGCAATTTACCTCCTGGTGCGAAGCTGGAAGACCTCATCTTCCACTACTCTTGTTACAGACCACAAGACATACCTAGGTTTTTTTGCAAAAGCTCTCTAAAATATATTTTTGCCTTTACCTTGTTTCATGTTTACTGGAATCCCCAAAGTTTTTTTTAAAAAAGGATTGATATCAGAGTATTTGTGTTGATGCTGCAAGAAATTTGACTCACGTTCCTTTACCGCTGCTTTTTTGGTTTCAAGCCATTACACACATTAATACAACTTTGTATTACCCAGCAAAAATGTCACAAAACGGGATCACGTGACCAAAGGACGCTGCAACTGGTTGTGAAGGTGTCGGCTGCCAAGTGCCCAAATTGCGATCATGTGACCACAGGGGTGGTGCGACGGTTTGCGACGGTTGTTAAGTGTGAGTACAGGTTGTAAAGCACTTTTTCTGAGGCCATTGTAACTTTGGACCGTCATTAAACAAACGGTTGTTAAGCAAGGACTACCTATAATACTGTACATTAAACAGTGTTGGCTGGGGAATTCTGGGAGTTGAAGTCTACGCCTCTTAAATTTGCTGAGGTTTAGAAACACTGCGTTACAGGACTAAACTGGTGGTATATTAATATTACATGGATCTTTTTCTTTTTCCTCAAGACTCAGCTCATTTCCATCACTCTTATCTCTATTTTTTAATTGAATTATCACTGGTCTATCATTTTTGTCTTGGCTTGTAAAATTTCACTAACAGCCTTACCGAGGAAGAGAGTAGTTTGCAATCCAGAGTCTGGCTGTCTTCAGGGTACTCGGCCCTTCGTGGTACCAAGTCTGCTGATACTAAGAGAGATAAACCACAAAAAGGAGTGAAGACGCATAGCCAACCTCTCTTTTCACAAGTGACGTGATGCATAATGTATTTTCCAGGAAGGATTCTTATGTATCTCCATCATCGCTGAGTTATGAGTCATTTCCTTCCACGGTTGAGTTTGATTTGGGGTACTGAGCCTCTAGCTCCTCTACTTGCTATTGATTTATGCACAAATCAAAACCATTGGTCACCTTTGTTTCAAAGCGACTGTTCTTTTGTTTACGTGTTTGACATAATGGAAGTCCAGCCCAAGAGGAGACAAAGAGCATTGGAAGAGATTCAAGTGCTTCCCTTAAGCATGAACGACAGAAGCTGCTTAACACACTCACCTCTTCTTTTGCCTTCTTGGATTTTTCATCGTCTTTCTTGGTTTTCTTCAAGGCATCAGGGCCAACTACCGAGAGGATATTACGTAGCCTACCGAGAAGTAAAAGGCACCGTGAAAATGCTTTTAGTCTGGGAAAGGCAAGGAGAGTCAGTCAAATGCAAACATCTACAGGTAGTCCTCACTTAATGACCACAATTGGGACTGGAATTTTGGTTGCTATGTGAAGCAGTCATTAAGTGAATCAACCTGGTTTTATGACCTTTTTTATGGCAGCCATTAAGCGAATCATTGTGGGCGTTAAGCAAACCATGTGGGCGTTAAGTGAATCACGCAGTTCCCCACTGATTTTGCTTGCCAGAAGCCGGCTGGGCACATCGAAAATAGCAATCACCTGACCACAGGGCACTGCGACGAACCAGTTGCCAAGTGCCCAAATTGTGATCACGTGATCAGGGGATGCTGCGACAGTTGTAAGTGTGAGGACTGGTCACATCAGTTTTTCCAGTAAGGCCAAACCGTCACTAAGTGAATGATTGTGAAGTGGTGACCTGTACTCTCACCTCTCCCTCCTTTCTGCAGGGCCTTCTCCAAAAAGCGTGATAGGTTCTCCAAGCGCTCGTAAGCAGGCCTTGACTTCAGAGTCATCGGTGGAAACGTTGATTTGCCTGGCTCGTTTCCGGCGCTCAAATTCAGCCAGTACTTCTGCCTGACGTTCACTGATGTGGTCTTCCAGGTCAAAAACTTCACCTAGCCATAGAAGAAATCCAACAGGTTACTTTAGGAGATTAAAACATTTATAGGCCACCTGCTCTACATAATTCTAGGCAGCAGTTATAGCTATTGCAGTCCAACCTGGAGCCCAGAATATTTTGTTGTTTATTCATTCAGTCGCTTCCGACTCTTTGTGACTTCATGGACCAGCCCACGTCAGAGCTTCCTGTCGGTCGTCGCCACCCCCAGCTCCCCCAGGGACGAGTCCATCACCTCCAGAATATCATCCATCCACCTTGCCCTTGGTCGGCCCCTCTTCTTTTTGCCCTCCATTCTCCCCAGCATCAGCATCTTCTCCAGGGTGTCCTGTCTTCTCATTATGTGGCCAAAGTACTTCAGTTTTGCCTTTAATATCGTTCCCTCAAGTGAGCAGTCTGGCTTTATTTCCTGGAGGATGGACTGGTTGGATCTTCTTGCAGTCCAAGGCACTCTCAGAATTTTCCTCCAACACCACAGTCCAAAAGCATCGATCTTCCTTCTCTCAGCCTTCCTTACGGTCCAGCTCTCGCAGCCATATGTTACTATGGGGAACACCATTGCTTTAACTGTGCGGACCTTTGTTGTCAGTGTGATGTCTCTGCTCTTACCTATGTTATCGAGATTGGTCATTGCTCTTCTCCCAAGGGCCCAGAATATATTTTACCCCAATTTTACGATCACAAAATAAGGTACTAGGTTCAACTGGCTCCACTGCAAAGGATCAAGGAGCAGAGCACAATTAACCCAATGCTTGTGATAAAAGCAATGCCTCCTCATTCTACTGCTCCAGGGCAAGATAAGGCTTCAGCTCATACCTTCATTTTATGTATGGGTTCTTAATAGTAATTGTTGGGTGGATGCCATTAGGACCCAGAAAGCTATAACTATGTAGCCTTTCACGATGTTCTAAAATATTATTATTACTAGGTTTTTATCCCACCTTTTTTGAATATTCGGTCATCTTGATATATCTCAAGATGTATCTTCTCTTGTTGCATCAATTTGCTTTAGTTATTTATCTGGCCAACATCAAACTTAAATATCTATCCAGCTGTGTATCTCCTGTAATATAGACAGATCCAAAGGAGGGGGGGGAAAACCCAAAACCGTGTTGCTCTCCTGTCTACCGGGCATCTTCTTACCGGTGGAGATGTTGATGTTGCCGGCCTCAATGGCTGCTTTGACGGCATCTTTGCCCATCATCCCCGACTCCCCCTTCAGGATGCGTTCGCGCTCCTTCTCCTCCAGGCTCCCGTAGAAAATGGGGGCCTTCTTAGCAGGAGGGGCATCTCCTTCGTCGGAAGCCTTCGCCTTCATCCCCTGCAAGAAAAGTTAAGGAGGCGGATGATGGGAGCTGTAGTCCACCCTTCTTAGGAGCCGCCTCCTCGTCCTGATTCAGGAAGCTGGCGGGGAATGAGGGGGGCTGTATTACTGCGCCGCCGGAACGACGCTTTCATCCAACGGGGCCGCTAATGGCACTGGCTGTGGCCGATAGGCATTGTAGTCCACCGTTTGAAAAGTACCGGTTGGAGGGAAGGGAGGACAACGGAGGGAGACGGAGCTCCCTCAGCGTCAAGTTTAAACAGCCCGGGCCCAGCCCAGGCGCGTCCCCGGTCCTTACTCACCGCGGAGCTCCGCGTCGCGGCCATAGCGCCCCTCGCAGCCGGTCCAGCAGCACAGCGGGGTCTCCCGAAGCACTTCCGGAGCAGTGACCCGCCCGGCGGAGCGCCTGAGCCAACGGCGCCTGCGCAGGCCGTTCTGGAGAGCCGGCCGCTCTAGGCGGGCGCAGACTCTGTGAGCCGCTTCTCGCGAGCGTTTCCGGGATGCCGGCTTGAAAGGAGCCGGTGCGCATGCGCGCCTGAGGAGCCGCGGAAGGGTCGGGTGGGACGATGCTGCGGCGGAAGCCGACCCGGCTGGAGCTGAAGCTGGACGACATCGAGGAGTTTGAGGGGGCCCGCAAGGAGCTGGAGGTAGGTGGGGGGCTGGCTGGGAGTCCCCGGCCGGAGAGGGGGGCGCTGCTCGTGCTGCTTTAAAAACTGCCCCCGGGAGCACTCTGCCCATGTTCAGAGGCACTCTCCCCGAGGCCAATGCTTGAGTGATTTTAAGGAAATGAAAAGCAGCTTTGCTTTATAGCGAACACGCCCGCCCTGATGATCTAGAAATATTCTGCACATGGTCAGAGGCAGCCGTTCCCCAAGAATCTGCAGGTTTTGGAAAACAGAAACATTCCGGCTAAAATTTTAAGCCCCTTTCCTGGAGAAGAAAGCTGATGAACGCAGGACTAAGATTTAGCACGCGTTAGGATCGGGCTGGTTGTTTTTAGTTTGGCAGTATGTACTGAAATGGATAAGGACTAGTGAAAGTCGTTTGATCCGTTCTGGCGTTGCTCGTCGTGAATAAGATCACCGCCTTTTACAGCCTTGTGCCTTCTATTGCTGAGTTTGAAGCAGAAATTGAAATCAAGGTTTTTCACTTTAGGAGAAGGTCCGTTGTTGATGGAATATCTATCACTACCAGCAAGGGAAATAACAACAACAACAGTAAATTAAATTTATATAGTGGCCGACTCCCAGCAACTCTTAACAAGTATTTCCTGCACTATCTGCATGTGTGTGTGTATGTGTATACAGGGCATACCAAAAGTCAGGCCCTATAAACAACGTATTCTATAAATTACATTAAATGTTCAAATTGGTTGCCACTTTCTTTTAAACTTTTCCTTCCTCATTTGATGCATGACCTCTGAACATTCCCCTAAGTATGGTAAGATAAGGGACGTGGTGGCGCTGCGGGTTAAACCGCTGAGCTGCTGAGCCTGCCGATCGGAAGGTCGGCGGTTCGAATCCGCCTGACGGGGTGAGCTCCCGCTGCTAGTCCCAGCTCCTGCCAACCGAGCAGTTCGAAAACATGCAAATGTGAGTAGATTAATAGGTACTGCTTTGGCAGGCAGGTAACGGCGTTCCGTGTAGTCATGCCGGCCACATGACCACGGAGGAAGTGTCTACGGACAAACGCCGGCTCTTCGGCTTTGAAATGGAGATGAGCACCGCCCCCTAGAGTCGGACACGACTGGACTTAATGTCAAGGGAAACCTTTACCTTTACTATGGTAAGATACTCCCTGGGGAAAAAAATTAATAAAGCATATTGTCATTTGCCCTTTGTATCCATGAGGATAGATGGCGGTTCATATTTTAAATATTAATCTGCTTTCATATATCGACAGAGTTTTCTTTTTGAACGAGCTGTTGGTTATATACTGCAGGAACTGAAATGAATGTTTATATTTGTCCTGTGCCGCTGAAGGCAAAGTGGGATTGGAAGAGGTTCTTTGTTGCAAACATAATGATTGCCAAATAATGTAGAAATTGACCTTAAGATAGTTTTTGAAAGCAAAGACGGAGTAGCTGTTTGCCAGGCTGACTGCACTGAATACAAGTTAAGACTGTATTGTCCATGGCCTATTCTGATCCTGTGAAGCATTTATTTCTGAATTTTTCCTCTTTCTGGGCCATTCCCAAAGCATTTGATTATTTATTAATTTTTTACCTCTCTGGCCGTGCTAAAACGTTCCGTGTCGAGGGGGAACGGATGCAGCTGGGCTTCCTGAAGTATCTGCACCTTTCTGTCTTTGCAGACTCATAAAAAGCAGCATGAAGAGGTGGACATGGTGGGAGCCAATGATGGCGAGGGGGCCCTGGCACTGAATCCCGATCACAAGAGCTGGGAGCAGGTGATCCATGACCGGATTGGCTACAAACTGCAGCCTAAAACCAGCAACCGTTCATCTCAGTTTGGGAACTTTGAATTCTAGAGCGACGGGGGCGGGGGGGGACACACGACCCTCGTCATGCCGCTGCCTCTGGGCGAAACACGTTTGTGGGGGATTATGCGGAGCTGATTTAGGACAAGGACGGCACAGGGACTGCAAGGATTTTAGAAGATGAAAGCTTTGCTATTCTCTAAGAAAGAGACTGGATCCCTTTTTTCCCTCGAAGGCTGCTTTCGCACAACCTCCTGCCCTGTGTACCTTTAATAACCTCCCGTTTGCAACAGAGGGCTTAAATCTTACAACAGTAATAGAAAAGGTGCTGGCCTGGCCTGGCCTCTGTGTGCAAATGGTTTCAGATTTCACTGTTAATGCCGCTGGGAGTTTTGCATGGTGTAGCCCTCCCCAATCTGGAAAAGTTTTATTTCTGCAGCACCGCCGGCCGGGGGAAAGCGGGGCAGAGCCTCCTCCCTCCAGTCACTTTAACAAGGATGAACTTCCAGGCTCACCTCTTCCTAGACCTGCGTTTGCGGCTTAAATTAGCTTGTTTTCCTCTCTGCGTTGTACCCCTTTCTAACGTTTAAGACATTAAATTGTGAGCTACTCTTCGGATAGTGCTCTGGGGCTGGGTGCATGCCAGCCAGTTGCTCCAGTTTGTGAATTGACACAAGTAGGAGAAATGGCTATTGCCGTTGGAAAGGGGGTGGGGGGAAAAAGCAGAATCTAGCTGATGGGTTGAATCTTTTTATTCTACTTAACCACACAGGGCAGCTTGTAAACATATCATGCGTCCGTCATTTTCTGTTAAGACACCCTGTGCTTTAGTACTTACAACAGCGTAATCATTAGTATTCACATAACAATAGTTAATGGATACACTTCCATCAGCTTGGAATTCAAAGGAGACATCCTGTGTGGTACTATACAGCCTGGAGAAGCAATACAGCTAAGGCACCATTTTTTCATGGATACACTGTGAGTAGGGAAGGGAGGAGGGACACCAGAATAACAACATCCTTATGGAAGAACAATACTGAGTGATGGTCAGCTGCAAATGAGACCAGGTTTTCTGTCCACAAATGTAAGTAAGACAAAGATGCTGGCAGGTGACTTTTTTTTTTTTTTGCCTTCCCCTCAAATATACAAGGAAAGCATCCAATTGCTAAAGCTGGAACTGTCAAATGAGCCTTAAATCTTTATATGGCTAGGTTCACATCTTAATATTAACCAAGAAGCCACTCCTTTTTCTGTGTTTACACAATATTTTGGATAAAAGTACAGGAGCTCCTTGCTGAACGACCACAACTGGGACCAGAATTTAGGTTGCTAAGCAATGCGGTTGTTAAGCGGATCCAGACCTGATTTTACGACCATTTTTGCAGTGGTGGTGAAGCAAATCACGCGGTTCCCTGTTGATTTTGCTTCTCAGAAACCAGCGGGGAAGTCGAAAATGGTGACTGTGGGATGCTGCCACTGTCATAAATGCGCAGCAGTTGCCAACTGCTGAATTGTGATCATGGGGATGCTGTGACGGTTGTTAACTCTAGACTGTTGCTAAGCGAATGGTCGTTAACTGAGGTCTGTCTATAAGCAGCTGGACACAATATACCAAGCTACAAAGGAAGCTAGCCATGATTGAAGTACAACAAACTTATGTCAGCGGACCCACTAGGCCTCATGGCTGAGATGAAATGTATAAATCCAGTCTATGTGCCTTTTAATGTGAAGGGTTGATGAAGGCTGAGAACTTAGATTGTACAGTGGGGAAAAAGGCTGGTTCAGCTACCGGTTTACTATTCTGCACACACCATTTGGGCAAATGCCATCATTTGATGTGTGCTGATAAGCTACAAGGGCAGAGATGGTAGGAGAGTTTGACTGAAGACATAAGCAGCTTGGAGGTAGGATTGTGCCATTTTGCTTCTCCCGAAGAGTGCCAGCCTCGTGAAAACTTACTGTCAGCTGACATGGTGCTTTGTTTGATCCCCCATGGCTACAGTTCTCCAGCTTGTATCAACTCCCCCCCTCCTTGGGCAATTAATTAAAAAACAGTTTGCTTACTCAGCACAACCAATGCAGGGAATGTTTAATCCAGATGCCACTCTCTTCCTTCCAAGGGTGGCATTAAAGCCAAAGCAGGGAATGCTGCCACTCCTCCTCCAGGTGATGCTGAACTACAAATCCCATTGGCCTCAGCCCTGCCTCTGCTTCCTTACTCGCAGCTAAAGCATTAAACTGGACCTCAAATTTGCAAGGGGAGAGTGGTGTCATCCCACAATGTGAATTCCTGCTGGGCAATTGGGGGGGGGCGCATTGTGTGTCTCATGGGCCATCCAGGTGTGCCTAGGAAGCTCACAGGTACAATTCAAGGTCATTTTTTTTCTCTTCTACTGTTAGTCCTCAGCAGCTGGCATGTCGGGGGTTTGCTGTTTGCCATTCAGGAGGTAGAAAACAGCCATCCAGACAAGGAGCCATTGAGCCTAATCCTCCGTGAATGCATGTCAAGCTAAAATTCCTTTAAAGAGTGCTCAGTGTTCTCTTCTTGTTTTAGTTTGAAATATAACCTGACTGACAAGTTGCTTTTACATGATAGACTGGACCATGAACTCCATGACTCCATTTTAAGCTAGCCTGCGTGAGGTGTAGACAGCGCTGCACTGGGTGAGCCTAGAAAGTTGGGTTGATTGAATAAACCATGGTTAAATTAATCTGAGCCAGCAGGCTGCCAAAACATAACTTATGTTAATTAACTTAAGGCTACATTAAATGATTGACAGTTGATTGGTGCATTGTTTTTGCTTTTAACTTTCTGTCTGATGCCAAGGGCAAGCTAAATTGAGGGTTGATTGTCGCAGTAAGAGCAGACAGCATAAAGATTATTTTCTGCACTGATTACCATAGGATGGTGGCTGGCTTTCTGGATTTCAGGCTGGGATTAAGACAACCTGGTCCCCTTCAGATGCTCTTTTAGGCTGGAAATTGTGGTTCACAAAATGCCTGAAGGGCCCTTGGGGTTAAAGCAAAGCTGGGCCCCAACTGGCTGTTAGCTATTATACTTCAAATGTACTGTATCTGTGAATGCTAATAGTTGGCCAGCAGCAGAGAGAAGACTATTGTTTGAAAGAAAGGGTGGAAAACTGATCACTGTAAGCCCCTTCTCGGGGGCCCCCAGAAATGGTCTTTTTCTGACCACTCCTGCTGAAAGCTGGTGGCAAACTTTCTCACCATTCCAGGACCTCTTAACAGTTGCAGGAAGTCCTGCATTAGGCTTAGTGGAGTTGGGCAGAAAAAGAAACATCAGGTTGAAAAGAAGGGAGGAATTTAGCATCGTCTGCTTTGCATCGTTGCCTTATGTAAGCGTCTGCGACCTGGAAATGACAAAAAGTCTGTTGCGATGCCAAGACCCAAATCTTTTCGGTTTTTGCATCCTGCTGCGAGTAAATAAATTACATGGTCTGCGCTGCGATGAGGCATCAGACATTTCAAAGGCTCCCCGCTCCCATACCCACACCTGTCTCTGGAGCTGCAGGTTCCCAAGCGTGGCCTGAAAAGTTGCCTCCCCTCTTTAAAACCTCCTTTGGCACATGGAGATGGTTGGAAGCAGGATCATTCCCTGGCAGAAAAGCATGAACCAGTCTTCAGCCATCTTGCTGTAATATTGCTATCCATTCCTAATTAGGATCAGTAAAGCGTGGAGTTGGTCAAAACCGCCCCCCCCCTGCACAAAATTAGGAGGATTGAGACATGCAACTGGTTCTATTCAAGTTAAATGAGCATTTCACCTAATCTAGGAAGACATTGCAGGGCTGTTTTAAAAAGCATCCTCTGTGGCTTGAAACTGTGAGCTGGGATCCCTAAATGATTACCACATCCGTGGGGTGTGTGCACGTGTGACTGTTAAGCAACCAGCATTTGGGCAGGCTGGAAAAGGCACAGTAACCGCCTCCATAAAAGGAAATCCCCCCCCCCCCAAGAGAGGTGGGTCGTGCTCTGCCTAAAACTTGTACCCCAGCCTTGTCTGAAGCTGCTGGGATCTTAAGAGGAGCACCACAGTTTGGTTTAATATTTAAGGGGGAAAAAAGTGCTTAGGCAGCCTGCAAATCAGGAAAAAAAAAAACTAAAAACCCTTGGGCTACAGGTTTATTTAAAATATAAATTTTTTAAAAAAAATAATACTCGTTTTCCGTTCTTCATTCTTAAACCGGCACGTCACAGTCGAGAGCCAGACCTGTGTGCTGTAATTTGAAGGAGGGCAGGCTGTTCATTTTGACTGGCAGCATCCCGGAATGGCTGTGGCAGAGCAGGCTGTAAAAGCCTTCCTGGGCCGAAGACCCAATCAACACAACCGTTTGGTGTGCAAAAGAGGACGCAAAGCACAGCTGACTTTTGAAGATAACTGCTCAAACGTACTGGCCTGAGTGGTTGTGTGCCCACTGCTTTTGAATGAAGACCGGGGGTCTGTATTCGCTGCACCCTCCCAGAAACATAGGCTGCTATATACAAACACATCATGGAATTGCCTGGGTCAGCCCGGCAGCTCCTTTAAATCATGGTACGCTCTAAAACGAAGCCCCGCCAAAAATGCAATCTGGTCTATCAATCAATCATTCTAAGTAGGTTGCCTGAGCTGGCTGCCAACTCTTTACGCAGGGCTCAGGCGCCTCCCCACCCAAACTTTGGGGGAGGGGGGAAATGTGGGGAGAGGAGCAAGAGGCACAGGGACGACCCTCTGGAAACCGGAGGGCACCCCATGGCTTTCCTTGGCATGTTCCTGGTAAACCTGGTCCTTTGAGAAGGCTGTGGGGGACGGCAGAGAGAACTCCGCGTTAGTGGCAATGCTCTGTGATGTCCACCACCACGGCCTTTTTCCAGCTGAAGAAGAAATAGCCCGCCCCTGCGCCCGCGGCCACGGCGATGCAGAGGTAAGCGTTGTACGTCATGAAGATGAGCATCAGGAAGTAGCTGACCACTACTTGGATGATGTGCAGGATCGTCTGGAAGAGGTGAGGGAAGCTTAGCATCTGTTGCCTAAGCAAACGGAAAAAGAAATGAAATAAAGAGAGGAACTTGGGTGTGCTGTGGGGGGGGGGGGAGGACGGCAAGAAGAGAGGGGTGGCTTCAAAAACCGCTTCAGAGGCAGGGAACAATGATGGGCTCTCAGAAGCTGAAGAGAGCTGGGTGTGTTAAGAGGGTGGTGGTGGTGGTAGTGGAAATAGCAGTTCTCCCTTTGGCGCAAAGCATTCAGAAACTCTTCCACGCCTGTCACAGGCAGGTCGGACGTTTTGAAAGCGTCCTGAGTTCAAGGCCACCTCTTTTCACCCTTCAAATGGCAGTTCCACCTTTGGTAAAGGACACTGTTTGAAACTTAGAGCGGATCAAAATGAAACATTTTGCAAATGCCCCAGTTCTCACATTTTAGACCCAGAATGGCTTCCCCGTGCCGCCCTATTCCCCCTCTGGAGAAAATGCAGTGATTGTGTTCTCACAAGCACAAGAAACACCCCACAAGAGCGTGGGTCGGGGCAGAAGGACTGGCTTTGCGCCCAGCTCCCTTTCTTGTGTTGGTCTTGAGCCGAACAGCGGTGTGTGCTCACCCGACTGTCTTGTGCGTCTCCATCAAGATGGTCCCATTTGGCCCCGGGACTGGCATGGAGTTGTAACGGATGCTGACTTGTGACTTCCGAAGGAGACTTTCCCGGGCAATCTTCAAGCCCTCGTAGAACATGGCCAGGAAGAAAATGGCCACAAAGGCTCCAGCCATTTCTGAGGGAAACAGACCAAAGTTTTATGGCTGGCTGGGGAATTCTGGGAGGTGAAGTCCACCCGTCTTCAAGCTGCCAAGGTTGAGAAACATTGCCCTAGGGCAACCCACCTGGCACCATCCAGAACCGTTGGGAAAATATTTCATGGGATGTCCAATACGGGGAGTTGAAGTGCGGCATTACTGGAGGTTGATGGAAAACCCAACAAGGGGTAGACCAGACCAAGAAACCAATCCGTGTGGGTCAGGACTACCTTTATAGGAACAGAACCTTGCAAGTGTAAATGTGCTTCCCTGCTCCCTCCCTTTATCTTTGTGTAAACTAGGGAGGGTCTTGTCTGAGATGCTTTCTCAGATTACACTTCTGGCCCAGACTCAGATGCCTTTTATCTGACCAGTGTCTCCAGTCCTTCAAGGCCGCTCCCTCTGCCCCCTACAGGTGCTGTATGCTGGTGGCCAAACTCTTTTGTGATTTTTGACACACAAACCCAACTAACCCAACCGCAGTCGGTGAATCCCACAATATTGATCAGCGCTGGCATTCCAACCTTAGGCCTCTGCATAAAAGGGCCCACCCCATTCTGATTGCCATAGCAACCATGCCAACTGAAGCCCGGTTATGGTCTGAAGTTCTCTTTGTGAGTATCAGCTGTGCAGCCTTTTGCACAGATCCAAAGTCCAATATTGTGCAGGGGTTCTTTGACAAAAAACTCTGAAGGGGCAGAGAACACATTCCTAAAGAGCAAGTTGCTACCACAAGCTGCTCTTCTTCAGTAACAAACTAAAGAAGAAATCTGAGTGGGCACCACGGACAGGGGTTCCCAAAACATTCCCCGGAATCCGTAGGCTGGACTTCCACCGCAACAGCTCATAGGCAAATCAAGGTGTTAAACCCCCTTGCAAGTTTAAAGCTGGAAGATCGCGATGCAAGGGAATTGGCTCCAGACAGAAGAATAATCCTCCTGGACTGTGGTTTGGGGACACAAAATTAATTTGGCCAATGCCCCCCATCCCCCACTTGCTCACCTCCAGCTGTATTGATGATGAGCCCGGAAAACAGCAAGGGCACATTATGGTAGCTGAAGTGGAAGGTCATATCCTGCCCAGAGAGAAACAGTGTCCATGTAATGCTGTGAAGGGCAGGCAGAAGGTAGCAGCCTTCTGGCCCTGCATTTTAAAATCATTTAAAAGTGCCCATTTCTTAAGCACTCCCACCCTCCTTAATGGAAAGCCCATGGGGTCCAGAGGGGTGTGAAAGGATGTCCGCCTCCCCTTGCTTCAGCCCTGGTGCCACTGTGTGAACTCCGCTCACCATCATTCCCCCATGCATGTGTCCTGGGCCCTTGGTGGTGTGATGGTGGGCGTGAGGATCCATGGTAGGGCTTGCCGAGCCATTCATGTTATGGTCCATATGCGCCATGTGGGCCTCGTGATGCTCAGCATGGTCCATTGGGGCTCTCGAGGAACACGATAAAGCAGTGAATGCCTGGAAAATCCATTTGTTGATGTTAGACAAGCATTCAGATACGGCGGCTTTCCCTTAGTGTGATGCCCCCCACCTTGTGTTGAACCACAATCCCCACCCACCCCTAGCCTGCATGATCTTAGCTTGTAACCCTTAAATGTAACTCTGGAATCATTAGAATAGGCTTTTACTTTAAGGACTAGAATTTTCCCTTGGGAAAATATTAGGATATTTTATATGAATAAAAGAAACATGAAAAAAAATATGAAAAAAGAACTAAGAGGAAGAGAAAGAGAAAAGAAAAAGTGCAGAAAAGACAAAATTAAAAGATATCTAAAGAAACGTCTCCTGATCTGCTTTACAGCACTTATAAACAGTTCTCTTCTCCCCCTTTAGGATTACATTGCATGATTCCCTTCTTCCCATACTCAACCCTTTTCAATCAGCGAATCCAAAAATCACCAACTCGTTTTTTTCCCATTTTCAGCAAAAAGTCCATTAAAGGTTTCCAGTCTTTTATAAAAGTATTATCTTATCTCTAACCAAACAGGTCGATTTTGCTGGTTCTGCCAAGTCAGTCATCTTCGCCATCTGCTCCTCCATTTTTCCATCTTTGTGCATCTAATAATCTCGCTGCAGTTACCCTGTAGAAAACCAGTCTCCTACGAGTCTTTATCCGTAAGTCCCAATAAGCGGGAATTTAGATTCTGCCTGTTTTCTTCCCGCATTAAAATTAAGGCGGTTAGAAATCAGTTGGGAAGATCGTGCAGTGCAAGCAGGGCCCACAAAGGCTCTGGAGAACTAACAAAGCCATTTAACAAAGCAGCTAATAAGCTACCTGCCCTGTTCTTCAATGCACCACACCCAACGCACACATTCAGGTGCTATTATTTTTAGATAGCATGAATGTGAACAACATTGCATTAAAATAGTTTAAAGATCCAAGGACTCATTTCAAAATAAAACCTTTACTGAGAAGCTGCAGAGGTCTCATCAAAGTAGATAAAGTGAAACCAGACTGCCGCGGGCCTTAATTACGCTTAAACCCTATTTGAAATTGAATCAGCTCAACAGCCAAATGCATTCTCTTCCCTGACAGTTCCTTATTTTATTGGAAACAGATCTTTTCAATCACATTAGGGCAAACCATTTATTCACAGCAGAAAGGTCTCCTGGTGCCCTTGGCAATGGATGTCTCCTTTCCCAGAACAATGCCACTCTTCTCTGGGCTCTGAAAGTGCATTAAGCCAGAGGTGATAAGCACGCAGAAGGACAAAATGAAATTCATTTAATCCCATCACTGGTGATCACAAGCCCTTAATTGGAGAAAGAAAAGACGTGAGCAATTTATAAGGCTTAGCTGATCGAACAGAGAGGACAGGTAGCCGGACAGAACTTCGGAAATTTTGACCACTAGCTGCTCCAAGCTGGTGGGACTTTCAGCTTCATGGAGAGCCTGAAATTATAGCCAACATCTTATGTGGAGGCCACCAGCAGACCTTTCAGTTATAGCTTCTAGGACCTTGTAGTTTGGAAAACTGGAAAAGAATCAGAAGATAGGGTGACCAGATCATATCATTGACGATGCAGACAGGAGCTTATTAGTAGTGGTTAGTGACAGACAATCCTGGCAAAACCATCTCCGTAAGTCACAAAGATTCAGGAGACAAAGCTGAACAACAACAACAAAATGAATAAGCCACAGCTAGCTGAGATCGTATCATGGGCTAATCCAAAATGTGGCTTGTTTTGGAACTGAGTGTATGGTAGGAACCCGCCTTCCCTTTCAGTGTAATTGATTTATCTTTTTTAAAAACAAAACATCTTTTTTAAAATGGTGAGGTTCAACACAGCTAAAGCTCACCGCTTGCTCTTTTTGTTAAAACAAAAATGAGATAACTGCTGTTAAGCGTCCTCAAAGCACATCTCACAACCAACAGGTTTAGCATAGCACATTTATCTTAATTGCCAAATTAGCTGTTTTCCGGATTGACCATATATTAAGTCAAAAGCACCCATGTGGGCTGGGTTCATACCACACCAAGCCACAGCACAGCAAAGCAAATTTAAAACTAACCAAGCTGAGCACCCACAGCCTGCAAATGTTCCACAGGCCTGTAAAGTGCAAAGAGTGCTACCAGCCACATCGAGGTTCCTGACTTTTACTGGCTTTTTTTCCCCCTGAAAAATGAAGATGCACGCTGCCCCCAACTTTTCTGGTCCTAAAAGCCCCCCCGTTCAGAGTTTTGGTGGGGTGATGCTGAAAAAGGATGGGGCATGCAAGGTTCAGGTAGAAAAGCCCCAACAATCCTATCCTTTAAGTCCTTAAAATGGGCCTAAGGAAGTTAAATATAAGCAAAATTCCACTGTTGAAATGGCTGTCATTCTACACCAACCCTTTCAGACAGCCCCAAGATGTTAACTGCAGCTCACCATCACCAAAAATTTGCCCACCCCCAACTTAAAGCTACAGCGACTGGACTTTGGAGGCCCAGTTCAGCCCCTGAAACACAGTCAGTTCTTTCCATTTGGAAACCTTTCAAGCAGACCGATCCACGAATACCCGATTTAGCCCTCAAAGCGACTGATTAAGGTAAAATTTATCCTCCGTGCTGCAAATAAGGGGCTATTTCTGATTTGTCCTGGGGCACAATTGGGATGCACAATTCTACCTTGGAAAATTTCTTCCCAACATGCAATAAAAGAATCCTGTTCTTTCCACAATTTAGCATTCTTCCATTCAAGATCTCTTGGTCTAATTGCTTAGCAAATGTCTATGCTATTTCTCACGCTTTATTAATTCATTCTCACAGCGCAACTGATTTTTCCAGTTTTTAGCAATTACCTTTTGGCAGCTGTCAACAAGTTAGGTGTTGTTAATTGATACTTTCAAGGCTGAGAGGGAAAACATTCTAATAACATTGCTTTGGATAAGCACCCAAACTGTGATCACATGACCACGGGGATGCTGCGACGGTTATAAGTGTGAGGAGCGGTTGCAAGTCATTTTTTTCAGCATCGTCTTAACTCTGAACCATCATTAAATTAATGGTTGTTAAGCGAGGACTACCTGTATACAGTGGACTGCAACCTAGTTTTTAAACCTGCCTGCCTTTACTAAAAATTATATTGATTTCAGTATCAAATGCCATCAAAAACGCTTAGATGTACAGACTGACTCAGTTATCCCTCCTCTATGTACTTTTCCCTCTTCCTTGCTAATTTCAGAATGAGTTGCCAGCATTTTTGAAACAGCCTCTTTAAGATCAAGGTCCAAGGATGAAACCATAAATGTTTATTAACAGATCTCTGAAATTGATTTGCTTCTCCCCCCCACCCCACCCAGTTCAGGGAGTCTGCTCCAATCCTTTAATATCTGTAGAAACTGAACCCACCAGGGTTCATCAGTTGAATTCTTTAAGCTGTTTTAAAACTATTACTTTGTTTTATCATCTCCTGGCATTGTCTACGATTACTAGACTTCACCAGGAACAGAATATCAGTTACTATAAAAGCTACAACTACAGAGAGAGAAACACCTATGAATTGTTTTATTATTTATCTATTTGAATTTATTAGCCGACCAACTTTAATGGATTCTGGGCAGTGTACAAAAGCACCCTTCGGCAAAGGATCGTTACCTTGTCGTGGTGCTGGAGCTTGAGCACCTCAGTGATGCCATGAGCTAAACCGTGAAGGGCCACCCAAGACGGGAAGGTCATGACAGAGAGGTCAGACTAAATGCGATCCCTGGGGAAGGTAAGGGCAACCCACCCCAGTATTCTTGCCGTGAAAACTCAATGGATCAGTACAACCAGAGATATGTCGGTATACCATCGGAAGATGAGACCCCCAGGTCGGAAGATGGTCAAAATGCTACTGGGGAGGAACAGAGGATGAGCTCAACTAGCCCCAGACGTGATGACGCAGCTAGCTCAAAGCCGAAAGGACGGCTAGCGGCCGACGGTGCTGGTGGTGAACGGCGAATCCGATGTTCTAAGGATCAACACGCCGTTGGAACCTGGAATGTAAGATCTATGAGCCAGGGCAAATTGGATGTAGTTATTGGTGAGATGTCCAGATTAAAGATAGACATTCTGGGCGTCAGTGAACTGAAATGGACTGGAATGGGCCACTTCACATCAAATGACCACCAGATCTACTACTGTGGACAAGAGGACCACAGAAGAAATGGAGTAGCCTTCATAATAGTAAAGTGTTCACCTTGATTGAAAATTATCCCTTTCCACAACCCTTCTGCATCCTTGTTAGAAAATGTTTTTGATTCCAGTTGGGGTTTTTTAAAAAATCCATGGCGGCATTAAGAACGGCTTGGTGGTGGTCATATTCTACCAAACAACACCTACTGTAATATCTTTTTATGAGGACGCCTCATTGAGATTGGCGGCGCTTACATCCAGAAACACGGGAGCAGAATGTCAGCCTTAACATCTCACAAGCTCCTTTGTAAGTGTTAACAGAAAAGGGGGTGGGGTGGGGGGGACAACATATTTTGAATGGCATCTCCAGTGGTCAGGGAGCCCAACACTCTTTCCTCATGAGAAAAAGAACAAGAGAAGCATATAACCATAGACATTTTTGCTTATTTTATTCAGGATATGTACATTCCCCTCTTTCCTGTTCAGCCAAACTGTCTAGAAACCAAAGGGAGTTTCAAAAGCGTGTTTGTGGCCATGGCACACCAACAAAGCAAAAATCTTACTGGGTGTGCAGAAAATTTTGGGCGAGTCGAACAAGCCCTCTGGACCGCGGCCAACATACCGATAAAAAGACAGAAGTGGGACAACACCTGCGGCCCCAACTTCCCACAGCTAAGCCAGCCTTATGAAACTGGTTAGTCAAAAGCACGCACGGAGCAAGATTACAGCTCGAGAAAGCTTTTTCCTGCCAAATCTGCCTGCTGAGAGAGGAAGTTAACCCTCTTTGTCGTACCTACGAACGCTGATACGATGGGAGGGTTTCGTCTTTCAGGCTGGGATTTTAAACAAAGAATGAAATCACACCCCAGTGGAATTACTTATCCCTGACGCTTCCCAGAAGAACAAGCCACTTTTCTCAAGGAGCCTCTAGAATTTCCATTCTGGCTGGAGTCCTGCTTGAAACTAAGTTTGGAGACTCATCACCAACGCCAGCCCAAGCAGGAAACAAAGTCACGGTTACAGGTAGTCCTCGCTTAATGACTGTTCCTTTAGAGACAGTTTGGAGTTACGACAGTGCTGGAAAAAATGACTTATGACCAGTCCTCACCCTTAGGACCGTCACAGTGTTTCCCCCATGGTCACGTGATCAGAGTTTGGACACTTGGCAACCAGTTCGCATTTATGACCATCGCAGCATCCCTTGGTCACGTGACTGCCATTTTTAACCTTCCCAGCCAGCTTCTGGCAAGAAAAATCAATGTGGAACCGCGTGATTCACTTAATGACCATCTGGTTTGCTTAACAGCCTCAGTGATTCGCTTAACAGCCACCGCAAAAAGGTTGTAAAATCGGGTCGGATTTCTTAATGACTGCTTCGCTTAGTAACCAAAATTCCAGTCCCAATTGTGGTTGTTAAGCGAGGACTACCTGTGTGACAATTACAGCCATGAGTGCTTTCGTAAAGAGCGCACAGCCCTGCCCATCCCATATGGTCTGCCAAAGAGCTGACTGACATCCATCCACATGTGGTCTGCCACCCACAGAAGAAACTGTGGCTACGCCTTTGATCATAGCGCACAACAGTGTCTTCCCTAACAGTTGCTGACATTCCCATTCCCTATCGTGTTCAGATATAGCAGGAGACTTTAGATGCCACAGCAAGAGTGGAAAACTGCTGTGCTTCGGATGCCACGGATTTGCAACTCTCAGCCACTCCAGAGGTTTGATGAAGGAGGCTCAGAGCTGTGGCTGAACAACACCAGGCAAGTCCCAAGCTGCTCGTCTCGAACCAGTCTCCCCTGGTCCTGCTTTGACGCCTTTCCCACCGGCTCAATGTCTTCCATTGTTACTGCCGATTCCACATTTCAACCCCCCGAAAGAGGAAGGCTTCTTAAGTTTAGGAAGGAGATGAGAATATTCAGTGATCATCCAACAAATACTTGATTGTGACGGCCTGACAGGCACCAACCATCTACCCTGTTGAAAGGGGGGGCACAATCCCTTTTCTAAAAGGGTCTCTCTTCCAACTGCTACGTCATCTAAGCGCTAAACCTATGCCTGGGTTATGAAACAGCATCCCAAAGCCAAATTCTATGGCATAGGGCCCGGGTATCCGAGAGACTGCTTGCCTCCAAACATTTCTGCCCACCCAGTACATTCCAGCAGAGTGGGTGTGCTCCAGGTCCCCTCCATTAAGCACGGTCATCTTGTGGGACCTAGGAAGCGTGCCTTCTCTGTTGTGGCCCCCACTCTCTGGAACAGCATCCCCACAGGACAAGAACGGTGCCCTCTCTCCAGGGCTCTGGACAGCTTTGAAAACCTGGCTTTGGTCCCAGGCTTAGGGTAGATGTTTATGACTTGTTTAAGGCCCCTGGTTTTGTTTTGTTGGTTTTATTGTTTGTCAGATTATTCCAGTCTGGGCTGGCTGTCTGATTTCATGCTTTTAGCTGTTTCTTTTCCCTAGTTTGTACGCTGCCTGGAGTCCACTGAAGTTGGGCAGCCGATAAATTTAAATTAAACTAATAGAATAGAATACATTATAATAAGATACTATAATACATCGAAATATTTTTTTCAATATATTATAGTATATTTTTTTAAAAAAATGTTTTTCTTGGAACCTCATCTCAGCGTCAGGACCTTGGGGGCGCCGAGAAATGGGCACGATGCCCTTCCATTTCCCAAGACTCTCCAGGAAAGCAACCACCCACCCCTCCTTTGATCCTGCCCTTTGGAGCGTGAGCGTACAGGAAACACCGCCAGGGTCTTTACAGCTGTTGCAACAAGCTGCCAGGATCTAGCCAGCAAAACCTAATCTTCAGCTCACGGCCCTTGCCTGACCTCAGAGAAGACGCAATTGGTTTAATCAAAACCAAGGATACCTCTAATAACCTCCCTCCGCTCGCCGGCGAAAGGGAAGAAGCAGGGAAGGTGTCTCTGCTTCTCCCTCATCTGGTAGAACTCCAGGGAAGCACTCTGGGGCTAATGACCGCCAGGTCTGGGAGAGCGTGCGCAGACACCTGTCTCGTACCAGGATTGGTTCTGATCATCGTAAAGCAATTAAAAAAAACAACAGCCCAGCAATTTGCGCCTTTACTGCCCTCAGTCTTCCAACAGGCACCTCTTGAGGGCCTGCCTTCGGATGCTCTGCTTGAGCATAAAGGTCATCTCCCTGGAACCGTACCAGCCTGGCTCGGTTGTGAGAGATACCGCTAAGTATTTGAGCACACAGAGAAAAGATACCAGGTCGTCAAAGTACAACAGGGCTCAGATGTACTGCAATATCCCTGGGAAACTCAGTGCCCCCTTCTCTTTGGCGCTGCCACCCACAGAGCCCGGGATGGGGTTGGCTAGTGCCCTGAAGTACCCCTTCCACGCAAGGACTGAACGAGATCATAGCCATCTGGACTTTATTTTTATCTATACTTGTTATCTGTTTGCAATTGTAAACAAATAACAAGTTGTAAACTATAGTTGTAAACTGTAAGTGCACTGTTATATTTTGTAATTTTACTGTATGTTTATTGTTCTACTGACTATTTCGTTGTAAACCACCCAGAGTCCCTCTGGTGGGAGGAGATGGGCGGTGACAAATTGGATGGATGGATGGATGGATAAATAAATATTAGCGGGCAAGAGGTGCTGTTTATCAGCAAAGGCATTCCTTGTAGGGGTTATCACCCAGGCCCACCTAAGAGGGACCCAGCTCTGGTGTGCCAGAGGAGCTCAAAGCCTGCGGTGAGCCTAGGGCTAAAGAGAAGTATAGGTAGTCCTCGCTTAATGATCACAGTAGGGACGAGAAAATTGGTTAAGTGGTATGGTCATTAAGTGAGTCACCATGTGACCGGACCCCATTTTACGATTTTTACAATGGTCATTAAGCAAATCACGGGCTGTTAAGTGAATCACCATGGTTGTTAAGCAAATCCAGCTTCCCCAACAGACTTTTTTTACCAGAAACTGGCAAATAGGACGCTGCAGCTGGTCGTAAATGCGAGCCGGCTGCCAAGTGCCCAAATTGCGATCACATGACTGCAAGGGGTGCGACGGTTTGCAACGGTTATAACTACAGGTGGTAAAACACTTTTTCTGAGGCCGTCATAACTTCGGACCGTTGTTAAACAGATGGTTGTTAAGCGAGGACTAGTATGGGCGAAGGCTGCTCCTTCTCACCCCAATTCCAGTGGTGGCCAAGGAGTTGGTGTGGCTGCACTGCCAAGCATGAGGGCTGACCCAGAACAAGCTTCTATCTTCTGCAAGCTCTAAGTTAGAGCTGAGAGGTAAAGATAGAAAGGCAGAACCAGCTGTTTGCAGAGGAAAATGATGGGCCTCTAGAAGGGAGGGTAAGACAAAGATTCTTGAGGTCAGCTGTTCACTTGGAGGCAGGGCTGGCTGGAAATGATGGCACCCTCACCCAAGACACCTGTAAGGCAACTCAGAGCCAGACACTTGGCCCAAATGCTTCTTCCCTGCTGCTCCAACATAGCCTCCCCTCTGGGGTGAAGGCCCTGTTCCACCCATGCTGCAATCTCTTGGTAGATCAAAGTTTTTTACGCACCATCCAAGCCCATTGTGTATCCCCAGAGGTAATTATTAACGCAGAAGCTGCACTGATTTTGCAGCCCCTCTCTACTTCTGTGCCATTGCACAGAGGTCAGGCCACCAGAATGACTTAGAAATGTCCTGGAGGGGGGCTGTAGAACACCCCCACCAGCACAAAAAAGGAGGGCATCTCATAGCCCAAACCATCCGTTTCTATCCTATCACCAAATCCTGCTGTGGAAAATTTTCACCCAGGATAAAAACAGCCAATCAAGGCAGCTCCGCCCTGCAAACCAGGGCCCTCTTCCAAACGACCCAGCACGATCCTAGCTTCTTCTCCTGCAAAGCCACTCAACCTATAACGTCGCAGAATAACCTTGCATACAAGGGCAGAAGCGATCACCAAGTTGAGGTTGCCTGCAACGCGTTCGGGAGTCATGTGGGGACTGTACAGATTGCGAACTTTGTAACTGTCGAGCCAAGGCTCAAGGCTGACCAGGCTGCAGCTTCTCTGCCAGAACTTTATGGCCTCTGATTCAAGGTGGCCCAGAAGTATCTCCTGCAGAGCCTTTCTTTACGACCAGCAATCTTTTAAAGGTTTCCCCTCCCCCTCGCTGCCACATAGCAAAGCTACCCAGGGGGTGACAGAGCTGAGAAAGCTCCCTTTTAATGCTACTTCAGAAAGCCCAACAGATTCAACAGGGTTTGTTTTGGCTAATGCAGCAGATTCAGCCCTCACGTACGACCAAGCTTCTCCTACCTTCAATAATAGAGGCCTGGCTTTTAAAAAAACACTGGCATTTGGATCATCCAGCAGAATCCCACCATTTTGTTTTAACACCCTATGTTTAAATACTGGCTTACTTCCTTGGTAATCCTATATTTAGCCTCCTTTTCCATTCTGTTCCCTTAGAATCCCCAACCTTGTTCCCGTAAAGTTTAGCAGAAAAGTCCTTTCTTTAGCAGCCACAGCCAGGAATCTGACAGCACAGAGACTGGTAAGATTTCATTTACCTTTGGATTCTCTCACTCAAGGAAGAAAAGCGCTGTGCTTTCAGCAATGCAGCTGACCAGTTGCGAACAGATCAACTCTCTTCCTGTTCCTGCTTGGGGCAACTCCAGCGACACCCACTCAATATTCGTTCCAACTTCTCACCACAGCGTATGGATGTTTGCTCACTGCCCATCAAGAAAGGGGAAAAAACAACACCAACAGATTATTTACTCAACAGAAATGCCACTCTGAAAGCTCTTGAAACATGAGAGGGCTGCACTGGAAAAGGAGGGATGTGGCTCTGTGGGTTTCAGTCTTGTGCTCTTGTGTCACAGAGTCATTCTCGGCCTGGTAAACACACAGATAGATCTGGGTGGGTTAAGAACCCAGGATGCAAAAAAGGGACCACCTCACTGGCAGGGTTTTGGCGCAGCAGCTAGAGCAATGGGCCAATCCCCCTTTGTCTCCTTGCTACCATGAGGATTCAGCTAGGCTCTGAGAGCAAAGCAAAGTTCAGATGCGGCTCCGCTGCAGAGTGAGAGGGACCAGGGGCATCCTCTTGTTATCCTGAAACTGGACAGGTATCCTTATCCTGCAGTGGGGTTTAGCTCAGTGTCTGGCAGGGGTAAGCAGGGAGTCAGAACAGACCTCTGCTTTTCAAAGTGAGGGCACTGACCAGTGGGAAATGCGGGGCTACATCCTGAAGGGGACAGAAGTGCTGATGCCTGTTTTCCTTAAAGCTTCATGGCTTGCTACAAAGATACTGTGTGAAATCAAGGAGAATACCTCATCCTTTGGAGCACGGCTTGCCAAAAGCCTCCTGAACTTTGTCAGCCTCCAAATACATCCATCATCATCATCATCATCATCCACCTTAATCCTTGGGCTCCAAAGGGCAAGCGGTGCAAGAGGGGCACAGAAGTGTGAAAGCCACACTATTTCTTTGATTGGCAAGGATCATTTTGATTGGTTTGCTTTTTCATTTGAATCCACCTGCACTTCGAAGGAGATTGAGCGAAGGCACTTGCTTCCTCTTTCTGGTAAAGGTGGCGGGGGGCGGGGGGGACTAGAATTGCTTTTAAGCAGGCATTAGAAGGAGATTTCTTTATTGCAGACGGACTTAAAAACAATTAATTCACAGAGGGTAAAAAACTTTTTTAAAAACCCACTCCTTAATCCCAGGAGAACTGCACAGCCAGTTTTGTATCCAACGGCATCTTTAGCTAGTAAAGAAGCTGGCTAAATGCCCAGAACAAGAATCCAAGGCACATGAGCCCCCAGCTACAGCCAAATTTCAAAAATGCAGCCAAATTGACTGAACCCCACAAAGCACAAAAAGCTTAAACTCTCCGCAGTCAGCAGAACGTTTTCCCAACCGGCCCAGAAGTGAGAAACAGCCTGGCGGAGAGATGCTTGGAATGTTTGTCTAACTTCGCTTGGCACCCTCTCCAGGAAGCATCCAGCAGCCATCTCACCCTCAGAGCAGAGATGGGAAAACATTCCAGCACAGCTCCTTCACAGGGAGGGGAAAAAACATACATTTCCCAGCACCAGTATGCATGTATTGATTTCTTGAGATTAGAAAGTTCTTGAAGTTTCTAAACCAGGAAGGAGGGAAAGAGGATCACCACATCTTCAAGAGTTTGGACAATTTGGCCCTGGGAATTAATTTAAATACATACATACGTACGTACGTACTTATTTATTTATTTCAGGAGACGCAGACTCTCAGCTAAGTTTACTTACTTGAAATCTCCCATTTTTCTTTTTCAACAGGATCTCCAATATTCATCTCATTCTCCTTCCCGTCTGGCTGCCTTCCATCTACACCGGCTTCCCTCAAGCCACCTCAGTTGCCCCCTTCTCCTGAAACCCCCCCTCCTCTAATTCTTGCTTTTCTTTACAGCCACCCCCCCCCCCCAGCCTTCATTCTACCAGCAGCCCTTCCATACAAAAAAACACTTTTTTTTGGTCCACCCTCCTGGATCCTTTGTGTATTTCCCTGGCTTATCACACAACCACACACATCACCGCCAGGCAGCATGGCAGAGAATTTCAGCCCAGGGTTAGAAGGCGGTGGGCATTCATTTTCCTCCTTCGACACCTTCCTTCTCAACTGGGCTCCTCCTCGGGCTCCACCTGGGCATCTTCCTCCCTTCTTGTTCCCCTGCTTGGTGTCCGTGCCACGCGCCCAGCCAGAGAAAGACGGAGCAGCTACAGTTGCGTGGCATGCTAAGCTGTGTTTCATTGATGAAAAACGAGCTCTCTGTGGCTGGCTTAGCCTGCGGAATGAACTCGGCGCATTGGAACCGGTCACAGCTCAGGGCATTGCGCAAGCCCAGAAGATGGGTGGATTCCGACGCCCGATCAACCCCGATCTGGGATTGCAGCCTGACCCCAGTTCCCACTCCTCTTGCCCCCGGCCTCCCACTCTCTTCTCCTCTCCCCGCATCCCGGCCCCACTCCTTCCTCCTGATGCGCAAGATGCCCCGGGGATGCTTCGGACTCCGACTCCCATCAGCCCCAGCCAGGACGGGCGGCGGCAAGAGGCGTAGACTCAGCGATAGAGCCGGGGTGCAGTTTTCGATCCAGCTCTGCCCAACCCGGGGCGCTCAGCGGAGGGACTACAAAGCCCATACCACCCGAGGCACGGCGGGGGGCGTGTTATGGGCGTTGTAGTCCAGGGCGCCCAACTTTTTTTTTTTTTCTTTTGGCCTTCTTTCCCCGCTCCCCATCTGTCAAGCACAACCCCGAGCCCGCTCGGTCGCTCACTCACTGGCCGCCTCGTCCGTCCCCGCTTTGCGGTGTCTCTGCCTTGACCTCCTCAGACGTGTCTCCCCTCTTCAGCCAGAGCAGCCCGGCCGCGCACTGATTGGCCGGCGGCCGCGTCACGTGCCGGCCGCTCCACGGCGGCGTGCCCCGATTGGCTCAGCCGCCCCCCGCCGCCCCGCCCCCGTTGTTGCAAGCGGGGCTGCTTTCTGGAGCCCGAAGCTTCGAGCGTGCAGGGGAAGAATCTTGGGCCTCCCCAGGAGCCGTAGGGCGGTCACGCGCTTCGGAGCCGGGGCGAGCCGCTTCCTGGAGTGGGCAGGGCTTCCCCTCCGCCGGCGAGAAGCGCTTTACGACACTGCCGCGAAGCGCCCGCCCCGCTTGGTGGCACCGCGGAAGCGGGGCGCGGCGGACCGGCGGGGGCAAAATGTTCGGGGGCGCCGACGAGGAGGATGCCGACTTCCTGTCTCCGACGGGAGGGTGAGAGCGCTGGGGGGGATCAAGCCCGGCGGAAGGGGGGGCTGGGGGCGGGACCGGAAGAGGAAGTGGATACTTCCCTCCGCCTGCCCAGCCTGGGGGGGCCAACTTGGAGCAGCCTTGCCGGGGCTTATCCCTAGAAAATACTTGGCTCTATTTCACGGCCGAGGGCCATGCTTTGGGCTCCACCCCGAGTGCCTCTGAGGACGTGCAGAGTGCATTTGAACTTCTCAGGGGTCTAAGATCACAGCTGGCTTTCTCAGCCCAAAGGGTGCCTCTGAGCATGTGCAGAGGGCGTCTGAAAAACACTTATTGGTAGTAGTGGAGCATCCTGCGCTCGAAGGGTGCTCCTGAGCACGTGCAGAGGACCTTTTAAAGGAACCTCCTTAGTTGTATTAAGGACCCAGATGGCTTGCGCGGCCCCAGGCAAAAATTTAAAGTAGGTTGGAGGCAGAAAATGGAGGCAAAGGCAATCAGAGGAAGAATTTTACTTTTTAGGAATTAATTATTGAATTCCAGCAGATGCAAGAGAATGGGGTCCATTCTGTGCAGAACCGTAATCTTCAGTTAGGGAAACGAAGACACGTGTGCTGTGTCCTCCCCACATGCTTAACCAGGGCAGAGTAGCCCTGCTTGTGTAACATTGTTGGCATGGTTTGTATTAACCCTGGTTTGTTTTTGTGGCTTAATGTGTTGTGAGGACCCAGCCTGTTTTATTAGTTCGTGGTGGAATGTATTGAGCAGACTCAGTAATTAGGTCAAGTGTGCTGTGAACAGAGGCATGGTTCTCCTTCAGGTTGCCCTACTTCGCAGGATTATTGTGACCATAGCATTGGGGTGGGAGCCACACAGATTTTGTTTCCGTGGAGGAAACTTAATAAACCTTGCCAGGCGTCTGTCCTTAAGGTTTGTGATCCTGCTGCTCTCTGAGGTTGTTAGGGCTATAACTTCACGCCTTGCTAATCAACATGGATTCTCAGCCTGAGTTCACACATCGCACTCCCTGGTTCCTGCTACCCATTATGGCTGGTAAATCATAGATTATTGCTTAGTGTGGCTTGTGAACGCAACCATTTGTAGCTCGTTCACTAAGCCACAGGGCAGCACAGCATGGTTTAGTGTGTTGTGTGAGCCTGGCCTGACGGTTGTAATCTCAACATCTGGAGGGCACCAGGTTGGAGAGCCTTGCTCTAGTAAACATAGAATCCCAGATCCTTGTCCTTATTTAAAAAATTGAGTCAGCTATGGGTTAAATAAAGCTTAATGGCTTTTCTGTTTTCTTGTACCATTTTCACAGATAACATTTTTTTCTGCATAATGAATGGCCAATTCATTTCCCAGACCACAGAACTGATGATGTCAGCAGGCACAATAGTGTCTGAGAAATCCTTCTGGGTAGTTGTGTGGTCTCCTAACTCTAAAGAGGGTGGTGGGGAGAGTAATTGTCTCCAAGTGTTGCAAGAGTGTGCTTAGTTAAGCAAGCCAAGTTATGAGGTTGTGCAATAGAGGAGATCGGTCAAGGCAAAGGATTGGGAGGAGAGAAGCATGCATTGATTAGATTAGTGTTTCTGAGTGCTGACTCTGGGAGTATAGTGGGTGGGGGAGAAATTCCTGTCTGTCATGCTATATGTACCTACGTTATACCAACATGCAGAGCACAGAAAAGGAATAAAATAGTAAGCCAAGGAAATGAAAGGCATAAGATAAGGAATGAAAACTTAGCTAAAACTAGCTTACACAAACCACTGTTCTCTGCACCTCTGCATGTCATTCCATCTTTCCACACAAACCAGTGGCTTACAAGGTAGTCTCTCGTGTAGGGATCCTGGCTTGCGTAAAGGAGCATGAACGTGCTTGAGATAAAACTAGGGTCTGGCTTTGTTTGTGGCCAAAAGTGTCCAGACTGATCAGTGTTGTCCTTAATGTTCGCTGGAAATATGTGGCATACATATAACTAAGGGTGATTACCCAGTCTGTACAGTACCTTCTCTGTTTTGCTGAAAAGCATCGTGTGAAAGCATTTCCTTCCAGTTTGAATCCAATAAAAGAACATTTCTGTTCTTTGCTGGAGTTATATGCCTCCTGTTTTCTAGGAGGTCGAGGTGTCACACACAGCTCTATATAGCCCCATAAAGTAGATTACACTGAGACTGATTGGATTATTCAGTGAGCTTCCATGGGTGAGTGAGGACTTGGATCAGCCCAATCCTACACTTAATTCCTGCGTCATTGGCAACAGATGGAAAAAGTCCCTATCTCTATTAGTGCCGATAGTTCTGTATGGAAAAGAGACTTAGAGGAACAAAACAGGAGTAGATGGTCAAGAGGAAGTGATGGCGTAATAGGGGAACTCCGCAATTTCACTGCTGCGATTGGGGTTTAGTTTTGATTTGCAAAACACAGGATTTTGCGAACACTGGAGGTTTCTGTGGCACCCCTGCACTTCAAACCCTTGGGATGCAAAGGAAAACGTGAGGGTAGGTGGAAGAATTTCAGAATCAGCCTCCCCAGGCTAGTGATCTCTAGGTATGCTGGGGCTTCAACTCCCAAAATTCCTTTGGCCTTTGCTGGGTGGAATTCTTGGACTTTTCAATTTGGGGAAAGCTAATGTAAGCAGATCTCTCTCTCTTTCTCTCTCTCCAGCTTTGTCTTCAACTATCCTTTAGTTAGAGGTCACAAGGAGTGGGGCTTACAGGAGCAATGCAAGGGCTAGAACATCCCTTCCTCAGCCTTTCTCTCCTGATGCCTTGGAAGACTTGCCAAGGCTGCCCATGGAATTCTGGGAGTCATAGTCCTGAAACCATCTGCAGAGCCCCAAGTTGAGAAATGCTTGGATATGTTTTCCAGGACAGCTGGAGATCCTGCTAATTTTGATTCAGCTTTACTTCCCCTTTTCCCCCCCCCTCATCACCCATCTGGAGCTAACTAAGCAAATGAGAGCCATGCGATGGGCCAACTATCAGGCTTGCAAGCAAAGCCAGACCGTGTCACGTGGCAACATCTCATTTCCTGTAATTTCATGTTCCAGAAGGGGAAGGAGGTACTGTAGATGATGTTTTCCTGAGTTGGGACCACGAAGGCTAAACTTTAATGGGAAATTACTGTACTGCCACTGTTCTTGACCACTGTGGGGCATCTTTATGGGTAAAAGCGCTACCGTTTTTACTGATCAGTTAACAAAATGTTCACCCATTGGCAACACCTATGGGCAGTTGACCAAACAAAAGCATCACCCTGAAATCAAAACATTCCCTAATTGTACCTCCCCGCCTTCCCAATTAAAATGATATCAGAATAATTCTAAATAAGCCATTCGGTCACCACTGGATTAATAATTGAATGCCTACTGGGGGAAAAGTGTTTTTGGCCCTTCCTGCTGCCAACAGGGAGAGGCCCAGGTGCCTTCTGCAGCCAGCATATTCCGCCACACTGCGGCTGCTACTGAGAAGCCCTGATTCTGGATCGTGCTCCCCTTACCTCTCTTCTTCTTTTATAATGTTCTGTGTTCTTTTTCTTTCTTTTTTAAAAATTTAGCTAATAAAAAAAAAGCGCACGAGAGAATGGAGCCCTAACCAAGTCCTCTCTAAATGACAGGCAGGATAATTTTAAGTAAGGCGATCTCTTCTTTATTCCCGTGGCTAAAGGTGCCTTCTTCCTTCTGTCTCATTTCGTAAGACTCGGATCATCCTTGGTCTTTCTGAACCTGTTCCCCGGGCACCGAACTCGTCTTAAAAGCGTGGTGCCAGGAATTGGTCTCAGGACGTGAGCAGAGCAGGTCTTACAAGCCTTGGTGCTGAGCTTAGCAGCCTCCTTCCAACAGGAAGATTCAGATAGGAAGATATTCCCCTCCACCTTCCCAAGGTCGCTTGGCAATTCCAGAGGGTTGGTCTTGTGCAAATTTAGAATTGCTTTTGGGAACTCTAGCTTGCATTGTTAGCTTTCCTGCCCCCTTGCTGCTGATGCTCCAAGATGGGAGAGGAGGGGAAAATGTGATTATCCTTGAGAAAAGAGCCATGAAGGTTGAATAGGCAGAGGTTGCCGGAGACCCAGCGAACGAGCTGAAGGCAGCGATGGCGGACTCGTGGCGGACAGAGTATTTTTGGCAAGCTGCCCATGGGTTGGTTGGTTTGGTTTGGTTTTCTTGGGGGGCACTGTTTTGGTGTGAAGGCTGCATTTTGAAATGGCGCTTCAGTCCCAGAATATTTGGGGTGCCTGTTTAGCCCTGAGCTGAGTATTTGGGCTTGGCAACTGGACTTAGCACTGAAGGAGTTCTGTTCTTTTGTTGTTGATTTTACTACGCAAGTTTCTAGCTCTCAGGAATATCAAAATAGGACAGGATGTCATGGCAAACTGGAATCTTTAGTGCTTCAGCATAGGGTGAATCAGCAGCATGCTGGCCCACATTGTTTTGCTTCACCTCCCAGTGGGTGTGGTCAAACCAAGGCCATGCTTGGCTGCAAATTGTGGGAATTCCAGACCCAGCATTATTTAATTTAGACAGTGCCTGGCTTGAACAGCTGTACAGTACAGCCTGCAGTTTGCTTAGGATTGTGGCTGAATTGGGACACAGCTGTCTTGGGTCTTTTCTACACACACAGCTTTAGAATCCTTGATTTGAAGCAAGCCAGAGGTTCCATGTTGCGTGTACCATTAAAGAGGTTATAGGTGGGGCTCTGAGGGGTGCACGTTTGGAGGACCTGAAGGACCAGGCTGGTGACAGATCATCCTGGAGAAAATCTGTATGTGGTCACCCAGAGTCGACACCAACTTGACAGCACGTAATCAATCCCTCAGTCAGGTGGAGCTCTCCTTGTTTCATTGAACTGGCCCTGCCGCAACAAAGATTAACGGGAACGATAAGCCAGAACTCTAAAACATTGTATTTTAGTCGTGTCTGAATGCTGCAGTTGGGCATGCTGACTTTCTAATTCCAGAGCGAACTCAGTCATGTAGGAATTGGCTGCTTTGAAACCCTTTTCTTTCCAACGCCCAAATCCCCCTGCAGATTCCTCCCTTTGCTACAACAGAGATACTGTGTAAGGGTCAAAACATTTATTATTTAATAGTTCCTGTAAAACCTTCAGTTTCCAGAAATTAAAGATGTTTGCCGTAGAAAACAAGGGTGTTTAATTTCATAAATGCTTTGAGCTGTGAATTAAAACAACCGAATGAGAAGTCTTGTTATCTGTAACATTGCAAGTAATCCTTTTAAAGAAGTATTTTGCTGCCCCCAAGTCCCTAGCTCCTTGTTCAATCTAGGAAATTAATTTTTTTATTATTTCCTATCTATTAATTTTCTTAGACTGGTACATTTTTTTTCTCTCCTGCCCCTAGCCTCCCACTTTTATTCAAGGAGATACATACAGAATTTCCCTTTCTTTCTGACATTAATCTTTTCAAATGAAGAACCATGGTGGTGTAAGGTCCTATGGTTGCAAACCTTTATCTGTTAAAAAAAAAATCCCTGCAAATATTTTGCATGGAGAAGGGGTTTGTCTGTGATCTCCTGAGTCATGGGAAAGATGCAAATGAAATCACTTGTCTGCTCTGAAATTTGTTATAGGCGTTATCATCTTGATTTCCCTTCATAAACTGGGCATTTTTTTCCCCTCTTCCTGCAGGGCCAGGCTGGCCTCTCTCTTTAGCATGGACCAGCCAGCCTCGGGTACTGGGAATGAATTTTTCCAGTACACAGCACCGAAACAGCCTAAGAAAAGCCTACCGGTCACAGGTGAGTAACTGCTGGCCAAAACCCAGAATGCTTACGCATGATGCACAGTGCTGGGATAAGAGATCTGAAAGTGCCCGGCTAGTGAAGGGGTCCTTGAGCTTGGTGGGGCTGTGACCCCCTAAGCCAATTACTGTGGGATCCCTCTGTTAGATAAAACTATCACACTTGGTCCTCCTGCAAGGAGTAGAAAAGATCCAGTGCTTAGGTGTTGGGAGGGGTATATAGGCTCTCTGCCAGAGTCAGCATGACGCCCCAAGGAAGAGGCCCGCAAAGAGCTGCATTGCATCTGGGCAGCTAGTTAGCAACCCTGGTGCCTAGATCCTGTACAGCAGAGGTTCAAATTTAGCAGCTGGGCAAGGCCGCCCACCGCGAGGCTGAACATGAGCCACTTCCAGATGTCTTCATCCCCTCCAGAGGATCACAACTCATGTTGTCAAAACATCGAAACACATGAAAACACACCTGGCTTAGTGTTTCAATGCCCAGAGAGCTTACCTGTTTGCGTGTGAAGGAGCAAGCTAAGACTTACTTCCTCCAAATAATAGAATTCTCAAACGCACTCACTTGCCTCTAGGGATAGCTAATGCTTTTCTCCAGCTAATGTTACAATTTAAGATTTTATTGAGGGGCCCGTTCTTACCCCACTGTTAGAGCCACTGGCTTGGTCCTCCAGATGTTTCAGCTTGCATCTGGTGCAAAATGTGTAACAAAGCGCTCTCCTTGTGTGCTGCTTCAGGTGCAGGCCCTCCGACACAGAAGCCTCCTCCGCCTGGCGGAGCACCCTCTGTCTTCATAGCCGCAGCTGTCCATGCCTATCGATTGTAAGTACCGTATTGGCTGGAAGCTCTCCTCCCTTGGAAGGATTATTCACCCTTATGTGTTGGGTCCCTTTTCTGTGAGTTGCGTTCCTGCCCAGATTTTTCACAGGAAGGACTTAAACCAGAATAAGAATTTTAAACAGAGCTGGGGTTTTAGGGAAAAGCAAGGAGGTAACTCTTTTTCCAAAGGGAATCTTGCTGATGTGGAAGGTAAAAAGCAGAATGCATTGTGAAATGGGAAGCTGGTGATGCCACGTGTCCTTGCTTGCACTCCCTTGGACGTGGAGGAACTTGCTAAAAACACAGGAATGGCCTGTAAGTTCAATCAGACTTGCTTCTTGGCATGTCAAGATCACCTAACAAAATCCAGCGGTGAAATTGACAAATGTGTTTGAACCAGGAGGATCTGCTGCCGCTTTATAGGTAGTCCTTGCTTAACAGCAAATCTCTGCTGCTAAGCAAAGCAGTCACTAAGTGGGAAATCACGTGACTGCGACTTTGCTTTCCGGCTGGAAAGAGACAAGTTTAGTCAGTTTCACACTGTCAGCCTTCTTTTGCCTCCTAACTGCCCCTCCGCCCTTTGGAATGCTCCAGTGCCTGCTTATTGTCTTGTAAACATCGAAAGCAGTGCGATTGTGCCACAGCCCAGGGTTGGGAGCTGCAGGCATGCTATGCAAACAGCTTATTCTCTTGAAATCCCTTCCTCTCCGATCTCTCTGCTCTGTGTGGGGCGGGGAGAGAAAAAGCAAGCAATTTCTATCGGCAGTCTCTCTTTTCTCTGACCATTCCTCACTGCTGATGTGATTGCATTGCTTTCAATGTGTAGAAGAGCAAACAACTTACTCTCTTGCAATCCCTTCCTCTCCAATCTCTCTGCTCTGCGGGGGCAGGGGAGAGAAGAAAAACACAGGTCAGGCACAGGACAAGGCATACAATGGTGACCACATGACTGAGGGACACTGCGAAGGTTGTAAATGGGCCGTAAGGTTATTTTTTCCTCACTGTCGTAAGTACGAACGGTTGGTAAGCGAGGACTACCTGTATCTGCTGATATCTGGTGGTGTCACTTTTTCTGGGGATAACTCCTGGTTTAGGTGGCTTTGAGGAGCAATGAGACTAGTTGAGGAGCATATAACTGTCGGCAGCCATGACCCATTTGGAATGGAACCTCCGTGACCGGAAACGGTATATCTCGGGGGGCCAGTTTGATCTATGCAGGCCTGCTTCAGTAGACCCTTGTTGGGATAGCAAGTCTGAGAATATTTGATTATGAGTTATACTGAGGTTATATTTCTGGGGTATTTATTGCTAGCGGAGATTTAATCAACTGTGTGAGACCTTCAGCACGAAGGACAGCTTGCAACCTCTCTAAGCACCTACAGAAAGTTAAAGTTAAGCTGCTCTCTGAGCTTGGTTGTTTGCTTGCAGACGTTTCATTACCCAGCTAGGTAACAGCAGCCAACAGCCTCTCCAGCAGCCAACATCTAGATAAGCAAGGATTAACACCAGGCAAACAATCAAGCAGAAAACAGCTTAATCAAGGAACTACCAAGGAGAAAACCAGACCCACACCAACACTGGCAGGTCAAGCTACTGCATATAAACATGGAGCACACCCCACCCTCCCTCGCACTGATGATGCTACCTAGTTGGGTCATGCAACGTCTTCAAGCCAACGACCCAGCTCAGAGAGCACCGAGGACTCCACAGTTCAACTCTGCGCTATATATTCTCTTCTGTTGGAGTTACAGTTAAATTAGTGGGCGGGATGGATGGATATATCTCAGATTGAACGAACGAGAAGCTGAAAGACTCTTCCTCCCTTGTTCCAGTACAAACGGGAGTTACGTGAAACAAGGCAAATATGGAGTGGCTGTGGTGGGGTGCCACGCAACCCAGGAGGTAAGCAGGGGGACTTTGCATGGGATTAATGCTTCCCTTTGTGCCCTGGTTTCTAGGCCACATTGGGTTGCAAAACTCAGATGCCCACAGCCTACCCTTTCCAGCTGAAAGAGCTGAAGTGGATGATAATCTGGCTTTATTCGCTCGATCCTGACTCTCTATAGAAGTGCCCACATTGGCTTGAAAATGAAGGTTCTCCTCCAGGAAGCTTTTGCTGAGCACCTTCCTGGTACCCGTACGCATTTATAATTGCTTACTCCCTTCTTTTGACTACAATCTTAATCCTAAACCTATTAACTGTTGTCTATAGTTACTGCAGACAAGTCAACTATACAGTTATCCGCAGGGCGTGGGCAAAAATAGGGACGGGTCGTCATGGAAAAAATCTAAGTTCCCAACACCGACTCGGCACATAATCAGTCAGCGATCAAAAAAGTCACGATGATGACCACCGGTGTACAATTGCCACTCAACCTTTTTCCGTGTTGTGCCTATCTCTTGCTTTTTTGACCATACCATGGGGACACCCCTGCGGCTACGTGTTACTGACCTGCTTGGCTTAACCCTGGTTTGTTGAGTAAGTCACAGTTGGCCAGGTTCATGTAACACAGTAAACTAGAGCCATGCTTTAAACTTAAGTGATTGGTTTAATATAACATTCTAAACCCAAATTAAAGAAAACCCGTTTCATGGGGATTCAGTTGTTATGTCAGCTCAAAGTGTCTCTGAATATCTCTGTTTTCTCTTTTCTTCCTCTTTTCCATGGCTTACGGAATCCAGTACAGAATCCTGCTTTATCTAAACCAGCAACAGCAAATCACCAGTGCAAGGATCCATCCCGGGTTTGTATTTACGGTAAGCCTTGGTGGTTAGACGATGGAAGAAAGTTGACATTGAACCGAAAGCACGTAATGAAGGCCTGGATTTATTAATGGAAAGTATTAAGTAACAATGCATACAGCAAATCCTATTTTAAATGGGGGTCCCCCAGTTCTTCCTTTAAAGAAAATAGGAGGAAGCAGGTTTGATTTTCATTTTAAATGAGGATTTCAGTTCAGTTTCCAGGAATAAAAAAATTAAACGCAAGTGATGGAAACAAAGTGTTTTTCTTCCTTAGTAAATATACGTATGTTTTAATAAAGATTTATTTGTTTATGTATGTTTTGGATTGTAGTGCTTGTTACTGTTGGGTTATGCACAATGTTGCCGTCATTTCTTTTGTAAACATTTCCCCTAGTGTTATTTTTATTATCCTGTGATTTTTCAGTTTCTGAAAGTGTGCTATCTGTAGGTTTTTAGTGCAGAACTAGGAGCTTTTGATTCTCTAAATGGATTTTTTCCTCCCATTCTCCAAACTGCCCGCTTTTTAAAAGCAGTTACTTAGAAGTAGTTGAAATGATACAAAAATGTGTTTTACCATCCTGAACTGACGCTTGTTCTTTTGATGGCTTATCTAGGTCCAACCCAACAACTACAGTACTTTTTATGATGATCAGAGGCAGAATTGGTCCGTCATGTTCGAATCGGAAAAAGCAGCAGTGGATTTCGGGAAGCAGGTGCCACAGTTGTGCCCAAAGCCAGCCCTACCATTGGACAAAACAAAACAGCTGCTCTGAGTGGCTACCCTGTCCTCCTTAATCCATCCTTGTTCCACGCCTTCCTTCCTTTTAGCTTAAAGCTTCATATTTCCTGACTGCAGAAAACGCAACACGTATCCGCAGCAATGTGAAGGCAATGCAGCGTTTTAAGAAGAGTTGATAAAGTGTAACTTTAAATATATTGGTTTTCAGATGGATATATTGAATCAACTCCTTCCTTAGAATACTTGTATGACTTCCCTTGGAACTGCCCGCCTCCACTCACAAGTTTCTTTATTTACAGTGGTTTCATACTGTTCTTTTTTAACGACTGCAAACCGCTTTGGATTGTTTTTTTTTTCAGTTAGAAAGTAATAATAAAATACAGAGAGGGTCTAAAATCACAGCTGACCTCTGAGAAGGCCAACAAATTAAATAATCAGTGAGCAATAATTATTAGGCAGCCTGGGAACAGGGATAAGTACGTTTTTTATTGCTGCAATGCAGTCCTATCGAATCTCATCTGATCATCATTTCACAAGGCGGGCGGGGCTCTCTGCAGCCCAGCTGAGTGGATGTCAGCCAGGTCTTCTGAATGTGACATTTGCTAGTAGGCAGGGCTTGATTTCTTGCTGCAGCAGCAGGCTGGAGAAACTCAGGGCTTGGTTCTTTCGCTCGTAGCTTTGCATCGCCAAATACAACAGCAGCCCTTCCCCGGATTCGGTGGCGTGCCAGGATCTGGTCATCGGAGAGGGCCAAGGTGTGGAAGTCGGCGACGCGCTCGAAGTCGCCTTTACCGGCTGGCTCTTCCAGAACTCTGCGCTGGGGCAGGTGAAACCCTGGGGGAAGGATGCCCTCAGCCCTAAGGGGCTTGTGTTATTTTCATTCTGCAAGATTGGTATCCGTTCAGTCCCCTTTTCACAGCCCGCTTGTGTTTTATTCTGGCAGGTGTTTGACTCCAACGTGAACAAGGATAAGCTTCTCCGCCTGAAGCTGGGCTCGGGCAAAGTCATAAAGGTAAGTGATGCAGCCCTGTTTTGCGGGGCTGAAAGTGCGATTTGTTTTTTTTTAACTTCTCTCTTTCCATCTCAGCTGGGTTGCTTAGCAGCTTTGGCTGAGCGTAAGCGAGACGGCCAGGAAGTCTTTGATCTCAGATCCTCTGTTTATAGTCAAACAGGGTCCTCTCAAATTTTTTTGGGGGGGGCATGATATCCTCAGGAAAATGGCTCTGTGCTTGCTGGTATTATTTACTTAAGAACATTGTTTTATTGTATTTTAATTAGTTTCTTGTTGTACTGTAAACCGCCCTGAGTCGCTCTTTGAGCGAGATGGGCAGTGACTAAATTTGGAATATAAATAAATATAAACAAACGAATACCTGCTGAAGTGAAGGAAGGAAGGATACCTGACAGGTTGCATTCACGCAGTGCCCTAATCCAGGAGTTTTCAAACGTTTTCAGGCTATGGAACCTTTGAGTTTAGTTTAAAAAGAAATTCCCAGAAGCCTTGATCAAGAAGCAAAACTCTAGTGGTAAAAAACTGGCTGCATTCAACTGAACTCCCCCCCCCCCCGCCCACTGCCCCCTTAGAGAACACAGTTTGAAAACTCTGCCCTAGGCTGAGCCACCAGCCAATTCCCCTTTAGGGAAATGGCTCTGAATAAGGGGGGAAAAAACCCCTCCATATAATTTAAAGCTCTTTTTTCAGGCTTTGGGATTCTAAGGTGCGAGAGCGCAAGTTAATCTCAGGCTGTTTTCTGTACGGCGTTCTGTTTTACTCCCAAAGGGCTGGGAAGAAGGGATGCTTGGCCTGAAGAAAGGAAGCAAGCGCTTCCTGCTTGTCCCTCCGGCCCTGGCTTATGGGCCTCAGGGAGTCGTGAACCGCATTCCTCCAAACTCAACGCTGGCCTTCGAGGTGGACGTCAAGAGGGTAAGCCCTTCTGCTTTGTTAGGGGGTCCTTTGGGGCCAACTTTCGCCTGTCTCATGCCTCCATCTTTTGTAGGTGAGGTTGGCAAAGGAAGCTGCTTCTGACGGGCAGAACGTGGCCCCCAGGGACTCCCTCACCCCTTCCCCAGGACCAAACGCTGAACATCCCAGTACGGACCCTGCAGGATTGCCTCCCAGTACGCTCCCTCTGAAGCCTGGGTGAGACACCAGTTTAATCTGAACTTTTCAACCCTCCCCTGCCCGTTAATGGTGCATCCTGTCTTGATTTTGTGTAGCCAGAATGTTGCATGCACAACGATGGAAGAACAACGAAATCCCCACAGTGGAGGGTGAAAACACCAGAATTCGCAGAAAGGGCAAAACTGATCCGTTTGGTCAGAGAAAAAGCAACCAAAGCCTTTTTGAAAGACTGCAAACTTTAGATGGGATTTTTGCTGAAAGAACAAGGAAATGACGTGATGGTTTATGGATTTGAAGGTTAAGAAAGATGTGGATGAAATGAGGGGCTGAAGGGTCTTGGATAGTATCTAAGAGGAAGGAAGGACAATGAGGTTGTAATTATCTGTTGAGAAGAAGGTCGGAAGTCACTTCAATATTCTTTGACTTTAGTTCGTTTCTCATTTCTTGCACTTTTTTGTTTTTCTCTTTTTTTCAATTTGCCTTTTATGGAAAAAACACTAATAAGTATAAATTTTAAAAAAACAGGGCATCCTGTCTTCTCTGATGACACGGCCCACCTGTCTTTAAAAAAATTGGCTGTCTTTCATTTATATAACAGAGCATCCAAATTCTCTCTCTCTCTCAAGAGTTTTATACTCCACAAGCTTCTGAAAATATCTCCAGGGCTGTCATTCTCGGTTTTCTCTCGGGGTTTTCCAGTAAGCATCAACTTGCTGTACAGCTGCAGACTGATTCCTTTTCTTTGCATGATTTTTCAACTTCACAAATCCCACGTTTTTCTTCCGCTTTGCCTTTTCACATTTTTTTGTGGAATTCTTTTCAAGGTCAAGGGAAAAGTTGACCAGGCTTCTTTTCCTTGTCAAAAGGAAACCGCAAACTAATTGAGAAATTACATTGCCCACCTCTTAAAGCGTTGGGAGGAACTATGGAACCCCTTTAGTATCAGGATTAGCATTTTTATTTGATATATCCTTATTTCTAAGCGTAGTACAAAATTGCTTCTTGTCATGAATTGCCCTCTTTCTTTTCTCCATTACAACTTGAACCCTCCATTTATTTTGAACTGTGTTTTAGCTTGCTTCAAATTACACTTCTGTATGGCCACTTTTGCTTTCCTGGTGGGATGGCATTCATGCCCGGGAGAGGAAAAGTTATCTTCTGACTCCTTAACTCTAATGAGGCTTAGCAAGTCAATCTTTGGGTTCACGTGTTGCTTCATCCTATGCTTGGTTTCAAATGGGATGGAACGAACCGGTCATTTGGTTCGTGATATCAAATTGAACATTTATGACGGTAAACCATAGTTGAGTTCATACACTGCCCTGTACTTAAGGGGGACGAAACAAGCCAGGTTTTGGATAAGTGCAGCGTGTTACGTTTTTGTTGGGCGGTGTCTCCTGCTTGACAAAGAATCAGGAATGTGGTAATGATTTATGTTTAATCAGGTGGTATTGAATGCCATGGGCTTTTAGATCCCTAGAATAGGCCTTCTGCGCTGCTCAGCTGCTCTAAGCTTCTACTTTCTATGCCACAGGGAGCCAGCTGTGCGGGCCAAATCCAACTCTATCAGCGAACAGCTAGCGGTAAGTCTGGCTCACCCAGATCAGCTTATTTTCTTTAGTTTTTGATTTCAGGGTTGCATCCAAACTCTGTTTATCTAATTCAAAACTCCATAGTAATCTTAGTTTCTGATTTCAGGGTTGCATGCAAACTCTGTTTATCTAGTTCGAAATTCCCCATGTAAGCTTTCTGTAAATGCGAGCCAGTTCTGAGTCATCGGGATTAATTCATTCCCAGCCTAACGGAGGGACTCAGTGCTGCCCGTGTGTTGTTTTTGGAAGTTGAAAGATGAGGTCCCTGCAATCTGATTTTTACAGGTTGAGCTCAGAAAATCAGGACATTACATCTTGTACATTTCTCTCTCCTCTTTTTGTTCTGTCCGCTACGTCAGAACCCCGATGTGGCGAAAGCGAAGCTGATTTCACGCATGGCAAAGATGGGGCAACCTATGCTGCCTTTCCTTCCGGGCTCAGCTCCGGCCCAGCTGGACTCAAGTGACTCGGAGATCGAGGTGGGTTGGCTTCAGAATCTGGAGGCTACTTCGGGGTGTGTGTGGGGGGACTCTGCTGCTCACAAGGATCAACATTGTCCCAAAACTGGGGTGAGGTCTGAGAAATCCTTCCAAGGATTCTTCTTCCCAGTGCCTCCCTTAGACTATGGGGATGTGTTGTGTTTTTTATACTATGTGTTTTATCTATTTTATTGTAAGCCGCCTAGAGTCACTCGTGTGAGATGGGTGGCTATAAAAAAACGAATGAATGAATGAGACAATTAGGGAAGGCTCTAATAAGGTAATCTTCTGGCCTGAATGCTGGATTCAGAGCAAACTTAAGCCTCAGTGGCTCTTGACCACGGTTTCTTGAGTCAACCAGAATCGGTCGTGTGAAGACCTAAAATCATAACCTAACCAACAACCTAATAACCTAAAGTAAGCATGAAGCAGGTTAGCAATCCTGGGAAGTTCGACTTACGGATATTAAAATCCTGCCGTGGTCCTATTTTTTTTCCTGGAGCAGGAGGCCTGACAGGGTGTCCCTCCCTTCTCTGTGCACTGCCTTGGGCAATCTGTCTAAAAATGAAAAGCAGCTTTTTAAAAAAAGGATAAAAGTGGATAGGCTGTCCTGGAGCCATGCTACGTCCTGCTGACTTGGCGCTCAGTGCTGAGATGGGGAACGGACGCTTTGCCAGCCCTCCAGAAATATTTTCCCTGTAGAGAACCAGCTCGGTGTCTTTGTACAGGGCAGCTGACGGATGCCTTCCACGTGCTTTGGAACTCCCACAATCCCTTGCCCCTTGGCTCTGCTAGTTGGGGCTGATGGGAGCTGAAGTCCAAAGCTTCTCGGAAACTCCCAGACTGTCCATCTGTGCTTTTATGGTCTATCAATGAGAGAAGTTCCATTTCTTCTGTGCTGCCTCCGGAGTGGCTTATTAAAGGAGAAAAGTGGGATTAATTGGCTTCGCGGAATCGGTTTGGCACGGCAGGGGAGAACTAACAGAAGCATCCCCTGTGGGCGTGTGTTTCAGGACCCAAACACCTTGCGAGAAGCCGCTCATCCGGTCGCATCCTCTCCCCTGAAGCCACCCCCCCCAGCTGCTCTTCCTCCTATAACAGCCCAAGGTACGAGAATCCACATACTCTGAATCTGCGCTTTATTCCTGAATTTTCTCATTGTGGTGATGTCAGCACCTGCTCATTCGAGCATTCACACAATCATAGTCAGGAGGCTGGGATTCCTTTAACTGTTCTAATGAAGCGTAATGAACGGTACAGAAAGCAAGCTGCGAATAAAGATTTCCCGCTCAAACCTAACTTAAAACTACATTCCCTTAGTTAGTCCCCTTTCCCATGAAACCATGTCACTCCCCCTCCCATCCAGATGGTATTCCTGGCGTATCTCAACCCCGCGTCCTTGATGTGCTCCATAGCCATAATAAACCACACTCCATCTTCACACCCCCTCCCATCTGGCAACACGGGAGAAGGAAATGATGGGAGATGCTCCGATAAGGGTTTTTGTGAAACCTTTGATCGGGGGGATCTGACAGGTGAAGAAATTCATGCCTTCCACCCCACCCCAGTTCTTTCCAGATTATGTTACCATATTGCCTGCAGGGTCCTCAAAGTTCCCTTGAGGCCAGGGGGCTAGGAACTTGATTGAAGAATATAAAAAATCCTGCCCTTGTCTGCGCATTCTGGGCTGCTGCAGATTTGCTCTGGGGCCGCAGATTTGCCAACTGCCCCTTGGTATCTTCCTTTATCTGTTACCAGTGTTGGCTGCAACCACAGTACGGCACATCGCTTAGGTCAGGCTTGGGTTCTAGAATCCATCCAAAAATCACCTTCAGGAGCACTATTTCTAGCTTATTCTGATTTCTGCAGACTTAAGCCTATAGGTAGTCCTCGCTTAATGACCAGTCGTTTAGCGACGGTTCGGACTTATGACAGTGCTGAAAAAACCAACTTATGACCAGTCTTCGCACTTACAACTGTCGCCGCGGTCACGTGATCACGATTCGGGCGCTGGGCAACCGGTTCGCATTTACAACCGTTGCATCATCCCACGGTCGCGTGATCGCTGTTTTCGACCTTCTCGGCCAGCTTCCAGCAAGCAAAATCAAGGGGGAACTGCGTGATTCGTTTAACGACCACATGATTCACTTAACGGCCACCACAAAAAGATAAAATCGGGTCAAATTTGCTTAATGGCTGCTTCACTTAGCAACTGAAATTCTGGTCCCAATTGTGGTCGTTAAGCAAGGGCTACCTGTACTGGCTCTTGCGTTGGCTGTACCTTTCTGAACTACGTGGCTCTTCGCAGTCCGATGCAATGTTAAGATCGTCATTTTCTGTTTCCAGTGCCCCAGCCATCTGTTCCTGGACTGCAGGTGTCCTCAGCTGCTGTGATGCCTGCGGCCTTGCACCCACATCCAGCTCTTCCTGGGGCTGCTCAGAGCCTTCAGGTATGGACATTGATGAGTGTTGGATCCACTTTTTTGAAGGAGGCCTATCTTATTTCTGTGTATTTAGCCTTCGTTGCTGTGAAAGCTGCTTCTCCACTTGATCCAGGGAAGAGCGGCTAAAGCAGTGGACGGATGGAGAATGGCTCTGCCTGTCCAGAAGGGGCCTCCTCCTCCTCTCTGCACTGAAAAAGCAGGAGAAGATGGTTGAGAATCTTCCTGCCTTTGGTTGCCTACGTATAGACATCTCACTGGAAAATGGACTACTCGCTGGAATTCTTGCGTAGAACCTTAACGTTCCTTCTGATAAACACTGGTGATCAAAGCTCCTAGATTCTTCTTCCCTGGGCTAATGCTTTCCAGTCTGGAATTCAAAGAGGGAAGCCTTAGGTCTAAACGGTCTCTGTGGGCTCACGCCACACGTTCTCTTCCAGTTCCTTCCTCGTAAACTGAGCTACCGTACCTTACTAGGTGGCTGAGTAATTCCGCAGGCGGCTGCAAATCGACATACAGAATCGAGGATGGCTTCAGATCAAAGTCTAACGTAAATGGAAGTTGCTTGCCTCCCTTAACAATGGCTGGTTCTTGGGCTGAACGCACCCTTGAGCAGGCCTCAAATCCTGTAGGCTGGGAAAACAGAGTAAAACGTTTCAGCTATTTGATGGAGGCTGGCAGAAGTAGACAAAACGTTCTGAGGTTGAGGCATCCTGATAGGCTATTCCAGGTCTGCCAGACGTGGCCCGGCCTTGAAGTGGGCCATTCTGAGTCCTTTGTCAAGGATGGGCTGCTTCTATTGCTGTTGGCACATTCAAGATGGGCCATTTAGAAGTTCTTTCGGTACGTGGATGGACCACGTCCAGTTTGGTCTAGTGGTTAAGGCAATGGGCTAGAAACCAGGAGTCTGTGAGTTCTAGTCCCGCCTTGGCATGAAAGCCAGCTGGGTGACCTTGGGCCAGTCCCTCTCTCTCAGCCCAAGAGCCAATCAGGTGTGGTAGGAGAGTTCTAGTCCCGCCTTAGGCGTGAAAGCTGGCTGGGTGACCTTGGGCCAGTCCCTCTCTCTCTCAGCCCAACCCACCTCACAGGGTTGCTGTTGTGGGGAAAGGAGGAGGAGGAAGGAGCATTAGGTATGTTCACCGCCTTGAGTTATTTATAAAAATTATAAAGGTGGGATAGAAAATAAGTAAATAAAAAATAAATACTTGGAACGGCCTGTTTTGAGATTGGATTTCTTTGGGGCCATTCAGAAAGGTCTGTTTCAAGGTTGAGGCGCTTCCAAGCTTCTCAGAAAGGCCTTTTTGGACCTCCCAAAGCTCTGAAGATTACACACACGTGTGTGCCCACATTGCCGATAGAACAACCGTTGGAACTCTTCAAACTTGGATTGCTCAGTCGCTTCCTTTCTTTCTACCTTACCTTCCTCCTTTCAGGCGTATACAGGGATGAACTATGCCTACCTGCAAGGCCCAGCAGCAGCTTCCCAACTCCAGCCTATTGGGGCGGTCTATCCTGCTCCTTTCCAAGGTAGGTCTGGGCCTGCTCTTGCAATACTCTGTGGGCTGCACCGACATGGAACGCTAAACCAGGATTAGGCAGAACAGCTTACCCCTAGCGAGGTATGGGTTGTTCCTACCAGTGCTGTGGCCTCTGCAGGAGGACATCTGAAAAAGCTTGCTCAGATCTGAACTTGGGACATCATAGCTTGCCACTCCTAGAAGTGTACGAGACCCTTATTGACTCTATCGGAGATGTCTAAGTTCAGACTTCAGCCCGGTCCGTAAAATGGCAGCAGTGCCACCGTCCTACTTCATAGAATTGTGAGGATTCCTGAGATAATGCTAATGGGAGTGCTCTAAGCTCATACGAGCTCTCTGAATGCTAAATATTGATCTGCAGTAGGATGGTCTTTGAGGAATACTCCTTTGGGGAGAGTTCTTGGGAACAGCCAGATGTCGGTAGGAATTGGAAACGTAGACTTGAGGTTCTGGAGAACTTCCTCCCTTCCCATTGCCTTATGCCAGCTCCACGTCACTAGTCATTAAAGTCATAGCTTGGAAGAAACCCAACCTCTAGACTCAGTATCTCCCCTTTGCTTCTCAACTGCCAACATTTTTATTTATGAAATCAAGAAGAGCCGATCGATCCTCTTTCTTTGCCTTCAGAGCAGCGCTCTCTGTCGGCTAGTCTGGTCCTGATGCTTTCAGGTGCTCTCTTTTTCAAGAACCTGTGTCCTCTATTTCCTTCCAAAGCAGCAGGCGATATTGGATCTTTCTTAATGACGGAAGCGAGGCAGCAGAACACCGAAATCCGCCTGTCGGTGGGCAAAGTGGCTGACAAAATAGACCAGCTAACTGCCAAGGTAACATCGAAGTGGTCGGGGGAAGCCCATGTGGGGATTTGCTTGGCTAGAAATCAGACTGATCGGTCTCGGAGCTTTCTTCCCGCTTCAGCTGGCCAGATGTTCTGGAAGCTCAGAAACCCACTAGCTAGTGGACACCAGAAAAAGACATCAAGGCAGTTGGATAACTCAAGGTTTAATAGGATATCTGTCCCCTGATTGAAGGAGATGGAGAAGCCCATCTTTCTTAAGGAGAAGAAATCTCTGATTGCATTCTTGGTCTGCTTGCATATGTTTCATTATCCAACTGGGTAACATCATCAGCCAAGAACGCCACGGTTCAACCCTGAGCTCCAGATAGTCTCTTCTGTTGGAATTGGTATCTTTTTCTGGGCAACTCTAAGTAGTCCCAAATTGTGGCAACTGCAGTTTTCCCTCCCCACGTCTCCTTTAGCGTGAGTCGCTCTGGGTGGGTGAGTGGCTGAGATCATGCATTACATTAAGCTGTAAAGTCACATGTGAATCCCATCATGGTTTAGAGTTTGGAGTAAACCTCTATGGTCCATTGGATGCATCATAGCTATAGTGGGTTGGGTGAGATGCCCCAGCCAAGGTGTGGTCCAAGCTCTCCTCTCTCTCTCGTAGGTGGAGGAGATGCAGAAGCAGAATTCCACCCAAAGCTTGTTGCCAGGTATCTCCTCTGTTACGATGGAAACAACCATGATTATGACCAACATCCAGCGCATCATCCAGGTAAAGCAAAGAGAGAGAGTATGGGGTTTATCTTAAGTTTCTCCTGGTTACTTTTGAATGTACGTGTGTGTGGATGCAGCTTAGGCTCCGTAACATTCTGTTAGTTCTCTACTGACAGAAAAGTAAGCCTTCTCCATTTAACAAGGTTGGCAGCCTAGACCAGTAGCTTCCTGCTTCTCCAGAAATAATCCCTTTGTGGTAGTCGGACATGCAACGATCAGTGCTTACGAATGTCTTCCTTGGCGGTAGAAAACCTGAAAATGAGGAGGTGCAAAATTGGTGGATCTGGGAACAGACCATTGTGGATGTCTCTGGAATGTTCCGTTTCCCTCCAGGTCATACCCAGCCACCTCCAAAATGTGCTATTCAACATTGGCGGTTTCTGGAAGTAAATCCTTTGACCTGGAAGCAGTGCAAGTCGTTCTAGGGAGAGACCGGCTCTGAAACAGCTGTTTTCTCTGGAATGTTATGTGTGGAATACCTCATGTTCAGAAGGAACTGGAATGTTCCTGAATTCTCTGGAACAATCCGTTCCAGGGTTGACAAATTTCGTCCACCCCAACTTGATAATAGAATATCTGTCCCCTGATTGAAGGAGATGGAGAAGCCCATCTTTCTTAAGGAGAAGAAATCTCTGATTGCAACTGACATGTGCAATGATGTCCAGCTGCGGGTCTTTGGATGTTGGATGCAGCTTCCACCCTCTTTTTTATTTTTATTTATTTATTTAATTTTTATCCCGCCTTTATTATTTTTATAAATAACTCAAGGCAGCGAACATACCTAGCACTCCTTCCCCCTATTTTCCCCACAACAACATCCCTGTGAGGTAGGTTGGGCTGGGAGAGAGGGACTGGCCCAAGGTCACCCAGCCAGCTTTTATACCTAAGGTGGGACTAGAACTCACCGACTCCTGGTTTCTAGCCCAGCACCTTAACCACTAGGCCAAACTGGTTCCTTTTGCTGAGGTGATTGGAGTTGTCCTACAGAACCATCTGGAGATGCTGTCACAGGAACCCCTAACCACTAATGTCAAGAAGAAGAATGCTTTCCAATCTTTTGGGGTTCTGCCCGCAGGAAAACGAGAGGCTGAAGCAAGAAGTCTTCGAGAAGAGCAGCCGCATTGAGGGACAGAACGAGAAGATCGGCGAACTGATCCACCGCAATCAGAGGTGAGGAATCTCCGGATTGATTGGACATATTTCCACCTGACCCTTATCTCCGTAGGCTTGTCCTCATGCCTGTGTGGAAGGCTGCCTTTGAGTTGTGATCCCAGCAGCTTGTCCCGTTAAAGCATGGCCGTAGTTAACCGTTGAAGGACCAACTCTGAATCAGCTGTGCAGGATGTGTGAGGTTATGTGAAGAAGTTGAGAACTGGCCTTGGGAAAAGTATGAAAGAGCAGTTAAGGAAGCAAAGAAGGAGTAAACTATTAAGGAGGGGCTTGGAGAACGGTTGCATGGTCTAGAGATTGAAGCGTGAGGAAGGAACTCAGAATAATCTCTCCTTAATTGGCGAAACTCAAAATGATCTCTCCTTAATTTTCTTTGGCATCAGAGGGGACAGAAAGAAACTTGGAAAGGCTTTCAGGTTTGATGTCAACCCTTTAGGTAGGCCAGGTCAAGAAACAGACACAGCAGGGATTCCAAGAACTCCACTTCATTGTTGTAGGGTATAACAAGAGAATCTCGAAAGCCTGTCCAGGTTAAGATCCATTATCGGTTGCCTTCACATGAAAGCGGTTCGGACGGCTGGAATTGGCCCCATCAAGCCACGTGTTGCATGTTTTGTTCTCTTCCTTCCTTCCCAGGTACGTGGAGCAAAGCAATTTGCTGATGGAGCAGAGGAACAATTCTCTGCAAATGAACACCGAGCATTCTCAGGCAAGGGTCTTGCATGCCGAGCAAGAAAAGGTAAATCCAGCCGAGAGGAAAGCAGGAAATTTGAGAGGCCGGCCAATATGGCTTAGATGATGAGAGGAGCCCCAGAGACTCTGTGCTCATGCCCAGCATTTAACCTTGATTCCCTCAGATGCTGGGCTGATCATCGTCAGAATCCCACACTGCCACAAGGGAGAAAATTGGAAAGCAGGAAAAAAAAAAAAGACAAAACTCACCATGCCCCTTTCTCTCCCTTTTTAAAAATAATAATAATAATAATAATAACTTGCTTTGAGCCCATTTTTCCCTTTTTGGGGGCAGGGGGGTGCTTAACTTCCTGCACAAGGAATTAGAAGTAATTGTGAATCCATTGTCGTAAACCTCAGATCATGACATGGAAAGTCCATAGGTCTGAGTTGAAGGAAAGGGAAACAAACTGGGTTTGAGGAACTGGGCTGCCTAGATTGTAACTCCAGTAGGACTGTTTGAAGGATGGAGCACTTCTAAAGCCCATCTCTTGCCAGCCAGGTGGTTTTCAATGTTACAGTTCCCCCTCTCAGCGTCCCCAGCCAGGATGTAGTCTCAGGCTTTGGAGGGCACTAGGCTGGGAAAAAGCTGGATGTATGGGTAGTTCTTGACTTACAACTGCTCGTTTAGTGACCGTTCAAACTTACGACGACGCTGAAAAAAGCGACTTATGACCAGTCCTCACACTTACAACTATCACAGTGTCCCCGCGGTCACATGATCAAAATTCAGGCACTTGGCATGCGGCATCCTGGGGTCACTTGATCACCATCTGTGACCTTCCCAGCCTGCTTTCAACAAGCAAAACCAATAGGGAACCACATGATTCAGTTAACGGCTGCGTGATTAGCTTAATGACGGCTGCAAAAAATGTCATAACATTGGATGTGGTCATGTGATGCCTCGCTTCATGACCGTACCACTTAACGACAAATTTTCCGGTCCCTGTTGTGGTCGTAAGTCAAGGACTACCTCTATCTGAACAGGCACCTTGTTAGGTTTTTCAGTTCTGCACTAATCCCCTGGAATGCCAGGATGTGACTACCTTTTCTTCTTATTTTGGCTAACATTCTCTCTGTCTCTCTTTCTCTTCTATTGCTTTTGATTCTAGTGGAGTTAATTTTCTTCTCTCCTGTCATCGCTTTTTTCCTCTAGTACATGCTGCCACTGGATCGGGGGTGGGATCAGGTGAGGCCCTATTCTTGGCTGTCTGGATAACCTTTCATTCTCTTCTACCACCTTCACCCCCCCAAAATTACCATTTTCAACCCAGGCAGGTTCAAGGCCAGTCCCCTTTGCAACTCCGTTTCATAACTCGGCTTTTTTGCCTGAGTATCCTGAAGTCGGCCATGTGGATTTCCCAGAAGAAGTGTCGGCGTCCTGCATGAAGGGCGATCTAGCATGTTTTTCACATATTGATGTTGTTTTTAACTTGGTTAATTTTGCACACTGTATAACTAGCTCATGATGCGGAGAAAAACCGAATCTCTTGAGATAAGCTGAGTGACTCCAAATTACGTCCTGTTGTGTACTGTAGATAACTGGGGCAAATTGCAACTCGAGGCACGCTTATTTGGACGTTAGTTCAACGCAACGCGGTTGAACTGCGTTCTGAGTGTGCAGGGATTGTCCTGTAAACGTGACTTAGTACTTCCACTGAAAGCAACCAAAAGCTTTTCTGGAAATCATTATTGTTGGGAAGTTTGTAAATATGTTGAGACAAGACCACCCATCTCTCTAATACTACCAGCATACTGTAGGAAGGGGACCAGGGTGTGTTCCTGAGTTTACATGTTGATTTAGAAGCAGCCCAGTTTGATGCCTAACATTGGATACGTTACTATGTCAGCCTTCTGAAGCAAGGCAGTTTTAAAACATGGATTCCCCCCGCCCCCCGGCATCCAGGAGAAAAGTTTGACCACTGAGGTAGAATTGTTGCTCCACTGTGGTGCAGCTCACGATCCCGAGTCAGCAAAGGATAATTAAGAATACGTGCCGCCTGGTTCCTCACTCTGCAGCAGAGGTTTTCCTACAAGACGTGATCTCAGCATCTGGAGGGATGTCTCACCTGTTGCTGGGTGTTAATTCTCTCCTTTCCTCCTGGAGAAAGCTCTTCTGAGCTCCCCGCTCTGCTTTTCTCGTCACGGCTCTTCTTTGGTGGTGCAGGTTAAGGTTGCCGAGGAGCTGGCCGCGGCCACGGCCCAAATCTCCCGGCTTCAGCTGGAGCTGACTGGCCACCAGAAGAAGGAGATGGACCTGCGCTCCCAGCTGAACGCTGCCCTGAAGGAGGCCGAGAGACACGCTGCCCAGCTTAACCAGTTGCAGGCCCAGCTGGCAGGTAAGGGAAGCTGAGGAAGATGCTGAGGCAGAAGACATGTCTCTAAGTGGACAGCCGAGTACCTTTCTCACGCTGAAGAAGGTCTCCTCGGAGGGGTGCTGGTGTGTCCTCCGCCTTCTGCAGAAAACAGAACGGGGATCAACCCAGCCTTTCTTCCTTGCCACCCAGGGCATCCTTTGGACCTCACTAGGGGTCGACTGAGTTGTGTTGCTGCCCCCTCTTTCCTTTGCTCCTCTCCCCCTGCCTCTTGTAGAGCTTCAGGAGTCCTCTGCAGAGGCCAAGAACAAATTCCAGGTGGAGAAGCAGAGCCGTCAGCTGCTGGATGGGAAGGTGACTGCCTTGGAGGAAGAGCTGGCTGACCTCCGGGTGGAGAAGGAGAACCTCGAGAAAGTAAGGACCGCTGAAAGGCCTTGAATTCTCATCATAATTGTGGATTGTACAGGTAGTCCTTGCTTAACGACCACAATTGGGACTGGAATTTTGGTTGCTGAGTAAAGCATCGTTAAGCGAATCTGACCCGTTTTACAACCTTCTGTGTTGGTCATTAAGTGAACCACATGATCATTAAGTGGATCACGTGGTTCCCCATTGATTTTGCTTGCCATAAGCCAGCTGGGAAGGTCGAAAATGGCAATCACGTGACCATGGGGTGCTGCAACAGTTGTAAGCACAAGGATCGGTCACAAGTCGGTTTTCCCAGCACTATCGTAAGTCCAAACTGTCACTAAATCAATGATCAATAAGCGAGGGCTACCTGGACACACGATACATGTTTCAGTTGGTAGGGAGGTGTTCACAGGTGGAGAATTTGAAGACTTACCCTGTCCGCTTGTTCTGCCACCTTGCTCAGCTTGGCGCCCTCAACCTGGGTGCATTTTCTGTCTCTCTGTCTTCTTCCTGTGCTTCAGAGCCTTTCTGAAAGAAAGAAGAAGTCTCTCCTCGAGAGGAAACAGGCCGAAGAAGAGGCGGATGAGATTCGCAGGTCTTGCCAGGAAGAGCTAGACAAACTCCGGCAGGTTCTGAAAAAGTCACGGGCCTCAACCGACCACATTGCTTCGGAGCAGGTGAGAGGCAGAAGTGAAGTTGACCCCGGGTCCATCCCCTTAGCTCGGCGAGGCAACGGATCTTGGAAACCCAACCTCAGGCTTTAAGCAAGCCAAGCAGAAGCTATACTGTTGAGATACGTTCTTCCTCTTAGCATCTGTAAAGGCAGTCCTCAACTTATGACCATAATTGGGACCAGAACTTCCGTTGCTAAGTGATGCAGTTGTTAAGTGAATTATACCCAATTTTATGACCTTTTGTGCCATGGTCGGTAAGTGAATCACCATGGTCGTTAAGCCAGCCGGGCTTCCCCCGTTGACTTTGCTCGTACAAAGCCCCCTGGGAAGGTCGCAAATGGCGATCACATGACCCTGGGACGCTGCATCCATCAGAAATACATGCCGTTTGCCAAGTGCCCAAATTTTGATCATGTGACCCCAAGGACAGTGCAACGGTCGTATGACAACCAGTTTCAAGTCACTTTTCCCAGCACTGTCATAACTTTGAATGGTCGTTAAATGAACGGTCGTAAGTCGAGGACCACCCGTAGCTCTGTCCTAGCAGTTTTGGGTTTTGTTAGTTTTTGAAAACCTCTCTGCAGCTAAATAGGCCAGCATCCCCCTCCGCCCCCAAGCTCCTCTACAGTGCTGGGGAAAGTCGCCCCCAAAGACTCAACCTCCATCACACTGCAAGGACCGAGTCCCCGCAGCAGCCCTTAATGGGGTCTAGGGAGCGGGAAGGGCAGGAAATCAGTGGGCTGGCGCAGGGGCCAAGCTGCCCATCGTCCTCACGCGGTGGGGAAGCTTTCCCTTCTGCAGGCAGAGCTGGAGTCCCAGTGGGAAGCCAAATGCGAGCGCCTGCTGAGCTCGGCCAAGGAGCAACACGCCCGCCAGTTCCAGGAAGTGTGTGAGCAGCGGGATGCCCAGCAGCAGATGGTCTCCCGACTGGAAGAGAAGGTCGGCAGCCCACCCTCCCCTCTCTGTCCATCCCCCACCTCCCCAAACCCCATCCCTCAGCATCGCTCTACCTGTCCGTCTCTCCTTGTTTTGCCTGCCCACCTCCCTGCTCTGAATTTAGCCCCCATCCCTATATATCCCTCATCGCTACATGCTTTATCCGGTCGACTGTGCCTGTTCGTTCGGCTTCGTCTGGATTCTGGGGAGGGAGTCGCTGATGGAAAGAACAGAGCAGGCTTGAGATAAACCTGGCCTAGCTCAACTTGGGAAGAATCAGCTACCTTCCAGATGGTAGCTGACTGCAGCATAGCCTGTTCCCAGACAGCAGAGGGGGAGATTTTACACTACAGAATCAACTGTTTGTTTGTTTTTCAAACTCAAGTCCCAATATATGCCAGTCTTCCCCACTATTTCCAGGATGGTACTCAGTATATCTGCTGAAATAGACCCTGGCGTACTTAGCTTGCCCCATAATAAATGGCCAGCCTGTGAGACATTGCAGGTCTGTTTGTTTATGCACGTACGTCCGACCTTAACCAAGGCTCTTACCCTTTGGAAGTGACAACCGATAGGTCAGCTGGCTCGGCAGGTGCGAAAGTTAACCCCCGTCCCTGTTTTCTAGATTTCTCTGCTCAAAGCCAGCAGGAGCTCAGCGGACAAAAGATCCATAGACCTGCGGGAACAAGTGGAAGAACTAGAGGCAGTTAAAGGCAAGGTGAGATTCACCCCTTCCCTCCCACTTTCGTGTCATGCTTCCGCGCCCATAACCCTCACACGTCCCACAAGATTCTCCTCGCAGCTTTTCTGACAGCCGGAGTGAATCAGCAGCTGAGCAACGGGATTACAAGCCAGGAATTGCTTGTACGTGGATCGTTAAGGGAGAGTGGAGGGCAAGAGGAAGAGGGGCCGACCAAGGGCCAGGTGGATGGATGATATTCTAGAGGTGACGGACTCGTCCCTGGGGGAGCTGGGGGTGGTGACGACCGACAGGAAGCTCTGGCGTGGGCTGGTCCATGAAGCCACGAAGAGTCGGAAGCGACTGAACGAATAAACAACAAAAAATACAAGCCTGTCTGGGTAGGAATAAACGTGGGAATACACAGAGTTAAAGCAATGGTGTTCCCCGTAGTAACATATGGCTGCGAGAGCTGGACCGTAAGGAAGGCTGAGAGAAGGCTGAGAGAAGGAAGATTGATGCTTTTGAACTGTGGTGTTGGAGGAAAACTCTGAGCGTGCCTTGGACTGCAAGAAGATCAAACCAGTCCATCCTCCAGGAATAAAGCCAGACTGCTCACTTGAGGGAATGATATTAAAGGCCAAACTGAAATACTTTGGCCACATAATGAGAAGACAGGACACCCTGGAGAAGATGCTGATGCTGGGGAGAGTGGAGGGCAAAAGGAAGAGGGACCGACCAAGGGCAAGGTGGACGGATGACATTCTAGAGGTGACGGACTCGTCCCTGGGGGAGCTGGGGGTGTTGACGACCGACAGGAAGCTCTGGCGTGGGCCGGTCCATGAAGTCACGAAGCGTCGGAAGCGACTGAACGAATAAACAACAACAACAACAGATTGTTAAGAGTGGCCTTCCTGGTGGTCTTAATCTTCCTGGGGACTGATGAAAGAGCAGCATGAAAAATGGGGGACAAGTTGTGTCTGAGGCACCAGGAAGGCCACTCTTAACGATCCACTTGGGGATGAGCAAGGGATTTAGGAGTAAGAGGTCCCAAGGACAATCCACACCTCCATGGCACAATTAACAGCCATTCAGGTGTAGGGACAATGCAGCCACCCTGGAAGACATATACGGGGTCCCCTCACCAACCTTTGCCCAGACTGAAGAAGCCGCTTGGACAAGCAGCAAAACGTTTCAGCCAAAAAGAAAGAAATCCGGTTGCCACGACTCAACCTACAATTTGCAAGATGAATTTAAATCTCGCCCCTCCTTGGGTATCAATGCAATATCAGCTTCTTTCCACGACTCTGGCATCCCATCACCTTGTAGAATAAAACGGGTTCTGGTCCCTTCTTGGACTGGGCTTGGAGATTCTCCACGATGCAGTAAGATTTTAAAAAAAAAAAAAATCTGCAAAACTGGAGGTGAGAGAGCTGCCCCCCTCCCACACCCACCGTCTTTGTTTCTCTCAACCTCACGCTAGTGCGCAGCCTTGCGGTCCCAGCTGACAGACCTCACTGCCCATTACAAAGAGCGGATCCAAGAGCTGGAGACGGGCATCGACAGGACAGCTTCGGCTGAAGAGGTAACTCTGCCCCTCCGGGGAAGCTTCCTATTAAATAGGATGGTTTTTTTAAAAAAAGGTCTGCATTACAGAAGGGAGGGGAGAATCTGTTTAACAGTAGGAATTCCAGCCATTCGTTTAGTCACCGAGGGGTCTGTAGGGAACGGACAGGCATGGAGGAAATTGGGAATGGGCTTGAGGGACGGGAGGAAGAGCCACAGCCAAATCAACAAGCCCCTCCCTAGTTCCCATGAAGATAAAGTGGCGGGGGGAGGGGCACATTCAGATTTGCAAGATTTTGTCAATACCTCTTCAAAATAAAATCAGTACTGGCCTGCATGACATTGGACTAGCCTGATATGCCTTGAAGGGCTGACAAGCTCCCCTGGGTGCACCTCCTCGATTTTGTAAATGGTTTTTTTCTGCTGCTGCCACCCCCCCCCCCCCCCGGCCCAATGCCTTACCAGGGGAGAACTTCTCAGCTGATGTCATGAGTGCTGATGGCGAGCTGGAAGGGGCCCCCTATCCAGGGGGGAAAACGCATGCGCAGTTTAGAGGCTTTGAACTGTCCTTCAAAGAAACTCAGAAGAGAACCACCTTGACTTTTGGGGTTTATCTGTCTGGGTTTTTCCCACGCTTCTTCAGTTTGTTAGGATTTTCTGTCTTATGTAGCAGTAGTAAACACTAGAGACCTACTCCTTGTCTCAGCGTGGTTCCTGGCTGTTAGGACATCAGGGTCCTCCTAGCCTTCTGCAAGCTGGGCTCTTTGGATTGATGGCTGGCAGAGGAAGAGGACCTGCAGCAGTCGGGAGTTGGCTGTAATCGGTTCCAGGGCTGTGCCATGGCACTGGTTATGGCTGTCTTCCTTTTGGTTGACCAAGAAGATGTAAGCGCCCTTTGCACAGGCCCTTTTCTGGAGGAGAGAACTGGTCTGGTCCAAAAGGGGCCAGGAAGCTTCCCCAGTTGTCTGGTGTTCCTTCCTGGGTGCTGTCTTAGGCATACTTCTCCCATTTTCAGGTGAAAAAGATCATGAACAAAGTCTTCCAGTCCCTCCGAGGTCAATTTGAGTTGGAGGAGTCCTACACTGGAAGGATCGTGCTCAGTGTGGTCATGAACACCATCAAGGTACCCCTCAGGCCAAGGGGATGCTGACCTCCATGGCTCCGCGGTCATTCAGCCGATCTGCTCATTTTTCTTCTTGGGCACATCTCCTTCTGCAGTTTTCTAATTAAGGAGCGAGAGGTTGTGACTGACCTCTTCTCCCCTTTCTGCTGGTTGCCAGACAGTCACTCTGCAGCTGCTGGAGAGGCCCGAAGAGAGCAGCAGTGAAGAGGAGGGACCACGGCAGCGAGGAAGCCCAGTGGCCGTTGACCGAGGGTGGCCGAGCAGTTCTGATGAGCCACCAGCAGGGGCGTCATCTGTTCTTTCAGAGGAAGACCCAGATGGTTCTCCTCCTCGCTCTCTGGAAGGGAGCCAGGACGCCCAGGAGACAGGGCATTCAGAGGCACTTGCTGAGTTGGCCCCTGCATCCTCGGATCCAGTCCCAAGACCTCCAGAGCTGGAGGTCTCTCCGTGGGAGGAGGATAGGGAGGCGGCTGTGTCTGGACCACCAGAAGCACATGCTTTGGGCGGTGGTGGTGCAGTGGAGGATGTGCCTGCAGATCCTGTTCCCTTGAAGCCAGCGGTTCAGGAGGCAGCCCCCGCACCAGACCCAGACAGGGAAGAGGACGCTTGCCCAGATGTTCCTATCCAGGATCCCACCTCCTTGACCCTCCCATCCAGCACAATGGGAGAGAAGGCCCAAGCTGGGGAGCAACCACCACCAGCATCTACCCCTCTGAAAGAGGATTCCAGGTCAGTGCCAGCCACGGAGGAATTGAACGTTATGCCTCTCTTTGAGCCTCTTCCCTGTTTCGGCCCCACTGAATAGCTGGGTACTCATATCACCCCAAGCCAGGAGAGGTAGGCTGTACCTGGCACCCTGAGATCATGTCTCCAGATCTGAGGCTGGGGGGCAGCGTTGGGTGGTTTTCAAAAGGGAGAGCATCTACACCCCTTGCAGGGATCTGACAGGGTCAGCAGAGGACCTCTGCAGGTTGGGATGCTGAGAGGCAGCCGCTGATTCCTCCACAGATGTCCTCTTGTGTGCAGCCGTGGCATATTTTGCTCTGCTAGGGCTCAGCGCATTGCATGAACCCAACCTACAGGTAGTCCTCAACTTACGACTGTTCGTTTAATTACAGTCCGAAGCTATGACGGCCTCAGAATGGGTACTTTATGGCCTGTAAAGCACTTCTGAGCGGCACAAAACGTCTCACCCCCTCCTGCGGTCACATGATCACATTTCAGGCACTTGGCAACCAGCTCACATTTACGACCAGTTGCAGCATCACGGGATCACATTTTGCGACTTTTTTTTTTGCCTTTTTCCAGCAAAAAACGCCCATAAGATGGGAAGCTGGATTCACTTAACGGCTGCCATAAAAATGGTCATAAAATTGGGTCCAGTCATGTGTGACTCAACTTACGACCACAACGACTTGCGGTGGAAATTCCGCAATTGTGGCCGTAAGTCGAGGACTACCTGTATTCTGGTTTATTGCATAAAGCATGCTTTAGCAAACCATGGCTTAGCAAACTGTGGGCAACTTTTTAACAGCAGGGGACAGACTTAACATTTTGGGGGTTGCAGCATGCAGCATGTAGATGTTGTGATGGTGGGTAGTGGGGCAGGATATCCTGGTTTATTTTTTCTATCATTTTTGAAGGGAATTGGGGCTTTGTTTTGTTCTTAAAACTAAGTCTCTGTAAGGACTTTCTAAAAGGTGGGGGGGATGCCACCAATTTCCAACCATAATTAGGGGTGGTTCTGGGGGTGGGTTTCAGATTCATTCATTTATTCACTTCTTGCAGCACCCATGAAGATCCAGGGAATTTGTTGAAAGCGACCAACTGCAAGCTGCCTGCCTCAGGAGGTCCATTAGAAGAGGAGGAGGAGGATGAAGAACTGGTGAGGCTTGGGGGCTGCATGGGTGTGTATCCAAAAAAACCTAGTGGGAATCTCGATCCAGCAATTTGGGGTGCAGATTAGAATTGCACATCTAGTTGGTTTGAGGGACTTCATCAGGACTTCTTCCCGGAATAGAGACCCATGTTTCTCAACCTTGACAACTTTAAGTTGGGTGGACTCCAGCTCCCAGAATTCCCCACATCTTAAAGTTGCCAAGGTTGAGAAACCCTGATATAGACTGTGCTGATCTTAGGGAGATCGTACCGGATAGAAAAAGTGGTTTGGGGAAGCTGAGGTGTCCTTTTCCAAGTCCGTTTGATCGTTGGGAAGAAACTGGGGGAGCAAGGGCTGGAGAAAGCCAGCAGAGGAAGGCCGAGGTCAAAGAAGGCACTTTTGTCTCCTGCTAATAAGCTCCTGGATCCTCGGATGAAAAGGTGTAAAGATACATTTTTTTTTGTATGCAAAATGAGGAAACTGCGAGCACAGTTCCCTTGTATGCTGGGAAATCCGTTCTTACTTGGATCTGGCCACCAGGACACCAGTCTATTGGTCTGGGGTTCCCCTGCTTATAGAGCAGTGTTTCTCAACCTTGGTGACTTTAAGATACGTGGACTTCAATTCCTAGAATTCCCCAGTCAGCATGGACTTCAATTCAGAATTCTGGGAGTTGAAGTCCACGTATCTTAAAGTCGCCAAGGTCGAGAAACACTGTTATAGAGCGTTCCAGACTCACACTTCTCTCCCTTGGCCCTCCAGAGCCTCAAGGGACGGCCTCCCCCGACCCCCCTCTTTGCAGACGAAGACGACGACAACCTGGATTGGCTGGGATGAACAACCAGATGAGAGCTTCAGCCAAACTCGGAAGACTCGGGAAGGAAATCTTTTGCTTGGTGGTTTTGCACAGAGGGTCCTCGAGCCCTTGCCGGCACTTGGGTGGCCACCCCAAGATTCTGGAATTGTTCCTTGCACACTGGGGGGGGGGCTTTGAAGAGCAGCAGATTCTCTCCCTGGTCTGAAACGAAGAACACGCTTTCCTCTGCATTGGACTGTGCAGCTGCTGCTGGCCCCCAACCCTTTTGCAAGCGAGAATGTCTTCACAGAGGGACGGAAATGGTCCCGAGGCCACTCCGGATTCCGTGTGACGCCAGTGTCAAAGCGCCAAGATGTTTCTTCCTTTCCACCCCATCTCCCCACGGGCTTCCCACCAACACTTTTGACGATTCCCCACCTACAGATCTGTCCTCCCAACCGTGTGAAGCAGAGCAACATACGCCTACGGCAGGATTTTAAATTGCTACGGAGGGGCCTCTTTTCCGCGACACAGGGGAGGGGATCAGCAGCTGGGGCCTCCACCATCTTCCTGTGAACACTTCCTTTCTCTTGAGGCTCCACCAGCTGCCCAGCGTGGCAAGCCAGGAAGAGCCCTAGAGATGGCCGAAGGACCAAGAGGCAGAACTACCGATGGAGGATAGATCCCGGCTTCACCCAAGCGCGAAGGAGGGCAGCTTTTCTTTGGCGATCTTTCATCACGTCCTTCGGCTTCTAAAAATGGAAAGAGCATCTGTGTGGTGAGCTGTGTGGGTTCAGTGTTCCCTTTCCTCTTTTTTTTTTTTTTTTAAGCAAAAGGTGGCCAGTGAGAGTCGCCGTGTGATAATTCCCAACAGATGGGATGTGAACCGTTTTTAACTCCATCGGGGTGCCGTTAGCTGGGGAAGCAGCTCGCCACAAATGCAGGGAATAGGCTATTCTGCTTTTCAGAGAATTTACTGGAGCAGGAGTTTCTCCCCCATTCCTAATATGCTCAAATACGTCGGATCTGTGGGTAAGAGGCACCCACAATGCCTCGAGAAAGTGGGGCTCCCATGGGCCTTTTTATGTAAGGGCTGGTGGATGTGTGTGTGTAGGAGAAATTAGATGGATTGAGCCTTCAGCCCAGCCGTACCCAATCCTCCAGCTGGTCTTGCTTCTGAATCCCCTTCCCGTAGCATCATGTTGACTAGTTTTAGAGGGAAGTTCTTGAAAAGGTCGTATTTTCTGATAAACGGAACACAAACAAGGAAACACCAACTGAGTTGTTTCGGGGGAACCCCAAAGGCCTCCTTTCTCTGCCCCCTTCCCCCCAAACCTTCATGGCCACGGGCGTCGTCTGCTGTTGTCTCCCCAGCTTCAGGAATCTCCTCTTTGGAAGCAGAATGTAGGCCTTGCTTGGCGTGGCCTTCTGTTCGAAGCGGGACAAAATTTGCAAATCCTCTGTCTTTTTTTTCTCCCCCCCCCCCCGAGGGGAGGACCCGTAAATAAAAGTGCAATTAAAGTCAATTAAATCTCCACTCACCCTGACTTTTTCTTTTAGGAGAGGAGGGACATCGTAGGTCCTGTAATCACAGTTAAGGAGTTGAGTTTCCAAAGTGCAACGAACACCTGCAGGGCTTCACAACAGGGGTAATGGCGGCATTTAGCACGGGGGGTGGGGAGCTAGGGGGCATCTGGGAAGGGGGTGTTAGGGCCGGGGTACGTGTGCATGTAGTTTTTTGTCTGAATTCTGCTATGGCTATTTTCAGGCCGACGCTTCAGTTTTGGTACGTTTTCTTTCTCAGCAAGGGGGCAACTTTGCTGCTGGTCTTAAGTGTGGTGGGATGGCTACATACGGCCTTGGAACCCCAAGTCCCCTCTTCTTCTGGCACATCCTTGCCACTTCCCGTCTCTCAGCCGCACCGATGACTGCGGACAAATAGATGTTGATAAAACTCCTCTAGTTATTTGAGGTTCTTCAAAGAGCTAGACCCTCTGCTTAAAAAAAAGAGAACTTTTATTGCAATTTTCAGAAGTTTTCTATAACATAACATGGTATCAGTCAGTAGAAATTACTACAGAATCACTATCCCAAGCGTACAATGTGTGTCAGATAGTGGCCCCCAATGGCTATGATGGCTCAGGATGAGCCATCATCCTGGGCCATCATAGCCATCATAGCTAGCATGTTTGGCAATGTCTGTCTATCATCTATCACCATCCCAAGGATGATCTTACTTGTAGAACATCCTATCAAATCCAGAGCCCTCTAGCTGATGATAACCCACATCTTCCAGCCTGTCTCGTCGCTGGTCATGCCTGGCTGGGGCTCCTGGGAATTGTAGACCGCCGTCTGGAACAGCCGTCGCTTCTGCCTGCCAGGAAGAAAGCTGCGCAAAGTCACAACAGTGGCCAGGAAGAGAGCAATGGGTCGGCAGGGGTGACCTCATCACCGCTGGATCGGGTAGCCCTGAAGTCTTATTCTAAAGGGTCAAGCAGGAGGGGAAAATAATCTAGGAGCAAGCCATCGGTCGTGTGTTTGCTGCAGCTGCTACATCCTGCCCATAGAACCACGTCCTTGCCTTCTGGTTGAGATCAGACTAACGGGGAGGATGCGCCTAGCGTTCCCTACTCAGAAAAAGACCAGCGTAAAGAAGATGGAGATGACCAGAAGGATCAGGGTCACCGCAAAGCAAATGCGCAGGTTCTCCACAGATGCAGGGGCTGAGGACACCCTCGGGGGCATCTCTACCAGTACGGTATTCTGTATCTCCTGCAGATGGAACCCACTCCACATTCCTGCATGGAACCCTGTTGAAAACGCTGGAACGATGCTGCTGATGGTGAAGATGGGCAAGGCCGGCCTGTAGGTGTACTCCAGAGACTGGAGACCAAGGGAGCAGTTGGAAACCCTTGGGGCATCTTTGTCTTCTTCCAAACCATCTTCAGAAATGGTCTTGGGCTCCTCTGCTCCTGGTGGTCCTATCTCTTGCAGGAGGGCTTCATCGTCCCTCAAGGCCTGTAGCCCTTCTTGGGGTACAACGGTCACCATCCGGCAGAAAGGGCATACCACGAAGGAGACCACTCTGCTCTGGCAAACCAGTTTCCTGAGACAGGCGAGGCAGACAGTGTGGCAACACCAGAGAAGCTTGGGCACCCGCCTGGTGGAAACCTCTTGGTAGGATTCATAGCAGATGCCACATTCCTTTCCACAACTATCTGTGGAGGGCAGGAGGGCCATTTCTTCTGCAGGGCTTGAGGTCAATCTCTAGGAAGCCTGGGTTTCTTCTGGAGCCCCCAACACAGACAGTTCCTTTCTGAAGGTCCTCACTGGTCACCTCTGTAGCTCATTGTGGCTATTCGGCTTCTTCAGCGTAGGTGGCAGCTGGGCTCAAAACCCTCCAATAGTGAGGTCTTTTGTGCTTGGAGAGAGAGACTTCACTATAAGACACTCTTGGAAGCACCCTTGAGCACTCCCAGGTCCAAGGTGCCAGGACACTGTAGATGTTCTGGGCAACCAGCTGAAAGTGGGTTGAGATTTCCCATCAACGGAGGGGATGAGGACCACTGACTAGCAAATAAAAGTCAGGTCTCTCTTCACACCCTCCCCTGCTCTGAACTTTAATCCTTAATCAGTGACTTGTTAACTTGAGGCTGTTTGTTTTGCTCCTGCGGGAATTCGCTGGCAGGGGCTGCAGCTGAGGCTGAAGATAGCCTCCAAAGAAGGCAGGCTATCCTGGAAATTACGTCCACTCCAAATTTCCAGGATTGCAAGTGATTTAAGGACACAAACACGCTTGTCACAAGGGAGCGTCCTCATTATTAGCTCATTCTATGAACTTTACATTCCCGTCTTGTTTTTGCAGATCCTTGAAAGTATCTGCGCCAACTCCCTTGACTGAAGGCATCTCCTCTGGAGCCTGGTCTCCTGCATCTCATAAGCTGTAGAGAGGTCATTTGGGAAAACATAAGCCAGGGGCTCATATTTCTGCCGTTCTGCCTGTCCCATTCATGTTCTCTCCTTCCTATTAAGGGTATAAGCTTGCTTGCAGGTCAACACAGGACCCATTTTGCCCTACGTGGCCCTTTTGTGGTTTAGATGCTGCCAACTCATGGGGTGTTTTTTTAACACAGAGTGAGCAACCTGTCACCTTCCGGGAATTTCCAACCCACATCATTGGTCAGGCCAGTGGGAGTATGCGTCGGGCTGTAAATTCTCCAATCTTATTTGAGTTCAGCCAGGTGTCCCTTTCCAGCTGACTGGAAGTCAACTGTGTGGGGCAGATCTTCCAATGGAGTGCTCTGCTCCAAACATGGCCAGGTTTGCAGGAGGGGGCAATTTTATAAAGTCCAAAGCTTTTTTTATTTCTTCTGTGTCCTCAAAAGACACTTTCACCTGCCCTGGAGGAGATGCACTTAACTCTGTTCTGCTGATTTCCAAGGATGGGGGTAGAATTTTTTGGAGTCCTGCTCTGTTCACTGTGAAGTAACGGGGTTTGGGATGTGACCATCTTTGGTATAGCGAAGGGACATCGCAAATCGAAGCTCTGAACTTGTTTTATTTCTCTGCTGCATACACAGGAAACATTACATTTCAAACAGACCAACGTAGGGACGACACAAACATGCAGGGAGGACACCGGGCACTGCTGGGGGATCATCCGAAAGAGTTCTGGCTGTGCATCGGGTGCTGAAGTTACTGTTCTTGTTCCCAGCTTTACGCAGAACCCCAGGCATTCCAGAGCTGCCTCCCCCGGAATTCCCGCCTTCTGCCTGGCACAGCAAGGGCCAGAGGCTCTCCGCGGGGGATATGGGCAAAAGAGCAGAGGATGGTCAGACCCTTAGAGCACATCAGGATTGCAGCAAAGAACACATCAGAACATAGATCTTTACTTGAAGGGCGGGTCTGAGAGGGCAGCTATGCCCCCCTCCCTCGTGAAGACAGAATCCATGTACTTCAACACTCATGACTCAGAGGCACATCTGCAATTCTGCCACCTTGTCCCTTGGAAGACTGATGCAGTAGCCTGTGCTAAGGAAGGGAGATGGAGGTCGCTCAGCCCCCTCCAGGGGGCTTGACTCAGCCTCTCACCCGGCAGCCTCTACAATTTTTTTCTCTCCAGGACACCTTCCAGCTGGGAGGAGGGGGACACCACCACCACCATCCTCCTCAAGGCTAAAGATTCAAAAGCGCACCCAGCCAGGAAGGCCACGTCTAGACTCTCCTGTCTGGTGCAGCCCCTGAGAGATGGAGAGGGCAGAGAACCTTTCCCCTACCCCAAAGGCTAATCCCTGCTCTTCCGAGCTTCCCTGCGTCCCAGAACAAAGGGAAGTGGCTCAGTCCACGGAAAAGTGCAGATTTTCAGGAGGTGGCAGGTAGAGAGTGAAGCTTCCAGTCCTTGCAGGATCCTGACCTTGCTGGTGCTCCTGCCCCCTGCCCCTCTCTGCAGAAGGGCTTGCCCAGTCAGTCCAAGTCTGCTTGCTGACTAATTAACCAAGCTATTAACTACATGCTGCCAAGCAGAACAGCCTTCACCCAGCCAGGCGCCGTTCCCCAATTCCCCACCCGACTTTCATGCCCTGGGTTCAATTTTTTGCTGCAGGGAGGGGTCATGCCAGGTCGCCATCTTTGGCCAGTGAGACTTCTCCGCTCTGGGAAGAGAGAAGAGCTATTTTCTCCCCCTCCCCAAATTTAATAGCTCTTCCTTTCAGTTCCCCAATGTGAAAAGGAAGATCAGAGGACAGGAGGGAGATTCCAATAAACTCAAAGAGGACTAGTGGGCAGATGGTGGCCCAGGCTGAGATTCCCTGTTCAAAGGCAGCTTTTGTTCTCTGACGTTTTTTGCCCCACTGAGAGTTGTTGGGAGGATTGCCCCACCATCCCTGCACTAAATTCCTTCCAGGTCCCACCCCCCCCCAGCGCAATTGCTTCCAGATTGCCTGGACATTTTGAACCAATAACACTTTTCCTACATGGCAGACAACAGCAAGCAAAAGGAAACTCTCAAATTTGCAACTGGCGCAAAGGAGTGGTGCAGGCTCGCTTCCTGCCCATTGTCTGGCGTGCACACTGGCTGTAGCTGATCACTGGCGATGAGTACAGGAACCACAGACATGCTTTCCGAGCGCACGGCCATGACAAAAAAACAGGTGTACAAAGAGCAACACGATGAGGGCTGAAATTCCAGGTTTCCCTAGGGGAAAAACCCGCCCCCTTCCACCCTCAAGGAGGCTAGCCGCTGTGGAAGAGCCGGATCCGTTGCACGATCTCTCTGCGGCACAGCGGGCAGGTGTGCAGGGCCTCGGAGCAGCTCTGGCAACAGCAGACGTGGCCGCAGTTCAGGAACACCACTTGCGCCTGGGGAGAAGCAGAAGCCGGGGTCAGGCCCTACACCTTCCCCTCTTGAAAGGGACCGGTGGGTTTCGTGCCTGCAGAAGGGGCAGCGACAAACCAGCGTTCGTTTTTAGGGAAACTATCTTGAAAGGGTTTTGGTGCTGGGCGGTGAACCTCAGCTGGCACTTGGTGTTGAACCAACCACAGTGGGACAAGATCAAAGGCAGTGCTTGGTTTCCAGTGAGCACAAGAGGTGCCTGCTTATTAAAACATGGTCAAGGAAACCAAAGTCTACCTTGTGAACTCCAGAGATAGCAGGACTTTGCATGGTCCTGTGTTCTAGAAAGGTGGTGTCCCACCACCCCTTCGAATTCCTTGGTCAGACACACCCAGAGATCAAGGTGGGTCAGTGTTTAAGCTATTGGACAGGGAGAGCAAGCTTTAAGCTGATCATCTTCTAGGGATATTCAGGGAGCATATGGGGGCTGGTGCTCTCTTTCAACCCACCCTGTCCCTTAAGGCGGTTGCGGGGATACAACAAGGAGGGTTCAGGTGGGTTAGAAACAAGGATGGCCACGGTTGTACATCACTCCCGCCCCAAGGAAGCCCAGCTGGCCTACCTCTAGCTCCATGCAGACTACACACTCGCAGTGCTGCTCTTCCGGTGGTGGAGCTGATGGGCCTTCGGGGCTGATGGACTCATCCCTGGACTCGGGAGCAGAAGGTCCCACTTCTGCTGATTTCAAGAGTTCTGCAACCAGTTGGGAGGAAGGCAGAGAGTAAGGAGGGAAATGGGGTTGGGGGAAGCTAGAGAAGATCCTCAAGGCTGCAGCAGTCTTGCCTACTTATTGCTTGCACATTCCAAGCAAAGTTGACTCTCTTCTTGAGCTCAAATCTTGGTGCCCTCAATGAACACCGTATCATTTTCTTGACATCTTAAGAAGTTCCTTGATAGCTTTCTGGGCTTGTTTTTAATCCTCCATCTAGGCTACAATCCTAAAATTGCTTGGTAGTCTCCATGTCCTAACTGAGTTCTCCCTGCCACTCAGTGCAGACTACCCTGAGATGGCTTGCCACCTTCCCAATTGAGTTCAGCCCTTCGTTCAAACAAGAAAACTGGAGTCTCCTCGTGTTCAAGTGAAGAACAGCATATTGTGGAGGGTGGAAAGGCAACCCCTGGCATATTAAGACTTCCCAAAACCTGGGGCCTCCAGCTGGGGGCAGAAGTGACATCAGAAGGACGTAACCTGGTATTGTTTCTGCAACAGCTTGAATCTCCCAGGCTTTCTGGATGATGGCACGCTGCAAGCCGGATTCCGTGATTCCTATCTGCAAAACAGAAAGAGTGGCTGGAACAATTACCCCACCTTTCAAGTAATAAGGTCATGAGGAAGGAGGCAATTTGGAGCATTAAAATAGCCCATTCCTTGTTTCTGACCTTGGCTAAGTCACCGGGGACCATGTTGCTGAGCATTTCAAGTGATATCCGATGATGGGCGAAGATTGGAACGTACTGCTCAGCCGAGAGGTCCGTCAACAGCTTTACTAGCTGCCTCTCCAGACCTCCTTCCTGCAATACAAAAAGAGAAGGAAGGAGACAAGCCGCTGGCCTGCTTCACTGGGGGGAATCAAGGCTGAAGAAATCTACAAAGCACAGCAGCGACCAGAACACCCAGGAGATGGTACAAGAACGTCATGATGGATGAACCAGAAAAAAATTTCTGTTGGCCAGTCACCTGCAACCGGAGAGAGAGAGGCTTCTGATCTAGCAGCCGTTGGTACTGTATCAGCCAATAGTTTTCCTGCTTAGTCTCACTCTTGGCCTCCAGCTCTCTCTGAAAAAGGGGGTGAGACAGAAAGAACATCAAGAGCTGCTCGTCGGCTCCAGAAGCAACCCTGGATCCTTAGCAACCTGCCCAGCGTCACTGGGTGAGAGTCAGGCAGATGTGGAAATGGGGAAAGCTGCTCTCAGCTATCCCAGGGGGTCGAAAACGCCCTGAACAAAGGCCAATCTTTGCTTCATCTAACCTAGCCCAGCTGACCCTGAGCAGCTGAAGTTCTGCAGCCACCTGGTGTCGAACCTGAGACGAAGCCCCCCCATGAGCTATAGATCTTCTCCTCCAGCCCCCTTGCCTGCAGGAAAATGAGGCTAGGTCTGGTCAGTAACACTGAAAAGACCTATCTTGTTTTTTTCCACTATCTTCAGCCCAAGAATGTGAGCCCTCCCATGAGGAGAAGACAATGTCATTTAGGGATGCTTCTCGACTTCAAAGAAAGTCTATGGAGGGCCTCCTTCCCATTCTTTTTTTAAACAGGGCCACCAAATGGGGGGGGGGAGCTGCTTTTGGACTAGTAGGAAGCAGGAGGGAAGACCCCTCTCTGCCAGAAATCCCCAGAGCCGCTGCTCTCAGCTGTAACCAATGGGACCACCCCAAGGTGATTGAGGTTCTGCTAAGGCAGCCCTCGGCCCCGCAGGCAAGCTGCCCCCCACCCGGACCCTTTACCAAGATGGCTTGCAGCTCCTCTTCTCTCTGTTTTTTCTCCTTCAGCAACTGCTGCAGCAGGTAGCCCAAAGTTTGCCGTTGCTCCACAATTGCCTCCTGAAACACAGCATTGTGGGGTGGGTGGATGTGCTTTGGAAGGGTCTCGCGTGCAGGGATTCCCTTCCCTCGCAGGCACAGACTCACACTGGCTATATTAAGAGGCCTGACCCTCTCCTTTCTCCCCACCCCCCCACTCCCGAAAAGACCCCACACTTTCCACCTGAAGTTAAAATTCAGCAAGACTCCAAACGCTTCCTGGCCCCGAGAGAGGAGTGGAATTCTCTGCTGTCGATTGTCTCAAGATACAGATTCTACTCTGCTTAAATTCCAATTTAAATCGAAATCTGCCCCTGCATTTCCCCCCATAATTAACCCATAGACACCTAAAATGAAACCCATCATTGTGGAACGGGGGGGGGGCAGATTATGTTGGTGGGACTCATCCTCCCATCAGTCTCAAGCCTTGAAGCCCCCAAGCACCTGGAACCAGGGTAGTTTTGATGATAGAAAGGGCCTCCCATCCTCAAACCAACTTTGGCCAGAAGCAAATGCTTCAGCACTTCAAAAAACGTTGGGGAAACCTAAGTTTTAAGTGGATTTGCAGCTGGAGTGTCAGCCTCTTTCCTGTTCAGATACCCAATACATCACAATGCTGTTTCATAAATTAAGAAAATCAGACTCTGGAGGATTTTATTCCCCAAGTTCCAGTAAAAAAGCACTGAAAATACCAACCCTCAATCCACAAATTTGGCTCAGGTAAGTGGTAGGGTGGGTTCTGTAAGCACCACCACTAAAGTCTCAATTGTATTTTTTTTTAAAGTTCTGATTTTGAGAACAGGCAGCAACTCCTATCTAGGACAAACTCTACGCCCAAGACATTGAGAGAACCCTAAACTGCCTGATATGGATATGAATGAGTTTTGCCCAAGGCTGCATGTATTCTAGGTGTCAAAATTCCAACCAGCAGCATCTAGAAACAAAATAAAATTTGCCTAAATCTTGACTGCACTGATTTTGTTGGCTCGGTCGAGGTGGCATCGCCCCCACCCCAACCCCGCTTCCCTCCCTCTTTACTGGATCCAGAGACTTGAGAATTTCACCTGCACGCATTCTATCTCTCTAAGAATAGGTCCTTCTCCTAAAAAAAAAAGTTATTTTCCAAAAGACATGCAGCCTCGGCTCTGCCTCCTGTGCAGAATTCATGCAGCTGGAGGGATGGAATGTGTCTGTTGGAATGGTGGTAATTTCGTCGAGCGGGGAGCGGATTAAGCACATCGAAGCAAAACCAGCCAGGAAGAAATCAAAGGGGCAAAATATATGAAATGGTCAGCAAGCTTCTATTCCCTTCCACCCCATTCCTGCCGCCCGCCAGTGTACAATCCCTATTGTGATTTCCAACAGGGGAGGGCTCCCTTCAGGGCCTTCCCCCCACTCCTCCAAAACCTCTACCCTGACCCGATCCCCAGATCTCAGAGTTGCGGCAGCGTTTGCAGGAGGCAATCGAGCGAAAGGGGACGGGGGCTAAAAGAACTGGGAGACTCCCCACACCGAGCCTTCTCCAAGTTGCTAAACCAGAGGTCAGACAGGAGGAGAGGAAGGAGGCAAGCAGGAAGGGGGGGGTCTGAAAGTGGGGGGGCGACATACCTGCAGAGCCTCTGTGTCCAGCTGCTGCCTCTTTAACTCCAGCTGGGTGAGCTGCAGTAACTCTCTCTCTATTAACTTAATCTAGGGAGAAGACGAAACAAGGGAAGGGGGTGGTTGTGGTTTTTCTAATCGCATTGGCCTTTTTGGAGGCTACAGCTCAGCCCTGATCAAAGTGCTGGGGGGCTTCTCTGCCTCCTGCAGAGCTCCCGTTCAGCCAAACAGACTTGGGTAACTGCTCAGAGTTCTTCACAGCAGCCTCTGGGCTGGACGGGGAAGGCACCTACCCTGCAACCACCTAGGCTGACTGTTTCCAGCCTCATGAATGCAACCTCTGTCATCTCAAATCAGATTGAGTAAGCAGAGGCCTGCAACCTAACAGTATCTCAGCATCCCAGCTGGGGCAAAGGTGACCTATACACATAGCTGAGTACAGGCAGTCCTCTACTTATGAACTTTCGAGTTATGAACTGTTGCTGATACAAACCCGTCCACAGCTCCAACCTAGAAGGTCCAGGAAGGCGGGAAAGGTTAGTTTACGGCGTGCCATATACATATGCTTGGCAGCACCATTGCATATTGTTTTTTATACTTAGTTGGAGCTATGAACAAAGTGGACTTACGAACAGCCTCTTGGAATGTAACCTGTTCGTAAGTAGAGGACTATCAGTAATACCTAGAATAAATGCCTTTTTAGGGAAAGGATCTAATTATGGGACTAGTTCCTAGTTGTTTTCCATGTAGTAAGCAGAGACAGCAATTTGATCAGGGGCTGGATATACAAGAAGGCAAGGGTAAATATCATGGGTTGCACCGTCTCCTTGGAAATGTAGTTGGAGACTTAGATGATACTCAGTGGGAAACCTTGTCTTGGGAATAGGGAATCCCTCTTCATAAAGTGCCTACCATTCAGACCAGGGACAAGGAGAAACCTGACTTACGTTGCTCTCTTGCCCTACGCAGAATATAATGGCAGAAAAAGGATGCCCTCTGTGTATATCACCCTAGAAGTGAGGATAGCCAACAAAGGGCTATGTGCCAGTCTCAAGCACCTGGAATGCTTTTGAGCCAGCAAATGAAAGCTACAAGCCCTGGACATCCAGCCTGCTTTTGAAAGACGTGAAGTTAAAAGGTGTAAGCTCTGAGCTTCCCTAGCATTTTTGGAAGATTCGGGATAGGGTTTTGTATGACCCAGAGCCTGTAAGCACAGCTAAGCCACCAGAGTACAGGAGAATCCATGAATGCCCTTGACCACCACCTGTCAGAAAACCAAAGTCCTGGATAACCCACTAGACAAGGATAAGAGGTGGAGTCAGGGGACAGGGTTGGAGAACTTGCAAACTCTACCCTCTGAGGTCTCTGGTGACCGTTCCCTGCGGCAGTGCTTCTGCATTCATAAGCGGTGTGCATCGGTGTTGGTCAGAATGGTCTTGGACAAGCAACAGAAACAAAACAACGATGACAGACAAATGAAACCAGAGTCATGGAGCTGATGTTTTTATGGACCGTTGAAGGGTGGAAATGCAGCAAAGCCTTCCAGAGGGGAGGCATACTAAACGGTGGTCCAGCTGAACAGAAAGATGTGACACGTCACAGAAACAAAGTTCTCCTCTTCTCACAGTGATTGGTTCCCAGGCCAGATTTGAGAAGGAAGTCTGGTTGGTCAGGAAGGGATGAGCTATGCTGCCCCGCCCCCCCCCAATCCCCCAAGTCTTAGTTTTCCACTCACCTGGTTTCTGATCTGGCAGTGCATGAGGTCTCGCTTCACCTGAAGGGCTTCAAAGGCTGCCTTCTGCATCTCACTCTAAAAGATGGGGATCAAGTCCTTGTGAACATCTGAAGCTGCCTTAAACTACCTGAGACCATCGGTCTATCCACCTCAGCTTTACTGCCCTCCCTCCTAACAGGCTCCCTTCTCTCACTCCTAATAGTCTTTCCCACCCATGAAAGCAAAAATATTCTTTCAATAAAACATTCCAGGGATGGAACCTTCTGCGGGCAAGGAAGATCTACCCACTAAGCAACAGGTCCTTCCTCCCTACTTGTGTCAGTTCTGCCCATGGTCTGTTTAATCCACTGTTGTGTTTACAAGGTGGATGCAACTCTCCAGATTTCACAGACAAAGAAGGAGCTTTCACATCTCTGTTGCCTGACACCCTTTTTACTGAAAGGTGTGACTGACTGAATCTGGGACCTCTATTCTGCACACCTGCAAGATGCACACACTGCTTTAAGCAAAGGATGGTCCTCATCAACAATGCAGATCGAGATACAGATCAGAACTCTGATTTAGCTAGTCTAAAGATTCCTGGAGTCTGCTTGTGAACTTTTTGTTGAATTGGATAGTATAACCCCTTCCTGGAAAATCCATTAATTGTACAGAAGTATTCAGGTTACACGCCACACCCCTAAAGGACTGAGCTAAAAAAAAAGCAGAAGGCAAGAGTGTTAAGTCCACCCAATCATCCAGGAAGGCTGTTAACAACACCCTCCAGGAGCCTGGGCTGGTTGTGGTTGTTAAACCACAAGAGCAGAACAATTGCTTTGTGGGATGAGACCAAGGTCCAGGATCGAGTTTCCAGGAAAGGCCAAACCAGGTGGGAGGCAAAAAGTGATATTTTGCCCTCTTTGGCCAGAAAGAAATTGTTTTCAAGTCTTTTTGGAGACAAACATCAAGGGAAGAAGCATCATCTTCAGCCTTTGCCTTGTAAGCATTTGCAAAGACATTTCTGAACCAGTTTTTAAGTGGATCTACCAGAATCTTATGGGGTGTCTCTATGGCTGAGGCTAGATTCAAAGCTGTGTTTACATGACGGCACAACCCCAAACCCAATTTGCTTAGTTCGGGCTCTTAGTGTGTAGCTTGAATCGAGCTGCAGTTCAGATAAATTCCAATTAAGGTCACTTTATTTGTGAAGGAAGCTTCTAGGCAGGGCTGGGAATGTCTCAGGTCTGAAGAGCAACTGACAGTGTGCCCGTGATGGGCATTGTAGTCCACTACGGGAGTCTACTAGCTTTCCAGCCTTTGACTACAGTCCCTATCATCTCTGACCATTGGCCGTGCTGATAGGGATTGTAGTCCAATGCATCCCAAGGGCGTTGGTTTGCCATTCTCTTAGGTAGATGAACCAGATCTAGAGAAGTCAGCATTTGGTCACTCAACAAGGTGGCCTCCAATATTTGTTCATTCTCCTGGCCAAGGATCTGCTCTTTCCCGTGAGTGGATAACCTGCCATCACTACCCCACGCTGCCTGTAGGCAATAATACCTCCTGCAGGATCTGGCTGATGGCTTTGTTCTGATCCAGCTGCTGCCAAGCCAGGATCTGCTGGAACTTCTCATCCATCTTGGCGAGGCTGCAAGAGAAGCGTTCTTGGATGACTCCAGCCGGCTCTCAAGTGAGAAATGCACTGACCATGAGATGTCACAGGACACCTATCTGGGGATTTCGGATGTCCACTGCACTAAGATGTTGTGTGATCATCTTGCTTTGAGCCTCAGGTCTTAGGGGAGCCCAGCTAGTGTGGTCTATCATCCTGGATTTATGGATTAACATACGCCAACACTACCAAAGTTGTTTTAACTATTTGTTTAACTCGGCTTCAGAATTCAGAGAGGGCTGAGTGGGTCAGAGGAAGATGCCAAGTGGACTCATGGGCCAGGTAGGCAATGCTCTCTTCCTGTGGCTGGCCTGGCATATGAACCTGATAAAGTTGGGTTCTCCCACAAGGAGCAGGAGTCGCACTGCTGAGATGCTTCACCAGCTGGACCACATGTGGCAGCAGGCCTCCATGAAGGGACTCAACTCTCATTTCTTTCTCTGGAAGCTCCCAACCCATTCACCCAGCAGGTCCCACAAAGTTCTGGAGAACCGGCCAAGGTTGGACTTAACAGGGGAGGCTAGCAGAGTGAAATTAGAAGGAATCGGGTTCAAATTGCCGCTCAGCCCTGATGCTAAGCAAGGTCGGACCAATCGTTCTTCCTCTGCCTAGCCTAACTTCCTGTGCTGTTGTGAAGATAAAAGGAAATGGATGCCTGCAATTGTTCCCCCCACACCCCTTTACTTGGCAGACATATACACAAAGTCCATGCTTTTTTAGTACCTGGAGCAAGTCTGGTTGACGAGGTCCTGCCGGCGTGACTCATAGGCTCCCTGAAGAAGCTTGTTCTTGTAGGTCTCAGACAACATCTGTTTCATGGCCGCTGGGAGAGGGAAACCAGGGAGCAAGCAGAGTCAACAACTTTTTTGGCTCTATGGCCAGCATTTTCACACACCTGTTAAAACACACCGTGCCCTAGCCCATGTTAGAACGATGGCAAAGTTTCCAGGAAAAAACGATCAGGGAGCTACCCAAGAGGCTTTCAGATCAGCCCTAATCCCATTGCAATGCTTCTCCGTCCACAAGCACCTTGGGATGGGGTGAAGAGGGAAGGTGAGGTTTGTCACTTAGAGCTAGGAGAAGGGTCTTTGTTGCCAGGGTGGAAGGAAAAACACAACGCACAAAGGTTAACAGACCGGTTATTATACCCACAACGATGACGACAGGTGTGGCAGCAGCAAAAGAATAAATTATTGTAACAGAAAAACAGCATCAAAATTATGGTGATGATAACGCCATAGCAATGACAGCAATAACAACAGAAAAAGGGCTACTTAGGAAAGGTGGATCTGATGGGCTGCAACTTTTTTGGCTGTTGACTGAGCCGACTAGACATTCCAGGAATTTGGGACTGGGAAAGACTGCTTGAAAATGAAAGGCAGGCAGCATTGGCTATAAATCTACCCATCCCATCAGATCCAGCAGGAGACATATGTTAAGGGCCCTGTCTGCTAAAGAATGTCATTTGAAGAGAGACTTTTCTGCCGTGGTGCCCGCCCTTTGGAACATCAGCCCCCCCAAAACATAGATTGGCCCCAACCCTTCTGGCCTTTAGAAAGACCCTGAAGATGTGGGGTCTCTAATGGGAGTGGTGAGCCTCTTCAATGATCATACTGAATCGGACGTATTGATTATACTTACCCGCTGATAGCGATTACGAGTTAAACACAAGGTATCAAAACATCCAATACCATAAAAACGCAAGAGTTATTAACAGTGGTTTGAGTATGGTTGTTTCTCTCTACATTTTTTATTGTTTTTCTTGTTTTAAATTGTGGCAAGCCGCACAGAGGCTATACCAAGTGAATAAATGAAAAATAAATAAAATAAAAGCAGAGTGCACACCTCCAGCTTGGGTTCCCTGGCATGGGCTGAGTTCCTCAACCCTCCAAGAGGATGACAGGCCAAGCTGGAGATGGGATGGCAGCCCACCCAGCATCAGACCCCCACCAACCACCACACTGACCAGCCACTTCCCTCCGGCGCAGCTGCTCCGTCTCTTCCTGAGTGATGGCCATCAACTGCTCCATCCGGATCCTAGGAGCAACGGGAGAGTGTCAGCTGCCCACCTTTTTGCCTCAGTTTTCCTCAGGAGCTGAATCTCCCCCCATCTTTCCTACTCACCATGCTGGGAGGTTCAGCTGGGCTACAGTTCCCAGCCTAAGGTCAGATTCCTCCCTCTCCGGATGATTTTGGGGTCTCCCCACCCAATGAAAAGCTTTGGGGGACTTTTTCCACAACATTTTTGGGTGTCAGATCCCCCCGATCAAAGGTTTCACAGAAACCCTTATCGGAGCATCTCCCATCGTTTCCTTCTCCCATATTGCCAGATGGGAGGGGGTGTGGAATGTGAAGTGGTTTATTATGGCTATGGAGAACATCAAGGACGTGGGGTTGAGATATGCCAGGAATACCATCTGGATGGGAGGGGGGGTGACATGGTTTCATGGGAAAGGGGACTAGCTAAGGGAATGTAGTTTTAAGTTAGATTTGAGCGGGAAATCTTTATTCGCAGCTTGCCTTCTGTACCGTTCATTACACTTCATTAAAACAGTTAAAGGAATCCCAGCCTCCTGACTGTGATTGTGTGAATGCTCGAATGATCAGGTGCTGACATTGGGTGGCTCCTGAGAAAAGCATTGCCCACCAAAAGGGCCTGGGGTCTCCTGTTCAGTTGTGGGAGTTCTGCCTGGACAGGAAACAATTGTCTTGGTTCCTAGCTTGAAGGCTGGGTTCAGGGATCCTGGGTCACTTTTCATCCACCACACCTTGCTTCATTTGGAACCAGCTATTGTGGTTTGTGAACCAGGGTTTCTGGTTTCTGGCTTTAGAGGGTGCTCTGATGCTCATTTTCCACAGCCCCTGTGAGTGTCTGAGTGGGTCCTTCATGGCTTGGTGCTCCAGAAGGTTTCAGAACAACACGGCGCTGTTACCCTTCAGCAGAGATGGGCCTTAGCCCACCTACAGAAGCAGGTCTTTGGCGCTGGGCCTTCAAGGACAACAAAATACGTCGCCAAATGGATCTGGATATTTTAGCTGTGCGGTTGCGCCCCAAAAAGCCTTCGGCCCTCACCTCCCACGAACCAAGAAAAGCAAGAAGCTCACCGGTCGTTCTCTAGGGATTTCAAGATCTCGGAGTTCTGTTTCTGCCTAGAAAAAAAATAAATAAAGCCAGCAAACAAACAAAAATATACAATCAAATGCAGGAAACTTTCTGGCGCTGCCGCACCAAACCCTTGAAAGCTTCTTTCCTCCCATGCAAAACCCTGTTCTCCTCTTCCCGACCCTGCCAACACATCTGCACAATTTCTGCAGAAAAGAACTAGTGAACCTCTCTCCAGCTTTAACCGTTTGTGATAGCTACTGCTTGCTTTTAAAAATGATGGGCGTGGGCCAATTCTGCAGGGAGAGAAGCAGGGTCAGCTACAAGGGTCACTGTGGGAGGAACGATCCAAACCAGAGGTGGTCTGATGCCCCATCCAGCCCTTATGCTGATTGGCTCCACTGGGAGCATCTCCCACCTTTCGTGAGGTAGGTCTGGACCTTGGATGTACCCGCCTCCCATCTGCTGCTGCAGCAGCAGCCAGGGCCTTGAGTTGGTTTTACATTTTCACATGCCAGCTGATTCCCAGACAGGGCAAAACTGGCCCTGTTCTGCTCCCTGGGCCTCTTACCTTTGATTATCTTCCAGCAGCTTCTGGATCCTGCTGCCCACCCCCTGCTCCATCTGCTTCAGCTGCTCCAGCAGCTTCAGGCGTTCTTCCCCCAGGCGTTGCTGATGGCGAGTCAGGCCCTCCTCCAGTTTCATCTGCTCCTGAGATCAGAGGGAAACAGGGTGGGACAGCCGCCTTCCTCCTAAACTAGGCAATCAACTGGGGAAGGGCAAATTTGCCCAGCTTGAAAAAAAGGCACACGAGAGGTAACCTGAAATGTGGGCCAGCGCCATCTTAGGCAGCTGAATGAAGCAGCAGATTTTAGAAAGGTAAGAAACGGGATCAGAGAGTTGTAGAGGTGGAGGGCATCTTGAACTTCTTGTTCTGGAAAATGCAGGTTTTCCCATGAAAATGATCCCTGTGTGCATGTGCTGGCTGGGGAATTCTGGAGCTGAAGTCCACACAGCTTAAAGTTGCCAAGGTTGAGAAACACTGCCTTATGGGTCCCCGACCCCATCTTAAACCGACATGGGCTGCATTCAGGCAACACTCTGAACCTGTCACTGAATTAACCCCTTTGATGCATCTGCACACAACTCTGTGATGCCCAACGCTTAAGCCACGTGCAAAGAAAAGAACCAAGCAGGATTCACCCCAATCAGTGTCAAAACCTCTAAATGTCAGACACAACCAAGAAGGCAAGAATCACACATCAGGAGGTTTAACACAAAGAGGTTCAGAGTCTTGGAAGCCACAAATTTCTAACCCTAATTTATGAGTGAGTTCATTAAGGCACAGAGTCTTTGAACATTCGGAATCCCTTCATCCAGGCTTTTTCTGCAAGCGGGACTGAACTGCCTTTTAGGAGATAAACTGGTAATTCTTCTCTCATCTGTGCATCTGTCTAGAATTCCTCCCACTTCTTCTCCACTTCCTCGCAATCAAGCCTAGGATGTCTTCTGAACTCAACGGCTAGACTTCCATGGATCTGGTGAAGCATGGGGTGTGAAGGCAGCTGGGGGGGTGGGGGGAAATTGGAAATCCAGGTGCCTTACCTCTTTCATGCTTTGCAGAAATTCCCCTTTCTGGACATGACTCTGATGCATCAGGTGGACTTGCTCTCTCTGCTCCAGGTCCAGCCAACGCTCAAATTCCAGCTTCTCTTGCATCTTCTGCTCCTGCCAGGCCAGCAGAGCAGTCTGTCAACAAGCACCCTTGGCCTTGCTCTGTTCAGCACGGGGCCTTGCTCTTTCAAACCACAGTTGGAGGAGCCTACAGTCTGTGCTCATACCTTGACCTGGGGCCTTGCAAGCCAGAAAGCGATTCTAAGCAAAATAAGAAGGGAGCCCTGCACAAAGGAAACTAGCCTTTCGAGAGACGACAGACGATAGATCAATGATAGATATAGATAGGTAAGAAATAGATGATAGATCAACAGATGATAGATTATAGATAGAATGGATGATTGATAGAGGTACGTAGGAAGATATGGGTATTAGGTAGAAGATAGATAGAATGGATGGTTGATTGATAGAGGTAGGTAGGTACAGGTAGATAGGTAGATGATGGATGGATGGATCTTTAGTGTTCTAAAGGTGGCGAGCTGTTGCTTTTTGGCACGGAAGAGGTCTTGCACACTCAAAACCTCACTGCAGGCAGAAGGGTGTCAGTCAGTCCAAATCTTTGGATAAGGAGAACCTTGTCTCTCACTCCCTAGTTACGCCACTTTCTGGCCGAAGAAAGGAAGGTTAAACACGTAACAAGAAAAAAAAGCAGAGCGCGCTGCTGTTTTAGGTCAGGGAGCCAAACCCAGGCCCATTTTCTACTGTTGCTGCTGCTTATTCCTATACCCTCACCCACCTGCAGATTAATGCAACAGGCTGGCAAATCCCACAATGATCAAAAGGCGTGATGTAATAGGGATCCTTACCTTTCGCTTCTCATAGTCTAGAAATTTGCTCTGCAAAGGAAGTAAAAGGAGAAGTAGCCAAGACAGGTTTTAGCCAGGGACATGAACACAAACATGATGTGATCGCTGTTCTTTAGAAGAGCCATGGAGACTTGGCTGTTCACCCAGGCCTTTAGCGGGGGGGGGGGGAGAGACCCACCGTTTCATTTCATCTGGTCTGTCACGCTTGCATTGCTTATCTTCTATTGTAATTCCTTGGATTGCTGTGAGCTACCCAGAGTCATTGGCAGTCGGGCAGCTTACAAGCTTAATAAATAATGATACTGACAACAACATCTGCCTACCCCAGGTCCTTGGGAAGGACTCGATAGGTGGACAAAAACACCAACTCGTCTAAACATCTGGCTGACCGTGAGACCAACCATAATAATAATAATAATAGTAGTAGTAGTAGTAGTAATAATTCCTTTATCATTTCCCCCCACTGTTCCTCTGGGAACAGAGTTCAGAGGAAACGGTTGCTTCCCTTTGTGGCTCTGTCTAGCAGCTGATTTTCAGGGGTAGACTTCCCCTGAAAGTGGAAGTTCTGTATAAACATGACAGGTAGGCCTGCCCACAAAACTGGCTGCTGTGAGTTTCAAAAAGGCTCCTAAAAAGAGGTCCCCACGTACTTGGGAGAAGTTAGAACTCACCTGCCACTCGGCCTCATCTTCCATGTATTTGCCGGCCGGCCTCCAGACCCTGTCCGCCGGTATCTCTCCTCCGTCGCTTTCCAACACAGGGAGTAAATACTGGGAGGGAGGGTTGTATTCGATTCCCACTTCTGGAAGGAAACCAGCACAGCACAGAATCCCACGTCACCTGGGTCTGTGTGATGTGTGTGGACCAGGTGTTATAATGACACCGAGCAGATCTAAGATGCTGCTGAGTTCTCATTATGAGGAGCGAGGTGAGCCAGTTCGGTCTAGTGGTGAAGGTGCTGGGCTAGAAACCAGGAGTCTGAGAGTTCTAGTCCTGCCTTGGGCGTGAAAGCTGGCTGGGTGACCTTGAGCCAGTCACTCTCCCTCAGCCCAAGAGCCAATCAGGCGTAGTAGGAGAGTTCTAGTCCCGCCTTAGGCATGAAAGCCGGCTGGGTGACCGTGGGCCAGTCCCTCCCTCTCAGCCCAGCTCAGTGCAATGCAGGCTAGCCTCCTCGTGGTGCACCTGGGCAACGTGACTTGTCACGGTTAAATAGTCTACACCTCTGGCTGCTGGACCTCACAAGGATTTTCCAGCAAGAAAAAGCAGCACGAACACCCAACTGCTATGCCAAACGATTAAAAAAAAAAAAATCAGGAGCGAGAACTGCAACCGACAGAAGGCAACAGCTCATCGCCCAGCGATCAGCACAACTGGGCGTTTGTTCCAGGCATTTTTGCAAATGAAAGAGAAGTGGAGAGGCTCATGGAAGACCAGGGCGGCAGCTGCTATTCGTAACTGTTTGCTACTTAGCCTACAATGCTGGTTCTTAGGGAGCCACGGGGAATGGGCCTTATGGATTCTCCAAATGCATCGTCTCGTGGGCCCCTACCGACCATGAGACTGGACTCGGTGGGCCTAAAGCATAACCCAGCACCCTGCATGGCCTGAGATTTTCCCCTTGCTCACTTTCACAGAGAAACCTCTGGATGGCTTCTGTGCCAGTGCTGCAGATCTCATTTGGCGGGTAAACCATGGCTGAAGCATCCAGGGACAGAGTCTGCAAGACAGAAAGACACATACTCGAGCTGCCTTTACCCAACACTAAGCCATGATTGAATCTTGCTGATGCAACTCAGTCTGGCAGGGAAACAAAGCAATCCTAGATTACTTAACCAATTCCTGCTTTATTCTCCCACCTTTTCTGTGGCCAGTTGCCAGATTTGGGGAAGAGTACAAAAACAAGCTGGGAATAAGCCAAGCAGACAAAAACATGGTTGAAACAAGTCAGGATCTGTGAATCACCAAACCACGTTTTCAAAGTAAAGGGGGTTGCCTAAGGATTTACCAAGGTGTTTTTTTTTAGGATGAGGCTTTTTAATTTCATAACACAGAAGAGACAAAAAAAGAATACCAAAAGAGAGGGGGAAGAAAAGGAAGGGAAAAAAAATCAGCACAGTAAAAACATTATATATATTCTAGGCCTCCCTTAGGCATGAAAGCCAGCTGGGTGACTTGGGGCCAGTCACTTTCTCTCAGCCCGACCCACATCACAGGGTTGTTGTTGTGGGGAAAATAGGAGGAGGAAGGAGCATTAGGTATGTCCACCACCTTGAGTTGACCAAATATTTTAAAAAAGCAGGATAAAAATCTAATAGATAAATGAAACTTTGCGCAATGGTTACAATAAAGGATGAAGAATAAATCATGCTTGATTGCCCCAGTTGGTTGGGGCAACACAGCAAGCCAAAAATTAACAAACCATGTTACAGATTGCGTGATGTGCAGTCCTGCCCACACAGAGGCACCCAGACGTATCTTAGCTTCTTCCTAAAAGCAAAGCGTTGCCCCAGCAGAAGACCAGCACCTAAACGCAGCCTAAGCGATACCCTGATTGAAAGCCAAATGCCTTATTTATCACGCTACCTCCAGGGTCCGGATGTGAGCCAGCGCCTGCGGCAACTCCTGCACCAAATTTTCACTTATGTCCAACGTTCGCAAACTCCGCAGGCCCTCCAAGGAGGAGGGCAATTTCTTGAGTGCATTTCCTGCAGGGAAAAAGAGAAAGCAGGGGGTAAAATCCTTCATAGGGTCCTGGGGTGCAAGTCCTCAATGGCACCTTGAAAGAACAGCAGGTGGAACCAGATGAGCAGCATTGAAAGGAGAGAATAAAACAGGGACAGTATCGATTGAGGTTGTGGGTTCTCCATCACCCCATAATCACCAGCTCATATCTTGTCTGTCTGTCTGTCTGTCTATCTATCTCTCATATCCATCAATATGCCTTGAAGGATAAGGGGGTGGTTCTGTTTCTCTCTTCCATGAGTCTTCATTGCTTGGGTATTAACGGCAGGGCTCAGCTGCAGCATTAAGCTCAAACTTGGTACAATAACACCATCTCCAGGTGTGTAACACCTGTTAAGCCAGCGATGGGGAATTTGTTTAGCTGGGCTTTGTGCTTCACAGCCAGGGGAGCCCAGACATCCTGGGGGAAGGTGGTGACACAAAAGGGGTGAGGCTGTTTGATTTCGTATTGGAGGCAGTTGGGAAAGTAACATGGGCTTTCAGCCATGTTAACCCTATTTTTACAGTGTTTTCCATGTCTTTCCCGCCCCAAACAATGAGAAACTGTGCCACCAATCTGAGGAATCCTGGCTAGAGAGGCCCCAGCCACTGCAAGGACGCCATTTGCCTGTCTCTGCCATAACCACAAGCCTTTGTTTAACCAGGATGGTTGGACATGCACGAAGTTAAACACATCATCTTAAGAACAAATGCCCTGGGGCTTAATTCACCAGGAACTTGCTCAACTGGCACCACAGCAGTGAGCATCATTGAACACCAAGCATCTGCAATAGAAAAATCTCAATTTGCTACTGAGAAATGAGAATTTCTAATTTTGGCTTGATTTTTTTTAAGATTTGTTCTTGGTATGTCATAAAAAAATATTCAGGCTCTTGGTGGGGTGGGGGAGATTTCTAGTTCTGAAACTGGACAGTATAGAAACTTTTGTTTGCTTCTTCTTAGTAAGTGTTGGGACAGTTTGTGTTGCAACCTGATGCTCCCTTTCCAAGATTCAAGGCTCTTTGTCCATCTAATAATGTCACTTGACCACGTTTCAAGACCTGGAATATTTTTCTTCTTTTCCACTCGCCTGAGATAAAGAGTTCCTGCATCTCACACACTTACGATTTTGTACACATTCAATGGCTCTAAGAATGGAATTGCCTCTGCATATTTTGATTTTATTTTCTCATAATTGGCAGGGCTGTTAATGCTTTGGATGTTCATGCCCTCAGCGGTTTGGTTACACTGAGCTGCCCTCTGGAGGCCTTTAGCATTTCCTTCAATCTTTTGTTTTAGATTAACTGCACTTCGCCTTGGTTGATCCCTAATGTGCAATTTGAACTTCATTATGGCTAATGGAAACCAACCACAAAGTGCATGGCTTTGAAACTGTCAATTTTTTTATCAGCTGCACCGCAGCAAATTAACTGTGGTTTGTCTGATTTCAAGCCACAAAGAGAAGTCAATTTTGAAAACTCACGCAAACTCCAAAGCCAAGTTTATCCTTGCAATGCTAAATTATGGTTGATGTTTATAGCTAAGCCCACCGATTACATCCCTTTGCTGTGAAACTTAGGATTGCCATATCCTCTTCTAAAATTTCAAACTTGAAAATCAAAACACTATGAGCAAAGTGCTTTTAATTTAATCCATCGCTTGCTTCCTGCACCTTTTTCCCCCTCAAACCACGGGCAAAGGCACAGGCCAAAAATCAGAACCATCTGCTTTTCCAGATACGCACAGACACCATTTCACCGTACCTTTCAAATTCAGCGTCTGAAGCTGAGCGAGATCACCTAATGAATCTGGAAGAGCTTTCAAAACATTCTTTTCTACATTCAAAACCTACAAAGAACAGAGACAACTTTAAGGAACAAAATGCACATATTAAACCTTGCATCTCTTAAAATAGCTGTTAAAAATTAGGGTGTTCCCCCCCTGACTTCTGGGAGATTTTAAGAGGCAAAAAATGGTATCTGAAACCTCTGTAAATAACCAGATTCCACCCCCCTCCCAATTACTTTAGAGCAGGGTTTACACATGGACCAAGCCACTAACTGTGGTTTATATGGCTGGGCTTGCACAATGTGGTAAACCAGAGCCAGAAAAATGGGGAACTCCTTCTGCAGAAGAATAGCTGATTAAGTTTTGGGGGTGTGCCTTGATGTCCAAAATAACTTTCTATTTCCAAAGTAAATCTGACACAGAATGCAATTCAGCTTGGAAACCATTTTTGGACTATAATTCTGCATACAGGCTTGTTCCACACCCAAAATTTGGGCTTGCTGAGCATAGCCGTAATATTCTACCTTTCAGTGGTTTTTAAAATAAAGATAAATCTTCTGCTGTTCAGAGAGAAATTACTGCAATTCTTAATCTTACTGTATGATTTACACTGTGCTATTTATGTATTACCTGCATTTTAATAATACCATTTTTAAAATATTAGATATTCGCTTATGTGAAATTAATGAAATATTGAACATTCTTAATTAACAAATTTAGTCCTATTTAATTCTATGATCCTTGTAAATTCTCTTTTAATTCACTTTGTGATTTCTTTTTTGGGAGGCGACACTTCAATCTTTTCTTTTCTTTTTCCTTCCTTTCTCAAAAACGTTTAATGAAAATATCATAAAAAAATAAATCAGAGCCAGACAAACCACATCACAGCTTAGCGTGATGTGCCAAGTCAACCACTAGGGTTCTGTAAACCCAAGTCAACGACTTTGTGTTACATGTGAAACCATCCTGAAAGGGACAGGAAGGACCATGTTGGTCTTGAAGCATGACTGCCAAGAATAAATATTTCTGAACCCGTTCCTGAGGATCCAGCAGCTCTTTACCTGAAGAGAAATCAACTGCCCAATATCAGCAGGGAGAGAGGTCAGCTGGTTGTCATGCAGGTCTAAAACCTGGAAGGGAAGAATAGAGAAATCCATGACAGTCCATTCCCTGTTGACCCTCAACTGCAGGGATAGGTGATAGATGGTTCTCGAAAGGTGGTTCATCTCCAGCTATCTTCTGCCTGGCCTCCATGGTGAGCAACCAAGTGTGTTGTGACTGTAGTCCAGGGACCAGGAATGGAAGAAGCCCACCCCACTTACAGACAGCAGCTCCAGACTGCCTCCTGAAAATTGGTTAAAATAATCTTCGAGCCAGTTTTTGAACATTAGCGGGGACACAGAGCTGCCATTTTTGGTGGGGATTTTATTTATTTTATTTTATTTACTGTCCTGCTTTTATTATTTTTATAAATAACTCAAGGTGGCGAACATACCCAATACTTCTTCCTCTTCCTGTTTTCCCCACAACCACCCTGTAAGGTGAGTTGGGCTGAGAGGGGGACTGGCCCAAGGTCACCCAGCCAGCTTTCATGCCTAAGGGGGGATTGGAACTCACAGCCTCCCGGTTTCTAGCCCAGCACTTTAACCACTAGACCAAACTGGTTCTTACCAATTTATCTCACTGCACTGGCCAGAAAGCATAGATGCTTTACTTTCCGTTGAACTTCATCATTATTCTTACCAACTTGACTACCAATTCCGTTGCTTTGTGGGATTTTACTGTATTTTACATTTGTCAACTACAGGGAATCTTGGGAGGGGATGGGATATAAATCAATCTAATAAAATAATCAGAGAGACTGAGGCCATTTCATCTAAAAGCTCATAACATCTCTGACTGCTTCCAGTAAACATCAGCCAGATCTTTGCAAGATGTTAGGGCGAGATAACCAAAAACAACCTTGTGAGATTTCTGCCATTTTAAAAGTACGCACACATACTGCACGCAACTGCTTAATGATGTTGGCTTCCTCACTGCAGGTAACCTGCCTATTGAATCAACCCCTTTCTGGGGCTGTACAATATACAGAGCCATAAACTCATCAAATGGGTTGGTCTCCGTGCCATGAACCCATCTTGGGGCACTGCACCATCCCTTGATTTTTTTAAATCAACCCTGAAAAACCTGTCATTGAACCATGATAAGGCTCTGACCACACACCACCAGGAAAGCCATGTGTGCTTTGCAGCGACAGAAGAAGAGAGACGTAGATTCACTTAAGCTGGGCATTTTAAAGGGGAAAAGTTAGATTGATGGGTTGGAAATTCTCAACAGTTGCAGCCTGTCATAGCTGGACAATCCAAGGCTGATCTAAACTGAGTTTCATTGCTTTTTCTTTTGATTCTGGACCTACAGGCCTCCAGAGCAATTAGGGAAAAGAACTGGGAATCACCTTTACTGTTACAAGATTAGAGAGACTGCAGGATTTGGGGATGAGAGAAGTCAAAAAGTTTGTGTGAGCAATCAGCACCTGAAAGAGAAACATCAGAGAAGGTATTACAACAGGACAATGGCATTGTGGGTCAGAGGTGCCCCGCTATGATCTGGTCCACCCACTGGGTTAAGCCATAATGTAAGTTTGGGCTTAAGTTTGGATTGAACCCCGCTGTGACCTGTAAACCATGTTTTACAGATTTACATAGTGAGTGAACCCAATCCGTATTCCATAAACCATGGAATACGGCTTAACAAGAGTCAAGACTGGCTCAAAGGCATGTGCACACACAGATTGTCAGCCCTACAAGGTAGACCAGAGCTAGAAACCAATGCCATGTAAGTCAGGGCTACTTTTATTGTAACAACGATAGAATCTTGCAAGCCTAAACATGCTTCCCCATTTAGGTTTATCTTTTTGTGAACTAGGGAAGGGCTCGTCTGAGATGTTTTCTCCAGTTACTTTATTGGGCTGGGCTCAAGACCCTCATATCTGACTGTTAGCTTCTTAGTGGCTCTTCCTCCTGTCCTTCGAGGCCATTCCCACTGCCCTCCACACACCAATTAAGAAATAGTTTTTGCCCGTGAAACATTATTTAGGTTTAAGCTGTTTCCAACAGAAATTTGCTGAGTTAAATTGTGTTCTGCACTATTTGCTGACATGAAAATGAGAGAGAAATTAAACTGGGTTCTCTGAAAGTCCAAATAAAAGAAGCATTTGAGATACGGAGTGAATCGGATCAAGGAAGAGAGGTCTGAATCTAAATGCAAGGGACAGGAGGAGTGGGCAAAATATTGAACAAATTTCTCACAATTTTGAGAGTTTGAGGAATGCGTTTCTGGTCCTGAAGGGAACTTTTTATTGCCCCCATCTAGGAGTAGTTAGTGAAATTCCTCCTGATATCCAAAACCGGGCTGTCTTCTCTGGAACAGAAACCATCAGCTTTCCTGACATTCAGAATGGCTTATCAGATGCGTAGACAGGCACTGCTTCTTGGATCTAGTGCTAAAGTTTCATCCCACTTGTTTCTTACCTTCTTCTGCAACACTTTGCAGGTTGCAAAGGCTCCATAGGGAAGCTACAAAGGAAAAGAAAAAGCCAACTTCTGGTGAGGTAAAAGCAATCTGAACAACTAGGAAACGCTCAAATAAATGTTCTGGGCCAGTTCAGACAACTGATGGTGGATATATCTGGAGAAAGGAAGACCACCATTAATAGCTCCAAAGTCTGACTGCAAATCTTCAATCCTATGATTCACAACTCACCCACCGGGAACCAGAACTGAGAGAACATACCTCAGAAAGTTCACACTTGGAGATGTCAAGGATATCATCTGCTCCAGCTTCCTTCGCCTGTTGGAAGATGGACAGATGAGCTACAGCTGTCAAATCAGGGAGATCATTTTGGTCTCCCAAATCAGTTTTTAGCTCAGCTTCTCCCGCCAACCAGAGTAAAAGCTGGCTTGAAGGGAGGTGGAATTGAGCAATGTGGTGACTCCTGTCTAGTTTCCTTTAGCAGATCATTTTCCACCTTGGTGTCTTTTAAGCGGTGGTCTATCAACTTCTACATGGCCAAAGGCTTGGAATGATGGAAGACAAAGACATCCTGCAAACACTAGGTTGGGGAAATTTTCCAACTTAGAGAGCAGTGGCCCACTGTGGTTCCCAAGGGCTGTATCCCACCTCCTGGGAGAGGGGCCAGAGAAGACCTCTTCTAGCAAGGTCTGAGAAGCTTCTTCTAAAGGGCCTCTCCTGCAGATCTTATGACCCAAGCAGGTTCCTGATAGGAGAGGTGGGGTCAGATAGTCAGGACCTGCTTGTCTCCCTGACGCTCACCAGACACATTTGGTATTCCAGACGTTTACGGGCCTCGCTGCTAGCCTTCCTTTTCCTAAAGAATGGGAACATCTTGCTTCCTGTTTCCATTTATCCCAAGTCAGCAGAAAAGGCCAGTGTGACAGGATGGCGATCGGAACCTGAGCAGCAGGAAGATCGGGGTTACATTCCAGCCAAATCCATCAGAAGCTCGGCCTGCCCAGCAGGTTCTGCCCAGTTGGCTACCCCACCCTGTGAAAGGAACAACATCAGCTTGACAGCCCTATCATTAACATTAGCTGTCCTTAACCAGCTTAAATCTTAAAATCTTAAAACTTAAACCAGTAGCTGGTGGACACAAATCCCCATCAGATCAACAATCAGGGAAGGTGAGGTATAGGACAAAACCTCTGGAAGGTAATCGGGGGTGAAGACTGGTTGATCCTGAACAGAAATAAAGATTTATAATTTAAATAGGGGTGTCCTCTTCAGAATGCCAAGTATGCATTCTCTCATTAAATTATCCTCCTTAAGCCAAATGCAGTCCTTCTTCCTCTACCAGACCTCCATACCATTAAAAGCACATAAGCCAACATTTAGAGACAGCCATTGTTTATCAACAAAGCAATATGGGAGGTGAAGCACAATCCAGAAAAACTCTTACATGGCCTCACTGCTTAGTTATCAACCCCTAAAGATCAATTAGGGACAGTTCGTCATGGAAAAAAAATCTATTTATGAGATCACTAAGAGACAACACTGGCTTGATAGCACATAATCAATCAATCATTTTTTTGCAACGAGTCACCATGACCTGGTTCACCAACAGGTTTAAGTAAGATTGTTTTCCTGCATGCCCCTACTATGCTAAAAATGAACACACCGGGCTCCCTGCTATGCATCTTGAACAGCAGTCTGACAGACAGAAGACCAACAGGCGCAGTTTTAATGGAATGGCTACTGTAAAAGCTGCCTTTAGGCAGAAACCATCTGTTAGACCATCCATAACTCTTTGTGAACCAGCTTCACTCTGAGCATCGTTAGATTTTTGTCCCAATCATCTATGCAGTGATATAAAATGGATGAAGTCCAAATTTATGATAGATCCTAGCCTATCTCTTGCTCACCCTCTGGGGGTGTATTTGGGGGGGAACTCCCTGGCTCCCCCACATTGAAAAATACCTCCCCAGATGGAGAAAAACAGCCAGAAACCTTTCCCCTTGAACACACATTTCAGCTGTGGGTTTTCATTTTAAGATGGGATGGAGAATAATCTAAAAGCCATGACAGCTTCCCACTAAGAATATATGCACATAGTCATATCTGTCTTTGCATCATCATTTTTATATAGAAATGCATTTCTGGAAAAAAGGGGAGGAAAGAGATGGGGAAAATACGGTATGTGTATGCTTGTAATAAAAAGCTAAAGCTTTCAAAAAGATTAACAGCCACTATTTGAAACCCCCAATTACTTTAATGTATTAATTGTTAATGGTGTAGTTTTCATGTCTGCATTGGTGGATTGTTAAAAAATAACAAAATTAAAAGGCAAGACTTCCCAAGTACTGCATTTATCCAGATGGAAGATAATTCCATTTGGCATTCAGATGATTTTCTCTCCTCAAAGAGCGCATAGAAAAAAAAAATCAAGCTGCTTCCATAAAGGGGTTCTCGGTGAATCTGAAATTCTTCACAATTTTCAAGGGAAGTTATTTGGGGGGAAATAAAGCTATCTTCCTTTCAGATACAGACAGTAAAAGCACAGGGTTGTGGCAACTTAAAAAGAAATATTTTAATAGCTCAGAAGTTTTCCCCAAATCAAAGCTCATCGTGGCATTCTCTCACCCCCATCTCTGTGAGAAATACCCCTTTCAGCACTTCCATTAATTAGATTCCTAAACTCTCAGCAGCCATTCCAGTACAATTTGAATAACACTTCCTTCCTGACCCACATTTATATTTATACTTAAAAGAGGAGCAAAGACTTAACTCAGCTGGAAATACAAGGTATGCTATAGTAACTATAACTGCGGCTTTAAGGGAGATCCAAAAACAATAAAATCAGTTGCAACAATGACATTGATTGGACCTTGGCGATTAAAGACATTCATAAAAAAGCTTCTGCCTTTAATAAAATTTGTTTTATTACTACCCAGAGTGGTTGGGAGTTGGGTGACATATAAATTTAACAAATTATTATTATTAGTTGGGAAAGGAGATACAAGACTCCCCCTGATTTTTGCTAACACAGACTAACACAGCTGTCCTCCCCCCACACCAGGCATTACTAAAGGCTCCCCTATTTATTTATTTTATTCGATTCCTAGAGCCCCCCCATCTCACTTGTATGTGAATTTAGGCGGCTTTTCTTGCAAGGAACCCAAATTTTCTACCCCAAAATTAAATTGCAGCCTCCTCCCCCCCCTCCTTACCTGCCAGGAAGCCCCATGGCATCCAGCTGAATGTATTTCCAGGGAAATGCGTTGCAAAAGTCACTCTGAGAGCAGGGATCGAGGCAGACACTCAACAGGTGCAGCTGGATTTCTGCCTGTCATACCAGCGGAAGGAGGCTGGCGAGAGGGCCCGGGTCGGGGCAGAAAAGGGTGCTCAGGGGAGTGTCAGAAGCAAAAGCAACGGCGCTGCTCATGGGGAAGAGGGAGAAATCAACTCCAAGGGGCTAAATATAAAAATGCAGGAAATGCAAGACCAGCCGCTTCAGCCACGCCCAGAAACGGGGAGGAGGGGGCACAGCTGAGGAGCGGCCACGCCCCCTCCCGTGGAACCACGCCCAGGCCTTGAGGGGAACCGAGCCAAGCCAAGCCCCGCCCACCTCGCCAATGTTCCTTCTCGCGGCCCGTACTTACTGGCTCCGCTCCTCCGTCACACAAAACGGCTCGCGTCAGGGCCCTTCGCCTTTCTTTCCCCCGCTCCCTCCGTGCGGGCTGTCCCCGCTCCCACAAAGCGGGAAGCCGCGGCGTCGCCCCCAGCTTACCGCCTCCGGCCCAACGCCTTCCCGTGCCCGCAAGGGAAATGGCGCCCCGAAGGCTTTCGCTTCTTCAGCCGGCAGCGGTGCCCTTAGTGGGGCGGGGCTCTCGCGAGAGCGAGAGGAAGCCTCGCGCCCGCAGCTGTCGAGACGGCAGTTCGCCAGGTCTCGCGAGATCTTGGACGCTATATCCTGCGGGAACGCGGCGGAGAGGCCTTTCTGCCTTCGTTGTTGGGTTGCTTTCGTCGTTCGTGGATCCGCCGCCATCTGACCCGGCGCTGCTCTCCCCACCATGCCGCCCAAGTTCGATCCCAACGAAATCAAAGTCGGTGAGTATGGAGCCTGGCTGTTCTGATGTTAGGCGGCATTTAGGGCTGATCCGGCTGAGTTGTTCTTCCCGGTAGACATTCCCGCAGGGCCAGCACGTGTGAACGCTTCGTTGCGTGTCCGTCTTCCGCGTCTGTTACTTTCCTTGATTGAGGACTTCGACTCTGGGTAATTCCTGTTTCAACCCAATATTCCTCGCTTAGTTAATCCCCCAATCAATCAGATGGTTAGTCCTGCCACACATTCAGCCATTTTATTGAACTAGCCCATTTTCTCGGTTTGCGCTCAGCTGCGATTATGTTACCCACCAAATTGCAGAACAACGAACCAAGCTGGTCCCGTGTGAAGGCAGCTGCCAAACGTGGCCCTGCAGGTTGCTGAGATGGCGTGGATTGACGCCTCTCGCTTAGTCCGTGTGAATTTAACACAACCCTGCTGCAACTGTGCTCTGCCACGCAGCCATGGAGTCCGTTGGAGCATTGTCCAAAAAAGTTGCCCGTCTCTTTGTCTGCCTATTCCTCCTCCCCTTTTGCTAATATGAGAATGCTGCCTTAGTGAACTGGCGTTTTTTATTCCATCCTTTCCAAGCACAGAAAGCTGCTTTTGGTCAAAATGAGCTGAATAGCTGCTTAGCGCCTTTAAAGTTGTGCTGTGAGGAAGGCCCCAATGTGCTGGGAATAAGCTGCTTTAGAGCGAGGTGCTTTATAATCAGTAAAAGTTTGGGTGGAGGGCTGGCTGCTGTGTTGGGCTGGTGCCCAGTTGGGCTGGTTTCTCTGTGGCGCAAGGTTTCTTCGTCCTTCGTCCAGCTGGCTGGACGTTGGTGGTGATTATTAGTCAGGGAGAGCCAGTTTGGTGCAGAGGTCGGGGCACTGGGTTAGAAACTGGGTTAAGATGAGTTCTAGTCCCGCCTGAGGCACAAAGCCAGCTGGGTGACCTTGGGCCGGTCCCTCTCCCTCAGCCCTAGGAAGGAGGCAAGGGCAAGCCACTTCAGAAAACTGTGCCAAGAAAACTGCAGGGACTTGTCCAGGCAGTCTCCGAGGACCGGACACGGTTGAATGGATTTAAAAAAAAAAAAAAAGATTAATCAGAGGTGGTGGCCATTTCTGTCTCTCTGAGCTCAGAAACTTAGCAAGGCCGGACCTCGCGAACCCTTGGATGGAAGACCGTAAGGATGTCCACAAGCTGACTGGGAAGATGCTTCTGTGTTCTTACCAAGAAAGCTGCATGGGTATCACCATGCACTTGCTAGGCATCTCAAGAGTGTTTTTGCTTCATTACATTAGTTGTCATCAGTCCTGATTATGTTAATTTTTCTTTTCTGGCAGTGTTCCTGAGATGCACTGGCGGGGAAGTTGGAGCAACATCTGCTCTGGCTCCCAAAATTGGTCCTTTGGGTTTGGTATGTATGTCTTTTGTGTTTCCTGAATTAGAGCGGGGGATTTAATCTGATTACTTAGAGAATCTCTTCCTTGCCAAGCAGATTCTCTAAAGTGGGCTTTTTTTTGGCTCCAGTTGGAAGACTTTGTAGTTTTATAAGCTGGAAGGCTCGTAAATTACGCCTGAGTTGGTAAGAAAGCTGCTTCAGGCAACCAACCAAGCAGTCTTTTCCAACATGTGATCCACCTTGATTAACCCAGCTCACCTAGGATGTGTGCATTTAACAAAACCCTGTTGTGGGCTAGAAGCTTTTATAAGCAACTTGTAACCTCTAGATTCTCAATTTCATACACAATTCCCTCCCTTCATTCATCTTCTTGAGCTAGCATTAGAACCACACCCAGAATTGTGGTGAATTGGCTTCATCTGGATTAATAATTGGCACTGCGTGACTTGTAAGGAGTAAATTTGATTAATTTGATTAATCAGTTTGATTAAACGTACGTCCTATTTCAGAGCCAGAGTTTTAAATCTCTGGCCAATACTGAAACAAAACTTTGGCATCAGCTAATGTAATAAAAACTCTGCTTCTCCTTTCAGTCTCCAAAGAAGGTGGGAGATGACATTGCCAAGGCCACTGGTGACTGGAAGGGGCTAAGGATCACCGTGAAGCTGACTATCCAGAACAGGCAAGCACAGGTACAGACAACGCCAGAAGGGATGGCTCCCCGGTCAAGGCGCCGAGTCTCAGAAGACTGTCCAGGTTGCCACCGGGAGCCGTAATCCTGGCAGGGTTGACTCAGCCCTTCATCCTTCCGAGGTCGATAAAATGAGTGCCTCTCAGTTTACTGCGTGGGGGTCCCTAAGCCTGAACCTTGAAAAAAAGGCCTTTGGGAATCCTGGGCCTGATGGATTAATAAAGTGTAATGATTAGTAGTAGGATGTAAGAGTCGGCTGCATTTTGCAGCTTAGGAATGCTAACCAGCTTCTTGCCTTGCATTGTGGATCTGTCAGATTTAGTTATGCTTTTCACCCTTAATCTTACAGCAACATTGTGCAACAGGCCTGTCATCTTGCCTGAAATGTTCACAAGATGTCAGTTATCTCACAAGTGTCCGGGCTGGGCGCACAGAGCTTTGTAAAACGGGCCTTGTGTGTGTTTTGTTTAAATATAGTTTGTGGAATAAGTAACACTGGCTTCAGTTCATACAGCCTTCTAAGCCAAAATCAGATTGCGTTGGAGTTCGGTGGGAGGCATGAAGGCTAAGTCAAAGTGTGGTTTGCGAGCTCAGGCAGCATAATGAGCTGGACTGGATAGTTTGGAGCAGAAATAAGAAACTTAAAAGTGTTTGTGCCCTTCTGTTGTGATCTGTCAAGCCTTAGGTTGCAGTTTCTTTTAAAATAATTTATAGCCTCTAATATTGTCTCTCTTCTATCTGTGTTTCTGGGTGGTGGGAATATCTCTTGATTTGAAGAGGCTTTCTATAGTCAGTGGCTGATCTTCTCCTTCCTATCTCACCATTTGGTGTTTCTACCCTGTAGATTGAGGTTGTACCATCAGCCTCTGCTTTGATTATCAAAGCTCTGAAGGAGCCTCCTCGTGATCGCAAGAAGCAGAAGAACAGTAAGTGTCAACCTGTGGCGACTGCACACCTGTAGCTCCATCTGCTTGGAGTTGGCTTGCTGGAGCTCCCTTCTCCAAGCAAGGAGGACAGTAGCCGATAATGCGCCAGCTTGCAAGGGACTGTCCTCACAGCCGGCTCTTCTTGAGAAGATGTGCAATGTTCCATCTCACTCTTTAGTTCAGAGAAGTAAGCCAAGCATTAAATATTGAAGGAATCTTCCACAATGCATTGGAAAGGAATAGATTTGGTTTCATTTGGTTGTGTTTTAAATCCCTTTCTAATACCTGTTGTTTGAATCAATCGGTCAATGAATCTTGATATTCTGATACTAGAAATATGTAGGAGAGTCTTGAGTCTCTGCAACTGAGCAGTGATGAAAAGCAGGATATGGGAAAGACGAGTGTTGATTTATAAAGATTGGATGAAGTCAGCAAAATATGTCTAGGATGTTGTGATGGAAGCTAGTTTGGCAAGCCTATTTTTAAAACAGTTTTCATAGTTGTCAACTCCAGTAATACTTAGAGGCCTCTTAAGTGGGGTTGGAGGGCCCCCCCATAAATGTTTGCCAGGTTGTTGGGGTGTGGATCAAAACCAGCCACCCGCCACTGTGCTTGCCTGTTTTCAGCTGTGGCTTGTACATTCCAGTGGTGAGCTGAGAGGAACCCCCTTTCAAGGAAACAGAGCTATTCTCTCTGTGGGTAACTCTGTGCCGAAGACTGGGAACAGACGTAGAAATGTCAAGGGCAAAGTTTCTGAAAACTTTGGATGGCTCTCCTTGCAAAAAACCAACCAGGCTCCTGTTTCCTCTTCCAGTTAAACACAGTGGCAGCGTTAGCTTCGATGAGATTATCAACATCGCCCGGCAGATGAGACATCGGTCCTTGGCCCGGGAACTCTCCGGTAATATGGGGGCACCACTTGGAATGAAGATGAAGGGTCTGGTTCTCAGCTCAGAGCACAGCCTGACAATGATCAGGAGTATACATTAAGGGTTTTTCGTGCATGGATTCATTTAACGTTGACCATTTCTGCCTGGCAACACCATCTTCAATCTTTGCCCCTCTCCAAACCCAGGCAGTGGCCTTCCTCAGAGTTAAGACAATTGTGTGACTTAGTCTCTCTGTCTTCTTGACACATGGCAGATCCCCCAGAATCCGAGCTGGGTCAGGAGTCAGCCTTCTTAGCTTACCTTGAAGAATCCACAATCCTAAAATGAATTTCTCCGTGTTGAAAGGACGGCGTTTGTAGATCAAAAGGGGGCGAGGCGGGTGAACAGAGATCTCTGCGTATGACACCTTACTACAGTTCCATAAAAGTAACCCTGAGTAGACTTTCCAACTGCAATTTCATACATGATGAAACTGGCTTGCTCTTTCCTCTGAACTTGGCTCCTTCTGTTGAAAGTCACCTTGTTGTTGGGACAGCTGGAACAGATGCAGCCCTCCCCCAAAGGAGGAGCAGTTGATTTCCAAGCACAGTCTGATCAACCTCCCCAAGTTAGTTGGATGAAAGGAGGGAACCTTGAGTGTGAGGAAACAGGTGGGCTAAGAGGCTGAGATTCACATCCTGACCGGGGAAGGGGGCTTTACCGTGGAGTAGGAGACACAGTGGCTTTGGGCTTTTCTCCATTTTGAGTTAGGGAAGTAAGTTTGCACGCTGTGACAGGCACAGCAGGCAGACATCGGATGTTCCTTGCCCTTCTGCAGGGACTATTAAGGAAATCCTGGGAACTGCTCAGTCTGTTGGCTGCAGCGTTGACGGAAGACACCCGCATGACATCATCGATGACATCAATAGCGGTGCGATTGAATGCCCGGCGGTGAGTATTAGCCCTCCCTACAATAGACCAAAGATTGTCAGCTAATCTAAGCTGCAACCCTACACTTGCCAATAGAGCTCACCGGGTGATTCTTTCCCTAGCCCACCTCACAGGGTTTTTGGGCTAAGAAGCAGAGGAGATTTCTCTATACAGTGCCTTCAGCTGTCAAGGTTAGGGTGGGGGGGGGGGGAGAGGCAATCAAGGAGTAACAAACTGAATGTGCCTTTTATTTTTTTTTCCTTCTCCGACAGAGCTAAGGCCACCACCTAAATGGACTGGATGCAACTATTTTCCTGTTCTTGTACGATAAATGTAGTTTGTTTGGCTGATGCCATAAAGGATGGAGTCCTTCCTCAGGCAGATTTTCCTCACCCCCTCTCCGGTTTTGACTCTTAGGGCCTGATTCCATCACAGTCCCTTTGGCGTGTTGAAAGGGTTGTGTATGCATTTCAAAAATAAAAAAAATTGCACCAGGTTAACTCAAATTCTATCTCCGCTGTATTTTTAAACTTGAACAGATTACATCAGATTTGCCTTATGGGTAATTTTGCAATTATGAACATAGAAGGCTTCCTTTTTTTAGAGCAGGGTGGGCAGCTTGTGGTCAATTGTGGCTGTCAGCCTCCAAACTATAACTATATCATGCATTAAAACTCCAGTTGTGTTCTTTTTTTCAAAACAACCAGTCCTCTCCTAAGATTAAAATGCAGAAACTGCAGACTGTAAATAAAATGAACAACCCCCCCAGCCCTACAGAATTGGGTTCATCTATGCCACTTGCTCATCTATCAAAATATATATATTTATATATATATACATATATTTCTAGCCCTACTGTTAAGCAGTAGGGATTAATTTTTAACTCTCTATCAAAGTCTGTCTTTGGCTGAGTCACAGCCAAAGGGTTTTTTCATTGCATAACCAGACGGGGAAAGAGCTGTGCTCCTGTTTCCTCATTCAGCTGCAGCGCCTCCCACATTGTACAAATCTGATTTAGTTAAAATGCTTAGGTACAAACGTGAAAGGGCTTTGCTTCCCCCCTGGAATTTTTTTTTTTTTTTTTTTTTTAAGGGGGGGGGGTCAAGAAATGAGATACAGAGCAGACTTTCTGAAAGTCACCAGAATTCGGTCTCTTGGTAGGTGTAAAGTCTGCAAAGGCTCTGTGCTTCTTTAAAAGTGCCCGCTGCCTTCTATTCCACAAACAAGCAACATTTCCAGTTGACTCTTGGTTTTCTCCAGAGCTTCCATTGGTGGATATTCTTTATTTTTCTTCTTCCTTACTAACAGAAGTCACCCTGATGCTCAGAAAGCTTATAGATGCAGGTGGGGCTCTTTTACTTTTTCTCAAGCTTGTATTAATGGCAAGTGACCCAGGAGGTTACACTGAGCAGAAATGGAATGGGAAGAATCCCAACCTGGTTTTGTTGTGTCTGTAGCTTCACAGCGTTGTAAACGGGCCCGTTTCATGCTGCTTGGGCCGTCTCACGCCTTGGATGTAGAAGCTCGGGCAGCTGGGCAGACGAGCGTTGTACCCTTTCTCCACGTTGTAAGTCCCAGGACCTGGAGTGCCCTCTGTAAAGAAGGGAGATTGTGACAGGAGTTCATATTATGTCTCCCTTGCACATCTGGATTTTGCTCGGAAGCTGGGGGAATGCCCCATGTTGGAAGGGACCAAGGCCTGTGAAGCTGTGGGGATCCTAGTCCATTTATAGCTTGCTTCAGCCCAATCTGCCACAGAGGTAGTCCTCACTTAACGGCCACAATTGGGACCAACTTTCTGGTTGCTAAGCAAAGCGGCCGTTAAGGGAATCTGACCTGATTTTACCACTTTTTTTGTGACAGCTGTTAAGCAAATCACTGCAGTCATTAAGCAAACCACGTGGTTCTTAAGCGAATCACACAGTTCCCCATTGATTTTGCTTGCCAGAAGCCGGCTGGGAAAGTCAAAAATGATCACATGACCACAGGATGCTGCGAAGGTCATAAATGTGAACCAGTGGCCAAGTACTCATATTGCGATCATGCGACCGCTGGGGGGGGGGGGGAGGACGACACATGCTGCGATGGTTGTAAGTGTAAGGACCAGTCGCAAGTCGGTTTTTCCAGCACTGTCGTAAGTCTGAACCATCACTAAAAAACAGTTAAGTAAGGACTGCCCTTACAGGGTTCCCCTTGGGAGGATGTGGCCTTCAAAAGAAGGACACTTTATCCATGCGGTCTGAAGGAATGGATGCTGATTCTTCCTCACCTTTTCCAATCCATCTGTATAGCATGAGCGGGACAGGGTTGATGATGATGGCTGGCGACCGGTGTAGCACAAACGTATAGGCGCGTTCAATGTTATACTGATTGGGTCCTGGGTCGTTTATGGAATCTGCAACAGAAAGCAGTGGTGACCTTATTGGGCATGGGGGGGGGTGGAATTCAGAGAGGTAATCCTCTTTTTGAAGCTCAGGTTACGCAAAACAACGTTTTTGAGTACAAGCACCATCACCCACTCCCTGCTGCTGGAGATGTAGAGTTGAGCTCTTAGAATCAATATGCTTGAGGAATACACAACTCCTTGGAGGGTACAGTAACAGTGCACTTGTGCACCAACAAAGGACCTGGGACAGAACAGCGGGGCCACCCTGTTGGTGTCATTGCTTATTGGCCAGCGTCCAGAATGACCATCCTGCTCTTTCCCCAACTGCAATTTCATTGTCGCTGTTGGTCACCTGCTTTCTCTGGTTAAGCAAGCAGGAACACGGAGGAGGATGAGCAGCTTCTGCTCACTGGGTTCCCTATCATTTCCCTCGTTAGGGGATGATGTGCTTTAGGCCCAGGCAGAAAGAGAACTTCCTTGGGAATGTTGATGCTGAAAAGCCATCCTATCCAAGGGAAAGGAAAATTGCCCACAAGCTGAGTACATACAGGAAAGGTTTACCGTTGCCTTCTCTTGGGGTGTCCTAAAGCCTTGGGGTTCCCTGACCATCTCCCATCCAAGTACGAAACCAGCTCAAAGGTCAGCCAAAGTGCTGTTGACTTGCTTGTCCCAGATCCTATCTACCAAATCTCGTTCCTCAACCTGCTGGGCTCCCCTGGTGGCTTGCTCAGACCGAGAATCCCTTCCTGTCCCCGGAGAACGTTTCTTGGGATCACCTCACCTTTGTTGACAAAAGAGAACTCGCCCTTCTGGCTGAAGGTAAAGTTCGGGGTATTCAGCCGGTTGGCAGGTCTAGATCCTAAGGGTGGGCTATACTGCGAAGGAGAAGGCCACTGGAAAAGAAAAGGCGGAGAGGTGAACTAAAGCAGATCCACCACACTGGGTTTATTGATCTCCACCGGTGGTGGACCCCAGATGCCTCATCTGAAGGGGCCTCAGTGTGGCCGTGCTCTCCCTGTAAGTGACACGTACGTTGGTTTCGGTGCTGAAGTCCACTTTCCTTGAGAAGGGGTTCTTGCTCTGGAACCAAGGTTTCTGCCAGGCACGTCGCCCTCCGCCTTCTAATAAAAATAGACAGTCACGCTGCAGCGGAGGGGTTCAAGGGGAGAAGAGCACATATAAATCTCGTAACCTCTCCTGACGCTCATCGTTCCATCTGATGCTCGGGTGACACCTTGGACAGGTAAGAGATCGGAGGTGACATGACAAGAAGAGACCCCGCCATTTTGGCCAGCTGTTTGCATGCTCCGTTTACATTGGAAGCTCCCTGCAAGTAGACATTTGCCAATTTTCAGCAAAGATTCTAGCCCAGGTCTCTTCTCTGCTGCTCAAAAGTGTTCTACGGGTGGGGATTTTAAAAAAAAATTTTTTTTTTTTAACATTGGAGGCCATTTCTCCCTGCCCCCCGTTTCCCCCTGAAATAGTGCACAACCCATTCCGCCATTTTGGCACTTCATTCCATCACATTTGTAGAGCAAGATGACCGAAACAAAAATGCCCATTCTGTTTTGAAGGATCTTAGGGATCTCCCCTGGAAACAACTCACCCAACCAGCTCACCTGGCTACTGCGTGACAGCTTCACACATTGCACTAAGCCATGATAGGGCTTGGGGTTGGCTCAACAGGTGCAAAACTATCCACTATTCAGTAAAACATGGCTCAGTGTGAGAGGTGGACCGTGTGCGCCATTTCACAGGTAGTTCTTGCTTAACAACCACAACTGGGACCGGAATTTTGGTTGCTAAGTGAAGCAGTCATTAAGCAAATCCGACCCGATTTTACCACCTTTTATTTTGCAGCATTAAGTAAATCAGCATGGTTAAGCTAATCACGTAGTTCCCCCTTGATTTTGCTTGCCAGAAGCCAGCTGGGAAGATAAAAAATGCTGATCATGTGACCACAGGACGCTGCGATGGTTATTAGCGTGAACGGGTTGCCAAGCACCCAAATCGTGATCACGTGACTGCAGGGATGCTGCGACGGTCATAGGTGTGAGCACCAGTTGTAATTCGGTTTTTCCAGCACGGTCGTAAGTCTGGAACCGCTTCCTCGCCTTCATCTTAAGGCAGGTGGTTCTTTACCTACCGATGTATCTCTTATGAATGACTCCAGATTAGCTTGCTAGCTCACGATCCCCGCATCCCTTCCCTGGTACCTCGAGGGGGTGTCTTGCACCCAAAAGTGTAGGATGGAGCAATGGTTTCCCTGTAGGTTGTTCTGACAGGCGAGTAAGCTGCTGGACCAGGACTGTCCACATCCAATATTAAGTTCATCCGACCTTGGGACGGTTGGCATCCTAAACAAACGAACAAACAGGGCTAGAAGGGGCCTGAGTTAACTGAAGTGATGGGTGGTTTTCAACAACCACATGTTTAGCGGAACAAGTGGGAGAACGGGGCTAGGTGACTTGCAAGCCGGCTTTCCAGCCAGCTGCAGCCTGCTCATGCTCTCTCAGCCAATCTTCTGCTTCACAAGACCACGGGGAGAGAAAACACTAGTGGGGTTGATGTATTTCACTCAGCTGTCATCTAGCTGCTTGAACTGGACTGTGTGTGTGTGTGTGAATCTGGCCCGAGATCTATCCGCTACAGTTACTGGCTTAACGTGTGGTTTATTCCAACCCAGCCTTGCATCCAAGAAGACGCAAGGGCCAATCGGGGTGTGTTCCCCCACCCTTGAGGCAGCTTTAAGAATCTCAGACGTTCTTTGGTTTTAAACAGTGGCTTAAAGTAGGTGTATTAATCTGGGCTGCCATAGGATGGCACTGAACACTAGCAATACATGACAAATCTCTCACTCTGGTGCTTGTCTGCAGTCCTATTTAAATCATTTTGAGTTTGAAAACAGCTTCAGTACAGGTCGTCCTTGCTTAACGACCACAATCGAGACTGGAATTTTGGTTGCTAAGCAAAGTGGTTATTAAGCGAATCTTACCAATTTTATGACCTCTTTTGCAGTGGTCATTAAGCAAATCACGGTGGTCATTAAGCAAACCTCCTGGCTGTTAAGCAAATCATACAGTTCCCCATTGATTTTGCTTGCCAGAAGCTGGCCGGGAAGGTTGAAAATGGCAATTTACTTATTTATTTATCAAATTTGTCACCGCCCATTCCCTCCTACCGGAGGACCACAGGATGCTGCAATGGTCATAAATGTGAACCGGTTGCCAAGCACCCAAATCGTGATCATGTGACTGTGGGGACGCTGCAATGGTTGTTAAGTGTGAGCACCAGTTGTAAGTCAGTTTTTTCAGCACTGTCATAAGTCTGAACTGTCACTAATCGAATGGTAATTAAGTGAAGACTATCTGTATGCCCCACGGTTACTGCTATGCTTTTGAAACCATCACACCAATGTCCTACCACATATGCTGCATTGGAGTCATGCATAATTGGCTTTTCCACTAAGCCACCTTAGAGACCACGAGGAATATAAAAAGGAACTTGGAGCACTGTCCTGGAGGCCTCCACTTACTGCTTTTCCTTCCTCCATAAATGTCCGGGAATGTGGAGGATGTGCCCGTTTCTCTGCCTTGGTGACCCCTGCAAACAAACACAACAATTCACCCCATGCAACCATCTGCAATTGGCTAATCAGGTCCAGCCAGTTTCATATCCCTCTTAAACCAAAGAACGTTGAGATACAAAGGAGGATCAGTGGTATGAAAAGTCAAAACATCACCCACAAGAGCTGTATGTTGGCCCCTGGCCCTGGGGGAGGCCGTACCCCAAAGCAAGAATGAGCAACTGCTTGGCTCTGCTGGGCGCATCTGAAATGTTTAGCAAATGCCAAGGATGCGTCTACAAAAGGCAGTTCACTTGTCTATTAACAAAATACTCAGAAGGAAAACGACTGTAGTGAGGTTCTCCCTTAGCGTTCTTTTGCTTTATTTCATTAAATAAAAAACAAACAAGCTGTCTTGTGCTGCATTTATATATAACAGTATCACTAAAATACTGTACTAATTTACTTTATCTTACTACTTAGGCACAAAGCCTCTCTCTCTCTCTCTCTCTGTAATGATTGCCTTATCCCAACGAAGTCAGTCTCACCAGAGTTTAGTGAATAAAACTGATTTATTGAAAGGATAGTATGCAAATACGAAGAAAGCTGAGAATGAGCAAAAGCGCGCCAAATACAAACTAAAAACCCTCGCTTCAAAACCAGCCCCGCCCTTCCTCCCTCCTAGCAACCACCCCCTCCCAGGTGTTAGCAACCGCTACCCACATCGGCCTGAGAAAGTAACCTTGAACAGAGTCACTAACCCAAACATACATTCCACAGTTGCAGTAAAAAGATTACAGCCTGGCACGGCTGGAAATTTCCAACCCGCAAACACGGGTTAGAGAAGTGACATGCGAAACGTTACGACGATGTATACAGAACATTGAAACGATGAACGTGACATATTGCCCCCCCGAAAAAAATGGAAAACTAAGGCGCAGGCTTATCAGGATAGGCGGTATGAAAATGGGTAACCAGGATAGGGGAGTGAACATCGTGGGCAGCAACCCACTCAGGATGGGGAAAATGCTTCCAGCGAACCAGGTATTGTAGGACAGAACGACATCGTCGGGAGTCCAGAATTTCTCAGATTTCAAAGTGTTGTTGACCATCAATCATGATAGGTGCAGGGGGCGGAGGCTGTGGATGCCAGCGGGCTGATTCGTGGAAAGGCTTAAGGAGGCTGCAATGAAAGACAGGATGTAAGCGTTTAAGATTTGCCGGCAAATCCAATTTAAAAGTAACGGGGTTAATTTGAGCCACAATAGGAAAAGGACCAATAAACTTAGATGCCAACTTCCTTTGGAATCTGCATGTCGTTTATAAGTGGCTTGGGCATCAGCAAGCGCCTGTTGTATTGTTGGCCAGGCAGCTGCCAGGCGTGCAGCCCAATCAGCAGGTGAAGCCGGGGGGAATGCTGGCTGAGGCAGTTCTGGCTCATCGGTCTCCTGTTCCCTCTCTTCTCCAAAGAAAGGGATGCCCTCAGGTTCCGCCTCGGCCAGGGCGGCTTTCATCTTCCTCGGTAGGGATGGCGGTTTCCCAGCCGGTTTAGCTGGGCGATCCTCGGCTCGTCTTTTTGGGCACGCCGCCGCCCGGTGCCCTTCCTTCCCGCAGCGCAGACATTGCCCCTTTGCAAAGCGACGCTCCCTCTCCTCTTCCCACGCACGTTGGCTGGGTCGTCCTGAAGAGATCGGAGTGCGGGCGCTTTTGCTGGTTTTGCCTTGCTTCACCGCCTTACGATGTGCGAAGGTTTCCAGGGCGTTTTCAGCGCTGCCCGCTAGTTGAATCCACCCATACAAAGTCTTTGGGTCATCACGCCCCAGAGCCCACCAAAGGACCTCAGTTTCCAGTCCATCTTTAAACAGCTCTACTAGGGTGGACTGGGACCAATCCTCAACTTTTCCGGCCAGTGCTTTGAATTCTAACGCGTAGTCTGCCACTGAAAGCGACCCTTGGGCCAGATTCTTCAGAGCCCGTTTCGCCCTTTCTTGTGCCAGAGGGTCCTCAAAGTGTTGTTTTAGCGCCCACAGGAACTCCTCAAAGTCCTCTAGCTCTGGGGCCTCTGCTTGACACAGCTGGACGTACCAATCCGCCGCCCTCCCCTTCAGCCTATTTGCAATGGCACTGATTTTCCCCCTCTCGGAGTGGAAGCTCTGCTCCCAGTCCTCCATGTAGCTATTAGCATTGGTAATGAAGAAAGACAGCTTCGTAGGATCGCCGTCAAACTTCACAGGAAAGGGGGGGCGGTCTCGCCGCCTCCAGCCGTTCGGCTTTTCCAGTCACGTCTAGGGTCCTCCTCCCTGTCGCTGACTGTCGGAACCGAGTCCGACCTCCGCGGAGATGGGGGTGGTGACTCCGGGTTAGCGCTCTGATTCCTAGCGCCCTTTCGTCTTCCCTCAGCCGACCCCGACTTCCCACGGTTTTCCCTTAGCATCACCGTCAAAGACTCCAACTTCTCCTCCAGAGCCTTCATTCGCGCGGGGGTGACCGATTCTTCGGCCGCACCGGTTACCACTACCACTGTAGGTGACAACGGAGGTCCTGGTTTCTGGACCTCTTCGGCGTCCCCTACAGCGGAGTCCTCGTTCTTGTCCCCCGTTCTATATTCGGCCCCTGATGTGCCCGTCGTTTCCGACGTTACCAACTGCTCGCCAGGCTGTAGCCCCAGCTGTTCTCGGCAGGCTGCCCTCTCCACGCGGGCACTCCGGGCCACCCGCACCGCCGTGGTGTCCGGTTCCTCTTCAATCCACTCGGCTTCTCGTAGTAGAGACATCGCTAGCGCTCCCCGTCACAGGTAACCTGGCTAGGGGCTAGCGGGGTAGATTTCTTTGATGATGCTCAGCTTTATGTAATGATTGCCTTATCCCAACGAAGTCAGTCTCGCCAGAGTTTAGTGAATAAAACTGATTTATTGAAAGGATAGTATGCAAATACGAAGAAAGCTGCGAATGAGCAAAAGCGCGCCAAATACAAACTAAAAACCCTCGCTTCAAAACCAACCCTGCCCCTCCTCCCTCCTAGCAACCACCCCCTCCCAGGTGTTAGCAACCGTCACCCACATCGGCCTGAGAAAGTAACCTTGAACAGAGTCAGTAACCCAAACATACATTCCACAGTTGCAGTAAGAAGATTACAGCCTGGCACGGCTGGAAATTTCCAACCCGCAAACACGGGTTAGAGAAGTGACATGCGAAACGTTACGATGTATACAGAACATTGAAACGATGAACATGACCCTCTCATTCCCAGGAAAAAGGAGGCAAGGGCAAACCACTTCTGGAATTCTTGCCGAGAAAACTGCAGGGACTTGTCAAGAGTGACTACCCCTTCCCTACAGATCAAGTGGTTGTGCCTGGAAAACTGGCCAGGATCTAAACTGAAACTGACCCAGACTATCAGTTTAGATCTTCCTCTTGAAAATTGTACAGCAAGTCTACAACTGATGAGTATTCTTCTAGGGATGATGATCCACCACCCTCTCAAGAAATTGACTTTAAGGGCCTTCTGCCTTGAGCAGGCTCCTCAGTTCTGAGCACGTCGGCTGAGAAATTTGAACCCGTGCTAGGCAAAATAATAGAGATGGGTGCTGAACTCCTGTAAGATTAAAAACCATTTTAATTCCAAACATCAGTTTCAAGACCACCCTGGCAAACATCAGCAAGGAGCCTGTTGTGGTTGAGCAGGTAGCACACCAACAAAAATCCTAACTCCAGCTCAAAATCCCAATACCAGGTGAATATATACTGTATAGACCTGGCTCTTGACATATGCTAAACTATAGAATGTTGGTTGGTTAATTTGCATGTTGGCAAACCCAGCCATTGTGGACCAGAGTTGGCTTAAGACACAAACCAGAGATTATGTACTTACAGATGTGGGCACTGACCAGAAAGATTTCTCTCGCCCTTACTTTGCTAGACTATTTTAATAGCCAGGGAAGAAGTAGATATTCAGGTCTTCCCACTTGGTCTCAGGTGGGCAGAATGTCTCTCACCAGCTGTGTTTTCATAACCATGAGGACTGTACCTGCCTTTTATGAAGGGATGATGATTGAGATTTCAATTTCTGGCTGCAGTCCAGGTATTTCTGGGCCATAAACTTGATTTGTTTTTTCTGGAAGTCCATTTCTAAGGCTCAGGGATGTGGAGTGCACCATCCTCGGTCACCTGGAATGGCAGATATGTGACATCAGTGGATTCTCATGTCTGAGGTTCCGTTTGGCTAGAGAGCGGCCATTGGTCAGCTGTCAGTTGGCCGGGGCAATGTGGCTCTTTCACAGATGCCCAAGACCAGGCTGGTTCATGTAGGACACTAAGCCTTGGTTTGCTTAGCCATAGTTTGGGAAGCTACCATGACTCACCCTTTCTTTCTTTCTTTCTTTCTTTCTTTTTCTTTCTTTTTTTCAAATTTTGCTACCGCCCATCTCCCCCAAAAGAGGGACTCTGGGCAGTTTACAATAAAATTGTATACAGGTCATGGTGTATACAGTCTCTCTATTAAACCCTGGAAGGCACAGCAGGCTAAACTCAGATCGGTTGGTTTTTGTGGATCCGGCAAGCCATGGTTTATGGCTTAGCATCTTGAACAAACCAAGCCAACTGTGGCTTTGTCCAATTGATTTCCAGGAAAATCAAAGTCAATCAAAGATCAATATGATGCATGAACCATCTTTCAACTCCCCCAGAACATGGTGATGTGTTTATGACATAGGTGTTTAATAGTTAAAACTTTTAAAATATTTCCAGTATTTAAAGAAACCATCAAACTTGCCCATTTTGAAATACTTTTATACCTATGCCCACAAGTAAATTCATGATGTGGTTTATACATTTGTGTGTGTGTGTGTGTGTGTACACATTTTTATATATATATACACACACACACATTACATAGAGCATATATAATAGACATTTAATAGACACCTCTTAATGATGGGTATATGTGTATGCATGCACATACCTGTGCCTGCTTACTCACACGCACACGTGCATATCTAGTTAATAATGAGTGACATCAACACAGCGCTCCGGGAAAACCACGCGCCCCAAAGAGAGGACGTCTCCTTTAAAAGGCGGGGAGAGCGCCGCGCGCATGCGTCGGCCCGGCCGCCGCGGGAAGTCTGACCGGGCGAAGGAGGAGGAGAGGCCGCCCGGGTGGGGCGGGAGGTGGGGCCTGGGGCTTTGAGGTCATCAGACGCGGCCGCCGGCGGCTCGGTCACGTGGCGGCCGTCGCGCCGTCGCGCGCGAGGCCGGGCGGGCCCCTCCCCTCCGGGGGCGCGGAGGCGATGACGCGAGAGCGCGGCTCGCGCGCTGATTGGGCGGCGGCCGCCCGAGGGGGCCGGCGGCGCGGCAGTGCGTGCGGCCCCGCCCCCCGCCCGCCCCTCCTCCTCCCTCTCTCGCTCTCGCTCCGGGTGTGCGCGCGGCGGCGGCGGCGGCGGCGGCGGCGCGTGGCATCGGCGGCGTCTCCGTCCAGCGCGGCCTCCCCTCCTCCTCCTCCTCCTCTCCTCTCTCTTCTCCCCTCTTCCCTTCCTCCTCTCTCCGCCCAGGCCGGGGCCATGACCGACTTCAAGCTGGGCATCGTGAGGCTCGGCCGGGTGGCGGGCAAGGTGCGGGCCGCCCCTCCCCTTCCCCTCCGGCGCGCAGGGCAGGGCGCGGGCGAGGCCGGCCGAGGGCCTGAGGGTCCGGCGGCCGCCCTCAGCCGCTTCTCCGGTGGGCCGCCTAGCCCCCTTTCCGCTCGCGTGACGCGGGCTTGACGTCACACCGGGCCCCTCTGTGACGTCACCGCCCGCGTGTGGGTTCCGCGCCCCCTTCTCTCTTCAGGCCGGGGGGGGGTGCGATTCCTGTTTCCCACCCGCCCCCTGTGGGAGGGGAGGGGGCTCTTCCAAGAGGCAGACGCCCAGAGCCTTGGAGTGGGCGGGACTCCAACTCCCATCACTCCCCAGCAGCCTGGGAGGATGGGAACTGGAGTCCAGGATACGGAGAGGGTGTCCTGCGCCTGGGCAGGTTTCTTTGGAAGGCTTGGGTAACAAGTCATGGGGGAGTCTGGGGTTCAGTTGTGGTGTTAGCATTTGGAGGGTAGAGCTTTTTATGCTGGGGGTGGCGTTATCTGCCCTTTTGGGGTCCCCGGGTTGTTGGGTGCTCAGTGATGGGAATCCCCAACTGGGGACCTTGGAGAAGAGCTTCCTTAAGACACATGGTGCTGAAGTGGATGGGCACATAGTCTAAGGTAGCTTTTTGTGTTTGCTTGGGAGAAAATTAAGTTCTGTGTTGTCTTTATTAATTGTTGGTAGCCCATGCAGGGATTAATCTGGGGTAGCCAGGATGGCCTGCAAAAGTGTGTTCCAGTGTATTTGATGTTGCACTTTGTGTTAAGCCCAGGGAAGAGCTGAAATTGGGGAGGGAGGGGTTAACTAATATATTTCCCATATAGCCCAAAAGCTGTGTGGGTAATCTATCTCCCAGAAGAACAGTCTTGGAAGATGCTTTTTTTCCAAAGCATGTAGCTGCTGCTGCTGCTGCTCCTTGACTGAAAAAGAAAGAAAACATTTGATAGCCTTTATTCCCTGCACTTTCTTCCCTGCTTTAGGAAGACAAGAGCGGGGAGATGCCTCCATACCCTGTGTTTTGAATATATGGCTGGAAATGGTGCTGGTAGAAATAGTTCTTGGTTCATCTAGCAAAGCTTTTGAGATGATAGGATTGGGTGGAGACTCCCCAAAATGGTCCTTCTTTGAAGCACATTTCTGGTGATTGCCCACTGAAATATTTTAAAAGTCTTCTGCTTTCTTTTGTCTGGGTGGAGTGGCCTGTTGCCACAGAGAGTGTTCCCTCGAATTGTTTAGTGTGTTGCTGTCATTAAATGCAAAAGGCCCTGGTAAATTATGGCGGCGGCTTCTTACAGAATGTTTCATTTTGAATTATCTTTTTAATTGCAGACAAAATACACACTGATAGATGAGCAAGACATTCCACTTGTGGAGAGCTATTCCTTTGAGGTAAGGATTCAGGTCTTTGTCTCCCACTTTAATTCTCCAGTCTCCTCTTAGTCATTCTGAATTGGGAATAGGCTGTTTGCCCCCCTCCCCAGTGCTTCTTTTCTGAAGTCCTTGAGATTTCGGTTCCAATATTTCAAGCTTTTGTCTTCAGACCATTGTTTATGTTTAGTGGTTTAAAGGTGGAATGGGAACTCCTGGGGGGTTTCTGTGCCCACCTGTGTTTTTAAAGCTCCGCCAAAAAAATGTTAATTGTACGATGATGTGGCCTTGAGTTGCCACATCATTGTACTTTAGATGAATAATCAACACTGGTCTCTATACTTGTTCTCTCTTTTTTGAAGGCTTCCACTGCTGTTATTTTTAATTAAAAATTAATTGTATTAATTGACTTTATATTAGATTTTACTGTGTTAGTATTGTTAGTGGTCTTGGAAAGTTAGTGAAGAACCAGTTTGGTCTAGTGGTTAAGCCACCAAACTAGAAACCAGGAGTCTGTGAGTTCTAGTTCTGCCTGAGGCATGAAAGCAGGCTGGGCGACCGTGGGCCAGTCGCTCTCTCTCAGCCCAAGAGCCAATCAGGCATGGTATGAGAGTTCTAGTCCCGCCTTTGGCATGAAAGCCAGCTGGGTGACCTCAGGCCAGTCGCGCGCTCTCAGCCCAACTCACCTCACAGGGTTGTTGTTGTGGGGAAAATAGGAGGAGGAAGGAATATTAAGTATGTTCCTCACCTTGAGTTATTTATAAAAATAATAAAGGCGGGATAAAAAAAATCTAAAAAAAAGTTGATGGGCATTCAAGCGTTTGAAATACATAAACTGAATTGCTTTCCTTTTCTATCCAGGCTCGAATGGAAGTTGATGCTGATGGAAATGGTGCTAGAATTTTTGCTTTTGCATTTGACAAGAATCGAGGGAGGGGATTTGGACGTCTGTTGCATGAATTACTGTGGTAGGTGTTGTTGTGCGACAGAAACACAGCTACAGGTTTCCAAAGAAAAGTTTGTGTCAGGTGTCTTTAGAACTGGGCTTCTCTTCCAAGTTAAGAGAAGGAAACAATCTGTGTGAAATGTTCCTTCCTACTTTTCTGCTTAATGAGATTTGTGTGGGTTATATGTTCAGAAGCTGCAGGAACCAACAGCTTTCATATCCAAAGCTGTTTTCTTCTGTTATGCTAAAAAAGAAGTAGTCAAAAATGAATCTAGTTTTCTTCTCTTCTTGCTCTGTGCCGCTGTTACCTTTTTGAACTTTCGAACGGGTAAGAAATTTTGGACAAGGTGGTGATAAATTTACTTGTAAACTGCCTTGTCAAAATCATGTATAAGGGAGACTATAATTACACCATAAAATGACACACATACATGCATATATATTGCATAAAAGTAATTAAAAATTGGGAGAATGAATTAGAGCTTTGGGGGTAACCAAAAATATTCTATTTATCCAAAGTATGCTGCTTTGTGGAGGGTTTCCTCAGGGGAAAATGCATCTTCCTTAATCTTCACTTGTCCTTCGAGGAGTATGGGGTCTCCTTGGAGAAAGACAGATCCTGATATTAAGAGGGTTGGGTGGTCAGCTAGGAAAGGCAAACTGCCACCCATCTCTCCCTGAAGCCCTTTTTGCTGCTAAATGCGGAGAATTCTTGCTGTGGCTTCCTGGCACTTTCAGGTGGAGAAGCATGGTAATAGTAGGCCTGAAATTGGCTCAAAACACTTTAAAAAAGAAACTCGGTCTCCTCAAAACAAACAGAAAAAACGGAATCTCTGCTGTGTTCATTAACGGAATATGGTTCTAACTGGTTTGCATCTCCACAGCCCTGCCCACTGCAGCCCTGGGGCCTGCTAAAAACATTAGAAGGTGCCAGTCAGTAACTGTTTCATATGGTGCTTAGGTCTGAAGCCGGGCTTTATGAACTCAGAACCAGGGACTTAGGAAGGTCTTGCAAAGCTAGTCCGCTCTGCTCCAAAAAGCCTGTCCCACTTAGAAGCCTTGGCAGCTGCCTTTAGACTGCAAGTCCCTGGGTCTTTTCACAGCAGCCTGGATTTGCAAGGGTCTCCCAAACCCAGTTGGGGAGCATCATCACCCAATCTGCCTCAAACTGTAGGCTCTGTGTTACTTCTTGCAGGGAGAGACACCGGGGAGGTATTGCCCCAGGGTTCCAGGTGGTGCATTTGAATGCAGTGACGGTCGACAACCGCCTGGACAACCTGCGATTGGTGCCGTGGGGCTGGAGACCCAAAGCTGAAGAAATCTCTAGCAAGCAAAGGTAAATTCTCCATAAAGAGATGCAGAGAGAGGAGCAGCATGCAGAATCCAGAGTTCAAGAGCCCCAGGATTTACTGCTTTCCTTACCTCTTTGCTGCTTTAAGTTACTTGTATCTGGGAAACAGGAAACCTGTCCTGAGAATAGGTTCTTCCCCTCAGTCGTCAATGGGAAGAGAATTCCTTGCTGGGTCCGTAGCTACAGTAAATGGTTGTCTTTTTAATGTGCAGTGAAACAAATGCAACGAGGAAGTAGACGCTGTGAGGATTCCAGGAATGCTACTTTATTGTTGAAGGGGATAATAACAGAAGCTTGAAAGCCAGCCATAGGGTGTCTTTTCCTTCTCTTATACCAAACAGAATCAAGGCAGGGCAGTCTTGAGTTTCTTTCTCATGCATGCCCCACAGCTAGTTGGTCTTCCTCTGTTGATGGTTCCTCCCAAGGTTGTTGAAGAAAAGGAATCAAAATATTTTGCTCCTTATTTAGAGACAAAGCAATAATTACAAAGACGTTAATCAGAAAGCCTGTGGAGCCCACTGCTTTTTTGCAGAAAATAGAGCAGCAAATTTTCCTGGTTCCTTAGATATTATACAGTGAATGGGAAAAAGTCTGCAAGGCTAATATAGATATCAAGACCAGAAATTTCAACCCTGTTACAGCAAGAGCCACAGCAAATATGTGGGAACTAATTCCTGGGGTTTTTTTTTTTGTAATGCTTCCATCTCACTGCCTTCCTTCTGCAGGGGAATTCCAGTTGGGGTGGTGAAATAAAGGGTTGTTAAATGAGTCCCTCAGAAGAGTTGGTTTTTCCCTGTGACCCACGCAAAGGGCCTAAATCCTTAGCACTTCTGGGCGGTGCGAAAGGACAAATTTTATCTCAGTTCTTGTGGAAGAAATTCCTAACTGTTGTTGTTCTTGTCGAAGGGAACAAAGCTTATACTGGTTGGCGATACAGCAACTTCCCACGGATCCCATCGAGGAGCAGTTCCCTGTGCTGAATGTAACACGCTACTATAACGCTAACGGAGATGTGGTAGAAGAAGAGGAGAGTTCCTGCACATACTACGAGTGTCACTACCCCCCCTGCACGATGATTGAGAAACAGGTACGTGCGAAGCCAGAAGCCAGCAGCAGCTTCAGCCTCTTCAGTGCTTGTATGAGGCTTATTTTTTTAAAATGACGTGGCCATCAAATTTCAGACACTTTTCTTCCCCCACCTCCCTGGTTCATGAAATACAGCCGACTGTGCGTGAGAGTTTTGTTCAGGTGATTCTGCAGCCTGACCAAAAGAAGGAACTAAAATGTTGGTTGTCAGTGGTCCTAAGTTCATTTCCCGGAGCTGCTGTTTTCCTTGGTGTGGGTGGAACGTCAGGCGTTGGTTTAAACCCTGTTGAAAAAAACTACATGGAGGAGGAGGAGACGTAGAAATCCTCAGGAAGGGTGCTTCTGCCAAGAAGCACAGTCTGCATACTTGATTCTGAGGATAATTCTGGGTGTTCTTGCAGAAGGAAAGATGCTAATGAGCTTGCGGATATTGGAAAAATTAATGCTAGAGCATCTGCTTTGCAGGTGCAAAATCCCAGTTCAGTATTCAACAGCTGGACCGGCTCTTGAGAGCTGTGTCAGCCTTGCACCATCTCCATTGCTTCAAGGACCACGTCGGGTGTTGTGTGGCAAGGCAGGAGCTGAACTCCACGAGGGGGTTCAAGGGACTGAACCAGAGCCTTAATCATCTGCTAGGCCTCAGTCGCCTCCTTTGCCCCTCAGAGTGCCTCTGAAGCCAAAAAGGGCCCGACCTCTTTGGCTCTGAGGGCCAGAAAAGGAATATCAATGGCTCATGCATTCTCTACCTTAGGACAAATCATACCAAGACTTTGCTCTCCTCCTAAAGCCACAATTACAGGGAAGGAAATTAACAATGGATCCGACAAGGCTGACTCCAAATAATGTATTTATTTGAACAATGTATACACCTCCCCCCCCCCATTTCACAACAATGGGCGGTCTACAAAGATTACAAACCCAGCAGTTATAAATACTAGCCCATGATGCCCATGGTAAATCATAATACACCTCAGTTGTAAAATCACATTGGCAGCAGAGCCTGCCTACCATCCCCGGTCCGGATGCCTGGAGAAACTTTCTTTGATTCAGTGGGTTTACTCTGAATATTCCAGAATTATACGAAGAAGCTTTATAAAGGAATAATAATAATAATAATAATAATAAGCATGCAGTTGGTCAGGAATGAGGTGGGCTTTGTTGTGTCTTGTAAGCAAACTGTGTGTGGGAGTTGCAGGATACATTGCTGGCATTGCTTGATGGAAACCAAGGTGGACCTTGGGGATGGGTCTCTCTAGGGCAGCGTTTCTCAACCTGGGCGACTTCAAGATGTGTGGACTTCAACTCCCAGAATTCCCCAGCCAGCCTCCCAGAGTTCTGGGAGTTGAAGTTCACACATCTCGAAGTCGCCCAGGTTGAGAAACACTGCTCTAGGATCCACACAGAATTTCCCAGCCAACAAGGCTGGCTGGGGAATTCTGGGAGTTGAAGTCCACACCCTGTTGCCGCAGTTGAGAAAGACTGCTCTGGGGTGCCGGGAAGGGTGACTGATTTTTGTCCCGTGCTCCTCCCTCCAGTTACGCGAATTTAACATCTGTGGCCGATGCCAGGTTGCGCGGTACTGCGGTTCGCAGTGCCAGCAGAAAGATTGGCCAGCTCACAAGAAACACTGTCGAGAGAAGAAGCGAGTCGTCCAACAAGAACTGGGACCAGAGCGATGACCGGCCGGCCAAAGCCTTAGCTGCCGGGCCCCTTCCCCCGGAGGGCGGGGGGGGGGCTCCTGCTTTGCACAGACTGCTCACTTGAAGCCAGAGGCACTGACAACGAGGAGAGAAAAAAAGACCGAGACAGAAAGATGACTTACCACCCCCTGTGACGCTTGAGGAGAGGGAACTGGCCTTTCCCTCCTAGTGTTAGTCTCAAGCAAAAAAGAAAAAAAGACTACTGGGGAAGCTGTCCTGGCTGGAAGCTTCTTGTTATTTATATGTTAATATGTTTGTAAAGTTGTGTACAGGTTTCTCGTTTCGTTTTGGGGTTTTGTTTTGGGGGGTTTTGTTTTTTGTTTTGTTTTTTTTTGCGGGGGAGCGGTTTAGCAGTTCTCTTATATAGGACTCATTTACTGTAATGTTCGGGTGAGAACACATTGTGGGTTGAAATAACTGTCCTGTAGCGAAAGCTTTTTTCCCTCCCCCTGTGCTTGGAAGGAGGCCAGGGGACCTAGCGCAGACATCAGCAATTAATCTGAACAACTCTGCATGGAAGTTGTGTTTTCGAGTAAAGGATTGGAATGGATCGCTGGCACTTTTTTTTATTTTTAAACCGTTGGAGGCTGGTGGACCCACTTTCTGCTCATCTGGCCTGCTCCTTCCGGCTAACCTTTTTTGCATCTTGTTTACCCCCCGCCCCCGTATGGGATTGAGCTGATTCGGGGCTTGCCAACTTCCGCTTACATTTCTTCTCGGGCTGCAGGGCGCACGGGGACAATTCCTGAGCCGAAGCAGCTTCCGAATTCTCACAGTTTGGGGCCCTTGGGGAGGGTCAGAATCAGTGTGTAATCCTTACCGGGGGTTTCCCCCACTTGTTTTGCGCTTTGTGCTTTGTTTTCTAACCAATGAGCAATGATGCTCCTGGAAATGGATAATGTTGCCAAGACATTTAAGCAGCATAGACTACAGGAAGGGGCCAGGGAGGACCCCCTTCTCAAACCGTTGTCCCTGCAGCTCTGTTGGTGTCCCATGCTGAACCCCAAACCAGCCAGTCGTTTGTAGTGGTGTGGAAACTTGGCTTGTGTGGTGAGTCTGGGATTTTGTGTGTCACACAAACCCAGGAAAGTAGGATAATTAATGTACGCTACAGTTAAGTCCAGCAGAGGGAGGAGCATGATCCATCTGGTGATACTTGTGCAGCATCGTAAGGAGGAGAAAGGTAGAAAGTTCCCTTAATCCAAAAGATGAGGCAAATGGTGGGTGACCTTCCTGCTCCTTCATTGGTTGTGGTGGCCACAGGATCCATTGGTTCTGGCACCTCCAGTTATTACATGCCTGTTCTCAATAGCATGACCACCTCCTCTGCCATAAGACAGACAGACAACATTTCCCTGGACACACCATCTCTGTGCCAAATCGAGTCTTGGCAATTGAAACCTTTCCTGGCAGATGTCCCTGTAGCCACCAAAGCTTGAGCCTTATTATAAACAAATGTGTTTTTTTTAAAAAGCCCCCTTTATTGGCTGCCAAATCCTAATTTTTTAAAAAATATATATATGCATTTTTGCTATTTTTTTTCCTTCACTGATGCAGCATTCATAAGGGGGGGCAGAAAAATCTCCTTCCTGGATTCCTGCTGGTCTCCCTCTGATGGCCAATTTATGTGGCACACAACGTGAAAACGTAGCTTACCTTTTTGTGGCTTGGCTTCATGTGAACCAGCTGGCGTGGGTCACCAACTATATTATGGCTTAATATATTGTGTGAATTGTAACATCTTAAAAGACGATCACTTACTGTGTGAAGACAGCCTTCTATTTCCACTCAGAAGAAGGCTGACTTGGATAGTGGCCATGCCAGGAATCCTTGGAAAAAATAAGATTCCACCATTTCTATGCCACCCATTTGCTGGTAGAAGCAATTATTCAATTATCCCTAAATCTAGTTTTTTTTTTAAAAAAATTATTCAACTGCCCTGGGATGTGCAGCATATCTCAAGGTAGCGTTTTGCACATCTGCTTTGAGGACATCAAAGCCACCATTTCTTCAGGTGTGTTCAAGTAACAGGTGAACCCACCAGCAGTCCAAACTCTTGTTCTGAGCCCCTCGTTTCAGAACTTCGGCCTTTAAAGCCTTCTGGCATTTTTCTGTGCAGGAAAAAAAGCCTCCCTCCTTCAAACTGACCCTCTCCTGCCCTATAAGGCAGCGCAGCATCCTCCAGATGTTGGGCGTCCCATATCTTCCACCCCCAGCCTGTGGGGACCCCAAGTCGTGTGGGTTGCAGCATGAAACGGCTGGAGGGTGCCTGTCCCAGGGCTACGCGGCCCCCGGTATTGATTTTGCATTTCTCTAAAAGGACGCACCGTAGCGTAAGGGCGAGGAAGGGGCGGCCGGACAAAGGTTGGCGGACTACAACTCCCGGCAGCCTCCGCCAGCTTGCCCAACAGGCGGGAGCCGCTGGGACCCGTAGTCCTCCAAGCACCGCTGGTGGGCGCGCTGCCCCTGCCTCGGCGGCGCGCGGCGGGAGGGCGCAGGGCGGCTCGGCTGCCCCGGGGGGGGTCTCCAAGGGGCGGTGCCCCCGCCCCCCAAACCTGGCGGGGCCGTGGCCGCCGCACACCTGCCGGGGCACCTGCTGCGGCCAGGGAGCGCCGCGCAGCGGGGCTGCCGGGCGAGAAAGGCGGAGAGAGGAAGAGCCGCGCCCGCTCGCGCCGCCTCCCGCCTCGCCTCGCCCCCTTCCCCAGCCCGCACCGAGGAGAGGAAGCCCGGCCCGGCCCGGTAGGTGCTGCGCGGCCGGCCTCGCCTGCCCGTCGCCGCGCTCGGCGAGGGGCGCAGGGGCTTCCCGCGCGGGGCTGGGCTGCCGGGGCGGCGGCGCTTTAGGGAGTGGGGGGCTCGCCTTTGGCGCCCCCGTGCTCGGCGGGTCCCCGGCGGGATCAGGGGCGCCGTTTGGGTGGCCTTCCCGGAGCAGGAGGGCGGGAGGCTGCTGGCGCTGGATCAGCAGGGTGGACGTGAGCAGGTTTGCCTCTCCGGACCGAGACGGAGCGTGCGCGGGGCTGCCCTCGCTGGATCGCGGCTATTACAGTATGATTATTGTCATTATCACGACTATGCAGCGCATGAGGTCAGTGGGACGTTGCTATTATCAGGTCAAGGATATTAATTACGATTATTGCGGTATGCACAGCGTGAAATCGCAGCTGCCAGTTCTTCAGCTGGCGTTGGCCTTCGTTCGCGTTGAGTTCTGCCCAGGAACCTCGGATGTCGTAATGTGTAATGTCTGGGCATAGAGTACGTGCAGATCCAAGCAGTGTGGCCTTTTGGAATGGACGGATGGAAGTTTTGGCAGTGCGCAGATTTTCTAAGGGCCGTCCAAGGCTTTTTGGTATGGCACCCCGTGGGCCGCTAATCGCTGGGACCCCCACGGCCGGTTTATGTCATTATTATTATTATTGAGTGTGTGAAGTCAATGGGAGGTTGCTTTTATCGGATCAAGGATATTAATTATGATTATTACTATTTAGGTGGTCAGCGGGAGGTTGCTGTTATCAGGCCAAGGATAGTATTATTATTATTGCTATTATTTCCCTTCTGAAAAAGAAAGGGAGTGCAGGAGCTGCATGAGAGGTTACTCTCACTGGCTCAAGGATATTATTTTTGCTATTATTATAATTATTACTATTATTATTTCCTCCCTAAAAATGGAGTGCAGGAGCTCAGTGTGAGGTTGTTATTATTGGATCAAGGATATTACTACTATTACTATTAGTTATTATTTGCTTCCTAAAAAAATGGAGTGCAGGAACTGTGTGGGAGGTTGCTCCCATTGGATGAAGGCTATTATTATTATTATTGTTGTTATTATTATTATTATTATTATTATTATATTTTTATTTCCCATGCCTTTAGGATTTTTTAGATAATGTTGTGATCTGCCCAGAGAGGTCTGATTATTGAAGAGATTCCATATAATAATAGGAATCAGAATCAACCATAAACACTTTTTTCTCGTTCCTTCTCCTTCTCTCCCCAGCCCAGGATGAACGCGCACTGATATGGCTTTCAGGTGCAAGATACAAACTTTGCAGGTGGTTGATACTGAATATAGCGCGGACACGGTGGAATGGTGCCCTGTGGAAGGTTGGCACAACATCCTGGCATGTGGCACCTACCAGTTGAAGAAACTGGACTGCAAGGTGAGCTACAGCCTTTCCCTGGAGCTGGAGGAAACATATGGAGCTGTTTTGCACTTACGGTATTGTTTGAGGCAGAGATGACCAGGGATCTTCCTCTCGGTGAGAAGTGTGTTCCAGCAGGCAAGTGTGTCCTGCCTGTTGGAAGCGTGTTGAAGAAACCACCATCTTGCTCTTCCTTTGCTGTTTCCATCTTCCAGAAAAAGGGCAAGGTGTAGACTAGTTTGGCAGACAGACCCTTCAAGTGGGTGGCTGAAGTTGGCTAACGGCTTTTCCTTCTGCTTCCTGTGCAGCCTGGCCAGAGCTGTGGTGAGGACAGCGAACCTCACGTCCGTCTCGGACGTCTCTACGTCTACTCCTTTGAAGATCAAATTTTCACCCCACTGACAGAGATCCAGAGGCTGGAAATGGTGGCTATATTGGACATTAAATGGTTGGATGGATGCTTCTCCGTTGCATTTGCAAGTTTTTGCTTCATTGAGAAATTAGATAAGCTAGGGAAGGGTTATTTTCTCTGCGGGAAACATCTACCCATAGTACAGTAAGTTGGGGCTTTCAGATGGATGAGGTGTCAGATCTGAAGGCCTACCTCGGTGTGGTCTTTGTACCCCAAAAGGTGAAAGGCCAGCTGGGATTTTGACTTGCTCTTCCCTCTGTAAAATGGGTAGCATGCTTTTTCAATCTTTTCAGTCAGGGTCATAGTTACTGTACTCAGGGCCTGGGATGGGTCAAGCTGGAAACAAGATGTTCTTCCTTTCAAAAAGGCTGAGGGAGAGACATTAATTTTTCCCTCGGGGCCCTGCTGATGTGTTTCCCATCTCTTCCTCTTCAAGGTGCCACATTCCCATTGCAGGACATCCTGTTTTAGGCATTGCAAATGCCAAGGGAGTGGTGAAGCTTGCCCGCTTGATGGGAAGTGAGGTAGGTGTTTTGTGGGGAGATCCATAGACCACTTAAGCCCATTTTGTAGATGCTTGGGCTGGCTTTATCAGTGTGGTCTTTGCACTCTGGAAGGTGAAAGATCAGTTGGGATTCTTCCAATGTGGAGCCAATGAAACACTGTTTAAATGCAAAATAGTCAAAGAGAAGGGAATTGGGTGAGAGAGGCAAGGAAGAGATGGGTGCCTAAGAAGAGTTCATAAAAAAGACTAGTAGAGATTTGGACCGCCTTTGTACTTCAAAAATTCAAACAGGTATCAAGGGTGATGGGATGGACAATTGTGCGGGTCTTCTCACAAACAACACTTGTTCAGTGGAGCTTATTTTCTAGGAAGTTTGTCTAAGACTTGCTGTCTAAGAAAATATTCCCCTTTTGGCTGTGGTCACTGAAATTGGGCGTCCATGCTTTCTTGACCAAAGAAATCGCATCTACACAGTGATCTGGGCGGGCTTCATAACTGGTATTGGAGAAAGGTCTGCTTTGAGCTATCTGATCAGCCCCCTTTTTTCTTCAGTAGAAGAGCTGCAGACTTCAGCCGCTGTGCAGTGTTGACCTAGGAGATGAGTGCCTTGCTTTGTCGTTGGACTGGTCCACGGGACGAGAGCAGCAGTAAGCACTTGATGGTCCAGCAGGTGGAGATAAGCCAACCTAATCCAGCCAAATTGGCCGTTGCTCTTCCCAGCAACATGCGGAGAATTTGGAGCGTTGTCACTCCAGCTCATCTGCAGAGCATCAGGCTGGTGAAGGCCGGGGTATGGCAGTGGTGGCCAAGTCTACTTCGAGAGATCAATTAATACCTGGGTTCTCCACTGAACTGAATTTCCAGCTGTGCCATTTTGCTTGGCACCCCAGTCCAATGGAGAACTGTAGAAAACAGCACCCTAAGTGTTGGTGGCATGGGCTTCTCTTCTTCACGGTTTTGTGCACCATGATCTGTGCAATGGCCATCCATCCGATTGATGTGAACATTGGTTTTGCATTTGGTCTGGCCCCTGACAGAATGAAGAGTGCAAGGCATTGCAGCAAACTTTCCGGGAACAACTGTATTTATGAATTAGGAGCTTTCTCAAATGGGTCTTCTTGCTATTTCCTGACATTGTTGAGAAGCCTACAGGGGTCTCTTGAGGGAAGGGAGATGAAATGCACGGTTCTTCCCAAATCTCACTGTCACCTGGGCTCTCCTTCATGAGATACCTTCAAGCAGAGGTTGGACATTGAATTCGGATTCCTGCACTGGGCAGGGTGTTGCAAATGGCCCCTGCCAACCCTCTTGAGTTTCTGAGAAGATGGCTTGCTTGCACTGATTCCTGTCCAACATGGACCTCTTGAAGCTCTCCTTTCCTAGAAGCATCACAGCCCAACCCGCTCTGAGCTTTAAACTTTGCGTTCTTGCTTCTGACAGACGCTGAATAGTTGTAGACTTGGCAGGTTGTCTGACACAGGTCGTCTTTGTTTAGTGACTGCCTCATACAGCGGCCATTTGCAGTTATGACGGTGATGAAAAAGTAACTGTCTGACCAATCCTCGCATTATGACCTTTGCAAAGGAAAGCTGGAGTAAGATCGTAAGCACAGTTGTGGCTTCACTTAGCGACTGCTTTGCTTAATGACCGAGTTGCTGGTCCCAATTGTGGTCGCTAAACCAAGACTGATTGTGTTGATTCCTGCTTCTCTAGTAAACAAGTTGTCTTTTAAAAAAAAAATAACAACTATTTTACACCACTTCTGCAGCGGCCACCCCCTGCGACTGGTCAGCAGCGATTCCAAAGGGAGAGTGACTTTGCTGTCTGTGGATGAATCTGGTTCTTCAGTGCACATCTTGGAACAGTGGAAGGGACATGACTTTGAAGCCTGGGTTGCTGCGTTCAACTACTGGAATACACACATTGTGTACTCAGGTGTGCTTCTGCCCTTCGAGCAACTGCAAGAGTCTCTGGTAGGCTGGCACAAACGGAACGGGCCATGGATAGGTTGAACGGGAACCACTGTTTACTAACCAGAGTGACTAGGTTCAGAGCGATGTGTGAACCCAACTGTCCTGACTCCCAGGAAACACTCTGAGACAGGGAACTGTTCTCTAATGTTTTATTGCTCATACATAACAGTAATCCTAACAAACTGAAGAAGCGTGGGAAAAACCCAGCCATATAAACCCCAAAGGTTAAGGCAGTCCCGATCTGTGTCTCTTTGAATGGCTGCCCAATTCCTCAGTGCTACGCATGCGCTTGACAGCCTGGATGGGAGCCCCCTGCTCGCCATCCTTACTCATGACACCAGGGTCAGGACTGGCTTTGGAGACCTGGCTGTGTTCTGTCTTTGTGTATTTCTCATACTGCTTACAGTCTGTGATGGGAAAGTCTACCATTGGTGGCCAATTAATACCTCTGCAAGTCTGTTAATAGATGCCAGCCCTTCAAGGAAAGCAAATTAATGAACACTAGTACTACTCTTACAAAGTTACAATATTTTGCAAGTCTGAATGTGCTTCCCCTCTTCCCTCCCTCCATCTTCGTGAGAACTAGGGAGGGTTTTGTCTGAGACGCTTTCTCGGATTGCAGCTCTGCCCTGGACTCAGATTTCTCTTATCTGACTCTTGTCTTGGTTGCAGATATTCCTCCTGTTCCTCAAGGTTATTCATTTTGCTCATGACAGATAGATAGATTCTGTTACTGTAACTTTATAATGAAAGTAGCATTAGCATTCATAACTCTAGCATCCTAGTCTGGTCTACCTTGAAGGTCTGACTCGATAGATAGATTAGATAGATAGATAGATAGATAGATAGATAGATAGATAGATAGATGATAGATAGATAGATGATAGATAGATAGATGATAGATAGATAGATAGATAGATAGATAGATAGATAGATGATAGATAGATAGATAGATAGATAGATAGATAGATAGATAGATGAGTCAGACCTTCAAGGTAGACCAAACTAGGATGCCAGAGTTATGAATGCGAATGCTACTTTTATTATAAAGTTACAATATTTTGCAAGTCTGAATGCGCTTCCCCTCTTCCCTCCCTCCATCTTCATGAGAACTAGGGAGGGTTTTGTCTGAGACGCTTTCTCGGATTGCAGCTCTGCCCTGGACTCAGTTCTCTTTTATCTGACCCAAGTTTAGGCAGCCGCTCTTCCTCCTGTCCCTCCAGGCCATTCCTTCTTCCCATTATGGTAGGGAAGACAGAGGATGGATTGCTTCCCCCACTCTCCGGACCGTAATGTTACACGTGTGAAAACCTTCCCGTGGGCTAGCAGCGAAGCCTGCAGCTGCTAATCACGTCCTGCCGTTCAGAAAAAAAAATCTCCCACTTTTGCCTTCCTAAAGACAACTGAATCATGTCAGCAACCAACTTCCCTGGTCTTCTCTGCCCTGATCCCAGGTGGAGATGATTGCAAACTACAGGGCTGGGATACCCGGAGCAGCTCAAGACTTCCTCTCTTCACGAGCGAGCGGTAAGTAACAGAATCCCTGAAAAGAGCCTGCCGCTCCTCTCTTGTGCCCGTAAAGGGGTGGCCTGAGCAGCCTTCTTTTGATGTGGGTTCCATTCCAGGCACTCCATGGGAGTCTGCAGCATTCAAAGCCACCCGCTGCGGGAAAATCTGCTGGCTACCGGAAGGTGAGTCTCCGAAGCAGATGGGATTGCTTCCAGGAGTTACCTGCTCACTGGAGATTGATTTATTGATTTATCATATTTGTACTACCGCCTGGGCAGTCCACAGTAAAACAGCTTACAATTCAATAAAATCAGAACAATATCAATAAAGTATAAAATGTAATAAAATCCAAGTGATAGCCGATCTAATTCCACCCGAAGGGGACAGGACCGGTTCCGGCAGGACTAGGGAACCAACCAGCCCCAAGAATGGCTCTTCCTCTCCCCACTCCAAGCCTGGTGGCAAAACCAGGTCTTCAGCCATTTCCTGAAGTCCAGGAGGGAGGGGCCTAACCTCACTTCCGGGGGAAGGAAGTTCCAGAGGGCGGGAGCTGCTGCAGAGAAGGCCCGCCTCCTGGACCCCGCCAGATAGAATTCTCTTGCGGACGGGGTCCACAGCATGCCCCCTCTGCCTGACTGTGATATAGTGAGGAGCCTTGTAGAGGAGGAAAAAAATCAGCTATGAACATGTGAAAGCTCTGTGCCTTTGGGGAGGGAGGAGGAAGACTTCTAAGTGTGTTTCTGCAGCTACGATGAACACGTGCTTCTGTGGGACACCAGGAGGATGCAGCAGCCCTTGGCTGACACCCACGTGCAAGGTGGGGTCTGGCGGTTGAAATGGCATCCATCCCAGGAGTACTTACTGCTAGCTGCCTGCATGCACAGTGGCTTCGTAATCCTCAATTGCCAGAGCAGTTTAGGTGAGTGTTTTGGCGTTGGGAAGCGACCCACAGCTCGGCTTATTGGAGCTGTCACTAATTTCCAAATAGGTGGGTTTTAACTGGTCGATTTCCCCAGCCAGCAGGACTCTGGCTAAGAATTCTGGGAGTTGGGAGCACATGAGTAAGACAATGGCTGGGTTTCCACAGCATTCTCAATCGTTGTTAGCTTAACCGTTGTTTGGTAAATCACAATGGGCTTGGCTCACCCCACGCTCATCCCTAAGACACGGCTTATAGGCCGTGATGGTTTAGCTCTCACATCTCCAACTCCGGGGAAGAAATGGTTAAGCATTTCTCTCCCCCCACCCCCATTATTCCACTAAGGAATACCAGTATTTCCAGGTGTAACAACCGTTTTTTTTTTTCCATCTTAGCAGAGAACGAAGAGAAATGCACCATTCTTTCCTCTTACTCCTTGCACAATTCCTTGGCTTATGGCGCTGATTGGTCCAGGCTTCTCCCGAGCAACCCTTTGGAGATGCCTACGGCTATGCCGGTAATTCAGATGGATCAAAGAGCCAGGAGGGAGGATCTGAAAGTGCAGAACCTCAAGATCATTTATGAATCCCCCACGGCCACCTTCGACGTGCTGCTGGAAGAGGAGGATCCAACCCCTGCATCGCCATCCCAAGCTTCAGAAGGTACCTTGGACCTGCAGGGGCCTCCTGCTGATGGAAAAGCTGCAGATACCAAAGCAAATGATGATGTTCAGTCAGCCAAAGCCCAAAGGGAGACCAGCCTCCTAGCAACATGCTCTTTTTATGATAATGTTCTGCATGTTTGGAAGTGGGAGGTCAGCCAGAGTTCCTCTCTGGCCTAAACCCACAGTCGGTGTGGATGGAGGCCGCAGTGCACCTTGCCTTTTTTCTTTCTATCAGCAGGGGGAGAAACAGATGCTGAAACGATGACTTTCACAATGCCTTCTGTCTCCTATGTTACGTTTTATGTTACTGCTGGGGACCTCCAGTAGCTGAGTTTTGAATGCTCCACAGGCATTTCAGAGCTACGTTGCTGACTTGGTTCTTTTTTGCTTTATAATTTAAGGTATCACAAATTATGGCATTTTCATACAAACATGCTCATTGGCACTGTAAAGAAGATCTTTTGACTAAAATATATTTTCGATCTTTTTACAATAAAATGTAGCTTGTCTTATAAGATCCATGGTCCTTTTTATTTAACCAATTTTGGTGGAATATCAGAGTTACAAGTGTTGAAGGTCATACATGCTTGCCTCACAAACTACTTTGGGATGGGCCAATCTAATTTGTCGAATTAGAGGAGGAGGGTGTCTCTTTGTAGGTAACAAAGAATATATCCACTTACATCAAGCCAAGCTTAAATGTTTTGAGGGCAGGATATATTCTGGTCAAAGAACAAAAATATAGCATACAGTCCACAATGAATAATATCTTAAGGGTAGACTAACTATTGTAAAACTGGCCTCAGATGGTCATAATAGTTTCCAGTAAGAATTTCTAGAATTGCAACTTCTAAAGCATATCTGTGTAAGGGTTTGATAGTTTTAAACAATCGAATCATTAGAAGAAAGCATGTCTAAGAACAGACAAAGCCAAGTTTAAGAATGGCAGTTCTTTCCCCCCAAATATGAGAGCTCTTAACAACCATATGCCTGTTCCTTTTTTTTGCTTTTCATCACAAGGATCATTTTGTTGTTCCTGGAGATGTAAGAATGGCACAAATACCGAGAGAAAACAGGAGCCCCCTCAACTAAGTTTCAGTGCCCACGCCCCTTAAAACTGCACCACACACAACCCATCCTTTTTAGGAACCCACATTTTCCCACCCCTGCGAGGTCCCTTCCCAGGCATTTTTCTTTGAACAGATGCCACCAACAACTCCAGAGAGAAATGCATATTTTGAAGATATTGGGGGGCAGAAAGCCCAGTTTCAAAGCCAAAACATCAATGCTCCCCAGACAGGGAGGTGTAATATCTGCAACCTCTTTATTCTCCCCAAACCCCCAAAATGATCAATTGGAAGAGTCTTCTTTGGAGAGAGAGGGTCTTTTCCCCCTCCTCATTGAGATCCTGAGTTCGAAAGCCTTCAATAAACCCGCAATCCTGGCGGGCGATTTGTCCCCACTGGTGCGGGCGGGCTGTTTCTCCTCTTTTCCTTCCTTCCTCCCGCCGCCTGCTAGCGCACGAAGTTCTTGGGGAAGAGCTGGAACAGCTTGTGCTCCTGGCTGGGCTCGAAGCCGTATTTCTCCAGGGCGGCCGGGTCGAAGGTGCGGTCCTTGACGTCCTTCTCGATCAGCGGCGCGGCGGTCTGCTGGAAGAGGGCGCGGGCGCTGAGGGCCGGCTCGCTGCCCGCGGGCGCCCGGTAGGAGACGTAGGGCTTCAGCTTGAACCCGGTCAGGTCCGGCACCACCAGCACCGGCACCTGGTCGCGCACCAGGCGGAACTTGCGGCTGGCGGTGATGTGGCCGAAGACCTTGCAGCCGCGGCTCTTGAAGAAGGTCCTCGGGCCCCGCTTGCTCGTCCAGGCCGCCATGCGGTCGGCGCCGCGGACCAGGCCTCGCGTCACCTCGCCCAGGAGCCCCATGGCGAAGCTCGGCCGCCTCGGCCGCCCCAGCGCCGCCCCTCAACACCGCCGGCTGTGATTGGGCCTCTGCGGCGTGCCGCCAATCAGCGGCTCCCATACTCCACCCCTGCTTTGATAGGACAGATCTCGGACCAATCGGTTCTAAGAGGCGGGGCTATGACTGGGTCGATGATTGGCCAGGGCGGCGGAACCCTCTGCGTCCTGATTGGTTGCGGGCTTTCCGTTGGGTTTCCCCCGCTCGGCTTCGAGAAGCCGTGACCGTAGAGCTAGCAAAAAGTGAAGAACGGGGCAGCTGCCGCGGAGAAGGGTGGCCACTTGGTCCTCTGGAGCGCTAGCCCACCCCCATGCGGTGCCCCTATAATGGGACTGCAGGACTGCAGCGACCAGCCCACTGCTGGGTGTGGATTATGGGAGTCCTCGGCGCACTTAGAATGCTCCACGTTGGGAGGAGCAGCACAACAACCCGGCGAGGTCGACCAGCTCGGGCAATTTCCAGATGGTCCCAGGAATGACTAGGCGGGCTGGGGAATTCTGGGAATTCTGGGAATTGCCCCCCCCCCGCCTGGAGGTCGAGGAAACCAAGTGCCTGGTCTGCCTGCCCCATCAGTCTCATTAAGAGTATGATTCCTAGTCCCCTATTATTATGATTAATTAGAGCGTTGCCTATTTAGGAGCTGCTCCTGCCTGCCCCACCCGTCGCCCTCCAGGCTTGGACTACCACTCCCATCCTGGCCCGGGAGGATGGGCGCGGCGGCCCCACCTGGCGGAAGACGGCGCCCCAGGGCAGCCCCGACGGGCGGAAGTGACATAGAGGAGGAGCCCGCCCTCCCGGCCCGAAGGATGACCTCTGACCTGTGGCGGCGCCCTCCGCGGGGCAGCCGTTAGCAGCGCCGCCGCCGCCGCCTCCTTCCTTCCCCGCCATGGAGGACGGGAACGGCTCGTCCTCCGCCCGCCAGGTAGGTCGCCTCTCCCGCGCCGGGCTCCCCCGGGCCGCTAGGGCAGCCGAGACGCCGGGACTACAACTCCCAGAATCCCCCGCCGGGGTCCTAGGGTTGAATGGAGCGGATTCCTCCCAGCCAGAAGGCTTGGTCCAGCCAGGGGTGGGGGGAGCGCTCCCAAAGGGCTGGGACTACGACTCCCAGGATTCCCAGCCCCGGGTTGGGGTGGACGAGTGGCTTCTAGTCCTTTTCAGTCTGGCAGGTCCCTCGTTGGCCATGCCGGGCGTGGTGGGCAAGGGGGCAGTTGTGGCTGAGCCGATCAATCCCGGTTCAAGCAAACACGGTTTAATGCCAGGGTCCCCATTCGCACATTCCCATTCTCTTTTTCTCCTGGTTATGAATTATTTCAGATTTGGGGTGGGTTTTTTTTTAATTCCTCTGTATTTTAACATTTGTATTGGACTTTTAGGAGCGGCTCGCTCTTTTTAAGTTTTGAAGTTGCGTTCTGTGGGTCTGGGACCGTAAATAAAATGGGAAGGAAAAAAACACGCCCATTGCCCTGCAAAGCTATATATTATTAACGATTGCATGCATTTATTGGAGTGATTTGATTGCATTTATTGGTTGAAGGGATATGATTGCGTTCATTTGTCCCGGAGAAAATCTTTGTGGTCGCTAGGAGTCGAAAACCTCTTGCTGAAACTGAAATTGACATAATCAATGTGTGGAAGTGGTTTCTTTGGCTGCCCCTCTCTAGCAGTGACTCTGGGTGGTGTGAAGGTTAAAACAGCAATTTAAAAATCCCGACCAAGATATCCAGGGTTCATATCTTTCTCTCTTGCAGACTTGCCAGACATACTTTAGCCTCTTACATTCTGCAGACTCAGTCCAGGACATTAAATTTATGCTTGAATGTATAGTGCAAGGAGAGAAAACTGCACTAAAAGTCAACTGTGATTCACTGATACATGTTAAGCAAATATAGTTTTCGTATGAAAGGTTACCCAGGCCTAAACTTACTTGCCCTGCTCACTTTAATTCTTTCTATTTCTCTTTTCTCTGGTTTTCTATGCAGTATTGGATGCATTCCTACAGACCTTTATTTGTGTGTATTTGTTTATATTTCAGTCCACATCCTTTTCCAGGTTTGCCAAGAATTTTAAGCTCGGCTACATAACGCTCTTCAATTTCCCCGCAGAAGCATGTATGTTGAGTAGGATGGTTGCTCTGGTTTGCCTAAGCAAAGGGGGATAATGGAGTCTAGGAGCCGTATGGAAGATGCCTGTGGCTGGCAGAGCAGAGTCTGTTTTCTAATTCTTTCCGCAAACCTTTGCCATGTAGAAACTTCGGCGGACGCTTGCCCCATCCCCAGGAAGTGTGTGCTGTGGTTTATTTCTGCACTGCCCCCTCATAGGCCAACTGCTTTGCAGTGATTTGAGCTGCGTGGTGAGCATTGCAAAAGGAAAATAAAGACGACCCGTATCTCTTCCATCTCCTTTCCCCCCCCCCCCCCAGTTTTCTCCTTGACGAAGACATTCCTCCATCATTATTTGTAACAGAATTACCCTTGTTGCTTCCACTGGACTATCATCCCCCAAGCACCATTTGGAGATAACCCCGCAAATGTTTTCTTTCTAGGCAGCCCTTATGTCTTTGTTTCCAGATGGAGTAAATATGTTACAGTACTTTAAACAGAAACATTGTGTCTAGTCCTTCTTGCTTGATTGCCAAAATGCTAACATGTATACAGGGGGGAAAAAAACATCTTTGTTACAATATTCTTTGATTGATACTCTGCCTTTTCTTCCTTGCTGTTCTTTATCCCTGGGATAAACCTCCAGAGTAACTTGTTTGCTTTATTCAAAACACACTTTTGCTGTGAATTCTCTGGCGCTGTTTGCTAATTTCTGTACTGCTCAACAATGAAGCCTAAATAGGTTTTAACTGCTATTATTGCGTATCTAACCCCCTCTCCTGTTTCACCCTGGTTCTATGTAGCCTGGTTTTGTTTTGTTTTGTTTTTCTCCTCCTGTTATCTTCCTTCTGTTCTTTGGTTGCAATGGAAGCCCTCTCTGGGCAGGGCCCTTTTTGAGTTTTGTAAAGCCCTTTGTCAACAATGGAATGGTGACAGTTTAAAATGAATCATACTTGGGAACTGACAATAAACATACAAGTTAGCAAACCTAAATGTGAATGTCTGTTTTCTGAGTTTCTCTCTGGAGCTAATAGTGTTCCTGTAGTGGTGTATATTGATTTGTAAACAGAAATAATGATAAGATGCTTGGCCGATTCTGCTATTCAACCACTTGGGCCTTAAAGGCAGAACATTAACTGTTCCCTTGTTATCTACCATTAGATGGCATTAGTTGTTAGTCAGCTCTTAATACCACACCGCCCTTGAAAGTTAAGGGTGTGTATTTGCATTGCTAATTACTACCAAACCCTTGGGTGGGTCTAAAATAGTTTTTTGAGTCTTTCAAGGGAAGGAGCAAGATTTTTTCAGAATGCCAAGCTGTCCGTTTGAAGAATGAATTCTCTCCCACTTCTGCGTAAGGCAATCTTGGCATAGATCAGTCATAACACAGGTACAATTTATTTCAAACTGTCCAAATTCTTCAGAGTGAGAGAGGTGCTGCAGCATTTTGGGAAGAAGATTTCTGTTTTTCTTACAACATTTTAATGCGATGAAGAAACCATCAGCAGAGGGTTTGAACCTGATATTAAAATCATTTGCTGGGAAGATGGTCCTAGGTGATTCTCTTTAGGAGAATCTTTCATCTGCTTCCACTCCAGAGTTTAAGTCAGTTTAAAAAGGTACAAAGTCTTGTCTAAGTCTCTGGGGAGAAAATGTTGGTTCCCTTCAATACATATTATGCCTTTGGTGTTTTCATCCTTTAGGTCAGCCTCTTAACAAGTTCCGACTTAAGAACACGAGTCCTCCAATTTGTAGAAGACAGGATTCAGACGACTATGGTAATATTTGAGACTAAGTGCTCTAATTTAGATACCTCTGCAAAGAAGGAAGCTGCTTGCCAATTCGCTGTCCTAGTTTCCTCCCTTTCTAACCAAAATAAGGATTATGGCTATAATAAGTGTTTTTAAAGTGATGGTGGTGTTGGTTTTCTTTGATTAGTCATTCTGAGTCTGCAACTGAGAATTGCAGTTTATTAATTTGGCACAGGAATCTGGACATTCTGGTTAGCCTTGGTAGCCAACCAAAATTGGGAGTCACCAAGACTTCGCTACTTTCTGTAAAGAGAATAGTGGGGGCTTCCAAAACTTAGCATAAGAAGAAAGAGAATCCCTTGCTCTAAGTTGGGAACTGAGGTGATGATGAATTCGTAAGAAATGTTTGCTGATTGGAAGAGGTAAAGATGCTTGGTTTCCCCTGGCTCAGATTTGTAGCATTGAAGGATGGTTCTTGGTGGTCCTTCCGTTCCAGGTTAGGAGCTTATTAAACTAACTGAATAGCCACAGCACAGTTGCCCGCAATGAATGCAACAAGGCAATTTGTGCCTTTCTATTTTAAAATAAACCCTGAAGCTACACTTCTGAATGGTCAGCTACAAACAGGGAACAGTGCAGATAAAGCTGATCCCTGGATAAGATAAGGAGGGGAGTGGGGGGAAACAAATCTAACAAAAGAGAAATGAACAAAGCAGGAAATGTCAATGCTTAGACCTTATACCTGGCTAAAACATGCAGATCATCTTGAGATATGCCACCTGAAACAGTGATTGGGAAGGGATTTTATCAATACCCCAGGTTGCCATTTCTGAAATAGCCATAAAGAGAAAAGACAAACTTGAAAAGAGACTGAATGGAAGCAGATGCAAGTGGGTGAATGCAGGTGCAAAAGATCCTGATGCTGTCCCTCTTTCTCTGTCAGAGTAGAGGCTACTGATGGAAGCTCAAATATTGGTTCAGACAAGCCATTGGCAAGGACTGGGCCATCTGTATTTATTATTCCTATACAGGTAATCCTCAACTTATGACCACAATTGGGACTAACTTCCATTGCTAAGCAAGGCGGTCATTAAGTGAGTCACACACTATTTTATGACCTTTTTGCCATGGTTGTTAAGCGAATCCGGCTTCCCACATTGACTGCTTGTTGGAAGCCGGCTGGGAAGGTCGTAAATAGCGATCACGTGACCCTGGAACGCTGCAACCTTCATAAGTGCAAGCCAGTTGCCAAGCACCTGAATTTTGGTCACGTGACTGCAGGGATGCTGTGATGGTCGTAAGTGCGAGGACTGGTTGCGAGTCACTTTTTTCAGCACCATCATAACTTTGAACGGTCGTAAATGAATGGTCGTAAGTCGAGGACTAGCTGTCTCACGTACTATATTCCCAGTACATAATACAGGAATAATGCTTGGGGCATATTTAGGTTTGCTTAATGATGCCTTTTTTGTCTCGCTTCTGCCCACAGTTAACTGGGATAGCCATTGGTGCAGCTGTAGCCCTATCGCTGATTGGAATCATTGTGTATTTTGTTTACAAGAAGGTGAAGCAGTCGAGTAAGTTCGATCGCTTGGCGTGAACGCCTCCCTGGGTCTGTGTAACATCGTTGAACGGAGGTCTTTCTAGCATGGCTCGGCGGTGGAAGGGCTCGAGCTCTGAGAGTCGGTTGAGCCAGGTTTCTCAGCCTGCGGGAAATAGCCTTGCCTTCCTAGCATCCCCTTTTAGGAAGGCCATAACAAAGCTTTAACAAACCTGAAGCTAATCCTTTTCCTTTTGCGGCGTTATCTAGCCTGCTCTTTTGCCTGCACTGCCTTGGGGTTTTTAGAGCGGGTAGAAAACTAAAATGGCACGTGGAAAGAAGCAGTATTAAACGCCAAGAGGTTAGTCCAAACTGTCGCACACCTTTACAGAAGCCGGGGTTTCCGAAGTCTTTTTACCGTTGACTGGCTTGCAGTGAAATCTAGCGATTGATTTTGCATGGCGAATACTCTGCGGCTCGCAGGGAACAGGCGCGGTTTCTTGGCCCGGGCTGCAGTTTAGGGTCCTTATGATGGGAGAGGTCTCCAAAATGCGCTTACTCTGGTCGCATCTTTGGAAGAGGAGTGGAGCGAACGTCTTGGAAAGGAGTTTGCAGAGTTGCTAAGAAGTCCCTGGTTTTGTCAGCCTGATCCCTTCAAGGCGCTCAGAAGCAGCTCTGGAAATGTGGTCAGGATCCTTGAGGTTAATGTGGTCTAAAGTAGGAGCCTGCAATAGGAGCCCCATCAGGGCTGGGCCTTGTAGGGCATGCTTACACAAGGCTGCTTATACAAGGCCCGCCTCTCAACAGGGATTCTGCTGGGTGCATCCACTGCTCGTGAGCCGTGGCCAGAGCGAAGGGACAGAGTAGCTTTCTCTGCTGCTACTTCACTCCTTGTCACCTTTGTGGATGGGAGGCCCTAGTGAAGGAGAAGCAACGGGGCAGTGCTTATAGCAAGGAGACCCCCGTGAAGGGTTTTGGCCCTGAGCCAGCCTCTCTACCGTCACATCCTGGGGGTTGTCCTGGCGCTTATCGTAAACGGGTCTGCAGCCATCTGACCAAAATGAGAAGTCTAGGCAGAATACTTCGGCCTACCGTTGCTCTGTCCGCATTGTTCGTACTACTTAAAAACGGACTATTCGTGGGCTTTGGGAAGATGGGGGCCAAGGTGATGAGTTCTCTTTTGTCTTTCAGAGCAATCTCAGGCACAAATGCCCCAGTACAGATTTCGCAAGAGAGACAAAGTGATGTTCTATGGGCGCAAGATCATGCGGAAGGTGAGGCTCCCCGGGGCCGAGCGGAGGTCAGCCGTGAGCTTAGGCGGACTGGCTGGGGAATTCTGGGGGTTGAAGTCCACACGTCTTAAAGTCACTGAGCTTGAGAAATACTGCTCTGAACTGTCCTGGGCTTCGTTGTTGCTGAGATGAGCCCTGCCGTTTGTGAACTCCCAGAGGTGGTCTGTGTTGGGCATATAAGGCCATCGTGGCTTGTTCAACAAATGATGGCCTTGGTCCAAATTCTCCCTTGGTTGAAGTTTAACTTTGCTTCTGGACTTAGTTTACCCTGGGGGTAAAATGTGGGACGATTTGGGCGTAGGCGTCCTCTGTATGACTAATTGGCCTTTGCTCGCTGCCCGCTGCTATTAATAGCTTTGCAAACAGCGGATGGCCCTATCAGGTGTTTTTCTGAAGGTCCTCCAAATGGGAAAAGACAACTGGGTTTCCGCCTGTTCAGGGCCTCAGCTGCCCTGGGGAAAGCATCAAAGTTAACTCTAGATCTACAGCCACGAGGGGACAGGAGTTGGAAAGTAACCGACAACATTATTTGCTGATACGTGTCCACAGATCCTTGGGAAAGGTGGAATCCCTGTATACATTCCTGAGATTTCCTTTAAGTTCCCCGGCCTCTGGTCTGATGAAAGGAAGAGTAGCAAAGGAATGGAGACTTAGAAGCTCCTAAGTCTCCCTGTTGTGAAGCTTGGGTGCTTGCCTGCCAACTTCTGAGGTGCTTCTGGTGGTGTTTCGCTGGTTCTTCCCTTGTGGGGAGAATTAAAAAATGAGCAAAGCTGGGAAATGGGTTAGGAGTTCTACCCTGGACATCTACTCTGGGTCTCCATACTATGCTTCAGTGACTTCAGTATGGAGGAGGTTGTTCTGACTCCAGGCAAGGATCTCTTGGCTGTTGAAGTGTCTGTGTTGGTTTTACAACTCATGGGGTTGAACCTGCCAGGGAAATGTCATCTATTAAAGTTCATACAGAGAACTTAAAGAATTGTTCTCCAATGCCGGATGTGCTCCAGGTGTTGAATGATGGATAGGAATGTGCTGATCCACCGAGGCCTTGATCTGATGTATCCCAGAGGGAACACTTGAGTAAGCATGAAGTTGGGAGGAGGGCTACCAAATTGGTGGGTTCTTTTAGATTTTTTTTTTATCCCGCCTTTATTATTTTTGTAAATAACTCAAGGCGGGGAACATCCCTAATACTCCTTCCTCCTCCTATTTTCCCCACAACCACAACCCTGTGAGGTGGGTTGGGCTGAGAGTGAGGGGGACTGGCCCAAGGGCACCCAGCCGGCTTTCGTGCCTAAGGCGGGACTAGAACTCTCCTACCACGCCTGATTGGCTCTTGGGCTGAGAGGGAGGGACTGGCCCAAGGTCACCCAGCCGGCTTGCATGCCTAAGGCGGGACTAGAACTCTCCTACCACGCCTGATTGGCTCTTGGGCTGAGAGGGAGGGACTGGCCCAAGGTCCCCCAGCCGACTTGCATGCCTAAGGCGGGACTAGAACTCTCCTACCACGCCTGATTGGCTCTTGGGCTGAGAGGGAGGGACTGGCCCAAGGTCCCCCAGCCGACTTGCATGCCTAAGGCGGGACTAGAACTCTCAGTCTCCTGCTTTCTAGCCTGGTGCCTTCACCACTAGACCAAACTTAATGGACTAAGGATAATATTATGCTGTACAATCCATTTATTGAATAGCGTAGTGTATCTTTATCCTTAGTTCATTGACCAATGCGGTAGTCCCTCCTTCCATCAATTATTTTCCCTCCTCCATTTGCTTCCCCTTTCTCTTGTGTTTTTCTTCCCCCATTAAAATAGAGTGTATGTTTGGGAAATGGGTACAAGAGCCTGCAGGTAAATGAGAAAGAAAAGAAAATGGTTTTATTGTAGATCAGTGGCCTTTTCACGGTGCAGATGAATTTTAAAGTTCAGCATGACGTTTGCAAATGATGACCACACTTCTCATAACAACCGGTCTTTGAAATTTCAGCTTTTATGTACGTTTTGTTCCCTACAGTTGTGTGGCGTCTTTGCCAGTGCGTTAATTGAATTGGGTTGCGTGGTTTTCACTCAGGCAAATCTAGGGCTTTGTGCATTTCTCCTGAATGCTCTTCTTCAAGATCAGTGCTGAGAACTCTTCCTTCCAGGTGACGACCCTGCCAAACACTCTGGTCGGCAACACGGTGCCCCGGCAGCGGATGCGGAAAAGGGCCAAAGTTCTGTCCCTGGCAAAGAGGTGAGGGGCGCAGGGCAATTGCTGGCATGCAGCTCACCGCATATAACTTCCTCTGTAAACTGCAGAAAGCCAGGTCAGGAAGAGGCTGTCTTCACACAGCACCCTGAACCACAAATAAGCCCCAGTTGTGCGAACCCTGCAGTGGCTCAGAACGTCGTACAAGCCCAGAAAATTAGCTGAATAGACTAACCCGCGGTGAAGTTAACCATGATTAGCGTGTCATGTGATGACACTCACAGGGGACTCATAGATGAGAGTTATTTGGCTGGCACAAAATCCTGGCTATAGACAACTTAATAGTTCCCTGGAGAGGAGTGTTAAGCCTACAGGATAAGCAATTGACCTGAGAGATTATCCTTAGGAGGTAATAAAGTGTGCTGTAATTCAATCAATGGGTATCAGAAACCTTTCCCGCTGCAAATTGCTAAGTAAGCCCCTGCCTTCACCCCCCCGCCCCAGATTATCTCTACATATGGCTCTGAGGAGAACCCTGTATAAGGGAGGGGTGAAAGGAAGATTCTGGCTCTCTTGGTGACCTTTCTGGTATGGTGTACAGGCAGTCCTTGCTTAACAACTGTTCCTTTAGTGACAGTTCAGACTTACAACGGCGCTGAAAAAACTGACTTATGACCAGTCCTCACACTTACAACCATTGCAGTGTCCCCGCAGTCATCTGATCATGATTTGGGCGCATGGCAAACGGTTCGCATTTAGGACTGTCTCAGCATCCCACGGTCACATGATCACCATTTTCGACCTTCCCAGCTGGTTTCTGGCAAGAAAATCAACCGGGAACCGCATGATTCGCTTAACGACCACTTGGTTCGCTTAACACCAGCCGTGATTCACTTAAAACGGCCGCAACAAAAAAGGTCGTAAAATAGGGTCGGATTTGCTTGACGACTTTCGCTTAGCAACCAAAATGCCGGTCTGAATTGTGGTCGTTAAGCGAGGACTACCTGTACTTTGTTTGGGACACACCGGCCTGCTTCCATCTTTGTAACGTAGCTCTTGAGGTTGAAGGTTCCTTCTCTGCTGGATCCTCTGTACGCAGCTTCTGAGTGTTGGGTGGTCCCTTCCTCAAGATTTCATGACTAGCAGCTTCATTCAGTTCTGAGGGTGACAATGAGTGCCCCAAATTACTACCTCAGAAGCAGCGAAGAGGCAGGACAGATCAGGCCTAGAGCAGGCGTGACCCAGGCCAGTGGGCCATGGGGGACTGCGCTTCAGCGAGATTTGAAACCAAGCTGGGATGCTGAAGGGCAAGGTGGAGTAGCTGAGGACAGAGGATGCTGGATCCTTCACAGAGCCTATGAGGGAGCACACCGGTTCTTTGGCCTTCCTTGCAGGATCCTGCGCTTCAAGAAGGAATCCCCCACCTTGCAGCCAAAGGACCCGCCCCCCTCTCTGCTGGAGCCCGATTTAACGGAGTTTGATGTCAAGAGCTCCCACCTGCCTTCGGAAGTCCTTTACATGCTCAAGAACGTCAGGTAGGGTCAGGGACTGGAAACCCCTGATTGGCTTTTCGCTGGAAAAAGGAGAAAAACGAACTTGGGATTTATGGGTTTGAAGATTAGAAAGGGTAGGCTACGGAGAGACGGAAATTACGACGTTGCTGTGAAGGGAGAGGGCAAAATAATGCAATGGTGTGTGAGAAAGGCCTTGAGGAACGGGGTGAAGAGATGCCTAGGATAAGAGGCGGCAGAGCCCACAACTGCATAATGGGTGGAGAAAGAGGCTCAGAAGGGACCCTCCCTGGTTTTCCAGAGAGTAAAAGGAGAGGAGGTGAGAAGAGCTTTGTAATGGTATGTGGGAATGACCTGGGAGGCAGGGCGAAGAGACACTGCCAAGGGAATGGTCAGATAAGAGAGGGCATAGCCCAGAGCTGCTTAATGGGTGGAGAAAGAGGCTCAGAAGGGACCCTCCCTAGTTTCCTGGGCTGTAAAGGAGACAGCAGGAAATACACATTTTCAGACTTGCAAGGTTCTGTTAACGTAGCCTTACAATGAAGTAGAATTGGCCCGCCTGGTCGTGTTTCCTGTCTGGTCCACCTGGGAAGGCTGACATCAGGATTCCTAATCTCACTTGCTCCTGGTCACCCTGTCAGGGGACATTTCTCAGGCACACAGATGGACCCTCCAGGTTGACCCGTTGGCTTGGCTCACACGGAGGCAAAGCCCTGGTTCAGCCTCTTTCGTTCCTCCGTTCGGCTCTCTGTCTGCCCGTTTTACAAACTCTTCCCCCCTCCCCTGTTCCCCCAGGGTCCTGGGTCACTTTGAGAAGCCCCTCTTCCTGGAGCTGTGCAAGCACATGGTCTTCGTGCAGCTGCACGAAGGGGAATATATCTTCCGGCCGGGACAGCTGGACAACAGCATCTACGTCGTGCAGGACGGGAAATTGGAAGTCTGCATTCAAGAAAGCGTGAGGATCATTCTGTGTGGGCATAGGAAGGACAGGCCTTTGCCCCCGCAGGCCTCAGAAGGGGGCACAGGTCAAGGAAGGTCAACCTGGGGCCACTTCTTCAGGCTCCCAGGAAAGAAAACATTTGAAGTAGAATATTTGTCTGACAGTCACAAAGAGCCGACCATCAGCCTCTTCACAGGGGCTCTCCCCATTCTCTCCCCACCCCTGCCGTTCCAATCAGAAGGAGAAGAAATGTAAGTTCACGCTCTACCTCAAGCCATAACACGGTTTGGGTTTGGCTTGGCGTGCTGCGTGAACCCAGCCGTTCTCCTTTATAAACCAGGTTTGTGGGACAGCCCGGGCCGTTCTGGCTGTTCAACCAACCCTGGTTTGCCCATATCGTTGCCACGACTTTAACCATGCAACCGGAGTGTCTTCCTTTGCTCACTTTCCCCCAGGATGGCACAGAGATGGTGGTAAAGGAAGTCTTGGCCGGAGACAGCGTGCACAGCCTTCTCAGCATTCTGGACGTCATCACGGTGAGGCCCACGGCCCGTTGGGCTCCCTCTCGGCTTTCCAGATGGCGCTCTGCCCCTATGATTTGGTCTGGATAACTGGGCAGGGCTTCACTGAAGGAAGCAGGGGCAGTAATATGGAGGTGTCTGAGCAGAGAGCTGGCTTGACCTGGTAGGGATGCCGCAAACTGGATGCCTGCTTTTTGCCTTGGCATCTAACCTCAACAGCCTCAGACGTCCCTTCAGGTGCTGGGCAGGTCCTAAGATCAGGACTTGTTCTGGTTTCTGGAGGAGAAAGCCAGCGAGATTTATTTGAGTATCATGCCTATTTCCGTGCCAGCCACTCTAGGTGGCTGACGATAATCACATTTGGAAACACCCACAAACTCAGTGAAGATTACAGTCTGATCTTTAAGGTGCTTCTGCGCTCTAAAACCGAGGACTGACTTTGACTGCATCAGGCAGTCAGCCTATTTTCTCCAGCATTTCAGCTTGCGATAGAAGAGGGTATCTGTAGCTCAGGGCTGAACTGTGGAGTCCTGGGTGCTCTCTGAGCCTTGTTGATTTCTTGCAGACATTTCATTGCCCGACTAGGTGACATCTTCAGCACTGAAGGTGTTGTCTAGTCAGGCAATGAAATGTCTGCAAGCCAACAACCCGGCCAGGAGAGCACCAAGGACGCCCCAGCTCACTTTCCATGTGACCAGCATGGATTCATGCAGATCTCATAGGGTCGCCTCCCTTCCCCTCCCACCCCACCAGCAGCAGTTAACATTCAGAGGTATATTGCCTGTAAGCATGGAGTCTCAGCTCTTACAAGGATGCTGTCTACCATGTTTGAATTTTTAGCCAAGAACCCTGCTCTAAAATGGCAGCCTGAAAAGGGGAAAGAAATACTTGCTTTATTTTTCATTTTTCATTTCCCTTAGCTGTTCACCTAGAGTCATTTTTAGCTCACCATAGGCGAGTACTCCTAAGGCTCGGTTACACAGCCAAAGTGCCTGCCTGGTGGGTCTGAGTTCAAAGCCTTCCACAATCTACAGAAATCCCGTGGCTTTCTTTCTCTTTCCCTGCCAGGGCTCGCATTTAAGCCTTGCCAGCTCATGCCTGGGCTGGCTCTATTTAGTCAATTATTTTTTATCTCCTGTAATTAAGAATTGATCACCCAGTCGAGAATATAGCAATTAGGCCGTCCAGAAACTGGTGGGTGATTTTTTTTACTTTTCCCAGGTGGTGGTGGGGGGGAGGAAACAAATGAGTGGTGGGAGCAACTTTTTTTGGTTCAGGTGTTTGGAGTCAGGGTGGGTTTTGGGTGGGAGGCGTGTGCCCTTTCAGCAATTATATGGTGGGAACAGGGAATGAGCGCAAAAGCAAACTGGGTAACACTTGGCATGGTGGGGCTTAAATGTTTCAATCCAGGGAGCAATCTGCAAACATAATCTTCCCTTTTCTTTTCCTTGAGTACTAGGATAGCTCTAGATTCATGCTTTGGAAGGGTTGGGTTCAGACAGTGGCTGGAATTTGAGCAGCAGTTATCATGGGGAAAAATGAAAATGTCTTGGGTCTCTTCCCCCCCCCCATAGGGCCATCCTGCCCCCTACAAAACCGTTTCGGCTCGAGCAGCGACACAGTCGACCATTCTGCGTCTCCCAGCCAATGCGTTCCAGGACGTCTTCCAGAAATATCCCGAGACGCTTGTGAGAGTTGTGCAGGTGAGGCTGCGCTGATTCCCCTCCGGAGGAAGTTTTGCACAAGGGCCTTCCTACCTTTAATGGTGACGGAAGGGTTTGTAGAAACGCCGTGGGGCCACCGAGGTAGACCAGACCAGTGAGTAGTGGAATAGGACAGCATGTCCTAGATAAACCCTTTGTTACCTCTCTTGTGGGAGCTTTCATGCCCAGGTTCTTCCATGACTTGTGCGTACCTCCGGTTCAGTGGGGCTTGTAGAGAGAAAGGAAGGTGACCTTGATGGAGAGGTGCAGGATCCGTTGCCTGGGCAAAAGGGGATGAAGCATTTTTTAGGTCCAGAACAAGATAACATTTGGAAGCAGCCCAGACAGACACCTCCTTAATTCACATGAGTATAAGAAGGGGGGGAGGTCCAGCGCAATCAGACTTGCAAGATGCTGTTATGATAGCCAATCTCAATATAGTTTTAGCCTTCCTATGGAGTTGATTTCCTGGTCTGGTCTACCTAGGGCAGCTTAACGGCTTGAAGCGATGCCAAAATGAACAGCAGCTTTTATTTAGTTGTGGGCACACTGCACTTCTTGGAAGTTTTTCCCACCATGGTCCATCTTGTAGGATCTTGGGAGTTCCCCTGTTGCAAAAAAGCTTCCGTTATTGTATCCCGACCAGCCCCGTCCTCGCAAGATCTAGCAGGCATGCCTGGCTCCTCGGCTGCCCTTTTCCCCTGCAGAGAGATGCAAATCATTAGTGGTTCTTGACCTGCTTTTTTCTTCCTAAAACAAACCCTGTTAAAGGGGGCTTCTGTTTGATTCCAGCCTGATTTTCTTTTTAATGGAAGAATTCACACAGCACCTCTCCCAAGGAGGGGCACGGTGAAAGTGACGATAAAGTGTAGAAACCATCCCTTCTCTTTTCTCTCCATAGATCATCATGGTGAGGCTGCAGAGGGTGACCTTCCTAGCTTTACACAACTACCTGGGACTGACCACTGAACTCTTCAGTTCTGTAAGTGAAACCTGGTGGTGGATACCCATGGAGTTTGGGGAACTTCTCATGGACTGAGATTGGCCCAACGGCTGCAGACTGGGGGAGCCCCAGTTTCACGGCCCTTCCAGATAGTGCTGCCAAAATCCTCTTGCTTCTTTTATCCCCCAGCCCTAAAGATGCAAAATATAGATGAAGCCATCGCAAGGGAAAAAGTAGCCACAGTCCTGTTGCATCCCGGTCTGTCCTGCAGACTGGAACAATTCGCCTGCTCCTGGCCTAGTGGGCTTTTGGACATGTCTGCTCTTACGAATGCACAGCCAAAGCCAGGGGATGGTTATATTAGAACCTTTGTTAGCTGTGGGGAGCGTGGAGTGCTGGGGCGCAGCTTTGGGGTCTCTGTGGCTACCCATCAGGCCATGATGCTTCCTGGCCCAATTTTCATTGTGCCTCCTACTCCTCCCAGGAGAGCCAGGCCATTCCTCTGGTCTCGGTCGCAAGCGTCACCTCTGGGGGAAACACCAGCCGTGTGGTCAAAAGGCAGCTGTCCAACCTGTCCGAGGAAGAACGGGCCGAGAAGCTGGAGAGACACGCGTCCTTGGAGACAGGTGACCCTTTCCCTTTGCACAGGGCAATCTTGAGTGGTCACGTCTGCAAAAAATCCATATATTTCAGACAGGCACCCCATTGATCAGGCTTCTGTTTGACATTGGGGGTGCCAATGCAATACAGAAGATTCTTTGCAATGGGTGAAGTTAACAGCTGGGCCAGAGAGAACTTTGGAATAAATTGATCTGTGGCTACTTGCCATGAGGGCTGTTTCTTCCTTCCTTCCTTCCTTCCTTCCTTCCTTCCTTCCTTCCTTCCTTCCTTCCTTCCTTCCTTCCTTCCTTCCTTTCTTCCTTCCACTTTGCTCCCATTTATTTTAACCATGCTCTTGTGCATTGGGTTAGCATGAGAGAGAACAACAGAGTTCACCCCAGTTAGTGAGCCCTAACTTTGGTTTACAAAGCACAAGAGTTGGGTTCCTCCAACACCCTCAGCTCCAGCCAAGCCAACTACAATATGACTGAGGGAAGACTGTGAAGCCAGGCAATTTGATTGGCCCATGGTGACTCAGTGTGTCCTTGCAGGGACTTGAACCTGCATCTCCCAGGTCAAAAGCCACCTCACGGGTTGGCGATCCGTGAGTCCAAGCAGTCCTGTTGAAGCCGAGTAGATCTGGGCATGTTCTACCTTGAGATGACAATGGGTGGAGGCAACTCTACACCCGTAAGCTTGAGTTTGGTAGAAGAATGGTGGGATGTGAACACAGGAAATCTGACACTGCCTGTCCATGGCTTGGCCCTCCCAGCTTTTTCTTTCAAGGTGGATTATTACATTTGCCAGCAAATTTCCTTTGCTCAGGAACTAAACCGAGATGTTCTCAACTGTAGATCCAGGAAAACCTCCCGGGTCAGAGCATCCGCTCCGAAGAAGCTTATCTTTGACCTCCCCCTCTGGATATACTGATGCTACTGGTGAGCGAGAGAGGTCTGGGAAATTCCTGGGCTGAAAATGCTCTTCAAGGTCACTTCCTATGTACTTTAAAAAAAGGGGGGGGGGCAGATGGAAATGCTGAAGATGGCCAGCAGGATGGTGTCTAAAATACATCCTCCTCTGCCCTTTATCTGTAGGTAACTCAGCTGGGGCTAAACCAGACTTGGACATGGCCTGTGACAGAGCCCGGATTGACTTTGATTCATCTTCCTCTGAAATGTTTTCTGGTACAACTGCATACAAGGTACCTCTTCTAAGCCTCCTCAGTTCCTTCCTAGTTAAACCAAGTGGCTGGACCTGCACCACCTCCCCAAACTCAGGCAACTTGCATATCTCTGGCCCTCTTGATCCATTTATATACTGCCTGCTGCTCTGCTGCATTTTCTTCTGTTTGACTTTAAAAAGTCCACAGCCCCCTTCCTCCTCCTCAAAGGAGCTCAAATCAGCTCGCCGAAATGGAAACCAAAGGCATAAAAATAGGGTATTGAAAAAAGAAAACAGCAACAAGTCCAGGCTTTCTAAAACTGGCTCCGTGCAGCAAAAGTAAGAACAGCTTGAAATCAAATCAGACTAACAAGGAAATGGGAGGGACATTGAGGCTGCATGCTAAGAAAAATAAAAAAGCTTGAAGCTTTAAAAAGAGAGGGAGTGTCTATAAAGGTGCCCTAGGCTGAGACAGAAGCACAGAAAATGGATTGGAAATCGGTCCTAGTCTGGTGGGTGACCAAATCGGCTTTTGAACAGGGGAAACATCTGTAGGTGGAAGGGAAGTGAAATGAAATTGTGGTTGTGTTGGATCTCTGCCCAGGAAGTGAAGTGTGGTCCTCTTTGTTGATTGTTAAGTTACTGCATGCAGCCACATATCTAAGTTGGCATATTTAACCTGGATAGCATTTGTTTTAGAAACCAGGTGGGCCTCCAGAAGTGGTCTTTATATTGCACAATGGCTCTGCTACATGTGTAGATGTGCAGGGCATTCTTTGTTTATAATATTCCAATATTTGCTTTCCCTATTTAGATCTCTCAGGATCAGCATTTTAAATATAATTTTTATTGAAGGGTTTTACGCAGTAATAAAAACGAACATACAGATTGAAAGAAAAGAAAAAGAATAAAGAAAAATACAGAACAAGTGAATAAATAGAAAAAGAAAAGAGAAAAGAGAAAGGAAAAGAATTGGCTTCCGATCTTCTTTACAGCAGTTACAGATAAATGTATCATTCCTCCCTCTTTAAGTTTACATCATAATTCCCTTCTTCCATTATTTTATCCTTTCTAATCATCAAACCCATCAGTCACCAGTTCTTTTTTTTTTAAATGTTCAGCAAAAAGTCCATAAAGGTTTCCAGTCACTAATAAAAGCACTTGTTGTCTTCTCCCTGATCAAGCAAGTTAATTTTGCCATTCCTGCACATTCTGTCATCTTCACCAGCTGTTCCTCCATTGTGGGGATTTTCAAATCTTTCCATCTTTGTGCCCATAGCAGTCTTGCTGCAGTTACCATGTATAAAACAGTCTTCCATGAGTCTCTTCTAGTTGACTATCCATAAATCCCAACCAAAACAACTCTGGTTTCCACTGAGTATTAATCTTTAAAATTTCCTTGTATCGCTGTTTGCAAGGATCAGCTTTTTTAATGCAACTCAAGTACGTAAGTAGCTGGGTGAAGTTCTCACTGTTCTTTTCAAGTGCTGTAATAGTACTTAGAAAAAGCAAGGCTCTCCTCAGTTTTCAAAGGTGAAGACTCAATTTCAGCATCTTCATCACATGCCTCCCAAGTTATAGAAGGAAGATGCATTTTTCCCCTGTGGGGAGAGCATCATTTGAACAGGAAAAGGCATAAGGCATTTTGAGGCAAGGAGTCCTCTGCCTAGGAGCACACAGACAGGTCAGCAGCTCTGCAGGTAAGCAGTAGGGACATGGATAACTTTGGCCAGAAAATTTGCGCTGGCCTCTGATCTGAGCCAGAAACTCATTTTGGCCTGTAGGCTGTAGGCCCTTGAAGAACATGCTATTGATGGGATGGCTAGAATCCTGAAAGTGGAAGTCGCTCTTTGGGTGAGATGGGCGGTGGCGAAATTCGAAATATAAATAAATAAAACTCCCTTGAGGCCATTGACTCTAGCTCTGTTTCTTGCCAAAATCCATATTAAATAAATAAATAACATCCACACATTGCTTGCTTGGCAGCCATGTATATTTATTTCGTATTTATTTTATATTTTAACTGTTGTAATTGTTTTAACTGTTTTATAGTTTTATTGTTGTAAGCCGCCCAGAGTCACTTGCTGAGATGGGCGGTTATAGAAATCAAAGCAAGCAAGCAAGCAAGCATTCTCATATGATGTCTTAATGGCTTTCTGGCTTCTGCTGGAACTCATCCCATAAAAGGGAGTCCACCATCTCTCAGGGTCAGAGTTTGACCTTAAATGCTAGAGATTTTTTGAGCAAAAAGTTGCATAGCTGTCATCCCATTCATTTGGGGCAACAACCTTTTGAAGTCGATCTTCCTTATTATTTCCAGAGTCCCTTCTCCGGGAGATGGGCGGTGATCAATCTGATTAATAAATTAAATAAAATAAATAAATAAATAAATAAATTTACAATTAAAATAATTAAAATTAAAATAATTAAAATTAAAATAAATAAATAAATAAATAAATTTCCCTGCTATGGAACCGAGGCATGGTTGGGGCTAAAAGAACAAGACGGAACCACCAGTGAACCTGGTTGAGGTTGGAATTGGAGGTTTCCCTGCTCATGGAGGTTGACTTTAAACTCTTGATCAGACCTTGGTTTAGCCCCTGGACTTGGGCATCTCTTTTTCCCTTCCTGGTCCATGGCAAAAAAAAGCTTGCCAGGACGTTCAGCTGTAGCCATGACTTGAGTTTCCAGTTTTGAGGGGATCGAAGTGGCATGGTCTGCAGCACTCTGGCACTTTAGCAAACTGGTCCCTGGGGAAATGGGAAGGAGTGGGTAGGTGAGGAGCAGCAGTCTGCGGTTTGGCCCTTGGCCTGAACAAGCCTTAGCTCAGAGCCTGGATCCCTTTTCTAGATGTCCCTACCCATAAAACTAGAACCTACCCCTTGGCCCCTAAAATCCCACAAGGCTATGACATCTCAAGAGCTTTTGAAAGCTGCGTGGCTGCTAGGAGTCAGTGGAAATCAAGAGCGTTTTCGGCCATTTTGACACTTTAGTTTGTTTTTTTTTAAGGTATGTTTATGCCAGACTCGGTGGGCCATGCGTGCCTTTGGGAGGAAGACCTACAGTTTGACCCCTGCAAATACCACATTGCTGACTTTTTCTGTAAATGCTGTATAGTCAAAACAGTGCTACCTAGAAGGTTCTCTTTCCAGCATCCTATTGCTTTCCTGCCATTTTTCGGCTGCAACTGCTCGCTCTGCGCTGAGCTGGTTTTCTGCCTTCCATTTATAGGCATTTCTAATTTACCCCCTTTGGAGAATTCAGGTTGGGTAGCCATATTAAACCCCCCGACAGCCTCTTTTTAAAAACCTGTTTTGCTATGCTGTGTGCTGACGCCAGCTGTGAAAAGCAGACCTTGTGACCTTGGTGATGCTTGGCCTTAAAAAAAAGAATATCTGTCTCCCTGCAGGCCCTTGGGGACCTTGACTCTGAAATACTTAATTCAGTTGCCTCAAGTCCTGATTTATTGGGGCCCAGAGCAAGTTTTCATTTCCCTCTCTCTTGGAACAGCTTTTTCTGCGTTGACATCCCCCCTCCAACCCAAACTTCTCCCTGGGGCTTGCTAACTGCCAAAGCAGGTGTTGGCATCTGGCAGCCCCTGGTGCCTGATCTGTCCACTCACCAATTGCCTCTTGGCTGGCAAACCCTGGACTATTCAGAAGGAGTGTGGCTGATGAAATCATGGTGCACCCAGAGTCCAGTGTGGGTTTGCTGAAGGCTTGAACCCCAGTAGCCCATAATAAGCACCTTGGGGATATTGCATGCTGCCGTTCACCTCTTTGTCAGTGGTGGTTGAGGTTGAAGACAAGAAGAGTTTTAGCAGTTTCTTGATGCCAGCTCTAGTTGCTTGCTGTACTCAGGGTAAAAATGAGAGATCTAGTGGTGGTTGGATGCTTAGAAATGGGATAGCTGGCTTTGCACACATCATTTCACAGGAAGGTGATCCTAGTGCAGTGTTCCTCAACCTTGGCAACTTCCAGATGTGTGGACTTCAACTCCCAGAATTCCCCAGCCAGCATGGCTGGCTGGGGAATTCTGGGAGTTGAAGTCCACACATCTGGAAGTTGCCAAGGTTGAGGAACACTGTCCTAGTGCCTTGTTAATCTGCAATGTGAAAAGTGACCCCTGGTCTTTCCATCTCCCCCAGCCCATTTTGAAGAAAACCGTGACAGTGACTGAAATGCCCTCAGCCGTCTTCCATTACACACAGAACAACATTCCTGCCCAGGAATCCAGCGCCACCAAGCAGGTCAACACCATCTTAGAGGCAGCCAAGAAAGATCTTCTAACCTTGATGAAGCTGGATGTGAGTTATCTTAGGAGAGGGGAAACTGGGTTGGATCTGCAGTTTGGAGCACTGTTGGAAGTTCACATGGCCAACTTTCTAGCCCAGGAGACTTGCAGGCTTTAAAGTTCATTTTTTACAGGAAAAAAATTAAAGCAATCTTCCCTCTGCTAGGCTACAAATCCCCTCATCACTTCAACTCTGAAGTAGAAGGGAGATGAGGTGATTTCAAGTGTCCAGAAATAGAAAAATTGCTGTGCTTCACCATTCCATCTTGTTTTGGGAACTTTTACGTAAAAAGTAAGAGTGTCTAGGGATGGTGGTAAAAACCCTCCTACCGGCCAAATTTGAGTGTAGTTTGCTATTTTTGTAGTGTGAATGCAACTCTTGGGGTTGATTCCATAGGCCATGATGGAGCCAACCATAACTTGATGAAGTCTGCGAAGCCTGTCAGGTTGGAACAGGCCCAGTCAATTCAAATTGGCCAATGGCCTGTTTGTAGGCATAACACCTGAAGGATGGGCAATGTTTAGCAGAATCTCTGAGGACGCATGTGTCTTATTAATCCTTCAGGGCTACTGAGAAGGACTTGTGGGGCAGGTCTGGTTGATGAGTAGCTCCCTTGGCTGTAGAACGAAAAAAACATGGCTCGTTCAGCTTCCCCTAGTTTCTGAGTAGCAAATCAGCAGTGGCTCGACCTCCAAAACTCAGCTCCTTGGATTTTTCCTGGAACGAGGTTTGGCCACCTCTATGCAGTTATTTTACTCCAGATCCACCCACTACCCAGTTAGATAGGATTTAGGGGTGTCTGCGCTGAATAATGAAACCTGCTTTAATTTGCAGTGCTTCATTGGAGAGATGGGTGTTCTTTTTATACTTGTTTAGGATCTCTCTCTCTTGAACGGGAAAGTGATGCTACATCAGGTCACTGCGGGGACCGTGGTGTCACGGCAAGGCGACCAGGTGAGTGTCGTACGCACCGTTACATGTGGGTGCCCGTGAGAGTGAGTTTGGGCAAAAATTGCAAGGACATTTAAAATAGCAGCTCTGTCTCTCCATCTGGATGTTTTGGGATCCTCAAGCTGAGCTCGAAACCCTTGCGCCGAACAAGGCTGTCACCCAGCCCTCGATGGGGATTCGGGTGGTGGGAAGACAGCTGTCTATCAGACCTCTCTTCCCAACTCATCTGCTCCAAATGCAGCGGGGCCCTTCGGAATACGTCTCATTAAAGCAGTTATGCTCCAGATCAGGACAGCAGAGAAGAATCAAGCATTGGTTTGTTTAGAGCAAAGACTGACCCTGCGTGGTATTTTTATGCTATGTGTGTATTGCTCTCATACACTTCTTCCTTTAATATTTTAATAGTGCAAAGGTCATCAGCCTTTTCAGGCATAAAGGTAGTCCTCGCTTAACAACCACAATTGGGACCGGAATTTTGGTTGCTAAGCGATGCAGCCATTAGGCAAATCTGACCTGACTTTGCGACTGTTTTGTGGTGGTCGTTAAGCGAATCACATGGTCGTTAAGCGAATCACGTGGCTCCCCATTGATTTTGCTTGCCAGAAGCCGGCTGGGAGGTTGAAAATGGTGTTCATGTGACCGTGGGATGCTGCAACGGTCGCAAATGTGAAACGGTTGTCAAGTGCCCAAATTGTGATCATGTGACCACGGGGATGCTGCGATGGTCGTAAGTGTGAGGACCAGTTGCAAGTCAGGTTATAGCGCTGTCATAAGTCTGAACTGTCGCTAAACAAATGGTCATTAAGCAAGGACTACCTGTATGTTGCCCTCATGTGAAGGTATCAAAAATACCCTTCTTTTTTTTGTTCGTTTTAAAACAAGGCTGCAAGCTTGTGAACTTAGGGTTTCTGTAATATTAATATTTAATTTGGGGGTTCTGTGCATCTGGATGTTCCAGCTGCTTTGGTTCTCACAAGCATCTCCTGGCCGATCAATCATCCTACCCTTATTGGCTTCTTTTTAAAATTCTTCCCACCAATACTCTGCAGCTCATCTGTCCAAGGGTTTTTTGTATGCTGCTGACTTGCAGGCATCCAGAGTTGATTGGCAAAAGCTAAAAGTCTTCTGTCATGCTTGTCAGCTAGAAAGGTCTCATCCTGTTTACTGAAGCCAGAGCAATTTGGGGCAAATGGTTAATGAGTTTCCAAAGGCTTCAGTCTGTGTTTAGAATTTGAGATAGGCAGGAAAACAGAAATTTGCCAGCCGGCATGTTCTGTTAGGATTTTAATATTTTGTTTGCTCTGAGCCATTTGTGGTTGTTGACTCTTCCATAAATGAGTCTTAAAATCTGGCTTAACCTGGCAAGCTGCCCGTGGGGTAAACCAGATAGCAGTCACAACCAGATGAACTAATTCTACTTTATTGCAAAGCTACACTGACAGAATCTTGCAAGTCTGAAAGTACAATCCTCCCTCCATCCCCTTTATAGCCCAAGAAACTAGGGAGGGTCCCTTCTGAGCCTCTTTCTCCCCCCATCATGCAGTTGCAGGCTCAGCTGCCTCTTATCTGACCGTTCCCTTGGCAGTGTGTCTTGGCCCCGTCTCCCAAGGTCTTTCCCACATGCCATTACACCAGCAGAAAGATTTCGCCCTGATGCACTTGACTTGTGCTCTTGACTTGTACATTTGACTTGCATTCTTGTAGGATGTCAGCATCCGGTTTGTGATCTCGGGGGTGCTGCACGTCTATCAGCGGAAGATCGACTCGGAGGAAGAGACCTGCTTGTTCATCACCCACCCTGGAGAGCTGGTGGGGCAGCTAGCTGTCCTCACGGGGGAGCCCCTGATTTTCACCATTAAGGCCAATCGCGACTGCACCTTCCTGGCTATCTCCAAGTCCCACTTTTATGAGTGAGTCCCTTCCTTCTTCCTCACAAAAGGCGTCCAGCAGGAGGCACTGGAGAATCCCAGACGTGATTATACAAATGAATCCAGTTTAGGAAGATGGAAGAGGCTTTAATATAAGCCCTTAATCCCTCCATTTTTGAGACAGGGCCTCCTGCTCTAGTAGAATAATGTTGACAAAGCCCCTCCTTTTAGTGGTCCAGGGTGGGCGGTCCAGGGTCCCCCCTTTGTTAAACCCTCCCAGAAAATCAAAAAAGCTCAGAATACTGAGTTTTATACAGTATAAGTGAGTTTCTTTATACAGGTAGAATGATTGCACCACGTTTCACTCAGGATTATGCTAGGCTTCCTTGACGTCTAGAAGGCTGAACTGATACTAAGATTCCTTGTTGTCTAGCTTAAAGCATTTACACCTTCCTACTTACCTCCAGTTCTTGAATGACGCCCCTGCCCTTTCTAGAAAGGCTTTGCTTTTTCTTCCCTGGGCTCATACCACAAAGGTTCGCAGGGGAAGATAAAAGGTGGGGTGGAGGGGAAGAAGGCAGTTGAGCAAGGCCAATAATTGTCCCCTGCCCAGGGTAGTGCCAACAGAAACAGCTGAGCAGGGGTGCCACAGCATTCTCCACCCTTGACAGGCACTTTGCTACTGGCATGCCTCTGCTGCAGGATTTAAGTATGGCGCAGATGCCAGCTAATTACACAGTCAGACTCGGCTCACAGCTGTGATGTGCTAAATGCAGGGTACCTGCCTTCTAGCTAAGGGCAGGGTAGGAGGGCTTGTGGATCCAGCTTTAATTAAGCTATCACTGGGACATGTGGAGAAGAAGGGAAGGCAGGATAAAGAAGATGAGAGGTTCAGATCAGGCCTTTGGTAGGTCGCTGCTTAAGAGAAGCTATTCCTGGTGGCCCTTGCTTGAGGTGGTCTCACTAGCTCTGGTTTTTTCTGGGACCAGCCAGCAGGGAGATGATCTATGGCTTCTGTTTGGCACTCAAGGGCCGTGCCTCCTCACCATCCCTGTTCCTGTGCTGGCTTTGTTCTTTTCATTCTTCCTTTTCTTTGCCCTGTCTTGCCTTTGCTTCCAACCCAACTGTTCTTTAGCCTGCCCAATCCTGTCTACCAACCCCTCTTTGGTTATCTTGAACTTCTCTTGATCCTACAAGGCTGAAGCTTCTGTTTCCAGCATCCAACGGTAAAGCAAACTTTTGTGTGCAGCTTGGTGTCCGGGGGGCGGGGGTCCTAAGATGGGACCCTAGTCCAGGTTTTGGCCAGATGTTGGGTTCTTGGTGTTCTCTTTTCCGGCGGACGTTCCTGACCTTCCTTCAGGAAGAGAGCCAAGCCCAGAGAATGCCAAGAACACAACAATTCAACCCCAAGCTATGTATATTTTCCACTATTGGCCAGATGTGCTTGGCTTCCAAGTTTGGGGACTTTTAAAGCCATTCCATGGAACCTGGAACGGGAGTGGATTTGGCCATGGTTGGAACTCTGTCAAACAATTCCTACACCAGAAGGCAAATCAGCCGTAGAAATCATAGATAAAAGATCATGGTGATGCAGGCCATTCATATATGCAGTTGCTCAACGATGCAGATGTGTGGCCTTTGAGAAGGTGCAAGATGCTTGTGATGATGCAGGTTGTGGAGATGTTGTGGATTGTGGGTTTCTTTACACTTCCCACCCCATCACAACCCTTCCCTCATAACGGAGGTGTGGGATGCAATCTGGAATTCCATTAATTCATAGCAGGTATTCAGTAACACAGAGAATCCAGTCTAGTTCAGCCCTGCATGAAAGCTGTCGATTTCAGCAGCTCTAAGAAAATGGTTTTGCTTAGAATTATTAAAATCCTGCAGTTGTGCTTCCTTTCCTGTTGATGTATTTGTTTTTCTTGGCCTAGTTTTTTAAACATTTTAAACAATAAAATGTGTATGACGTGATTGAAGCTGGCTCTTCAACAAATAAGGCGCACTTAAAGTGTAAAACCGCCCAGAGTTCCCTTTTTGGGAGAGATGGGTGGTGATAGAAATTTGAAATATAAATAAAATGAAAATGAAACAAACTCTATCAAGTGTTTGAAGCTTAAAGCATGTTCTGGCTGCTTCCCATTTTGCATATTCTTTTTTTTTTTTTTTAAGTACTTCTCATGTCCCAGGTTTAGCTGATTGCATCAACTACCTCTGTATTACAAGTGGGGGAAAGTTAAGTTCAGACCTTTTTGAAAGGGGTGTATCTAAGCTTGGCTCTTGCGCTGTTATCGTTTTCTGGGAGGTTAGGGTATTGTGGGGGCCTTGGGGGGAGCCATATGCTTAATAGCTCAGTGCAAAAGTGCTTTGGAGTAGGCCAGTTTTGATTTAGCCCCCTGTTGTAAATGGTGAGTTAGTGGTACCGGACCCTCTTGGCTTCAATGCTCTTCCTCATATCTGTCCCTTTCCTTCCAGGATCATGCGGGAGCAGCCCACAGTTGTCCTGGGTGTGGCTCACATGGTGGTGAAGCGCATGTCATCCTTTGTGCGGCAAATTGACTTCGCTCTGGATTGGATGGAGGTGGAGGCAGGACGCGCCGTTTACAGGTAGGGCCAGGCGGAGCTCTTGAATTGTCCCCAGGATGGAAGAAGGAAAGAGGTGTTCTTTCTATTCCCTGTCTTCTCCAATCCCAAGGGGTACAGCACTTGGAGATGAGCAGAAGGTGACCTGTTTGGCCCAATCTAGTCTGGGTTTTGGAGCTCCAGACTGTTCTCCAAAAACCGGCCCCGAAGGAAAATTACAGTGGAGTTCTATCATCAAGGTCTGCAGCAAACTGACAGCCCTTTGAGGTAATCAAGGCCAAAAAGCAGGCTCTGAGAGGATTCCAGGAATGCTACTTTATCATTGTAGGGCAGTGTTTCTCCACCTCAGCAGCTTTAAGGTGTGTGGACTTCAATTCCCAGGATTCCCCAGCCAGCATGCTGGCTGAAGCATTCTGGGAGTCGAAGTGCACACACAAAGCTGCTGAGGTGGAGAAACACTGTTCCTGGGTATAATAACAGAATCTTCAAAGCCTGCCAGAATTCCTCTCTACTCCATCTTATACCAAGCAAAATCGAGAGGGTTTCTTTTTCACGCTTTTTCACACTTCCCTCTTTCCCAGGACTGAGTAACCTCTTCTGAAACTCCTCTCTTCGTGGTTCAATCATTCCTTCCACGTTCCCAAGGCCAGGCCTGCAGTCTTTCCCACAACCAGAGGCATCCTTGTCTCTTCTAACCCCATTCTTCTTCCTAGGCAGGAGGATCACTCGGACTGCACCTACATTGTCCTGAACGGACGGCTCCGCTCGGTCATCACGATGGACGATGGCAAGAAGCACCTGACAGGCGAATATGGCCGCGGCGACCTGATTGGTGTGGTAAGAAGCAGGGTGGGGCTGGCTGGCTGGCATGCTTGCCTTGGGTTTAGTAGATTTCCCATGACAGTCGTGAACCCATGTTGAAGTTGCCATGGGCCAGGCACGGTTGGGGCAACCCTGTTATCCAAGATGTCAAAGGAGGTAAATCTGGCTTGTGACAGCTCAGCCCGTATCTGCATAAGGAACAATTTAGGTCAAGGAGCTGGATCCTGGAGAATCATTTGGTTGGGTCTCTAGGTCTAGATGGAACTGATATTCCCTTTATGTCTCTTGAGACTGCTGCTCATCATTGCTTCTGCAGCTGCAGTGCTGCCTTTTGCCATCTGCAGTGGTGGCGCTGTGATACAGCAGAAATCAGCTGAGCCCCATCTCTCCATCGGCAGGCTGCTTGGAAATAGAGGTCCCTTGCCATGGATGCCGGCGTTGCTGTTTCAGCGCACGCATCTCACAAGTCCACCAGGCCACTGTTCCCAAAGACAGGATCCCTTAAACTCCTGGTAGCTGACAAAAGGATGACCAGAAAAGTTGACAATGGAGGAACAGAGGTGGTTTGGACTGACTCTCTCTCCATTTTAACAGCACTAGAAGTCTGACTTCCGTGAACGGATTCAGTGGCAATGTTCAGCTTCCCAAGAACGGTCCCTTTTGAGATTATTTAAAAAGGAAAACAGAGCTGCTGCGGCTGAGTGATGAAGGGGTAGTATTAAGAGCAGGGAGATGCCGATTCTTGTCATGGTGACTATGGGGCAGGCAACATCGTTCTTGCCATCTCTCTCAGCTCAGCCAACCTCACAGGGTTGTTGTGGGAAGTATGGACGGGGGGGGGGGGACATGTCTGCGGTTTTGAGCTCCTAAAGAAAAGGCAGGATCTAAATCAAATAAACAGTCAGTTTCTGAAGATAAGCTTGCAAGCATGTAAACAAAAGCTGGCAAAGCACTGCCAAAGCTGAGACACCATCTGAGCATAATATTCTTGGAGTGTTAACCCATTTCTTGTTGCCACCAGTCTCAGGTACCTTGCAAACTTTAGCAGGTTCACAAAAATCTGTCCTGACGCGGAGAAATAATACGTACTGGTGTCTTGGTCTACTGGCGGAGAGTAAGAAATTGATGTAGGTCAGTTCTGCGTGAAGCTCCCAGTTCTTAGCAGATCCAGCAAAGCTCCTTTAGGACATGACCCTGGTTTATGTCCCATTGCACTCAAGCCACAGTTTGCTCAAGGTACCACAGGAGTTGTGATCACACAACACAGCCACAATCAAATCTCACAATCACTTAGTGCAGCGTGTTAACACAGTCTGATAAAGACTCGAGTTGAGGGAGACTCCTGGTATCAACACAGACCGTTCCATATCCTTTTCTTAACAATAGCCTAGAAGTCTCTAGCCATGACTTGCTTCAAAGATGTCTTCATTCCCATAATCCTGAAATTTCCTGGTAGTTTCTTCATCCGAGTATGAGCTGTGTCCAATCCTGTTTAGTTCCTCAAGATCATCCGAGGATGACCAGGTGCTGTCGCCTCATTTATTCCTTGGAGCAGTCACAGATTTTTTTTTTAAAAAAGCAGAGCTTTTCTATCCTAAAAAAATGTCTTCAGAATAATCTTCTATATTTATTCTCTCTCTCTCTTTCAACTAGAGAGTTACAGTGCTGGGTGCATATCTAAATAAGAGGTCCAATCTCCCCACCCGTTTCCCCCCCTCTCTATTGATGGCAGAAGTACCCAACGTTTCAATGGGAATTTAAACAGTTTTAATCGGCTGCCGCAGAATCTTGATGGGAATACGTGTCCGTGAAATACGATTCCCAAGTACAGTGTGTGTGTCATTGGCAATGGGCGACTTCTCTTTAAGTAAACTCTGCAGCAAAACAAAACTACTTCCTTAGGAGCAGGCCGCCCAGGCGCTGGTGATATATCACAGCAAATCTGAAATTAAATTAGCAAGTGCTGCTGTAAGCCAGCTGGTGAGGCAGCAAATTCCATTATACGCTCCAGGAAAGTGGGGTATTATAGCCTGTTCTAAACTTTCTACTTAATTCAACTCATAAATATTAGGTGGAGCAAGCAACTTGATTTCATTTGGCTGGCATCTTAAAGGGCCTTGTGTTTCTCAGAGCCATTGGCTTCCCTCCTGCACATCATCCATCTTTCTTTTAAAAAAATAAAAGTCCAGGGCTCGCCATATTAAGCCAACTGCAAACTAGTGCTTGCAAATCACCATTCCCATCCTCCTCCTCCGCTCATTTTTGGAAAATGTGCGAGTTAAGATCTTATGGGACTTTAAAATCCAAACAGACAGGCGCCTTGTGCATAACATGCCTGACAGAACAGTCGTTGAAAAGAAGAAAGTCCAGCTCACTGGTGTTGCTATACTGGGTGATGTGAGAATTGAGGAAAAGCCATCCCAGAAAAATTGCAAAATACCGGAATGACTTGCAGATCGAAGTTGAACACTTATGGGAAAATAAATCTTCTGTGTTACCAGTTGTGACTGGAACTTGGAGCAATACCTAAAGGACTCCCTCGATATTTGGAAATGTTGAATTTATCAGACCTGAACACCCTTATTTTAATCAAAAAATACCCTGCTTAGAACTGCCTGAATCCTCGGATGCCACCTTAATAATTCTTAGGTCCTTGGTGAGGACTGGAATCTAGGTCTTTGTCTGTGAATCTGATTGTAGAGTACCATTATTATTATTATTATTATTATTATTATTATTATTATTATTATTATTATTCTGCTGGATTCCAGCAGAAGGGGAAAAATAATGGGAACATCTGATGTTTGCTAGCAGAACATCACCAAGTACCTGTAAAAAGCAATCTAGAAAATGCTTATCTGGTGGGCAGGGAACAGGGAGGAGAGAGAATGCAAAGCACGCGAGACAGGATAACAGGACGACTGCTGTGGTAGGCATTTTTGTTAAATTAGAATTTTAATATAGAGCGAATCAAGGCAGCGCTGAAATTTGGATTTATCAGCGGGGAACGCAGAAGCCCCTGTTTCAAAGCACATGACTGTGGCCTTCTGGCTGATTTTGCTCTCCTTAAGCAATTTGGAGCAGAATCATTTATCAATTTCCTGCAGGCCATCCAGATAGCTACCAGGAGCCCATCGTTCACCATTTGCCTTTGAGAGACTGCCACAAATCCAATTTTGATAGGGTCCAGTGACAAGATTTCAGCTGGCCATTACAGGTAGTGCTCACTTAACAACCATTCATTTAGTGATGGTTTGGACTTATGATGGTGCTGAAAAAACTGACATGACTGATCCTCACACTTATGACTGTCGTGGTGTCCCCGTGGTCATGTGATCACCAGTTTCAACCTTCCTGGCCAGCTTCTGGCAAGCAAAATCAATGGGGAACTGTGTGGTTCACTTAACAACCGCATGGTTTGCTTAATGCCTGCAGTGATTCACTTAATGACCACTGCAAAAAAGGTGGTACAATTGGGTCAGATTCGCTTAATGACCACTTAACAACCAAAATTCTGGTCCCAATGGTGGCCGTTAAGCGAGGATGACCTGTATGGGGCTCCAGTCATTTTACCAGTGTGACCCATTTCAACGGTTTTAAATCTGTAGCCAGATGTAGTTTGATTTTTAAATTGTCTTTCCGGCCGCATACTACAACAGAAAGGCAGAATTACAGTTTCTAAAAGGACTGATGAGCCGATACCGTGAAGCAGATTTAGCGAGTAAAATTGGGCTCAACGATGATTCTTTGCTGTTGTTGTTACAACCCTGGATTTCAAATAACAGCAACTAAAAAGCCTAGGTTAAGCTTAAGCAACTGGTGCTGACTTTAAGTAAAGTCTCTAAACCTCTCTTAGCTAACCAAGAGTCCACACTGAAGATTTGGAGAGGGTTTTTTAAAATTATTATTAAAACGCGGAGCTTTAATATAGGGCCTTAACTGTTCTAAAGGCTTTTAAAGGTTGATGGTAATCGATGCGCATAACTGGCCTGCCACACTGGAGGCACTTTGGAGAAAGCGATGTCGAATGGGTGCCAGCTTCTTCTCAGCATAGAGGGATTTTCTTTTCATTTGGCTTGAACGGTAACCAAAAGAGCATCTATAACATTGGCCTTTGCAAATTAATATGTCCTCCCGCTGGTTAATCAACTTACCCTTCGGTTGACTAATTTCCCGGCTCATTCAAAGCACCAACACACACATACACACACACGTGTAAATGGTTTAAGTGTGCACTCTAGAGAATCGCAAGGATTCTTATCTTGACCCAGAGAAATTAATGACATGATTAATCCCCACTTTGTCTGGGATTCAAGCAGCAATTTTCCATGCAATGCTTGATTAAGCACTCAGTTGAAATCCAAAGAGGATCAGTTCCTCAAACAGCCAATTATCTTACCGTTAAAGGAGATTAGCTTGATGCAATCAATCTTCTGGGAACATTCCTCGTTCTGTTCTGTTTGGCTCTTTTCTGGTATTTTTCTGCTGAAGTAGCCAGGCTCTAGAACCCTAACTGTTCCTTAAATATAATAGCTGTGGCTACTTCCCAGCTTTCAAAAGACAGGCCTTTGGAGATGTAGTGAAGGAGTTTCTGCATCATGTCAAGCCATGGCTCCTTTAACCATGGTTTATGAAATAAGCCCTGGTTGGTTGGATTCACTCAACCAGGCTGGGCAACACAGGACACCCCCTGTGTTGCTGTACGACGTCCCCAACAGCATTCATGCTTCCTACAGCTGCAGAAGTTAAGGAACAGCTGGGCAGCCACAAATAGCTGACTCCTAGGCTTAACACCATAAGCTGTGGTTTGCCTACTACAACAGCTGGGGTCCTACACATGCTAAGCCAACATATTATGGCTTAGCATGTAGCACCAAACAAGCCAGATCATTTCTTTGGGGTTGACTGGGTCTTGGGGCAGACACATAAAGCTTAGATTTCCGGGGAATTTTGAATTTTGAATGTTTGCGGGGAAGGGGGGGAATCTTCTTATAAATATAAGGAAAGTCTTCTTGATTTTTGTAAGATCTATCTGCCTATAGAAGTTGGGAATTTTCTGTCTCTGGAGGCTTTTCAGAAGACGCTGGACAGCCACCTCTCATGGATAGCTCAAATGATTTTTCTGCCCATTGCAAAGGGTTGAACTACATGGGATTCTTCTCCTCTCTGCCGTTTTATGGTCCCATGAAACTTTGATGGGGAAGATGATCGGGGGGGGGGGGGCAGAAAATGTTACCTTATCTGCCAAACCTGCCAGGCAAGGCCGTTGGGAGAATCAGTTGTGCCATGGTTTGAAAAACTTTCCTTGTTTGAACAAGCATCCAGCATCCTGATTAGAGTCCTTGTTTTCATCTGTGGAATGCCCCATGTTTTCCTGTGATTAAGCAAAGGTTAATAATTTAACACTGCCTTTATAAGACTAGTTCTGATTTTCTGCCAGTGTTGTAAGTCTTTGAGGATTTTCCTTCTGTCTTGTTTCCTTTTCCTTTTTCTTCAATTTGCATATAAAAAGATTACAGCGACCTTGTTAGGCTGTCTTGGCAGGATTTCCAGCTCCCTTCCCCGTTTGGATGCTTCCTAGATACATTAAGACTGTAGAACATTGACCGTGATCATAAGGAGGTAATGCTAATCTATTCAGGAAGCATCAGGTTGCATTGCCAAGATAGAGAGGCTGTTGTCTCAAAGCTGCTCTTCAGAAATGGAGTCTGTCTGCCTTTGATAGATGGTTGAGCCGTGCTATTTTGTGCTTGGATGTGTGTGCCAATATGAACAAAGTAATAAAAAGGAAGATTACCACTGTTAGTGGGGGGATGTGTCTATGATCAAAGAAGGGAAAGGAAGTTTATCTCCCAAGATCTGAAGTACTGGCCAAGAGGAACATTCCTACTTAAAGGCAGAGTCCTGTGGAGGACGTTTTTCTGGACTGGAGAACCACCATGAAGGGCTGTTACCTTCATTCCTTGTTGGTGGGCCTCCTCAAAATATGGGAAGCCCTCAGGTGGACTCATCTGGCAGGCCTGCTCTTGTGAACCCAAGAAGAATCGAAGGACAGAAGAGGACAAATCCAGCCCTTTTGTCACATAGGAAAGTTCACCCTCTCAACCTGCCTGTTGAGGTTGTCCCTCCCGCTTGCAATGTCCCAGAGGAGATGAGCTCTTTTGGAGACACGTTTCAATGCAGGACTTGGACTTCTCCTCGTTCTGGCATGGTGTACAGACTCGTCTTGCCTACTCACAAAGAGAGAGTGCTCTGGTTCCTTGCTCAACGTGAAGTGTCTTGGCGGACTCAACGGTTGCAGCACAAATGTTGGCTTTCCCTCAGTAGGGCTGACATCCTTGGCAGGAAAGGGTGGCCCAAAGAGACACTCTGTCCTTGCAGAATCTGTAGTGTTGTGTTCCTGTTGGCTGTTCTTCCTTCTTCTTCTCCCTCTCCAGTCCCTTCCTTAAGCATGCATCCGCCCCATTTCCACCGGTTGCAAGACCCTATAATTTGAGACCTTTGATAAAGACACCCCTTGGGTTACAACTGTGGTGCTCAGCGTGGCTCTGCTCAATGTAAAAGGCAATCAGTTAAGAACCGATGCCGTTCTCCTTCCTGTCACTTGTTAAAAATAACATGTCCTCAAAGAAACGTCTGTGATCTCGGAACGAAGTTTTGTTCAGCTCTCCGTTGCAGAACGTGTTGGATGTAGCAAAAGTTCAGCAGGCAATCCTGTTGGGTCATCCCAAAGCTTCATCTGCTCCAGCATCTTTCTTGGAGTGGTGGCCAGCCCAACTTCTTTTAAAAGAATTCTCTTAGCCAGGTGTAAAAGTAACAGCCTGTTACTTCTTAAACTTCTGTAGAAATTTCTGCCAGCCGTCAGGATAAGTAGCTATTGAGAGGACATAAATTTGCATACATTTTTCTTTAAAATGTTGGAGTGAGCAGCCAGCCAGCTCACTCAAGGACAGATGTGGTCAACCTCTGGAAGAATCAGAGTTCAAGTGGGCAGATCAAAGAAATAAAGGCGATGGGACCATATAAATAGATGTTTTGTTTTTTTTGAGGTTTAGTATACATGCGTGACAGTGATGTTACAGTTTCGATGTGTTTCCCATCTCAAACCCTGATTTTCAGCCTTGGAATTGGGGACCACAGGTTGGGTTCAAAGCTGTCAGCAATTCCATAGGCTTGACTGCTCACCCCTCACCTAGGAACCCCCCAAAGCAGAGTGTGAAGGTACCACTCCCTTGTGCTTTATCCCATCCATTGATGCTTACTGGTACCTTGCCTCTCTTTGAAAACCTGCTTTCTCCCTCCCAGATGTCCCCACAGGGACTGAAAGTGAGTTCCTCCTTTTGCAGTTCAGTTGGGGCAGAGCAGTTTGAGAAGGCAAGAGTCAGCATCACGTGCTGATCGTGCATGGTCTTCAGAGAGGGCAATGTTTCTCCCTTGGGATGGTGGGGACAGAGGGAAAAAGATCTCGGTCCGTTAGCAGAACCTTGGTTTTCTGAGCGAGGCGTTCCATTCTCCCATCCTGGGCACTTCCAGCAGGTCAGAATGGCAAATGACATCTACTCTCTTACTGAAATGCATTTGTTGCTAAGCGTTGGCTGACTTGCGTCTCCCTTTCTCCGCTGAGCTGCTCAGCTGGTGTTTATTGTGGAGCAAAGCACTAGGAAACCAGGTTGAGTTCAAAGCGGGAAATGTCAGCACCACCCGCTGGGCAGAAGATGGTGTCTCACCGCTCACCACGTGCTCTGGTGCTGTTCTGCATTTGCGAGCAACAGTCAAACACCACAGGCTAAAGCAGACTTCTGCCGGCTGGGGGCTCTTCAGATAGGTGGCCTTCCAGCTCCCAGAATTCTCAGCAGTGGTTGGGGAATTCTGGGAGCTGAAGTCTATTGCTGTAATGGTATGTGGGAAAGACCTTGGGAGACGGGGTGAAGAGATGCTGCCTAGGGAACGGTCAGATAAGAGACAGCTGAGCCCACAGCTGGATAATGGGGGGAGAAAGAAGCTCAGAAGGGACCCTCCCTAGTTTCTCAGGCTGTAAAGGTGACCGGGGGGCAGGGGAGAGGATTGTATTTTCAGACTTGCAAGATTTCTGTCAGCCTTACCAGGTATACCAGACAGGAAACACAACCAGATCTGCTAATTCTACTTTATTGCAAAGCTACATTAACAGAATCTTGCAAGCCTGAAAGTATTATTTTATTTTATTTATTTTCCCTCCTTTATTATTTTTATAAATAACTCAAGGCAGCGAACATACTTAATACTCCTTCCTCCTCCAATTTTCCCCACAGCAACCACCCTGTGAGGTGGGTTGGGCTGAGAGAGAGCAACTGGCCCAAGGTCACCCAGCTGGCTTTCATGCCTAAGGCGGGACTAGAACTCACAGGTTCCTGGTTTCTAGCCCAGCGCCTTAACCACTAGACCAAACTGGCTTTCCAGTCACCTTTACAGCCCTATAACTTAGGGAGGGTCCCTCCTGAGCCTCTTGCCTCGCCCACTGTGCAGCTGTGGGCTATGCTCCCTCTTATCTGACCATTCCCTAGGCAACATCTCTTTGCCCTGTCTCCCAGGGTCTTTCCCACACACCATTACATCAGCTCTGGAGAGTGCCCACATAGGGCTGCTTTAAAGGAATGGGAGGCCGTACAGTTCTACAGGTTCTCAGCTGTTCTTTAAGGATGCAGGACGTTTTAATTAGACTTCCTGGTCTTGTGAAAAGGCAGGAGCGGAGAAGAAGCAGAACGTCCAGGCCCAGTAGAAACTTTACATATTTGCGTTTGGCAGCACAAGAACAATGGCCAGAGCCTGCTCGGCAATGCGTAAATCGTTTCTGAGGCAATTTTAATAACCATTTCCTCTCCTCCTGTCAGGTTGAAGCACTAACTCACCAGCCCAGAGCGACGACAGTCCACGCGGTTCGGGATTCTGAGCTGGCCAAGCTTCCGGAGGGAGCCCTGATATCCATCAAACGCAAGTTCCCACAGGTAGGAAGTGTGATCTCCCGGTCACCTGAACTCATCTGGGGAGCCATCCCTCTAGAGAGTGATTCTAAGACTAACCTTTCTTTTTTTGCAAAACACCAAATAACAAGTCCATAGTAGTTAGGGAGCTTACAATATTTAAGGTCTTCTACGGGTTTAACCTCTGTGCTTTGAGGTTCTCCGGTGGCGTGTCCCGGGAATAGCTCCACAAATCCAGTTTTGGAGCTGCTAGGGAGCCCTCTCTGCGTTATCATCTGCATCAGGGGATTTCAAACTTTTTCAGGCTGCAGAACCTGTTGGTTAAAAAAAAAAAAAAAAATAGAAGTCCCGATCAAGAGGCAAAGCTCTAGTGACAGGAAATCGGCTTCATTTGAATGAACCTTTCGGTCCTTGGTGGTTCCCGGAACCCCATCAAGTTCTCATGGAACCATAGTGTTCCGGAGAACACAGTTTGCAAAGCCATGATCTACACCACGGCTCAGGCAGATGTCGCCCTGATTCACTGGGGTATGAGGAGGAGGAGGAGGTCCAGCGCAATCAGATTTGCAAGATGCCATTATTATAGCCGATTTCAATAAAAGTAGTTTTAGTCTTCCTGTGGAGTTGATTTCCTGGTCTGGACTACCTAGTGGGGCTGACAGCATCTGCCCAACCTTAGTTGACCTTGAGAAAAACTAAGCAGGGTTAAGACTCCCAGCTGCCATGGTTTTTTCACCTAGTCAGCAACGGCAGCAAACATCTGGAAGGCTGTCTGCTCTTAGATGCCTAAACTTGATTTAAAAAAAAAAAACCACATGTACACACAACACAATGGTTTTGCAATGAGTAATTATATTTCTGTAGGCTTTAAGAAGCCGCTGTTGTCAACCCCCTCATTCAGAAAACTTTCCCCATGACGTGCTACACGCCTTCTCCCCCTACTCCTTGGCTAAGAAAGACAAGAAGAGAGCAAAATCCAGGGTATCTTGTGAGTTGCCTAAATATGGGTCTTGCCCACTCAACCATTTTTTTCCCCTCCACTGTGACTGCTGGGGTGTCACTCTGACAATTAACTCACAACTTTGTGTGTGTGTGTGTGTTTGAAAAGCTTCTTTGCTACTCTATTTTTAGAAGACAGCTCCATCTGTCTATTATTCCTAGCAAGTCGGTTGTTGTAGTCTTGGTATGGGAATCGGGCCACGGAGCTACTTTTGACTTACTTTCCCTGCCCTAGTTTAATCGGCAGCGCTTAAAAGCTGCACTTCGATGTCGACAGGAAAGCGAAGATGATCAGAAGGTGGGTGTCTCCCAGGGCTGCATTGAGGGTGTCTGGTGTATTCTGAGCAGCATCAGGAGGAAGGAGACCCATCCACTTCATTTTTTACAGTAACTTCAGGTTTTCGGATAGTGAAAACCTTTGGCTTTATTTCACAAGCTGTCCACAAATGATTAGTCTGGACCTTTGGCAGGTTGGTTGACCAGGAGAGATGGTGTTAACCAGCCATAATCGTGATAGTGAGTTGGAACCTCCAGATGCAGTAACAGTCAGGTGGTGAGTATTGGCAGTGGGGCAAACACCAGAGCAAGCCCGTCATTGCTTTTCCACTCTGCTTATAAGATTCAGAGGGTCCTGTCCTTGGCTCAGGGACCCATCCTGCAAATCTCTTGGTTGATGTTCTCCAATACACAGTGTGAGCAGATTTCATGCAGGGTTGCTACATGGAAAGGCCATAACTGACTCCCCGCAGCCTGTTAGACTACAATGTGCATTATCCTCTGCATGGATTGCCCAGAGGAGGACAAGACCTGTGGCGAAATGCTCCGGATGCAACAAGTTGTGAAGACTGTTGACTTTCCCAGCTGGCTGTAAAGATTTCCCCATCTGAGGAATAGCAAAAGAGCTGGAGAAAACTCTTGGCTGTCTGTGCAGCGCCGAGGCTTTTTCTTTTTTCTTTTTGAAAGACATGTTTACTGAAACCTTAAAAATGGAGGTTTTCTCTCTTTACACAGAAGAGGGGCAAGGAGGACAGCATGCCTCCTTTTTCCAAGCAGAGAAGCTTTAAGACTCCAAGGGGATTGCGTGCCGCGCGCCTTGTTCCAATCCAAAATTGATGTTCCTTCTACGTTGCCATGGCAGCCACAGAGTGACTCACCCAGTGGCAGAAGGAAGCTTGCCGTGCTGTGGCTCCACACTTGTTTTCAAGTCAGTGGTCATGTGAAGGCAGGCTGCGGAGCCCCTACTCTCTCTCCCCCGTGACCTTGGGGGCTTCAGAAGTTCACGGCCATGGTCCTGAACGTCGCTCACGCAACTGGCCTGCCTCTTCCCCATCGAAATATCTGACCTCAAGAAACCCTCTGCCATTCTCCCTGCGTCAAATCCGTACAGGGGAACCCATTTGTCTTGGCCTTGTCGGTTTTGTTCTTGGCATTAGAGGGAGGGTCTGTGAAGAACGCTGTGCTTTGCTTTGATCTGAAAGCGAGCAACCAAGGTTTAATCGGAATGGGGACAACTGTTGGCTGTTCCCAGAAAGCGTTGATATGGGGGTGAAATAATTGTCTGGCCTTAGCCCTAAGTTGCCTTGGGCCTGTTACTCCCAAAGGCAGAGGATACGAATAAACAGATGGGCGTTCTACTTAGTTGGACAGTTGACCCAAGGTTTCTTCTGACTATTGCTGGCTCTCTTCAGTGACCAAATCCTCTCTGTCAGCAAGGGATAGCCAGTGAACTTGGGAACTGTGATGCCTGTCCTTTGCCAGCCCTACACTGCTCACTGTTTGGCTATTTTAATATCTGAGTTTCAGCAGCTGAAATGAAGAAAGCCAGGTGGTAGAGGTGGGAACACGACAGGAATGGTTTTACGTAAAAGGGTCTTTAAGCTTTAAGCTTAAGGGTCTTTTGGTCTTTAAACCAGAAATGGTTTTGCTCATTCCTCGGCTGAGCAAACACTGCAAGGCACCCTCGCCCTCCCTTCTGTCTGCTTGTCCACCATCTCCTTTGCTGTTTCCCAAATGGGCTTGTGACAAAATATATTCTACCGATTTCCCCCGCTTGTTCTCCTGAACAAGCTGAGTAAGCCCAAGTAGGACGGATGCTGACCTTTAACGGAGTCCTGGCATGGATTTGTAGGAAGATCGCTTGAAAAAAGTTGCTGAGCTACCCTTTGAACAGAATTGAAAAGATTAAGGTTAATCCTTCCCTTTAGCAGAGAAATAAGAGTCTCCTCTGAAGTGATGTTTTGTCATAAAAATCCTCCTGCATTTTGGCAACCCTCCACTCTTAAGTTTCTTCTTACCCTTCTCACTAGCTCTTAAGGTTATTATGCTCTTTTAGTCCCCTGGTTGTGATGATGTCACGTCTTTCCCCCATCCTTTTTCTGTTCCCCAGGTTGTGACACGGCTTATCCATCTGCTGGGCGAGAAGATCCTTGGCAACCTCCAGCAAGGGGGTAGGACACTCTGTGCTTGGCCCCTTCCCCTGCTCCTTGGGGATGGGGGAGGGCTTGTGTGTGGAATTGCTGGAGTAACAATGCTACAACCCAACGGCCTGCTTGGTCAGTGCTCCCAAACTGCAGAGGGCTCTGCAGTAGGCTGAAAGGGGTCCAGTGGAATGCCATGATTGGTTGGAAAGGTTCCAGTAGAAGAGGGTATCTGCAGCTCAGGGTTGAACTGTGGAGTCCTTGGTGCTCTCTGAGCTGGGTCGTTGGCTTGCAGACGTTTCGTGACTAGGCTGACCATGCATCCCATTCTGAACGGGACAGTCCCGTTTTTTTAACATTTCCAGACCGTCCCGTCATTTTAATATAAATGTCCGTTTTGTCCCATTTCCTTAAAAACCTTACTTACAAATTTGAAAGTTCCCGCGAACCTGTTAGGATGCGGTCTGACTTTGGGTGGAAGGAGGGGGAGCTCAGCAGAAACGGCGGGAAAAAAGCCGCAGAGCTCAACCCGGCGGAAAACCTAAAAAGGAAAAAACGGGATCAGCTGATAGGCGGTGATCAAAGGGCGCGCCCATCAGCTCCTGCCTTGAAACGGCAGGAAGGAAAGAACGTAAAAGCACGGCCAGAGGAGGAACGGCTTGTTGGGGACAAGTGTTCACTAGACGCTCCAACCCAGCCTTGCCTCTTGCAAACGAAGGAATCCGACAATTCCCAGCCCGAGAAAACCGGAGAAGTTCCTGCCTGCCGATCCAGCCCGTCACCCAGCCCTGCCCCGTTTTGCCATCCCAATGTCCCGTTTTTGTCTCAAGGAAATATGGTCAGCCTATTCATGACCCAACTGGGTAACATCATCAGTGCTAGGATCCACTCGCTCTGGTGATGTTACCTAGTCAGGCAATGAAACATCTGCAAGCCAGCAACCCAGCTCAGAAAGTCCCAAGGACTCCGTGGTTAGAAGGAGTAAGACCTGTTGGATTTCTTGCTCAACCTTCTGCTTACTGTGCTTAAGTCTTGCCCTGATCTGTCTACTCACATCCACCCTTTTATTCATTATTTGGATGCTTTTTGTTGATATTCTCTGGAACCCTTGGCTAAAGAAACCTTCCACACTCTTCCAACAGAGATTTGGCCAAGAATATTCCCACTCGGGTGCATACCCAGAGTTCCCGAGATAGGGCTGGCAAGAGAAGAAGAATTCTCCCTTGGACTTCAGTCCGCCCCCTAAGAGCCAGGGAACAGAATGTCAGAGAACAGGATCTGAAATTGGCATGTGACCCTGGTTTAGCCTTACTAACACGAAACCGTGATTGAAGCAAACAAGGGAGAGGGCAATCTGGTTCCCATATCCAAAAATTCTGATGCTTGAACCTATGCTTTGGATCTTAGTATTATGTGTGAACCTGGCTGGTATGGCTTGCGTAGGAAACTCTGGTTTCTTATGTGGTGGGCTTGACCCATCCATGACTCCAGGTCACTTAATTAATACACAGACCTTAGTCTGGAACAAACTTTGAATCACATCCGCCATCTGCTCAGGCATAAATTAGACTTGACGGTAAACATTCAGGTGCCGGCTTACGTCCAGCTGCTCAACTGGATAACCCTTTGAAATCACTCTTTCTAAACTGCTGTTTCCAGTTGCAAATTCAGGGACATTTTCAACCTGAAAAGCTTTCAAGGGAAACCACCTTCCCCCTTTCCTTTCTCACCAATCCAAATATCATCTCTCCACCCCAGCTGTGCCTGCCTGCCTGCCTGCCTGCCTGCCTGCCTGCCTGCCTGCCTGCCTGCCTGCCTGCCTGCCTTCCTTCCTTCCTTCCTTCCTTCCTTCCTTCCTTCCTTCCTTCCATATTCGGTTTATACCCCGCATTTCTGTTCTTAGGGTGCTTGAGGTGTCTGCCAGTCAAAGTAAAAGATAGGATAGTTAAAATCCCCATGATTATTAATCCCACTCAAAAAGCCGAAAGAAGAAGAAGGTCCTTGTCTTCTTTGGCTGCTAAATGCCGTCACCACGGAGGGAGGGATGTTGGACAGTTTAGGTGCAACGTAGATGGTGGGAGGCTGGTTGCATGCATGTTTCCCTTTGCCCCTCAAAGCTGTTCCCTTTACAATAAGACATCCAGAGTATCTTTTCATGAAAGTCTGATGAAATAGGAAGCAGTAACTCTCAGGGAACCTTGAAAGGAATCCCATTGTCCTGCATCAGGAGTTCTGGGGTTAACCCTCTTCCATCACACCTCTGAGGTGTGGGCCCACCTTCCCAAGTTTCATGTCAATGCTAGTTTTTATGATGGGATTCTGGATGCTTCCTCCTCACCCTCAGGTTGCGATTGTGGGGAAGCAGCATACAGTCTTCTCGGAACGGGCTTTCTTCCCTGCAGGGCACCAGCTTGGCCTGCACACCACCAGCAGCAAATGGGACGCCAGCAATCCAGCTAGTAACCTCGCCACAGTCGCCATCATGCCCGTCTCAGAAGATGTTCCACTGTCCACCTTCACCCTGGAGCTCAAGCACGCCCTCTGTGCCATTGGTAAGAACCAAGGAGCAGGTTGGCTCCTTTGGATTCAGCCTATCCATGAAATGATGGGGACGGTCAGGAGGTCCATCCCAGAATTTGGTGACCAGCTGAACAAAGCTGGAACAGCCTGTATGGTGTGGTGTTCAAGTGGGAATCAGCCTCCCGTGTGTTTTGCATTGCCCTTTTTATACAGGGTGGAGAGCTTTTTTTTAATCGTGTCTTTACTGACTCATAATAGCTCAGGGGAGATCATTCTCCTTCCCTCAGCTGACAGGTCATCTGAGATCTCCAGAAGAGCTGCCAAGCTCCGTTCAATTGCCATTGCCGTTTGACACTTAATAGTGTCATGATTCTGTTCATTTTAATGACAGGTGTCTATTTTTAATGCATGCTCTGCATGTATCATCTTTGGCTAAGGGTAATGTTGGGCTGGGGCTGGGTTTGAGACTTTGGACATAAATAATTAAAACATACTAAACAATCCCTCGTGGGCTGAGAAAACCAGATCAGCTCAAGGAGGAATAAGCAGCTGTGTGAACCAGCAAGCACTGGTTGGTTGGTTATACGTGGTACAGCCTTAGTCATACATGGGCAGGCTCCATCAGTGTGTCTTCTTCACTGGTGTGTGTGTGTTTGTGTGTGTTTCATGCGTGCTGAAAAGGTATTAATTAGGGCCCCCTTATTGCTCCAGTTTAGCCATGTTCAAACCATGCTCAGTCAGTGCCCCCATCTGCTTCATCTCTTCTGCTTCGTTCAGCCTTCTCACACAGTGCAGCAGAGGCCACTGGCTGTTTACATTAGTCTTCTGGATCTTTATTGGTGAGGAAATCAACCATTACACAAAATGTAGGGAGGGTGGAAGTGGCACTTTCAATGTCTTTTGAGTGCCCGATACAGAGAGGGCCAGTTTGGGGCATCTTATGTCTTTCAGGCCATGAAGAGAGATCATGAAAGTTATTCAAGCTTGAAATGCATTAAGCATCATTGAAAAAGAAGGGGGAGGGGTGCATTTTAGATATTTGTGTTTTAGATATTTGGGGCAGGGTCTTCTCCACTTTTCAGTGTGGCCCACTCACGTTATGACTCCATATTAGCATTTCCTCTGATGGGTCTTGATGGAGGTTCCCCAGCTCTTGGTTCAGTTGATTCATACACATTTGGCCCTTCTAATGAACAATGGTTTATAAAGCTCTAACTCTGTCCAATCCACTCAAGAAGCGCATGGGTTGGCCTCTGCTTATGATCCTTGTACCAAGGTTGAAGTAACAGTTGTCATGGTATGTGGGAAAGACCTTGGGAGACTGGGCAAAGAGATCCTGCCAAGAGAATGGTCAGATAAGAGATGGCATAGCCCGCAGCTGGAGAGTGGGCCAGGCAAGAGGCTCAGAAGGGGCCCTCCCTAGTTTCTTGGGCAGTAAAAGAGATGGATGCAGGCGAGAATTGTATTTTCAGACTTGCAAGATTCTGTCAATGTAGCTTTACAATAAAGTAGAATTAGTTTATCAGGTTGTATTTTCTGTCTGGTCAACCTGGCAAGGCTGACATCAATCTTGCAAGTCTGAAAGTACAAATCTGCTTCTCTCTCCTTTACAGCCCGAGAAACTAGGGGGGGTCCCTTCTGAGCCTCTTGCCCTGCCTGCTATCCAGCTGCAGGCTATGCCGTCTCTTATCTGACTGTTCCCTTGGCAGCATCTCCGGGCCCAGTCTCCCAAGGCCTTTCCCACATACCATCGCAAGCCCCTTCCATATAGCCTGCTGTTTAGGAGAGCGAGTGAGAAGGGAGCCCATGGGAAGAAGGGGTTCTTGGAAAGAGAATGGCTAGCAAGTCCAACTGCTGGCTTCGGTTCTCCCATCATAGGGCCCCCTTGGGAGATGAGGTCCTTGTCAAGAACGCAGTCGGTGCCCGATCTTGCGGTGTAGAGCCTCAGTTAGATTTGGCATGGGATGGAACAGCCCTGGCTGCAGTGCATTGATTTTATTTGAGCAGCCCTGGGATCTGGCCTGGAGTTTGAAAAGCCAGAGAGATGGCAGGGTGGGCCAGTGGCTGCGGCAGGAAGGATAACTCCAATGAATCACTTGCTCGCTCATATCCTAGTGGGTTCCTCTGGTTTCTCAGCCTCTGAATCCAAGTAGCTTTTGGAGGCTGGGAAGGGGAGGCAGATAAAGACGCCTTCTTTTCTACCTCTCCCTTCGCCCTTTTTCTTGACCTCTCCCACCAGCTCCATGTGCAGATTAGCCGCTCTCGGGAAGTTGGTTAGCTGACTGATCTCAGTTGGCAATCATGGGCTTGCATCTTGTTGCTGCACCTTCCAGATGTGATTACGTGGTGCGCAAGGATGTGATTTCCCCCTTTTTCCTTGCAAGCATTGCCCCTCAGCCTTCCTGAAGGGGCTGGGAGAGGCTCCGCCTTCTCTCAAACCAGAAAATGCCGGCTGCAGAGCATCTAAGGCGAGTTGGTTTGACTGAGTGGGAAAGCGTCTGAACCACTGCTGTTAGGCAGAAAACCTGTTTCAAATGCTACCACTTTTTAAAGAAGGGTCTGTTGAAAGCCTGGAAAATCAATCCATGGCTTGGTCTGCCTCTTCTCAGAAACACTTCACTTTCTTGAAGTGTGGGTCACCTTCCAAGGTAAGTTACAACTAAGGGCTTTCTCCCCCCCCCCCATCCAAGAATGATGTGCCGTGCTCCAGCAAAGTGCCAGTGCGGTGTGTGAGCGGCACACACAGCTTTCCTTTATGCACGGGAGTGATGACTCACCCAGAAACGTTGTGGGGCGGGGAGAGGCAGCAGAAAGATGGCTTGCTGTGTGGATGCTTTTTCTGTCCTCCAAATGCTGTCGGACAGCAGCATCTGTGTGTTGCAGAAGCTGGTCGGGGCTGATGGTGCCCAGAAGTGTGCCCGTGGCTATTTTCTGCCCAGAGTTCAGGGGCTGGAACAGCCGCTAAGCAGCAGCGCGGGGAAAATGTGGGGCGGCTGGTGGCCAAGAAGGCCATCTAACACTCTAAATAACTTGTCTCTATAAATCCAGCATAACATGCAGAGTTTATGACAAAACAGGCGTTCTGCGGCAAATGCATTTAAACAATTGGTAATGAAATTAAGAGCTGGACGCCATAAAACTTTCTAACGCAGTTGGATGTCATAAATCTTGTCGCCCAGCAAGCCATTCCTCAAAGCTGCCAATTGCAGGAAATAAGGATCAGATTTCTTACAGCCTGCAGGAGATGATCTCTTAGATTAACCCCCACCCACCGCCCCCAAATCGCTCCATGCTTCACTCTGATACTGATTATTGTGCTCCACTGCAGCTCCCGGCTCTCGTTCTAGATCCAGCTCCAAGTCCTCACAATTTAGTCCCCATCAGGCCTCCAACATCTTCTCAGTGACATTTTATGGGTGGTGTCATGCTCACTTGGACTGTGGACCTTGTGTGTTGGGAGGCAAATAATGCTCCCCCGCTCCCTTGCAAATACTGCTTTGTGAATTCTCCGGGAGCATCTGGCTGGCCACCGTTGGACGACAGAAGGTTGGATTAGCACGGCGTTCTGCTCGCCTGTTCCAGCTCGTCCCTTGATGTGTTCTTAAAGTCCTCCTCCTCAGCAGACGTGGGTTTCCAGAAGCACAAATGAGCAGATGCTGTCCGTGTCAAGCATCAAGTGAAGGCAACCATATTAATGCCCCCCATCTCATCTTTTGGGGATACATCCACTCTCAGAACAAGCTGCTCCAAGCTGTGTGAATTTTTGAGAGTTCAGTAGCTCTTCAGCCAGATGTTCTGGGCTTTTCTGCCCGGAGTTCAAATATGTCTGGTTTACACCTTTAAATTATCAACCTATTGAACAGGTTCCACTATGGTTGAATATACCATGAAGCTGTTCAGGTGTAGCCCAGAATTATTATGCTTTGGCAGTTAGAGGAAAGCGCCAGCTTGACTTTGCATTTATCCAAATCCAGCAACTAGAAAAATTTGAGCCTAGTTTAGGTGGCCAGACACCCTTAAGCTAAAAATAGGGTCCTTGCTCATCCCTTAGTATTGCAGCCTACAGCAGTGATTCTTCGACTATTCACCAGGACAGAAAGATAAGGTATAACTCAAACTAGGTTCCATCCACTAGTTTGCCAGCAAACCGTGGCTTGCCACTAATCCAGACCTAAAGTTTCCTGATTTCTGCATGAAGAGTTTATAGAGGAGATGGATGGATGTCGTGAGAACAGGCAAACTGGGGACTCTGCCTGTTCTCACAGGGCCGAGCCACAACTGGTTAATTTATACAGAATTAATGAACTGAGCAATAAGTCCAAATAGGGTAGGGTATTTTCTTTTCAAAATGTGCCGTTCCAGATTGTGGAAGCACATGAGCATGTGAAAGTGTACATGCAGATAGAAAGACCTAGCCATCCAAAAACACAGCATGCTCCCTGGTTAAATATCTGCTCGCATTTTTAAACGGACCCAACTCGATCTACCTGGCTCTTGCGAGCAGTCTTGAAATCCTTTGGACTGCCACGCTTCGGTCTAGCCAGGAGGGCACAACCTGCACAGGAACTACCCTTTGGAAGAACCAGATGTTACGGAGAGAAAGCATCTAGTGTAAACAGAATGATGGCAGAATGCAGATCATGCTGGAGTGAGAGGAGCGAAGCAAAACTCCTGCTGAGAAATCCCAAGGAATTTTTTGCTTCTTTGAACAATAGTTTTGCATTCCTCTTTGTTCTGCCCCCCCTGGAGCTGGTCCTTCTTTGAAGAAGCCCACTGGGCATAAACCACAATTGGGCCTCTGTGTGTGTGTGTGTGTGTGTGTGTCTTTCCAACCTTTCCCCTTTGATCCAGGCCACCCTTTCCAGTGGTCTGATATAGACTCCATTTCCCCATTGCTTCCCCAGCCGAGCTGGTTTGTATTTGAATGCCGAGCGACTTGTTCCTTTAATTTAGTGGCGTTCCATTTGGCTAATAGGAAAATGAGTTATTTATGCAGCGTGTTAGGATTTTGGCAGGGTTTCTATTCCATGTTTTGCAAGTGCTTCTGTCAATATCGCCCGTGACCTTTCTCTCCAGCCTGACATTGATGTCTTGCTTTATTCCCGTCCTCTCTTCCTTCCCCCTTCCCTCTTTAACATGCTGCAGAGCTGCGGTTAATTCAGCAGGGAGAACTTGGGCGCTTTGCTGTCCCTTAGATCTAGAAATCAAAATTGTGCGCGCAGCCAGGGAGTGGTTTTTGCCAGAGCGAGAGCTGCGACTTGCATCCTAACTTAAACGGATCCCGGCGATGTTAAAGTGGGAAAGAAACGTGCAAAGAAGCTGTGAGCCGAACAACAGCTACAAAAAAAGAAAAAAATGCAAACTAAAGGTTTGTTAGCTACGAGGGCGATTGTGGAACTTGGCTTGCAAGCTGGGGCAAGCGAGCGCTGTCACCAAGCAACCCAGCAGAGATGTGTGGGTAAATTAAAAGAGCTGCTGGTTCTTTCGTACCTGTCCTTCTGTTTCAGGGCATCCGTGGGCCACAAGTGGTAAACACAGACTACCAACCACTTGAAGGCTAATTATAGCATTTGCGAATTTTGTTTAGGAAGAAAAGTGAGATGTCTCCGTCTCTGATCAGTGTGGGTCCTGTTTAGTCCTTTGCTGGCACCTTGACTTTTTGGAGGTTCTCTTTCTAGAGGGCTACTAATTGGGCTCTTTGGAATAGATGAAGTTTGAAGTTGGCCCATCTCTAGGAAGTAGCTGCAACAATCCAGCTGTCCTGAGTGCTCTCTGGCTAGAAAAATGGGATATACATCGATTGATTGATTGATTGATTATGTGCCATCAAGTCGGTGTCACCTCTTAGCGACCACATAGCTAGACCTTCTCCAGGAGGATCTGTCCTCAGCCTGGTCCTTCAGCTCTTCCAGTGGTCCACCCATCACCACTGTAGCTGAGTCCCTCCATCTTGCTACTGGTCATCCTCCTCTTCTCTTTCCTTCCACCTTTCCTAGGATTATGAACTTCTCTGGGAATTGTAGAGGTTGCCTGGGTAGAAGATTGATTGATTGATTGATTGATTGATTGATTGATTGATTGATTAGGTGCCATCAAGTCAGAGTTAGCTCTTAGCAGCCACATAGCTAGACCTTCTCCAGGAAGGTCTGTCCCCAACCTGGTCCTTCAGGTCTTCCTATCATTGCTGAAATTGAGTTCATCCACCCTGCAGCTGGCCATCCTCTTCTCTTTCCTTCCACCTTTCCCAGCATCAGAGCCTTCTCCAGAGAGCTGGGTCTTCACCTAATATGTCCAGAGTAGGATAATTTGAGCCTGCTCATTTGTGCCTCAAGTGGAAACTCTGCATTGATGTGTTCAATGATCCATTTGTTTGTTTTCTTGGCTGTCCACGGTATTCTCAGGAGTCTTCTCCGACCCCAAAGTTTAAAAAGCATCAATACTCTTCCTGTCCTGCTTCTTCAAAGTCCAACTCTTGTTTCCATAGAGTGCCCCAGGGCCTGTACTGTTCTGATCTTTCAATCACATTAATCCTATTTAACATCCAGGATATCATGGGAATTTTTCCCCTGGTCCTGCTGCTTAAGATACTTTGATTGAAAGTGCTTGGCCTGTGCATTCAGTCCCGAGCTTTTGATCTGGCTCAGCTGCACCCCTGAGGGATGTTGAGTTGGCAACAGGAAAGTCAGAAACACGAGGAATAACAAACACTGGATTTAAAATCTTTAGGGGAAATCAGTGGACCTGCTTGGTAAGTGGCTTGTTGTCTGTCCCCACCCCAGGTCCAACCCTGCTGCTCACCAGCGACAACATCAAGCAGCAGCTTGGCTCCGCAGCTCTTGACAGGTAAGGACCCTGCATTGTTCCCTGGACGCTGCAAGCAGTGACTTGCTGTAATGGTATGTGAGAATGACCTTGGGAGGCAGAGGGAAGATATGCCACCTAGGGAATGGTCAGATAAGAGAGGGCATAGCCCACAGCTGGATAGTGGGTGAGGCAAGAAGGGACCCTCCCTAGTTTTTTGGGCTGCAAAGGAGATGGGGAGAATTGGACTTTCAGATTTGCAAGATTCTGTTAAGGTAGCCTTACAATAAAGTAGAATTAGCTGATCTGGTCGTGTTTCCTGTCTGGTCTACCTGGTAAGGTTGACAGGGTCTCCAGACTTTATGTAGCATAGGGCCTCACCAGTCTAAATCCAGCACTGAGTGGGAGCTTTGCAGACACCAAGGGAGAGGTGAGTGGGCATGCTTGATCTTTAGTCCCTTGCAAGTCACTTAAATTGCAGAAGCCCAGGATTCTAGGAGGATTGTTCTAGGCTTCCCACCTGTTGACCTGTACAGCAGGTTGAGGCTGATGCTGCATGACCAGCACTTCTGCCCCTCTTTCCCTTAGCATCCATGAGTATCGGTTGTCCAGTTGGCTGGGTCAGCAGGAAGACATGCACCACATTGTGCTGTACCAGTCCGACAGCACCCTCACCCCCTGGACCCAGCGCTGCATCCGGCAGGCTGACTGCATCTTGATCGTGGGCCTGGGGGAGCAGGAGCCCACCGTCGGAGAGGTGAGTCGCACCAGAACGAATGTAAAAGGAGCTGTTGGATTCCGGCTTTGCTAGACCACCGGATCCAGTTTCCAAACTCGGGATAAAGTGGGCACCTCTGGCCCCATGTGGGGAAGTTGACTTAGGGCCTATATATTCTAGGATAATGGGGAGATCAGGGTGATTTTCTAGGTCAGGGTTTCTCAACCTTAGCAACGTTAAGATGTGTGGACTTCGGCTCCCAGAATTCCCCAGCCAGAGGGCTGCCATTTGTGGACAGGAAAGGGGGCAGGAAGGAAAACAAACCAATGTTCGTTAGGAACAGCTCTCCAAGACTCGGAAAGGGGCCTTGCCTGGAGATGCCAGGAAGGGTCGTTGAGCCCAGCGGTCTCTTGAACCTTCTTTTTTGCACCAGTTGGAACGGATGCTGGAGAACACAGCTGTCCGAGCTCAGAAGCAGCTGATCTTGCTGCACCGAGAGGATGGCCCCCTCCCTTCCCGGACTGTGGAGTGGCTCAACATGCGCAGCTGGTGCTCTGCCCACCTCCACCTCCGCTGCCCCCGTCGAGTCTTCTCCCGGCGGAGCCTGCCCAAACTGGTAAGAGGCTCCATCACGGGTCCCCGGCCCATGCCTGAGCTGTAGGTAGGGGCAGCCCCCGCTGTGATGTCACCCGGCTCTGTCAGAGTCCACGATCCAGATGTTGGCTGCTTTTCTACGCTGCTCTATGTCTTCCTGTGCTCCGGTTGACTTTGCTGGCTGGGATGTGAGCATCGAGCCCATTGTCCTTTCTGAAGCGTGGTTGGTGGCTTGGCGTCACCTGTAAACCCAACCCTTTCTCATTTACTGAATCAAAGAAACCACATGGCTTCGTGTGATGGGTGAGACCAACCAATAATGGCATCCCCCCCAAATGTAAGGACTTGCTTTCTGGGGAATTGAAATCTGCAGATCTGAAATATTTGGAGGAAAGCTGCCATAGAAAGTCCACGAGATTTGCTTAACGACCATATTAACGATTCGCTTAATGACTGGTGACTCGCTTAACAACCACCATAAAAGGTCGTAAAATTGGGTCAGATTCGCTTAATGACCGCTTAGCAATTGAAATTCTGGTCCCAATTATGGTCGTTAAGCGAGGACTCCTGTAAATTGATACCTAAATCAGGGCCCTTCGGTATGTGTGTTTTGGAATAAACTCTGCCTACTAGATAGACTTGTAAGCACAGGATTTGCTTCTGATGCAACCCTTCCTTCTTTTTCTAAGCATCCTTTAGTGGTATGCAACTAGATTTGTAGATTTCAAATCTCTGAATTCCCCAGCCAGCACGGCTGTTCCTGAGAATTCTGCAGGTGGGTCCGAATATCTGGAAGCTGTCCAGAGGAATGAAAGCAGTTCGGGGCTATGCCTGATGCTGGGTCTCTGGTCTCCCACCTGCAGAAAGAACTGTATGAACGCGTCTTCCAGAAGCCTGCCGACCGACACTCCGACTTCTCTCGGCTAGCCCGCGTCTTGACGGGGAACGCGGTCGCCTTGGTTCTTGGAGGAGGTGGAGCACGGTAAGGCTGGCCCGGTGCTTCGAGAGACCCCTTGGCGTGGGATATTGCGCATCTGAGGCTTCCTGGGAATGCACAGGCCTTCCGGCTTCTTTATTGCACTGTGACAGCAGCAGGTGGATGGATGATGATCCTTCCCCTCCTTCCCCTTCTCCTCCCCTCCATCATCATCATCATCATCATTCCTTCTCCTTCCTCTTCCCTATATCTCTCCTCCTCCTCCTCCTTCTCCCCTCCTCCTCCTCTTCCTCCTTCATCATCACCATCATCCCTTCTCCTCCTTCCCCTTCCCCTTCCCCTTCCCCATCTCCCTTCTCCTCCTCCTCCTCCATCATCATCATCATCATCATCATCCCTCCTCCTCCTCCTCCATCATCATCATCCCTTCTCCTCCTTCCCCTTCCCCTTCCCCATCTCCCTTCTCCTCCTCCTCCATCATCATCATCATCATCCCTCCTCCTCCTCCTCCATCATCATCATCACCATCATCCCTTCTCCTCCTTCCCCTTCCCCTTCCCCATCTCCCTTCTCCTCCTCCTCCTCCTCCTCCATCATCATCATCATCATCATCCCTCCTCCTCCTCCTCCTCCTCCATCATCATCATCCCTTATCCTCCTTCCCCTTCCCTATATCTTTCCTCCTCCTCCTCCTTCTCCTTCCCTGTCCCAAACAGCAGTATTCCCACTTTTAATCTGAGCCCTCGCCAACTCCAAATAAGGATTTGGAAAGCAGGCTGGTGGTTAGGAGAATCTTCCTGAAAGGCACAAGCAGTTTGACAGTGGAACTAAGGATCTGCGCTGATGGTCATCCCATCCTTGGTGGACAGCCGTATCTCGGAGATGCTTTAATTGGATTCCTGCACCAAGCTGGGGGTTGGCTTAGATGGCCTTTCAGCTTGCTTGTACAACACACTTAAAAGCAGTTGGCATAACACGCTCCCTGAACCTGTTACAACGCCCTTGCATTTTCTCCCTGGAGTTAGAATTCGGTCTGTCGCGTGAACTGAGCTGACAATTCTGAAACCTCACCGGAGATTTGCACCAGAACTCTGGCATCATAATACAGACTATTTCAGAATAGCTTTCTCTTGGGCCAAACTCCCATCAAGGGTGATTTCAGGACCCCCCTAGTTTCCTTTTCCCCCGTTTCCTCCCTCCCTCTGTTTTCCCCGATCAGTAACTATGCAGTCCCGAAAGTGATTTCTCGTCCCTCCCTTTCCCATCCTTGGTGAAACTGTTCAGGTTTGGGATAATTTAAGCGTTTGGGCTTTGGAACGAGCTCCTGAAAATGTCGCCCTCCTTTTGTCTGTCGGAGTTCGCTGCTCTGGTGGCGGGGTGGGTTGGGTTGAGCTGGTGCATGCTGCGTTCTGCGAAATGAACCTTGGAATTTTCTTGTCTTCTGTATTTTCACATGGATAATTAGTTCCTGGCTGCCATCCCCTCGTTGATTGTTCTAGTGTTTTGGGAGAAATGCCATAAGTAAGATCGCCCACACGTTGTTCCAGCCCAGAGCTGTTTCTGCCTCTCTTCCTTTTGTTAGCATTCTAGATGTCTCACTTCCCCCCACCACCATTCCTTTGCTTGACTTCAATGGAGAAGCAGCTCCTGGCACTGGGTGGCGAGGGGGCTGGCCCTGAAACCAACCCGGAGGTCTTCAGAAACGCAAACCCATCAGAGATCAAGATTGCCTTTTGTTCTGGAAAGCATTCCGTCTGTCGCTTGTTAACCATGACTTTTCTCCCCCCCAAGGACCATTTGGGTTGGTGTTCAAATCTTGCTAACCCTTTGTAGCACCCTCTGCAAAAGAACACTGCTTCTGATCTTCAGCTGCGCCTAAGGCATCCTATGCAGCCCTGTTGCTCCCTTTGCTAATCGCTTACTGCTTCATCTCTGATTAAAGCACAGGATCCGGGTGTTCTAGGCACTCCGGTTAACCCCAGTGTCCCTGGCCTCCCCCTTTCAGTTCTAGACTCGGAGGAGCCATGGAGTCAAACACCCTGCCCGGTGCAGGAATCCAAGCGAATGCATTGAGCATCTGCTAGAAGACAACCCCATCACCTCCCCGGATCTTGGCTTCCACCGTCAAACTATCTTACTGCTAGAAAGTTATTCCTAATATCTAGCTGAAACCTGCCTTCCTAAAACTTAAGTCCATCAGTTCCCCTGGGGTGGAAGCCCCAAGTCAGGAGGAGTCTGGCAGCACTTTCTCCAATGACAATTTTAGGCTTCCCCCGAGCCCATTTTTCAAAAGAGGAGTCAACAGGACTAGGAACTTGCAGCTCAGTAATAAAACATTAGTGCAGGTTGTAAAGAAGGGGAATTTGCATTTTGGCTTCCCTTGCCTTGGACGTTTTCACACTCAGCCTCTTTGACTGCATCCAGCTAGACTTTTGGAGGTGCCATACAGAAAGCCACAGCCGTCCATGCCCGTTGGTCATCAACTCATGTTCTGTCTGCTTCTCGCTCATTTTCACCATTCGCCGGCTCGCCTCCGTGGACAACTCTGCATGCCACAGATGTCAACTTCAAACATCTTGTGTTACATCTGCATCTCACCTCCCATCTGTCTTCCCACATTTCAGGTCCAGAATAGAAAGAGCATTTTTCTCTGATTTGGCAGAAATGACAATCTACTCTTCTGCCTGGTTAAGCATTGCTGTATTCCCTGCTGAACACCTGGGAAGGAAGGAAGGAAGGAGGGAAGGAAGGAAGGAAGGAAGGAAGGAAGGAAGGAAGGAAGGAAGGAAGGAAGGAAAAATATGGAAGACTGAAAGATTAAGGAGGGAGGGAGGGAGGGAGGGAAGGGAAAATAAGGAAGACTGAAAGGGAAGGAAGGAAGGAAGGAAGGAAGGAAGGAAGGAAGGAAGAAAGGAAGGAAAAATATGGAAGACTGAAAGATTAAGGAGGGAGGGAGGGAGGGAAGGGAAAATAAGGAAGACTGAAAGGGAAGGAAGGAAGGAAGGAAGGAAGGAAGGAAGGAAGGAAGACTGAAAGATGAGGGAGGGAGGGAGGGAAGGGAAAATAAGGAAGACTGAAAGGGAAGGAAGGAAGGAAGGAAGGAAGGAAAAATATGGAAGACTGAAAGATTAAGGAGGGAGGGAGGGAGGGAGGGAAGGGAAAATAAGGAAGACTGAAAGGGAAGGAAGGAAGGAAGGAAGAAAGGAAGGAAAAATATGGAAGACTGAAAGATTAAGGAGGGAGGGAGGGAGGGAGGGAGGGAGGGAGGGAAGGGAAAATAAGGAAGACTGAAAGGGAAGGAAGGAAGGAAGGAAGGAAGGAAGAAAGGAAGGGAAAATAAGGAAGACTGAAAGGGAAGGAAGGAAGGAAGGAAGGAAGGAAGGAAGGAAAAATATGGAAGACTGAAAGATTAAGGAGGGAGGGAGGGAGGGAAGGGAAAATAAGGAAGACTGAAAGGGAAGGAAGGAAGGAAGGAAGGAAGGAAGGAAGGAAGACTGAAAGATGAGGGAGGGAGGGAAGGGAAAATAAGGAAGACTGAAAGGGAAGGAAGGAAGGAAGGAAGGAAGGAAGGAAAAATATGGAAGACTGAAAGATTAAGGAGGGAGGGAGGGAGGGAGGGAAGGGAAAATAAGGAAGACTGAAAGGGAAGGAAGGAAGGAAGGAAGAAAGGAAGGGAAAATAAGGAAGACTGAAAGGGAAGGAAGGAAGGAAGGAAGGAAGGAAGGGAAAATAAGGAAGACTGAAAGGGAAGGAAGGAAGGAAGGAAGGAAGGCTTTCAAGGAAGGGAGGGAGGGAGGAAGGAAGGATCGATCCAAACTCACTGCCAGCCTTTTAGCAAGGCTGCCTTCCAATTCTTGTTGTTTGGAAGTTCTAATGCACCTAAGTCTGGTTTAGCTGCTCTGCCTTGCAAGGAGCAGCTTTGTTCATTGCTACAAAGCAGAAGAATACTTGTACCGAATTTTGGAGTTCTGGCTTAATTTTAACCAGAAAAACGGGGAGCATGCAGCGCACAAAGCATTTAATAACTGTGCTCACCATGATCTGACAGTGCGAACAAGAAAGGGGATAGAATGACACCTGTGGGCCAAATCCAACTGTGGACCTTAAGTGCTCCCGCCCAGCTGCAGTCAGGCAGATGTCTTTGCGATCAACCTCTTAGCAGGAGTGATTTGCGTGGACATCGGGCTGCGGTTCCACAGGTAGTTGTTGGACGCGCCATCACAATGAGAACAAAGGCCTCCCTGCGGGCACCTGCAAGGGGCAAAGGAGGCTGATGCCTTAATCCCCCTGCAAAAGGAAGATTGCCTCTGCTTTTGACAGCTGCCCAACATTTAGTAGCCAAGTGTCAGGGCTCCTTCTGCGCAGCCTCTCCCCTGCTTGCAGATCAGGGCGGCCAGGGGCGTGTGGGCAAGCCAAGAGAATTCATCGGAGGTGCCGGGTGGGAGGGGAGCCCTGCACTGTGCTTTGCAAACAGGAGACTCTACTAGGTAACTCAGGTTACAGTTAAGTTTCTTTCTCCTTCCATTCCCCCAGACACACACTTCATGGTACACTATCTTTTTTCTTCTTTTGCTTTTTGCAATATGTCATGACAGACTGGAGAACAGCAAAACCTCCCTCCCTCCCTCCCTTCCTTCTCTAATTCACTCTCAGGATATTTTCCATAGTTTATCTCCCTCCCTCCCTCCCTCCCTCCCTCCCTTCCTTCCTTCCTTCCTTCCTTCACTTTCATAATCTTTCTCTTTCAGTCTCCTGTACTTCCTTCCTTCATCATTCTTTCTCTCATTCACTTCAATAATCTTTCTCTTTCAGTCTCCTGTATTTCCTTCCTTCCTTCCTTCCTTCCTTCCTTCCTTCCTTCCTTCCTTCCTTCCTTCCTTCCTTCCTTCCTTCCTTCCTTCCTTCCTTCCTTCCTTTTCCATGGTGTGCAAGCCAAATTCTAGAATCTCTTCCAGGTTCTTTTGGCCTCTGTATCCTTCCTCTGCTAGCAACTGGGCTTCTTTCTTAAAATGTACACTGTTTTTTTTAAAAAAAAATCTTTCTCCTCCCCAACCCCGCTCCTCCCACCTTGCGTAACCCTCCAGGGGATGCTCCCAAGTGGGGGTCATCAGGGCGTTGAACGAGGCTGGAATCCCTGTGGACATGATTGGTGGAACATCCATTGGGTCCTTCATGGGTGCCCTGTACGCAGAGGAGCGCAGCTACACCCAGATGAGGATCAAAGCCCGCCAGTGGGCCATGGTAAGAACCCCTGTTGGGACCATCTCCTGAACCCAAAGCTGTGAAGAATGCAAGGGACTTTAACACTCTGGGTCCAGAGGGGAAAAATAGCAAGGAATCCACTGGACTCATCCGACAAACTGTGGCTAACCTGGCAATGCTAAGGTTAGGAGGACCTTTGTTGGAGCCTTACAACCAGAGCCTTCAGACCAAGATCTGTTTTGAGCCTGGAGGACGCATCCATGTCCTGCCAGTCCCATCCTGCTAGGTCAGTGGATCCTTTCTGGCCATCTGACCTCTGGGCTTGTGCCTGGAATGTTAACTTGGCCCCCCAGAAAATCTTCTCATCTTTCCCCTGGTTTGGCTGAGCCAGAAGGGGAGATGCGGGGTGTTGTCCAAAGTTTAGCTAAGGGAAACGGCTTGCTCCCCTAGGGTAGATGCAGGTAATATTATGCCCACAAAGAATGAGATGCTTCCTTTACGGAACATGGAAACCATTAACTCACTAATGGTTAATTAAAACCATGGGTTGAACTAACTGCTTTGCTCTGCTTTTAATACATCTCTCTCCCAACTTTCTCTTCCTCTCCATTTTCTTTTCTCTTTCTCTCCTTCCACATGCTCCCTTGCGTAGAAGCAATCGAGGTAATGGTTTGCATTTAGTAACTTTGTTGTGGTGGTGCTTGTTAAGCAGACGTTCTTTTGTGAAGGAAGCAGTAGATGGGCTAAGACCCTGCAGGGGCAATGTGCCGTTTTTTTAAGGGGCCCTCCCTGGTCCCACCAACCCCGCTGCCCGGAAAGTTGATTTTGGAGGGAGTGAGGGAGTAACTTCCTGCGCAACACGGCGAGTTGTTCGCATCCTGCCTGCAGTCACTGCGAACGTCCCCCACCATCTGTCTTCCTGTCACTTAGAAACGTTTTCCCTTTGATTTATAAGTGAGGAAGCATGGGCTTTGTGGACATTTCTGCGCAAGGAACTTGTCAAGCCTCGCTTAATTGAGAAAAAGGATCGGGAAAGAGAAACGGCAGCAGTTTCCCTAGTTTCCTTCACGCTCTCTCGTTTCTGCCTGTGTCCTCAGCTCTGGATTTCGATTGATCAGGCAGGAGCATCTCTCTAGCACAGTGGCGGAATGCTGCATGTCCTGGAAATTCTCATCCTCGCTTCCCTCTGACTGCCCCTGGTCTAATTTTGTCTTGCAGGAGAGGGCTTATCCTGGCAAAACTTTGTCCTCTCCCAGCGTTCCCATATTAGCTCCATGGGGGTAAATCTTGGTAGTTCCTTCATGGGGGTATTGCTTTCTGCTTGTCTATTTGTCTGGTGTTAATCCCTGCTTATCTGGGTTCAGGCTGCTGGAGGGGGGGTGTTCTGTTCTTTTTGTTTCCTTCTTAGCTTTTTTCTTGTCTCGTTTGAATGGTGTGTAAACATGGTTTAGATAAGCAGGGATTAACACCAGACAGTTCAGTTCCAATTTTATTAGGGTCACTGACCAGTACAAGTTACGATTCTATAAAGATATACACATTAGCCTTAAAATGTGGACCATCTGATTTGAAATAATTTTAAACTTGGATTTACAAGTCCCAATTAAATGTTAAAATACATTGAGATCACCATGTAAATGAGCCCCTTAATCAAATTTAAAAACCATCTTATTAATTTACATTATCACAACTCATATTCTATGGAATATAAGTATCTGTAAAACTAGGGTGTGTAAAATATTAAAAGGAGTAATGAAAAGAGTAAAATATCATATATAAAATAGGATATGTAGACCACTTAAAGTTATTACAAGGGGTACATTACTACGGTTTTCCAATCATAATCTGACGTATCATCATAGCAGCTGTGCCTGGATGACATGCACCAGACAAACAAGCAGAAAACAACTGTTATAAACAGGGAGCACACCCCACCCTCCCTCGCACTGACAATGTTCCCTAGTTGGGTAATGAAACGTCTGCAAGCCAACAGCCAAGCTCAAGCACCAAGGACTTCACAGCCCTGAGCTACAGATGTTCTCTTCTGTTGGAACCAATGGGTATCACAGAATGACGATATCCCACCCCTACAAAGCCAGTGCATTTGGACTTCTCAACTCAACCTCCTAAAGCCAGTTCCGAGGGAGGGTTGTACTTCCTGCCTTTCCTTTGAATGGACCCTTGTGGATGTTCCTTTCTTTCCCCCAAATGCCACACATTTTTACAAAACACGCCTACCTGCTTTTTCCAATTCTTGGGCCAAATGACATTTTTGGGTTCATATATCCTGTATTATTATTTTTTTTAATTTTTATTGGCGGGGAGTAGCCCAAGGCCTCTAATGCAAGCCCTTTGTAAGGTTGCAGCCGGCTCATGAAAGAGCCTAGCTGTCTCTTCTCCCATCTCCTGACTGGCAGTATTTTAGCTCAGGAGGTGGCCAGCGAAAGCAGAACTGAGCCTACTACGAGGTGCCAGGCTCCCCTGGCATCGTAAAAAGGTTTCTGGGTCCACCCGAGCGCCGACCACAAAGCACGTGACAGATGCCTGGCTGCAAAGACAGCCGGTCCCCAACTTTATTTCAGGAGCAGGAGTTGGGAATTGTTCCTGCCACATCGCAGACCTCAGATTGCCCTCGAGGGCTTGGCTGTGCAAAATGGGGGTGGGGGGTGCTCTTCCCGTCAGCCCGGCCAGCCTGGTCCTTGCGTCACCTCTTCCTTGTCTCTGCTTGCTATGCTATGCTCTCTAGTTTCCACCTGTCGTCCTCTTGCTAAAACAATGCCGGCAGTGACTCGGGGGAGGGGGAGATTTTCAGTATTTTTAGAAGGCGCACACGCCCCCTTCTTCCTTTGGCTGGGAGGTGGGCATTAGTTAACAGCAACCAGGTTGCGGGGTTATGAAAAGCACGTGGAAGGCCTTTTTGGAATCCTTTCTCAGCCCCCATCCAACCCATGAGCTGGAAACCCGAGAGGTAAACACTTTGGCTGGGGTAAAATGCTTGTTGCGTTGTGAGAACCAGGACCTTGCCTCCAGTTAGCAGACCTGGACCTCAGCTCCTTAGGGCCAGGGGGAAAAAGCCATTTTATTTAGCGTGACTAAGGTCATCCCCAGGGATGGGCCAGCTTCTCCAGCTTTCTTGAGATGCTGCTGTGTCTCTGAATACTAGACTAAGTGCCCAAAGTATGTCCCCCCCCCCAAAAAAAAACAGGGAAAGAAATGGATAACTGTGACCTGAATGCTGTCCCCTGGACCCCCCCAGCCTGAATGAATTAAACAACATTGCTCCTCGGATGAGTTAAGTCCCCCAATCAATGAATGAAATCTCTTTATGAGGCTGGTGGGCTAAGAGGTGGATGATGGTCCTTCTCTGGGGCAGCATCCGCTTTATGAAACTCTTCCTCCCTCAAGGTTGGTGTCACTCCTTCATTGTTCACATTCTGCCATTGTCCTGAGTGGGGACTTTCATCCTCTGTATTTAATAGATGGGTTTTATGACTAGGTATTTTTATTTTGGACTGATTGTCTTGGAGAAGGTCCATCAAGCTTGTCAAGAAGAGTTGACATCAACTCGATGGCCCATAATCATTTTTATTTTGCATATTGTATCTTGCCTAGGTCTTCTGGGACTGGGGTAGATTTTAAGCATTGTGGATAAATAAAATAAAATGGTCAAAGGTCTGGAACTCTTAACTCATCTATTTGAAGGAAATCCTCTCCTTAAATCTCTGAACAGGGTTAGCTATCCCTTGTGTTGTTATCACATCATTTCAACCCTCTTTCACCCCCCCCCCCCAGCATGTCCAGACCAAAAGGATATGTCCACCTCTGCTTTGGGCCAACAAGTCTGCAATGGACACTTCCACATCTTTGTGTCCTGCTCTTTTGCATCTTTCTCTCCTTGTTAATGCAAAAAGCTGAGTTTGTGTATTGTTGCCTTCAACACCATGTGCAGTAGGAACCAAGATCTTTTTGGAAAGGGGCATCCAGAAAAGGCTGGCTGGTTTGGGAAGCTGAACCGAATCTTGTGGCCAACTGGCAACCAGCCACACTGGGACGTTGGGGTCTCTTTCCTGCCAGCCAACCATATAGGATTATTGAGGGCCTCCTGGATTGGGCCAAATCCAAGTGAGACCCAACAGGCTTGCCCCGAGCCATTTGTTCAGATGCCCTGAAATATAACCCAGAATCTTCAGCAGATGAATCAATGCCCCAGAGATGCCCTTAAACTGGAAAATGTGCCTCTCCCTTCACCTCCGCTGTCCACATTAAATTAGTCTAGTTTTAATTGGGTGTTTAGCATCTTGTCCCCCCATGCTCATAGATCATCAGCTTTGCTTTCTTTCCAGAATATGAACTCGGTGTTCAAAACAGTTCTAGATTTGACCTACCCCATCACCTCCATGTTCTCCGGAGCCTCCTTCAATAACGGTGTCAGCGACATCTTCAAAGACAAGCAGATTGAGGTATGTGTGTGATCGAGTGCATCACAACATGGGAAGAGAGTGGGGCTGAGCAGCAGCTGGAGGACCAGAGAGGTTGGCAACCATGTAGTGGGCAAGGGGAGGGTCTTTAGATGGGTTGAGTGTATAATTAATTTAAGCCAGTTTTCTGCCACCTTCCAGATGCAGTGGGCAACATCTGGCCATTACCAATTTGGGGAAGCTGATTTTAAATACGGGCATCCTCAATGTTGTCTGCTATCTCCAGGGTCAACAGCATGGAACAATTTCAGCCCTGATGCATATAATGCCTTTTGCCTCCCACTTGGTAGGGCCAAGAATCCTGTGTGACATAAATGGAATTTGATCCTCCATTATCCTTGAAAACAGCCCCGTCGGAGTTAACAGAAAAATCCCAGTGATTACATTTAGCAACTGTGGGGATAAGGGAGGGATTTAAAAAGTTAAGGGAATTCTGTTAAATAAGATTGCAAGTTAGGCTTGTAATTAAGCCAAGCAGGGCATGTAGAAGAGATGAGACACCCCCTTCCCCCCCCCCCCACAAATCTCTTTAGTGGCACAGAAACACTGTGAGTGTCTGGATTCCTTCCTCTTCATTTCCCACCCTCCAACATAGTGAAATTAGAGGGGTCAATTGTCTCCTTGCTAAATGGCAGCGTTAATCCGGTGCCTGCATCTGCACAGCAAGTGGATAGCCGATGTATTAAATTCTTGACGTAGACCGTCAGTGGCTAGCTCAAATCCTCCCACCAGTGAGTGCGATTCTCCTCTTACCATCAGTGTAACAAACCACACAAAAAAAGGGGGGTTCGAAGGCGTTTTTAACTGCGTGCTTGTTTAGTCTCCTTACACCTGGCTGCCTTTCCTAGCCAGCTTCCCTTTCGTTCCCCCTCCTGCCTACTCTGTCTTCTGTGCAGCTGCTTATCCGTCCAGTTGTGAATGTCACAATCTGTTCCCTCTTTATAAGAAGCAGTCCTGTAGCAACTTTGGGGGATGACGTTGAAAGCTGGCAAATTTTAGACTCCGCTCTTTCGTGGGCACGTCTGTGGGTCTGATGCGACGCTCCCTCCCTTCCCCCCCTTAAACCCGTGCTTGGCGAAAGGGATTCGGGTGCGTCTCCCCAAATGCAAGCTTTGGGGGGGGATTGTGTTTTGCCTCCCACTCCTACCACGAAAATGCTTTCTCAGGGATTCCAGTTCACGCCAGGTGAGAGAAAAACACCAGCGTGCAAGCGGATGCTTTTCATGTTTTGCTAGCATTCAGGAGGCCAGTCTTCTTAACCTCCTGAGTTAAGACTGGGGAATGTTTTCATACATAAAAGGGATGCCCTTGTGGGCATCTAGCTTGGCTTGGAAAGAAGGGAAGCCCCATCACTCACCACCTTGCAGAGCTTGAATCGTGGCTTAGCAAACAGGAATGTTTTACGTAAGCAGGAAGCAAGCCAGGAAGGGTGAGCGTCCTTGCATGGCGAAACTCTGGATTGGGGCTTATCCATGCTAACAAGTCAATGCTGGTAGACCCAGCTGATTTGAAGCCGGCTTTTCATACCCCGGGAATGATGCCCTGATGCTGAGTTTCGATCTCCCACGTAGCTGTTCTCAGCCGAAAGGAGAAGTTGAGGGGAAGAAAACAGACTAGGCGGCTTGATTAACCCGTCAAGGATGTCTTTTAGCGATGGGTGAGGGCATATTTCATGCCTTCCTGTTCTAGACATCTCTCTAAAACCAGAAGGCCTGAGACAGGGCACTGTATGTAGATGCAACAAGCAATCTGCTTTGAAGACAGACAGTAGTTTTATCCGTGACTGGGAACCCTGATGGACTTTTTGCCCAAAAAACGGGAAAAACCAAGTTGTGATTTATGGGTTTGATGATTAGAAAAGGTAGCTTGTAGAAGGAAGGAAATTATGATGTAACTTAGAGAGGGTAAAATATAAATGGATTTACAACTGCTGTCAAAAAGATCGGAAGACACTTCTTTATAATCTTTTTCTTTTTCTTTTCCTCTTTTTTTTTTTAAAGAACTTTATTAATTTTCGAAGTATAGTTAAAATACAAAATATAGAGTATAGATAAGATGGAATACAGAACTAAAGAAAAAAGAAAAACTATAAAAGTGCACAGTTAGATAGAAAGCAGAAAAAGAAAGTGACTTCCAACCTTCTCCGATACAGAGATGAATGCATATTATACAGATATTATCTCTTACCATTAATTAAACCTTAGTAACATTATTTCTATAAAGTCAAACCATTTAATCATCAAAACCCAAAATCAAAACCTTGTTTTTTTCAGACACAGGCAAATGGTCTAAAAGTGGCTGCCAAGTAGAGACAAATCCAGACACGTTATTTTCTCTTATCAGCACGGTTAACTTTTCCTTTTCCTTTTTTTTTTTTTAATTTCTTCTTCTATTTTCTTTCTTACCTATTCACTCTTCTTCCTTATTTCCTTGGTTTCTTTTCTAATATCAGTATTGGTTTTTTTTTTACCTTGTTAAAAATTCCTTCCGCAAAAATTAAATTAAAAAAGAAACGAGGAAGACAGGCAGTAATTCTTAACGCTGCCTCTCTGCACCAGCCATGGCTGAGACTGAAAGGCTCAACAGTTGCCCACCCCTGCCTGCCGCACCCCTTTCCGACTTTCTGTGACTCACGCAGGGGTGCGACAGGCAGTCGGGCAGCCCCGTGCCACTTGGGGTGTTCAGACCCGCTTTTGAAGCATCTTTTTCACAGCAGCCCCTCTAATGAGCCCTCTCTGTGCGGCAGGATCTCTGGATTCCTTTCTTCATCATCACAACGGACATCACCGCCTCGGCTATGAGGGTCCACACTGATGGTAGGCCTGTCAGAGTTGGGAATGACTTGGGCAAGGGAGGCTGGAAGACTTTCTATAGGCATGTGCAGAAAATACGACAGGCTAGATCAGACCCGCCCAGCTGGGGAGTCCAGCCTTCTCTGTTCCCCAGCAGCCAAATGAATGCATATGGGAAGCTCACAAGCTTGGACAGGACGGTGGGAGCCCCTTCCCTCCAGCCCTCAACCCTGGAAGTCGTTGAAACCCTGTGTCAGCCTTACTAAATGGACCAGGCAGGAAACATGACCAGATGTTTATTGTAAAGCTACCTTAACAGAATCTTGCAAGTCTGAAAGTACAATCCTCCCCCCCCCATCTCCTTTACAGCCCAAGAAACTAGGAAGGGTCCCTTCAGAGCCTCTTTCTCCCTCCATTATGCAGCTGTGGGCTCGGCCCTCCCTTATCTGACCGTTCCCTTTTAATACTGATTCTTAGAAAGAGTGTGTCAGCCTTCCCAGGTAGACCAGACAGGAAACACGACCAGATGAGTTCATTCTACTTTATTGCAAAGCTACCTTAACAGAATCTTGCAAGTCTGAAAGTACAATCCTTCCCCCCCCCCATCTCCTTTACAGCCTGAGAAACTAGGAAGGGTCCCTTCTGAGCCTCTTTCCCCACCCATTATTTATTTATTTATTTATGAAATTTTATCACCGCCCATCTCCCTCCCAAGGAGGGACTCTGGGCGGTTTACAATAAAATAGAATTAAAAAGCCCAAACAGTTATAAATACAATAAATACAGTAAGAGTAAGAAGGTGATGGAATCAAGACGGGAGAGAGTTCTTTATCAGCCCATGAGTGTAGCAGGTCTGTCTGAAGTCACTCTAGGGCGCTAGCCATCCCCAAGTACGACTGTTCCCCCTTCCATTCCAAGCCAGCTGGCAAAACCAGGTCTTTCATCTTTTTCGGACGTCCAGGAGTGAGGTGGCCTGTCTCACCTCTGGGGGAAGGATGTTTCAAAGGGCGGGAGCTACAGCGGAGAAGGCACGCTTCCGAGACCCCGCTAGGTGGTTTTTATCCAGCTGCAGGCTATGCTGTCTCTTATCTGATGGTTCCCTAGGCAGTATCTTGGCCTAGTCTCCCAAGGTCATTCCCACATACCATCACACCCTGATTCCCCCAGGGTATGGCCAGCCCCCGCCCACCCACCCCCCACATGATCCCAAGCATAACTTTTCAGTTTTTCATTTCAGCCAGTCGACTCTACGCCCGCTGGCTGCAACCTCTTCTTTTCTTTCAATGTGAATTTGTTTTTCATGACAAAAACGCAGACGCCACCCTACGGCCAGGCTCTTGGCAGCTTTCAGATCATAAAGCAGACAGGGGGAAAAAAACGCCTCAATCGATTGGTTTAAAATACTTTTGGCCTACTTTTCTGCTTGAAAAGCACTCCGAAGCATTTTTAGAAGGGGGTTCTGGAGTCGCCCATCAGAGTTAATCTTCCCTGTCTTTGTGCTCTACAAATGAGTTGGACTTCAACTACCATTATCCTTAGCCTGTGGGCCCACTGGCCATGCAGACTCATGAATCCATGATTCCCATGAGCATCTGGTTGGAGAAAGCCAATCAAAACTCAATTTCTTACTGTTCTCCATGGCCAGATAGATATCTCTAGGAAGCTCCCAAGCAGAGCATAAAAACTAAGATTTTAAGATTGACTGCTTCTGTGCTGGGAGGTTTGACCTAAAAAAATATATATATTGGCAAACATTGCTGAATCTTTCTTTCCATTTTCAAACTGCCTATAATCCAGCCCTTTTCCGATTCTTCCAAAATGGAATCTTTCGGAATGTAGGGACCATGTCTCCCACAATTCCCAGATAAAGTATGGTGTTGATGAAGCTGATTTTTCTGGCATAAAAGCCCCCTATGCTTCGTTAGCACTTTGTGTTGGGAATTCAGTCTTCCTCCTTCACAGGTGTGGCTTCTGTAAGAGGGAGGGTCCCTAGCTTGCAAGGACCTTTCTTCCCTTGGCAACTTGTATTTAGGGAAGATGCCAGCCCTCCAAGGTAGGCCAGACTAGGAAACCAAAGTCATGAATGCTATTATAAGGTTACAGTAGCAAAATCTTGCAAGTCTGAATGTGCTTCCCCCCTCCCTCCCTTTATCTTCGTGAGAACTGGGGAAGGTCTTGTCTGAGACGCTTTCTCAGGTTACAGTTCTGGCCCGGACTCAGATTTCTTTTATCTGATTGTTGCCTTGCTCTTCCTCCTGTTCCTCAAGATTACAGACAGAAGGGACAAAGTTTAGAATTAGGAATTAGAATTAGAAGTGTGCGATATCTCTTTCTTATTTCTCTAATTGACTCTTAACCACTTAGGGGTGGGAGTGACCAAGCTAAAGCCAAGGGAAGGAACGTCTCAAAGCTCCCCAGGCCTGAAGCTGCCCACAAAATGCTAAACGGCCTGGACTTGTAATTAACTAATTAAAGGGCTTTTCAGCTGCTTTATTCCCAACAGCTGCTTTATTCCCATTGGCTTTGCAGCATATTTTTGAATCCTCCCCAACTGCACAATGGTTACCCAGAAATCATATTGAGTGTCCCCATTTCCCGAAGCCCCTTGTAGCTTCTTTACATCTCTGCACGGAGGGTCTGTTTTCTTCCTTCCTCTGGGCTAAAAAGCACGGAGACGCGTGAACTTCTCCTTGCCGGAAGACGGCTCATCAGAGCCACGACTTAGGAGGCTCGGACTTTGCCACGTTCCGTAGGGAGCAAATCCAACCCTTTTCTGCTGATTAAAACCACCCTGCTTTTAATGGTTAGAAATCTCCTCATCCCGGTGCAGAAGAGAATGAATCGAACCAATTTAAAAGCAAGCAGAAGGCTCTCCATTCCACGTCGCTTGGCAGGAGTGCCAGCTCAGGTTCTGCAGAATCAGGGGCCAGAACCGGCTTTCTGAGGGCCTTCTCAGACCCCTGGTCCGCTCCCCCACTGTGTGGGTGAGAAATCGAACAAATGCATTTATTTGTTCTACCCTCCCCTGAATCCTCACAAAAAGATGGCAGAGGTCATTGTCCAACCTGCTGGGAGACGTTACAGTGAAATGCCAGGTCCAACCCATGAGAATTATGATGGGTGGAGATGCTGAACCAGCTAAGGTCTATCTTCCCATGCCTTCTCCATGTTGGGGATGGGGGAACTGGGAAGTTACAATTGCTTTGTTTATCCAGATCTTTTCCTGTCCCCGCAAAGGCTGTCTGTGGCGTTACATCAGGGCCAGCATGTCTCTGTCCGGTTATTTGCCCCCTCTCTGCGATCCCAAGGATGGTCATCTCCTAATGGACGGCGGTTACATCAATAACCTCCCAGGTACTCGCGAATTCCTGGAGCTCCTTTGCAGTGGGATTTTTGGCCCGGCGATGAATTTCTGCGGTGTTGGTGGCCTTCGTGTCCCACCTTTCCGGTGGGTGCATGATGGTCCTCTTCTCCATTTTATTCTCCCCCTCCCCCTGTGAAGTAGTCGAGGCCAAAAAGGTGTCCTTCGTCCAAGGGCATCCAGTCCTTCACACGGCTGGAAGCAGATTTGAATTCAGCTTTCTCATTTGGGTCTCCTGGGAGTTCTTGATGCCCACAGTGCTCCATCATCCTCTGATGAAAGAGGAACAAACCAGAACTCTCGGTTGGTGCCAGCCGAGCGCAATTGTGTTGCTTTGAGACCGAGTTGCATTATATTGAGAGCTGGTTTTAAAACGGGGCTGCAAAATCTCTTCTTCCGTCCCCCAGCTGGGAGCTGAAATGGCACTTTGTCGTGGCTGTGTTCGCAGGGCCTCTTTCAGATTTTTTTTTTTTGTCTTCTCACCCTCGCCTCGCCGAAAGACACTGAGTCACTTCTTCCCTACAAAGAGCCTTTTTTCTCCAGAGAAATCCTTTTCATGGTTGGGTTTCAAAGGGAACTGCTGGAACACGGAGGCCTCGTAAATTACCTGAATTGTGCTCAAAGGGCTGGAAGTTGAGAGAGCTTTGGGAAAGAGCTCTCTTTGGAGCAAGATGTCTGGCCCAGAGCCTTGTTTGAAACATTTCATTTGAGGTGGGTGTAGAGGAATTTCACTCTGGCCCTGAGAAGGGGTTGGGTTGCTCAGCCCTGGCAAAGTAGAAAGTGCAGGAAGTAGAAAGTGCAGGAAAGAGATACAGAACAGCCCACCTTGACCTTGCTGCCCTTAAAAAGAGACAGTGACGGTTTGGGACCAGCTTTGAAGATGCTGTCACTTGCCAGCCTTCCCAGGTGGACCAGACAGGAAACACGACCAGATGAGCTAATTCTGCTTTATTGTAAGGCTACCTTAACAGGATCTTGCAAGTCTGAAAGTACAAATCTCCTCCATCATCTTTGCAGCCGGAGAACTTAGGGAGGGTCCCTCCTGAGCCTCTTTCTCCACCCATTATGCAACTGCGGGCTCTGTCCTCCCTTATCTGACCCTTCTTTTGGCAGCATCTCTTTGCCCCAGTCTCCCAAGGTCTTTCCCACATACCATTATCTCACCCTCCCCTTCAGATTCATCCCCCCCTGTCTCCTTTGCAGCCTGAGAAACTAGGGAGGGTCCCTCCTGAGCCTCTTTCTCCACCCATTATGCAGCTGTGGGCCGTGCCCTCCTTTGTCTGACCGTTCCCTTGGCAGCATCTCTTTGCTAGTCTCCCAGGGTCCTTCCCATCACACAATAGACCCAAGAAATGCTGGTGGTGACTTTTTCTTGACCTGGGCTACCTTGGGGGGGCCCGTGGTAAAAGCAAGCCGAAAGGTTTTGGGGGGGAGAATGACTTTGCTGCACTCTCCTGACAGCGGACGTTGCAAGATCAATGGGAGCCAAGATAGTCATTGCCATTGACGTGGGCAGCAGGGACGAGACGGACCTCACCAATTACGGAGACGCGCTTTCCGGCTGGTGGCTGCTGTGGAAACGGTGGAATCCATTAGTAGAGAAAGTGAAGGTAGGGTGGCACCCCTTCCTTCCAAGTCACTTCATACCCAGGTGGATTGTTATTCCCAGGGAGACCAGGTGGATTGTTGTGTTCTGTTTCGATGTTTTACAATAGCCAAGTTTGAATTGGCTGTTGTAAAATGACAAATTCGGTCATGTTTCCATTACATTCAACACTCTGGCCATTGTTTCACTGTAACACGGCTCCCGCTTCAGAGGTGCCACGGTGGGGAATCTCTCTCCTTGGAGCGATCAAAGCTCTCCAGCGAATATTTCTTGGCCTACTCATTAAACAGTGGCTTTTGAAGGGAGGCCACGCAAACGCGTGCTGACTTCCCCCGTCTGGCACTAACGGTGCCTTGCTCTGTTTGGCAGGTGCTGAACATGGCCGAAATCCAAACTCGGCTGGCCTACGTCTGTTGCGTCCGGCAGTTGGAGATGGTCAAGAACAGTGACTATTGCGAATATATCCGGCCACCCATTGATCGCTATGGCACGCTGGACTTCGGGAAGTTCGATGAAATCTGTGTGCGTTGCGGGGAGGGCAGGGGAGGGGAGGGGAGGGGAAGCGGAATGAATGAAGTTGCAAAGAGAAGACATTTGGTGGGAAGGGAGGCAGTTCTTCTTTGGCCAAAGGAATGACTGCGATGGGCTAGTCCCGAGTTCAAAACTGCTGGGTTTTGACTCAAGCCGAGCATCAGAAGTGCTGATTCCTGCTAGGGGCTTCCCAGCCGAGGAAATCAAAGCAGAAAAGGCTTCTTAAACTTCCCCCTTAGCTCAGTGGTTCTTAAATTGTGGAGAATTACCCTAAAGGGGGTAATTTGGGCATATCCTGGGGCTGATTTGTAATTGCTTGTTTGTGAGTCAAGGATCCAGTCTGGGACTGCTGCTGCTGAGATGCTTGGGTAAAACAACAGAGTCTGGGTTTTTTTCTGTGGGGAATGACCTTATTTGGGACCGGGAGAAGGGGCCTTTGTGTCAAACAGTTTGAGAACCTGTAACGGTACGTGGGAATGACCTTAGGAGACAGGAGGAAGAGACGCAGCCTAGGCAATGGCCAGATAAGAGGCAGCTGAGCCCACAGAAGGAAAAGGGGTGTGGGAAGCATCTCAGAAGGGACCCTCCCTAGTTTTCCGGAGAGTAAAAGGAAAGGAGGGGAGAAAGGCTTCTGTTAATGTAGCCTTACAGTAAACAGAGAGCGAGTACTCCTGGTGGTCCTCCTTGTCTGGACTGCCTTGCGGGGCTAACAGAACCGTGGCCCTGGCACAAATCTCAGCTAGTAAGCCCAGCTCACCCACTCTCGCCCTTTCTGTGGGTCAGCAACTCATTTCAAAGCACCGGGAGCGGATCAGGTCCCCGTTTCCCTCCCCCTGGCATTTTCCTCCTCCTCTTTCCAGGAAGTCGGCTATCAGCACGGGAGGACGGTTTTTAGTGTTTGGTGCAGGAGCGGAGTCCTCGATAAAATGCTCAAGGACAGGCAGGAGCGTTGTCAGTCCAAACCGTCATCCGTGAGTTTCCCCTGGGGGGCGATGGGGGGGCTGGGAAGCAAGCTACAGCAAGGTCACGTCACCTTCTGAGGCCCCTCAGCAGGCAAATGCTGCAGATGCGAACGAACCTGTTTCCGAATTTGAATTTTCCGGTTTGGGAGCCAGAGGGAGGAAGGGCACGTTTTTTTTTAACTCCGCAAAGCCTCCGTAAAGCCGATGCTGCAGTTTGTCGCTTCCGTTCTCAGCCTGGAGAAAAATCAAGCTGCTAAGTTTTGGACAAGGTGGCTGTCAAATCAGGGCTCCCCAAAACAAAATGTGGGGCAACACCCAGCTGCCAAGGAAATCTAGACAAAGGGGGGGTATGTCCGCCCCTACATTTTCCCTTTGCAAATCTCTCTCTCTCTTTTTTTTTTTGAGTAGCGATAAGCTTAGCCTTGGCTGGGCATGAATCTTCCCCCCTTTGTGCAATTTTCTGCTGAACGCTTCAGACATTAAGACCGTTTTGCTGAGCAAGGCACCGAAACGCAGTCTGAAGCCCGGGAAAAGGAATGGCATGCATTTTTCTGCCGGGAGGAGTGTGCTTTCCCCCCCACCCCCCAATATTTAAAAAAAAAAACAGGCTGATCCATGCAAGAGCAAGGGAGAATCAGCTACCCAGTACTTTGAACACAGAGCAAACAAACAGATGCAAAATGCTTTGAGTGGGGAGTCGCAGCCCCAACCCCAACAAATTCTGGTCCTCTTTGAACCCGGGCAAGAGAATCGCCCCTCTTCCTCCCCTGTTCGTTTGGTCCTACGCAGCCCTCCCTGAGCATCTTTGGAATTAGAAACCTGAGTCATCGCATTTTGGACGGTGGCTGTAATATTGAGAAAACGCATCTAATTAAAGTAAGAAACAGGCTGGCTGTTGTGCGGCACATCGATCCGAGCCCCTCGCAGCTCGGGTCAATAGCGCTCGGTGGCCTAGCCGAATTGTACTCTGCCTCTCTTTAAAGATTTAGCGGCCCCTCCGCTGGGAATTTTTTCTCTCCTACCCCCAGGCTGTCTGGGCTGCAGGAATTGTATCCCCTCTACCAGGAGAAGATAGGCTGGCACACAGCCTGTCTTCAGGACCTCTTCCCACCCATTGGGTGTAATTGTCTGTTTGGTCTCCTTTTGAGACTCTGTGTGGGGGGAGGGCAGGGAGGGCTCTACCCTTGTTGGCTGAGCAAGGTGGTGGCCATTAATATCCTTTATTTATATATATATATTTCAAATTTTTGTCACCCCCCATCTTTGCCACTCAAAACTAGCAATGGGGCCGTTCTGCCTTCCGTACCTTTTTCCTCTCCTAGAGCTAAGCATCCTTCTGGCCTTGGATGAAGGATAATGACAAAGACCAACAGAAGAGACCTCTCTGTAGCTCCGGGTTGAACTGTGGAGTCCTGGGCGCTCTCTGAGCTGGGCTGTTGGCTTGCAGACGTTGCGTGACCCAACTAGGGAACCTCATCGGCACAAGGGAGTGTCTGGATGACCAAGACACCCAGCCGTGCTCACTCATCTTTTCCTCCCCTTCCAGTACGTGACATGCCCCACAACCTCCTTCACGGATTTGGCGGAAATTGTCTCTCGAATTGAGCCGGTGAAGGCCGTCATAGTGGATGGTGAGAAAGCGGAGGGAGGGAGACAGGCCGTTACAGCTGGGCCAGAGCTCCCAGTTCCAACTTAAAAATAAAAACCACGCTCCTTATGGCGGGAACTGCCCCTCGTTGAGGTGATCCCTTGATCATCTAGCCAGCCCATATTGCAACCATGGCTAGCCATTTGGGGTGAGGATCTTGATGAAGTCCCCAGAGGAGCCACGAGTTGAGCGTGGCATCTCCCATTGGGATGTGCTCGATCAGAGCAGTATCCTTTCCTTCCATACTTTGGGATAGTTTCTCCTACTCTTTGCCAGAAGAAGCTGGTGGCCAGCTGAGTGGCTACACGTGAGCCGGCTTGGGGGGCTCAGCTTAGCCTTCTCCTTCCCGACCCTGGCTTGAAACTGGCTGTCCCGACTTCTCTCCTCTTCAGATGAATCCGACTATCAGACAGAATACGAGGAGGAGATTCTTGATAACCCGAACGACGATTATGTCAATTTCCTGAGCGGCCAGACTGAAGAAAACTCCGATTCCGTAAGAATAACCCCGGGCCTTTTGGGGTGCCAGTGTCTGCCCCTGAGGCCATGGGCATCATTGGATTTGATTTAAGAAGGGCTTGGTGGCAAATCTAGCGTGCCAAACTACTGTGCTTTCTTCTTCTGTTATTTCTCTTCCTTTTTCCTCCCCCTTTTGTTTGTTGCTAACAACAGAGGTCATTTGGTGAAGAAAGTACTCTGGACATGCTCAAAGACACAGCACCGGGTGTCTTCCAAGAGCAGAGCCCCCCGCTGATGGGTTCTGCTCAAATTCAACCAGCCAATTTTACCCTCTCTTCTCCTGCCCCTAATCAGTTACACAAACTCTGAAGATGACTGAAGTAATAGACACACTTCAGTTGATAAAAATAATTTACTCTTGACCCATGCAGCCTACATGTAGGAGTAAGTTTCTTTTTGCTCTGATTCAGCTGCTTTTTGACCCTCAGAGCTGTGAACCCAGGCCTGGGAACTACATCTGGAGGAAAAAAAATGCCACCACTGGAAGTGTAGTATATGTGTTGGGTGAGAACTGACAGACAGTGGATTCAGGAACAGTAAAGGAAATAATGTTGCACAGCCTTTAGCTGATTTGTGGGACCTTATACTTCTCCCCCCCCCCCCAAGTTAATTGTTTTATTGCATTATAAAATACAAATTAATACGTTATAGGATACAGATAAAAACCGAGTACAGTGGTGTCTACAAAATAGAAACTGGAAACTGTCAACACAGAAATAATTCAATGCATTTTGCAATTCTTTATCCATGTCCTACTTAGCTTTGATTCGACGACTTAAACAAGCCTGATGTTCATTAACAACTTAGAAATGATAAGGTTTCATTTAACCTTGAAATATGAGGGAAAAAGCTTGTATCGGTGTTACCTATAATTCCTAAGATGTTAATGAACAGGTTAGCTTAAGTCTTGGAATCAAAGCTAAGTGGGACTTTGATAAAGAACTGCAAAACGCATTGAATTATTTTAGAGTATGAAAATGGTTTCGATCTTTGAGCTCAACACTTATGGATCTTACCCTCTTAAGAAGCTGAATGTGGCCCTGGGCGATTGCTAGATTTGCCAGGGGCAGAGAAATCAGACAGTTGCATCTAAGTGTGTCCCTACAAGGAGGGGACAGAGCAAGGCTCTCCAGGCCAAATGAAAAGTCTTGTTTTCCTCTTGCCTCCAGCAGGATCCAGAAGTCCGGCTCAGGAAGCCCACCCGTGCGGACTCTGAAGACAGCCAACTAGCAGCATAACAAGACAGAGTCTGAAACCCACTTTGGCCCACTTCCTCCCTCCATCACCAGCGTCCTTAGGAGAGAAGCAGTGGGCACTTTCCCCCCATTTCTCAGTCTAAAACCAAGTTCCCAAGAGGTCAAAGGGTGCTACTGATGGGTCCACGGGCCCTCTGCCATTGCTCTCATGGACTCAAGCCTGCAGAAACCTTTCATGGCAGCTTCAGCTGCAAAGAACTGGAGCTTCCTGCTTATTCTGTGAACGAGAGGGAAGGGAAGAAGGAAAGGAACCCTTTGCATGAATGTGCATTCATGTCTGTGTTGAGAGAATGAGGAGGGAAGTGGCGGGCTGGTCTTCTGGCGTTCTTCACCCCACCGAATCCCACCTTATTTGGCTTTGGTGCTGGCATCTCCAACAGGAACAAAAGGTTCTGTTGGGAATTTACAGCTAACGTGTAAGCAAGCGGGGACGGGCTTTACTCACATCCCAACTTCTGAGAAGGAAGCCATCTGCCAGGAACAGTGACTTCTGCAGGAACATCCGTTCCAGGGCCTCTGCAGAACAAGCTTCCGAGCACCTGCAGGAGGCCGCTGAAGCCTTCCTGAAAACTTGGGGCAAAAATCCTCAGCATTTACAACGGCCTCCCTTCCAGCTAGGGCTTGAATGGGCACCTGTGCCCGGTACCCACCCGCTGTTCCTGTGTTATGCTACCAATCTCTTTCTCGTCCTCAGGGGTTCTTGAAAAAGAATAATAAAAACCTGGAAACAATATCCATGTGTTCAGCCTTGGTCAAATATATTAGTGTGGCATTCTGATTTTGTAAACGAATCAAGATGAAGGGAAGTACGTGGGGGAGCGCTAAGGGTGGTAGCTTCAGAAGAGGATCTGAACATAATGGTCATATCATGGGAAGATCCCTCCACAGCCTTCTCTGGGATCTTTAAGGGGTGGAACCCACATCACTTTAAGCCGTGGTGTGGTTTCTTGCATGATGCGTGAACCTCGTGGTGGTCTAGCACAATGTCTTGGAGCAGGGTTCCTCAACCTGGGTTCCGTGGTGCCCTAGGGTTCTGCGAGAGGTCACTAGGGATTCCCTGGGAGATCCCGATTTATTTAAAAAATTACTTCAAATTCAGGCAGCTTCACATTCAAGAGGTAAGTTTCATTCTTTAGTTTAAGAACACCGTTAATGCATATCTACAGGCCTACCCATGAAACGAATAATAATTTTGTAACTTCTGGCCTATATTTCACCCAGAGTCCCCCGATGGGAGGAGACGGGCCGGGACAAATTGGATACAATGGGATAAAATAAAATAAATATTTGAGCCTGAATGTGCAGGGATTCCCAAGGCGTGCAAAATATTTCAAGGGTTCCTCCAGGGTCAAAAAGATTGAGAAAGGCTGCCTTAGAGTGAAGGAGGCAAGATTTGAACAAGGACTGTTCTGGATTATCAGCTGATTTGTGAACCACTTCAGGAGTAGTTGGTTCGTGATGTTCTTGCTTGTTGTTCTGCAGATGTTTTATTACCAAGCTAGGTAACATCATCAGTGTGAGGTAGAGTGGGGTTTGCAGGCTGCTTATATGTTGTAGCTTGTCCCACCAGCCTTGACTGAGGTCCTGTTTCTTTCTTGATTGAGTTTTGGGTGGAGTATTGTTTTCTTCTTTGATTCTTCTTGTTTATCTGGTCCTGCTTCCTGCTTCCCTGGGTGTTATTAATAGGTGGCCTCCTCTTTCCTTGACCTTCCGTTGCTTCCTTTCTTGAATGATTTGTGGATGGAGTTTATCTCGGTGTATCTGTTAATGGCTGATGGGCCAGGGCACCTCTAGGAACGCTCTTGCATTTTTTAATCTGGTTTGGTCAGAGAGGTCTCCAGCTTCTTGGCTGAAATTGTGGTGGAAATTGTCAACGCGTTGTGAAATTAAGGAGCTTTCATCTTGTCTGCTGACTGCCGGTTGATGGTCACGGATGCGTTCTCTCGATTTTCTGCCTCAGACGAGGATTGAGAAGTTCTCTGGCGCAGCTTGCCAAAACTGGACTTCTCCGTCTGAAATTATTCTGTCAGCAGGCAGGAAACGCCATGTGGTGGATGTTTGCAGAGAGGATCGTGCTGAAAAGATTAGCACTGTGTGGGCAACCAGTTCCTAGAGATGGAATTCAAATGTGACATTTTTTTTCCCCCGAGAAACAGATGGATAATTTGAAACTTGGGAATAGCCTCTTACACAAAGGCTCAGATTATAAATAAATGTGCTCACATCTTCAGTTGCATTTCTTGAAGAACAGGAGAAAGATTTTTCTAATAACCATGCAAGTCATCCAGATTAGTTCTTCGAGATGATGAGGGCTAGTGGGTTGTTCTGCAGAAGTAATTGTTCACCGGGGGAGCACCTGTTTTAGTGGAAAGGGTTCTCAGTTCGGCTGGGAATCCAGCCTAAAATCTTGGGAAGTCTTTCTAGTCAACATGGACCGCAGTAAATTAGATGCTTTTATAAGATGGACTCTGTATAAGCTATGGCAGAAACAGGCTTCTGCAATTTTCTGTCTTCTGTGTATGTTCAGTTACAACCCTTACCAGTCCCAGCCACCAATGCTTGGAATTTCAGAATTATGTCACCAATGCCACCTTAAGGAAAGCCCAGGTACCATACACATTATCAATTTCAGAGCTCTGCTTAGGATTTTTTCCCCCTTAGAGCAATGTTTCGCTGGCTGGGGAACTCTGGGAGTCGAAGTCCACACAGCTTAAAGTTGCTAAGGTTGAGCAACATTGCCTTAGAGAGAAGTGAGCACCCAGCTACAGCTTTCAGAGCTGGCTGTGCTTGAAAGAAATAGAGAAAATTTGAGTTTCCCAGAAATGTTGTAAGCTTCCCCTTTTAACAAAAGAGCAGAGAAACAACATTCTGGGTCCAGCACAGGCTGGAATTTCCATTCCCGTTTTCGGATGATCAGAGAACTTTACAGGCTGGTCTGGTACAATTGGGGAAGCCAGACCGTGGTCTAGGAATTAATTGCATTTATTCAGTTTTGCTGCTTGCAAAGGAACTCGGCTGTATGTCGAGACACCTCCTTCCCACCCCCGAAGGGCAACCAGTTGTTTCCTGAAAATTATAAAACCAAGCCAGCATGTGGCAGTCCGTGGCTCATCCTTGAAGGGAAAGTCATAATTTTAAAAAGATGAAGAAGGGGATGGCTTATCCCTTCCATGCTGTTGTGAAGGAAACCTCACGGATGTGTCCATGAAGCCACCCAGAGAACAGTTACAAAAGGAAGAAAATGTGGAAGAGGTAAGGAATGATTAAATGGCCGAAGTCTACGCTTCACGTGGAGATTGGATTAAATAAATTAAAGGTGGCTTTTGCTGCTTCCAGGGCAAAGGAAAATGCTTCATTCAGGGACGAAGGAAATGGTTACTTCCATCCATGTCCCCCAGCTCTGAAACGATAAAAACCATTAGATTCCCATCTTGTTTAACATTTTTAAAAATCAGTTTATAGTGGCTTGGTTTGGCCCAACCCACTAAGCTAAGACCTAGTTGGCTACTTGGTACATCGTGATTGATTCACACGTCATGGGCAAACCCATTGTGTGGTGTAAACTTCGCTAACTTGGGTTGCTTCAGTAAGCCAGGATTTACCATGCTGTGGGATTTTTAAGTTTTTCACTAAAGCCTTGACCGCATCCAAGGGTCTGCTGCTATCACCGTAAAAATCAATTTGCACAGGAAGTAAATTGCTTCCCTTCCTTTACCCACACTGAGTATTCACATCATTTCTCGCCTCCACTATAATGCGACTGAAACTTTGCTGCAGTCATTAACCAACCACATTATTTCTTCCACCTTTTTGTCTTTATCTGTCCGGGAAGAGATCCATCAAAATAATGGCCGGTGTGTACTGTCCATTACCTTTTTCTATTTTCAGTGGGGAGGTGGTGATGGATTTTTGTTTTTGTTTTAATATGAGGCTGGCAATTAAAATAAATTTTGCCAGGGCAAAGCAGCACCCTCCCCTCCTCAATTTGGTTCCAGGCCAATAAATCCCAGCCTGAACAACCTTCTCAGAAGGGGAATTAGGGGACGCTGGAGAATTCCAGATTAGTGAAGAACACTCAACACGCAACACTAAAGTTGGATGTCCTCCCATCTCGGTCAAGCTAAGTAGAGGATTTACTAAACCTGAGAAGATGAGCATTTCTGGAAAGAGTGAGGAACTTTGGACCTTGATTTAGTTGCCAACTCCATCCATTGAGTTCCTCCATCCAGTTCTGTTCTGGTTTGGACCTGGTCCCACCTATCCGGTTCCCTAATCTCTACCTTTGTGGTGCCCGCCATGTTCTTTCAGCTGAAAGGGAATTTATTGGCAGAAACGTTTCCATTCCTGCAGTTATCACCTTGGTGTGCAAGAGCTGTCCCACTCCTTTGACTTTGCTTTGATGCACTTTGCTGACCCTGAGCTTTGGGCAATTGCCTCAGACCAGAGTAACTTTTCCAAGGAAGGACATTGCAGTCCTCGTTAATAAGATGTAGGGGGCCATAGAGTTACAGGAACTGCAACAGCTCGTTTATTTTTTGCATAGAACTGATACAACCCCTGAAATATCACTGGGTGGAGACCTTGTCCTGTTTCTTCTCCACAACCTTTGTGTGAAGTGGCAAGAAGATGAATCTGTTTGCAAATATCAAAGAACCTGGCTGGCTTTTTAACCATGCACTCTTAGTTTTTCACAGCCTTTGAACGGACCGCTGTACTGGATCAGCCTCTGTTCCTGCCTTTTGTAGTTTTTCAGGAACAGCACGAGAGGGTTAGTGCGCTCCTGGGCCAGCTAGGGAGGAAACAGCCAAGGAGCATGATTAAGAACAGGAGACAATGATCAGATCCCAGGTAAAAAAGATGCAAATTTAGTTTGGGCTCTTAAATCAAGCTACCAATAATGAAAATCCAGGGAGGAACTGAACCAAACCAAGCTGTTTGCAAAATCTCTCATTAGTGAAGCCTTTTTTCAGGATGCTGTTCCCTTTCCTGCTCAATTGCTTTTTGCCATTAATAGTCAACATTTCGAGCCCATTAAAATGTTCCCTCTTTGCTGGCCTATTTTTAGCTGCCTCTTAGGATATAGGTTTTTATAAACATTGCCAGGTCAGCCTTCACCTCTCTCCTGTGTGCATTTCGTGCTATTTTGGCTACCCAACTGACTCAACTCACCTCCGAAGTTTGGAAATAATGCAAGCGATGGCTGCTAAAAATAAGTGCGCTAATCAAACCACGGGGAATTGTTTTAAGCCAGCATCCTCTGTGCCATGGAGGTCAACCCAATGCTTCCAAAGAGACCTCCTGCTGGCCACTTTTTTCCAGGGTCAGTTGATGGAGGGCAGAGGTAGGCTGCTTCTGAACCTGGAGGCCTCATTTATTTATTTATTCAATTTATTCAATTTATATAGCCACCCATCTCAAGCCAGTGACTCTGGGTGGCTATATAAATTGAATAAATAAACGAATCTTCATTTAGCCAAAGAGGCACAACATCCCAGCAGCACAGTTTCTCCTTTAAGGCCTTAAAGTGGGGTATAAAATTTGCTTCAACCAGCTGCATCAATTTCTACAGCAACTGGCTGTTCCTAGCTTGTATGTTGGTTCCCCCCCACACCCCCTTTCAGTTCCTGGATTGCTGCAATAAACTTTGTTAATGGTTCTCTTAATGGTTAATGGTGCCTTCACCACCACCAGTTCGGTGCAGTGGTTCAGGCACCAGGCTAGAAACTGGGAGACTGAGAGTTCTAGTCCCACCTTAGGCACAAAACCAGTTGGGTGACCTTGGGCCAGTCCCTCTCTCTCAGCCCTGGGAAGGAGGCAATGGCAAACAACTTCCAAAAAACCTTGCCAAGAAAACTGTGGAGACTAGTCCAGGGAGTTGCCAGGAGTCAACACTGACTTGAAGGCACAATATATAATGGTTCTTTTGGCCATCTCCCTTAGACAGCAGAACCCATGGAAGCAAAAAAAGTAACCAAGGACAAAATATTGGAAATGAAATGAAATGAAGTACTGGAAATGGAGGCTGGCTGTGTTCTTCTGATCCCTTCCTGCTGATTATAAAAAGCTGGATCGCAGGATTCTTCTCCAGAAAAAAAAGTAGCAGGGTTACCACCTGAACCGGAAACCATCAGGCTGATAATATTTTTGCCTTCAGCAATAGCTCAACGGGTATAAAGTATAATGTGAAACTGTCTGATAGGAAGTAGGTGATGCATCAGAGGACTTTCAAAGACGGCTACAGAAGAAGTGACATTTGGAATGCAAACTAGGCAGTGTGTATCTTTCTATCTGGATTGAGGCCCTCTTCTGCCTTGGACCCATGCCAGTCTTTCAGCCTCAGTTTCCAGTTCTGTAAAATGGATGCAGCAGGGCCTTGCTTAGCTGAGGGATGAAAGCTGTGAAGTTTCCCAAATGCCCACTTCTTAAAAAGGGTGTATCTAGGTTAAAAAAAAAAGATAGTTGCCTTCCTCCCTTGTTAAAAGGCTCCTTGGCCAATTGAAAAGAGAGGAATTGTGCTGGAGAAAATTGCAGCTCCCATTTCACACCCAGGAGCAAAACAGTGCCTTGATTTATCCTTGTTTTGCTTCCCATGAGCCAATATATTTCATCTGTCCTTTCCCACCTGCCTTGGGGCTGGGTCCACCCACCAAAGACAGGATCCTGTTTTAGAACCTGGAACCTGCCCTGCTTCCATCTCTCTTGGCAAGACCTTTATGATCCAGCAAGATCCTTACCCATCATTGTTCCAATAAGCCCCTTTTTTCCCCTCCGATCAACATAATTTTTCCCAATTACGCTTGTCGGATGCATGCTCCTGGGAAAACTCTAAGGAGGGAATGCAAAGTTTGCTGCCTTTTGCTCCTGAAGGAAAGGCAAGGTATAAGTAAAATAAGTTAATGCTTTTAGAGGGCAGTATATCCGGGTTCCTGATCAATTGATCGAGCATGCTGCCTCTGGTAACAAAGGGATGGTATGAGAGGTTATTAGTGATGCTTGAACAGGCAGCCAAGGAGAGAATGAATTTATACACCAGAAGATTTTCTTTCTGCTCAGATCACTGTCCAAGCCTGAATTTTGTCCCAGGGAAATTCTTCATGTTTTCGCATATAGCACAGCCTAAGGGGATACAGCCAGCTTGAAGCAGGAAACAGGAGGGCCACTCTGTAACTAAGCCTACTTACTGATAAGCACCATAGGCTGTCCATCGCAAATTTTTCTGCTTCTCTGTGATTCTCCCTCTGAACTTTATACCATCACCATACAACATAGGTCAAAAAGGAGAGCTGGGAAGGAGTGAGTCAGGTGTTTGGGAGCATTTTCAGCACTGAGTGGTATATATTTTACCACTCTCCCCTATGGGGGGACTTTACAAGTCCCCCCGTAGGGGAGAGATGGGCGGTGAATAAATTTATAAAATAAATAAATAAAATAAATATTTTAATTTGGTGTGTGTGTGTGTGTGTGTCTTTGTCTTTGAATCAGTGTTGAATCCTGGTGACTGCCTGGAGAAGTCCCTGCAGTTTTCTTGGCTAGGTTTTTCGGAAGCGTTCTGCCATTGCCTCCTTCCCAGGGCCGAGAGAGAGGGACTGGCCCAAGGCCACCCAGCTGGTTTTGTGCCTAAGGCAGGACTAGAACTCGAAGTCTCCCAGTTTCTAGCCCAGTGCTTTACCATTACACCAAACTGGCTGTCTTTTTAATTCAGTAAGTGCTTCTATCTAAGCACAGCATAAAACCCATTTTTTATTTCTTCCTCTGCAGGAAAAGCTGGAGAACTGAACTCTCTGAGTCCTGAAACCGGGTAGCTCCAGGTAGAGCATTTCCTCACTTTTAAACTTAAGTGTTTTCTCTTTTACAACCAGAACTGCCCCAGCGACACTGCTTTGCGAAGTATTCATCATAATCAAGGCTGAGTTTTTTTCCAGGGGGAGGAGAGGGGAGAAGCTATTTATTTGTTTATTTGTTTGCCATATTTATATAATGTTTGTGAAAATGCTGCAGGCTGCTTTAAAGGACAGCAAGGAGGCAGCTGTTGAATCCTGCCTTTCCCTGGATGTCTCTTTGATTTGGCGTTTCTGTTCTGTTCTTATTTTCAACCCCCCGCCCAGCCCTGTTAATTGCTGAATTTTATATTGCTTTAATGGGGGGGGAATGATTGCAATTTAATTTTACCGTAAGTGGCTCTGAAATGCAATTCTGTGGGAAGCGGTCAATGATTGATTGGTTTGTGGAAAAAAATCTAAGTGATACATAGCAACCTTGTGGTGGTATTAAAACTACAGTAGGAATGAATTCCAGGTTGGCTCGTTCAGGACAGTTGCAGTTACTGGGCTGAAGTGGCGTGGAGCCACCGAAGGACAAAGCGTCCAGAGGAGGGCTTCTCCTAAAGTCGCCAAGGCTGAGAAACCCTGGTCCAGAGAGTTGACGTTCCGTCCCCCAGGTTCCCTGTTCGAGGGGCGCCAAAGATTTCGCGAGGTCAGATGTCCCGACTCTGAAACAGGTCGCTCCGATTCTATTAACAGCCGTCCAAGGACGGAACGGGCCAGAGAGAGACCCACGTCTGTGGGGCGGGGGCGGGTGGAACATGCCCACTTTCTCTGATTCAGAGGCCACGGCGCGGTCCTTTTCTCCCCCCCCCCCACCTCTCCATGCCCCCGGCGCCGAGTTGAGCATTTGGGGGCTCCGTCCTTTCACCGTGCCCCGGCTCTGTCCGATTCTCAGCCGCACTTAGGGCTGGCGACCGGCTCTTTCTGGAGTTTGGGGGCCGCCTCGCCCATCCGGAGCGGCGCCCCGGATTGCAGGGAACTTGCAGGTGCAAGCAGCGGATCGCTCGCTCCGCAGGCCGCTTCATCCAAGCTTGGGCGCGCCCGGAGAAGGGCGGACAGGATCCCCCAGCTATGCCCTGCGCTCCTGTCCTCCGGCCGGGAGGGGAGGGGGCGCGGGTCCCGGCGTCCCCAAATATAGGCATGCCGCCTCCCGCCCTTCCTGCGCTCCGCCCCGCTGGTTCTCGCCGGCGGCGGGGGAGCCGCAGTCAGTGAGCAGCCGCCGTCCGCGCCGAGGGGCGGCCGGTCGAGGCGGCTCCTCCTCCCGCGCTACTTGGCAGATCCGCCTGGCAGGGGGAGGATTGGAGGCGGGGATCGGGCTCGGCCGGCGGAGGCAGGAGCGGCGACTGCAGCCTGGCCCCGGCGGGGGGCAGCATGGGCGGTGGCGGCCGCGCGGCGTGGCGGCGATGAGCCAGGAGGATCATGGGCACGGCCGTCTCCAAGCGCCGCTCGCTCCGCAACGAGGCCGTGGCATCGGTGGCGGCCAAAGTCAGGTGAACGGCACCCTCTTCCCGGGCAGGGAAGGGGGAAGAGGGGCGAAATCGGGGCGCGGGAAGCGTGGGAGGTGTGTGCCCCCCAAGGAACGAGGGAGAAGAGGGGAAGGGGGCCGCGGGGGGCGCAGAAAGCCGCGCGTAAAAGGCCGCGCGTAAAAGGGAGCGGGGGCGCAGCGGCGGGGAAGGGCGAGGGAGCCGCACACGCGAAAGCTGGAGCGGGGAGGGGGGGCGGTTGGAGGGGTGAGCCTGCAAAGGAGAAGCCGCGATGGGGGTGCAAACGTGGAAGGGGGTGAGCGTTTACACAGGAGGAGGAAGGCGGCGTGGAGGACAAGCTCGAACTCGGGTCTTGGGGCAGCAACGGAACGCTGCAAGGTGCTCGCAGGTTGGTGGGAGAGTAGGAGGGAGGGCGGCGTGTGAAGGAGCGACGTGATGTGCCTGTGCTTTCTCTCGGGTCGCGCTCGTAAGCCGCAGCTGGGGGTGCACGGAGGAGGCGGTTCGCGGTTGCGGGCTTGCGGGAAGGATACCTAGCCGGCGTTCTTGCCAAACCAGCATCTGCTTAAGTTGGGCATGTTGCATGCTAGCGCCGGGGGCACCGGCTCGTTGTAGGGCTCACACACGCCGCACCTGGCCGGCCGGGGCGTTCTAGCATCCCAGACCCCTAAGAGGGGGGTGCCAGCTGCTCCTTTTAACCGGCGACAGACGGGCTCGTTTGTGAAGGATGAAGCCAAAGGCTTTGCAAGTTTCTTCCTAGCTTTGCGGGGATCTCTTTCAGCAGTGCAGAATCCATCCACCCCCTGCTGTTGCATCTTCCCAGGCTGCTTAAACTCCGTGCTGTTGAATCCAAAGACTTGGATTCGGGATTCATCCGCGGTTGGCTCCCCCCTCTACACACACGCACGCATACACACACACTTTTAAAAAAAAAGAACTTTTCCATACCAGCGAGCCAGAAGCGTTGGTCTATATTTTCAGTCCGGCTGTCGCTTCCATTGGGTTGAAATAGCAGCTGACGTGAGGTGTGAAGCACTTGGCACGCCGCCCGGCCCAGTGGAACATTTGTGGCAACGCTCCAGGGAGCCCCTGGTTACTCCAGTAAACTTCCAACTTGGTGAATGCAGCATGGAGCTGCGGCGGCACTGTCTGCGCAGTCCCGACATCTCGAAGGAAGCCTGGGGTCTGCCTTTGCTCTGCTCTTGATATGGAACCCGCCTCTGTTTGCATTGTGCTGTTTGGTCTTTCTCCAAAGTCATAGCACCCTCTTGATTCCAGCAAGGGCTCCTGGGTTAAGGGGTGAGACTTCACCTCCAATCCGTTTCTTGCTGCGTGGTACATGTACCCAAAGTCCTCTTACCTCACCTGGGAATATATCATTTTTCCAGTGAGAAATGGGTGAGCCTGGTTATGGCTGACACCAAACTGGGCAGATTGGTGACAAACTGGGCAGATTGGTGAGCCTCGGTGGGAATGTTTAGGAGTGAGTGAATGAAGCACCTGAACAGGGAAATTGGAAGTTGTTCATATGGGTTTGCTTTCCTGCAATTTACACAAGCAGGGAGTGTGCAATTTGCCTTGGATTTCTTTTTCTAACTATACTCAGGTAACTAATTCCCAGAGTGGATATTTTCTTGTTCTGGAGGCCGACTTGAATTCCTGCAGAAATCAAGGGGATTAAATAAGAGAACTTTGAATTCTTGTCCATCTTCATGATTTAAGGACAGCCTTCCTGTATTCAGCTGTGATTGGAGCCCAATTCCTGCCTCCCAACCCCAAAGTAGGGTCCCTATAACTATCACCACCACAGTGCCAGGTGCTAAGAGCTTCAGTTTCTCAAGCACTGAATTTGATATCTTATGCTAAGAAACAGGCTTTCGGAACCAAGTGTCTAGTCCTCACTGTTCAGGAGGTACATTTGCAAAAAAGGTGGGCATTGCTTATTAGATTCTCAGAAGTGGATGTGAGAGGTTGTGTGTGTGTGTGTTGGAGCTCTTTGCTTTTCTCAGTAACAACCTAAAGAATGCTTCTAAATTAGCAGAGGGGATAGCGATCTATTGAAATTGTGCAAGATGCATCTTTAAATGCCTCCTTTTCTCACTGAACCCTTTTTGTGGCCTCCCTTCCATGCCCCAACTTCTGAAATTCTTAACATCATCATTGTCTTGAATGGCACTATTATGGTATGGATTACCTTCAGTTTGGTAGAAATTAGCACAGCCACCTTCCCAATTAAGGCCTTACTGCATTCAGTGAAACTGTGCAATATCAATCAATTATTAGATCTTTCCTTCAGCCAGGGAAGAAGATTTAATCAGAGAAGGGAAGAAACTGAACATCAGAACTTTGATAAGGATGATGACCTTCATTCTTTTGCTGCCCTCCTAATAAATGAGCAGTAATATTAAAAAAAACTACTATGGGCCATCTCTTCTACCATCAATGCTCTCACATCCTTCATCTCCCTGAGATTCTCTTCTCAAATTTCAGAAGAGATTGGACAAAGGAGAAAATCAAAATTAGGTAAAATCCAGAACTCTTAACTTAGCTCTGCGTCCTGCAATTCTCCAGGATAGGAAGGAGACAGAGTGAGATGAAAGTCACTGTCAATTTCCTCGAGTCTGGGGATCAGCTCTCTTTTTCTAGTAATGGCATTTCCCTTTGGATGTCAGCTGGCCTTGTTGAAGTGTTGATGGCTAGTTCATTTCATCTGACCGGGGTTATAGCCAATGGTTTTCCTGCAAAGGGTGTCGGGGGTGGTTTCTAACTGCAGAACACGGCTTTGGAAAAATGCTTTGCTGCTTCCTCCTTGTCCTCTGTTAAGCTTCCCCACTCCCCATCAAAGAGAAGTTATTTATTTTATTAGACTTATATCCCACCTTTATTTTGTACAACTCCAGGTGGCCTCCTCTTTTCTCCACAACAAGGACCCTTTTAGTTGGGCTGAGCAGGAGCGACTGGCCCAAGGGCACCCAGCTGGCTTCTGTGCCTAAGCTCTCCTGATTTCTATCTGGCACCTTCACCACTCCACCAGAGTGGGTTTTCAGACAGACCTTGATCTGTTTCATCTCTGCAGAGACTTCTGCAGACAGATTGCCCTTCTCTCACTGTTCAAGCGCTGACAGATGTCAAAAACTTGGGCCACGGGCCACAGTCCTGGAGCTGATAAATCTGGGGCCACTCTGGGGCTGTGCTAGGATTGTGAAAGCCTGTAGAAGGAAATTCAAAAGCCTGATCAGCTCAAAACAGCATCCAGTCCAGCCACTAACAATGGAGCTTGCTGGGAAACACCGTCTCCTGTGATTTGCTCCCTAGCTGCAAAACATACGGATCCAGAAAAGCATCCATGCTGGCTGTTTTCTGTAAGTCTAATCAGATCCTTGCCATCCCATTTCTGGGATCTGCATATTCATTTCCCAGTTCTCCACTGCACATCCAATGGCAAATTCTCCAGGGGAAGCAAGATAGACCTCTTCCTTCTTTCATAGCTGGTTTTTAGGATTTCCTGGCACCACCACCATTAAACTGGGAATATGGGAATGGCAAACATTGGGGGCCTTGCAAACCAGCATTTATTTTCATGCAATGGATTAACTTCTTCAAGATGAATGCATTTATCATGGCAGATGTAATAGGACTCACTCTTTTGCATGCCAAAGGGAAGTCTTCTAGGGGCCAAAATATTCTTTGAGGGTTCTGCTGCAAACATGAAAACAGCTGCTCTGGAAGTGAATTCAGAGAATCAGAATTTCCCCCGTATTTTTTCTGCTTGTATCTCTCCCCTGCCTTTCGTCTTTTAACGTGCTGAGCGGCCAACAGCGAAAAGACGAAATTGAAAAGGCGGCTGCAATGTAATTAGAACTCCAAAGATCGGACTTGTACCCAACCCCCTTTTTATTCTGCTTCATTTTGCAGGGGGGGAAAAAGATAATGTACTTTAATTTGCTTCATAGGTTTAGTTCCAAATAATACGATTCTGTCCTCTGTCGAATAATGATGCCTCCCCTTCCTGGGTTCTAATTTGTAACCTTAATTTCCCATCATTTATCTATTCCAATTTTGGTTAGCCCATTCTCTGATCCAGTAGCTGTTGAGAAGGGACACTTAAAGTTTCTTTCCAGAAGCATGAGATGCTCACATCATTAATATAATTTGAAGGCATGGAGAAATTTTAGCCTGCGATTCATCATTTGGATGTACAAACTTAGCCAATGCGTTCCAGTTCCCCAAACATTTGTGTCCTGACATTCTCCCTACCGGCAATAGGCCTAGTTCACTCCAGATCATTAGTGGCTGTGACATCAGGTGGCAGCTTGTGCATGTATGTGGGTTCACAACATTTGCAGGCCAGGCTTCCAGCTTTGCAAAAGAAAAAATATTTTTATCCCAATGGGATGCTATCTGCTCAGTGACAATTCTATATGAGGGGTCTTGACCATGGAGGACGCTTTCCAGATGATACCTTTCCCATCGTAGTAGAAGGAATGTCAATTATGGGAACGGAAGCTGAGAGAGTCCGACTTGCGTCAAGATCCCTGCAACGTAAAGTGAATCTGGATCTTTCCAGGAGGGATTGTGTGATGTAGAAAATGGACCTTAGTTTTAACAAAGCAGACTTTTAGCAATGGTACTCTGCTCTTCCGTGGTGGCGCTGCGGGTTAAACCGCTGAGCTGCTGAGCTTACCGATCGGAAGGTCAGTGGTTCAAATCCGCCTGACGGGGTGAGCTCCCACTGCTAGTCCCAGCTCCTGCCAACCTAGCAGTTCGAAAACATGCCAATGTGAGTTGATTAATAGGCACCGCTTCGGCGGGCAGGTGACAGCATTCTGTTTAGTCATGCCGGCCACGTGACCACGGAGGAAGTGTCTACAGACAAATGCCGGCTCTTTGGCTTTGAAACAGAGATGAGCACCACCCCCTAGAGTTGGACACGACTGGACTTAATGTCAAGGGCAACCTTACTCTGCTCTTCAGTCCCGAAGACTTCTCAAGTGGCTTACATTGATGAGGACTGAGAATGGCCTTGGCCAGGGCATTCTAGAAGACCTGACATGCAAGGGAAAGGGATCAGGAAGAGGAACTTAAAATTGAAATGTGATGCTAACACTAGTAACTCCAAGGGAACTGGGGTTAAGGTAGGATCCAATGAGGAAATTTGGAGTAGCTTCTCTTTCTTTAGGATTAGGATGCCGAGATGGTTACAAAACTGGAGATCCAACCATCTTTATGTAGGCGCCTAGAGTAGAAGATTCTCAGAAAGTCAATTTGCCATCTCATGGGGTTTCTGAATTTGACTCCCAGTGCACTTGAACAATTGCTTCCCTCGATGTCTAATTACATTCTGTGAGGGTTTTTTTCTTGCTTTGGATCCTTGTAAACAACCAAACTGCAACACTAGTTCGGAGACAGGAGGATGTTTCTCCCGAAGGAACACAAGAGCTATGCCGAAAGGGATGCTGGCTGGGTGGATTTTTGAAATGCCTGACCTGTGATCTAAAAATGTGGAGAATCTCGCAGAGTCAGGGATTGTGCATCCGAATGAGGTGCGTATGTGTGTCTCCAATTTTGTCACTTTCCTTGTAGGAGAAAAAGTGGCTTGGACTGTTCCTGTTGTGTTATATCACACAGCTCAAGGATCGGCATCTAAAAAAGGCAATCAGGACTAGAACTTAAACTCTGCTTAGAAATTTACAGGTTTCTAGTTTTCAGTTCTTAGTAAGACAATGATTGGAAAGGATGTCATATACAAACCCTTCTCCAAAAATTTTCTCTCTTCTCACAGTTGCCCCTGGTTGCAGCTGTTGGCATGTTGAAAAACGGGCAAAGGTAGACCACCATGTCGGTCCATGAATGAGAAGAATACATTTCAGATCTGCAGTTGGGCACCTCAGTTAGGACAAACCAAAAGGACAGAGAAGCCTGTCTGTAGGTTCTCCAGAACTGCTTCTGAACTTTTTAGCTCTTTCCCACAACCCAGATCTCCTGCTTTTTGGACCATTCTGCCCGATGAAGGCAAAAGATGGCATATGTCACCATGCTATGTTGGTTGGTCCAGATAGAGCTATGACCCAGAATTTAGATTTTGACATTTTCTCCCTCTCTCGCTTTGTTCTGGATTTGTTTAGTTGCATATAAACAGTAGTAGTTTTTTCCCCCCTGTTTGCAGAGCATGAAAGGCTTCTTGAAGAAGATAAATCTTCACCACATGGAGGTAAACATTGTTAAAAGAGAAGGCAAAGAAAACACCGTTTCCCATTTCTAACCCTTTGTCCCATTTTTAAGGGGCAAATGCTGTGCCTGAGATATTGCTGGCATGTTGACAATAGAAACTTTCATTTTAGCTGGGAAAAGGGACGAAAGCTGGTTCCTTTCTTGTTGCTGAGTTCACTGTTTGATGGTGGAACAAACTTTCCAGATGTGATCTTAGATAGCTTTTGGCTTCCTGAAAGCAACCAGATTAGAATTTAGCAGGCTGCAATCTGCAGCAGCTTATGGGACAAGGATAGAAAATAAAAAGGGAGCCATCTGGATGGATCTGGGAGAGATTGTGGGGCGGGCTGGGAAAAGAATGGAAGGGAGAATAGACTTAAATGGTCAAGAGTGGTCAGGTGGTAAGTTAGCTCCTAAATAGCATCTCAGCCCAGGTGGTGAAAAAGCTGAGAAGAAACATTGGAGATCCTTCAAGGAGACCCCCCCCCCCACTTAATGAACTCACTATAAATGATGGTGGGAAATTCCTCATCCAGTTTCCAAGGTTCTGTACTTACCCCGCTCCCCAAGTATTAAAAATACCCTACTGAAACCTGTGTAGATCTTGCAGCTTTGAGCCTGCCAAGTTGCATGGGGCTGGACATCAAGTGTGGAGTGGTGGTGTGGAAAAGAATAACAGCTCACCTGGTTTAGCACGATGCACTTAAGCCCATTAAAATAATTTACAGTATTGTGATGGCTCCAAACAGCCCATGAATCATCTAGAAGTCTTCCTGGCCAGTAATTCCCAAAGAATCTAGATCAGCGTTCCTTGATCTGGTGAACACCAAAGGACTTGGGCAGGTCACCTCAACAGTTCCCGCTCCCATGGCATTGTTGTGGCTGTGGATGATGGCAGTTGTGCTTTAACCCTGCTGGAAGGCATCAAGAGGAGGAAGAATCTTAAGATGTCTTTTTATCATGCACATGGTGCTGAAAAGTGCCCTAGGAATCAAGGTCATCATTTACATCACCCAATCAGACCAGAAGTGGTCATACTTTCCACTTAATCCAGTTCAGTTTGGGGATGACTGGGGAGATTCTGCCGTTATTCCCATGCAGGCATCCTGTTCTAAATTCTTTGGCTTCCAGTTTTCAATGTGAAAATAAAACATTTTTTTCTTTTAAAATAGTTTTTTTTAATCTGTTCAATTGTGTCTGATTCTCAGAGGCTACCTGGACAAGTCCCTGCAGGTTTCTTGGCAAGGTTTTTCGGAAGTGGTTTGCCATTGCCTCCTTCCCAGGGCTGGGAGTGAGCGACTGGCCCAAAGTCACCCAGCTGGCTTTGTGCCTAAGGTGGGACTAGAACTCACGGTCTCCCAGTTTCTAGCCTGGTGCCTTCAACCACACCACCAAACTGGCTCCGTTATATTATTGTAGTTGACCGTAAACTGACTACGAGCTTCTGAGAAGAGCAGATGCAAGTTCACCCTGTATTTCCAAATTGTAGGCAGCGTCAGTCCTGTTCTGTGCTGCATTAGACAGATTCCACCTCAAGTCCAATTTTCAGCATCATATCTGAGGTGGGATTCACACCAACTGGTACAGGTGCAGAAGGGAGCAGCAAAGATAATCAGGGGACTGGAAATTCTCATGAGGAGAGATTAAGTATATTGAGTGAGCTCAGGTCTGAGAAAAGAAGGGCGAGCATGCTTCAAATATCTGACAGCCCCCCAGGTAGAGGAGGCAAAGACCTCTTCTCCATCATCAATGGTTTGCCATTGCCTCCTTCCCAGGGCTGAGAGAGAGGGACTGGCCCAGGGTCACCCAGCTGGCTTTGTGCCCAAGGCGGGACTAGAACTCTCCTACCACGCCTGATTGGCTCTTGGGCTGAGAGAGAGGGACTGGCCCAAGGTCCCCCAGCCAGCTTTCATGCCTAAGGTGGGACTAGAACTCCCAGTCTCCCAGTTTCTAGCCTGGTGCCTGAACCACTAGACCAAACTGGCTCTTTTAAAACAGTAGTGCTAGTGTATAGACAAATAGAAGTGTAGTTCCTGGTGCAAACAGCTGGAAACCAGTTAAAGTAACAACTTACCAACATTGGGAGTGTTTAGAATAAATGGTATTGAGCCTTTTCTTTTGGAGAGATTTCCCTGACTTCTACATGTAAAGATTCATTGACGAAAATAGATTTTTAACACCGCCGTTGTTGTTATTATCTCAGGATTCCTCTAGGAGATCAAGGCAGCCCACCTTGAAATGTCCTTTGCTTCATCTGCTTCTCCCTGTTGGGGTTTTGTTCCGTTGTGTGTTAAAAGGGAGCAGGAACCTTTTGTTGGGATGGGCAGGTCCTCCTACCACCCTCAGAAAAAAAGGAGCCAGATTGTAGAGGACGCTGTATGGCCTCTTGGGTAGCAGTGATCAATGGGCAAGTTGAGTGAAAGCTTAGAATTGGGATAGGACAGTGAGGGGAAACACCTAGGGAGTTGGCTTGTAGAGATGGGAGCACAGCTTAATGGTAGGAAAGGTGGTTTGCTTCCAGTTGAGAACTTCTGGTGACTTCATGGAATGTCCATGCTGTTTTGTTGGTTTGCCCACACCTTCTTCTTATCAATGCTTTTGGACTTCCTAGTCTTGCCTAAAGCTCTCAGTGTTCTTGGTCGTTGGATTGAATCAGAATCCAACTGGGCAGAATGGAAAACCAACTTGGCTTCTTTTCAAAAGCCCCACGCGAGGGATCATTTCAGGTCCACCATGTAAGCCCTCTGCTTCTCATCTGAGAGCTTTCTGGAAAGGGATGAAGAAAGAGAGAGAATTTTTAAGGGAATGCTTCAATAAAGAGAACAGAATTGCTTTTCATTCTGGCCACATCCGTGTCTTTCTGTCTTGCCCACCATTGCCATGTCAGAGAAGGTAAGGGTTGGAATGGGCCTCTGAGATCATCTAGTCCAAACCTCTATTCAGTGCAGGAATCTACTGGTACAGTCCTCCCTCTGTTTACTCCCAGGGGGCTATGCTCCACCAGCTTGATTTTGCCTAAGGGATCTTCCTGTACTTCAGTACCTCAAAGCCCCAAATCAGAAGGCTTCTCAAGCGTTGATCAGGGCATCTGCCAGAGTGTGGCAGCTCATAGAACCATCTTTACATGTGGCAGTCACAACCGGCTGACCCGAGGCTTGTAAATTTGAATGTCCAGGCGCCAAACATCCATTTTGTTTCAGGAAATCAGCAAAGGTCTGGGCTAACTGATTTGGGGAAGTCAGCCAAGACAAGTGCCCGGCAGGAGGCCTGAAGTTGCTCTCCCATGTCTTACTTCCTATGCCCTCTTGAACAATGGGTTGGTTTTCTTTGGAGACTTTCCCTCACTGGATCTCCGTTTCCTGTTCTGCACAAGACACATTTTGAAGTGGAAAAACCCTGGACTGAAGTGGCCTTTTTGGTTTTGCGAGTGAGGAAAAGGGCCTGCTTTGGAGGCTGAAGGGAACTGCACAGTCATTAAAAAAAAAAAAAGGGATACGTCTTTTAGATCAAGGGTAGTAAAGAAGACTGTCTGCCTAAAAGAAGAATTTCACCAACCTCTTATATTAAAAACGTAAGCTTGGCAATAACTTTTGAAGGTGCGGTGTCCAAGATTTGGCAGAACTACACACTCCTGCCTTTATGACTGTGAAAGGTTTCCTTGGAAGCCCATGGCCCTGGAAGTCTGCTAGGTTTTCCTGGAAGACCATGGCCATGGAAGTCTGCTAGGTTTTCCTGGAAGACCATGGCCATGGAAGTCTGCTAAGGTTTTCCTGGAAGACCATGGCCATGGAAGTCTGCTAGGTTTTCCTGGAAGACCATGGCCATGGAAGTCTGCTAAGGTTTTCCTGGAAGACCATGGAAATCCATTCTTCAACTTCAGTGCTAGGAGGAGGATGTTTCAGGAGGCTGTGATTCTTCACCAAGGTAGAACAAAATATAAACCAAGCTTGAAGTTGTCAGTCCAAGCTTTATCATTTGTACAGGTTTGGAAATCTGGTGCTTTTGGGGGGTGGGATACAGTTCTGCAACTGCAGGCTTCAAACATTGGGAAGGTTGGCTTTGCTCACTTTTGGTGTGCTTTTTCTCGGCTTGCCATTTTGTCACTTTTCTTAGATCTGCTGGTGATAAAACAAGGTGGCTGAGATGTCTAAAACTCGTCAGCGCTGAGTTTGCTTTCACTGATTTGCTGTATTTGTCACTCTCCTGGTACTTCATTTTCCCTGTCCCTTCCCACCCCACTTAGAGACAGCCCTAGAGATGACAAGCAGATGACAACCACTGTGTTAAGGGCTGAGCCTCAAGATGATTCCACCCCAGCTCAAAATGTTAGTGTAGATGTGAGTCTGTGTGCCGGCACTGTGTGAAATACCGTTGTCAATCTGGTTTATAAATGGAAAAAGAAAGAAAGAGAAAGGGAAATATTGTGCCTTGGATGTGGTGATGGTAAAGAAAGCTGTAAGATGAAGTTAATCGATCCAAGTACTCCCCTTCCCTTCCCTCTTTCTTTCTCCCCTTCCCTTCCCTTCCCTCTTCCTTTCTCCCCTTCCCTTCCCTTCCCTCTTTCTTTCTCCCCTTCCCTCTTCCTTTCTCCCCTTCCCTTCCCTTCCCTTCCCTTCCCTTCCCTTCCCTTCCCTTCCCTTCCCTTCCCTCTTCCTTTCTCCCCTTCCCTCTTCCTTTCTCCCCTTCCCTCTTCCTTTCTCCCCTTCCCTTCCCTTCCCTTCCCTTCCCTCTTCCTTTCTCCCCTTCCCTTCCCTTCCCTTCCCTTCCCTTCCTTTCTCCCCTTCCCTCTTCCTTTCTCCTCTTCCCTTCCCTAATATGTTGAGGATCAAAAGCTATGCATTCATCATGGAAAAGGTCTGTCTACATGGTCACTAAGAATTAACTCTGATTTGATGGCACATAATCAAAAGATATGCCTGACTGGGGGAAGAGATGGCTCTGAATGCATCTGTGGTTCTTCCCGGTTTTCCCAATTTGAATAATTTCTCTCTCTGCGCCCCCCCCCCCAGCAAATCTCTTTCGTTCCCCAGCAGAATACATCACTTGTCAATTTTCTGCTGGTGTAAGGCCAACGGCAGCATTAGCAACATTGATCTAGATGAATATGCATGCTGGAGAGAGGGAGGGAGGGAGAATGTATAAAAAATGAAAAATGCAGGCAAATTTTTGGCAACTTTGCAAATTGTTTGCATCTCTTCACAATGTCTCTTTTTAAAATTTCCATTTTGGAGTGGAAGGTAATGGAATTGGCAGGTAGCAGCGTGCTGAATTTTGCTGCTGTGATAACTAATTGTTTTTCTCCTCTTTCCTCCTGTGTATTTGCTGTTTGCATTTTCCCACACCGGCTTACGTGAAGAGCGGCAAGGGCCTTTGGAGATTATCTTTCCCAAAACCATCCAGAAGGCAAAAATGGTTCAGGTACTACAAACTCCCAAAGTTCCATGCTGCATTTTATATGCTTCTCTGTTGCATGCGGAGATTAATCTTAATTAACTGTAATTTTAAACTGCTTCCCTCCCCCAAATCTCTCTCTAAGGCAATATTAGGAAAAGCACATTAAAGCATTGAAAGAACATTAGAACAGTTCTGAAAATCTAACTTAATGATTTAAATTAATACTGATGCACGTGGGATTTCTCAGTTGTAGTTTCATTGGCTAATAGAAGCAAGAACGAAGCAAAATATTCAGAGGCTTCATACAGGGCCAGTTTTGGATAACAGTTAGTCATGGATGTTTAAAGTATACAGCTCCATATTCAGTTAATTTTGCCCTTGTTCCTGACTTTAAAGTTTCTAGTTCTCATGAATGTATTTTTTTTAATTGACGTATTGGTAAGCTCCTTCTGTAACGGAAAGAAAATTCTCTATAAGTAATAATAATAAATATTTTGAGTGCTTGGAAGTGAGTAGGCAATGGCAGTTAGAAAGAAAGGTTGGCTCTATACTTTCCAAGTGACCAAGTGAGCTGTATAATTTGATTTGGGGCAGGGAGGGGGATCAGTTTAAATTCAAGGTCATCTTCCTTTTGGGTCAGTACATAAGTATGAAGGTTGGTTCTTTTTCTTACCTAGAATTGTACCATTTGATCAATTTTGAATGCTCTTGACCTGGAATTTTGATTTGGGTTTGTTCCGACACAAAGGGTGGCAACCAAATGGCAGAATTCATGTTTCTGCAGGGCAGAAAATGACTCGTGTTCACAGATTCACTCAGACCTGCTTCCCTTAGAGATGATGGGGGACTTGTGGTCATCCAAACGCGATTGACCACAACCGCCAACGTCCCTCACCACTGGCTGGGCCACCAGGCCGGGTTGGGGCAATGGGGGGCCATCATCGCCAAGATCTGGAGAAAGACCACCAAACCCAGCGTTTCTCATCCTGCTTTCAGATCACCTCTTGGCAGAGTCGTATGTCGGACAGGAAGATTCTCCAGAGATTCATGTGGGAGTTCAAAACAAGCGACGCCTCTCGCTCATTTCTGACGGGAAGTTTCAGCCCAGCTTTCCGGAGGAAGCTGGCGAGAAGCTGGCGGGCGAGGGCCCCAAACCCCGAGTCTATACCATTTCCAGCGAGAGGCCTATGCTCTCGCAGCACCAGAGTGAGAGCATGGAGCTGGTGGTCATCAAAGGGACAGAAGAGGAAGATGAGGCAGATGGGGACCACTCCCTAGGCCAGCCTCTCCACAACGCTGGTAGTTCTCACAACATCAGCCGACAATGCAAGGGCGGTTGGCCAAGTCACCAGCAGGACTCAAAAGAGTACCCCAGTTGTGCTCAGTTGGCCATGTCATCTCAGCACCCTTTTGATCTAGAACATCACCATCACCATCATCATCACCAGCACCACCACCACCACCACCAGAACCAAGCTGGCGAGACCGGCTGGCGCCGGAAGAAGCTGGAACGAATGTATAGCATTGACCGTGTTTCCGGTAGGTGCCATAAAGCTATTTTTGCTTCCTCAGTGGCCTTGGGGTCCTACCCAGTTATGAAGGTCGGTGTCTCTTGCTGCATCATGTGGGAGTGAGTTCCGTAAATTAGTTTCTCTCATTTGGAAGCAAATCCTTTTAGAGTCGTTGCTCTGTTTATCCAAGATTTGTTGTCTCTTTTACACTAAATGTTGGGATGTAGGGATGAAAGAGATATTTTCTATCCACAATCTCCCCATGTGTCTAATTGCAGTCAAATGCAAATTGTGATTTTAGATGCTAGTGATCTTACAGCTAAATGTTGGTAATTCTGGCTTTTGATTGTATTTAAATATTGCCTAGATCGTACTGTAGTTTCCACACTCTTAACATTTTTAGTGATACGGTGATTTTATTGCTTTCTGTTAATTGTTCTGATTTGTAGTTATTTTTCCATAGCTTGTAGGCTAGCCCAGGGTTTCTCAAACTTGGCAACTTTAAGACACATGGCTGGGGAACTCTGGGAATTGAAGTCCACATGCCTTAAAGTTGCCAAGTTTGAGAAACCCTGGGCTAGATGGTTTCTACTGGAAAGGTTGTACATCATGCTAATGTGGTTTTAGCTTGGTCAGTGAAGGAAATAGATTTTGCATAATTGGCAAGTGAGGACATCTAAGCCCTTTGCAATATGAAATGCAAGATTAAAAACGAACAGGCAAATAACATACAGAAAAAAATCTTCAGTGACTCTGAAACCAATTAAATTGCTCCAAAACAAAACTCTCAGCTTTATGGCTGTTATAGCAGACTTTGCCCATGTAATGAGCAACAGCTGAGCTTGACTAGTGGTCAAAGTTTCTTTTTTATTCCAGATCATAAGTTACACTGCGGTTTACTTTCATTATGGGTCCTTCGTCTCCCCTGGATGCTCAGCACTAGGTTGTTGCTGCTGCTATTATTATTACCATATACTATATTTTATACTTATATCTATATTTGTATTTAAGAAATATGGATTTTTAGTGTATTTTAATTTGTATTGATTTTTAGTTTTATTGTAAACTGCCCAGAGTCGCTTCGTGCGAGATGGGCAGGGGCGAAATTTGAAATATAAATAAATAAATTAACACACACACAACAATGTGAAATTGCAGCTGCCAGTTCTTTAGCTGGTGTTGGCCTTCATTTGCATCGAGTTCTTCCCAAGAACCTCAGATGTCGTACTGTATCGGCATATTATTATTATTATTATTATTATTATTATTATTATTATTATTATTCCAGATGAGGTTCCCATCAGGACCTGGTTCCCCAAAGAGAACCTTTTCACTTTCCAAACAGCTACAACCACTATGCAAGCGTAAGTTGAGCCAAAGAAAGATGGGGTGAAAAACGGGACTGTGAGTATTGATGGAAGCCCATGTGAATCGGGATTCCACCCCATCGTTGGAGCAGCGGAAAATGTGCATGTTCTTTCCACCCCCATGACCAGCCACTCCTCTGCCATTTTCTTTCTTTAATGCAGCTTCATTTGATAGTACTATCCATCAGAGGCCTGGTAAATATTCCCGCATTGGCCTTTGTCGTATTCCATATGTGTCTGTGCGTGTTTTGTTTATGGCTGTCATATTTAGGTTAACCCATTCCATTGGAATTCTTCAGGAAGCACATGCCTTGTAGACATGTTCTTTGTGGAGTATATCCATGGTGTTCTTTCACATTGTTGTGTTTGGGTATAAGTTCCTATGCTCAGCTAGGGGTGAACAACTAGCCACCTGCTGTTGCTCCCAAAAGGTGAGATTCATGCTGTTTTGTAGCTGGTTCCTTCAACTGTCATGAAATCCCAGGACTGGATGGTATTTGGTCAATACAATATAAAAGAAGACCCTGGTTAGCCAGTTGTGACAGGTGGCTGTGAAAGCTGGATTGTTAGAAAGGTTGAACAAAGAATCATTGTGGTGCTCGAGAAGGTTGTGGAGCACGCCTTGGATGGTAAGAAGGACCACCATTCAACACTAGAGTGAGGACAACCAGGTGGTTCCCTGGAAGGACTAGAAATGAAGCTGAAGCTTATATATTTTGGATCTGTAGTACCAAGGCAAGGCTTGCTGGAGAAGTCACTGATGCTTGGAAAAATGGAAGGGCTGTTTGAAAAGAGGACAGCCAAGAAGGAGATGACTAGATGTCTTCACTATCAACATGAGCTGACAAGAACCCAGAGAAACTGTTTTGAACCAATAATCTTGGCAAAGTGATGTTGGAGCAACCAACATCTGGACAACAGCAATGGACTTCATCACAGTAGCTAGTAAAGCAAGTCAATTTTAATCATCGACTGTCTTTCAGTTGCCCTACATTTGCCCAGGCTACTAAGAAAATCTGGATGTTAATCTGCCAAAGGGCAAAATGCATTCCATTCAGCCATCCTGCTGCCTGGTATGGCTATTAAAACATGCAGAATAGAGGTGGAAAAAAGATGCCCCCCTCTCTTCCCGTCTTTTTCGCTTCTCGGGGATGGATACATTGAGCAAAAGCGATGTTTTGATAGCTGCCCACCAGTAGCACAGCAGTCAAGAGGTTAATCCGGACCAATTTGGATTTGCCACTGATCCTAGACAGTTGGCCTTAGTCGAGAGAGTTGGCAGCCTAAATTTCACAGAGGGGAGGTAGGGAGGAAGGGGAAGTGTTCTGTGGTCAGCCCTCCAAGGTAGGCCAGGTCAAGAAACAGGCAAGGTAGGAATTCCAGAAACGCTTTTTCGTACTGAAGGGCCCAATAACAGAATCCTAAGAGCCTCTTGGAATTTTTCTCCACCCCATCTTATACCAAAAGAAATCAGTCTTCTTAGGACTGAGTAATCTTTTATGAAAGTTCGCCCCCACCCCCTTAAAAGCTCCCCATTCCCAAGGCCAGGTCTTTATTCTTACACACGCACACACACACACAAACACTTTTACTGAATGCTGAAGTTTCCCCATGAACCAAGCTGTATTTGTTCCCCAGCTCAGCATGGTGACGTTTCTTTTGCGCTTCAATTCCTGTCCCAGTCTCAGAATTTGCCCTCTCGAGCTTTTCTATGGGGTGGAATCCAAGGTTGGTTGGCTCCATCCAGAAGTTTTCTGCTAATTCCTTTCTTCAATCCTTCAGGGAGTAGGCGAAGGACTAAAAGTTTGGATCCAGCGATGGCTGTAATGTCTTATTTGCAAACTTCAGAGTGTTCAGAGCTGGGCTATTTGCGTGGGTGGGTGCGATATATTGGTGAACCACTGCTGTAAAAAGGATTATTTTGAAAAGGGGGGGGTTGCACTAACATCTGTCCTTGCTGTTTTTCTCTCTGGCTGCTTCTGTGTTTTTCCTGGGACCACCAGCATTTCGTAAGTATAACTGCTGTCATACCTCTGTAAATGTTGTGTACTCTATACTGCTTGATTGTGGGCATCTTTGGTCAACCCCCTACATTTCTTCTGGTATGTTGTGCCCATGTGGATACCCATAAAGAAGACCTAGAGTTGAGCCATCCTTTCTCCTGCACCCATTCTTGTGTGGAGAGGTGAAGATGCTGTGGCCCACACCTTCGTTTCCCCTTCTGCTGCTTTGCAAATTCCATCCTTGTTTGCTGGCCAAGTTTGGCGACTGGAATTCGAAACCTCCACAAACACCTCGCTTTTCTCATTGTGTGAAATCCTTCCCCAGAGCCTCATGTGGTCCTTTTTTCCGTCCGTGATCCGTTTTTTGAGCAAGGGGATGCCTGGGTGGCATAAGATGCAGACGTAAACAACAGGGTGGCTGGAAGGAATAGCGAAACATAGGAGAAATAGGTCATCTTTCTGGAAATGCTGAAAAAGTTTGGATTCTGGCGCTCACGGGGCAAGATTCCTCTGAACGTTGGTGGTTTTAGAACAATTGCGGGAGTAGCCGCCATCCTGGTTTTAAAGCAAAAAAAATAAATCAGAATTTGGCATCTGCCATAGAGATCTTAGAAAATGGAGCCCCCTTTATCCATAGCTCGGGATCTTGCAGCGTTCCTGACCGACGGCTGTCGTTTTCCACTTAAACCCTGCGAGTGACAGCAAATCTCTCTTCATCGTCTCAATAAGAAAAGGATCCCTCTGGATATCAGTCCAGGGTTCTGTTCCTGTTGGAAACTTGACCTCTCTTCTTCTATTATTCCTCAGGATCTGATCCTGGGAAGCTTTAGGGATCTTCTGATCCTGCAGATAATCTCTTGCTGTGATGATCAGAAGCCCCTGGAAGTTGGATCCTCCATCAGTTTCTTTGGAAAGCCGTTCAAGTGGCTGGCTGCTGCTCAATCTGGTGGCATGGTTTTAAGTCTGCGGCATGGGGCATATCTCCTTCGGTCTGCTCTGAAACGCAGGGTCCCAGTATGTCTCCCTTCCTTCCTTGCTGGTTTGGCGTGCCCCTTTGCTGAAAAGCTTTTTCTGTTAGAAGGTCCTCCGAACATCCAGATCGAACCGGTGTTGGCCTCATTGGGCTTCCTCTGCATCTTCCTTCTTATGAATGTTGAGAAGCCTCCTCTCACTTTTTTGATGCTATAAATTCTGTCAGTCTGGTCTAGTGCTGAAGGTGCTGGGTTAGAAATCAGGAGGCCGTGAGTTTGAGTCCTGCCTTAGGCATGAAGCCAGCTGGCGGACCTTGGCCCCAGTCCATCTTTCTCTCTCTCAGCCCTAGGAAGGAGGAACTGGCAGGCCACTGGAAGGCCAGTTTGGTGTAGTGGTTAAAGGGACCAGGTTAGAACCTTGAGAGGTTGTGAGTTCTAGTCCTGCCTTAGGCACAAAGCCAACTGGATGACTTTGGGCCCATCGCTTTCTCTTAGCCCTGGGAAGGAGGCATTGGCAAACCACTTCCGAAAAACTTTGCCAAGAAAACTTCAGGGGTTGGCTCGAAATGTGCATAATTTGCCATAGAGGTAGGGGTTTTCCTTTCGCCCACAAGCTGCATCCTCTCCCAGGTTCTCCCTCCCCCGCACAAATTGGTGCACGGTGCCCGCCTTGCCCGTTTGCCCGGTCTCCTTGCCATCTTGTGATGTGGCCCATTTTCGTCCCTTGCGTCTCCTCCCTCTCGTCCCCGGTTCTGGGATCAGGAGCCGGTGTCCTGTGTCGTCATCCGCCCTCCACCGTTCTTCCCATGTCATCGCTCGGTTTTGAAGCTGCTGTCGCTTGGTTTTAATGCCTTAAACCTGGTTTCCCAGGGCATTCAGGGGCTACGCCGAGAGGAAGCGTCGAAAGAGGGAGAATGATTCTGCAGCTCTGATCCAGAGGTACGGAGGTGGTTTTCCTTGCACGGGTTCGAATCTTGCCTGGTTTGCGCGCACCTCTGCAGTGAGCGCTGACATTCCTAGGGGGACAAAACGCTGGCAGTTGAGTTGGAGATTTATTTCACAGAAATAAATCTGGGTTCCTTTGCAGAGAAGAGGCCGTGGGGAAAATAAATCTGGGCAGTCTGTTCATTTTTAACGGGACCCGTGCTTTCAAGATCAAACTTGGCAAGAGCTTGAGGCCAAATATTTGTTCAAGAGGTGGAGTGGGATCTCATCACACAATCTGTGCATTTCTTACATATGTGGCAACTAAGAACATTTGGTGGTTCACTTACATCCGATTTAGAGTTGCCGTGGAGAAAACTCCCTTTATGGAAGAAAGAAAGCCCTCTAGGCCAAAACTAATAATAATAATAATAATAATAATAATAATAATAATAATAATAATAATAATAATAATAATAATAATAATAGAATTCAGACAGACAAGTGTCTGCCACACAACAGCCCAGACTTAACAATTGTTGATAAGAAAGACAAAAAAAGTCAGATAGTGGACATTGCAGAAGAGAAGAGAAAATCACAAAATATAAAGACCTGCAAATAGAAGTAGCACGACTGTGGCAAAAGAAAGCAAAGATAGTCCCAATAGGAATAGGCGCCTTGGGTGCGATTCCAAAACATCTGGAGCACCCCTGGAACACCATCGGCACTGACAAAATCACCATCAGTCAGTTGCAAAAGGCAGCTTCACTGGGAACGGCTCACATCCTGCGACGATACCTTTAATATTATTAAACAACAACGTCTGCCTATCCCAGGTCCTTGGGAAGGGCTCGATGGGTGGACAAAAATGCCACATCTGGTCCAAACATCTGGCTGACTGTGTGACCAACCATAATAATAATACACCCAGAAGTAGACTACAGTTAAACTTTATTTTTTTTTTGGTTCTCCATTCAGGACGCTTCTTCCCTTTGGTCTGTTAAATTGAGGTTTTACCTGTAATTAACTTTACTGTGTAAATTGAATTGGGCTGGGGAAGCGTTGATCTGCCAAATGTTGGACTACAGTTCCCATCCTCCTTGACCATCAGCTATGCTCTCCAGGCTGATGGGGAGCCTAAATCCAATAAGTTCTGGAGGATCATCAGTTTCCCACCCCAATGCATCTGTTATCTCAGCAGGGCCAGCCACAATCCTGCAAAGTAGATGAGTGTTTTTATACCCATTTTACAGATGAAAAGGCTGAGGCTGAGAGAGAGTGACTTGTCATGGAGGAGGTGAGATCTGAAGTGAGGGGGCAGCCCCACCCCTTGCAGTATCTACCACATGCCTGCTCTCTAAAATCCAATTATTTCTTGGGCTCTGCCAATTTTGATTTTCATTTACTAAAGGAGTAACCATTGGAAAAGTCAAGACAGACATTTGTCAGCTGTTGTTGCAGCAGACATTGTATTGACACTTCTGCAAAGATGTAGAGTTCTGGTTCCCACTTGGAATAGGTTGGTGTGCCTCAGCGCCAGATGAGGTGGTTGTACTTTTGGCTGTAAACCCTCTCAGTGCAGTTCCTTTTTCCCTGCTCACTCTTTCTGGGTTGGGGAAAGGAATGCTGAAATGGGGAGAGTTTTGGCATCCCTGCCCAGAGATTGGCAGGGGCAAAGATTATGGGAGTGGCTGAGCAGGGGACTTAATTCTCAGATGGTTTGGCAGTCTCTGCTTCCTCCCTTGGCAAGAACTTTCACTGCAGTGCTACCTTAGCTTCCCCATCTTGCCTCCTGCACCTCTGCTTACTCCCAGCTCAGAATCCAACCTGCATGTTTGAGAGGAACAACAGCTGGGGAAAAATACTAACCCCAGGCTTCCTTCTCCTGTTCTGTAAAGAAGCTTTGCACCATTGAGCTCTGAGCATCACATTAATCCATGGGGGGGGGCATTATTTGCTATAACCCCTTGGGCTTTTGCTTCAATAGATGAAGACGCTGTTGCTTGAGGCTGATGGAGAAGCTTGTCGTAGCACTGACTGGTTTTGCTTTTCTTCTTTAAGGAATTCAGAAAGCCTCTCATGCTGCTAGTCCACAAGAGGGCAGGATTCTCATGCAATCCAAACCCCTCCCTGAAAGACAATAATCTGATTGGAAGCAAAGCTGGCGGCATTTCGTTTTTCTTTTCAGTCTTGGATCTGTTGTTTTGAGTCATGTTTTAAAAGAGGGGGCAAGCTCCTCCTGCAGATTCCAGTGCGTGGAATCGCCCATTTAAGCCTCTTTTGTGTTTGGTGAAAAGGTTCATGGGCAAAATGATAACCTAATGGATGCAAGGTGTAAAGTGCCGGAATCATCCCATAAAAATGCAGAGTATCCCCAGATATCAGGCTCTGGGAAGATATTTCAGAATGACTCTGTGCTTGCAAAATGAGGCAAAGAAGGGGCGCAGAGGGGAGATTGGCAGGAGGACGGTGTCACCTCGATCTCGGGTGGATGCAGGGAGGCACCACAGTCCCCTGCTGCAATCTGTCTCTTTCAGTTACAACAAGTTTATTCATGGTTGTTCCTAATCTAAGATTGGGAACTGAATGAGCTAGCCCTAATCCAGATTAATTGGGTGTTTGGTGCCAGAACGGATCCCGCTTCCTTGCGTCTGTCCACCCGGTGTCCTTTCTGAGGTCCACGTTCGTTCTTTATCCTTGGATGGTCACAGTTTTTCACCGTCCTCTCATCCTTGAGGATGGAATTACAGGTCCTGGAAAAACAGGCTGGTGGCGTCTGACCATTTGCTTTCAGCCAGCGTAAGGCGAATTAGAACATCCGCTGTCGTCCCCTTCTTATTTGTCCCTCTTCAATTTTCCCGTGAAGTTTTAGCCGAGAGCCGAAACAATGCTTTTCTTTCATTTCGCTTTTTGAAATTCTCTCTTTGAGTCCCTTCGATCTTTCCCTGCTGCTAAAAGGAATCGTAATACCTTGTTGACAGGCTGTCATGCGCTTTAGTATCAAGTGGCCATAAGGAAATTGAAAATGCATCTTGCCTGAAAAAACTTTTACTCCATGGTTGGAAATTAGCAGTTTTCAGTTGGTGGGTCGCAAGCTTTAAAAAGCTGATTGGCCTTGTGCAAACAGCACCAGCAGCAAAGACTGGAGCGGGTTTTGAGAGAGGGCTGAACTGTGTTTCCAGCCGGCTGTGATTTGCAGCATGGTGCACAATACAGTTAGTCCTCACTTAACAACCATTCATTTAGTGATATGGTTTGGACTTACGGTGGTGCTGAAAAACCAACTTATGACCGGTCCTCACACTTATGACCACTGCAGCATCATGTGGTCACGTGATCACCATTTTCGACCTTCCTGGCCGGCTTCTGGCAAGCAAAATCAATGGGGAACTGCATGATTCTCTTAACAACCACATGGTTCACTTAACGCCTGTGGTGATTTGCTTAACAACTGCCAGAAAAAAGGTCACAAAATCAGGTCAGATTCACTTAATGACTGCTTCGCTTAGCAGCCGAAATTCCAATCCCAATTGTGGTCATTAAGCGAGGACTACCTGTAGTATATTCACAGCCTTTGTAATGTCTGTTAAATGTGTATATTAGGGAAATTCAGTATTTTTATTTGCTGCTTTCGATTTGTAAAACAAAAAAGGTTTTGTTGGGTGGGAAGAGAAAAATTGGAAGATGCCCAGTGTATCAGTAATGCTAGTAAAATTAAGTCAAACAGCTGGATGAAGGTGGCGTATCTTTGAGTAAGTGGTTTATTTATTTCTTATCCAGTCCTAACCCAAATGAAATAATGAGTTTTGTGCAAGGGGTGGGTGGGTTTAAGCCCATTAATTTATCAATTTAGGGGATTGCATGGCAAAATTTCAGAGCCCCTACGCTAAGCCATTTTTGGCATACTTTGTATGTGTTTGGTTATCTGTATTTTGTTTTAATAACAAATGCTCATTTACATGTGTTTCTGTGGCTTGCAATCCTGATATTCAGAGTGGAGGGACTGTGATGCCTGTGGCAGAAAAATCCAGAGGCTCCTTTGTGAAAAAAACAGAAATTAAAAACTCAGCCATACTTTGACAGCTCTGGCATATCCCGTAATCTGCTGTCAGAAGCAAATGGTCTTGTTTAAATAGGGGTAAAATAATTTATTTCATCCTTTCTGTTCTGATTCTGGAAGAGTTTGGAAATGCCTGATCTCAACCAATGAAAAATGACCTTCAGTTGTGAAGTGCTGAGAGATAGCATCAAGATTGCCTTGGGGAGAATTTATTCTCCTCCATTTTGTGTCCCTGATAGAAATTCTGGCCTCTGAGATGTCAGAGTTTAATCTTTAATTCTTCTTCCCTAAAGACAGTTTAATATATAGAGAGAGGGAGCATCACTGAGGTCCAGTGGTGAAGTTCTAGTCCATCCACAGAAGCTCCGTGGGGGACTTTGGGCTAGTCCCTCCCTCTCAACCCAACAGACAGTATGGGATAGTGGTTAAGATGCTGAATTAGAAGACCCAGGTTCTAGTCCTTCATTAGGCATGGAAGCCAGCTAGGTGACTTTGGGCCTGTCCTTCTCTTTCAGCTGTAATGTGGGAAGTTGAAAAACCTATCTACCAGCCCACCGTGGTGGAAAGCATCCATAATTACCTTCCTCTCAAAAGTTGTACAAAACCCCCATGAAAGATTTAGAGCCAAACTTAATCAGAGTGAAATCGGTCCTGCACTAAAGATTCCAACCAGAGATGGAGAACTGGTGCCCCCTAGTGGCCCATGATAGAAATGTCCTAACACCAGAGTGCTGAGACCCACTAGCTTGTTTTGTCCTGCTGGAAAGGTGGAATCAAAAATGGGGGCCTTTCGGCAAGAGGGTTAGAAGTTTTTAAGAGCAAGATGGATGCCTTCAAACTCCAAAAGCAGGCTCTGCTTCCTCCAGATCAGCGCTCAAGGTGCATTGAAGCTGTCTCACGCGTCTTGGCTCCAATTCATCAGCGTGAAGGTTCTCATGAACATCTTCTGCTTTGGTTTTCTGTGGTAGTTCAGGAGGTATCTGATAGGGGTTTGGAAGTCAAGGTGAAGGATTCCTGCGCTGGGCCTTCTCTGAACTCTTTTTATCTGCAGCTCAGTGAGGTTGCCAGCTCACCCTGGAGAAATGGCTTGCTTCCTCATTGCCCTCAGGACTGATCGCCTTCCATGTTTTCCTTCTTTCAGAAATTTCCGGAAACACCTCCGTATGGTGGGGAGCCGCCGCATGAAGGCGCAAAGTAAGTGATCAAGTTGAGCAGGACCAGGAGGGGCTACACAATCCCAAGTTCTCTCACCTCTAAGGTCTCCTTCCCCAACCAGGGTTCTCTGAGAGAGTTTGGACCTTCTGGCACCTGGTGGTCTCAGCTTTGCCATCCTAAAGCCCGACAGGATGGAAGTGCATGGCCCTGTTTGGGGAAAGGAATCCTAGATAGCCTCTTTGTCCTTGCTTTGCTCTGGAAATGTCCCTTACTTTTCTTTAAAAAGGGAGAGTTTTGTGGCACCCACTTGTTCTCATCCTTCTCCTTCCAGCTTTTGCTGAGCGGCATGAGAGAAGTTTCAGCCGGTCCTGGAGCGATCCAACTCCCATTAAGCCTGAAAACCTCAATGATTCCCGAGAAAGTACGTTCCTTTGTCTTGATGCCCCCTCATCCCAACTGGAGGAAAGCCAGTTTGCCATGGACTGGATAACTGGGAGGAGCTGGAATAAGTGACTTGAATGTTTCCTTGTGGAAACTGGACAGAAGCCTCTGCTGGTCAAGAAGTTTCCTCTTGCTTGAAGCCCTTTGTGTGATTTCTCTTCCTTTACTCCCCAAAACAACAACCCTATGAAGTAGGTTGGGCTGAGAGGCAATGGCTGGCCTGAAGTCATCCAGTGAGTTTCCCTGGCTGAGGAAGGACTTAAATCTAGGCTCATCTTAAACCAACCTCTGACCATGACTTTTGGTCAAACAGGACCAGTGAGATGATTCAGTGGTCAAATTCACCCATTGTGTTAAGCCAGGATTGTTCAACCATACTTGGTTGAACAAGCTAGCATGCCCTGCATCACTCATGCAGCAAGCCAAAATGATCCACATTGTAGCTTAGTGTGGTGTGAACATTTCATACCAAGAGCAGGTTGGTGAGATTTTCAAGGGAGTTGCAAGGAGTTAAGCCCTGTGCTGGGTTTGCCATGAACCCAGGACCAGCTCCCAAATATTCCTGAATTTAATTGGAAATTCGTCAAGGGAGGGGGCAGCAAAATTCCAATCTAAGCAAGCTTTAGCAGTGAGGGGCAACTGAGTGCAGGAGCAATGAAGATGGCCTTGACCTTGCAGATGAATTGTGTGTTTGGAAGGGGTTTTATGTACAGGTAGTCCTTGCTTAATGACCACAATTGGGACTGGAATTTCAGTCGCTAAGCAATGCGGTCATTAAGTGAATCCAACCCAATTTTACAACCATTTTTGTGGCGGTTGGTAAGCAAATCACATGATTGTTAAATGAACCATGTGGTCATTAAGTGAATCATGCAGTTTCCTATTGATTTTGCTTGCTGGAAGCTGGCTGGGAAGGTCGAAAATGGCGATCACGTGAGCGCGGGGACACTGCGATGGTCATAAGTGTGAGGACCGATCAGAAGTTGGGTTTTGGCGCTGTCATAAGTCTGAACTGTTGCTAAATGAATGGTCGTTAGGCAAGGACTACCTGTAGCTTTTATGTAGCCACTTGTGATCCTTCCAACATCCGCATCAGGACACACTGGCTGCGGTTCGTTGTAGCTGAACAATGGCTGGAGGGCTGCAGGTCCCCCCCGCCCCCTTGTTCTGTGCCAGTCGCTACTCAGGGATCTTGCAGGAAGGATTCAGACAGACTTTGCAATGTCAGGTGTGATGGCAGGACCTATTTATGTTTCATCTTGGCCGCATCCTGAAAGGAGGACCCGGTCCACGCAGGCCTATGGGAGTTTCTGCATCTGCCCACTTGGGCACTAAGACTCTCACCCTCTTTTGCCCACAGGCCATGAATTCCAGGATTCCTTCTGCGCCCTTGACAAAGGGGTTGACTTGAACTGGGAGGCAGAGAAAGAGCTGGAAGCTGCTGCCTGCAGTGGGGAGGACTTCTTTCCCCCCAAAATCATGGTAAACCGTTCTTGATCACCGTACAGGGGCCCTCTGGGGGGAGGGTGATCAAGTCATGATTGTCCAATGGCACAACTTGCCCTTCACTCAGACGTGTGCACTCATTCACACGTGCACACAAAACCGGTCCTGTCTGCCTCTTGCTTGTCCTGTGCCCAGCTCTTGCCAGCTTTCCTAGTTAGAAGGAAAACTCCTGCCTGTTACAATTCTTGCTTTCCGCTTTTCTCTCGTTTCAGCTCATTTCCTCAAAGGTGCCCAAAGCTGAGTACGTTCCAACAATTATCCGCCGTGACGACCCATCTATCATCCCCATTCTCTATGTAAGTCTGTGGATTGGAGCTGTGGGGGAATGTCCTGTCTGTCTGTCCATCTGAGTCTCTCCTCCTCCTGTCTATCCACCCATCCATTTATCCCCCACCTCCTGTCTGTCTGTCTGTCCATCTCTCTCTCTCTCTATCCACCCACACATCCTTCTATCTCCCACCTCCTGTCCGTCCATCCATCTCTCTCTCTAGCCATCCACCCATCCATTGTTCCATCTCCCACCTCCTTTCCATCCCTCCCTCCCTCCCTCCCTCCCTCTCTAGCCATCCACCTACCTATCCTTCCATCTCCCACTTCCTGTTCATCCACCCATCTCTCTTTCTTTCTGTTTCTCTCCATCCATCCATCCATCCATCCATCGACACATCCTTCCATCTCCCACCTCCTGTCCATCCATGGATATGTCCATCTATCTATCTTCCTCTCTCTCTCTCTCTCTCTTTTTCTCCTATCTCGTTTTCTATCATCTCTACCTACCTACCTTTTCAGATCTCATCTCTCCTCTGTAACTGTAGATCTTTACTTGTACGCCACCAGCCTTCTCTCGATCACATTATCTTGTCTCAGTTGATCCTCCTTGACAGCCACAGCCGGGAGCTTTTATCCTTGTCTCTTCATTTGTTTGCAGGATCACGAGCATGCCACCTTCGACGACATTCTGGGTATGTCAGCTCTGGGTCATCCATCAAACAAAGCTGTTGTGTGGATGTTGTGTAACACGTGTGTCTGGCAGCTTAGCCTAAGGCCCTGTTGGTTAATGATATGGGGTGGGAATCTGGAGGTATGGAAAGGGAGATCCAAGTAGATCCTTTGGGATGTAGGAAGTCCAGTACTCACTCCATCAGAAAAGGAGGAGGTGCCATCTGCCATATCCGTTTTGGGTCCTTCGAGTTGTGGGAATCTCTATCCCTCCCCCACTTTTCCTCCCCCAAATGGTTTCTTTCAGTCTCCCCCAGGGTGAGCAGACTTTGAGTAGCCAGGGGATGCCCAGTGGATAAAGTGGGCGAAGTAAGATTGTGTAGCTGGACTTTCCAATTTTCCCTGTAATAGGTGGAGGTGATCGACAGATTCACTTAACTGATTTCTTGTTTTAAAAATGGGTCACATCCTTTTAAGGACCAATGGCATTGTTTTCGTACATTTCCTGCTTCAGACTTTGGCAGCTCAGCCAGAGGGGTTCCCAGGGGAAAGTCACTTTTTTCAGCACCGTTGTAACTTCAAACGGTCGTTAAACAAATGGTCATAAGTCGAGGACTACCTGTAACACATTCACCCAGCCCAATGGTAGGGCTGGGCAGAATTGGAGACTGTCCTCACAGCCTCTGTCCTGATCTTCCAGCCTTGACAAATGGCCATCCTCACATACATTTGCTCCCTGTTCCTTCCTAGTGCATTCTCTCCCTCTTGTTTAAACCCCCCATGTGGTACTCATTCCCTCTTCCTCTTCCCCATTTGTCTACAGAGGAAATTGAAAAGAAATTGAACATCTATCGGAAGGGCTGCAAGATTTGGAAAATGTTGATTTTTTGCCAGGTGAGTGAGTGTGCCCTAAATGCCACCTGCTCCTCCAAAGCGGTGACTGTGATGTTCTCAGGCTCGGCAGCTGCTGACTTCGGAGAAACCACCTTCCCTGAGGGAGTGGTGGTAGACAGTGACAAATGGTTCTCATAAAAGTGCCTTCTCTCCTCCCTATCTCCAAAGCAATTGCATTGCACCATCTTCCAGATGTGTGTGATCTCCCTGGCAACCGCCAACCCTGGATCCCAGCTTTGTAGAAGAGCAAGTGGAAGAAAAAGGTTGCAGGAGCTGTTGAATGCAAACCTGTTTTTTCCCCTTTATGCATGGGGGACGGGCTGGGTGGCATGAATGGCTTAAGATGCTTCCTTCACCCTTTAAAATCCCCCCCTCTCAATGGCAGATATTGGGTTCATGGAAGAATTTGGGGGAGATGTAAGGGGTGCAAAGCCTCTGCAACATGTAAGGTCCTTATTCTGCCCCAGAATCCCCTAAACTCAGCAAAGAAACGGTCTCAAAGTTTCAGCCCCACTTGCTCAGAAGGGCTTTGCTGAGCCCACACTTTTTCCCCGCTTAAGGCTGACCGTCTTTTGGCTCTTCAAATGCTCCTCACATTCACTTGCTGACTTTTCCTGTTACGCTTAGGCTTTGCCCAGGGTTGCCTCTGTGGCTTGTCCTGCCCCAAACCAATGTCTCGCTAGGTGTCCCTGAGGCTCTTCTCTGTGCTTTGGTAATCTGAGAAGAAGATTGATGCTCTTCAGGCCAATTCTGGAAGACTTTCCCTCTTTTCCTCTTGCAGGGTGGCCCAGGCCATTTATACCTCCTGAAGAATAAAGTTGCTACCTTTGCAAAAGTGGAGAAGGAAGAAGACATGATCTAGTGAGTGGACAGCTCTTGAGGAATTTGCAGGGTGTGCTTTGCAGCTGGGTATCTTTTGAAAATAAAGAACAGCTCAGATGTTCTTCCATCTCATTTTGCAGTTTCTGGAAGCGGCTGGGCCATCTGATGAGCAAGCTGAACCCAGGTCCAAATGTCATCCACATCATGGGATGTTATGTCTTGGGGAATCACAATGGTGAGAAGGTAAGTCCTGTGGTGGTTTGTGAGCAGGTAGAAGAGAACCTCCCCTCTGGGATTACTCTTTCTGAAAACCTTCTTCATGGCTATGTTCATACTCAACACTTAAGCCCAAGAGACTTTAGATATAGCCTGTTGCTGTCACCAGAAGCTGTGAGACCACAGGAAGCATTAAACCAAGTCTAGTAGTGTTTCTCCAAGGTTCCAGGTCTAAATCTTCCAATCTTCTGCTATGTTACTTCTGCAGATGCTGGAGATCAAACCTGGAGTGTTTGTCATGCAGAACAGGGACTTTTCCCCTGAGCTGTATCCCCATCCTTTAAAGAGTGAATGCACAAAGTTGCTTATATTGAGTCAGGCTCTTTGGCCCATCTACCTCACTTATGTGTCAGGGCCAGAAAAGGTCAAGCTGATGCCCTCAAGATTGTTTTGGACTTTAGCTCACATCATCTCTTGCCACTGGATGTGTTGACTGAAGTTGATGGGAGTTGGGTCCAAAACAGAGAGAGGACAGTCACCTGCCTATCTTTGAGCACCACTTTCTGGTAATGCTGTCCAGAAATCCAGGCAGGTGACTTGCCCAGATCTTTCTGGAGTTGGTAGGAGTTGAATCTGAGATCTTCTACATGCAACATGTGTCCAAACCAGCATCCTTAATTCCCCCTCCCTAGCTTTGGGCTCCCTCCTTGACCCACAAAGAGGGTAATCTCCATGGGTCTTGATCCAGGCTTATTCTCACATGAGATATCTGGGTTCCACCACTTGATGAGACATGTCTCATTGTTGGGATAGGAATCTGCTGTTGCCCCATTATGAAAGCAAGGGACTCTTCCTCCATTAGAGTGCTTGATGGCCCCAGCTATGGCTGGCCCTACCATGAGACAAACTGAAGCTCGTGCCTCAGGCAAGAGATACCAACGGACAGCATTCTCCCACTTCCTACAGAGCATCACTGGAGAGTAGAACCTTTGGTGCTGCATGACCTACTCTCTGAAGCTAAACTGAGGTGTGCAGATTAAGTTGCCCGAATAATTATGCTGCAGTTAGCTGCTCAGTAGTCCTGTACATGGAGTGGAACATGAGACGCCTAGAGCCGATCATTTGTCCTGTATCTAAGGAGGCATCCCAAATCACCTTGGACTTCTTTGCTTTTCAGCTATTCCAAAACTTAAAGAATCTGATGAGCCCTTGTCGAGTGACCTTCGAATCTCCACTTGAACTTTCTGCTCAAGGTAAGGGAGATGACTGATTCACGTTTCCTCTGCCAGTGAAAATATACCACTGTTGATGGGTACAGGTAGAACAAGTAGACAGAAGAGACATGAGGATCCCATGGCGTTCTCCATCCCATATCTGGAGGTGTGCATCTTCTGCTTTACTTGCTTCCAGCAACACATGCTGGTCATGAGTCCAAACTGCCAAAGGAAGAAGAACCATTATTTCGGGTGGTGAGTGGGTTTTCATGGGCAAAACGGTTGTGTGAAGCCTAACAGAGGTTGAAGGCACAATTTTACTGCTAAAAACTCCCCCTTGCCCTCTCCCCCATCATATTCCTGACCAACAATCCTGACTCCCCAACAAGACAGGCCATAATGTCATCTACATCTGGACTGTGGCCCTCAAGCCAACTGAAGTTGGGTGCCTCTGGTCTAAGGTGTAACTTTGGTGAAAAAGAAGGTTCTCCTCTTATCAAAACTGTCCGCCCCACAAGGTGGACGAGGTCATGGAATCAGCTCCACAGGAAGGCTAAGACTACTTTTGTTGAGATAGGCTATAATATCAGAATCTTGCAAGGCTGATCGTGCTGGATGACCTCCTCCCCCTTCTTATACTCCTGTGAATTAGGGAGGTGTCTGTCTGAGCCACTTTTGAACATTAACTTTTTTTCCAGGACTTGGAAATGTTTCATCCCCCTTTACTCTGGGTAACTGTCCTTGCATGTTTCCATCAAAATCATCTTCCTTACTCTCTGCAAAACAATGAGAAGCTCAAAGGGGGTTCCAGGAATCTCATAAAAGGGCATTCAGGGATCTTCAGGTTGTGCACCCCAGGAAAAGGATCCCAGTGGGTTCTTCCAAGGTTTTCAGACAAGGTTTTAGGCCTGGATTCCTGGCATCTGACTTGACTTCCCCCACCTTCTTCTTCCTCTAGGAAAAGAAATGATTGAGACTTATTTTGACTTCCGTCTCTACCGTCTCTGGAAGACTCGCCAGCATTCCAAGCTGCTGGATTATGATGACATTTTATGAGAGCTGTCCGGCACTGGCCAGGAGGAATTTCACGGGAATCCCAAGCAGGCGAGCATCGTACAGCGGGAGGTCTTTTTCACGGCTGCAAGGAGGCCAAGGGCAGTGGCCTGGAGGAGCTGAAGGAGGCGTTAGGGCGTCAAAGTTTGAAGAGGTCAGCCGACTCCTTGAGGGACAATTCATCAAGGTGGATGGAGCACTGCAGATTGGGGAAAGATGGCGGATCCTCAGGGACCGAGCTGGTTTAGGTTTCAAAGGGCCCAATGCCATTGCAGGTCCTTTTTAAAAGACTTTTGAAGCTCAGGTTTCCTACAGAGACTCAACCAATCATCTTGTTTATCCCTATTTCGCTTTCATGCACAGACGTTCCTCTCTTTCGGAGGGCAAGAACCTTCCCTGTTCAGTCTTGTGTGCTTGGAGATGAGAGATCAAAACCTTTGATGAGTTTGAAGACAGCCAGACCTTAAAAAATCTCATCCATTTTGATAATGCGTGTAAACTCACACACCCCCCGCACATACACATATACAGAAGTGCAATTTTTTTTTCTTTTTACAAACAGGATATTTAATCAGCTGTTGCCGTACCACACACATCAATATCTGATAGATGAGATATTTTTGAGTCTGCTTGAGAATATATTTGACATAGTAATATATCTTTATATATCTGTATGTGTATCTATAGATAGCTATAGATATGATAGTTCACATACTTCCTTTCTGCAGACCTGCATAGCTGCAAAATCTTTGACTTGGTTTCCAGTAAAGCTGTTGAGGGACACTTTAACTGTAGAAGTTCTCTTCAGGGTAGACCTCATTCTTGGATTTAAGGAGCAGCATCCTTAATATAGTTTGGCAAAAGCAGAGTTTTGCCGCCTGTATCTGCTGATAAGGCTGAGGTGGACCTCAGTCAATTTATATATATAGATATATAAATAGATATAAATAGTTTGCAGATTAGAAACCAATAGCCATGTTTAAAAGTTTAGCTCACTGCAGTTCATTTTTTGGTTGATTGGCTGGTTTTTTAAAGCAGTGGGGTGTTGTGTTGAGTTGGGGAGTGTTAATTGTAGCAGTTCGATTTCAGAGGGTGGAGGGGGGAAAAAACCTGGTTTTGTGTAGCATCAAATTTCAACACCCAGGGATCTTTCCCCACCCTCTCTTTCTGCCTGGTCACAGAGAAAACCAAATGGTTTCTTGATGGACTTCATCCTAGTTTTGTTTGTTCTGTGTGGATGACTGTACATTTGAATAATCCAGATTTCAGCGTGTTCACTTTGGAAAGAAATGGTTGGAAAAGGCTTGACTTGGCTTCGTGACATGGGGCAGAGCAGGGGGGTACGAGGTGCTAAGGAATCTGGCGTTCACTGGAGATAAGGTGATTTTCCAGAGTTACATTTGGGGTCCCCAGAAGCTGAAGGATCCAGGGGAGAATAAACAGTGACCTCTCTCCATTTGTCTAAAGTTCTGAAGGAAATAGAGACATGGAAATAATATGTTCTAAACTATTTCTTTGGTTATATGGCAACAGACCCATGAAAGAAAGCTTCCAACCCTCTTTTTATCCATTTATCCTCTTTTGGGGGTACCTTGATGGGCGGTACTTAAATTCCAGTCTTCACTGCATTCTCTAACAGCAAAGAGACTTAGTTAGACAGCAAGTGATGTTGCAAGAAAACAGGGTTGAAATTCAACCTCCCCACTTTTCTTTTTTTCCCCCAAACAGAACTTTCCAATTCTGAATTTTCCCCATTTTTAATTCGGAAGGAGGTGCACTAGCCCTCCCTATATCAAGAGAACACAGGATACCTCCCATTCCCGATGGATTTATCAAAATATGGAATGGGTGCAACCTAACGCTCGGAAAATTCAATGAGATGATCTTTTAACAGAACCACCACTTTTCCACTGGACAGACTACCGATTATTCCTCGCTGCAGACTTCTGTGATTGGCCTGGTTTTGCTAATTGCAAGATCAGTAGAGTGAAAATGTGCACAAGGATGTGTTTTCTGGCCTTTTTTCTTTTTTTTTTTGAGGGTTCTGTTGGCGGTTTTCTGCTGGGCGTGCCTCTGCTGTGTGCATATCAGACATTTCTTCCAGGGTGCAAGACCACTGCAGCAGTTCATCCATGAAGGACCATGCACTACCCTATTTTTAGTTTTTGTTTTTCTCTTTGTGGGGGAAATACGTACGTACCTGCTTTGATGTGCAATATGGTGCACATTTATACCAGGCCACTTTTTAGTGGATTAGACAGCCAGTATGCATGACGGCAGTCCAATCCACATATCCAGGGCTGAATAAGCAAATGCGTCATCCTTACATATACGAGAAATCATCACAGAAGGTCACCCAACAGATCTGTTGATGCAGCCATTCTTTCCCATTTGCCTCCAGTGTTTGAGTGCCTCCCCTAAACTGCTCCTGAACAAGGAGGCTCAGTTCCAGGCACCAACCCTACCAATAACTCCCCCCTGAAATTTTAAAATGTTATCACAGGGCCATTGCAACCTGTTCTGACAATTCTACACATATCGACTCTCCTAGAAACTTAGTATAGAAAAAAAGAAAAGAAAGAAACATGCTGCTCTTTTTTCCACTTTAAATCAGCAGTTTTTGGAAAGGTCTTCATGTTTCTAATGAGGGAAAAGGCTGATTGATCTTCCCCAGTCCCTTTATTCCCTTTGTGAACTGCTGCTGGAAAGTATTTCCTTAATGTTTTAAACCAAGATGATCACCCTGGAATTCAAAGCCATCAATGCTTGTCTTTGGGCGAACACCTCTGCTGAGATTTATTTTTATGTTCCTCTGTCCTCCCAGGAACATAAAAATGTTTAGATATAGAGATTCTCTCCTGGATTCTCCTTTGCCATCTTTGTTTCTGGGGGTTTGGGGGAATGAGTAATTAAGGGCAGAGACCATATTGCAAAAAAAAAAAAAAATTCACACTGGCGTGCACCCCCACATTCTTTTCTTTTTCCCCATTGTCAGTGCATGCCTGAAAGGGCAGAGTTTGGTCTATTTTGCTTAAAAGAAGTGGAAGGAACTTCAAGAACTTGGGGGGGTCAGCCTAGAATTTTGGGGGTTCCCTCTGGTGATGCTGGAAAAAGTTTGGGAGTGTGGATGAGTGTGATTTGTGCAAAGGGTGGGGCAAAAGCTTTGATCTCTTCTGCCCAACTTGTGCTAGCCGCACGGATGTGAAAATAATGCGTTGACAGAGAGGTCATCATTGTTCATGATTTTTGTATTAGTTTGCAGGATACAGCTTTCCTTGAAATAGAAAGTAAATTCTTCCCTGGAGAGAATGAATTTTAATTTCCTTAGTCTCAAGGCCATTAGCTCTGTGGGCTGAAGACTTGAAAAGCCGCAGCGGAGCAGCTGAAGCTACTGCCCATTCCCCTCTTTTTAAACAAAGACTTTGCCTCTTTCTCCCTGCCTGGTTAGTAAACCCCTTCCCGGTATGTTTTAACTGATCATTAATCTTTTTTATCCATGTGTTGCCTGATGGAGAAATCTAAGGGCTTTTATAGAAAGCAACATGCTTACGGGCTTTCCATCTTGGTGAAGGGGGAAAAAATGCTGCATACCTTCAGAATAAATGTTCTCACACTCCTGAGTATGTGAAAGGGCGGCCGAAAAACCAAGGTCTATCAAGCGTGACTCAGAAACCGCTATGGACTGTCAGATCTTCACTTGTTTTCTCTTATTTCCCACTGGGGAAAGCTACAGAAAAGGGCAGGGTTGTTTTTAAGTCTGTCTACTTCTAGATAGGAATGTTTGTGTTTAAGGACGCTCTTTATCTTCCTGGGGCACAGTGGTGTGACTGACACGTTGTCTAGGGTCTGAGACCCCAGAGGGCACTTTTTGTATTTGAGTCTCTTCTTCCTTAACTCCAGCTTACAAGTGGTAGCACCTATCCAAACCTGGCTGATCTCAGAAGATCAGCTCTTGTTACTACTTGGATGAGAGACGAGCAAGGACATTTCAAGGTTGTAGGGAAGGGAGCAAGGACACCTCCTACCAGGCTGTGTCCCCAGATCCCCTGCAGACTTGGTTGCTCTGTTGCTCTGGCAAACCATTCTGTGAACTTGGTTCAGCCACCAGAGTCCTGTGTCTTTTGACTCCTGGGGTTCACCATCTCAATGAGCAAATGTCAGATGCCTCTTCTGATCTCCAAGGAGAACTTCAGCTACTTGGTCCAGCCTCTTCCATGGTTTGGATTCTCAGGCTGGCTTTTAGCTTATGTAGCTGCCTTAGAAGCAACAGTGTCCTCCAGCTGAGTCTGAAATGAAGCCATTGTTCTCCACTTCTGCTCCCGAGAAAAGGTCCTCTCGTAAAAAGCTCCTTCAACTCAGTTAGACAACTGGCCTTTTCTGGTGCAGTGTCTCATTAGCTCTCTAAATCCTGGGCAAGGTCATTGTTGATGGCCCTGTTACTAGAGAGGCCGGGAATTAAAAAGGCAACCTTGACACATAAGGACTGTGGTTCTTCCCAGCATTAGTACCTCTACTTTGTAATGTACCGTCAGGGCAGAAATTGATGCTCTGAATCTGTGGAGCCATCTGGAATTACAAATGCCATCTGGACCTTCTGGGCTCTAACACAGGGAGAGGCCCCTTGCTAAAATCCCACCCATTCAGATACTCACTGTATTAGCGAGCGTTGAGCCTTCAAACACTCTCCAAAGGGTCACTGTATTATAAACAACGGAGGGTTGGAAGAGTTGAGATGTTAGACCTACGCCAAAGCTTCTCATGGTGGACAGCTGGTATGGTGATCTTGTAGGCAGGTATCACAGGAGCTTTCAAATCCTAGTCTATAGCAATAAAACATTGGGGATCTATGAGGACAATGATCCCTTTCTCCCTAGTCATTTGGTCCCCATGGGCAAGTTTGTTTTGTGACATGGGTTCAGTGTCTTGCAATCTCAGTCCTGAGCAAGACTACTGTTTCTGAGATATGGACTGTGTAGAGACTCAGTGCCATTGTAATCTGCAGTTTGGGCAGAAACAAGGTTAAATCTGGGCCCCATTCTGTCTTATCCTTTCAATTAAAAGGGGGATGATTGAGTAGGCCTAGGCATCTACTATTTCATCCATGTAGGTAATGGAGTGAACCTGGGCATTTACATAAAATAACGTTTTCCCAGTCTGCCCAGATGTGTTTGGACTGGGATTTGCAGCCATAATCCACCAGGATGGTGCCAGGTGGAGAAGGCTGATGTATATAAAGTGTATTTTGCCCACAAGAATCCCAACGTCAACTGAATGGCTTTATGGTGTCCTCAGTATCTGGATGACTGAAAGGCTGGATTATGGCACACAGATCGGGTTGGAATCATGATGAAGAACATGGGTTCAAGGAATAGACTGGTGTGGAAGATAGCTTTCCATAGCCAAGACAGGGCTAACGATGCCCTAAGATACATCCAGAGGAAAGGCATTGTGGTGTAATGAACAGTGTGCTGCATATTTACCAGAGAACCCCGGGTTTGAATCCTCACACAGCCATGAAAATCATGGGGTGACCTTAGGTCAGTCACCCTCTCTCAGCCTACCTACCTCACAGGGTTGTTGTGAGGATAAATGGGTGTAGAGTAGGGAAAGAGCCTTGGGTGCTGTTCTTTGCCTTTGGGATCAAGGATATAACTAAACTGTAATTTTATCTGGGAAATAAAAACTGTACAGAAAAAACGAAAACTACTTTCTCGTATCCAAAATGGCCGGTTTTGAGAAGATTTTGGAACGACGTGGACTGAGGCCTTGGGTACCACACCTGGTGTGTTCAGCAGCTCCCAGGGATACCTGTGGTGAAAATCTTGTGCCAGATATGTGAAGGAATCAACTCTTCATTTTATGGAAAATCCGCCTGCTTGAAACAGCCATTTCTGTGCCTGAAGAGACAAGCCATCCTTTAAAACTCAAGAGGCGGCTTGTCTCTTCTGCGGTACAAGCCCAGCCATACGCGTGACTTCTTTTCTTCTCTTCTTTAAAGAGTGGCCACTGATCTTGGATATGGTGGGAAGTCAACGGAAGAAACATTTTGCTGAATAACACCAAGGGCACCAGCTCTTTTTCCGACCTGTGTGTAGCATTTAAGTGACTTCTGATAGGTCTCCGTTAGGGAGCCCTCCATGTGTCGAGCCTTGGAAGAATCCAGCAGGATAGTTTTTAATTTTGCTAAACCTTCTTCCTTTAGTGTCCTTAATGAAGAGTGACTATGCTGGTTCATGGCCAGGCAAATGCTTTTGTGCCTGCCCGTTCAAGCTAGGCTGCTTCTCTACTAAGGCGGTTTCCTAAAACAAAAAATGGAAATTTCTAGCTTTTAAGATGTGATTTAATAAAAAGAAACCTTGACGATGACGATAGCCTAGTTCTTTTTCACTCCTTCCTTTCTCCTATCCCATATTTTCTCCTCACTGTAATGGAAACTTTACTCTGTGGTGTTTTTCTCCTCCTGTGGAATGTTACGTAGGGGCAGCTGGGACAGTCAGGACATCTCGCCAAATACAAGAGGAACCTCTGCTGAATTTTCAACTGCTTTTCTCGGGAGTTATGAGGGATAACAGAACCGTTGGCTCTCTAGCAGGAGGTCCCTGATTCATATTTGGTCAGCAATGCTGTTTCCTTTCTGTCCCCATCTGCCTAGTCTTGCCTTGTCTGTTCTCAAATTTTGCACCCATCAATGGGCCCTTTTCCAGAAGAACTTTTTCTTTGAGGATTTGGAATAAAATAGCAACTTCTATTTCCATGATACCTCTAACTTGGCCCTCATCTGTAAATACATGTTTATCTCCCCTGGTTATATGATAATGTCCCCTTTCGTTGTTCAGTCTGATGGGTAGTCCTCACTTAACAACCATTCATTTAATGGCAGTTCGATCTTAAGATGGTGCTGAAAAAACCAACTTACCACCGGTCCTCACACTTACGACTATTGCAGCATCCCTGCAGTCACATGTTCCCGATTTAGGCACTTGGCAACCAGTTCGCATTTATGACCGTCGCAGCTTCCTGTGGTCAAGTGATTGCCATTTTCTACCTTCCTGGCTGGCTTCTGGCAAGCAAAATCAATGGCGAACTATGTGATTCACTTAACAACCATGTGGTTCACTTAACACCTGCTGTGATTTGCTTAACAACTGCTGCAAAAAAGATTGTAAAACCAGGTTGGATTTGCTTAATGACTGCTTCACTTAGCAACCAAAATTCCAGTCCCAATTGTGGTCATTAAGTGAGGACAACCTGTATTTTACTTTGGTGAACAAAGGATTGAAAAAGAGTCTTTAAATTTAATTCTCTCTCGCTTGATATTTCACAAGGTGTTGCAGAACTTGGCATCAAGGCAACATCTGAATATTGCAATTTCAATGCTTTAAAAATAAACTGAGCCAAGGCATGGCTTCAGAGAGATATCCACATTGTTATTTTTGCAACAATATAGAAATGGTTGGCCATTCCCTTCTGGGTGGTTTTTCAACTTCCCAGTCCAGTCTACAATTCTTGAATTTCCTAATGGTTTCTCATCCAAGCTATTTGGTCATGTTTAGCTTTTGGATATCTTCAAAATCCAGCTAAGTCTGCAAGATCGGGAGGCCAAAATTGGAGAATAGGCAGCAATGCAGAAATTGACCGTATAAATTCACAACTACCTAAATTCAAGCAGGCGCGCCTTCCTTCCCTACAACATATTACACAGCCAGGCGAGCTAAGACATTTAGAATATGGCTTTTGAAGGAAATGGAGAGATTGATTAAAAGACAGCTGAAAAAAATGACTCAAATAAATATAAGCCATAACTGTTAAAATTTAAAATGAAGTATATAAATCTCAGTAGTACAGCGGTTGGGGAAAAATAAAACGAAGGGAAAGAGAGGGCTATGGAACACTTCTTTTTGCAATGTGCTATCTTTATTATGCTATATCTCCTCTGCTTTTGATCTTTTACATTTATACAATGCTTATGCAATAATGAAACTAAAAGAAAATGTCAGTTGGGTCCTGCCAGGGGTAGATTTTAAGCTTGGATGTCAATCCACCAGAGCCAGTCAGTCTGAAGAAGTTCCATGCTGTAACATTAGTTGGTATTTTATTAAAGAATGAAGAAGGTACCCAAGTCTTTTTGAAAGTAGTTCTGGAGGACATGTGACTCTTGCAAGCTCGAAGAGGTAGAACTGAGCTATGTCTTTTTGCCTCTAGGTATCGACACCTGGATACAGGTTGTAAGGTGAGTGCAGGAGTCTTAAGAACGTGGCCGGCCCTACCATTGGGTTATGTGAGAAAGGGGTCTCAGCTCACAGTTGCTGGGGATGGGCACAGCTGGACATGTGCTGGAAGACAGAAGAAGACCTGGGACCATTTCCCACAGTACAGGATTCCACTTCCTGTGAGAATCACCATGTCTCCTGAAACAAAATTAATGCCAAGGAAGCCAGCAGAAAAATGTGCCAAGTGAACAGGAGCTATCAGGAGGAGTCAGATACCTGTGGTTTTCTTCTCCACCCTCTTATCCGGCTGTCAGGAAGTGTCAGGAAAGAGCCATTTCCTTCTCCACCCTGTTATCAGATGATTTTCAATACCTTTATGTAAATTCAGTGAAGCGACAGGAGCCTCAGGTGCCAAGTTTCAAACAGTATCCCAGAAATGCCATTGGCAGGATGACGTGGCATAGGCACTGTGTCCCGCTAGGCTTACCTTTCAGAAAAGGTCTTTGTATATGTCCACTGTGCTGCAAATTTCCCCAAGCGGGCATTCCCGTGGTGCCACACCCTCAGCATGTCCTTGGGAATCCATGAGGTGGACACTGACCATGTCAATCAAGTCAAGAAATAAAACACGGCCGGGAATTCCACCCACACAGGCCATCCAACCAGGTGAAGTGAAACTGTAGCATTGCATTCACACAATCTCTAAAGCTTAGGGCTAACTTTGATCCGTTTTAGTGTGTGGTGAGAACCTGATGTGACTGGTTGGCCATTGTGAGAAGAGACTGCTGGACTAGATGGGCCAGAGGTCTGATTTGGCAGGGCACGACTTATGTTCTCAACCTAGCTTATTGGATTTATTTATGATTAAAATGTTCAGCAAGCCCAAACAAAAAAATGGACCCTCATTGGCAAAACTGGGTCATTTTTCAGAATGTTCAGAGTTTAAGGTGAGGATGGGAGCAGTTCACCTCCCCAGCGGGAAATACAGGCCAAATAATTTTGCTCTGCCACTCCCAATGAAGTAATTGCAATGTGAGATGCTGTGCTGCACCCTTTGGAAGATCAGAAGGCTTTTTGTAGCCCCATATCCTCCCCGCAACATTGCCCACATCTAGTTTACGGCTTAGTGTGCTGTGCAAACCCAGCCAATGGTAGCTTAAACAAACCATGGCTAACTGTGTAGTGAGAATCCAGTTCTCCTGATCCTCTGCTGTCTCGGGCAGCCCACCAAAGGCAGTTGGACGATGCCAACGAGCCGACTCTTCTCTTAAACTCTTTGATTTTTTACTTTTGCGGGGGGGGTGGGTCTTAGTTTTATCTCCTTTTCAGATCTCTCGAAAGCAAAGGAGCCATTGCTGTGTAACTTTGCACTTGGCCAAGAAGCAGGCGTGGCAAGACTTAGCCAAAATCTTTTATAAGGCAGAGAATTTTGCGGCAATTCCCCAGCTGAGAAACCAGATACATTCTGGATTAAGGAGGGAGCAATTTCCAGGTAGTTGCGTGGATTCTTGAATTGTCCGTGCATCCCCCAAACATCATGCCTGTGTAGTTCAGGGCTGCGTAAATCTTTGGCTTGATCCATCAAAGTGCTTCAAAGCCTGGGAGAAATGCAGCGGCTTTTTGACGGTGCAGACCAGCACTACATTTGTGCTGTGCAACCCTGAATCCGAGAACCTTCAACTTCATCTCAGTTTAATCTGATGTAATGGAATGGGAGAAGTTCATATGTAGAGGAGATGTCTTCTTTTGAGATGTGGGAAGCCACAGTTTTTGAGCTGGGCTCCAAGTGTCTGCCCTAAAGTCCTCTCTTGGCTGCCACTGATCCCCACAAAGAGATTGTGATGACCGCAAAAGCATGAAAATAAATATTCCATATAGGGAAACATATTCTGATGCCATCAGAAAAGCCAAGAGATTGGGGCATCGGCTTCATGGACACCATGGGCCCAACCAGTTACGGAATTAATTTTCTACCCAATGCACTGAAGCATCAACTGATCAAAGAGGTTGGGTTCAAAGAGCCTGCCTCACTAGGAAATAAAACAAAGTCAACCAAGTTTAATGCTAACTGCTTTGCTTGGCCCGTGGCTCCATCTGCCAAGGGTTTGTGTAATCACACCCAAAGATCATTAACTTTTCTGTTTTTTTCTCCTTCCTTGGCCAAATTCAACAATGTCCTGTAAAACAGGTCCTAAGCAATGCCCTTTGAAAATTCCCCGACTGTTGTTGTTAAAGGATTAATTCACATTGCCGTAAGTTCAGAAGTAGAAATTTGTCTCTGATAGCTCTTGTGGGAAAAATTTCTGACGTTTTGGATTGTTAACAGGCTTTGATTTAATTGTGGAGGAGCACTTTCCTTGAGGAAGTCAGGTTGGGAAGATCTATGTGTGATATTTTTCAGTATGTTTGGCCTGTACCTTTTATTACAAGCAGCAAAATGTGCTGAATGGGAGATTGGAATGGTTCAAGAGATCATAAAATGCATCTAAAAGAATTGGACTCAATCACCTGCCAAATGGATTTTGCCAGGAACCAGATGATGCTTTCAGACCCAGGGACTTATCCTTACCATCTGGGCAACACAGGAAACAGCCTCTGAGCAAGGAAGTTCTTCCAAGCTCCATCAATTGGTTGCAATTGTTCCTAACTTTATTGCTTTCACCAACACCGGTCAAAGAAATCAAGATAAGGCACGGTGAGGTTTTGAAACGTGTGCCTGCCTTTACATCTCTCCGCGGGTGGTTTTCCCATTGGTGTAAAGTTCAGCCTCTTTCAATTTTATGTGATAGGTGGAACAAGAATGGATTTGTTCTTGGGTGAAGCTGGATGAGACCAGTGACATTCTGGAACCAGGCTTAGGAGAAGGAGAAGAGTTTTTAAAAAGAGTTTTTGAAAGGGGTGAGAAACACAGCTCACAGAATAAATTTGACGAAGTCCTGGGAAGCAGCAAAAGCTAAGTTTATTAATACATTCTTGCAAAAATGGCTGGCTAGCAAAGTAGGCAAGGGACGCGGTGGCGCTGCAGGTTAAACCGCCGAGCTGCTGGGCTTGCCAATCAGAAGGTCGGCGGTTCGAATCCGCGTGACGGGGTGAGCTCCCGTTGCTAGTCCCAGCTCCTGCCAACCTAGCAGTTTGAAAACTTGCAAATGTGAGTTGATTAATAGGTACCGCTTCGGTGGGCAGGTAACGGTGTTCTGCTTAGTCATGCCAGCCACATGACCACGGAAGTGTCTTTGGACAAACACCGGCTCTTCGGCTTTGAAACGGAGATGAGCACCGCCCCCTAGAGTCGGACACGACTGGACTTAATGTCAAGGGAAACCTTTACCTTTACCTAGCAAAGTAGGCACACCCCATTAACACAAAGCACACAGTTCATATTTTCTACCACGGCCACTAGAAGCCCTCCTCCTGTTCCCCATTGGATAGGTACTTAGGAGTTTACACCCTATCCGAAGTGCCTAAACATACCACGTGAAGCTCTGCCCCTGTTTACATCTCCCATTCCCCACTTTTTATCTCCTCCAGTCCCTTATTTATTTATTTCCTTATAAGGCAACTAACTTCCTTTAACCAAACCTGCTAGGGTCCTCCTTAACCGCAAAACTAGCGATAACTGGTTTTTAGCCTTGGTTCAGCCTTTTATCTCTTTCACAGCATTCTTAGATAAAACAGTATCTTGGTCCACTCTACCACACCCCACATGTCTCAGTTTTGCAAAACTATTTACTGAAAAAGCAGGCTTGCATGACCTTGCAAAAACAACACGTTATCATTTCTTACAAAGGCCTTCTTGCACATAGAATTTGTTCTCTCTGTCCATGAGCCACAAATTTATTTATTTATTTGCCATATTTCTTTACCACCCATCTCGTATTATAATGACTCTGGGCGGTTTACAAACAATTAAAAACAGAAGCCTAAAATGTCATTAAAACAATACAGTATCAATATAAATATTTATATAAATATAAAAGTGTAAAATATGTAACATAAAATTCAAGATGGCGAATAGCAGTGTTATCGTTGGCCCCATCAAGGAGCCAAATTCTGTTAGTAGGATGGTCTCCAGGGCAGGGTCAAAAAAGTCAAAATGGCACACGCAACACCCATAAAAAACAGGCAGAAGCTCAGTCACACTGTTGTGCCTGTCATCTTGACTTTTTTTGAACAGATCTTGCAGACACCCCTGCTTCTTAGCACAGGAAATTGCTTTGCTGTATATCATGTTATGCTATTTAGTGAACGCTGTGTTTTCTGCATTCAGGAAACAGGAACCGCCCAACATGGTAGACAGAGGAACTGTTTTTCCCCTGGATCTTTGTTCATTTGTGTGTGGGTGTGCGTGCGTGCTTGACTGCCTTTGCGTGTTGATTTTGAACATTTCAGTACTACCTGTTCAGCTAAGCATCTGCAGGTAGGGCACAAAATGAAAGCATCTGTCACATAATTGAAAGGTGGGGGAAGAAAACCCCCAATGCAGGGCCCTCAAACTAGAGGGGAAAAATATATATATATATGTGTGTGTGTGTGTAACTTTTGCACAGTAATACCTATCTATCATCTATCTCTATCTATCTATCTATCTATCTATCTATCTATCTATCTATCTATCTATCTCTGTGCAAAAGTCTTAGGCCACCATTAGATTTGTTGTTTTAGCCATGGTATAATGACCACATACAATTATTTCTCAGAGCCCAATCCTACGCATGTCTACCCAGAAGTAAGTCCCATTATATTCAATGGGTAGAGGTGTTTGTTTCCGGTGAGTAGGATGGGATTACACCTACTTCCTGCTGAATACAATGGGCTTACTTCTGAGTAAGGTAAATAACACCGTTTTCAAACACCTCTATCAATGGGGCTTACTCCCAGGCAAGTAAGTGTGGATAGGATTGGAGCCTCAGTCCCTTTAGGCTAAGATGTTCTGAAAACTGTGTTTGTTTAAAGTTTCACTGAAGGCTGCAAGCACCCATTTGTCCATCCCTCTCCCGCTCTTCTCGCATATTGTTGACGATTGGACCCCAAAATTTCAAACTTGGATTCATCACTCCGTAACACCCTTTTCCACTGATCCTCATTCCAATCCTTGTGAAATTTAGCATACCGTAGCCTTTTCACCCTGTTCCCCTTCCGCAAAAGTATATATAGAGAGAGAGTCCCTCTTTTGGGGGAGATGTGCGGTGGCAAAATTTGAATAATAAATAAATAAATATTTCTGATTTTTTCCCCTGTTTTTGAATATGTACATCTCTATATACAGGAGAGAGAGAGAGCATCCCTCTTTACAATGCCGCCTCAAGGCGTCAGCCGCCAAGTCCGAATAAAAATATTTCCACTGTCCTCCTAAAGGTGGAAAAAAGTTGATGCAGGCTTTCTGTAAATCTCCAGAGTGTCCCATTGTTTACCAACCAACTAACTCTCCAGAGCTTGGTACAGCAGAGGATCTTTTTTCCCAAGCCCAAGCCAGAGGTGGTTTGAACCTTTTTTTCATGCGCAGCCTATGCTCGGCCTGAAAGCAATGGCCTTTCGGTGCATAAAGCTGCGTGGCTGGGGGATTTTCCCTCTCTCTCTCTCTCTCCCCGCTGTGACAGGTGCATGCTCACCTGTGCTTGGGAACCTACAAAGCAAACACTGTCTCTCTTTTTGGTGGTGAAACTGTAGCAATCTGATGTGTGTTGCTGGCAGAAGGAAAGTCCGGACCCTTTGCCAACCAGTAAACAAAACTTGTGGGCAGGATGTGCTCCGGGGGGGTGGGGGGTGTTGCCTAAGAGGGCCTTTGAAGCTAGGAAGGGAGGGGGAAGCAAGAGGGGTTGATCAGCTACATTAATCTCGGCCCACAAGCAACCTTTGCACAGAATCGGCAAAAGCGTCACCTCACAACAGAGGGTTGCTCGCCTCTTCCTGGTGCTTTCCTGTTCTTGTTCCTGAAAACACCTACCTTGCCCATCTCTGCCCTCTGGAGGTAAGTGGGAACAAATCTCCTTCTCTTCCTTTCGGGGGGGAAATGAATGTGGGGAAAGGGGGCAGAGTTGGAGCCTTCCTTCCTTCCTTCCTTCCTTCCTTCCTTCCTTCCTTCCTTCTTTCTCTTCTCCTCCTCCCCCTCCTTTTCTTTCTTTCTTTCTTTCTTTCTTTCTTTCTTTCTTTCTTTCTTTCTTTCTTTCTTTCTTTCTTTCTTTTCTCCTTCTCCTTTTCCTTCTCCTTCTTCCTTTTCTTGCTTTCTTGCTTTCTCCTCCTTCCCCTTTTCCCTCCCTCCCTTCCTTCCTTCCTTCCTTCCCTTCCTTCCTTCCTTCCTTCCTTCCTTCCTTCCTTCCTTTCTCTTCTCCTCCTCCCCCTCCTTTTCTTTCTTTCTTTCTTTCTTTCTTTCTTTCTTTCTTTCTTTCTTTCTTTTCTCCTTCTCCTTTTCCTTCTCCTTCTTCCTTTTCTTGCTTTCTTGCTTTCTCCTCCTTCCCCTTTTCCCTCCCTCCCTCCCTTCCTTCCTTCCTTCCCTTCCTTCCTTCCTTCCTTCCTTCCTGTTTTGGGATTTTGCTGTTTTAAAAGAAAGATCTCCTTTGCCCATCATAGAACTGATAGTTGAACTCCCTGTTGCAAAGTAGGGAGGCCCTCAGCTGGATGGTTTTGACAAAATGAGTGAGAGAAGTTGAGGTTTATTTAGGATCACTAGCGCAAAATAGCTCCGTTGAAACTCTGGGTTCAGAGTAAGCATAACGTGACGTAGCAGTTGCTGGAGAGCAGCATGAAAAGAGAGCTGTTGTGTTCCTTGTGGCCCATCCCAGTCGGCTGGGGAAGCAGAATGTTCAATTGTTCCACAGCGCCTCTTATTATTTATAATTAATCGTATTAGACTTTATTCATGGTTTATTGAGATAGATGAGAATTATATAGTTCTGTCTGAACTTAGCAGCCCTAATACTGAAATGAGCACCTCCTAATTTCAGCTCACCACTTTGTGGTCTTTTTGTGGGCATCCTTGTGGTCACTCCAGGATGCTGGATTCAACAGGATGGGCTTTTGTTCTCAGCCATACGCAGCGTTGCGCTTTTGCCTCAGTCCTGCAATTCTCAGGGTCTGAAAACAGCCAGGTTTCCTGCCTCGAACTTCTCCTAACTACAGTGCGCACTTGTCGATGAACTTCTGCCTGGCCCTAGTAATTGCCGGAATTTTTAATCTTGCTCATTTATATTAATTTTCCTTCAGGGAGCGCAGTTGGGTGAGGTAGGTCAAGCTGAAACAGGCTGCTCTGCTGAGAAAGATTTATGAATGACCAACATGTTTCTTCAAAAAGGAAGTAGAAGAAAGTCATGATCATGGTCAATGACCAGTATGTGTCTCCCCAAGATTTTTGACAGCCAAGGAAAGAGAAGATACTTCCCATATTCTCCGTGCAAAATCCAACTAGATCACCAATTAAGTTGATTGCCAAATGGGGGATAATGGGACAATTACCTTCTCCCAGCTCAAATCAGGCGTCAGGTTCACATAGTTATTCCCCAGCTGTTGATATCCAGATGTGAAAAACTCTGGAAATCCAAAACAATTTGTGGGCACCTCACGGAGAGGAGCTGAACAAATTTAGAAGGCCAAGGGCAGGTTGTCTGAAGCAAAATCAACAAATCGATCAATTTTTAACACATGCAGTATGTGTGCCAAATTTTTGGAATTTCTTAAATGAACTTCTCAATACTAGGTGACTGATAATTACAGGAGAAGCATTTGCCGAAGAAAACTTCTCTGCATTCATAATAGAATCAAGTAAATCCATCAGACCCCTTCCCTGAAGCGGTGAAATTTGGAATAGCCTTTCAGAGCAAAATGAGGTGTGTGTGGGGTGGGGGCGGTAAGTGAGTGTGACTATATGAATTAGAACTTTCTGGGTATTAGATGATGCCTTAGCTTTAAAAATACACAAAACTGCAATCCCAAACACATGTATTGGAGAATTAAGCCCCCCCTCACCCAACTGCTTAGCTAAACTTACACTGAAAGTGTTCTTTCTTTAGTTTTTGGAATCATTTACTTTTGCAAAAAGTAAACTTGGATGTTATCAGGTGTATATCTGATATCCTGGTGATATCCTCTCCTCTTTTTTTTTTTGTGAAGAGTTTTGGAAGACATATTTGATTTCTCTTTTCCTTCTTTAAAACTGCTCCCTCACCACAACTGTGTCGGATGGATTCAGATCAGAGATTCAGACTGTAATTACAGTCTGTAATTACTAATACAGATCAGTAATGCTGTTTGTAGCCAAGTAGGATGCTAAAATCCAGATTTTCCAGGGTTTTAAAATCTTTCTTTCTAAAATACCCCCAACTGGTGGAAGGATATTAGGAATATATTGTTGTTGTTTATTCATTCAGTCGCTTCCGACTCTTCGTGGCTTCATGGACCAGCCCACGCCAGAGCTTCCTGTCAGTCGTCAACACCCCCAGCTCCCCCAGGGATGAGTCCGTCACCTCTAGAATAACATCCATCCACCTTGCCCTTGGTTGGCCCCTCTTCCTTTTGCCTTCCACTCTCCCTAGCATCTTCTCCAGGGTGTCCTGTCTTCTCATTATGTGGCCAAAGTATTTCAGTTTTGCCTTTAGTATCATTCCCTCAAGTGAGCAGTCTGGCTTTATTTCCTGGAGGATGGACTGGTTGGATCTTCTTGCAGTCCAAGGCACTCTCAGAATTTTCCTCCAACACCACAGTTCAAAAGCATCCATCTTCCTTCGCTCAGCCTTCCTTATGGTCCAGCTCTTGCAGCCATATGTTACTACGGGGAACACCATTGCTTTAACTATGCAGACCTTTGTTGCCTGTCTGATGTCTCTGCTCTTGATTATTTTATTCAGATTTGTCATTGCTCTTCTCCCAAGGATTAAGTGTCTTCTGATTTCCTGACTGCAGTCAGCATCTGCAGTAATCTTCGCACCTAGAAATACAAAGTCTTTCACTGCTTCTACATTTTCTCCCTCTATTTGCCAGTTATCAAGCTGGTTGCCATAATCTTAGTTTTTTTGAGGTTTAGTTGCAAGCCAGCTTTTGCACTTTCTTCTTTCACCTTCATCATAAGGCTCCTCAGTTCCTCTTCGCTTTCAACCATCAAAGTGGTATCATCTGCATATCTGAGATTGTTAATGTTTCTTCCAGTGATTTTAACTCCTCAAGCCCAGCATGTCGCATGATGTGTTCTGCATACAAGTTGAATAGGTAGGGTGAGAGTATACAGCCCTGCTGTACTCCTTTCCCAATTAGGAATATATAATTGCCCTCAAATTAGGGGAAAAAATGGTGCCTCTTCCATTCCTCCTAAATTATTTCAAATGCCTAACTTTATGTTCTAAAACCAGTTCATGTAGAAAAACCTGGAGATCTTCCCTCCTTCCTTCCTTCCTTCCTTCCTTCCTTCCTTCCTTCCTTCCTTCCTTCCTTCCTTCCTTCCTTCCTTCCTTCCAGGACTACAGTCCCAATCTTCTGCAAACCTACTAACCAGAGATGATGAAACTGTGGTCCAAGGTATTTGATAGGCATCAGATCAGGACTCATCTACACCATCCCTCCTCTTCCAAGGATGTTCCACAGAGCAGAATGCTGGTCTAGAGAGCCCTTGAGGTCCTTTCAAACCCTACCATTCTGTGACCTTAAGTTGTTCATTGATAAGCTATGGATATTTTAAAAAAATAACTCTTAAAGGATGGACAACATCTGGTTGCAGGGCTACAGATGTGGTCAGAGAACACTTCACAGCTTCAGTTCCACTCCACATTACTGACTTGTTGAGAGAACCCAGCACTGCATGACCTTTCACTGCACATTCAGACATTTTAAGTGGTTGGCCAAGGGAATGTTTATAACAGCAAGTCTCTTTCTGCTGAAGTTGTGCAAGGCGACAAGTCTCTTGAAAACAACAAAACCCATTCGCTTGTGTGGCTGTGAATCGAGTTGTGGTTGCCCTCATTGCATTTTGTTGCCCGGCTGCTATTTTTAAATTTTGCACTCTTAATTGCTTTTAGTATATAACATTTTACACGATTGATTTCTATTTCTATTTCCAGCATTTTATATTTTACGAAAGTACCTCTTTCCCAAGAAACTGCCCTAGGTTCAGAAACAGAAAGCAGAATGCCACCTGATTTATTTTAGTGAGGATGACGACATGGTGATGATGGATGTTGTCAGCTGACACAGTATTTGCTTTGGTAGAGATATGATGGATTAAATTGGAGATGGGGTTTTTATTGCCCTTTGGTGAACTCATTGGAGTTGAATTCGTAAGTTATATATTAAAAAATTAACTAATCATTATGAGGAAGTTCTACCTACCTTAGCCTTTCCCTTTTTCTTCAGACAAACAACCCTCAGTTGAAAGCATAAGTAGATCAGATAAAGGGTATGAATTCCTTATGCTTTTTGTATTCCAACCATATTACTGGATTTACTTGATCCATTGGCAGATTCAGGCCATTCTGCTAATCTCGTTGTCCTAAAGTGATGAAGATCCTTTGGGTATTGGTGACGCCTCAGCTAAGTACATCTTCTGTCATTCTTCAAGTATCTCATACCAGTTAGGAAAGCCAGGTCAAGAAAGGGCTGACATTTGGTCAAAGGCTAATTGTTAAACGGTGAGAAAATAAACATGAGCAAGTTATAAAAATAATGAGCGCTGAGCAGATAAGAGGGCCTGAAAGTTAAGTGCCTATTTTATGTATCTGGGGCGGCTGGCCTGTGCGGGAAGCTTGCTAAAACTGGGGAAAAAAACATTTAAAAAAAACCTGAAAATACGTGTATGGGCAGGATATAAAACTTTTATTACATGTATTCAGGTTGAAACATTAACTTTCTTGAACACAGGCCAGGAGGCAAGTAGTTGTTGAAATGTTGTTGGTTTCTACCCATCAGCACCCTTGTCCAACATGACCGATGTCAGAGACGATGACAGTTAGGCATATAAGGGATCATTTGTTCTGGTGAGATGTTATTGCTGTGGAAAGTTAAATTGTGATCAGGAAAGCCAAAACCTTTCCTGATCACAATCAAGAGAGATGGCTATCCAAGCCAACATTTCAGGATCTTAATGCACCGTAGGCATGTATTTCCTTTCTCTGGCATAGATAATCATCCAACTTGTTGGCGGAATTTTGAAATCAAGGCGCAGGACGTTCTTTCGGCCCTGGAAAATCAACCTGCTACATCAAAAGCATTGTTCCTTAATACTATTATTCCTATCCTCAATACTTCTGGCCTTTGGAAGTCGCTTTCAAAGAAGTGGTGTGGTGGAAGGTCAATTTAGCTTCTCAGGTTAGAAACAAGGAGGGCAGAATCAAAATATGCCTCTCAGGGATGTCATTAAGTAATTTGAGGCTCTGGGTTTAATGCACTTAACTGCCCGCCAAGTTTCTAGTTCCAATTTGCTTCCTGGATTTCTTTCCAAATACCTTTGTTCCAGCTGAAATGGCAAGAGAATGGTGTATATCTAAGCTAGTGAAAGCTACACTGATAATCATCTCCTGATGTATTTAAAAAAAGAAAAAAAGCTGCAGGCCTCAAGTGGCATTGGAAATATATAAAAGGGATGGTCTTTCCTGGTTTGGTACGATGTGATTCTTACCCGCTGCAAATTTATTTAAGATGATGGTGGTGGTGGTGGTGGTGGTGGTGATGATGATTTTCCAGAAGGGTAGGAGTCAAAAACATCGAGATGGCAGCCACCCCAAAGCCCCACCCCTATTTTTACATGTGTAAAACAGTCACAGAGAGCCAGTTTGGGGTAGCAGTGAAGGCACCAGGCTAGAAACCGGGAAACCGTGAGTTCTGGTCCTGCCTTGGACACAAAGCCAGCTGGGCGACCTTGGGCTGGTCCCTCCCTCTCATTCCTAGGAAGAAGAAGGCAATTGTGAAATGGTTCCAAAAATGTGGCCAAAAAAAACTGCAGGGACTTGTCCAGACAGTCACCTGGAGTCAACATTGACTCAAAGGCACCCACCCACCCAAAAAACAGTCACAGGAGCTCAACAATTTGGAGGAGATGGTAACACCATCCATGGAGGGAGGGAGGGCATTGACTTGGCTCACCAGAGCTAATCATTCTCCATGCATTTCTGTGCAGGAGTTCAACTTTACCTCCTAGAAGCTCAAGGCTTTGGATGCATGTCTCCCGTTTTAGCCACACAGCAATGGTGTAGCTGTAAGGGGGTGGGTTTCCAGGGCTTGCCCCTCCCCGCAAGTCTGATTTGGGAAGGGACAAATGGTTACAAGGCCAAGTCTGGGGATTGGTACCGAAGTACTTTGCTTGACCGCATGATGGGAGTGGTTAATGGGCAGCCTGGGAATTGAGGTGGTTCTCCTGAGTGACCTTGTCTGCTGGGCGCACAATCGTGAATCATCACTGCGGTTAGTGTGGGATGGGTGCGACTGTCATCGGCTGGAGATCCCCTCCCCATCTTTTTACAGTTCTTTGGAATGCAGTCATTTTGTTTGCATAGGATTTGTTTCCTGGCTGAAGTTCTTGAGCTGAAACAACTCATGTTAATTGTGTGTGTTTCTATATATATATATAGAGAGAGAGAGAGACTTTCTAAACAAGAATATTCAATAAACAAGATCAAACAGGAAGCAAAAGTCCTTGGTGACCTTTTCTGACTCTTTTATTTTCCTTTTGCCAACAGAACTTCCTTTTGTGTTCTAGCAAGCAATATGGATTAAATATTGCTTCCTAGAAGGTTACATTTAATTGCTGGTCAGCTTAACCCCTAAAGCATCCATAACTTTTTTTTTTAAATGCAGCAGAAATCTTTTCCTGCCCGTTTGGCCTTTCTTTTTCCTTAAAGATGCCTTTGGAAAAATGAAAATGCCCTGTACAACTGCATCATTTCTCTGCAGTTCCCCCCACCTCCTTAAAAACCAAGGGAAGAGACAAACAGGGAAGTAGGACAGAAACATTCCAGGGTCACACATTACACTAAGCCATGATGGGAGTTCCTGGGACCTGGCTTACCATGTCTGAGCCCCGCTACTGTGGTTGGTTGCTACTCTTGATGGTTTTGCAGGTAATGCACTTGGCTAATTATGGCTTATTCAGCTGACCAGGATGCAGCAAAGCAGGGCTCAGGTGTAATGGCATGTGGGAAGGACCTTGGGAAATGGTGCAAAGAGATGCTGCCTGGGGAATGGTCAGATAAGAGACGGCATAGCCCAAACCTGCATAATGGGTGGAGAAAGAGGCTCAGAAGGGACCCTCCCTAGTTTCTCAGGCTGTAAAGAGGACGGTGGGAGATTTGTACTTTCAGACTTGCAAGATTGATGTCAGCCTTACCAGGTAGACCAGACAGGAAATACAACCAGATGAGCTAATTCTAGTTTGTTGTAAGGCTACATTAACAGAATCTCGTGAGTCTGAAAGCACAAATCTCCCCCTGTCTCCCTTACAGCCTGAGAAACTAGGGAGGGTCCCTTCTGAGCCTCTTTCTCCACCTATTATGCAGCTGCGGGCTATGCTGTCTCTTATCCTACCATTCCCTAGGCAGCATCTCTTCACCCAGTCTCCCAAGGTCATTCCCACATACCCATCAGGAGAGTATCCAGCCCTATTCCTGCCTCCTTGCTCTCTACAAGGCAATAAAAACAATCGCTTTTCCTTTGGACTCCGCTGATCGATTGAAGGAGTTCCTTGTTGATATACATGTCATGTTTTAGTTCCTTCTTCCTTTCTGTTTTTCCTGGATACTGCCCAAAGACTCATGATAGAAATGAAAAAAGAAATGACTAACTGGGCATTTTCAACATGGGCTTTGTCATGTTCACCATTGCAATGTTTGATACACCGTAGTGGTTCGCATGCCAGAGTGTTGACACGTGTTCCTGGCTGGGAGGGCGCTGCTGATAAACCTTGCATGGAGAGCTGTGTCTGGCTGTGCCGTGGAGGAATGTGTTTGGGTTATCTCTTTAATGTCAAGGTCTTTTTGCCCGTTGATCAGCAGAGCTCGTTAGGAGCACCTGGGAATGTGGGATTGTTATGAATGAAGGGGGGGGACGCTGTTTGAAGCGGGGCTATTTAGTTTGACTTTAGGCACGCTTTTCTCATTCTCAGCTTTCTTTTCTGTTTGCACTCTATTCTAAATAAAATCAGAACCTAAACTTTGATTTGGAGTCTGAGCGTTTTATTTGGGTTCAGGCAATCATTACATAAAGCTGAGAATCATTTCACGAAAAACCCTCGCTAGTCTCTACCAAGAAATTTTTCTTGCGAAAGAAGAAGTTAGCGATGGCAGAATTGAGGAAGGAGTGCACGGGGTTTGGCGATGCGACCAGACAGTTCTTGGAGTCGGCATTTCCAAGCAGGGACCTGAGCCCCCTCCCATCCCACTTCGCACCCTATTCCAGAGAGTCCAGCTCGAGCCCGAAGTTGGGGGATCCGATGGAAAGGGGGGAGATGGAACAGCCTGTAACAACTGGTACCCCTCCCCCGGAGATGATGTGGGATACCTTGGGAGATCCCCGGCCGGGGACGTCTCACACCTCATGGAGGCTACGTTACCCCGTGACTCCCGAGAGGGAATCCACCGCGGTGTCGGCAAGGCGGCAACCTGAGGCACCAGGGCTGGAGGACTTGGTTACACCTCACAGGATCAGGGTTATCGAAGCAAAGATCAAGTCTATGGAGTACATGCTACGATCCATGTCAGCTGCCGTGGGAGACCTGGTGAAGGTGGTTGGTAGTCCAGGTGCCGCGAGGGGTCCCACCGTCCCCCCTCCTCCGTCGCCAGCACCGAGAGGGCGGGGGCGGCCACGGAATTCTTCCCCAGGTCCCCGGGCTCCCACTCCGGTGTCAGGAGGGACCCCGGCTCATCCTCCGGTTGGGGCTGCGCCAGTTGGTGGGACCCCTAAGGATTTTCCTGTAAAGTTTGATGGGGACCCCACAAACTTGTCATTTTTCCTTACCAATGCTGCAAACTATATGCAGCAATATGGACATTGCTTTACCTCGGAAGGGGCTAAAATCACGGCGATTGCCACAAAGCTGAAAGGGCAGAGCTGCTGACTGGTATGTACAGTTGTCTGAGGCGAAAGCCCCGGCGCTTGGTGCCTTTGACCTTTTTTGGGCCGCCTTGAGACGGTACTTTGAAGATCCCCTTGCTAAAGAGAGGGCTAAGGAAGCTCTAAAAGAACTTGTTCAGGGGCAGAAATTGGTTGCTGATTATGCCCTGGAATTCAAGGTATTGGCAGGAAAAGTTCCTGAGTGGTCTGAAGCTACCCTGATCGACAGATTTAAGGACGGGCTCAATCGAGAGGTATTGCGATAGGCACTGTGCAGGGACGATCCGGACCCACTTCATGATTGGATCTGTCTCACCAGGAAGGCTGAACATGCCCAGCGTACCTATATGCAAGCCACTAAAGGGGACAAGCCTCCTTCCTGTGGCAAGGGCCCGAGACTGCCGTCTGCCACAGGGTGGGATGACAAGAGACAGCGCCGTTTTGCCCAAGGGCAATGCATCAAGTGCGGCAAGGCAGGTCACCACGCGGCGGAATGTCACAGGACTAAGACTGCAGATCGCCCGTCTAAACCTCCGCAAAAGGCTCCTAACCCTCCCCGTCGGCTGGTGGGGGCAAAGGCATCCGCGGAGGAGGAGGATGATGTCTACCTCACAGGAGATGCTTTGGCCACCCTGGAACAGCCGGTGGGAAACGACTTCCACCTGCCTTAAACAGCGCCGCTGGGCAGGTGGTGGAGAATGGGCATGATACCAACATGGTGCGTGCTGACTGCCCCATCCTAGCTGTAAAGATCAAGTTGGGCTCCCGCTCCAAGACCGTCAAAGTCTGGGCTTTGGTCGACTCGGGGTGTTCCAGGTGTTTGATCCACCCCGACCTAGTTGCTGCGTTGGAGCTGCCCTGCTTTCCCCTCCCAAAACCACTCATTTTTCAGTAATTAGATGGTTCCACAGCGGGGGCGGGGGGACCGGCCACCCAGTTTACTGGGGATGTTACATTACAGATGGGAATGCACACCGAACTGATCAAATTCATTGTTACCCCAGTGGGAAGCCCTCTGGTCGTTTTGGGGATTCCCTGGCTAACTAACCATAATCCATACATCAATTGGAAGTCCCGTACTATTACGTTTGAGGACGGGTTCTACCAGGCTCCTATTGTGCGGAGGTCCCTCACTGTGAAGGCGGGGAGGGCTGAAATTGTCGACCCTCAAGCTCCCGCTCTACCCATGGAAGGGCTGCCTGCCAAGTACCAGGACTTTGCTGACGTCTTCGGGGAGGAGGAGGCAGACCAATTGCCCCCCCATCGCAAAACAGACCGTGCCATTGAGCTTCTTCCGGACGTTCCCTTACCCAAGCCGAAGATCTATGCTATGACTAAGAAGGAACTGGGGGCATTGCGGGAGTTCATTGATAGAAACCTTGCTAGGGGTTTCATTGAACCTGCAAACTCGCCGGTTGGAGCTCCCGTATTGTTCCGCGAAAAGAAGGATGGTACCCTTAGACTGTGCACAGACTATCGTGGTTTGAATTCAGCCACCCTTTCGAACAAATACCCGCTGCCTCTCGTAAAAGATATGTTAGCGCATTTGTCTAAAATTGGAGATCTGGTCTATCTCTCCACCAAGTTTATCAAGTCTCCTCAACCCTCCAGGAAGCTGGCTCCTAAGTTCATTGGCCCCTTTACTGTTATTGACATTGTGAATCCTGTCACTGTATGTTTGGATTTGCCTCATAATTTGAAGCGTTTGCACCCTGTTTTTCATTGCAGTTTGCTTAAGCCTGCCCATGACTCCTCTCATTGGCATCCCTGACCTCCCCCCCCTCCACCTGTCATGATTGATGGACAGCAACACTTCGAGGTCAAGGAGATTCTTGACTCTCGCAAGCTTCGAGGCACTCTGCAATATTTAGTTCGCTGGAAGCATTTTCCCCATCCTGAGTGGGTCGCTGCTTGCGACGTGGTGGCTCCTGATCTAGTTCGCGGGTTTCATGTTGCCTATCCTTCCAAGCCGTCTGTGTGATTTTTCTTTAGGGGGGCGGTATGTCATGTTCACCATTGCAATGTTTGATACATCATAATGGTTCGCATGCCAGAGTGTTGACGCGCATTCCTGGCTGGGAGGGCGCTGCTGATAAACCTTGCATGGAGAGCTGTGTCTGGCTGTGCCATGGAGGAATGTGTTTGGGTTATCTCTTTAATGTCAAGGTCTTTTTGCCCATTGATCAGCAGAGCTCGTTAGGAGCACCTGGGAATGTGGGATTGTTATGAATGAAGGGGGGGGGACGCTGTTTGAAGCGGGGCTATTTAGTTTGACTTTAGGCACGCTTTTCTCATTCTCAGCTTCCTTTTCTGTTTGCACTCTATTCTAAATAAAATCAGAACCTAAACTTTATTTGGTTTTATTTGGGTTCAGGCAATCATTACAGGCTTTCTGGGGGAAGCTGATCGTTTCTGTCCCTGTTTATTTTATTGATTTGATTTTGACCCCGTCCTTCCACCATCAAATGGTGCTGAGTAGAAGCAGGAGAGGGTGCTGCTCTCTCTGGAGGAGATTGCACTTCTGCAAACTGGTTTGCAACTCAATTGGAACTGTTCCAATCCCCAGGCTTATCAGATGGGGATTCCCTGAGCTCCCAAGCCTCAAAAGCCAAATATAAATATATTTCCTTGAAGCAGCAATTGCTACGCCCTGCTGAGCCTCCCCAATTGTGCAGTGTTTACCGTGCTGCAATTTGCAGCCCGCTTCGGACTTTTTTCCCAGCAAATTAATGCAGGTGCTGAGATCAATAGGTTAATCCTTCTTTGAGCTATGCTCCGTAGGAATCCCCTGTTTCCGAAAGTCTTGCATTGTTCTCAGCAGCTGGGAAGAAATGAAGAAGGCTGCAGGTAGCCTCCCCAAGTACCTGGCCTGCAAATGTTTGGGTTGCAGCCTTGCAGGTGGTCAAAATCGTTCCCAGTTGCCAGGCCTAGGTGGAAAGGAAATGCGTGGCTAGAGGGAAGCCTGGCTCACTTTAATTGATTTGGAATGCAAATCCCACCAGATCGAAATTCAGGGACCAGGATGCAGCAGTTGTTGTTAAAGGAGGACTTGAATGGAAGAAGAAGGGGGCGACTTTGTAAAAGACTGGAAACTTTTAATGGACTTTTTGCTAAAAGAAGAAAAAAGTGAAATGATGATTTATGGATTTGATGATTGAAAAAGATGAGGATGAAATAAGAGTCTGAAGGGATCTCTGGAATAGTTAAGAGGGAGGGGAGATGATGGGTATGTTAATATCTGTTGAAAAGAAGGTTGGAAGTCATCTACTTTAGTTTATTCAGTTGTTTCTCTCTTTTTCCTTTGCTCCCTCCCTCCCTCTCTTTTTTCCTTATTAGATTTTTCTTTATTAGATTTTCCTCTCTTTTTTCTTTATTAGATTTTTTTACTTGTGGAAAAAAATCTTTAATTAAAAAAATTATTTAAAAGAGAAGAAGGAAGGGGTGATTTCGCTGCATAACCCTGGTTCAGAAGATTAGGTTTTCCACCATTCTCTATGATTTCTCTTGCTCAGTTCCCAAAAGCAGCATCAAAGAGATGGGTCTTTTCTCCAGGGTGGTGCAGTTGTTCATAAATGCAACTATTCCACTGCGTAAGTATTAAGTAGGCACACAAAGAATTTCATTGGATTGTTGGGAGGGGGTCCCTCTTCTTACCATGCTTTATACCCCTCCTCCCAATTTTGGCTGGACTTCTACAAGAAAAGTAAAATACAACTGCAACAGAAGTCACTTTTTTCAGTGCTGTTGCAATGCTGAACGGTCGCTAAATGAATGTTCGTAAGTCCAGGACTGCCTGTAATCTCTTCTCCAAGCCCCTCCTTGATGGCTCTTTATTAAACTCTTAATTCCCTTGCAATATTTTATTTATTTGTTTGTTTGTTTTTCAAATTTCTGTCACCGCCCATCTCTCCCAAAAAGGGGACTCTCTCTTCCAAAATAAAGCATGAAATTTTACTCAGAGGGGATGGGGTCGGGGGGGGGATGTGTCTCTTCCAAAAGAGGAGGAGGTCTGCATGTGCTTCAAATGGCTTGTTTAATTGGATTTAATATTTTTGTAGCCTGCTTTCCACCCAGAGGATCTTTTGGAAGGCTAAGTAAAAATAAAGTTACCTTTGAACTGAGCTCAATCCCTGAATGTCCACGCAGTTTTCTTGACAATAATGTGGACACAATCTGCTTCTGGTCATGTCTGAGATTTTTCTTTTTAACTTCACCTTCTACCTTACAACGGTCCCCCATCAATACTAATCATGGCCCACCCTGTTTAGCTTCCAAGATTAGCCTAGGCTAGCCAGATGTTCCCACCACTGGATCCCTGCTAGTCAATTGCAATCCAAGAAAGCATGTAAAACAATAAACTAGATTCAAGAGAAGGAGGCAATATCTGAAACACCATTTTTCAGTTTACAGTAATAAATGAGGAATGCTGTCTGAGAGACTCTCTGGGAGAAACAGCGTAGTCCGCTGTGGACACAGATTCTGAAAGTCAAGAGTAAAGGGTCAGATCTCCATCTGATGTCAAAAAGCACAGAATCCTAGAAATATAAAGTTGGAAGGACCATCTAGAACCATCTAGGTAGATAATATCATCACCAGCTTGGACTACACAACATTTTCTCATGACAATTTTTGGAGATCAATCCAGCTTTGGAAGACTTGATTGTCCTTTCAGTAGGAATACATAATGAGAGGAGATGGCAACCTCTTCTTTAGGATTCTTCCTCTCCCTTCCTGGATTGAAGTTGGAGAACCTTGCAATGCAGCAGTGTTTCCCATCAAGTAGGACATCCAAGTGCCAGGCAGAAGATCTCAGAAAGAGTGGGGAAGAATTTTCTGAGGAGAAGCTGGAAGATGTTCTCCAGAATCCATACCACCACCAACCTGAACCATCACCCATCTAATTTCAGAAAGCAGAAGGAACTTGAGTGCGTTCCCTAGGTTTATCTTTGTGACTGATTGAAATGGGAACTCCAACTCATTCGTGTTTTTATCTTCCTAGAAATGGGCTTCAAGAACAGCTGGTATCTCCGTGGAGCTCTGATCCTTTTGGGTATTTTTTCTCTCACTGCCCTGATTCTTAGCTTGGTGAGAATCCACAACGTCACACAACCTTCTGAGAACAAGGTGAGTGGGCAAAGCTATTTGGAGACCATGTGGCACAAAGGTTAAAGTAGTGGATCGGGGCTGGAAGGAGTTTTAATGGTGAGAAACGCTGCTGAAGTTCTCAGAAAGATTGTTTAGAATTGCTTTGATAAATTGTATTCAGAAATTATAAACTGCTTATGCCCTGGGAAGCAAAATACAGTACGGGCTGCAAAAAATGGAGATGCGGTTTAGCCTTCTGTCTTGCCCCCATCATTACCTTCAGGTTCATCATACCTACGGACATTTTTCTAACTCTATAGACCAATGTTTCTCAACCTCAGCAACTTTAAGACGTGTGGACTTCAATTCCCAGAAGTCCACATGTCTTAAAATTGCTGGGAATGAGAAACATTGCTATAGACTGCTATTGGCTAAGACTTTAAGGCCATTCCCAATCAAATATGCAGAATACCTGATCTAGCAACCCAGGTTTTACAAAGCTTGGTTGAACCTGCGTTGCTCTTTCCCACCTGACAATGTTGTTTTGAATGACTTCTTTCCAGTATGGCTTGGTGTTTGATGCAGGTTCATCGCACACATCCCTCTTTGTATACCAGTGGCCGATGGAGAAAGAAAACAACACAGGCATGGTTAGCCAAACATTCTCCTGCAATGTCAAAGGTCAGCTTTTTAAAAAAATTATTCTGAAACATATCATGGTGTCTGTGGAAGGTGAGGCAGAGTATTCAGTAGCAGAGAATATACGGTACATAACCCAGTTGGGTTCTTGATGTTCTCTGAGCTTGGTGGGTTTTCTGTAGATGTTTCATTACCAGATGTTGTTACCTGGCTGGTAATGAGACACCTGCAAGAAAGCCACCAAGTTCAGAGAACATCAAAAACCCAACCAACTGTATTGCCAGTGTTTGAGAAACTCCATCTAAGGACCAGAGGGGTCAATCACCATGGGGAGAGAGAGGACCCCTAAAATTCCTTGAACCCAAGAAAAATCTGGCCTACAAAGTTTGGGACTGAATTCATTGTTAGCAGACCAGTCTTGACCATATCTGCTTGCTACACCTCAACTGGCCAAGAATTTCCATGCCATTTTCACTTCTCCACTCAGCTTCATTACTGTCCTTCTCCAGGCTTCTTCCAAGGTAAATATTCCCAAAGATCCCATAAAGGTAATGCTTTGCTTTGAGGGCATCAACCAGCCTCTCCACTCAGCAAGTGAGCAAAAATATTCTCAAATTTAGTACGGCTGGCTGGACCTGATTTGGATGGAGATAGCGAAATCCAAGGTCTTCATGAATGGATTAATGGCCCTCTTCATAGGAAGGGCACTAGATCAAACTGGAACCTTCCCATTCCAGCAGGGGTCCATCACTGATCCCTTCTCTGTTCCTCTTTTAATTTTTTTTCTCCTCAACTACTTCTCGGGCTACTGTTAGAAAGCAGGCTGAAGCTACCACTTTAATTCCCACAATACCCCTAAGATGGCCTTGCACCAGGGCAACCATCCTACTTATTAGCAATTCTAGCAGGCGCCATCATATCCAAAGCCTACCCTTGGATGACTCCAAGGACTTGCTTGGAGACTGCTCAGATCTGCAGCTAATCCAGCAGCATGAGAACAGCTCAAGACCCTGAAACATTGGCACGCTGGTCACTGAATTTCCTCATCTTGTTTTTTGTCATTCCAGGATCTGGAATATCAAGCTATGCCAGTAATCCTCCGCAGGCTGGTGCTTCTCTGCGGGAATGTCTGAATTCAGCCATGGGAGTCATCCCTCCTGAAAGACAGCGAGAGTCACCAGTTTATTTGGGAGCTACAGCTGGCATGAGGCTACTCAGGTACAAAGGGTTCAGACATGGTGCTAAACTCAGGTTTGTTTAATTGTGGTTTATTAAGACCAACAGAATTGGCTGGGTTTGCACAATGCGCTAAGCCCTTAACCCCAGTTTGCAAACCACAATTCATGGCTTCAGCAGGTATGATTGAGGTGGTGACCTCCAAGCTGTTTTTGTTGATTCCTTTGACTGTATTCACTGGAAGAATAGAATTCTATTCTGTTCTGTTCTGTTCTGTTCTATTCTATTCTAAGCAATTTCCCTCCCCATTTTCAAGCAGAAAAGTCAGGAGCAGTGTAGCTTAACCCCAAATAATAAACTGAATAAATCTGTGATTGCTTTTTTCTTTTGATGAAGAAGTTACGACTCCCATTAAGTCAAGAGTCTGGTAGCATCTTGTCTGACTAACACCTTTTATTAAAAGCTCACAAAAGCTTCTGCCTTTTAATAAAAGGTGTTTTAGAAAAGGTGTTTCCAGACTACAGATTTTTTTTTTCCAATGTTGACTAACACAGCTTGCTCTCCTCCTACAATGACTAAAACAAGACTCCAATAAAGGAAAAATGGCTAAATTGACTTGTTTGATTAAGGAGGGGGACAATAATTCCTTTAAAAAAGACTGGAAACCCTTTATGGACTTTTGGCTGAAAATGGATAAAAATGGTGATCTTTGAATTTACTGATTAAAAAGGGATGTACCTATGGGAGGAAGGGAACTGTGTTATATAACTTGGGAGGGTGGAAACAGTTTTAACTATAATTATAACTGCTGCAAAGATGAACAGAATCGATTCTTTAAATATTTCTTTTTTCTTTTTTTCTCCTTTCTTGGTCTGTACTGTAGTTCACCTTCTATTTTTCTGTCTCTCCTATTTTTCTTTTTGTATCTTTTTTCTCTATTCTCTTTTATTGTTCTGGAGCTTTTAACTTTGTAAAAAAGTTTCTTCAGTAAAAATTATTTAAAAAAGACTCTCATTAAGGGGTGCTCTTAGTTCCCAAGATTAAGGAAGGAAGGAATCTCAGCACAGGCATCTTATTTGGATATATTTCTTAAAGGAGCATGTTTCTAGTCCTTATGGAAGCAAAAACTCATGTCTTTCTGTCTGAACGATTCTACAGCATGCGGAACAAGTCAGCCGCCGCGCAGATTTTGAAGGCGGTCTCGCAAACTATCCAGGAATATCCCGTGAGTTTCCAAGGTGCTCGAATTATCAGTGGGAAAGAGGAAGGTGCTTTTGGGTGGATCACCATAAACTATCTCCTGAATTCTTTCACACAGGTAGGGCTGGATCATGTTTTGCATTTCTATGTGACATGTTAGGTGCAGGATCTGGGTGCAGCATTCAGATTTAGGCAAGAATATACCCTTTCCAAAACTGAGGAAGCATCTTTCAGTTGTTGTTTTTTAAAATATATTTATTTGTTTTATAAAAGCCCAAGGTTTCTTCCAGATCAAAAAGAACCCCTCTTCCTTCAGGGCAAGTTCCTTAAAAGCTCTGATTTAAAAACTGAGAAGACGCATGCCCCAATTTAAAAAAGAAAAACAGATTGGAGAACTCAGTATGTTATCATAATTAATTTATTTATCCACCCCACCCCACACAGACACCCCATGCGCTGTAACTGAAAAAGGGTAAAGTAGTCAAGACAAGCAACAGTCCTTAGGGCATTGGCCAGGGATGATGGGCATGATAGTCCAATCCATCTGGGGGAATGTCAGCTTGCAGAAGATTGGGAAAGTCTCCTAGATCCATCAATTGGATTCCTTTTTGTCTGTTGTTGCTTTGATTGGGGGAGGGTGATTTGAGGGGAGGGGTTACAGGTAGTCCTCATTTAGCAACCACAATTGGGACTGGCAACTTGGTCATTAAGTGAAGCAGTTGCTAAGTTAAACCGTGACTGCGCTTACAATCTGACTTCAGCTTTCCTTTGCTTTACAGACCTGCAAAGGCCGTAAATGCGAGGACTGGTCACAAAGTTACTTTTCCATCCCTGTTGTAACTGCAAACAGCTGCTAAACAAGTCCGTCGCTAAACGAGGGCTACCTGTGGTTATTTTTCATTTGCGTGGCTGGCACTTCACTTTCTCAGGGATGACAGGTGGCCTATCATAAAGAACTGGGGTGGGGGGAGGTTAAATCTTGAAATTGCTCTGCACACCTGCTGCTTCTCACCAATAAATATTAGAAGATGCTGGTGATCTTAAAGGGGCAGCAATTGGTTAGGTATTTCCTCTCCATACCTTCCTGGCCCAGATAAGAAAAGTTTTCTGCATCCCACCCAAAGATAATTTAATTGCCATCCAGATCAACTTGCCCTGATTGATTCCCAGCCTTTGTTCCCACCCTGCCCTAATTTTGTCTCTGCAGTATTCTGCAAAGGACCGAAATTGGATCCGGCCTCCATCAGCCCGTATCCTGGGGGCTCTGGACCTTGGGGGGGCCTCCACCCAAATCAGCTTCATCCCTGCTGGCTCTATTGCCGATCCTGCCCAAGCCGCGCAGTTCCGCCTCTATGGGTTTGACTATACCATCTACAGCCACAGTTACCTATGTTATGGGCAGAACCAAGCCTTCCAGCGGGCGATCTGGGCAATTCTGGTAAGTTAGCCTGGTGATTGTTTGGAAGCCACTGGGGAGGACGCGGGATAAGAAAAGCAAGGGAACAATTTCAGTGGGTTGACCGTTCCCTGTTTTGACTGCGGGGAATAGGTAGAATCAAGAAAGCATGCAGAGAATAACTCTAGGACCGTCTGTTTTTTTTCCCCCTCCCAAACCAAGGAACTTCATTTGTACTGAGGCATCCTTGCTGTTTTTCTGGGTCTGTTTGGGAAAGGGGCCTTCACTGGGCATCCCTGAGTCAAACCTTTTAAATTAAAGTTAGACTCCTTTTGGACACAAGTAAAGGCCAGTGCTCCCTCCAGTCCGGGCTGACTCAGGTGACCACCTGGATGTTTTCTTGGCATCTTGGTTCTTCCATCCAAGTGCCCACCAGGTTGAACCCTTTAGCTTAGCTTTGCAAAAACAGCAGAGATAGTTTCAGCCCAGGACTCTGACTGGGGCTGAGCACGAGAAAGATTTTCTGGATGCACTCATTCACATGCTTTTCTTGGCTCAGATCTTCTCCATGATATATGATACTTTACTCTTTTTATTACTCTTTTTAATGTTTTATGTATCATATTTTTATACTTATCCTTGATAGCATATTAGTTGTGATAATGTAAATTAATAAGATTGTTTCTAAATTTGATTAAGGGGCTCATTTACATGGTGATCTAAACATATTTTAACATTTAACTGGAACTTGTAAATTCAAATTTAAAATTATTTTAGACCAGATGGTTCATATTTTAAGGCTAATGTGTATATCTTTATAGAATTTTATCTTGTGCTGGTCAGTGACTGTAATAAAATTGAACTGAACTGGCTTATGAGAGCCAGTTTTGTGTAGTGATAAGGCACCAGGCTAGAAACCAGGAGACCGTGAGTTCTAGTCCTGCCTTAGGCACGAAAGCCGGCTGAGTGACCTTGGGCCAGTCCCTCTCCCTCAGCCCAAGAGCCAATCAGGTGTGGTAGGAGAGTTCTAGTCCCGCCTTAGGCGTGAAAGCTGGCTGGGTGACCTTGGGCCAGTCCCTCTCCCTCAGCCCAAGAGCCAATCAGGTGTGGTAGGAGAGTTCTAGTCCCGTCTTAGGCATGAAGCCGGCTGGGGGACCTTGGGCCAGTCCCTTTCTCTCGACTCTAGGAAGCAAGCAATGGCAAACCACTTCTGAAACTTGCCAAGAAAACTGCGGGGACTTGTCCAGGCAGTTGCCAGGAGTCAAGACTGACTCAAAGGCACCCCCTCCCCCTCCCCCAAAGCCCCTTTGGCTTACGTTTCTCCAAGGGCATCTAGAAGTATAGCAAGGATCATGCAGCAAAGCTACAACATCTTGGCACAATAGTTTAATCCCGATTTTTCATGCCTAGCAAAATCACCATTCCGCTTGTGAAAAAAAATTGAAGAAATTGTTACGGCTGGTTCACAAGAGAAGCCTGGATTTTTATTCTTCTGCCTTTGCTTAGGTTTCTAAAGTACATGTTGCCACCCTATGTACAGAATGAATCCCTACTGGGTTCAGAGGGACCTGCGCAAGATTGCACCCTAAACCTCACACAGTGCACCCAGCCAGGGCCTCATTTTCTGGACCTGCACAGGACTGAATCATAAGTGGAGCAGATAGGTTGGGTTTTGCACGATGGGCCAATTTAACAAGGAAAAGCCAGCCCAAGCAAGATTAGAGTTCAACCGGCTTTAGTTATGTCGTCAAAATGAACCTGCTAAGTCTTCCATGGACTTCTGGGTCAGACTTCTGGGTCAGCTTATGTGAGGTGGTGGTGAACTCAAAAGGATTGGCCACCACCAGGTAGGCCTAGTGTTCTGTGTTCTGGGCTGTGCACTGGATTTGGGATTTGAGCACTGTTTCTTGGAATATTGGCAAAGCACTGAGTAAAAGAGATCACGGCGTCCTCCTTTGGTGTATCTCCAGCCAAAGGGCCTAGGGAGGGTTTATGATAGGGGCAGGGGTGCAATTTTATTTATTTATTTATTTATTTATTAATCAAATTTATCACTGCCCATCTCGCCCCGAGGAGGGACTCTGGGTGGTTTACAATAAAACACAGTTAAAAATGCCATATGAAACTATAGAATAAATATAATACATAATAAAATATAAATATGGTGGAAACCCAATAGCTAAAAGCTCTCTATAACCTGCAGGTAAAACAGGGCCACTCTAAGGAACTCACCATCCCCAGGAGTGACTATTCTCCCTCCCGCCCCAGGCACGGTGACAAAACCAGGTCTTCAATTGTTTTCTGAAGTCCAGGAGGGAGGGGACAAGCCTCACTCCCAGGGGAAGGATGTTCCAAAGGGCAGGAGCTGCTGCAGGGAAGGCCCACCTCCTGGACCTTGCCAGATGGAATTCTCTTGCAGACGGGGTCCGTAGAGTGCCCTCTCTGCATGCCCGGGTGGGATGGGTTGATGTAACGGGGATGAGACGGTCCCTTAGGTAACCTGGACCCGTGCCATGTAAGGCTTTAAAGGTGATAACCAACACCTTGAATTGGACCTGGAAGCAAACTGGCACCCAATGCAGCTCGCGGAACAAGGGAGTAATATGTGCTGATCTTGAGGCACCTAAGATCGCCTGCACAGCTGCATTTTGTACCAGCTCTAGCTTCCAGATACTCTTCAAGGGGAGCCCCATGTAGAGTGCATTGCAGTAGTCTATATGGGAGATGACCAGGGCATGAGTGACCGTTCAAATTCTGTGAATGTTGTCTTCAGAATGGAAGCACCAGCACTGAGGTGGATCATCCCTGCTATCCAAAGGGCTACAAAGAAACAGTGCAGACAGAGTCCATTTATGGCAATCCATGTGTCAAGCCTCCCTCCTCAACGGCACCCTCAGGGAACGTAACTCTACTGGGCCAAAGCAATGCCACCCTTTGCCAGGAAGTGTTCAAGAACATCTTCAATTTCTCCAGCTGCCGAGACCCCTCATTCTGTGGCTTTGAGGGGATCTACCAGCCAAAAGTCAACGGGAAGTTCTTGGTAGGAGGTTTTGCTAATCAATTCTGAATTCCTGGATAGGGGGGATTAGGTTACGGACATTCTCTGAGATTACGGGTGGTTTGGAGCATCTGCTCCATAAATTAAAGAGCAGATGCAGGAATGTTTCTCAGATTGGGGCCCTGGAGGTTGGAGTCTTTAAATCTTTGCTCTGACCCAACGCTAGCCTCAAAACCTTGGGGTTTTGCCAAAGAACGGGAGAACTGCATGTTTGAGCCACACTGTACCATTCTCCTAAAAAAAAAAATTGGGCAAAGGAGATTTGGGGTTCTTTGCCTAGCTATGTTCCTGCTCTGCTCCCTTTGCTGCAGAACTAATCAAGATGAGATTTCCCCCCCCCCATTGTAGATAAGGTGAGAAATTTCCAATATGGTGACTGTATTTTTAAAAAAATCTTCCAGGCCTTTTCTGCATATTACTACACTTTCCACTTTCTGAACCTAACAGAGACTCACCCGCTAGCCACTGTAGAGAGAACCATTCAGACTTTCTGTGCCAGAGCGTGGAAAGATGTAAGTATCTCAGTATCTGTCATCTATCTTCCATCCCCTTCTTCTATCATCTACAGTATCTATCTATCTCTATCCCTCTCTCAGCCCCTCCACTCTTTCTCTCTGTCCCATCCATCCATTCCCTTATCTATCCATCTATCCAGCCTGTCTGTCTATATCTATCCATCCCCCTTTTGTCTGTCCATTCATCCTGCCTATCTATATCCATCCATCACCCTCTCTTATCTGTCCATCCATCCATCCATCCATCTTGTCTATCCATATCCATCCATCACCCTCTCTTCTGTCCATCCATCCATCCTGTCTATCTATATCCATCCATCACCCTCTCTTCTGTCCGTCCATCCATCCATCCATCCATCCATCCATCCATCCTGACTATCTATATCCATCCATCACCCTCTCTTATCTGTCCATCCATCCATCCATCCATCCATCCTATCTATCTATATCCATCCATCATTCTCTCTTATCTGTCCATCCATCCATCCATCCATCCATCCTATCTATCCCTCCCTCCCCCTCCCTTATCTATCCATCCATCCATCCATCCATCCATCCCCCTCCTCTATTTTTCTCTCTCTATCCCATCCATCCCCCTGTTATCTTTCTATCTATCTCAGGAGGACTATTCTGACTTTTTAGGTTGGTGATACAGAAGAGGCATGCTGGCCATTTTCATTAATATGCCCTTTGTATTCATCTGTGTTCCTCCCAGTTGAGCTCCAGTTACCCTGGCGAGAAAACATTCCACCTGAAGAATTACTGTGCCAGTGCCAGCTATATCTTGACCCTTTTATTGGAGGGTTATGGCTTCCAAAGCGACACATGGCAAAACATTGCCTTCCAGATGCAGGTGAGACAGGCTTGGGTGGTGTTGACCCGAGAGAGCTTATTTTGGTGTATTGGAAGCTGCCAGAGTCTCCGTGTGGGACTTGGGCAGCCATTTATGTTTCTCCGATAAGCAAGTGCACCTGTTCTGAAATAAAACTTTCCCATTCTGAATAGCCTTGTCTTTCTCCACAGGCTGCCAATTCTGATATTGGTTGGGCACTGGGCTACATGCTCAACCTCACCAACATGATCCCAGCTGAAGCACCTCAACTGCTCAAGGGACACGAGGAAGGCATCTGGGCTGCAAGCATCTTCTTCATCGTGGCCACCCTGGCACTCTGCCTCCTCCTCCTCATCTTGCATTCTCTGCTGTGAGAGAGACCCGAAGAGGACACCATCTCTGTGGCCTGGGAGGTGTTCCGAGTCTTGTCCAGCCAAGGAACGAACCTCCCCTTGCCACATACTTCCTACCTCATCAGCCTCTACCCATTTCAGCACAAGGCAGAGACGCTGTCCTCCCATGGTGCACACCGAACCCAGCCTCTGCCCCGTCTACCCCTCTTCAACCTTGGGACATTGGCGGTTTCTTCAGAGGTCCTTCATTATTTTTATTTTTATTTATTAAACCTGATAGCCACCAAACGGTCAAGACTCCTGGTGCCTTGCAGTGACATCTTCAGACTACTGCATGGAAAAGGCACACAGAGCTCAACAAGGAGAAAACGGTTCTTAGAATACTGTGTAATAAGGGAACATCGGAGTAGTGATGACAACATCCACGTGCCAAAGGAAAAGGATTAATTTTCAGAAAACACATCTAGAAAGGAATGTGAGGTCCCTCTGCTGTATCCTACAGCATGGACCAGGATGTTTCTGGTTTGAATTCTACCTTTGCCTCCATTGCCAACCTTCAAAACTGGGGATTATTTATTTTGATAAGACTGTTAGAAAGATCCTGGGTTTGGCATGCCTCAAATCCCACACCAAAGCTTTCTAGATATTGCTAGTATTCTTATTTATGTAAGGAATCTGGGGTGGTGGTGGAATTAGTGGGCCTTCTGAGACAATTCCATGAATGCAGAGGCTCAGTTCACACAACCTTCTGGACCCAGGTCAGTGAAAGACCTAGCAGTTACATTCACACCACAGGCTAATAAGCTGCCCTAGAGGTGACTTTGCTCAGGTGGGTCTCACTCAATGTTTTGTACGAACTGAGGTCACACTTAAGCAAACTAGGATTGAGCACAACCACAGCATGGGAATTATGGGCTTTGGTGGTTTCTATTCTGACCAGAAATTCCTCTTTGGAATGTTATGGAGACTGACAGCAATTTTCTCTGGGGGCAAAGACAATAACACGATTTTCTTTTATACGCTCAAGAGCACTGGAGGTGTGTGTGAACAGGTGTGAGTATGTGCTTGCAAATAATTAAATGCACTATCCATGCAGCAACGATGCAGAACATCCATGCCCCAGTGCTGTGTCCCAACAGCAGGGAAACTGAGGCTTCATCCTGGCAAAGAAGGCTTCCTCCCTTCCTCTAGAGTCGGGTGGATGCAGGGCATTCCAGCTCCGCAAAGCGTTTTGGGAAGATGCCCGTAATTCCGTTGCATTGGCCTTCCAGCCATTCCCCGTTCACTGTGGAAATGCAACAGGGTTGGGGTGGGGATGGGGCAATCACTTGAGAAAGAAAGCCAACCCCGATCGATCTCTTCTAGGGTGGATCAGATTCCAAATGAATCTGGAGAGGGTCAGAGAAGAAAGTTGGCAGAGGCAGTTTGCCAGGGCCAGTGGATTTGCCAAAATACTCTATTCAGCCCCTTTATTCCCAAGATATTGAAACAATCCTATTCAGGGCTGGATGCCTTGACTTGCCACCAGCAAACACCCTGTTTGGATTGATGTCCTTTATCCTACCTTCAGACAGAATCTCCAGGACATCACCATCCTTGAAGTTCAAGTCTTCTGGTGCCTCAGAGGTATAAGGGTGTTTTCCCACCATGCGGTAAAGTACAGGTCGATCCACAGGTTCTTCTTCACCCTGGAAAAACACAGTGCAAATGGAATGGTAAAGGAAGCAATGTGTGAATGCTATTTTTCTTTTTTTTAAAAAAGAGCTCCCTACACATAGAAAAATAGCATGATAGGGAAAGGGCTTGAGTGAATCCTTTCTACATGCAAGGAATAGGGATTCTAATTGTGGTTATTTTAGAAACCTGGAAATAAGGAACATTTGTATTAGGAAAAGAGTGCAATGGATATACATATTGCCTAAGTTGTGCATTTTTGTAGATTTTAAGAATAGCAACCCCCCTTGGGGAAATGCTCTAGGCGGAAAAAGATGGGGCAGGGTAAATAAATTCTGAATGCACTCCTGTCCTCTAGCTTGAAGGAAAGGGTCCAAGGGGAGGGAATGGCTCTTGAATTTGCATTAGAACAGAAATTGATTTAATTTCACATCGCTGAACAAAATACTTGTGGAACTAAAGTTGCTCTCTGCTGGCTTTTGCAATGCAGATCCTTTTTTTGTTTAATGTGCTAGGGAAAGTCTGCTCAAAAACCATTATTCTCTGGAAAACAATTTCCAAATAGGGATGTTTTAAAAAAATATTAAAAACGATGCATACTGGGCAAAATTGCAAGGAAAAATGTATGTGGCTGGGAAAATGATCACTAGAATACAGTACAGTATCTGAAACGAATGTGGTCACTTGTTCCTAGTCTAAAGGGGAACTTAGTTCCTGGTCTAGTCCTTAAACTTGACATTTCTTTTAATTCTCAACACACGGGAGATTCAATATAGGATAGTCTGAAAACTGAGCCACCCCTCTGAGCACAAGAAACAATAATTTTTACCTGGCACCAAAGGGTCAGATAGGTCCCTTGTACCTCTTGCCATAAATTCCTTAGTTCCTCATCACTGTTAATGGTGATTAAATCAGTGCTCCCTGGAGCTTTGTACCTGCGTGGAGTTCGTGACATACACAAAATCCAAGTATAATTTAAGAGAGACTCACCCAACATTCTTCATGAACAAAATATTGCAAAAATAGCTACAACCAATGCAAACTGTCTTAGTAGAAATCCAAGTGAAACTTTTTTTAACGATCACCAAGGAGGCAGGAATGTGACACTGCAGCAAAAAAGGCAAACACCATTTTAGGCTTTAGGAAACCATAACTTCCAAGCATACAAGAAATAGTTGCAGTTCCTGCTGCCCTAGATAGACAATATATTTGGGCATTATGTTCAGCCTGGGCTGCTGCTGCTTTGGAGAGAAATGGATAATGTTGAAAGAGATTCAAGAAAAAACACTTCTATCTTTAGGGCTCCTGCCTGGTGGCTAACAATGCCCTGGGTTTCTCCTTTTAATTCTCCTTTTAATTAATTTTTATTAAAGAAATTTTAACAATACGAATAAAAAATAAAGAGGTAAGTGCATAGAAAATAAATGAAAGAAAAAAGAAAAAAAAAGATACAAAAATGGCTTCCAATCTTCTTCACAGCAGTTATAAATGCATTTATCTTTTATCCTCTCTCTCTAAGATTACCTCATTTCTCCCTTCTTTCCATATTCTATCTTTTCCAATCAAACCCATAAATCACTCATTTTTTTTCCAGGTTTCTCCATTTAATTCTCTTCTGTGCCACCTTGTTGCATTCAAGAAGACAACAGGTTAAAGCCCAGGGGAAGAGAATTCATCTGTTATTGCTCTTTCATGCTGGCTTGAGCCAGACCTGCTGAATTTCTAACCTAGATATTAACAGCAGAAGCACCCTGCCTGGAAAAGAAGTTGGCAACCCAGTCTATACTCCAAAGATCCCTGCTGCCAATCTTCAGCAAACTGCAAACTTAAAACCAGCTACAGGTAGTCCTTGCTTAACGACCATTCATTTAGTGATGGTTCGGACCTATGACGCTGAAAAAACTGACTTATGACCGGTCCTCACACTTAAGACTGTCACCACTTCCCTGCAGTCATATGATAACTATTTGGGCTCTTAGCAACCGGTTTGCATTTATGACTGTGGCAGCATCCCGTGGTCATGTGATTGCTGTTTTTGACCTTCCCAGCTGGCTTCTGGCAAGCAAAATCAATGGGGAACCACACGATTCACTTAACGACCATGTGGTTCGCTTAACACCCATGTTGATTCGCTTAATGACTACCACAAAAAAGATTGTAAAATTGGGTTGGATTCACTTAATGACCATTTCGCTTCGCAACCAAAATTCTGGTCCCAATTGTGGTCGTTAAGTGAGGACTACCTGTAGTATGGACTGGTCGATTGCAAACGGTAGTGAGGGGGGCACCCACCTACCTCACTTGCATGGTTGAAACCTGCCGACGATATTCTTCTTGTAATATGGAGCTGAGTTCAGCCAGGGATGGGGGACTGCTCACCTTCCGATTTACAGAGAAAGAGCCATGAACTTTTAAGTAGAAACTATGGGTAGTGGGAGCCACAGGTACCTGCAGAGAGATGAGAAATCCCGCTGGTTAAAAAAAAAAAAAGTTTCTGCCAACTTTTCTTCCCCCTCATATGGGAAAGACAACCGCAGAGAAGGGGCGAATCTTACCTCTAGAAGACATTCAGACTTGGGGCCTTTTGCACCTGCCCCGTCTGCCCCTCTCTGTCCTGCAAAGAAAACTCCTATTTTCATTTCTTTCGTTCAAAAGAAAAGCAATCAAGCTGGCAAATAAATAAGAGCATCAGCAGGAGAAAGAAAGGGGGAAAAAACTGCCTTTCATCTTTGCTGGAATTTAAACCTGCATGAAAATGATTCCTAAAGGCCTAGGCTAGGAAGGAAACACACCTGTGGGGTTGAAGTAAGCATCGCATCTCTAAATCACAGCCTCTGTTCTTTCCAAAATGCAAATAGTATCTACACTGTGGTTGTAACTAAGTGTTTTACTCCTCCCACCCCATGGATTCATTGTAGCTTCTTGTACTTCTCAGCAAAGTTTTAGATACAGATACAGATCTTGCTTGTAACTAGTGGCTTTATTTCTCCCCACAATTGTTTCATTGTAGCTTCTTGTATTTCCCGGCAAAGTTTGTATTTGTGTGTATCTCTACCAATCAATCAACTATCTAATTCACAAATCTTTTCCTGCTGGGTTCCACTGGTGGTCAACTTGGGGCTGACCTGGTTTCCAAATCCTCTGGCTGTCATGTAGAAGACGGGGAGGCATGATTCCCGGTGGGGATGGGATTCCTTGGATGACCTTCTGCAAGAACAGAGATGCATTTTGATTCGCCAAGTGCCTTCCGGAAAGCCGATGTCACCAGCTCTGCTTGTGCCATGCATTTAACCCGCTTGCTGAATTCACCCATTTCTGTGTTTGTACAACATGCAACACCGTGAAAGAGCCAAACTAGATGGTTTCCAGAAGACTGGTGCAAACTGGTGCGCTGCAAAGTCCAGCATTTGGTTGTTGCCCAGTTGCTCATCTTTGCTGGGCCAATTCCATAAGGCAGCTGAGAGATGTAAACTCTCCAGCCACGCCTGCATTATGAAATACAAGAAACCAGCATCTGGTGGCCAGCACCAGAGAGAGAAAAAATTGAGAGGAGATACTTAAGGGGGGTTTTAAGAGGATTTTTAAGAGGGCTTTTGAACTGTGGTGCTGGAAGAAAATTCTGAGAGTGCCTTGGACTGCAAGAAGATCAAACCAGTCCATACTCCAGGAAATAAAGCCAGGCTGCTCACTTGAGGGAATGATATTAAAGGCAAAACTGAAACACTTTGGCCACATAATGAGAAGACAGGACACCCTGGAGAAGATGCTGATGCTGGGGAGAGTGGAGGGCAAAAGGAAGAGGGGCCAACCAAGGGCAAGGTGGATGGATGACATTCTAGAGGTGACGGACTCAACTTTGGGGGAGCTGGGGGTGGCAACGACCAAGAGGAAGCTCTGTTGTGGGCTGGTCCATGAAATCACGAAGAGTCGGAAGCGACTAGATAAATAAACAAACTTAAGAGGGTCTCCACAATAACTGCAGCATCTCCCTGTTATTGGCTAACCTTGAGAAGTCAACCAGGATTAGACAGGGTTAGTCCTTGGAGAGAGACCCCCAGGGATGTGAATTTGATAGAAGTTGGAAAAGCATCACCGAAGAACAAAAAACCACTTCCGTAGTGTGGTCAAGAAAACCACGTAGATGTTTCCCCATGAAGCCACCAGAAGTTGAATTGGACATGAAGAGGTCTTAGCAGGTCTTAACATCTCTCCAAAAGGAAGGAGACTGACTTGGAGGATGGTGGTTTATCACCTGCCCTCAGCAATGGTCAGACAAATCTCCAAGATGCAAGACCCCTTCTGGTTTTAAGCTTCTGTGGAACCCAAGAGGACTCCTGGCCAGCTGACATAAGGGCAACTGAGAAAAGGAGATGGGGGGGGGGGAATCCACCACAGGGACATTGTTCAGCCTGTGAAGGCCCACTAGGGGGCACAAAAACACATTGCTTGTATCACCAAGGTAAGAAGCTGCGCTCAGGAAATGCTGGGGACTTTCTTAGCACTCCTAATTGTTGCCCTGAGGAATCTCCTAAGATTTCTCAACATGGGCTGCCAACATCCAAATAACTCCCAGATGGGTACAAAGAGGTACCCATCTCGTGGTCTAGTACTGTAGTGGTCATCTGAATTTTTGAGCCTTTTCTCTGTGGCACCCTTCTAAGAATTGGAAGTCTCCTGTCGTGTCTCCCCTTAGGCTTCTCTTCTTCTTAAGCTAAACATACCCCGTTCCTTTAACTGTTCTTCATCCGATTTAGCCTTCAAGAACCTCCCCATCATCTTTATCACCCTTCTCTGCCCTCTTCCCAGTTTCTCAGCATCTTTCTTGAACGGCAGCAAGCAGACCTAGACACAGCAGTCCAGATGTGGTCTGACCAGTGCAGCCCAGAGCAGAACTATCAATTCTCGTGATCTTAACACCTTCCAAAACTGAGTTTGTTCTTTCAGCAGTGGCAGCCCCACATTGACTCACACTTAATCTGTGCTCTGCCTTGAAACCCAGATCCTGTTCACAAGTACAGCTTCCAAGCTGGGTGCTACAGTACGTATCTTGCATCTGGTTTCCCTACCTTACATTTCTCACCAGTGAAGTGCATTTTATGAGCGAGGGCCTGACATTCAAGCCTATCAAGATACTTTGAACCTTGAGCTTGTCTTCTCAGCTTTTAGCTTTTAGGCTCTACAAATCTGATGAGCACCTCTTCTATCTGTATACTATATCTATATATTTGGGTCTGTGATGTAAGCAACAGAATGAGCCTCTGTCCATAGGGAATGGCAACATCAGCTTGGACAGAGTTTCATTCTGTGGCTTACACCACAGACCCAAGTATATAGATATATAGATAGAAGAGATGCTCATCAGATTTGCAGATGACACAAGCTAAAAGCTGAGAAGACAAGCTCAAGGTTCAGAAGTATCTTGATAGGCTTGAATGTCAGGCCCTCGCTCATAAAATGCACTTCAGCGGTGAGAAATGTAAGGTAGGGAAACCAGCTTGGAAGCTGTACTTGTGAACAGGATCTGGGTGTCATGGCAGGGCACAGATTAAGTGTGAGCCAATGTGGGGCTGCCACTGTTGAAAGAGCAGGCTTTATCCCAGCTATGAAAACCCTGTAAAGGCAGGGGGAGGAATCAAGCTTATTCTCAGCTATATTTATATTCTTGCAATAAGCTGAATTAACTTTCGCTGGACTGGGTGTGTGCGCCTTAAGCTGGGTGTGTGCAAACCCAGCCCATTCGGTTCATTTAAGGATCAGTTGTGTAAACCCAGAAAACAGGTCAATTCAGTAGCCAGGTTATGGTTAAGGTTATGCAGCCATTGTCAAAAGAGAAGAAATGCATCAATAAATATAGCCCAACAAGAAGTTGAACATTTGTAAGTGATATGTTAATCTGCAGGAAGAATTGCAATCCTTTCTGAAGCAGAAGCTCTTGGGAGTGAGAAGTTTCACCTCTTCTCTGTCTGCCTTCAAGGCAGCTGCTTGGAGTAGCAGAGGAGCAATGCCAAGAGGAAGAGTTGGCCATGTGCTGCTTCTGATGACCCACCCAATCGCATTCTTCCCCATGTTCTCCAACTCACCTGAGGCTTCGGAGAGCGAGTGCCCATGCCTGGGTCCTCTTCGAAAGCAGAAGAAATGACCTGTGGAAGGGAGAAGAGATTCAGAGGCAAGTACGATTAACCAAGGGTATACAGGGTCAAACATGGTGGGTCTTTCTTTGGGATCTCTCCTCCTGAAATCCAAAGCCAGGTTCTTGCTACTTCTTGGGTTCTAGCTCACTTCCAAAGCATGGAGATTGCAAAGAGACCTCTTCCAGTCCTTTTCAAGCCTTAAAAGCTCTTCTAATTCTCACATTGAGGTAGCTCTTCTTTGCTTCGACTACAGACACCCAGGATGGGAAGTGGGACAATTTATTTTAAAAATCCCCTGCTATAAAGAACTAGCTTGGCAGGTCACATGTGTTTTCAATGTCCATCTAGCCCACTACCCTGAGATTTCCTGATAGAGTCTCATCGTGGCCAGTACTTAGCTTCTGAGCTCAAATTAGGTTACTGGCATCAGATGCTGAGATAGAGAAAGAGAACATCTGAAAGTGCTTTGAAAGGACTACCTCTAACACAACCAAAATAAACCCAATTTTTGTAATCATGGAATGTCAGAACTACCTTGGACTGGCCTAGGAAGTCTTTCTCTTCCAACTCTTCCATGGGAGGCCTGAAAATTGTCCCCGGTGGGACACTTAAGGGTTCCAGGAGGAGATGATCCTAAAACAAGACAGAGGTAAAGTCTCAGATCAAAAGGGGAGAAAAACAGAATAAGTTGTAAGATGGAACGAAATCTCAGCTTTTTGGAGGGACTCAAAGTATATGCCTGGGTTTTGCTGACAAAGGATTCTGCCCCTCTAAATCTAAGCAGGAGGCTTTACAGGACCTGCCAAAATTGAGCTCTCACTGGATTAACCCAGATAACGTCAAGCCCAATCAAATATAACATATTTGGGCTTGCTGCGATGGTTTTGCTTCGTAAAGAGGTTGACTCCATGGAGGCGCTATGCTGAACCTCCCATTTTCACAATTCTTCTTGAGCTGTGTCAGCCCTTCAAGGTAGGCCAGACTAGGAAACCAAAGTCATGAATGCTAGTGCTACTTTTATTATAAGGTTATAATAACAGAATCTTGCAAGTCTGAATGGGCTTTTCCCCCTCCCTTTATCTTCATGAGAATTAGGAAGGGTCTTGTCTGAGACGCTTCCTCAGATTACAGTTGTGGCCTGGACTCAGATTTCTTTTATCTGGCTATTGTCTTGGTAGCAGCTGTTCCCCCTGTTCCTCAAGGTTATTCTTTCTTCCCATGAGAGATGGATAGATGGATACATGGAGATACAGTCAGCTCTTCAAGGTAGACCAGACTATGAAGCCAGAGTTATGAATGTTACTACTACTTTATTATAAGATTACAGTAGCAGAATCTTGCAAGTCTATGCTTCCCCCTCCCTCCCTCCCTCCCTTTATCTTGGTGAGAACTAGGGAGGGGCTTGTCTGAGATGCTTCCTCGGATTACAGTTCTGCCCTGGACTCATATTTCTTTTATCTGGCTATTGTCTTGGCAGCAGCTGTTCCTCTTGGTTATTCCTTCTGCCATTTACACACTGGTTGTAGAAAGCAAGCCACACCCTTCCTGAATACAGAAAGGGAATTTGCCTGACTGAATTTGTGCCTCCAGCTTAAAGCAATGTGGCTTATTACCTGTACGTGCTTCAAAGCAATCACGGTTTGACCCTTGGGCATTTGTCTGGCCGCTTCCTCCAGAATATCTTGTGCTTCTTGCCATCTTCCAAGCCGGCAGTGGGTAGCTGCCATATTGTACAGAACCTGTGGCCACACAGCAAGCAATTAGTTGCAAGCTCTGGTTGTTCACACAGAATTCTTCAGCAAGGAGAAGATGAAAATCAGCTCAGCTTGTTCTTAATCTCCCAGGCATGGGCAAGAGGTGTGAAAAAGCTGTTCAGTTTTTTTTTCCTTAAAAAAAAAAGGAGGGGTAGTCCAGGGAAATTAGGAGAAAAGTTGCAAATTATGCATAATAAATGGCAAAGATTTCCATTTGTAGCAGAGTGGGACAGTTTCCTGACTGAAAGTAAAAAAAAGTGCCTTTTTACTTTATGAGACAGATTTTGGCCCTGATTTGGCCCAATCTTCCTTTCTCTTAGTAATCTCAAGATGTCTGGGGCATAATTCCTTGGTATCTATCCAGAGGCCACCAGGTTGGGAAAGGTATTCTAAGATTTGGTAAATAATATGAATAGAATAGAATAGAATAGAATAGAATAGAATAGAATAGAATAGAATAGAATAGAATAGAATAGAATAGAATAGAATTTCCTTTATCCACTACAAAAGAGAGAAAATACATTGATTTTTCATTTGGAGGCAGCTGGGATGCATGTCCAGATTGGTGCTTCTGAGAAGGACCAAGACCCAGTTTTGCTCCATCGTCACTCAGTTCTATTTCTTATCCCTCACCTTTGAGGTGCAGAGCACAAATGCCAGACCGAGTTGTTTGTAATCGATGCAGGAATTATTCCGCAGATACAGCAGAGCCAGCCTCCCATCTTTCAAGGCTTCCTCATACCTGGTGTCAGAAGAGAGGAGCAAAAGACAGAGAAAAAGAAAAATTGAGGTAAGGGATTGAGTTGCATTTTATTATTTATAGAGAGTGGGGTATCAGAGAACATTATGCTTTATAAAATGTAAGATGGGTGCTCTGCTTCCCGCAGCTTACAGTCAAAAGTTTAGACAACAGAAGCTACGGGTTTTATTTATTTATTTATTAAACAGATTTATAAGGCTGCCCTCACACACATATGCATTTAAGCAGTATATAGGAAAAAGAGGGAAACCACCACCACCACCACCACCATCATCATCTCTGGAGGAAAACCAGTGCATTGAAATGTCAAACTTCTCTGGATTAACAGTACGGAAAACACGGATCATTCCAGATGTGGGCTGCCATCAGCCGCAGCTAGTGTGCCTGATAGTGAGGAATAAGGGAATTGTCATTCAACATCTGGGAAGATGCATATTCTCATATCTCACATCTGTCAGTTACTACTACCCACCCCTCTTCTCAGTTGCATCCTAGGCAGAAATTCAACAAGATTCCGTTGGTGTCCTGTGATATCCATCAGCTGATGCATTGAGACCATAAGCCCACATGTGGTTTGCTCCTTTACCTTACTGTGTTATGTGAAACCTGCCCCTCTGGTTCATAGACCATGGTTTAGTGTTGATGAAACTAACTGTGGCTTATTCAATAAACCGTGATGGAATAAACCTGGGTTTAGCATGTTATGTGAATGCAGAAAGGGAAGTGGCACTCGCTTACCTCCCCAGCTGCAGGTTAATGTAACCTCTCTGGAAGAAGGCCACAGCTAAGCAGTTGTCTTTGGAAATGGTTCGATCGAAAGCCTAAGATGAAGGTCAAATCAAGTCAAGTCTCAAGTCAAGTCAAGTCTCAAGTCAAGTCAAGTCAAGTCAAGTCTTATTTGGTCATAGGCCAGCAAACTAAGATGAAAATAGAATAGGCAGTCAGCATGACAAGGGCCAACTAATTTTTTTTAATCGTGCAGCCTTGCTTTTAACCATGGCCCATCTTGGAGAAATGAAGACTTCCTTGAAGAATGTCCCTGCGTCTCAGCAGAAGGATGGAACGAGAAAGGGCAAAAATGTTCCATTTCTGCATCTCAGGATGCTTCCTGGCCAAGAAGCAGGGCTGGCAATAAAGAGTTGGCCACCTTGGTGAGCATGACATTCTTTGCATTGGTAAGCCCTGAAAATCCAGCTGCATCAGTGGCTGTGAAAAGTCTGGAATTGAGAAAAATGAATGGCTTGGGGTTAACTTGAAGCGGGTTGTTTAGATTGCATTTCTGGGAAGAGCTCCATAACCTTTCAAAACTAGGGCACAGCCCAGTGCCAAATCTTTCTGCATGGGGGCCCACCGACACAAAGGGATGCTGGACAAGAACTTAGCAACGACTCGTTTCAACGGCGTTTGAACAGGGCTGGAGAAACGGTCAGCTGCATTGTGTGTCCTTTATCAGCTGGACAGTGGGGTGCCTCTGAGCATGGGCCAAGTGCATTTTGGAGAAGGGGCTCTAGCTGAGTGGAAGAGTGTTTATTTTGCACGTGCTCTCTCTTTCTATATTCCTGTTGATGATTGAACTGAACAGAAATGGTTTTTTTCTTCAGGAATCAGTGGCCTAAAGTCACTCCAACCCAGCCATTTATCTGTGCTCTGCAGCTCAGAATCAAAAAGTTCAAAAAATCTCTGGGTTGACCATCGGGGAGAGGCAACCTAAAGTGTATATGAAAGAAATGTCCTTATTAGCCTCAGCTAAAGTTTACAGGTGCATTTGTTGTTTTCACCAGCAATTCAGCAGTTAAGGGGGTTTAAAAATCCTAGAACACAAGCAGAGCAGAAAATACACTGGTGGTGCTGAAGCCATGGCTACACAGGTTGTGTTCTTGGAGCGTAAATCGGAACTGAAGCCTTGCAGAACCAAATTGTTGAGCAAGCCACGATTACCTGGGTCACCCATCACAATAAACCATCATCCGTGGATTACAAACCAGAACAGCTGGGTCCACACATTGCCTTGAGCGAAAACCAAGCAAATGACATTATGGCTTTGTGTGATGCATGAACTCAATTGTTTGGACTTTATACAAGAAATCATTGCCAAAGAAATCCTGGCTTGATGTGGCCTCTAAATGCTATCTTTTTGTTCCTTTGGGAATGAAACACTCAGACCAAGCCTAAACAGGATTAGGTAATTTGTAGCTCACTGCGTTGGGAGTAATCACTGCATTTTATTAACCAGAGTTTGGGGTTTAGCTGATTGAGTGAACTTGCCAATGCTGTAAATATTTGGGATTAAACTTTCCATTTTTTAAAAACATTCTAAGTGGAAAGTCCATTAACTCAGTGATAAGGGAAAGGCACTTTGTCCATGCTTTTAAAAGTATGCTTTCATTGGAGAGATGGTAAATAATGTTTTCTTGATCTGGATAGCTCCCAAATTGAAAGCACAACGATAACTGTTTCTCATATGGCTTTTGATTTTATTCAAAGATCTCTTTCTTCTTCAGAATACGGTAACTTGGATTTCAAAAAGCAAAAGTGGAAAACATTCTTCCTCTGTTCTTTCTCCCCCTACATGGCCTTTTTTTTTTTCAATCTCTGCAGTCTTCCCTTTATCCCTCAGTGGGGTCTGAAATAATAATTTTTAGCCCTGCAAACTTTTCCAGCCTGGCTTCCTCCAGATCTGTTGGCCTTGCAAGAATTCTAAGCATTGCCCTCTCCATAATGCAAACTTCTTGAAGCCTGACATAAAAACACCTGTGTTCTGCATTGCTTGCATCCCTCAAAGTGGGTTTGAGCATAATGGGAGGTTAGCTATGGTTTGTTGGACGAAACATGAGTGGCTGGCTCACACAACTTGGCAATGCACAGACTGTGATGGTTTACTAAGTACAAAGACGGGATTTGAATTATGCCGAAATCAACAAACCAAACCGTGGCTTAGTGTGTTGCATGAACCCAGTGAGTGTTTGAAGGGTAATGTTGGGTTGGACCCTGCAATGTGAGAGAATGTTGTTCCTCTTACCTCCAGAGCTTGATCCAGGTCTCCTTGCTGGAGATAGAGACAGCCAATGTTGAAGTCTATCTTGGAAGGAGGATTCTCAATGCCATGGAAGATGTTCAAGGCAGGGTCGAGGTTGCCTTTCTCAAGGGCTAGGACACCCCTGTTCCATTCTCTTACTAGCTCTTGAAAAGCCATCGGTCTTGGTGTCTAAGAGCAGCTGATCTGACAATAATCTTGCTTTGTTCTGTTTAGAGTCCATTCAAGTCCTCCTTCCTTTGGCTTTCAGAATGAAGTAAACAAGGAAGTTGAGTATCTTTTTGCCCACACAAGGAAATGCAGGTGGTGGAGAAGAGAGTCTTCCAAGATGGTTTAGGACAAAGTTCACTCTTCTAGACAATTTGGATGGAGAACACACCTTCCCGTTGCCGCATTCGTGCTGCCTCTTTATCTGTTTACTTACTGTTGGGCACAAAATTTTCCCTCGCTTATCGTTATTACTGTATGCTCGTACCAGACTGGCATTTCTGGTTTAGAATGTCATGAGTTTGATTCAGTAGGTGTGAAAAACAGGCATGCTTTTTTTTCCACTTAAAGAAAATTATCCCCTTCCAACATCCATGTTCCTTATATCTACATTGAGATATATATATATATATACACACACACACACACACATACATACACACATACATACACACACATGCATACACACACACACACCCCTATACCTATACATACATACACGTATACACACACACACACACACATACATACATACATACATACAGTGTGTGTGTGTGTCTGTATATATTGTGTGTGTGTGTGTATTCCCAAGCCCAGATGGGAGATTCCACAGAAGGTCATGGAGAATGACAGGGCTAAGATCCTGTGGGACTTCCAGATCCAGACGGACAGGCAGCTACTGGCCAATCAACCAGACATCATGGAGGTAGACAAGGACCAGAAGACAGCGGTGGTGACAGATGGAGTGGTGCCAAGTGACAGCAACATCTGGAAGAAGGAGTGTGAGAAGCTGGAGAAGTACCAGGGACTGAAAGAAGAATGAGAGAGGATGTGGAAAGGGAAGGCCAAAGGGGTCCCAGTGGTGGTAGGGGCACTCGGGGCTGTGACCCCCATCAGAGCTCTCTGTCCAGAAGAGAGCAGTGCTGAGATCCTGCGCAGAACCCTCAAACTCCCAGGCCTCTGGTAGAGGACCCGAGGTTGAGGAAGACACAAGCCACCCATAGGGGTGAGAAGGGAATGTTTTACATACATACATACATAGATACTGTATGTCACTGGCTTCATATGAGGATAGGAGAGGCCTGTACCCTTAGCTAGCCATCTGCCAAACCAGTGGCTGTATTCATGCAACAGCTGATCTTCCTTTAACACGTCATGTGAACCCAGCCTCCTTCACTAGGGTAAGATTCTGTTTCTTGTGCAGACCCAGGAAATAGGTTAATTCAGTTGCCGTGTGTGAGAATGCAGCCAAGCTTGCAGGGTAAGATTCTGCCCTCTGATGTATCTCATTCCACTTCCTCCCAATTGATGCTCTGGGTTTAAGGGCTGCTGTGCCTTTTAAGGTGACTGAGTTTTGAATTACATTTGGGTCCCCCCCCCTTCCTAAAGATTTCCTAAAGATTTGTGTACCTCTGCATTCTTTGGAGGTACCTCCAGCCCATGAATTCCTCCCTGTTACACTTTTGCAACAATACTGATGGTTTGAACATCTTAGGAGCAATAGCTTGCTTCCTCATGAAATGCTAGAGGTACTTGGACTTTGTGACATTTCTGCGAAGAAACACTGTTTTTGCCACTGTTTGTCACATTTCTGCATTGGGCTGGGGGTGACTAAGGCAGTCACCCCCCACTCTGAAATCACCCCTCACTCTGAAATGAAGCAGGAAGCTGAAAGCCACAATTAAGAGTAGGGATACTCCTGGTCCCAGGCGAGCCTCTTGAACGCTGAGGTCATCCTCAATTACTGTATGCTCATGTCCAAAATTGTAAGTTGGTTCATCTCATTTTTATGCTCCACTTGCTTCTGGAACCTGTTGGTCCTGTAATCACCCCACTTGCAGCCCAGAAATAGATTAAAATCTTATCCCTGGAATCAGCAGTTCTGTTAAAGAAATCCCACTGAACTGATGGATTCATGGGTTCAGTTTCAATCATCTAAGCAACCAACTCATTTTGTAACAGTGACAGGCAGGCGGTTAATCAGGACTGATCCACAAATCTGTAGATCCCTGGCTTGTAACAAACATTGGTTTAAAAGGAGCATTTTCACCCTCATGTGAAAATAATGCCATTTAGGCAATGATTTATAAAGAACCTTTCCTTATAGGAGAGAGCTCGGTTGTTGTGGGGAAAATAGGAGGAGTATTTGGTATTTTCACCGCCTTGAGTTATTTATAAAAATAATAAAGGTGGGATTTAAAACAAAATAAAACCCTAACCTTGGGCCCATGGCTGAATGTTTTACTAGCAGTCCTATCAGGAGTCCTTGGGATTACTACTATCCAGATGGGCATGAGGTAGCATCCCAGAAATCCCTTTTGCAGCCAGTTATGGTGGATTTAGATGTGTGGATTTTATTTATTTATTTGTTTGTTTATTTATTTATAAATTTATTAACTGCCCATCTCCCCCTCATGGGGGACTCTGGGCGGTTTACAATAAAATGCAGTTAAAACTTAAAACCATTTCAGTATAACAATACAATAAAATAAGGGTACAGATTTTATTCTGGAATAAGCCTTATTGAATTCAATAGGCCCCAGTCTCAGCTGGTTATGTACTTCATGGGGCGCTGTTTTCAGAGCAGGCCTGTCTAGGGTTGCACAAATGCCAAATCCATTCATTTAACTGGTTCATAGATTACAATTTGCAAATCTCTCTGAAAGCCAGGTCAATTCCCCCTTCCATGCCCCAAATGCTGATTCTAGAATTCATGAAAAATTGGTATCTTGGTGAGCAATCACCAAGAAATGAATCCAGTTCTGTTGTAGCTAAAATAACTGGGTGCAAAAATGGAGAATGATAGAAAGAACAGGCAGGAGGAGAAAGCCAACAGACTTTATTGGTCATTTGTCAACGTATTTGTCAACGTATAAAAATCGTCGTCATAACAAAGAACAACTTCCCCTAAACAACAGTTTGATTACAGAGGAATTCCTGGTTAAATTCATATATTATACTATGTACTCATCTGAGTGCCATTTCTAAATACAAAATGTACAGGGCTAAACAGCCAAAATACATAAAACGGAGGGTTAGCAAAAAACGGGAGAGAGAGAGAGAAAAGGAAGAAAAAACAGTTTCTTTAAGGGAATCCTATGTGCTCTGCGACAAAGTGGCCAATATATCCACAGTTTCAAACTTCAAGTAACATGGAAAGAAAATGTCCCAGTCTAGGCCACCCTTAAAAGGAGAAGGAGGAAGAGGAGAAGGAGAAGGAGAGATAGGAGGAGGAGGAGGAGGTGAAAGGTGCATAATTATTGCTTTTAACCACTTTTTAGACATTTGGATTGATTGTTGCTAAGGTATCCACCAGAAAGGTTTCAGAAGTGGCCATCTACGAAAAACGTATTCTCGTTTGATCCTGTATCTTTTGTATGTTTTTTTAATTAGTTCCCTGCAGCAAAATTTGCTGGCGGGACTCTCTCTTCCATTAATCTATAGAGCAAGCTGGTCCTGAAGACACAGGAACAAAGGGGTCTGGTCAGGGAGTTGGCAAACACTGATCTATTTTGCTTCAAAACCGTGCTGTGGAATGTTTGCTAACCTTCAGGCTTTGGAAAGGGAAACTGAGAAGTTGAAAAGCCAGGCCAGTGTGTGTTTTTCTGCAAGGGATATAGGGCAGTGCTTGGCACGGACTGCCAGCCAGGCAGAGACGGCTGACTGATGCACTAAGATCAAAAACCAAGCCTGGAGCAGAGACGATAACATTCCCTTAAACATAAAGGTGTACCTCAGGTAGCCTTCCAGATATGCTGAACTACAATCCCCAGCAGCCCTAGCAATAGCAACAACAGTGAAGAATCCTGGGACTTGTCCTATAGTGTCATCTGGAGGACAACAAGCCCTCTATTCCTGCTGGAACCAACGGTGATGGTCAAATGCATAATTTGCATCCCCTTGGTATTAATTAAAAAAAACCCCAAGAGCTGAGCTCTTTGAATAATTTGTAATGTTTGGCCCTTAAGGTAAAATCTCTTAAGTCAAGTTTGACTGCTACCAGTTTCACAGATATGACCACATAGTTTGTTTCGTCAAACGTATGCCCAGTGTTTTCCCATCTGGTCTTCCAACCAGATCCCACCCTGTTTAGATCTTCCAGATCAGCCAGGGTGAATAGGATTGGTTAAACAATTCAAAGAGTCATTTTTCCCTTCCTCGAGTTGAAAATTGTAGTTCTGGAAGAGAATGTTTAGAAGAGATCTCTAGGGAAGAATTCTCAACATGTCCACCAATGTCAGTTCCTGGTTTGTCTGGGAGAATGAGGCTGTTTACCAAAGTGTTTTGCCCCACATTTGCTCAGCTATTATTTTGTGTAATTAATTCAATTATTATTTTGTGTAATTAACAATAGCCTTTGGTACCCTACAAAAAACAACACAACAGTGATAAAGCTTGCCACACATTAATCTGAAGTCTGGTGAAAAAGTGGACAGTTGGCATGACAGACCCCACTCCAAAACTGTGCCAAATGTGATTTTCTATGAATTTGGATCCTTCCCGTTATTTGGGGGCAAAGGAAACATTCAAGGCATTTGAGGTGTCTTTCCCTTCTGCCAGTTCTGTCTTGTCCAAGTCTTTCTCAAGATCCCCCCCAACCCCCAACCCCCCAATTTTCAAGCTTAATCATGATGGGCTAGAAACTTGGTTGACTAATTTCCAAACTTTTTTTAAAATACAAACGTTAAAGCAGCAGACGTTTAAGGGATTTAAAATAAAAAAGGGACAAGGAAAGGAAAGGTAGGCTGGGTGAAAATGAAGCTGGTGAGATGTTCTAAAGCTGACTATGCCTCCTTTAGTGTCTTAACAAATCTCAACACAGCATGATTTGAACATCAGTCCTTTTGGGCTACAGGACATCAACTTCATCTTGACATTAATCACAGTGTCAGCTATTCATACAATATTGCCTCCCCCCAAAGTAAATCCCTTCCATTTGTTGATATCTGGAAGGCCTTCTTATGACCTTTAACATTCATTTTTGTTTTGTTCTTCTCCAAAGTAGTAAATCCAGTGTGGGAAACTTCACACATGCCTCCTTTTGGTGAATCTGAAGTCACAAGTATCAATCAGCTCCCCAAATTGATCGAAAGATAGAAAGGACAGTGGTTGGTGGTCCAACTGAAAACAGTGTCTTCCCCACAGGATGTACCAAAAGTGGTTTTCAGGAAAGGTGGACAGACATCCAAAGAACTTGACTATTCCAAAGAGGTGGAACATTACTTTTTCCCATTTTGGAGACAGTATATTCCCTCCTAGGAAGGAGAGACAAGGCAGAGGCAAAAGATCCTCTCAGTATTTCAAGGGAGGAAGGCAAAATTATTCCATGAGATGTTGGTTTCTCAGCCCTGTGGAACTCTTGACTGTGGCTGAGAAAAGCAGCAGCTTCAAGGTGCCCCCACTGAGAGGACAGTACAGAACATGGATTCTCACCAAGGTGATGAAGTCACCTCAACTTTGGGCCATAATTCTTCTCATGATGGCCACCAGCCACATGATGAAAAGGCCCCACCACGCTACATCTCAAAGAAATCCCAAGAGGTAACAGCTTCAATGGTTACTTCAGTTGTTTGTCTGACTTCATCTGGTCTTGCCCACAGGACTAAGGGAGTCAAACAGATACTTGAGAAACTTCGGCCCAATCAGAGGCAACCCAAAACAACAGTGGTCTTTCAACAGTGTCTCTCATGTTCTCATATAGGTCCAATACTTCCATCCATTTGTTCAATAAGAAACAGATGGATTGCTTCAAAGGTAGGACGATCTTTGATGTCTCGGCTCCAGCATTTCATCATCAAAGAAAACACAGGGTTTGAACACAGAGGTGGCTGAGACAAGTAGACCTGTGGGCCAGAAGAGCAGAGGGATATCAGTGCAGGAGTTTGGAGTTGCTCACCACTAATTCCTTTTTCATGCCTATTTTTGATTTGTTTCAGAAGGGCCATTCACCATCTCCAATTGCCTTCCATGCAGTTAGCAGAAATGGCCAAAAGTGATTATCAAAAACGATGGAATCCTGAACTGGAGAGTAATTGACATGAGCTATATTGAATTTTAAATACATTGAACATGTAAATGGAAGGAAGTCAGATTTGGGGTTTTGTTCCAATGATCTAAAAACAGCAACAGTTAGAAACTGTCCTATCAAAAATGTGCATCTTGGGTTTTTGCACCCATGGGCTGCAAAACTCCAGATGGTCCCTAGATGACAGCACAGAGTTAGATTTTCTGTACCTTCTGGCTACCATCCAGTTGTCTTGTGGAGGATTGAAGCCCAAATATGGTAGCCAATCCATCCCATTAAATGAAAACTGCCAAGTTTTTTGTTTACAAATACACTTAAGGAGTGTGTTATGCAATGGGGAATTCCACAGCGATGGGATCAGAACTGAAAAGGCCCCATGTCCCTTGAATCAACCACTTAGATGGACCTCAACAGCTAGGGAGTCCAAAGCCAATGATCAGGCTTATGATTATGGCCTTTTTTTTCAAAATCTTCAGCCATTTTGTATGACTGAGCTGTAAATGTATTAACTGAACAATTAAAAAAAGCTTGGAAATCACCATGAGGACACAGACTACTGGTGTGGTTAGAATGCAAGAGAACGTGGCAGCCAGCTCTGGCCAACTCTGTGTCCTTTTCAGCAACCCAGGAAGACCCCAAAAACTCAATTGGTTTGAGGCACCATTGGAATTATCCTACCTGCCGACCTTGATCTCGGAAGAATTCCCCCGTGTTCTCAATGACCTGTTCATCAGAAAGCCAACTATACGGCTGCTCTTTGCATAAGGTGTACATTTCCCACAACGTCACACCAAAGGCCCACACGTCACTGGCAGTGGTGAACTTGCCCTAAAAAAAAAACCCAGGTGCAGGTGACAGATGGCTTCTATCAATTCAGGATCATGCTCATTCCCATTCGAGGAGCTGCCAAGTCCTTCCTCAATCTTCACCAACCTGGGCATCCTCCAGGTGTGTGGACTTCAGGTCCCTGATTCAATGTGGTTCTTGCTAAGAATTCTAAGAGCTGAAGTGCACACCTCCAGGAAGAGTCAGGAAGGATGTGGTTGGGATTGTTTGCCCTGGAGACCATACCCCAGTGAAAAGAAAGGAAATAAAGTCTGTTCTGTGGACTGCTGACTTTTTCACCAATTGGCTGTTGCCTAGCCCACTTAATCCAGATTTCAAATTGACCTAATAATTGTAGTAATTCTCTCTTTCTTGAAAAATCCTGGAAATTATCATTCAAGAAAGGTGGGCTACTGTTCTCACAAGGACATTTCTGGGCATGCTGGGTTACATTTCCCAGAAGATTCTGGGGAGCAGAACTGTGATGGTTGCATTAGCTAACACTCTGAAACATTTTTAAGCAGGCAGGACTATTAGCTCCTTCTCCATCTTCATTTCTTGACCATCCAGGAGGTGGATGATACAGTAACTTCTAAATACCCACTTCCTTGGATATAAGATGGTTTTCAAAGTCAAGTGTTGTTGCTAAGTTTCTAAACACAAAGATCTCAAAGAAGGGAGAAAGAGGATGATGATGATGGAGAAGGAAAAGAGATGGAGATGGGATGATGATGATTGATGATGAAGAAGATGGTGGAGAAGGAAAAGAAAAGGAGAAGGATGAGAAGAAGAGGGAGAAGAAGGAGATGGAGAAGGAGAAGGAGAAGGATTCAGCTTTAGTTGGTCCATTATTCCATCTTCTTACCAACAGAATACTCTCCCAGGCCATCCAGCGGATCGGCAACACAGCCCTGCCCTGAATCCGATAATAATCGCCACTGTACAAGTTCCTGCTCATGCCAAAATCAGCAATCTTGATGGTGTAGTTATTTCCAACCAAGCAGTTGCGTGTGGCCAAATCCCGGTGGACAAAGTTGAGGGAAGCCAAGTATTTCATGCCTGAAGCAATCTGAGTTGCCATGAGCAAGAGATGGAGGCAACTGAGAAAAGGAAAGTCAACACAATGAATCAAGGAAGGAATCTTCCCAGCCTGGCTGACCTCTGTCATCAGTGCAATAGAGTCTTCCACCAGGTAGACCTTCTCAGATTGTACAGACATTCTGGTTCCTTGCGCAAAGACAACCCAAACCTTGCCCCCAAATTATAGGCTCTTAGATGAAAATGCGCAAACTTTATTGTCATCTCCTCGAAGTTCTAAGAAACCAATCCAGAAGTCAATCCTTAATCAACACTGAGACTTTGGGTGGCAATGAATAGGGATGTCTACAGATGAACTGGATTGGTGCTGGGAAGCCCGATCTATTTTTCAAAAGTGTGCAGTGCAGAGCACACTTTTTTAATGCATATTCATTTGTTTGTTGTATGTGTAAGGCCTCCCAATTCAGAACAACTCTGGGTAGCGTACAACATTAAAAATCCAAATAACCAAAGATTACAGTGATACAGAAGAATCCAAATTCCCTCATATAGACAAGAGCACTCTAAACAACCCCACCATCCAAATTAGCTCAGAGCCTAGGAGAAAAACCACGTTTTTAGTTTTTAAAAAAAAAATAAGTCAAGGGTAAGGTGGGGGCTTATGAATCTGTCTAGAGAGAGGAAACAAACACATAAACATGCAGTCTGTAAGGGGAAAACTGGGAAAATGCACCTATTTTAAAAGTATTGGGTGGATTTTAGCATGGAGTTCTTCATTTCTTTTCCAAATTATTCCAAATTCCAACTGATGCATAAATGGAGCTCACGGTTGGAAGTAATGGGACTGAAATTAGCAGCTTTGTCATTCCTGGTGATGACAGAGCGTATCTGCTAAACTAGAGGGTTGAGAAAGATCACCAGGATGCATTTCTGTTTAATTTACATCCCCAAGTATTGTTATCAACTCTGTCTTGGGCCAACGTGTCCCTTTCCCTCCATCACCTGACACAAGGAACGTTGCTGGAATGTGTGAAGGCGCTTCTACTCTGCCGTTGCAACAGAAATTGGTGGAGGTCCCCGTTTTCCATGTATTCGGTGATCATGCAGAGAGGGTCATCCCTCACACACACACCCAACAAGCGGATGATGTTCGGGTCATTCAGCCGGGACATGATCTTGATCTCCTTTAGGAAGTCATTCCTAGGAAGGGTAAAAGAAGAATGATAGATGGCCAGTCTTTGGGGAAACATTTGATAGACATCGTTATTGTTCCAACTTTATGGGGAAAGAAGCATATTTCTGTTCAAGGGTCAAGCATTAAGTGAATGCCGCGTGCTTTTGGACTCCGGCCTCCTCCTTCGTGCAACCACTTAATTAAACAATTAATTAATCAAATTAAGCAACCACAATTAATACAATCCCAACAGATGGCTGTCTAGGCTCTGCTTGATCACATCCAGTGAAGAGGAGCTATCACTCCTTTCGATTACTGGTTCCGTTGTCCAACTGCCGAAGAAGTTGATCCTAAGATCAAACCGGCATCTCTCTTCTTACCACTTAGGACCATTTCGACTCTAGGATGATAGACAATGATGCATAGGCTTCTCAGTGACATCTCTTCAGGTCTTTGAGAGCTTTTGATAGAGTGAGCAAGTTCCAATTCCATCAGTGCTGCTGCTGGAGCTCACCTGGCTGTCTTGGTGACATCAGCTCTCAACATCTTCACAGCCACCAGAATTGCCCGGCTGGAACCTTCTGGGGAAGCGCGGCCCAAGAATTCCAGAAGACCAACAGCTTCACACAGGTGGACCTGTCCATGGGAAGGCCAACCCCCAAAGCAACAATTAGGCTAAGCTACAAAATATCCGCAAAGTTAAACCTAGCCGAACGGCGGGCAGGCCGATGGAATGGGCTACTTCTCCGTGGGTTGCTTAGCTCTGTCTGAGAAATGTGATATACCCACCTCCCCAAATTGCCCTTCTCCCAACTTCTCCTTGAGCTGCAGCTGCTGCCGTGGAAACTCAGCTATGGAAATGTCCTTCTTGGTCAAGGAGTCAACGGTGATGGCTGGCACGGAGTACGTGTTGTTTCCTGTCACCCCTTGCAAGTTGACGATGTCTGTCTCGGCATAGTGGGGAACGTTATTCTGGAATCCCTGGTGAGGGGTGCACTTGGTGAGGTCGGGCTCTGCATAATCACCGCTGCAGGCTGAAAGGCCAAGGGAGAAAAATGGGTTTGAATGAACTTCACCCCTAGCACTCCATATAATTTATCTGGGACGTTCAGCTTCCACTGCTGGATGAGGCAAAGACAGCCTTAGAAGACACTGAAGGCACTTCCAGCCTCATGCGTTCTTTTCCTAAACGTTCTGATTCTGCCATAAAATGCACCTGAACTTATTTAGATGTTTTGACTGCAGGTCTATTTCCTGTTGTCCCTTCCTGGCATCTCTTCCCACATACAGAGTCGCTCAGGCCTTTATCAACGGTAGATGGATGCTTGGAGTCGGGCTGAGAAAAGCCCTCCCTTCTCTTTGGCTGGGGATAAACTGGCATGGATTGGCTGGTTGGCTGGTTGGTTTCAGTTTTGTAGAATGCCAGTTTCAGTGAAAGAACTACCTCGGGATGAAAGCTCCTAATCTATAGAGAGTAAGGAAGATTACTTTGACAGAATTCTGTAGACTCCGTTGCCTAGTAAAAGGGGCTAACACATTTTTTAATCAGAGGTGCAAGGTTCTGTTGTTATGGCCAATCTCAATAAAGGTAGTTTCAGCCTTCCTGAGGGGTTGATTTTATGGTCTGGTTTATCTACCGCTAGCCCTCGCTTAACAACCATATATTTAGTGATGGTTTGGACTTACGATGGTGCTGAAAAAAACAACTTATTACCAGTCCTCACACTTACAACCGTCACAGCATCCCCGTGGTCACGTAATCATGATTTGGGTGCTTGGCAACTGGTTCACATTTATGACTGTCGCAGCGTCCTATGGCCACATGATTGCCATTATCAACTTTCCCAGCTAGCTTCTGGCAAGCAAAATCAGTGGGGGATCACATGATTTGCTTAATGACCACATGGTTCACTTAACGCCCACGGTGATTTGTTTAACAGCTGCCACCAAAAAGGCCGTAAAATTGGGTTTGATTCACTTAATGAATGCTTCGCTTAGCAACCGAAATTCCGGTCCCAATTGTGATAATTAAGTGAGGCTTATCCACAGTGGGGCTGACATCATCTGAGAAAACAAAAAGGGTCTATCAAGATTCCTGCCATGGTGGGGCTGAGAAAACAACCTCGTTTGATCGCCTGGGCTGCAAATTTACCTGGTAACCCACTTACCAAAAGGAAGAGAAACAGCACTGCTCGAAAGGCAGAAAAAAAGAAGAGAAAAATTGCAAAAAAATGGGAAAGAAAAAAGAAGGAGGAGAGATCAAGTCCTGGCAGAAAGTGAGGGAAAGCCAGATCTCATCCATGACCCTCTCTGGACCTACTCCCCGCCCTGTGCAAATTATTCAAGGAAATGCGTGAAAGAAAAACCATTCTCCATGCCTAGCTTTCAGTTGCAACAAGGACTTGCAAGGAGTGGGCATTTTCTTCATCCCAGCTGCTCTTGTGAAGGATGCTCATGACTGAGTAGGGCCCAAGCAAGTAGAACCATGCTCTGGACCCCCCGGTGCTCCCCAGCACATTCCCACTCTTTGCTTGACCCTGGACTCAAGTTTAATGGGTTGTGCGGACCCAGCCAGAGCTGACACTTCCCTACCCGAGTCTTCGGCGCTTTGAGATAACTCTGGCAGTTTCTGGAGTAGGGTGAGAGGCTGGTGGTATTCCAGATCCAAGGGGAAGACTCTCTCATAGGTGGGGTTGGTCTGGTGGATCTGCGTCTGGCCACCGACAATTCTGGAGCTGTAGAAAGAGAGCCGCACCGTGGCATCCTCTTCCAGGATTCGTCGGGGAGCCTAGGAAAGGAAAGGCTGCTGAGTTCCCAGCATGGAGAAGAAAACTCTGTGGGTTACATATCCCAGAAAAACTGTAACAGGAAGCCTTGGATTCGCTTCCACGTAAGTCCAACTTTCCAGTCCTTAGGATAGCACAATTATGCTGGAATGACTTCAATAGCCAAGAGAGTGTGCAAAGGACACAATTCATGTTTAACCAGAAGTTTCTCATTTAGGAATAAAACCTCCTGATTAATTCAGGAGACAGCCAAGTTGCAGCTATCTGGAAACCACACCCTTTAAATTTTGTCTCCATGTCTTTTTCATATCAATATTTAATTCAATCGTTTGATGCATAGAAACAAAACCAAAGGCTGGGTCTGGAAATGGCAGTGTTAGATGGGAGGAAAAGAAGATGAAAAAGTAGAATGTTATTATTCTGAAGAAGCAGGTAAGCACAGATCTGTTCGGTCTGAATTATCCCTTCAGTAGCAATCAGTGATTCCTAGGTAAATGTAAAGGTTTCCCTTGACATTAAGTCCAGTCGTGTCCGACTCTAGGGGTCGGTGCTCATCTCCGTTTCAAAGCCGAAGAGCCGGCGTTTGTCCAAAGACACTTCCTCCATGGTCATGTGGCCGGCATGACTACACGGAACGCCGTTACCTGCCCGCCAAAGTGGTACCTATTAATCTACTCACATTGGCATGTTTTCGAACTGCTCGGTTGGCAGGAGCTGGGACTAGCAACGGAAGCTCACCCCGTCCCGTGGATTCGAACTGCCAACCTTCTGATCGGCAAGCTCAGCAGCTCAGCGGTTTAACCCGCAGCGCCACTGCACCCCTAGTGATTCCTAGGCATTAAAAAACTTAAATCTTTTAGAAATGAGCTGAAACCTTACAAGCTCTCCAATTCCTGCAGGAGATTCAGTAACTCCCCCAACCCTCAAGAGCTGGTGTAATCTGGTGATCTTGCAAAATTTCAACCATTAAAAATGATAAAAGTTGGGGGGCTGTAGGACTGGAGAGCATCTCTTCCTCCCTGAATTCGCCCAACCCTTTGGGAAACCACCCTGTAGGTTGTTGTGACATCCCACCCACCCTCCTGAAGAAGTTTGCTTCTGTTGACCCTGCTGCTTCATAGGATGAAGTAGTGGTGCACTGAGAACCCATGACCTAAGAGCTGAATATAGATCTGAGGGATCTTTCAGAGAACAGCTAACCCCATTGGGGCCCACTCCTTCCCTGAAGCTTGGAAAAGTTCTAGGGGATGTATGGTACCGTCTCCAGATGCTTCTGAGCATACTGCCTCCACAGGATGGCAACGATCACCACCACCAGCAGAAGAATGATGGCCACAAGGCAACTGATCAGACTAGAAGAGTTGGAGTCCTCTGCCTTCTGCTCAACACTGGGGCTGATGGAAGATAGGATGGTGCTCCCTGTAAAGTAGGTTCATGGTAGATCAGTCCAAATCAATCAACTGTAGAATGAAAGTCTTGGAAAGAGCTCTGGAGGTCTTCAAATCCAACCCCATCCTCAGAGCAGAATCAAAACCAAATCATCCCCAGCAAACATGGATCCTTGAGTCAAACAACTACAAGCAGTTGTTGTTTGACTCAAGGATCCATGTTTAAGACTCCATTCTATCCTGCACTCCATAATGGACCTGAGGCAGATTCTTCAAGGGATCGTTCTCTATGGTCATTTTAGGACAGACAGTCCCTAGGAAGACCAACCAAGCACTGTTACTACATACAGTGGCACACAACAATCCCTCTTGTAAGTTGGGTGTGACATCAAAAGTTAACCCAGAGTAACACATATTAATTATTCTGCTAATATCAGTCTTTTTTCCTGAGAGTTCAAGGGAAAAATGTACCTGAGGGGCTCCCTAATTTTACCCCTGCAACCCACAGAATAGGTGAGAGTGAGTGATTTGCCCAAAGTCACCCAGACAGCTTCACAATAATTGTTTTAAGCTTTGATTTGCTTCATTGGGGTTTAATGAATAAACCACAAATAAACCACACTTCCCACACTAAACCACAACATGCCCCAAGCGCCCACATGTTGTCTGAATGAGCTGTACCAACAAGGCCAGTTTTTGCCACTGTTGTTGTTGCTTTTCGTTTTAGGAAACTGCTCCTCCCCACTTAGATTCCTCCAGAGGAGGTTGGACTACAGGTCCTATCATCATCTCTGGCTGGCACAGCCACTGATGGGAGTTGTAATCCAGCATATCCAGGAGAAAGCCTGTCCTTGATTCTATGCGGGGTGAGAAGTGACGGTCCTGGTCCTGGTGGTACTTGGCAATGTAACTTTTATAAATCATTATTCCTCCCCAGTTTCTTACCCCAAGTCCCTTCTGTAGCATTTGGTCTCTCTGATGACAGGTATGTCTCTGGGGTGGTGCTCCAAGCTGAAGTGACCAAGATTGGATCAGGAGCATCCATATTGACTGGAGAATTGAAAAGTGTGAAAAAAGGCATGATCTCAACCTACAGTCCTAGTGTGGGGAACTTGGCAGTGGATGGGGGCTGGTAACAGTGGGGCCCATTGAGGCTCTGAGCTCCAGGGAGGCGCAGCCCGATAAAAAGTTAATAAATAATATAATTATTAGCAAACTGAGGCAGCTGGCAGTCACCTGAAGGTGGGATAAAATAGAACATTAATTATGGGGGTTTATTTTCTCTGTGATTTGCATGGAAAGTGGGCTGGGTAACTATCTGGAGGAACTGGGGTGCACTGAAAAATAAAGTGGTGTGTAGGCATAGTGACATTACCACGATGTCTCAAGTACAGGCTTTCTACCAAGTGAAAAATGGGACTGAAATGTGGGGAGCTGAAGTCAATTCTTAGTGGTGCCCTCTTGAGGCACTGGAGGGTGCTGCAAAACAGGGTGTGGGTTGCCTATCCCAATAAAAGTCCCCTGATCTGGCCCAGGGTGTTCACCTGATTGAAAGGAGACCTCACTTATCATCATCCAGGTATCAGCAAAGTAGAAACGGCAGAGGATGGCTTTGCCCACGTGCTGGTTGAAGGGGACAGTCACGAATCGTGCACTGGGATTTTTGTCGTCCAGAACGGTGTCTACACCCACGGGCTGTGGGTCCCACTCGGCGATCAGCCTTGGCTTGAAGAGGCATTCCACCCTCTCAAAGATCTTCACCCCTTTGGAAAACATGTTGTTGCAGTGGACCTGTGATTCAGCCGTCGAGGGGAAAGAAAATGGCGACCATCAGGTAACAAGTTTTGTTTTCCATGACAGGGAGTGGTGTGCCCCTCTTCAATATTTATGTGCTAAAGGTCAACTGGGGGATGTATCTTACTCAACCTGGCTTTGCAGAAAGGGAGGCTTCAAAAATGTTCACCAGGAGAAAGTTCTACCTTCATGGAGGTGAAATTCCTCTGGCGGTCAAACTGGAACTCCATCTCCACGACGCCATTCCGGAAACTGTCATTTCTCCAGCCGACGTAGTCGTACCCTGGCCACACGCGGTATTGGTGGCTCTTGGTGAAATCATCCAATCCCAGGACACCGTCTGTAAGTTGGCCCAGCCCACCATGTAGGAGCCTGACATGAGAGCATTTCTCATTCAGAAGAATTCTTGGAGATGCCATCTAGGTGATAGGTATGTTACTTGGAGCTTTATGGTTTTCTCCGTTTCCCTCCCAAAATATTCATTCATTCATTCATTCATTCATTCATTCATTCATTCATTCATATATATATATATATATATATATATATATATATATATATATATTAAAAGGTAGTTACAGGTTCAAAAATGGATAATCACTTAATATTAAGTCCCATTCCCATGGTGATGTCACTTAAGTTGGATGAGGCTTTTAATGGGAGGACAGGTCTATCAAGGGTTATTAATTTTGATGACTCCCTCTAGTTGAGGGTGGCCTACCTCTGAACAGCAGTTGCAAAGGACCAGTGGTGGGAGAAGTACTATAAATGTTTCCATCTCCTGCTTGTGAGACCCCAGAAGTATCTGGTTGGCTACTCTGACAGACAAAATGTGGGACCAGGATGGGCTTTGGGCTCATCCGGTAGCATTCCTCTGCATTTATATTAAAAGAGAATTGGATACTTCCATGGAAGATGAGTTTATGAAGGACTATTGGTCTTGAAGACACCATGTTACCTCTGGGCTGGGAGCAGCTGATTCTGAATGCCAGTTGCAAAGGAACAATGGTGGGAGAAATGCATGTTTCCATCTCCTGCTTGTAAGCAGCCCGGGGGCATCTGGTTGACCATTGAGAGAAATGAAATGTTGGACTAGGATGGACCTTGATGTGATTCCACAAGAGGGTTCATATTCCTACTTAAAATGGAGTGGATGAAAAAGGGCCCAGTAATTTTTCAGATGTGCTGTAGATCCCTTGTTCTGGATCTCATCATCTTCAACTGCATCTCTCTAGGCTTTTCACTGAACCCAGCAAGAAATTCTCCTGCAGAAGTCTTTAGTATACATTTATATCCCCAAGGGGTATATTAGTATATTGTATACATTTTATATCCCCAAGGTCTTTGTTTACTTCAAGAGTTTATTTGCTATTTGCCACCGTCATATTTAGGATTTCCCACCTTCAAGAGATGCAAGGCCTCTAGAGTCAATACTTTGCTGATTTTATATTTTATTTCAAGCCTGTAAACTGCCCTATAATTTTTAATGGAAAGCAGTATATAAATTCTAACTATAATCATGATAACGCATTGAATGAATGATTGAATGAATGAATGAATGAAATATATATTTATATCATTCTAATATGCAGCAGTGGAGGGAGCATTGGATTTGGGAGAAAAAGAATTAAACTCTTTTCTCACCAAAATTGGGCAAACGTCCCCCAGGAAGCTTTTTACATGACAATAAAATGTGCATTGCTTTCATTCTTATAATTGGCCTCTTGGCCATGTCTGCTGAAAACCTTTTTTTTTTTGTATACTATGTGACTCATATCCTCTGCCAGTGACTAAGAAGGAAAAGATATGTAAATGGATGTAAGCAAATTTTGTCAATCCTCATGGCTTATATAGATAGGGAAACACAGCTTCCTTGGAACTTTCTCTTTCTTTCTTTCTTTCTTTCTTTCTTTCTTTCTTTCTTTCTTTCTTTCTTTCTTTCTTTCAACGAAGACCACACAATGTCCCAATAGCTACTTGACATCTGTTCTGTACTCACAGAACAGCAGATGGTGTTTTGTTTCACTCAGGCAAGTTATCCATCTGTCCATCATCAAATAAATAAATAATTCTGATCAGGGCAGTAAAGAACGAGAAAGAGAGAGAGAGAGAAGTGGGTGTCGGGGGGGGGGGGAGAGACATTGGACCTTTTAGAACTGCCAAGAATCTTGCAAAACAGTCGAACAAATATATGTTCTCCCAAGCTTAGATGGAACCACAAAAACGTAGTTGATAAATGTGTGAGTATTTAAAGTGCGATAAGATCCTTTGCTGGAGGACAGTGAAGACAACAGAGAACCATAGAACCTCATGGAACTTGAAGGAACCAAGAGAGTTATCAGTGCGGTTCAGAAGAACAAGGACATTAGTAACCCTTACATACTGTTCTTGCCTAAGTTTCATGGATTCACAAAAGCTTCTGATGTAACAGATCAGTTGGCCTTGAAGGTGCCACTGTTTTGCTTTTGCTGTGAAAAAAACTAAGAAAGCTACCCCATGGGAAACTGATGTTTGAGAACTATCCTGATATTGCAACCATTAATGAGAGTAATAAATGGCGTGACAGGAAGATGTTACCATTGGCCCCCTCTTACTTTCGTTCCTGGTAACCGTCATAGGTTGAGTCATTCAGATAAATAATAGGATTGCCAGGGGCCGCCATGATTTCTCCTTCAGGCATGCTGTAGGACTCCAGTCCATCTAGGAAAGGAGATGGCTGAGCATCAGAAGAAGGGCACAACCCTTTCACCTACATGTTTTACCAGAGCTCTTATTTCCATTTCTTCCATCCTGTTCCCAGCACATCCCAAAAGCTCATCTGACCATGTGAGGCTTTCAACCTCATTGGCAAGCATAAGGAAGTTGACAGCTTTTCAATCTACACTTGTGTTGAAGAGCCAACAGCTGCAGAGCAGCAGATTTATGGAATCTATTGAGGTCTGCTAAATTCTGCTGAGAAGGTGGCACCATCCACTGGCCAACAGCATACTGGAGAATCAGATGGCCATTCCCTCTTCTAGTACCATGGGACATCTTTCAGAATTGTGGAAAGCGATGCTTTTTCAGCAACTGATACGTTTGGAATCTTGGGCACTCTCACAAAATGGTTACCATACAGGAGTGACCTATACAGCTCCTGATGGAGATCATCAGTCGCAAAGTCTATTGGGGGACTGAGATGATACTAGATCATATTTTTTTTTCTAAACTAAAAGAATGTTCCCAGGTGGACTGTGAGCTAGGTAGACCTCAAGAAAGATATCTGTTGGCACGCTGGTCCACGTAGGCATCCCCCTGCCATGCAAGGCCTCTAGAGTCAATGTGTAAGTCCTTACCAGACCAGAGACATCCGTAGAGTTCTACTCTCATGCAAACAGTCATGGGCTGCTCGGTCACTGGGATCACTCGGATGTAGCGAGCAATGATGGGCGGGCGAAGATCTTTCAGAACAACCTCGTATGTGTCTGTGTTGCCTTGGATCACCTGGAAGGGATTTGGCCGTCTTAGAGTCACTGGACCTGGAGAATTGTGCATCTTGAGAAGAGGAATCCCATAGTCTATTTGGGTAGCTTTGAGTCTACCTGGTTGAGGTAGTCTTGTTGGAACCCCAAGCCTAGCTGAAAACATCTGGGAAGGTTAGAGAAGGCTGCTGTGAAGATCTCAAGGAAGGATTTGGCCATCAGCTAATGTCTGAGAACTTTTTCCGTGGAGATGGCTAGGACTAATTGTGCACAGTGTGCGTGCGTGCGCAAGCACTTAAGTACATTTTAAGATGTAAGAGAACCTTTTAGAGTCTCCATTAGAGATTTGATGACATTTTCCCTATCACTACTGTTATTTTGTTGGTTCCTAATGCCCATAACGAATCATCTCCAAATCAGCCTTCTCTTAGATGGGTTCCACACCTTGGGCTACTGAACAAATGCCATGTGGCTGGGGGAGCATGACGAACTAAGCCATAGACCCTGGTTTACAAGTCGCCGAAGTTGGATTCTCGCAATATTTATTTGTTCCTTAATCCAGTTCATACGGCCACCCATCTAGCTCCTAAAATACGCTCAGGCAAAATGAAACAAACCACGCTACAGCTTAGAGCAGTTGCAGGAAGAACTTCACTAATTCCTTCCCACAAATAGATGAAGTTATTCTTGCTCCTGTTTTCCAGGCTCTTTAAACAGTGATGCATTTGTGACAGCTACTACAGCTTCACCAAGAATGGTTCCTTTACAAACAGTTGTAGAGAATAACGCAAAGGCAAGGGAGCAAAGGATTTGTGGGCAGGAGTTCAGTGAGTTTAGGACTCATCTGGGTGAGTAATCAATAAGATTCATTCCTCCACCGCCTGCTTTTTTTTTTAATGAGGTCTAATAGCTTTTGGACAAGTATCTGCAGAGTTCAGTTTCTCTTCCTCTTTGCAACTGCCCTAACAGTGTCTCACCTGCCTGTTGTGACGATCATGCCAGGAGAGCCACTGCTCGCCGTTACGACTGTAGTTGATCCGATAGGCCCGGGCAAACTCCTTCCCGGTAGCCCGGGCGTGCCGTCCTTGTGTCCCCACCAGCGTGATGAAGTACAGTTTGTGGAGATCTATCTGAAGAAACTGCACATCTTCTGGTTGCAGGAGTCCTGCCGGACACCAGGCCCCGTCACCTTCTTCTCTGAGCAACCTGAGCAAGCGTGTGGCAGGAAGAGATGGAGGGAGAGAGTAGAACCCGTAGCCCAAAGACCAGATGAGCAAATTCAAAATGGTAACTGGAATGAGGAACCCTGTGGAGCAAGGGCTGGGCTTCATAGCTGCCTTTACATCCTGCCCTTAACTTGGTTACTGCATAACCTATGTTCTGCATTCACGCAATGCATTGAACCCAACTGGCAAGGTTCATCCAACCCGCTAACCCAGAAGAAATGAGCCAATATGAATATTAATCTGGCTTAATGTGGTTTGTGACATCCTTAATGGTCAGCCCTTAGTTAGACCAGACTAGGAAAGCAATAGGTGAAGATTACTTTTTTCTAACGCTATAGTAATCTTGCAAGTCTGAATGAGCTTCCCCACTCTTCGTGAGAATTGAGGAGGGGGCTGAGACATTTTCTCACATTACATTCTTGCTCTGGACTCTGATCTCTTTTATCTGACCGTCCTCTTGGTAGCGGCTCTTCCGCCTGTCCCTCAAGGCCATTCCCTCTGTCCTCTACCTTAACTAACTTGGTTGAGTGCGTTGTGTGCATAAACGCATTGCCAAAAGGGGGAGAGCAAATCGCCTCCCCACATGGGGATGGACGTATTGTACCAAAGCCAACTTTGGGAAGGAGGAGAAATGCCACGCACCGGGCATACTGTGGTCCAGTTGAATCATACCACTGGCTGGAAGCGGTAATGTCTTCGTCCTGGATGGTTCCTTCATACATTCCCAAAGGATACCGGCATATTGCTGAAGTGGGGGAGAGGTGGGAAGGGAACAAGGTTTGCAGTGATAAAAAGGTGAAGACCAATTCATCAAAGCTTTTTAAGACTCAATGAAAAATGCTCCGCTCCCTGCCTTTAAGCTCCGTGCTTATTTTCCCAGCTTGTTTGATATGATGAAGGATGTTAACGTGGGACCTAATGTTGTTCAAATTTGTTATTACCCCCTAGCACTTACTAAACATGCATTTTGCAAATATAAATGTCTTAAGGATTACAGTGTTGTGAAAACATATTGCCCTACAGGATCAAGCTAACAATGTAGTCTGATATTCTGTTTTTGTTTTTGTTTTAATTGTATGGCATAGCCGTTTGGTGTTCATGCTGCTTTTTCTTGCTGGGAAATCCTTGTGAGGTCCAGCAGCCAGATGAATGCCCTGCTTGCAAAATAGACGCGGGTTCTAACATGTCCTTTTAATGTCATTTCAGGCAGTTTCACCTTTGGGGTTCTGGCCAAGCACAATATATCAATGCGTGGTCTTACCTGGGTAACAAGCAGAGGCTATTGGAGGAAAATACACACTATATATATATATAAAAGCAGAGGAAGATAAATCTAGAAGCTTTGTCCTGATGTTTAGAAACTGACTAGACAACGTTTGTAAAAGTTGGTGAAATTGACTCACATGGATTCTCTACAGTAATAACATCTCTTGTGAAATTACTAGAAAGAGTCCAGGGACAGCTCAGAATAAGCAGCTACTTTCTATCTTGGCTTTTAATGGATAACAAAGAATTACTGCTGTTGCTATTCTTCCATATTGACATCACTTGACCAGGAAGGAAGGAAACATATTTTTAAGGAATTCACATCCGGAGACAGGAAATTGGATTCAGCAAACACACATGACAGCAATTGGCTGAGTATTAATTCCCAAATTCTGATGTCTTTTCTACATCTCCTAGATTTACGGGATGAGTGCCTTAACGCTCCCACCATCAACACTGCAGACATGGCATTTTGGAAAATGCATAACTGCCCATCAAATGTATGCCCACTGGTTGTGCAGACTTGAAAACGTTGTTGATGGACTGAGTAGAAATGGACCGGCAGATGCTTCATGCTGGGGAAAGGAGGGCCATTCCTGTTTAGTTATGTGGTTCGTACCAGGATTGACTTCGGAGCCCGAGCATGGTGAGAATCCAGCTAAGAGCAGAAGTGGTAAGCAGAACATCCTTAGGGAAGGTAACCTGGGAATCCGTCGAGCGGCTTTTGGGGTTATCAGTCACTGCCATTCATGTTTCTGGAGAAGAGAGAAAAGACTTGATTAGAACTGGATTGTCTGCATCAGCCTGTGCACCCAGAAACTTGGGTGAGTCTGTAAGATTCAGAAACCCAAGAAGAGGGACTTTGGGCTTAGAAAGTGCTTTTGATGACCTAACCTTCCCATGCACCATTCGATCAACAAAAGAAATCATGTCCGCATTTCTTAGAAGGTGAAATTGTTGGCAGCCCCCCTTTGCAGCTGATCAGCATTTTGATCAATCAGTGAAGGAGGAAGTTCACAGAGGTTCCATCTTCAGACTGAGGTGGTTATTCTCTCCATAAGGGCTCTGAGGATCTTTTCCCTCCATGCCAGACTATACTTCTTTTACTTAAGAAATTTACTGGAGAAAAGAAATTCTTGGCTCAGGAGGGAAAACTAAATTTGAATGTTGTCTTCTATCATCCTGTCTGCTTCCAAGAGAAGTGATTTCTGGGGCTGGGAAACGGTGTGCTGGTGGTGAATTGAGGTAGGGTTGAGGTTCTGATGGACCCCAAACCCATCGTCACCCTTCTCTGAGCCCCAACACCAAGGATGGGTTGAAGCACTTGACGCCAGATCACTCCAAGCTACCGAGGGCTGGTCTGTCAATGGCCTAAAATAATTCCATGCTGAGAATTAGCTTCACAATTCCGTGGGGCAGTTAGAGAGAAGTTATATGTTCAGTCCCTAAAACACCCTTCCCAAAAGGAGCTCCAGATACATTGGACTCCAACTCCCATAATTCCTTCCTAGCATGGCCATAAGACTGGGGATAGCCAACATGTCTGGAGACTCCAACTTCAAGGAAGTCTACCTGAACTATGGTTAAAAGCCTTTGGTTGTTGCTGTTGTTAAATGGCATAGAGACTTCTACTGAAATGGTTCCATCAGCTCCTCCATGATTCCTTTCTTGGCACTGTTGGGTTTCTAGCGGTATCCTGCTTCAGATCATGGAGGATCCACGTTCTGACTGAGGAGGTTACTCTCCCTCTAAGCGTCTCTTCCGTCCATTGTGTAGTGTGATAGCCCTTCTTAATTCTTCTTCTTTCTTTTGTACAGAAATAATGAAACACTTAAAAACGTATTACCTTTTCCTACAGTTATGGCTGGTCCTTTTGATAAATTGCACCATGCATTCTTTGATCAGGCAGAGATGACTAATGAAACCCATAAAGAAAGACACACACATACACACACCCCACGGAGCTTGCTGAACAAACATTGGCCAGGGCATCAAATCCCTTTCAACATGCTTCAGCTCATGGCAACTGCAAATGTTATCCTGGGGGAAATTAAGTCTCCACGTCCTTCCTCTCGCCTTTTCCCGGCGCATCTTAACACAATGGAATTCCTTCGCCTTGCTGTCTTCTGGGCATGCAGGCCTAGCCCCAAACTTCCGCCCCAACCAAGTTTGCAAGGTGAAAGCAAAGGATTCAGCTTCCTCCCCGGCCTTCGGATAGCCTAGCACAAAAGCGTTAAAATCCTCCTTGCCGGGGGCCCAGGGCGGATCCTATCACTAATTGCTAACAGCTGGTAGAACCGTATATTTAAAAACCATATTACAGCAGAACCTGGTGATAGCAGAAGGCAGGCAGGCGAGCTTTGCGAAGGCCATAAAGCTGCTCTGGACTGGGGAATCACTTGCAAGGAGAAGAGAAGGCCCACCTGCTCTTCTCACCTCCTCCTGTCCCTCTACTTTTGGGTTCCCCCTCTTGGGCACAGGTGTCCACACTCTGATCTCCTTCAGGTGCCATGCTCCCTTGCCTTCTTGCTCAGGCTTTGCACACGCGTCCGTCTTGCTCACAACTCTGTCTGCGCCTCCCGCAGCTCAAGTTCTCCTCAGAGAACTGTCTATGGAAGGAAGCAGACAACGAGAGTCCCACCATCTGTCTGCCTTCTGCTTCCATCTTCAGACCTTTGTTGGCTAACAAGATCCATGCACCTCCCTGCCTCCCCCACCCCACCCCCCGACGTTGAGCCCCTTGTACAAATGGTTTCCATGCTCACAGCTCCATTCCCCCATTTCCCTGGCTTTTTCTCCAGTTAGAAGCCACTGCTTGTTCCTCTTCAAAAATGTCAGCTTCTCCAAAGCAGGACGCTTTGGTGAAGATGATGGAACTTGCTGAGATGGCTAAATGGACTCCTTTGATCAGAGAAAAGACAATATCTACACTGATGGCTGACTGGAAAATGAACTTACGATGTATGGTTTTGATGATCAGACAGGATAGATTATGGAAAGAAGAGAGTTTTGTTCTAACCATAGAGTAAGAGGCAAACTTATAATTGTACTTGTAACTGCTGTAAAGAAGATCAGAAGCCACTTCTTTCTTTTTTCTATCTTTTCTTTTTCTCTTTTGCTTTTTTCCCTGCTTTCCTGCACTTTTAGTTTTCTAATTTCTCTCTTCCCTTTTTCTTACTTCGTATTAGTTTTTATCTTCCTTTCAAAAAAGCCTTTCATAAAAAAAAATCAAAAGGAGGACCCTTTTAAGGCTCTGCCTTAAAAGAAGTTAAAGCCCCTTCTCTGCTGATGGGACTCAAAGCAGCGAGACCAAAGACTGACTCTGCATCAACTCCCATAATGCCCCACAACGATGCCTCTCCAGAGGTATTATGGGAAAGTTACAGGGCAGCAACATTCAGCTGCCGGCTGCATGGGCCATTTGCCAGAGGGTGGGAAAATAAAAGAGGACAGGGCTAAAACGGCATCTCACCGAAGAAAACTGGGATGTGCTTTCAAGACGCAGGGCCCAAATTCTTGTTCTGTTGCCATCCTATGTGGCACTGATGGAAAATCTCTGATCCACAGGCCGGATTTGGCCTGCAAGGCTTCCATATCCGGCCTGAAGAAATCTGAGCGGAGGCTGGACCCCTCCCCCCCTCCCCAAATATCCTGTCCTTCACAGATAGTTCCAGCCAGGGATATTTTTCCTCCTGCATTCCAAAACTTGCTCCTTTTCTCTGGAAAAGGAAGGGCAGTCCAATTCTTGACATCATGCTGCTCCCACGATATTTCTATCCCCCTGGCCGATAAAGGGTCCCCACCCTGCTGTTGGCTGTAACGATTTGCTGGAAGGGCTGTCTGCTGTTGATTAAAAAAACCAAAAACAAAAAAAACAGGAGGAAGGTCAACTCAGAGGATATACCTGAAAGGCATTAACTGTCCTTTCGTTGGGCGATTTGTCGGATTAACTGATGTCGCTAGTTTTTGTATGTTTTTCTTTTTTCCTTTATAGCAATCGGATTGATTTTGTGACTTGCTAAATTTGTTTAATCCAGCCAGTGGCTGTTTTATATTCTATACTTTTCATTACAAGAGTTACCTTAGCTTAGGTTTTTTAAAACCCAGTTTTATATTTTTGTATTTAAACAATGTTCATAATCCTATTTTAAAGCTCAAGTGGTCCTCACTAGGTGGGTTGTGAACTTTGTTTTATTCTGTTTCTGTGCTGTCTGTGACTGTAGTTATCTATTATCTATCTACTAAATTGAACATAGTTCTATCAATCTCCATCCATCCATCCATCCCTCACTCTCTATCAATCCATTGATCCATCCATCCATCTACCTTTCTCTTTCTCCACCTCCCATCTGTCTGTCTGTCTCCATCCATCCATCCCTCATTGTTTTTGTTCAGTTGTTAAGTTGTGTCTGACTCTTCGTGAGCCCACGGACCACAGCACGCCAGGCCTTCCTGTCCTCCGCTGTCTCCCGGAGTTTGCTCAGATTCTTGTTCGTTGTATTGGTGATGCTATCTAGCCATCTCATCCTCTGCCGTCCCCTTCTCCTTTTGCCTTCAGTCTTTCCCAGCATCAGGGTCTTTTCCATCCATCCCTCACTCTATCAGTCCATCCATCCATCCATCCATCCATCCATCCATCTACCTTTTTCTTTCTCCATCCTCCCACCTGTCTGTCTCCATCCATCCAACAACAGCCACAGTGTATAAATTCATATTTGTTTAAATGCCTTGGTTTCTCACCCTTACAGAACAGATCAAGAGACTAAGGTGTGAATTAATCCTAACTGAAAAAAATCATGTTATTCCCCCCCCTCCAACCAGGTGTTCCTTAAAAGCAGAACGAAATTTATTGAAATAATTTACCAGGAACAGAAGCCCAAACAATTGCAAATGCTGTTGGTAGAAAGACATTTGGCGTATTTCTAAAACATATTGTTGAGTCCTACCCAATATCATGCAATTGTAACTCTTCCTCATGTTCCCAGTTCTTTCACATACGTGTACACACACACTGGTTCTTAAATGCCCAGATTATGCATGTCGTCTGAATTTAGCCACTTTCTAATGAAGATTTTCACACAAAACCAAAAACACAGGTGCATACTTTTGTGAATTTTCACATCTGTACACTTGTATTACCATGTGGGAATCCACCCTAAAGTTACTCCTGAAAGAGAATCTAGCTCCACTAAGCTGATTTAGGACTTAATTTAAGTTTTCCAGACCACGAATCCCACCCCAAATCTGAAATGATTTGCTTTCTCAAATGGTGCAGAGTTCTGAACCTTGGTGTGATATGGTTGTCAGAATGCCACATCAAGGAAGATTGCATATATTCACTTGAAAGAGGACATGCCCCCCACTTCAATATGAACCTTACATGAGACTTCTAAATTTTCTGCTCCAAAAATTGATGCCAAGAAAACTACACAGATGGATCACCAGGAGTTGAAGAACCAACCTTCCTTCCTTCCTTCCTTCCTTCTCTGATCCTTCCTTCCTTCCTTCCTTCTCTGATCCTTCCTTCCTTCCTTCCTTCTCTGATCCTTCCTTCCTTCCTTCTCTGACCCTTCCTTCCTTCTCTGATCCTTCCTTCCTTCCTTCCTCCCTTCTCTGATCCTTCCTTCCTTCCTTCCTTCTCTGATCCTTCCTTCCTTCCTTCCTTCCTTCCTTCCTTCCTTCTCTGATCCTTCCTTCCTTCCTCCCTTCTCTGATCCTTCCTTCCTTCCTTCCTTCCTTCCTTCCTTCCATCCATCCATCCATCCATCCATCCTATTTAAAGTCTGAATGCACATATCTACAGTGCTACCATTGGGAAGAAGAGGTGGACCTGCTTCTATTGAAACTGAGGATGTGGACCTACAAGCTGAAATCAAAAAGAACATATTTTAGGAGCTGAACTTTAGGAGGAAAGTCCTGATGGTAAGAGCTGTTAAACAGTGAAACAGTTTGCCTTGATCAGTGGCAATCAAGGCAATTTCCCCTCACTGGAGATTTGAAAACAGGGATGGTTGAATGGATTCCTGATGGATTTAGATGATCCCTAAGATGCTTTACAATTTGTACATTGTGTGGCTCTATGGGTGCAGTCTGAAGCAATCTCTAAAGGAAAAATGCACCCTCCAGCCATAAGCCAGTGTGAAAACTGAGGCAGTCTTCGCACAACCCACTTAACATGGTTTCTGAATTCCCCACTGTCTGGCTTTGCACAAGATGCCAAACTGTAAACAAGCCTAATGGCTTGACCAAACCACGAAGACAGACCCCAGAACAGACCAATGATAACAATCACATTATGATGTTGGCTGAGGTAGCACTGGTTCTTTCACAGATCTGGCTAAACTTCTTGTATGAACACAGCAGAAGCTGTTGCACTTATTTGAAAGAAACACGGAGAGGAGGAGGAAAAATTGGAGTAGAAATTGACCTGTCATGAATTTGGAGCCATCCCCATAACTCAGGAGCAGGCATTAAAGCATCACATTCCAACTTTTAATGAAAAAGTTTGTGTTCTCTTAATTTGAACAGATTTATGGCCTCTTGGGGTTTTCTTGTTCCCCACCCAAACTGCCATTAAAAAGCCATTTCGCTCCATGGGTGTCTTTCTGTGTTGTGTGGACAGTTAGTTTACAGCCAAAGAGAAATGTCTGCACCATCCTTTTAACCTCAGGAGGCAGGTGAGAAGGGAGGAGAAAACCAGTTGAGTTCTCCATTAACAGAGCCTTTCCCACCTGGTCCAGAAGGGAGTCCCAGCAGGAAGACCTCATGCAGAAGTTTTCTTATATCTTTTGAGCAAAAGACTCAACCTTCATCACCACCATCACTGGTTTATGACCACACACCCATAAGAACACCCAGATTGAATCAGCCCCAGACTCTTGTGCTGGGTTCGCAGGATGGGCTCGACTTGGGAGAATTCCCACAATTCACCAAATCATCATTGCCAAATCACTGAATTGCCTGGGTTGGTCCAACCCAGGAAACTGACCATTAATGGTAACCAAGCTTAGCATCTTGTCTGACTGCAGATGGGAGGTCATCACACAATCAGGTGAAACATATCATGTGAATGCAACTATCTAGTTCTGGATTCTGTTCCTAAGCAGTTGGACCCTTTTAGGAAAAACGGGGAGAAGAAATGGAGATACTTCCTTTGCTAAAGCTTTTGAAAATTAGGGAGAGGAGTTTTTCCCTTCCGTGCCTAAAATTTTGAAAGTTTGGCAGCCTATGACCTTGGCTGGCCCCTGCTGTGTACTTTGTCAAGAAAGCAAGAAGGGGTGGGATGATGGTGATGATTTTTATTTTGGGCCCGCAAACCACACATCAATTTCCCAACGCTTGTGAGCCTTCATTGAACATTGCAATGTTGTCTCAATAGCTCTGCATACCTTAGCCAAACATTACACAGCCTCTGCTTCTCCTGACGCATGATCACCAATGCATGGAGTTATGAGTCTCCTCAGCTAAAGTGCAGCATGGGACCTGTATCCAACCCATGTGGGGGTCACGTAATTGGGGACAGTCAATGCATTTCTTTCTCTTCCTTGTGAATTTTCAGCATTTTCCACTTTGGATCCATGGGGTATCACACCCTCCTCTCACTCTCTCATATACGGCTGAATTGTCATGCACCTCTGCCCGCTGCCGAAGGGCACTGTTTTGTGCTTCCAAATAAATAAATAAACAAAACCCCTGATACTTTGTTCCTCCTCCAGGATAGAACTGGACCGAGGAAAAGCAGTCATTCTCTCCTCCTCCAAACCAGAAACAAGGGAGAGCCATCTTCGGACCCTTCCGGCCACCCACGGGCCATGCCCTCTGCTTTCCCTTGCGATACCCCCATGGCACAGATGTCAGAAACACCCGGGGGAGGAAGTGGCCAGGCCTTGTGGCCCCCAGAAGAGCAGCGAGTTGCTGTACTCAACAAAGCCGAGGAAAGAGTTTGCCAGGGAGTTGGGGAGTCGGGAGAGAGGGAGAGAAAGAAAGAAAGAAAGAAAGAAAGAAAGAAAGAAAGAAAGAAAGAAAGAAAGAAAGAAAGAAAGAAAGAAAGAAAGAAAGAAAGGCTCAAAGGAGCATTTGCCGCCCCGTGCAAGAGGCCTTACCTCCCTGGCTGGCTTAGCTGCTGTGCCACCCCCGCCATGGTGGGGTGAGCCCAGGCGTTTCACCGCCACGGATCCAGCAGGGCTCCACTTCCCACCATCCCTTCTCTTGGCGAGCAACTTCTCCAGCAGTGCTGAAACTTGCTACGGAGCAAGACGGCTCCTCCTGGCTGCTCCGTCCCTCCGCACAGGCCCTGGAGACTCTCCTGCTCCTATGTCACGCCAGTATCTATGGCAACCCCCTGACGGAGGCTGTGGAAAAGAGCAGATGTGTGTGTGTGAGTGTGAGTGTGTGTGTGTGCAAAGCCAAAAGCTGCCTTCTCCTCTGCTTTCTCCCCTCCTCCTTCCCCTTCCAACCCCTCCTGCTCCAAGCTGCTTCCACTGTTGTTCAGGCCAGACTGGAGGCTGGCCAAGCGTTGCATGCAAAGAAGGAAAACCACAATGCCAAGAAAACAAGGGGACGAAGGCGGCGGTGGCGGGGCGGGGGGCGGAGAGATGCGTTTCGGTCCCCCCCCACCCTTCTCCCTTTCCATGCTGCTGACCCTACAGAAATGCAAAGCCGCAACACAGGCGCCAACGGGCCGGCGGGCCTGCGGCTTTCAAAAGGCAAGGAAATTGAACTTTTGCCCTTCTGCTAGAAGCCGTGGGTCACTCCAGAGCAGTTCCTAGAAGCGCGGGGCTCAGAGATAGGGGGGAGACTGCTGCTGTTGGACGGGGTGGTCCCTCAAATGTCCGCCTTGCAAATATTCTTTGGGGAGAACCCTTTCCTCAAAAAGTCCTCTTCCTCGTTGTTTTTGCTCTTGGGAATACCCTTTTAGGGTTTTGGGGGGGGGGCAGGGGGTGGCGTGAGTGCCAGTCTTCCCCTCTTTTAAGTTTCAACTCTTTCTCTAGGATAGAGGTTGAATGTTGAAACTCCGTGACTCCAGCGAAACGCACTCACGATTACACCCTCAGGGTCTGGTGAAGTTTGCACGGCCCACTGAATGCAGTGATTGAATCAAAGGGGTTGGGTTCAAAGAATCACAAAGCCCCACTTTAGTTCCTCACAGCCCCATCTAAGGTTATTTATAACACTTAAAATATAAGCACACATGCTATGATGTTTTCAGAAGTGACTTCCGGAACGGCTGAAATAAGGATGTGCATAGATATGTTGGTTGGCTTGGTCGATTGCCCACACATCAGTGAGAACCTGTGAATTGCCTCTGAATCATCTGCTTAGTGTGTTCCTTCCATATTTCCCACTGAAGCCAATTCAGTGGCCTGTTAGAACCACTGAAATGGAGCAGAGCTTATAACACAGCTGAGAAGCTGGCCCAGAAAAAGAAAATGATCTTTAAAATAGCTTCAGTGAGCATGTCAGAGAAACACAGGTTGTGGATCTTACACACTCAACTCTCCCAAGCATAAAGAGTCACACGCTTAGACATATCAGGTTAAGAAGTAAAAGAATTTCTTACTGACTTCATTGTTGCTTGTTCTGTTACATCCATCTTGGTGGAAAAGATGAAGTTCCTTTGTTCTTCTTTTCTTTCTAAATACTTAGTTTGCCCTAAACTCTCAGCCCTACAGCTGCCAAGAGCTGCGTGGAAGAAAGGGGCAGAATCCTTCATCAAGGCCCGAGCACATGGCCCTGATGAATGGAGAGCAGAGCAGCATGCTTGCTTCTCCCTGGGTAGAAGAAGGGGGAAGAGAGAAAGAGGAAGTGGGAGTGGCAACAAACAGCTTCCTCAGAGTTGCATTGTGGGACAACTCAATTTACATGCTAATTCACATGCAAATGAGGCATGCTGGATTTGCCAGGACTTCCAACACCCACAATATTTCACAGACAGAAATAAGGGGAAGCTGATAACATATCAAGATCTACTGCTTAATTCCTTTGTTACCAAATTATCTGGTCCCAAACACTCCTGACTTGTTCCTTTCAGACTACAACTCCCATTGTCCTCACTCAAGGCACCTGAGGAGGTGGGGTGACATCATCCACTGCACCAGAGGACCCCAGTACTCATCTAATCCTCACTGAGAAGAAGAAATGCAAAAGAATTTCACCATGGAATCTTCAGGGTATGAGTTGAGTCCACCACAGGAGAAAGATGAGTGGGAACAAAGAATCGGATAAAATTTTGCCTTCCCTTAGCAAAACTGTTCCTTATTTCATCAAAGACACAAGCTGGATGGGATTATAGGTTCCCCCCCCCTTCCTTTAAACAGCAAGGAAAAATAAAGAAGGGCCATGTGCTTACAATGATATGAGGTTCTCAGTGTTTGTAGCACTTCCCATGGCCATCATCAGGAGCCTTAAATGACACTGGTCAAGACCCATACTTTGTCTAGAGGCTGTTACCAGATGTGTGCTGGCTACCAGCTTGGCTAGCTTCAGAAAAAAGGTTGGACCAATTCATGGAAGTCATGGGAGGTCAATGGCTATTAGACCTGGTGGTGGTGGGACTCCTCTGAAGGCCATCTGCTGGGAAACTAGTACAGTTGGTTGGTTGACCGTTATGAGAACAGCCTTGTGTAGTTGTTGGCCATTGTGAGAACAGACTGTTGGACAAGATGGGCTAGGGCCTGATCCAGCAGGGCTCTGCTTATGTTCTTATGTTCTCTGTTGGACTTTGAAAAGCTAGTAGCCTCTGTTGGTTGTGAGTGATAGAAACCTCCTTGACTTGTTTATAGAAGTTTATAGGAGAACTGGCTCCTTCAACGTCACTGCTAGCCAGATTGTAAATTAGAGAAAACAGAGAAGCAGTAAGAAAAGGTCAATTGATGCAATCAGGTTGTCATCTCCAGCACCTCTGGAAGATACTGGAGAAGATGGAGGTCCCCAAGTTCTTTCATGCCATTACTACCTGTTATATCCAGTCTTGTCCAGATATGTTCTCCCTCTGAGCAGTTGGGTGGATTGAACCCAGAAGGCCCACTGACTCATGCCTTGGAGAGGATAAGGTGGCCTTGAGGGCAGTTTCTCTCAAGGCACCTCCAAACAATTGAAGCCAACATCCGTTGCTCAGCTTCAGGATCCCAAACAGCCGTTCAAACCAAGCCATAGCCCTAACCCCTTAACCTTCGCACATGCATTCCTGGGTGTGACAGAAGGGGCACCTTCAGTCGTCCATGATTCAGAGTTTCACTGGCTTCACACATCACATTGCTCCAAAATGTGGCTTAGGGTGTCTTGTGAACTCATTCCCCTGTAGTTTATTCAGTAAGCCGTGGGCTCCTTATGTGAGTCCTTATAGCCTGGAACATTTTCTGACATTCAGAGCCTGTGGCACGATAGTTTTTAGAGATGTAACTAAGGACATGGTGCAGCTTGAATGTTTCACTTCGGGAATGTGAATCCAGGAGGAATCTCCCCCAGAGCCTTGGAGACAACAATCTGATTGCATCAATTGACCTTTTCTTACTCCTTCTCTGCTTTCTCTAATTTACAATCTGGCTAGCAGCGACGTTGTTCTCCTATAAACGTCTATAAACAAGTCAAGGAGGTCAAAAGCAGAGATCCTAAGCCAAGGGTCTAAATCTTCTCCATTAACAAAGAATATCCTAGGAGGGGCAATAGGAATGAAGGATGTTGCTGACTCTGGCTTTCTTGGTGACACTCAAAGTAGTCCATGACCTTAGAAACCACAGACAAGCTAAGAAAAAACCCTGCAATGAAAATCTCAGTGGAGTTGAAGAGCGCAAGCCCACAGACTGTTCTCCTCCATGCAGACCTTCCACCTCCATGTGCTCGCAAGTGTGAGACAGACTGTCTATGACTTATGGGGCTTACAGTATTTCTTTTGCACATATTAAGGGGGGGAATCTTATCTGCAGGCCTCCAATTAGGATTATTATGTGGTGAAGTGGGAGGCAGAAATAACTCTCGCTAAAGAGCTATTTAGAGGAAACACCTGGGAATGAAGGGTGTGCGTGCAAAGATCTTGCCTTCTGGAACAGACTGCCTCTCTCCTCTGGCGGGACTGAAAATTTATGAGAGGTTGAATAATGTGCCAGGGTGTTATGGGGTACAGTCATGCTCCTTTTAGCATTGCACAGATTAAAATAGCGCATGCTTGTAAGATCTTGTCCCAAATTGATTGCCCATGCAACCCTTTCACGGGGTTGTCTTCTAGCCACCATCTCTTCTACCTGATCAATGTCTATCCCTAGTTGATATGTTAGCCAAGAAATAAGTATGCTATAGGGTTGAGATAGAAGTTGTGTTCACACAACTGGGTGGTTGTATCAACCTTGCATTTGGTCATTGGTTCTGCTTCCTTTCACGGTGTAGTCTTTGGGGCCAGCCCGGCCCATTGAGTGGGCTGTTAATTTAGTAACCAGCATCAGATGGCAGCCAAAATGAAATGGATTGAAAATGGGCCAAGATAGCTGTGCAGATCAGAAGGTCCCTACAGGCTTTGAATTAATTCAGCCCCACAGCTCAATCTTGGCCACTCTTAGACTTCCTTTCAAATAATCTTTGCCACCAAGTGATTCAAACCTTTGTGAGAACCATTGGAACTGCCGGGAGTGGGCAAAAGAGATGCTAGGTACCGGCAGCTAAGGCTGCTTTGATCACTGCTATCAATTTTATGGAGACCCCAACAGTTTATTTCCAAGGGAAAACAGATCTTGACTTCACAGGCTGAGAAACTGGAGTGTTATTATCCCAATAAATTGGGGAAGCACAGAATATGGGTCCCTACCTGCTGTCTTACCACTGAAATTAGGAAAAGTGGGGAGGGGGGAAGGGAGGGGAAATAACCACAACAGAGACATCCAATTACTCAGGAATCAAGTAGTATAGAAAAAGTAACTGTTTATTTGCTTGTACTAAAAGATGGGCATCCTGTCCATTTTCTCCTAAGACCACCCTCGATGGGAGGGAAGCAGAAACATTGAAAATCCTCAGATGGCCAAAGACTGCAAGAAGCAATGGTTGGAGAATCAAGACGCTTGAGAGAAAATTGACCAGGCTGATCTGCCAAGGGTGAGCAGATGACAGCAGAGCTGTCTTCTTCTCTGAGAGGCTGGATCTGAGACACGACATTTTAATGTCCCTCAGTGCCCCAGAGTTCAGCCAGAGCAGGGCCATTGAGGGACCCTTAAATGCCAGCTGCTTCCAAGGTGGACTGCAGAACATTAGAGCTAGATCACTGCATGATAATCTGGGGAAAGGGTGCATGCGGTCTTTGGACCCACTACAACCATCCCAGCAAATTTCAGTAGCATGATAATGTTCCTCTCTCTTATTCATCAAAGAATCCACTCCTTAAAATCCAAAGGAGCATCTTCCCAACCTCCTCCAAACTTGCTTTGTTTTGTTTTAGCAGGGACATCTGCCACCCCCTTGCCTGGATCACAAACCAAGCCCCAACCAGTTAGCAAAATATAAACTTACCCTGATGTTCCACGTGTCAGAAGCACACTAGCCAAATGATGAATGATGAAAACATTCTGTCCAATGCTCTCTACTTCAGAACTTCCAACCCCCCCCCCTTGCAACATTCTTAGGATTCTCTACAAATCTTCCACTCGCTTAATTAGCACAGAGCGCTAAAAAGATACGCTATATTTTTCATTGGCTACAGCTTAATGACTGAACATCTGTTGGCAGGCAAAAAGCGGAGGCAAATTCTTGCCATTTTCAAGGAGGGCTGGGAAAATGCCAGTCTGAAATCTCCAAAAGTCACTGCTGGTCAATATTGACAAATATGGAACTAGAATATAGTACAGCTTAACTCTGCCATGACTTATCTTCCCCTGTTTTTAAAGCCAAACATAATAGTATGTGTGGCTAAAGCTACAGAAAAGAGAAAGAAAGAAAGAAAGAAAGAAAGAAAGAAAGAAAGAAAGAAAGAGAGAGAGAAAGAGAAAGAAAGAAAGAAAGAAAGAAAGAAAGAAAGAAAGAAAGGGAGGGAGCGAGCGAGCAAGCAAGCAAGCAAGCAAGCAAGCAAGCAAGCAAGCAAGCAAGCAAGCAGTTTTTTAGTGAAAAGCTTGCCATTCCTTAGCAGATACAGATAGGTACTGGCTCAAAGGCATGTTTACGGATGCACCCTGAAACCCAACCCAGTTCAGACATTCAGTTCCTCAAGATGCTGGTGATGGATCTGAAGAACGATGAGTGTTAGCAATTCACAGTATAACGTCTTAAATGAGGCGAAAAGGGCAGCGCGAAAAATAGAATGAAAAATTCAGGACGCCAGAGAGACGAGTTGTCAGCTACTTGGGATGCCATGACTTAGAGACAAAGAAAGCAGCACCAGGTAGAACTTTTAAGCAGATATCCAGGTCTCTAACTGGCAGAATAATACCTGTTATTATTTAGAGTCTCCTGCGAAGTAGGAAGTTCAGACTCTAAAATGAAGGGCTAACATAGGTGTTGTTTTGTTCATTTCAGGACCAGATACCTGTGGTTTCTCTTGGATGTTCTCCTAGGAACCTCTGTTTCAGTCAGTGAACCAATTCCATTCCTTCTTGAAACTTTATGAATGGTTTTCCCCAGCTCTTTGAGCATCGCTGTCCCATCTCCTTTCCTTGGACCAGCACCAAAGCATCTTGATGGGTCATGGATGATCTTGGACCCAGTCATGGTTGCAGAAATGCTGCTGGTGGTATCTTGCAAAAACTGGTCTCCTTCAAAGTGCAGTGAGAAGGCTGTGGGGTTCCTTCCACTGGTGCTGCTCCATCCCTTGAGGAATTGTGCGGAGGCCTGAGGCTCTGCAAACTGGAGGGTTCAGCCTGCCACGGGGCCTCGCTAAAGCCTTCCGGTTCTTCATCAGGCCCCTCCATCAGGATCTGCAGAAAAACCACTCCTGTCAACAGGAAAAGCCATTTTTTGGTGGCATCAGATTCCTTCCGCTGCTGATGCTTCCTCCTCAGTGGGGGGTACAGTATTCGGCTTGGTTTCCTGCCTTTCCGTGTTGGGTATACCGGATGCCTTTCTGAGCGGGCTGCCGAAGAGCTCCCCACAGCACCCCTTGCTGATGAGCCTCCAAAGACAGGTGCGGTTTCTGCCAAACTGGGCATATTCAGCTGGATGATGGGGGTGCCACAGAAGAAACCCAGAAGCAGATCCTGAAGGTTGCACCTCCTTAATTAGCCTTTTTATTTGCAATGGGAGAAGGCAAAAGGTGGAATTATGTGGAAGGCAGCTCTGGCCAAGATTTTAGCCTCCTGAAGGTCTGGTGATCAGATTTCTTCTTTTTGCAGGCTACAAATACTTTTTGTGCCTACTAATGTTGGCCCAGGAGGGAGGTGTTCTGACTCACAGGTGACTGTATGCATTTCTCACCTGTCCACACCCACAGGTGAGAAAAGTTCCCTCTTCCAGAAGAAGTTTTGAATCTGGAGGAAAGCTAAAAGATTTATGCCAGGCAATCAGCTTCTAGTGATGAAAAATCAGAAAGATGACTTAAGGCAGGGAGAAATGCATAAGGGCAGAATCCCCGCGAGGCTATGCAGGGAGAGAAAGGATCAGCTTTTTTGCAGAAGAATGCACCTCAACAATCAAAGTGATTTATGACCCATGCAGGCTGTGGAGAAAATGAGTTTGCTGGTAATCAACCATTTGTGTAACTTGTTTATGCTCCTTAACATTGTCGGCAACCTTTCTTGGCTTGTGTTGGGGAGCACAACTTCATTTTCTCTCTTGCTTCTTTTAGGGCTGATACCAAGCATCAAGAACTTCAACATTTAAGGCTTACATGTGACAACCCTTGCCAGATACATCTTTTATCTTTATTTGCATTTGCACCCCACTTTTCCTCTTGGATGATGGGGTGAGGGGGAATCTGTGTTGTTCCATCAGATATTGCTGAATGAGAAATCCTACCATTCCTCACCTTTGTCCATATGGATCAAGGGTTTGGGAGCAGTGTATGTTGCATTGATCCTTCTAATGACCAACCTGGGAGATCATGAAAGGGAGATAATAGCTCACAGTTACCCAATGAGATTGGCCGGGAACTGGAACCCAAGATTCCCTAGACCTAGTACAAAAGATCCAATGTGGTGTTGGCTGGAGAGATCCAAATTCAAATACAGCCTCAACAATGGAAACTCAACCGTTGAGTTATATGAATTGAGCCAATCGGTAAATCAATTGAGCAAAGAAATAAATAAACCCAAGCTTCCCAGAGTTGTTGGGAGTTGGGCAGTTTGCAAATTTAATAAACAAATAAATAATGGGGCAGTTTTGGACCTGACATTCTTCTTCAGTTCAGTTTGTCTTATTGGTGGGGTGGGGAGAAATCAAGGGGAGATACCCAGGTAAGCTGCCTCAAGAAAGGAGAAAAGATGTGATGAAAATCTAACCAATAAATAAAAGGAGTAAATGCTTGAATCATAACTGCCTCCCTGGTGGTGTTAGAACCATCATTGTGGGATGCGTCCATTTTTCTGTGCCAAGGATGCTCAGTCCCAAAAGCATTCAGAAGCCGGACAGAAACCACAAATGACTTGATTTCATTTATTTCAGTAAACGTGAAACAGTTCATTTCATTATTCTCCCGTCGTACGCCCGCCCCCTTGTCACAACTTGGGGACAACTTTAGAGGCACTGGTGAGCCACGTCCAAAGCTTCTCTCCAATGTTACTGAGCTTTTAACACTGATTTCTGGATTTTGAACTGGGTGGATGAAAACTGGGCTGGCTGCTCTGGTTTCTGCTGATTCTCCTGCTAGCTTTAGGGGGAAAGGTTTTCTTCAGGTCAAGCTGGACACGCTGAAAGTTCATGATTCAGTCTCTTACAACAACTGTCTTAAACTCCCTTGCAGAAATTGGAACAGGCCTGTCCTCTTGTGCTCCTTAGGGCAGGACAAGAACAAAGCAGATGAAAATGATAAGGAAGTAAACGTTGAACAGGAGGAAGGAACATCTTTGATACTTGGTGATGGCTGGTGGAACTGACCAGGAATTGGTTCCTCCTGGGGTAGCAGAAACTGGATCTCTGTCCATCAGGGATACCATATTTCTCTACTAGTGACCAATAGTTTCTTCATAGCATCACCTACTGGTGGCCGAAGTGGTATAGACTGTCCTCATTGCTGTTAATTCGGTACAACGACGGTTGGATGCCTCCAGAAGAGGCTTCAAGTCACTAGTGGGGAAATGACCTAAGCGAAGTTTATGTGTGTTGTACATTGAGGAACTTGAACCAAGCAAGGGGTTTGGCTTGACGAGCCCAGGATAAGGTATGGTCTGATGATTTGCCATAGAAGGCAGAATCCTAAAACTTTGAGCATTGAGTCCAATCCACTCAGGAATTGAGTGGATTGACTTTGAGCATTGAGTCCAATCCACTCAGGAATCCACTCAGGAACTCAAGCATCCCTGATGCCTCTGCTTGAACATAACCATCAAAGGGCACACCACCATCCACCTCGGTCACTGACACACACACCCCAAACAGTTTTTGTAACATTCAACTGAAAATTGCTTTTCTGTGACTTAAGAGCATTTAGCAGACTCGGCTGGGGAGGCAGGTCGACAGCATCATTCTGTTATAGACAAGCCCCCCACTTTGGTACGTCATGGTCCTCTCCTCCAAAAGGGATAGACCATGCCACAGCGGCATGACACTGCTTCCTACGTGTTGACAAAAGCAACAGGAGCTTGCAGACACCCATGAGAGCGTTATTCCACGCCCTTCGCTCAAGGAATGCACACAGAGGTCTTTTTCTTTTTCTGAGTGACCCTGTTTAAGAGGCATGTGAAAAGGAGTATCCTAATCCTTCCACAATCACCTTTTCTGATGCTCCACATACCCAAATCTCTCCTCTTCTGATAAGGCTTCATTTGCAGTTCCTTGACCAGCTTCATTGTCCTTCTTCTTGCCTCTTCCAGGAGGTCTGAATCTTTCTTAAAATCAGGTGCCCAGAACCAATCACAGGACCTGAAATGGTTTTGACCAATGCAGAAGAGAGTAAAAACAAACGCTTCTATCAAGACAGGCCCAAATCGCTGTTGGCTTTATTGTCGATTAGCCTGGGCAGAAATGCAGAATTTTTCTATGGGGCGTCCTTTACAATTTGAAAATAATTGTAGACTGCCAGGACTAAAATCTGCCCTGAAGGCACCTGACGAACCCTGATTCTTTTACCGTCCTGTTTTTCCAATTAAAGTTGTACACCCACTCTCAAGCTGCTGTTTATCCCAGGGGGACCGGCATATGGAAGGCGTGAATGTTTTTGCCGTTCCATGCAAAAAGGGAAAAAAAATTAAATGCAATATTCACAGTAAGGCCATGGCTACATTTGGGTCCACTAAGCTGCCAGTAGAAAGGAAATATTTAAGCATTCCTCAGATTATTCATTAGGGTGGGGAAACGGGGGGTGAGGTAATTCTGCAGTTCTGCCATTTATCGCAGGCTGGAAAGGGATGAAGATGGAGTCTGGAATAATATGTTTTTTCAAGGGAGCATGTAGCAGGATTGGGCTACATGGGTTTAAAGAAAGAGGATATTTTGGGGGTGTTGGGAAAGCCAATCTCACTCTTTTGCCTCTGGTCACCACTCAGCCTCCCCTGGATTCATTTCTCTCCCGCATTTGCTTTGTCCACCCACACTTCGTTGGCTAAATTGCTTTGCCCCTACTTTGGACACCAAGTTTCTAACCAGGGAGAGGAGAGATGAGCAGATCTTCTCAATTTTTTTCAGAAGAAGAGGAATTCCCTTGCACGGTTTTGCTTTAACAGTTTTGTACCACGGATCTTCATCTTTCAGGGGAGCGGCCCCACATTTCCTCTCTGCCAAGCCCAGAAACAATAAGAGAGGTCACTTGTATGTGGCTTCTGTGGCTTACCTGTAACAGTATGTGGAAAAGACCTTGGGAAACAGGGAAAAGAGATGCTGCCTAGGGAACGATCAGATAAGAGATGGCATAGCCCGTAGCTGCATAATGGGTGGAGAAAGAGGCTCAGAAGGGACCCTCCCTGGTTTCTCAGGCTGTAAAGGAGGTGGGGGGAGAATTCTACTTTCAGATTTGCAAGATTCTGTCAGTGTAGCTTTACAATAAAGTGGAATTAGCTCATCTGATTGTGTTTCCTGTCTGGTCTACCTGGGAAGGCTGACACACCCTTTCTAAGAATCAATATTAAAAGGGAACGGTCAGATAAGGGAGGGCCTAGCCCACAGATCCATAATGGGTGGAGAAAGAGGCTCAGAAGGGACCCTCCCTGGTTTCTCGGGCTGTAAAGTAGATGGGTGGGGATTGTACTTTCAGACTTGCAAGATTCTGTTAATGTAGCCTTACAATTATGTGGGGCGGGCTGTGCCTTCTTCCTCCCTAGAGCTCCTGCTGCTCTGGTGTCTCCCCGTACCTTTCTTTATTTCATGTTATTTTGGGAGATGCCCACAAAAGGCACAGAGAAGAGGCAGACTAGGCAGCCTAGAGAGTTCCCAAATTCTGACCTTCTGCGTTCCAATTCCCTCTCTCTTTCTCTCGCATCATTCCCTGCACCCACATATATGGTCCCAGGCAGGCATTCTCTTCTAAAGCCTTTGAACATAAATGTGTGTCCAGAAAGTCTGCCTTGTCTGGGCTCAGAAGTGTAGGAGATTAGAAAGGGATGGGACACTGCTAGGACATCTCCCAGTTGTAGACTTACCTGGGAAATTGGGGAAAAAATCATCTTGGAAGATGGCAGCAGTAAACCACTTCCATCTTGTTTCCATAATTCCATACGGTTGTGCCTTTTAAGTCACCTGGAGGTAAACTCCACTCAAGGATGTGTGTGTGTGTGTGTTTTTACTTACATCCTTTTCCCCTGGTTTTAGCCAGTTGATGTTTAAAATGTTTCTTGCTGGTCTCTGGAAGCCTTTAAGGAGTCCCTGATAAATATTTCATGCACATAAGCCCTGGCAGAAAAGACAGACAATATGCCAGGTGTCCATCCTGGAGGGCAATAAAAATAAAGGATCTGGCAACCTGATTTTTTTCCTCTGGCCAGTTCCTGGGCAACTAACATCAAGCGCCAACCCCTTTTCAATGCACCCTCTTTTTCCTACAGATGCCTGTCCTTATAAGTTGGGCGTCTGAGTATTTTTGTGTTCTGTCTTGTTTCTTAATTTTTTGGCTGTTTTCCCCTAAGCCTTTGAGAGCAGAGGTGGCTTCATCATTTCTCCCTCTCTTCCTTCAGCGTACACAAGCCCGACAGCTATCTTTAGAGCGAGACACAGATGTGGAAACAGAGCCAGATGTGGGTGCCGACAATGCTATGCCACGCTTGGTGGGGAGAGTAAGACGGAGGATGGTTACGCATGACTTCTCCAAGCCCAAGGGCTTTGAAGGAACACCACCCTCTCATTCAAGTCAACTTTCAAAGGTGAAATTTAATTTAACTGGCTTTTGTTGCCTTCTCAAGCTGACTCTTTCATTTTCCTTTCTTCAGATGCCAGTGATTTCTTTCATGTTTGCAAGGGGGAAGGCAGGTGATTTCCCAGTGATGATTAATACCAACAGGTGCTGGGATCTTGTCCTCATGCCCTGCGTTGACTCCCTTGGAGGAATGGATCAGCGTCTCTTACTCAACTTATCCCAGGTAACAGAAGGTACAGATTCCTGGCTTTGCATCCTTTACTACTGGTATCAAGGCTGGGAAGGCTTCAGAGCTTCTTGGACTGGAATGATGCATCCTGCAAGCTTCAGAGAGAAACTGCAAGTGCAGTAGCCTTTTTTTCCTTCAAACCAGAGTTTTTCCAACAAAGCCTGCCAATCAGCTCCCTCCAACCATAGACCTGGGGAGTGGGACCTCATGAGAACTGCAGCCTTGCTTTTCCCATGTAAACCCATCTCCCTCCTTGATATTTTTTCACTGCTGGCAATGAACTGATGGGAGCGCCCCGCCAGAATAAGACAACCCTACTTTGCAACAACAGACTGAAAACTCACTCCATTCCCACCACCCCCCTTGCTGCCCATGACTCATTTTTAAAAATATATACTTATTCTATTTAATTTCAAAGGATGCAACTAGGCATCTGCCTTATGCTGGGACCAGACAAACACCTTATGCAGTAATGAAATGATCACCGTAATTAAAGAAGATGCACACACCTTTGACAATGGATTGCTATTTTTAGAGAAAGCCTCACTGCGCCAGTTTAAAAAAGAAAAGCACCGCGGGCCCTTAAAAAAAGGATGAAAAAGTCATGAGTCAACCCACCTGCTTGATCAACCCACCTGCCAGGTTCACTCCAGAAGGAGATCAATGGTGGAAAAGGCTGTGCTTGAACTTCACAGCTGCTGGCAAAGTCTGGGGTTGCTTCACTGTGGAAGGACTGAGAGGAACATGGAGTGGCATGAAGAAAGACGCCAGCTGGGGTGGCATAAAAGTACCTGTTGCAGAACTTGAGCTGGATGACAGGTTGGGACAAATCTTTTTTTTTTAAATTAATTTATTTAAAATTACATCAATCCCCGTTTTCTCTTTAACCTCCCCCACTCCCAAAGCTGCATTTGGCCCAGAATGCTTAGCCAGCTTAACTCCAGATTTAATAGCTGTTTTTGCACCACTTGCTCTGCTGGCTTCATTTTAATCTTGGCTAATGTGGGTGTGTGCTGGGAGGGCTTACAGTGTTTCTGGAAATGCAGCCTGCATGGTTCCTCAATGGGCCAATGGGTTGTGTGAACCTAGAAAATGGGTGACTTCAGTAACCAGGTTAAATGTGTAGAGGGAATGTGGCCAAAGATTTCACAGCCTGACACTGGAATAAGTAGATTTCTAGTCTGCACAACTTCACACTTTAATTAGGCCCCTACTCCCCTGGAACATCTCTTTTTTTCATTGTTGTTACTTCATCACCAAGGTCTACAGGAGATAAATTAGCTAAGACAGGCTGGTGATTTCAGAAAGTGGGGCGGGGGCTATATTCCAGCAGATCAAAGGGCCCTTTTACCTTACCTCTGAGGTGCTGTGCTATAGATCCCTAATCCTGGCAGAATGGAGGGGCTGCAGTTGAATTGCAGAATCCCTGTTTTCCACTCAACATTCAAACCGAGCGGGACTGGGAAAACAATTGGGGCCAGTGGGTCTGCTTGGTATAAAGCAAGAAGGTCCCGGTTTAACACAGCTCTTTACACAAAACCATGAGGACTAGAGTCTTAGTTGTCTTCAGGTGGAAAACAACAGCTCCGGGCTGGAGGAGGTGCTGCTTGTAGAAGGTCTTAAGTACACCCCTAGAGAGTATTGCTGCCTCTTCATTCAGCATTAACCACATTGTCCTGGTTGTGGAGTCCTGGGTGCTGTCATGATCGCCGTTGCGATGTTTGCGACATCGTAACGGCTCGCATGACAAAGCGCGGGTGCGTGTCAATGGCTGGAGAGGTGCGGGCGATAAACCGGACAAAGAAGGTAATGGGGTTGGGAGATCTACTGAACAAACAAGGTCCCATCGCCCAGTAATCGGCCATTGGCGCCCCTGATAAAGAAAGGATCAGGGCGAGGTTCAGAAAGGTGTGTCCGGGCTTTCGAAGAATATCGAGGTCTCATCGCCCGGTAATGGACCATTACCTCGCAGGAAGATAAACAGGGCGATGCCCGGGGCGAATGGGGCTGGACGACCTCTCACCTATCAAGTCTTGATGGCCGGTCACTCCGTGGAACTCGTGGGGCACACCCGGGGAGTGTGGGGGTGGAGCGCTGTTTGGCGCGAGACTATTTAATTCAACTTTTGGCGCGCTTCCCTCACTCTCAGCTTTTTACTGGTGTGCACTCTATTCTAAGTAAAAGCCAGAGCTTAAACTTGATTTAGAGTCTGAGTCTTTTATTTGGTCTTAGGCATTCCTTACAGGTGCCCTCTGAGCTTGGTTGTTGGCTTGCGGACGTTTCATGACCCAACTAGGGAACGTCATCAGTGCTGCTGCTGTTGATGCACTGATCATGTTACTAATCAGGTAAGGAAATGTCTGCAAGCCAACAACCAGGCTCAGAGAGCACCCAGGACCCCACAGTTCAACCCTGAGCTCCATATATTCTTTTCTGTTCTCCTAGTTGGGTCAAAGTGCTGATGATCTCTAAAGGAACTTCTCCCACAGGAAAAAGATGATACAGCTGGAGAGAAGTCCATTTCAAACTCATGGAACACAACTGGAGTCTCCAAGTTTCTGAGAAGACCACCCAAGGCCCCAGAAAGGGTCTGATGGTGGCAAAATATGCTTGGAAGCATGGCCACCATTTTTGCTATTCACATCTGGAGAGGCAGCTCAACAGAGGACAGAAAAGAGACATGTGTCCAGTTCTATTTATTGTGGAAATCTGCCAGGTGGTTTGGGCAAAGAATGTTTGAATGAGGGGAGAGAGGGAAGGGCCATCTATTAATCGCTCTTGAAGTCCCACCCATTCTGATTTAACCACACCCTCTTAACCTTGCCCTTTCCACCTACAGCCACGCCCCCTTTTTTGGAAAGTAAGCTTTGGAATCTTGGTCCAGTCCCATGTCACCGTACCCATAACTTAACTCCACACAAATATGGTGCTGTCCCTTATCCATATCCCTGAAGACATAGACAGCCAAAGTGAGGAAAATATAGGAGAGTTCCAAGTGGGAGACATGGAGATCTGCGCTCTGTCCTTATAGGAGATTGACTTTGGCTACCACCTGTTTACAACCAGTTATTCCAAATTCCTGCCCTGCCTGTTTGTAATAGCTGAGTTGGCCAGCCAAGCGTTCCATGTGACTTGGATCTGGGTAAATCCCTTCACTCATCATCTCCTCATAGAAGCAGCTCAAGATGTGGGTTTTCTCCAACAACCCAAATGGAACGATCTCCGCCCCTGTCCAGAGAGGGTGGACATGACTCAGGATGGGGCAAAGAACGCTCTGAAGCTCTTCCATTTTCCTCTGGGGGTGCAACGGGTCACTGGAGACATTCTGGAGAAAGTGATCTGTGATCTCCTCACCCCCCAGGTTGCTGATGAGGATGTACACAGCATTGAGGTACTTGTTGGTTTGGTTTGTCTGGAAAAACCCACCAAGTGTCTCCAGCAGAGCTTCGGGCATGAACTCCACCTCATCCAGAATAAACACTGGGATGATTTCCTCGATTTCAGCTTGGGCCACCATGTCTCCAACTGTCTCTGATAACTCCAATTGGCACATGGAGACAGATGCTCCATCCGGGCAGTGATGCTTCATGAAGTAGTGGAGCACGGAGTGGGGTCCCATGATGGACCGGAAGTGCTTAGCTAGAAGCCAACCGATGTGGCTCTTCCCAACTCCACTTGGGCCATTGAAGGAGATCACCAAAGGTTTGTTATGGACGTGGGTGGCCAAGTAATCTTTCAGCAGTCCCATGACCCTTTCAATTACAAAGGGCTGCCCAAAAACCTCCCGGGCCATGGTCTTCTCCAACCCATCCAGGTCGTATTTCATGAGGTTATCGTCCAAGTTCTCAATGGCGTTGAGGATCTGGAAGCAAATGATGGCAATGAGCAAGAGGAGAAATCGCTTTGCTTTGCTCTTGTGCTCAGTTGGGAGGTATTTTTTGGAGCTTTCTGGATACAGCACTCGGCGGTTCCTTGTCATCTTTTTCTTTCGGCTGGGCTTGGTCAGAGGGAGCGGGGTTGAGGGGTCAAAAGTAAAATACTGGGAGTTGTTCAAAGTAGCTTGGTTGGAGGCACCGCCGAATTTGGGTTTGCCCAAGGAAAGCTGCCTCTGGAGAATTTTGACTTGAGGGTCCCCAGGCAAGAACCCCTTTTTCAGCATGTGGGCTGTCCTCCGCAGACGAATCGCGGCCCGCATCGGGGAAAACAGCAGAGAAAGCTTCTGGGGGCTTTTCAAAGGGGACTTCCGGCCTTCCATCTTGACTTCTTCCTGAGGATCAGCCTTTTCTGTGAAGAGCAAAGGGAACAAGGAAAAACAAGTTATGGGAGCAGTGAGTTAGGAACGTCCTGCTCAGCCACCAACCAAGCTGTCTGAGCAAGTCGTTGCAAGGCTAACACGACTTTGCATGAGGAGCTCTTGGGATGAAAGATGGTGTTCACCTTAAAATGGGGCAATCAGTCAGGTCTTTTCCCTATCCCTTGGCACATGGTGTTTTTCAGAGATGAAGGCTGGAGGAATATGTGTAAAAATGCTAATTTCAAAAGGAAAGGACTTGATTCTGTGCTTTGGGACTGTCCTGTTGGAAGGAGGTCTGCTCAGAACGCTGACTCGGGCAGAGAGGAGCAAGCTGCCGGCCGCCTCTTTCACGAGTGTGTGGAGTTTGCTGCATTTCTTTTCTCAGGAAAGCAACTGGGCACTTCATTCAGGCAGAATGCTAGGAAAACAGTTAAATGACTTGTCCTCAGCAAAGGGCAATGGATTGCAGGCTAGATAGGAAAGCATACACAGCTACAGCAGGCAGACTCCCTCCCTCCTTTCCTCCCTCCCTCCTTTCTCTCTCCCTTCCTTCCTTTTTTATTAAAGGAAGTTTTACAATAATAAAAGACAAATGTACAGCTTAAATTTATAGAAAAGAAAAAGAGTGAAGAAATATGTAAAACAAGGAAGTGAAAAAAGACAGTGTCTATTTTTTCTTTTCCTCTATTTAAAGAAGCAGCTTCCAGTCGTCTTTACAGCGGTTACAAATGGATTTATCATCTATCCTCCCTCTTTAAGATTACATCCTAATTCTCTTCTTCCCATATTCTGCCCTTTCTAATCATCAAACCCATAGGTCACCAAGTCCATAAAGGGTTTCCAATCACTAATAAATGTACTTGTGGTACTCTTCTCCTTAAGCAAGTCAATTCTGCCATTTTTGCAAATTCTGTCACTGCCATTCCTGCACTGTGGTATTTCAGCCTCAACAGGCAGACCCTTTCAAGAGCAAACGGCTTTTCCTGTTTCTTACGTGATGTGAGAACAACAAAATACCTCATTTATAACTGATGCTGAGAAAACGGCAAAATGACTTATCCTTCCCTTTTTTTTTCAAACAGTTTTTTTATCAAAGAAATTGTTCAGCAGAATTAAAAACAGTACGCATTTTAAATTAGAGAATAAGAAAGAAAAGTGAAAGAGTGAAAAAGAAAAACAGAACAACAGAAAAGAAACATTCTAAAGAAGTGGCTTCTGATCTTCTTGACCAGCAGTTATAGATACATTTCTATTTTACCCTCTCTCAAAAAGACTTGTTCTTCCTGAGGACTGTCTGATAACAAGCTAGAACGGCAAAGCAGACAGAGACACAACGGGAAGCCTCCTTTAAGGACCGTGCTTCTAGAGTCCCACTGTTTATGCTTGTTATTAATGTATGTCTCACAATAGACAAAAGGGGGGATTTGGACTTCATTTGTAGCAGATTGTGCTACTAATTAATGGAACTGCTGACTTCGGAATACCAACTGGATGGAAAGGATTATACCATTTCTGCCCACCACCCCTGTGTGATTTTTCAAATTTGTGGGCAGGGAACAATCTCAGAAGTTGGTCGTTCCTGCTGAAGCCTCTCTTCCAACATGGGCCTGGGAGGTGCCACCTCTTTTTCAAACAAGATGTACCTTGTACAGTAGCACCACCTGGAGGCTAGCAATAACAGGAAGACTTTCTCATGTCCCTAAGTTCCCATAACACAGACCTAACTGGGTGTGGGCTGCAAACATCTGGATGAACATTCAGTGGTCTTCACTGCCATCTAGTGGTCATCTGTATTTCTGCAGCCCAGATATGGTAGCTCGGTGATTAGCTTGACGCTAAGACCAACATTCGTGCAGTGCTGGTATCCGCTTTGCAGTTTTTCAGAAGTTCTCCTCCTGCAAGATGGGCATCTGTTTTCCTATCTTATTCTCAGGATCCAATTTCTTTGGGATTCCTCTTGCGATCTTTCTCAGCTGACTTTCTTGCTGGAGGGGGTGGTGGGCATCAACATTGGTGGGGTTGTTTTCTGTGAACCCTTCCTCCCTCCTTCAGACCCCTCCTTGGCTGCTTATGTTGCCAAGTCTGAAAAAGCCCCATGGAAGGAATTTAACCATTATATTTTCTATCTTCCTTTGGGATTGAATGGAAAATCTGGGAGGCTGCAGAAGGCTGGAGAGAAGATTTCTGCTCTCCAACTCTCAACCTTCTGTAGCCTCCCTGGCTGCCCCATCTGGGAAAGGCCCCTTAGCCGGGCTGTACTCTGAAGTCTCCCCTTGGGACTGAAGGAAGTGTGGGAAGCCAGAGAGGCTGCAGAGGGCTGGAGAGAGGATTGTCTGTTCCCATTTCTCAACCCTTTGCCGCCTCCCTGGCTACTCTCACTTCCCCTTCTGAGAAGCCCCCTCGGCAGAGCTGCCCCTTGAAGTCTCTCCTTGGGATTGAATGGAAGGGTGGGAAGTCAAGGAGTCTGCAGACTCTCTTCTCCATCTCTCTATCGCTCTGTGGCCTCCCTGGCTCCTCCTCTTCTGAATCTCAAGAGGGTCCAACAAGAGGATTTCTGACCTGAGGTCTCCCCTTGGGATTGAATGGAAGAGTGGGCAGCCAGGGAGTCTGCAAAGGGCTGGAAAGAGGATTGTCTGTTCCCCATCTCTCACTCTGCAGGCTCCCTGGCTGCTCACTCTTCTTCCTCTGAAGAGGCCTCACGGAAGGAGCTCTATCCTATGGTCTCCTCTTTGGACTGAATGGAAGGGAGGGAAGCCAGGGAGGCTGCAGATGGCTGGAGAGAGGACAGGGCAAGAAAAATCAGGACAACCACCCAGATGCCCCTCGCCCCCTCCTCAATAATTGCAAGAACACCCCGCTCTACCCATGAGAATTGAACTGAAATTCTCTTTTCCTCTGCTGGTCATTTGAAAAGCACAGTCTCTTTCCTCTGAAACAACAGGGCTGACACAAGCAACGCCAAAGCAACAGCAGAATTTTTTGCACCCCACGTCCCAAAGAGAAATAAAGGATGCTAATGCCAGCCAAAGAGGGGAAAGGTTTCTTCTTTCATCCTGCCCTCATGATTTCCAAAGAAACAGAAGGATGATTACGCCAACGTTTCAGTCTGAGCCTGCAAAGTTCACGTCTGCTCTACTAGACATTTGGACGCTTCTCAATGAAGGTTCCCACCCGTTTTTAGTCCTGAGTCGCCAAAGACGTTTTCTGTTCCTGTTAGGAGGAAAGCACTGAATGGGTACAAGGACTGTTTTCACCGTGCCCTTCAGGCCCTGCAAAGCTCGCAAAATTGTACGAGAGCTTGCTCCTCTGTTTGATCTAGGACAGTAAATGGAACACGGAAGGATCAATAGAAAGAAAACACCGTATTTTCTCTTTCCAAGGTGGCAAAAATGCCACTAAAACGTTGGAACTGAGAGGCGGTGATTTGGGAACGATGAAAAAGGAGTTCTTTCTTCCTGCCACACAGCTGAGTGGGAGGTACTCTCTGCCACAAGACGCAACATGAGCCAGTAGCTTCTTAAATGCCTGGTTCGGGCAAATTCACAGATTTGAATCAGAGGCCACTGGCAACAGCAAGTCACAACAGAACCTCCATAGTCAGAGGCAGCTGAACCCTGATTCTCAAATGCTTGCATCGCCAAGAGGTGGTTTCCGGGTACGCTTCCGTGAAACCTCTAGCAGGACCCGTTTTGGGGCAACAGACCATGGGGTGAAAGTGGTGAGGCCACCCCATTCCTTTAAGGGATATTCTGGAAGGGCTTGTCTTCTGACGAAGCTCCCTGTTGTGCCTCTGCATGAGGTGCCGCCTGCTTTGATCTGAGGGGGGGTCCAGATGGAGCAGCTACTCAGGACTGAGCTTGCCATTCATGCCAACTCACAGCGGAGTGCAGGATCCCTGTCTTTTGGCATTCCCGTTCATCACCCCAAGCCATAAGTGGGCAGGCTCCAACCAAACCAATTGCTCAGGAAATGCACAGACTTGTGCAAACAGCCTTGCACAGACCTGGGTCATGCTGACAGGCCAGAGAAAGCACGTGTCGATCTAAGGCACAGATTGCATCTTGCAATTTTCTGCTAAGAATGCTGTCTGGAATAATTACTAATGTTGATTCCTGGCGGGGTGTAAGAGCTAGGCGAACTAGTTAGATCTCATTCCAGCCTTGCAACCTCGAACACCCCAGTGCTGGGAGCCAGAAGCCTGTTGGTACAGAAGGAGAAAGGGACTAGGATAGGTTTCGATTTCGCCGCCTCAAAGGTGGGCCGGCTTGCAAATGTATTTATTTTATTAATGGGAAAGATTTATACGGCCGCCCACCTTAAACATCTCTGGGCGGCTCACAACAACAGGAAAATCAGTAACTATAAAACAACCATAAAATGATCCAACAACAACTTGGCACCTTAAGCACCCCCTGAGGATGCCCTGCAGCAAGATCCAATCACCTTCATTCCATCCCATCCCAACACATCCCAGCACCTTGGTAAAAAGCCAGGTTTTGCGGGGTGGATGTGCGTGTTTCGTTTGCCTACAAAAATGCAATTGCTCCAATTGATTTCCATTTTGCTGGCGTTCCCCCCCTCCCCCAGATTGCTTGTTCTTTTGCCATTTCTGATTCTTCCTTTCACCTGGTTTGCAGGACCTGAGATCTCCGCCGGTGCTGATTTTTTTTATGGGTCCTGCCTGATTGCAAGCATGTTTTTTTTTCCCCCCAGATGTGAAGACTTCGAGCCTTGTGGATTAGGCTGAAGTTCTACTATGTACGTTTGTTTTCATAAGGTCATTTCCTGCGATTTTCCCCCTCATATCTTTGGCCAGAAAGGGATCAACCCTTCATGGGTCTTGTGGATATTGGAAATGTTGAGTCATTGCCACAAAGAAGCAGAAAAACTCTAAACCTAAAATTTGGGTTGCTAGCTTATCTTTCCTGACCCCATTCTTGTCCTTTTCACAGCAGCTTTACAAGCCCCAGTAAAGCAGTGGGTGCTTTTTCTGGCCTAGGGAAGTTAAAGAGCGAACAGGACTGTGGAAAAGATTACAAGCTTTTCCTGGAACTCACAATGTGGAAAAACAGTTGGTAGAATTATAACAGACAATTGGGTCACTGGTTGGTCCTTTCACAATGTGGTCTAGCTGCTTGCGCTGCTGCGGAATTCTAAAGAATCAATTTCACTGGGGAAATGCTCCAGGAACAAAGTTCAGCATTTGTTGTCAGCTAATGAGGTGACGCCACCTACCTTTTCCACCACGGGGGAAAAGGCTTAATTTGTTAATTTCCATCTTACTGTGAAATTACACAGCACTCTTTGAAGGGAAACAATGGTGATTCGAAAGGTTATCAGTATTTTCCCGCCTCCCTATTTCCAAAGAACCCGTTCACAATGTGGTCTAGCAGCACATCCTGTTCCAAAGAATCCATTTCAGCCTCAAAGAGGGACAGTAGCAATTTTCAGCATTTGTTATCAGCTGATGAGGTGACACCACCTGCCTCTCCCACCACAGAGGGACAAAAAGGCTTAATTTGTTATTTTCCAGCTTATTGTGAAACTACAAAGTGCTCTTCAAGAGAAGCACTGGTTTTCAGTTCATCCCTGTCGTTATGCCTTTAGCCATAGATGCATCTGCTGATATAAACAGGTGAGGATCTTTCTTAGGGAAAAATCCCTGCCAAATTTGACTGATTTTTGCAGCTATTTAAGGGGCAGGAGCAGAGCTTTTGAGATCATTTGGAAACCTTATCTCCAATACATGTCGGCTCTTCTCCGTTTCTTTCCTTGAAAGAAAAAGGAAACTTTAAGAAGCCAACTCTAACTCAACTCTAAGGGTTCCCAAATTCAGGGTCCCCTCTAAAGGTTGCAAACATTTCCATCATTTCCTTCAGTTAATGGGAGGAAATGTGGCAATTCGGCATCACAGTCACTTCATTCCCTCAAAAAAGGGCTGGCCACCCCCAATCCACAAACTGCATGCAGCCCCCAAACCCTCTTCGGTGGCCACCAGAAATTGTTGAACCACGTGATTCAACAATTCAGCTCAACAATTCAACAGTTCAAGCCACGCAACCCTAAGTTAAAACAACTTGATAAATTTCAGCAGAAAACCAGAACAGGAACAGAAGACACCTCCATGTCAGCCAAAGGGTAGACAGAATCCATCCCAAATATTAGTAATGATCTTTCCGAAACATCCCTAAACTTCCTGGCGCATCCCACTCCATGACATCAAGGTTGGTGGCTGTCTATGAGGGCGCCATCTTTTCCACCAGCCTTTGCTCCTGTGCACTGTGATCCATAAGCAGATCTGCAGAACAGGAGCTAGTGGTTAATTCCCCCCCCCCCGCTTTCTTTTTTGGGTTGCCAAAAAGTGAAATATTTAAAACCCCAGCTTATTTCTGCAAGAGAATACTTCCTAAAGCGAACAAGGCTGTGTCTTGGCCAAGCTGCGGTCTTCTAACCATAATCCTTCCCTTTCCATTCACTGCTGACCTTAGAGTCCACTCCAGACAACCTCACGGATAGAGAGAAAGACGTTACCAAGCATTTGCTCTCAGGAGCTTCACTGGCAGGGAAGGTCCTTCCCTTCTGCATAAGAACACCTCCGATCCCATTGCTCAATGCTCGGCTTCAGGCACACGGCCACAGGCGGCTCAGGAGAGGACAGTTGTTGGCGCAGAGGGACTGTGACCTGCTTTGGCGCGCATGTAAGAAAGAAAGACGGAGGAAAATAGCACGCTGGGGAGGAGGCTCTGCCTTCCTCCTCGTGCTTCCTTCTTCAGGCACGCACACACCCACTGGAGGTCTTATCTCGGCTGTGCTGCAGCTGGGTTTGGCTGCCGGCCTGCGGGCTGACTTACAGCTCCGTCTGTTGCGACAGAAGTTCCACTTACACACACACACATCCCCTTTGCCAATAGCCCTCTTCATTGGCTGCGTCCAGGCTGCACAGGAAACTCAATTCTGATGACGCCGTGGATCGGACATTGGGCGGCGAGTCTTGGGTCAGAGAGAGGTGAAGGGGCGGTTGAAAGGGAGCCAAGGAATGTGTTTGGTCCAGAATGAAGATGAGAACATTCCTGCAGCAGGCAGAAGCCATTTTCCCTGATGCCTGGAGGTCAGGCGGATGGACGGAATTTGTTCTCCTCTGCAGCACCAGAGCGGCTATCTCAGGTGGCAAGCAAGCACAAATATGCTGAGCCCAAGTGATGGTCAACTCCCTTTCCATTCGGTTCTGCTCCTGGGGACTTGAGACCCATCCGTGCAATTCTGTTGGCTTTGCTGGCCTCCCCGATGCCTCCCTTCCCAATGTAGCCTAACCCTCTGGATGACCCGATGGTCTCGTCCGAGTATTCGTTGTGCCTGACCTGCTGAAGATCCTAGCCCTGACGAATTCAGCCCATCTGGACCAGAAGAGTCCTTCCAACGCAGAGGAGGTCAACTTAGTTCACATCTTTCTAGAATTTGTCTTCTACTTGAAGGATTCTCAAGAAAGATCGTTTTGCAGTGGAGACATGGTGGCCCCTTTCCAAATCTTACCAAACTTCAACTACCCACAGTTCTAGCCAACGTGGGGCTAGGGAAGCTGGGGGCCATAGTTGGGCAGCATCCAAAGGACCACCCCGTGCTCTTGAACGGCTTATCCTCTTAGGAAAGACCATCCATTTCAAGATAGACTCTCCAGAAAGAGTTAGTGTGACCTCTGTGGGCGGCAGACAAAGCTGCAAGCACACAACCTATTGGGTCTCAGTCTTCCCTAACTGGGAAAATTGTGTTGTATTTCTGCTTCTGTTATGCTTTGGATAGGAGACCACCAGGAAGTGAGCAGTATGGTCAGTGCTTACCAATCTCGTATGGAAGATTATAGATGATGGTGGGCAGAAAGAAACCAAGGAAAGACACATGGAAGAAAGCCATCAAATTTTTGTATGGTCCCAAAGGGAAAGATGAGAATGACTGGTGTGAGGCAAAAGGACAGGCAGATCCTAGTTGAAGGTTAGGAAAAACTTCCTCCTATTAAAACATACTGGAACCAACATTAGGTGAAGACCCAGCTCTCTGGAGAAGGCCCTAGTGCATGAGAAATGTGGAATGAAAGAGAAGAAAGGCCAGCAGCAAGGTGGATGGACTCAGTTGCAGCAGTGATGTGAGCCCCATGGGAAGATCAGAAGGGCCATGTTGGGGACAGATTGTCCTTGAGAAAGTCTATGTGGTTGCCAGGAACTGACACTGACTTGATGGCACATAATCAACCAACCAATTAATTGGAACCAAGGGCTGGTGGTAGTTAAAGCAATGGTGTTCCCCGTAGTAACATATGGCTGCGAGAGCTGGACCATAAGGAAGGCTGAATGAAGGAAGATCAATGCTTTTGGACTGTGGTGTTGGAGGAAAATCCTGAGAGTGCCTTGGACTGCCAGAAGATCAAACCAGTCCATCCTCCAGGAAATAAAGCCAGTCTGCTCACTTGAGGGAATGGTATTAAAGGCAAAACTGAAATACTTTGGCCACATAATGAGAAGACAGGACACCCTGGAGAAGATGCTGATGCTGGGGAGAGTGGAGGGCAAAAGGAAGAGGGGCCGACCAAGGGCAAGATGGATGGATGATATTCTAGAGGTGACGGACTCGTCCCTGGGGGAGCTGGGGGTGGCGATGACTGCCAGGAAGCTCTGGCGTGGGCTGGTCCATGAAGTCACGAAGAGTCGGAAACGACTGAATGAATAAACAACAAAGGGCTGGTGGATTCTCTTGGGATATCTGGGTGGGCCTTCAGAATTTGCCCGTCAGGAGGTGCTTCATCGACCGCTCTGCTACCAAAAAGACTAGAGTTTTTTTTCCACGCTTCCCTGTGCCATTGTGCAAAAGATCCTTGGATTGTGGTGCCCCACAAATCAATAGGTCATCCCTCCATTAAAGACAGGGCTATAGGAGGAAATGGAGAAGTTGGCAATCCTACCAGAGAACCAGCTAATCGGGCTGGTAGGAGGTAGAAGCAGAATGCTCTGATGGAAAAGGGGAAAAGGCAAGGAAAAGAGGAAGCCTCGCTGGACTTCGGAAAACAAAGGATAAAACTAGCAAATAGAAATCTAACAGGTGAAGCCTGACAGGTCATGATTTAATATGCACGTAGCTGAATGTTGTTATAAAGGCAACCTGTCAGACAGCTTGTGTTGCTGTGGTGGTTCCTTTTCTTCCTCCTTCTATCATCATCAACCCTCCTACTCCTCATCTTCCTCCTTCTCCATCATCATCATCCCTCCTCCTCCTCCTCCTCACTGATTTCTATCCTCATATTGGTCTGATCTGCACATCTCCTTTGCGCATAATGCAGTGTGTCAACCCAGTCAACAACCTTATACAGCTCAACCCAGTGGTTGAAATCAACCGTCATTCTGAACATCAAAGCTAAGCTGGGCAAGAAAGAAGTGATCTCAAAGCCACCACCTAAGTTCTTAGCGTTGAGATCCCAAGTCTCCACACACACGTTCCCAAGTCCAAGTCCCATAATTTTGCCTCCTGATAAGAGAAAAAAGAGAGCCAGCAGTTGGATCCAAGGGGTGCCAACTTTCTGAACTGGTTGAGGTTCCCCTCCCGTCACCCTTTGAAGCTGAACCTTTCTGAAGAGCCCCTGCTCGCTCACCAGTGGAAGGGTCTCCTCTATCCAGGGGGCGCAGCTCCATCTATGATGTTCCTCAGCGTGCCTTGTGGGACAAACATTTGTTTATTTTTGGGCTGTGCTGGCTCTTCCAGCCTTCCAGCCCTGTCGGCCCTGGAGATAGCAGCATGCAAATTCACTGGGGGAGCTTCAACAATGGACAGATACGTTCCCCCTTTTGCATAGGTAAAGGTCAAGAGGGAAGAGAAAAAGAATGACAAAATGCAGAGCATGAGAGAAATTGGAACATGCAATTTTAGAGGCGATCAAGTATATCTGAGACCCTTCAAAGCTTCTTTTGGGGGTCCCTCCAGAGCCCCTTGGAATGGGTTCCTTGAAAGTGGGACATGTGGTTTCCAACTCTTACAGGTCAGGTGGATGTGAAATCTAGGAGGAAAAAAAATATCTGCTCCATTCACTGCCGCCTTCATCACCCTTCTAAAAAAAAAGTGTTAAATCTCTCCACCACTTCCACTTGATACTGGTGCCTTAGGACTGCTGGGGATGATGGCAGTTGTAGCCCACAACATCTGGAGGGCTGGTGAGGACTTGTAACAAACCCAACTCTTCAGGTGTCTGGATTTCTGCAGCCCAAAGGGCAAGGGAGTGATTGGCAAAAATCAAAGTTTGCTGAAAGGTCTCATCCATTTCTTTAAAAAAAAAAAAAATGTAGGGGTAGTGATATATAAAACCAGCTCAGATGGGACTGAATTGATTCAGGAAGCGCTAAAATCCTAGTAGGGATCCTGAACTAGAGTGGGTCGCGTGCTGCAACACCATGTATATCCAATCTGAGAATTCTAGGGTGGGAAGGGACTTTGGAGGTCTTCCAGTCCAATCCCTGCCCAGGGCAAGAATCTGGGGAACTAAACAAGCCACCATACAGCTGGGTTAAAAGCATAGGCGCCCCTGTGACTTTGGTTTCCTGGCGAACACTCATTGTGGATTCTCGGCCTGAGATTTTGTGATGGATTGTGAGGGTGGCCTTGGAAGACGGGGCTGGGGGGGAAGAGATGCGTGATCAGATAAAAGAGAAAGGAGCCCCCCCGCAGAGTAACGGCCAGAGGAAGAAACTTAGGAAGGGCCCTCCCGAACTACTCAGGCAGTAAAAAGGGAGGGCAGGAGATTTGTACTTTCAGCCTTGCTAGACTGATGTCCCCCCTCCCAGGTAGACCAGACAGGAAACTTGATCAGATGAGCTAATTCTACTTTATTGTAAGGCTACGTTAACAGAATCTTGTAAGTCTGAAAGGACTAATCTTCCATCCTCCCTATCTACTGCCTGAGTAGTTAGGGAAGGCCCTTCCTAAGTTTGTTCCTCTGGCCGTTACTCCGCGGTGGGCTCCTTTCTCTTTTATCTGATCGTTACCTTGGCTGCATCTCTTCCCTCCTCCCTCACGTTCCATCACAGATTTTAGCTGCAGGGAAGGGGAAGGGGAAGGAAGGTTGGTAAAGGGATGAAGGAGGGAAAGGAAGCTTTCTGGCAAATATTCATTGTGGATTCTTGTCCTGGGATTTTAGTGCAAAGGACAGGGATGGAGAAGGGGAAGGATTTGTGTAAATGCCATTATCAAGCTGGAGACCAAGAGGGAAAAATCTACGTGCTGAAATTCTTCCTTTTGCAATGCTCTCTGGTTACAATCATTTGCATCCCGTCTTTCAGTCTAAGTCAGGCTTATTGTGCCTACCACTGGAAAAATATTTGGCAGCAGCCTTCCAGAGGGGGGGATTTCCCCTATGCTCACTGCTGGAAACTGCTTTGATGAATGATGCCCTGCAGTATCTGAGCTGGATGCAAGAGCAACCTGAGAAGGTGAGAAATCTAAGGAACATAGCAGGCTTCCGTAAGCAGGTCCAAAGGGTGATGCTCATCTCTAACACCTTCCGTAGCTAAGGATACTTTTTATAATTTTATCGTCCATAGTACTTTTTCCTTAAACCTGCATCTTTTGAACAGTTTAGGAAGACACTGCAGAGAAAAGAGAAATATAGAACCCCGTCCAAAGGATAAACACACGGCAAGGGCTGTTTTGCTCCGTAAAAAAGTTACTTTGCATAATTTCCACTATCCTAGAGCATAAGAAGTTATCTTATACAAGGTTAGGTTATTCCTCTACCTGATCAGTACAGGTAGTCCTCTCTTAACAACCACAATTGGGACCAGAATTTTGGTTACTAAGCGAAGCGGTCATTAAGCAAACCTGACCTGATTTTATGACCTTTTTTGCAGCAGGTATTAAATGAATCATCACAGTCATTAAGGGAACCATGTGGTCATTAAGTGAATCACATGGTTCCCCACTGATTTTGCTTGCCAGAAGCCACTGGGAAGGTCAAAAATGGTGACCAGCTGATCACAGGCTGCTGCAATGGTCATAAATGTGAACAGGTTGCCAAGTGCCCAAATTGTAATCAAGTGACTGCAGGGATGCTGTGACAATCATAAGTGTGAGGACCAGTCATAAGTCGGTTTTTCCAGCACTGTCATAAGTCTGAACCATCACTAAACAAACTGTTGTTAAGCAAGGACTATCTGTAGTCAAGGACTGATTTTCTGAAGTTTGCACATCAACATTTTCTTTCTTTCTTTTTTATCTTTTATTTTATTTTTATAAATAACTCAAGGCGGGAAACATCCCTAACATCCCTCCTCCTATTTTCCCCACAACAACAACCCTGTGAGGTGGGTTGGACTGAGAGAGGGGGACTGGCCCAAGGTTGCCCAGCCGGCTTTCTACATTTGAAACTGGAGAGTCCAAGATTTGAACTTGACATCCTCAGTCTTAGAGTGTCCTGTTTCATGAAGGAAAGCAGAAGAGCTTTATGCAACTTTTGGGCAAATCCTTTGTTAATCTCAGCTGGAGAGTACATGCCTGTCGTGAAGGCATTGGGCAATCCTCTCTCAAGGGTGTTTGCCCTTCTCCATTGGAGATCATTGCCCTGACTGCTCAAAGAAAATAACAATGTATGTTGAGTTTAGTTTTGAAAACTACAGGAAGGTCCTGTTTTGGTGGTGATGGGTAAGACTACCATTTTGAGATGGGGGCAACGACTGGGATGTTGACGCAACATATGCGGGACTATAAACTGCAGGATTTTTTTCCTGGATTTAAAGTGGAGGGGGAATTTAAGGTGAGGCTCAGCTGCTTGTAATAAATTCAGCTGAGCTTGAACAAAGCTCAGCAGTACATGATTGGGAGACCATCACGAATTGCAGGATTATAGGCCAGCTTGAGAAGTTTAAGAAACTTCCTGGGAAAAGGCAACAGAAATCTACCTGGTACAAAGAAAAAAAAAATGGATGTGTCCATGACATCAGCAGGAGCTCAGCTCTACTTGAATGGGACTTGAGTTTAAAAGCAATGTCAGATCAATGGTACAGTTCACATTTATGTTTCCTGCTGCTGATTTTTAGCTGTTGGGATCAGCAAAAAAATTGGGGGCCAGCAGAAAGCGCTCAGGGCTGGCTGCCTGCTCTGAAAAGGAAACAGAGATTTGCAGAGGAAAAGGAAATGTATAAAATTAAAAACATGAACGCTTTAAACCTGTCAGCATCTTTTAATTATTTTAATGCTGACTGGTGTCAAACAAAAATGCTCAGTGATTGTACACTATCCAGTATCATACAGTAAACACGGTCAAACACTAAATATTGCTGTTGCATTTATGAACTCTTAAACAGGTTGTAAGCTGAGGATAAAACATAGTGAAATTGCACACATTCGATACAAAGAGTCCCTCCTTGTGGGGAGATGGGCAGTGATAAAATCTGACAAACCAATAAATAAATATTGTCTAATATTGAAGGGCCGCAAATCACGGCTTAGGACCGGACTCCTTTAAACCTGGTATGGGTCCCAATAAACACACCAAGCGAGAAATAGGATAACCCTTTTATTTGAGCGCTCAAGTAACAAGGGGGTCTCTCCTCTGAAAAGGAGAGCCCTTTGTGTTAGTAGACAGCATCTTTTATACCATTATCCATAAGATACAGTTACAAGCATAAAATTATTACTGGGCAATTTCTGTCACAGGGTACATAGGCACGCATACATTTGTGTTCTCTGTGTTATCTATACACTTCATCTACACCCATCACCATTTAGGGATTTCTCCCCTCCTTCAGGTGTAAAATTCCATCTTGGCCTCTCCTTTGGGAGTGGAATGATCTAATAGTGGGAGGAGAATTTAACATTACAATTACCTGTCCGGTTACTTTCGGACAAGATATCCCCCATATGCGTATGCTTGCGTTCTTGTATTATCTTCTACTGGTTCTGGTTTGTGTTCCCTTATCTTCCATTCGTGCCATCTCCCAACTTATATCTATCATGACTTGTCAGCCTCCCTCATATTCCACCTTATTCTTAGGCATCCTTATCCCCCAGGAGAGCCTTGAAGCTCTTGAGACAAGGAAGCTGTTATTTTCCTTGACAATTACAGCTTACACAGTTAGCTGAGCACATACATTCCTTATAAGACAGATGCTGGTAAAATTCTGTCTCCACAATATGACAATCTTATGCCCTCTCAGATATAAACGTGATTGTAATCTAACATAGACTTCGAAACATCAAATGCCGCTCCAACTATAAATATTGTGAAACACTAAAGAGTAAATATTTATATAAGCAATACACATATTTGGCTCCCATTATCAAAGCTCAATGATCAAAAGTTTCCAGTCAAATGTATTGCAAATGGAACTGCAAGGATTTCAGGCCCAGATATCAAATTTGGGGACAACTATTATAACAAGGAGAGCCAGTTTGGTGTAGTGGCAAAGGCATCAGGCTAGAAACTGGGACACCGTGAGTTCTAGTCCCACCTTAGGCACGAAGCCAGCGGGGTGACCTTGGGCCAGTCACTTTCTCTCAGCCCTGGGAGGGAGGCAATGGCAAACCACTTAAACCTTGCCAAGAAAACTGCAGGGACTTGTCCAGGCAGCCTCTGAGAATCAGATGTGATTGAACAGATATTTTATTTATTTATTTATTAAATTTGTCACTGCCCATCTCCTCCAACTGGAGGGACTCTGGGCAGTTTACAGTACAAAACAATAAATATACAATAAAATTCTAATAAAATCCCACTAAAACAATTTACTCTGTGCGCATGTGTGTGTGTGTGTAAAAAAACCAGGAGCTGCTGATGAGAATCTCAGGTGCACATCTATTTTAGCTGAACCCAGCAGCAATCCTGCAAAGATTTTGGCTTTAGGAAGGTTGAGATCAATGCTTTCCCTTCCTAACGGATGCAAGATTATAGGAGGGCATTATACCAAGGATTTTAACACCCAGGAAGAAAAGAAAAGCTGTGCCAGAAAAGATGCAGGAAAAGATAATCTCCCTAGGGTTTCTTACCAAGCAAATTGTAGCCTTTGTGCTCTTGCTTATTTATTTTCTTCTGGCAACCAGTCCTGTGTTTTGGTTTCTGATGCAATTGGCACTTTCTAATCCAATTCTCTTGTCTGGTCCTACGACAAAGTGCTAGGTCTAAGCAAACCAATTATTCTCAGAAAGTTGAGTGCCTCTTAATGCTTCAACCACTTCCCCAAACTTTATGCTCAGGGCTGGTTTACCTAGCATGCTCCCTGTGGCTTGCTGAAACATAGTTTATAAATGAACATCATGACCCACTCAGCCCAAAGCAAACAATTATGTAATAATTTAACGCGCCTTCCTCAATTTGGTGCCCTCCAGACAGGTGCCTGGCTCAGGACTGTGGGAGGGGAGGATCAAGTTGGGGAATGTTGGCTTAGCTCAAAGCAGGCCCTGTTTTCCCACCCTTGGTACTGTATGGAAATCAAAAAGCACAAGATGGATAAAAATTGAAATGTAGGTTACAGCCTCTGTAACCAAAGTCATGAGAGTTTTCTAGTCTAGAAAATCTGCAGCCACTTTTCCCAAACTCATCTTGATTTACTTCCCATAGAAACAGGAAACTAAACTTTCTGCCTTGATGTTTCATCTCTTGCTCCCAAATCCCAGCTTGCTGATGCTTCTTCAGCAGGAAATTTTCCACCAAGGCTTAAGGACACATCTGAAGGCTATGTTCATCTTTCCCTGGGCAAGATGGTCAGGAACTGCTCCAGAACCAACAAATCTGCTCCTTGGAACATCTCCCTGGTTTCAGCCATCAACAGCAAAGTTCTTGGAGACACCCACTACCCTGGGATCTTCTGCTTCCAGGTAATGGAACTGCCAGAAATGTTGGCATAGGGTGTGTTTCTCAACCTTGATGACTTGAAGATGGGTGGACTTTAACTCCCAGAATTCCCCAACCTGCTTTCATGCTGGCTGGAGAATTCTGGAAGTTGAAGTCCACCCATCTTCAAGTTGCCAAGGTTGAGAAACACTGATGTAGGGTCTCCACCGCAACGGTGCAGGTGTTCAAAATGGCCCCTTTCACTTTCTCATAATCTTTCTGATTGAGGTGTGGAGGGAGCAATAAGCCAGAAAGGCCCCTTTGCTAAGGGCTGGTGCCAGCCAAGATGCCTGCTCTTGCCTTGGCCATGGCACACCTCAGCCACCTGCTCCAGGACGACCAGGTATGCCTCAGCACCATCTTTCTGGGTTAATGGTGGAGGTTGCAAATTGTTCCACGTTGGTGTGGCTGGGACCCATGGTGATCTTTTTAGTGGGACATCCAGGCTGGGAAGCACCTATGGCTTTTCCTGCTGGGGCTTCTCAAGTGGTGATAATGAAGAATCCAAACCCTTTAGAGAAGGTCTATGTCCCTTTTCTGAAGCCAAGCTCTCCTTGGACTTGTCCTTTTCCCAGCTTCTGCTCTAGCGGATCCTGGGATGAGGACACGAATGGGGCAGCCATGTTGTTCTCCATCCAATGATGGACAGCTGAATTGATCCACCTGGGAGACTTCCCTGAGCTCAGCTTGCAGAACTAACTTCTCCTGCTTGAGATGCTTCCTTCACAACACTCGACGAAAGGAGCCTTCAGGCAACAAAACATGTCTCAGAAGGGAAGAGGGAAATCTACCAGACGTTTTGAACTGTACCTACCTAGTACCTACCAGACATTTTGAATTGGCAGTTGAGAGGGAGTCAGACCAAGGAAGCAAACTGGAAGCAACAGGCACCCTCTTTCCTAGACGGCTACATCATAGGAAGCTTACAAGCTTTGGATAAGATTCACATCTTCCTGGCAGATCTTCTAAGCCCTTTATTGACTTAGGAGAAGCTGAAGGAAGCATTTCTTCTTCTAAATCAGAACATGGTCCCCACCATTTCTCTGTGCAGGAGAAGGAGAAGAATATCAAGGATCATCCTAGTGTTAAAAATGGGAAGTGGTGGGGTGGTGGGGTGGGGACACAGGAGTTATAACATCAGATGTCAACAAAAGTGGGAAGAAAACAGGATTTCTCCCTCTACAGCCTACGCTTGCTTTAAGAAAGGGAATGATGGGAGATTAAGGGCAGATGGAAAGAATTATTCTTCCCACAGCGTGGAGTTAAGCTGCAGAATTCCCTGCCACAAGGAGCAGTCATTGCCTCCAGTTTGAATGGTGTAGAGGAATTTAACTCTGGTCTTGAGAAGGGGTTGGGAGCGGGAAAACGTTACTCAGGCTTGGAAAAGTAGAACGCACAAGAAAAAGAATCAGAAATAAATCAGCTTTGTCTTGCCTTGCCTTGCCTTGCTGTCCTTAAAAAGAGACTGCAAGTTTTGGAAAACTTTCAAGAGTCTCTTGATAGACCCTACACTGTAAAGTAGCATTCCTGGAATTCCTGTGGGTCTGTTTCAGGGCCTACCTTGAATGCCGACGGAAGGCTTGGAAAAGTGTGAATTTGCAGCAAGTTTGTGGGAGCTAAATCTATCCCTTAGGATTGTGGGGTTTGGGGATCTGATTTCCCAAACGGTTCTGGAGTGTGAGAAAGTAACCCCTGCCTGCAACTGTGCAATCCCAGGAAAAGATGCATTACGCAGCATTGCACGTTCTGAAACATTTTTTGGAGATTGGGTTAGAAGCAAAGCCCAGCCCTATTATCCATGGTACCTAGCTGTGATAGCTAGTGTTAGGCTGAGCTTGTGTACCTTCCTGTTTGTGAGTTTTCTAGTTTTCTTGTGGTGGAAGGTTGGATGTTGCTGAAAAGCTCTTTTTATGCTGGACTGAAGAGTATATTGGAAAGTTGGGACATAGCGGAAGAACAATGAAATTCCCACCGTGAAGGATTGTGAAAATGTCAGAATTTGCAGAAATCATGAAGCTGTTTTGGTCAGAGAACAAACAGCAAAAACTTTTTGGAAAGACTTATATGGACTTTTTGCTGAAAGAAGAAAAAGATGAATTGATCATGTACGGACTTGAAGACTAAGAAAGATGAGGATTAAATGAAGGGACTTGTAAAATACTTAAGAGGAAAGAGGGACAATAAGAATGTAACTATCTGTTGAAAAGAAGTCAAAAGTCATCTATATGTTTCCTAACTTTTTCTTTTTCTTCTTTTTTCTTTATTGTTGTTATATGAAAAAAATTAATAAAGTTGGGACATAGCGATGCAACTTTCTTTTGACACGGAATGTTATCACCGACACACCATCCTTTTTGTCACTTTAACAAAAGAGTCAGCAAACAAGGGACTGTGCTTAAAAAGAGTTTCACGCTGTCTCTAAGAGGAACCAGGAAGGAGGAACTGGCAAACCGCTTCAGTTTAGAACATCAGCTTAGTTCCTTGTGGGCAATCAACAGGAATCCAAACTGGAAATGAAGGAGGGGGAAACAAGGTTCTTTTTCTTTAGGGGCAACGAAGAACCGGAAAAGACATGGAAGAATACAAAATTGCCAACTTCCATCTCTCCCTCTTAGTGTTTTTAATATTTCCAAAATTGAGTTACAATCCTTTTCCTCTTTGCATGCACTTTTTTGCTTCTAAAGCAATAGCCAGGTTCTGCAAGCATGTATGTAAATAGTGAAAATTAGCATGGGAAATAGAGGGAGAAGAGGATGAAAATGACTGGCCATTAGCCAGAGAGAGATGTTCTGCCGCCCAGCTCCAAATTCAGGCAGGAGAAGATGGGATCTTGGACGAAGCCCACATTTTGCACCAGAATGTTTTAAAATACCAACCCTTGTCTAGGAAGGAAGGATGCTGAGGGAGCGCCTCATCATACACAGACAGTTTGTCACTGAGACAGTAAATAGCTTGGGAAAATGCTGCTTCTGTGTTTTAATGACAGCATTGAAAAGGGAAGGTCAGGAAGAAAATTCTATAGTCTATGCAAATACTAAAGGGACAGGAATGACTGGTACATTTTTGGAAGAAACATATAGAAGAGTCCTGGGGCGGGGGAGTCTTTCTCCCTTTACTTGATAGATCCTAACGGGAGACAGAAGCATTGCCAGTGATGCAAATTGCTATTATTTTGCTTAGGACTGCTATGAAACTTACCCAATTGTTCACCCCTGAGCTGAGCTGGAAAGTTGATTCAGTGAAGGCTTTCCAGGGCTGGAACAGGAAGAAAAGGCTCCCTTGCTGCAGTGGGCAAGGAGTGTGTACACGCAGACTTGCATGTGCACCCGCTCATGTGGCTCATCCTTGTGAATTCTTTCTAGCACGCAAAGCCCTCTTTGGTATTAACTCTTCAAATTGCTCAGTCCAATCAGCAGCTGCCTTCACGGCTTGCTGATTGGACGCTTCTGCGGCCACAGGATTTTCTGGGACCCCTCAATGCCCTTTGTATCCAGATTAGGACATGGAGGGTCAACAGGATCAAATAGGGGTCCTCTGCTGGATCAGGGATCTGTCACTGTGGCACTCTTTGCAATACCCCCTACTCTGTTCTTGGTTAAGGCCAGACAGCTGCACTTCAGAACTTTGTTGTGGCCAGCTATGGATGGGGAAAAGAAATATCACTTAGAGTAGGGTTTCTCAACCAGGGTTCCGTGGCACCCCAGGGCTCCAAGAGAGGTCACTAGGGGTTCCCTGGGAGACCCCGATTTATTTAAAAAAGTATTTCAAATTTGGGCAACTTCACATTGAAGAGGTAAGTTTATAAATTCTTTATTTTTAGTTTAAGAACACTGTTAATGCATACATACAGGCCTACACTTGAAATGAATAAAACCATTTTGTAACTTCTGGCCTGTATTTGAGCTTGAACGTGCAGGGGTTCCCCCAGGCCTGAAAAATATTTCAAGGGTTCCTCTGGGGTCAAAAGGTTGAGAAAGGCTGACTTGGAGACAACCATTAACTCATTTGCTGGGATAGTGCAAACTGGAAGGGAGAAAAGGCAGACCCTTCCAGTAACAAGAGAGAGGGTCTCAAGTAGAAAATAATTGTTTGGAATCCCAATGCATTTTGGATAATTGCTTTATCAAGGGTATAGTGCTTTCCAGCTAAAATGCATGGATTAGAAATCACTATTTCTAAACCAGTACTTGAGAAAGTGCCTTTGGAAGGGAGTGGGTGTTAGCCCAACAGGACCCCTTTACAAATGTTTGAGGACCCCCAGGAGCTTTGGTTTATGGGTTATTTCTATCAATATGTAGTAAAGGTTTCCCTTGACATTAAGTCCAGTCGTGTCCGACTCTAGGGGGTGGTGCTCATCTCTGTTTCAAAGCCGAAGAGCCGGCGTTTGTCCATAGACACTTCCGTGGTCATGTGGCCGGCATGACTACACGGAACGCCGTTACCGGCCCGCCGAAGCGGTACCTATTGATCTACTCACATTTGCATGTTTTCGAACTGCTAGGTTGGCAGGAGCTGGGACTAGCAACAGGAGCTCACCCCGTCACGTGGATTCGAACCGCCGACCTTCCGATCGGCAAGCTCAGCAGCTCAGCGGTTTAACCCGCAGCTCCACCGCGTCCCTTATGTACTATATTAGAAATTGCAACTGAGAAATGTTTTAAAATATTTGACTTGACAGACCCCCTGAAAGGGTCTTGGGGACCCCCAGACTACACTTTGAAAACCACTGCATTGAGTCATCACAAACAAGCCCAGGTTAAACCTAATCAAATATAGTGTTGAGTGAATGCGTGTGCTAGGATGTTGGGAGACTTGCTTAAAAGTATTGTGAACTCACTTTTACAGATGGATGTGGTGGTGACCCCAAATTTAGGCTGTGTATATGCTGTTTCCATAGCTGGATGCAAGATTCAAATCGATTAAACTTGGCTTTCATTTCTGTAATTGAGCAAAAATATTTCTAGCCCTTATGGCTGGAATTCCTGCAGGCAAGGGAGTAACACTGGTTGTTGTAGAGCTGTAGAATTCATCATTCCCTTGCTGTGAATTGTCTTCTCTTTGGCCTTGAAGGGCCCCAACTTCAAACGTGAAAGATGTCTTCGCCGAGTAAAAACCCTGATTGGTGGTCCTAAGTCCCTAGGCTTTTTGGATTGTGGATAGTTTGTAATCCAACACGGAAGGGTAAACTATAAATTCCAAGGAAGCTTTTAATTGCTGATGTTGCCAATACATATGCTAACTGCTTCCAAGTGCTATGCTTATTTTTTGTTTACTTCTAGAATAGATGAACCAATTTTGCAGCTCATTTTGAACCCAAGCAAGAAGTGGGGAAGTGTCCATGAAACAGGACATACCTATAAGTAAAGATTTGGGGGATAGAGTTGAGAAGTTCCATTCATTTTATTAAAACTGTTTTTTCCCATTGGGATTACTTAGGTGTTCATGTATTTCTTGACTCAAAACTGAAGGGAAAATGCGTAACTGATTTTCAGTCAAAAGGATTCGGCAAGGAGGCTACCAGAAAGTGGCTCAGGGACATATGCAACCTTCTGGTTTTATGTTGCCCATCCCTACCCTGAGAGAGAAAAAGTGGGCTATGTATGTTTTCAAATAGAAGGTATGATCTGTGTTCAAATCCAGATGTTTCGTTATGGAACCTGTGGTTGCAGCCTGTGGGCTTAAGCTGCCACAGAGGGATTAATTTCAATCTCATTGCTCTGAGACTGGAGGAAGATGGGAATACGGACACAGTCAGCAAAAGGATTTGGAATTAAATGCATTCTTCTAGGAGTCAAGAACCAGGGCCTTGAGATTTGGGGGGAGCTCTCAAGAATCTTCGGCTTCTTAGCACATTGTCTGAACACCTCATCAGACAATAAACCTGCCCGTCGCTTTCCAAAACTGCCTCTGAAATGTGGGTCAACTTACTCCATCTACACTACACTGTACATGCAAACAAGCAATAAACTTGCATGGCAGGAAGGTCCTACAGCCCACCACTGGTCCAAGGATGCTTTGGAGAAGGCCCTGAGATCATGTGGAAAGAGAACACCATCCATTTCCAAGAGTGACTCAATGGATTTCCCAGCAGTCACTCTGAGGGGGATGATGAGTATTGGCTGGGGGCAAAGCTGCAATAAGGAGGTGCTATTTGCTCCACAGGAGTGGTGTAGCCTTGCGCATCTTCAGGACAGGACACTTCACAATCAATTTTCCTGAAAACCTGTAAATGAAGATGCCATGCATTCTGCAAAAGGACATCCCGCCCTTCAATCTTCTATGATGATCTGCCTGAGGATCATCCAAGATCTCCCAGGATTTCAACCACAGCTAGATTCTCCCTGACCATGTCCAATGCCCCATTGAAACCACCCAAACTCACTGACACCCCAACTGTGGGAGTCTTTCAGTCAGCCCCGAACCTCCCCCTTACTTTCTGTGGGTGGCCTTGACTTTTAACATTATTGAGGAGAAACGCTTCCTATCCATTTTACTTATGCAGGGATGACTAACCCTAACCCTGTAGTAACATATGGCTGTGAGAGCTGGACCATAAGGAAGGCTGAGCGAAGGAAGATCGATGCTTTTGAACTGTGGTGTTGGAGGAAAATTCTGAGAGTGCCTTGGACTGCAAGAAGATCAAACCAGTCCATCCTCCAGGAAATAAAGCCAGACTGCTCACTTGAGGGAACGATACTAAAGGCAAAACTGAAATACTTTGGCCACATAATGAGAAGACAGGACACCCTGGAGAAGATGCTGATGCTGGGGAGAGTGGAAGGCAAAAGGAAGAGGGGCCGACCAAGGGCAAGATGGATGGATGATATTCTAGAGGTGACGGACTCGTCCCTGGGGGAGCTAGGGGTGTTGACGACCGACAGGAAGCTCTGGCGTGGGCTGGTCCATGAAGTCACGAAGAGTCGGAAGCAACTAAACGAATAAACAACAACAGGGATGACTTCATATGCTTTCCAAGCTAGAGACCTCCACCACCAACTTATCTCTGAGCCCACCTGCCATCCCTTGTATTTTTCACCTAAGAGACACTACCACAGTCCGCTCTTTCTGATGACAAAATCTTTAATGGGCCAGTTCTGCTTGACAGTCAATGGTGGGGTGACCACCCAAGGCTCAGGCCTTCACGGCGTATTTCCGGGGGGGATACAGACGCTCTTTCCGTTGCTGTTTTTTTGTCTTCAGGCCTTCTTCGTGCTTGTTTAGCCTCCGCCGCATGGCACGTGTCTTCTTTGGACGCAAGTCCAAGGGCTTGTATTTCTTGCCCTGTGGCCAGGAGAAAAAAGAAGTCAGGCTCTGGAAAGGATGCAGACGAATACTGGAGACTCAGGGACAAAATGCAGGCGACAGCGGTCTGTAGTGCTGACCATGACAATGTCTGAGATTAATATAAACTTCCCAGAGGTTATCAGTGGCTACTGTTGATATTAAGCTGCATGCTACCTCTAGGATCAGAAGACATTGGCTTCTAAATGTCAATTCTGAGTGTGTGCTGCTAGATCTCTCTGCCTCTGGGCAGTCCGGAGACATCTGGCTGGCCACTGTGGGAAAAGGGAGGCTGATATAGTCAGGAAAACCAGTATTTTTTTTAAAGGCTTATTTGCAATGGGCTGGTGCACACCCATTGCTCTTCAATCATTCCAGATGCCCAAAACCTAAGAATCACGAATGGCTCCATCAGTGTTTATCCCGATGTGCAAATCAGACAGTTTGCGCTTGGCTTTCAACTATGTGAGATAGAACGCGATGAATGGCTTGTTATGCGTGATGTAAACAAACCATCAAAGGAACTTCCACCGTTTGTTTAGACATTCCCACGGGCTTGAGGAGCCCAGCACAAGGGATCCAGCAGCGTATCGGCACGACTCGTAAACTCTCTTGTTGCTTAGCCAGCACCAATTTCAAATTCCCAAGTCCCATTTTTTAGAAGGCTTCTATCAAAAGTTACAGAAAGGAAGCGGAACAATGGCGCCCTCAGAGTGCTATGTACCCAGCGGATAGCAGCCTGCCTGAAGCGGCTCGGCGCGAGCTACCCAGCAGGAGACTGTTTTAGCAAGAGCAGATTCACGCTGCATCCACAGAGTTGAAAGCAGTGTTGGGTGATAGCTCTGCAAGCCACTAGATTAGTTCCCCACCCCACCACAGTGCAGGTAATCAGATCTGAAACAGAAGTTGGGGCGGGGGGAGGATCCTAGTCTCACTGTATGGCTTTTCAAAAAAGGCACGCGATCCCCAGAAAGCACGTGTTTTGGGTTAAGGAGAGGCCCAACGGGTCCAACTCTAATTTCCTGCTTTGGATCCAAACAGCTGCACTTCCCTACGTTACAAGTTAGCCAGAAGAGCTAAGACACATCTGGAGGGCTCAGGTTGGGGAAGACTAGTGTGCACGCTCTTCCATGTTCACCAGGAGCTTTGTTCCAGCACAGCCCATCCTGTCCACCCAAAGCCACCTCAGCAGAAGAGGCAAGAATTAACGCTCCAAACTCACTCTGTAGAACTTCCTGAGGTTTTCCTTCTGGGTCTGGTTAATGACTGTCAGCACTCTGGCGATGGACTTGCGAACCACCCGGCTGCAAAAAGACAAACACAAGAGGGAAAAAGGAACGGTTCAGAGAAGCAGCAAGCAACACTGTTTTCCCCACAACGTTGGGCTCTTCGTATTCAACCCCTGACAAGTCAGTCTGGAGAAGTGTGGGGAAAAACTCACATCTTGGAAAGTTTGGAAGCTGCTCCGCCAGTCACCTTGGCAACGCGTAGCTGAGACAGTTCCACCTTGAGGTCTTCCAGCTGTTTCAACAGCTCTTCCTTCTTCTTCCCTCGCAGGTCACGGGCTTTGATCTTGGCCTAGGGACAGAAGTGTACCGAGCGTCACTGAGCAAAGGCAAGAGACAAGTAACTTTTTAAACACCGCCTTTGCAATATGATGAGGTAGCAACTTCCTACGCTAAAAACTCATGGTAGCGAATAGAGCACAAAAGGGAGGGAGGGAAAAGAGGTATTCTTTTCCCTTGTTTTCCTAACAGTGCATCTGGCAGTTTACCAGTTACAAGAGAAACAGGATGGAGAAATGTATAGGAAGGCAGAACTCCATGTATTGTTTCCACGTTGATTACATGGAAGCAGAGAAGAAGTGCAAAATTGGTACTAATCGTTGCATTAAGTTTTGGAAATCTTAGCTCATTCTTTTGCTTTCTTTTAGAACGAAGTTTCTAACCCTTCATGCTGCGAAGATGTGGACTATGTCACCTCAAATTCACGAACCTGAACTCTTGCACTTGCTCCGACATGTTGCTGATTTGTATCTCTGAAGTTTAGCTCACTTTATATAATGCTTTTAAAAAGCACGTGTAAGTCTCTATATTAGGCAGCTGACAGAAAGTTATTGCTTAGGCTACAGAAACCTACTCCTTGTTTTCCTATGAAGCAGACCAAACGGTTTGGTTCAGAAGTTCATTTCTAAATCTACTGTGCTATATTCTTAAATCAAGATGGTAGTAATGCCTAAAGTCAGCTAAAGTCACCCCTCCTCACTGGTGCCCTCTAAACATGCAATTTCAACCAGAACAGTAAAGAAAAGCCTGCAATTAAATTCTCAGCTCATTATCTGTTTACAGAAGAGCATGTAACATAAGCTGCAGCATTAACAATACCGCAAATGGAGGTATTTGGTACTGATAACCTTTTATAAGCCAACTATCCCTGACACATAGCAATATATACCCCATAATGAACAATTAAACCCTTTCCCAAAAAATCTTGTACTTCAAGTTGTACAGAAGTTGAGCCAAGGATAACTTATACAAAAGGCAGGATTTTGAATAGCCTTTTGGCCACACACGAAATATCATTCAAAGTGCAGGGAAAGGGGAGATTAACCAGAGCATACTTAAAAATGGGAAGAAAATTAAGGAGAGCCTGTGTATAATGAAACCAGAACATATATTTAGAATATTTACTCTGGGGGTTCATCCTGATTTATGATTCAGGTTCAAATCCCCAAACAGAGATGGGTGATTTTCAGCTAATCTCTCTCAGCACAGCCCACTTCACCAGAGCACTGTGTAGATATAATCAAAGTGATATACAACGTCAAGTCCTGGAGCAAAGGAGGGGATAATCTAAAAAAATAAGATGGAGAATGAAGCACAGATCTGACCAGCTTTGGTTATTATGTGGGACTCAGGTAATTTATTTTATTTAAGCAATTTATCTACTGCTTCTATCTTCACAGACTTGAGGCAACAATAAAGACTACATTATTTTTGCTAACAAAAACATAAAGGTTAACAAATAAGGTAGTGAACCTGCCCCCCCCCCCCGCAATTTATTCCGGGCTTACAACCTCAAAGGATGCAGGTCAGAAGTACGTATGCTAGATCAGGCCACACCTTGGTCCAGGTGTGCCATTGTTTGCACGCTCACAGCACACCCTGGCACCACCAGACTATTTTGCCATCTACCAGCAGCTGTTCTCCACAATCTCCAGCTGAGGCTCCGAACCAGAATCCCTGCAAGCCCACAACATGCTCCTCCCACTCCGGTTGTGGGCGGGGCAGCTCTCAATTGATGCTGCAGCCGCACACAAGCGCAAACGGGGGGCCCCGGCGGTCTAGGGCACACCCAAGAGTGGCACAGCAGGACGCCCAAAAGGTTGGGCCCACCCCGGTAAAGCAAGGGCCAACGCGTTCACACAACCCGCTAAATCGGGTGAGTGTTAGCCCAGGTTACTTTTTTTTCTTTTTTAACAGGCGAGCATGGCGTGCGAGCCCCGCTCTCGGGTCTTCCCGAGACCTTCCTAAGGAGAAGCCAATAACGCCCATCTCAAGCAGAGGGTTACAAAGCCCACCTAAGCAAAGGGTCGCGACCCGGAAGCGTTTCTTTCATTCTCTGCCCCCCCGCCCATGCGAGGCTCCTCGCTTCTTATATGCGGCCTGTTCAACCGACACCCCGTAACTCTCCTCCCGCCGTCCCCCGATTCCTCGCACGGGGCGGCCCAGCTCAAGCGGCCTTTTCCCCGCCAGCCCGCTTTACACCCATGGCTCCGCACCCCCTTCTCGGAGCCGATGGAACCGGATTCAAACCGGTCCCCCCGCGCCCGCTCACCATCACGGCGACGACAAACTCCGGCTGCCGACGAGAAGGGAAAGGACGGAAGCCGGGAAGGAACAGGAAGCCCGCGGACCGGATCAACCAATGAGAGCGAAGCTCGGAGGGGGGGCGAGGAAGGATCGACCACGTCAAGGTTTTGCCCTCTTCTCTCCCCTCCCGTTGGAGTGATTTAGTCCTTGTGATGCCAGGGCGGAGCGCTCGAGCCGGCCGGTTATAAATCAACATTGGCGCCGGGCTGTTAAGCGCTGATCAGTTCGGGGATCGAGTTATGGAGCAATTATGAAGCAACGCCATTCGGCCAACTAAGTCGAAATTAAATTAATTTTTAAAAAAAGGGGGGGGGGACAAGGGCGCCTCTTAATTATGCGTGGGTCTGCTTGATAGTGATGATGATTCATTGCAAATCATGCCATTTTTGCCCAAATAAGATTAGCATGTAAAGATCACACGGGGGACGTGCATTAATGGACACCTGACACGAAGCCAGCAGCCTTGCCCTGTGATTGGTGCCAGCACTGGCTTAGCCAAGGTACACTGTCACTGAACTTGGAGGTTCTATTCTAGGCTTCCGCTCCTGGTGTTTTGGACTGCACCGTCCATAGCCCTTTCCTTCGTTCGTTCCTTCGTTCGTTCTTTTCTTTCTTTCTTTCTTTCTTTCTTTCTTTCTTTCTTTCTTTCTTTCTTTCTTTCTTTCTTTCTTTCTTTTTCTTCCCCCCCCCCTCTCTCGTGTGTTTGTATGTGCGTATCTTCCGTGCAAGTGTTGGGATTTAAATGAAGCTGACTTTGCTAAAGCTTTAACGTGCTTGTTCCTTGAGCTTATTATACTGCATTTTTCTATAGATGCGGATGCTATCCGTTTGTTATCCAGCATCATCTGTTTTGTATATGGTGCGTGGGCACGCGTGTGAAGTTTAATTCAGAGCACTGAGTTTGCTTTTAATATAAATAACGTCTGTAGGATCTCTCTCTCTCTCTCACACACACACACACACACACGGGATTGGACGTAATTGCACTCAAGAGAATATGAGTTTGCTGAGTGTGAGGAGTGCATTTGTGTTTTTATGGATACACACAGACACATGCACGCGCACGAGAAGGGTAAGTATTTGGATTTGATCTCAGAAGAGAGCTTGACATGTGTGAATGCGTTACGCCTGCATTTAGGTCCCTGTGCGCGCGCCCGCCCGCAGGCAAGCACCTTCTCCTTTCCCACACGCGCGCGCGTGCAAGCCCGACGTGCATCTGCAGGTAGGTAAGCTGCCCCTCGGGCAACGCCGCTCTCTGTCCGGCAGGGGTCGCTCAGCCTCCCCCTCCCGACGGCCGCCCGGGACTTGCTGAGGGCGAGAGCCAGGACACGCGCGAGCGGCAGGCAGCTCGGCCAATCGGGGGCCGCCGCTGAGGGCGCGCGGCCAATCGGGGCGCCGGCTGGGCGAGGGGGCGGAGCAGGCGAGGCCGTGCCCAGGTTAGGCTGAGGGGGAGGCGCCGCTCCATCCTTCCCTTACCTGGAGCGAGCGGTGAGTCCCCGCAGCTCCGGCCGCCGCCGCCGCCGCCTCGCTGGGCAGCGCGAATGGTGAGAGGGCCGGCCCGCCCGCGCTTGCCCCGAACCGGCCCAGCCTCTAGGTAAGGGCCCGGGCAAGGTGGGGAGGGTCGCAGAGAAAAGCGGGGAGGGGGCCAAGAGCGAGGGGAGGGGGCGCAGGTCGCCGGGGGGCTCGGCAGCATGGGTTTGGGGGTCGAGTGGCTTGGGGGGAGCCGGGGCTCGGGGGTTGGGGCCGGGGTCTGGGGATTGGGAGGGTCTGGGGTGCATAAGGTCGTTGTAGCGATTGGGGGGGCTGGATGTGCCGTTTAGGGGGTGAGGGGCGCCCGGCGGGGGTCCACGCTGAATTATGGGGTGGTACTGCAGGATCCCAAGCCTACATCCACTGGGTGGGGGGGATGGCGGGGCTGGGAGGGACTGGAATCGGAAGGGAGTTCTTGGAGATTTGGGGAGGGGGGAAAGGGGCCTGGGGAGGGGGGAAAGGAGGAAGAGGAACGAGGGGGGACCCCAGGGGGAAGAAGGGGGAGACGGGAGGGTTGGGGGTTGCCTCTGGGATTTGGGGTGGGGGGATAGTTGGGAATACGGGGGGGTGGCAATATGAGCCAATAAAGGGGAGAGGGGTGGGGGTGGGAGCAGAGAGTAGGAGGTCAATGCACGATGAAGGGTTGGGGTTGGAGAAGGAGATTGTGGGCAGAGGAAAATGGGGCTCTCCCATCTGCTTAGATCCATTGGGTGTCAGCTGACCCCCACAGTCCTTTTGGCCCATGCAGATGGGAATGATGAGGATGGAGGTCCACCACCATGGGGGAAGGTTTGCCTTAAGATGCTGAGGTCTACACAGAGTGGAAATGGGGGGGGAGGCGAAAGGACAGCGGGGTGGGTGGCTTTGGGTCCATGAATATCTGGATTAGAAGGTATGGGGAAGATAGGTTGGAAGGGCATAGTGCCAAGGTGAGGGGCAAAGGAGGAATAGGGGTTGTGTCTTCAAAGATGACATGGAAGGCTGCAGAATGGAAATGGGGTTGGGAAGTATGGAGCAGAGGAGTGGGAATGAGGGGACTGTGAAGGATTTTGGTTGAGGATTCTGCTTTCCAAGCACTGCTGTTCGGTGGGATGAATGCCTGCCTGTTCCTCAAGGGTTAGGTGGTGCATTTTGGGTGGAGATTTGGGATGGAGAAGCATGCAGGTAAGAATGGGTGGGTGCCATGAAAAAAGCGGGTTGGGTTTGTAGCTGGTGAGAGCCTTAGAAGAGTGAAGGGAGGTTGTGTTATTCAGAGCAGGTCTGTGGTGGAGAAGGGGGGCTCTGCAAAAAAGGGCATTCTGGAGAAGACCTAGAATTTGGGGGCTAAAGATGACTTGAAGATGTCGCAAAGGGATATATTAGACAACAGGGAGCATGGGAAGGAAGGCTGAGGTTATGTTGAGCACACAGGCGTCCCTCTTGGCATCTATGTGTGAACAGGGAAAGCCCCCAGGTAAACACTGAGCTCTCTCATCTCCTAAATTTTTTTGGGGGGGGGGGCTTAGTTCAGTGGCTTTTGAGTCTCTCGTTTTGCAGAGCAATGGACGCCTGTGAGCCTTTCAGTTATGTGCAAGCAGTTATTGTGAAGGTCCTGACTTGTGCTTGTCTAGTGTGTGTGTGTGTGTGTGTGGTGGGGGACGTCCTTGCTCATCCCTGCTGCCCTGTTGCTATCTTCTCTCTTTTCCCACCCCCTCCTCCAGAATCACAACCTTTGCAGACCATCTTCCCCTCTTTCCAGTTAAATGACGATAAATGCGATTGGCTGTATGGTTGTCTCCTGCTCCACAAATGTTGCGTGTCCCTATTCATCTTGCAGCAGCTTCATGGATGTGTTGTGATCCTCCCCCCACCCCCAGGGTTGTATGAGGCTGGCTTGGGGAAGGAGGGACAGACAGATTTTCTTGTAGCCTTCAGGTTTCTCCCAAGTGAGAGAATTAATCAACAATCAAAGGAAAACACACATGCACCCCCCCACCTCATCTTGCTTTTAACAAGCAGATCTTGCAAAGGTTTTGAAATTGCTCTGAAGAAAGTACAGGCTTAAAACTGGCATATGTTTTCATTTCTTTACCTAATATTCTTGTTACTACGAGCTCATTCCCCTGGGATATTATAGCTTGGTGCTTTCCTCTTTTCTGTTTTTTAACCCTGCCGGAGAATATAATTGCCTCTCTCTATTTCCTAGGAATGAACTGAAATTGATTAGAGATTCTGCTAGATTAGAGCCAATGTCATAAGGCCTGGTATCTGTATACAGATCCCAACTTTTTCTTAATTTCTTACTGTCTGGTGAGTTCTTCATGGCAGCACCACTTCCTAGTAAGGTTATGATTATTTAAGAGGTGCTTTTCACAGAAAGAGGCAGGGTTATAGTAAAGGTGACCTTGATGGAACTCAGTTTCTATCTAATTTACGTCTTAATCTGGTGAAGCTGTGTCTTTATTTGCTGCATGAGAAATCTTTTTGTGGCCGGGGGTGGCACGTGGCCTTTGTGTTGGTGCCTGAGGCTGTACCCCAAAATGAGGAATATTTTTGTTTGCAGATCACAGGATGCATGGCTCCTTTTGAAAAGCAGGGTCATGTAAATGACTCAATTCTTTTAATCTCTTCAAAAAATAAGTTTGAGTACAGGTGGTCGGAAAAAGAATTCTGGAGAATCTCTTTTGGGCTTAAACCGTCTAGAGTCCCCTTTTCGGGAGAGATGGGCGGTGATAGAAATCTGAAAAATAAATAAATAAAAGACAAAAAAAATTGAGGTGGCAGGAGGCAACTCCCTAAATTCTGCATGAGAGGGGTTTGATGCATTAGACCTACAGTATATTTCCCAACCTTGACAACTTCATGGTGCATGGATGTCAAGTAGATTTTTTTTTAACAGAGATTAATCTCCATTTGTTTATTTCCTATTCACCCTAATGTCTCTCTCACCCTTTCTCATTGGTTTGGGCATTGGGATCAAAACCTCTTGTTACTCTGGTGTTGGGTTCCAGCTCCTTCTGTTAGCTCTTCCAGAGTCTCAAGAGTTGGGATCTGTGCTTGAGAGCAGTGAAGGAACAGGAATATGGTTATGGCAATATGATGTGTTTGGTGTATACGCATGAATATATATGCATGCTTCCAAAGAACTAGAGCAAGAAGCAAGATCTTCCAGGCCATAAACTAGTAGACTCAGTCTATTTATGGGAACTTTTTCTCCCCTATGGATCTCCTATGCTCTCTTTGCATATATATCCCATGGTGACATATATGGTTGAGACTTAAGTTGCATAAGGCATCTAGAGAGAGACTAAGAGACTGAGAAGTATAACAGACCAAGGTGAAGATGGATCATTCTGGAGTGAATCTACCCCTCTGCTGGCTAGGAGTTCATACCAACTGGATGGCAATCAATCCATCAGGGCATCTAGGCAGTCTTCTTCTAGAAGAACCCAAGTCTTGGACTGTACTCCTTAGGACAATATTGAGAAGTTAGTCCACCCCTCTGGATTATGAAGCCCATGTTTTTTTGCAGAGCATGCCTTATGGTTTAGAGCAGCATCACTGGAGAAATGCTGGTTGGTGAAAGCTGATCTAAAGACACTCGATGCTTCTCTTCTGGGAAACTGGAGGATGTCCCGGAGTTCATATCTGTTTCCGTTGGTTTCCTTTGTTGCAAGCGTGTTCCTTTGCACGATGCGAAGGTGAGTTCATGTGCATGTAAGGCCAGGATAGAAGGTCAAGCCAAGGTCTCTACCACTAAAATATGTGAGGCTGCTGTCAAAAGGAATGCTGCCTAGCGATATATAATGGCAAGGGGGGTGGTAGAAGTTGAGAAAGGGAGAGAGAGATTATATAAAACTTCTATCAGATTTAAACAGTGGAAGATTGGGATCAATATATGAAAAAGAAAACCCTATCCAAGGAAGCTGATGATGGCCCAACCTGAAAATTTAATTTTTAACTCCAGAAATGCTTACTGGTGGAGATCCCTGAGTGACATGAGGTGACAATGTGTTATTTTACAGATGAGGCAGATGTGCCCACAAAGCAGCAGCATTATTTGCCTCTGGGCCATCTGCCTGATTCCAGACCCAGTTTGTTCTTAGATGTGAGGCTAGATGACAAAGTTGAAAAAAGTATTCTGGAAGGAAGCAATGGCTAGCAACTTCCATATTGCTGCCATTGAAGTTACATGGGCGTGTTGAAGAAATCATCAAGCTTGACTTGAAGGAAACTTTGCCATTTTGGTTAAATGCCCTAACCCTAAGTAATCTTATATATTGAAATGGTCGGGCATGTATATGGAGTCCCCAAAGGCTAGGAATTTACTCAGTAAGTTTTTAATGGAGTTCTAAGGGCTTAAAATTAGATGCCAGGTTGTTTACTTAGGCAGTTGAGTTTCATGCTGTCTTTCTTTGTTGGCGCTTGAAGTGAGGTTGTGGTTCCTCCGTGTGGGGAGTGGGAAGGCTAGAGAGCAAGTCCAGAACTGAGTTTTGTGTATTTGGAAGGCATTTCTCATAATCTCCTCTCTCTTTCTCTGGCCAACTCAAGCCATCACCCTGCTTGATCATCCTGCCTAGAGGGGGCTCAGCATGGTTGTAACTTGGCCTGCCAGCCAGCCAGAAGACAGGTTTAGCCGCTTTCCGAACACAAATGGCTTCTTTCCTCCCAGAGGGGTTGTTGTCTGCAGATGCTAGACATTGCCCTGGCGTTTAGATGCTCTCCAGGAACTTGGCTGTTGTAAGGATGCATTTCCTGACTTCTCGAGGTAACAGGGCAGGACTTGGCTGGGCTTGGAGTGAAGCTGGCATGCTGCCACCTGATGTGCAGAAGAAAGCTGGCTGCTTTCCTCTGCTTTGTAACACAGGCGGTCCCACATTCTCTTTGTCCGCCAGCCTCTTGCAACCCTCGTTGGCTGGCCTGCAGGACAAGCGTAATTCTTAGTTTCCGTTCCCAGGTGTGTCTCTGCCTACGTAGGGGCTGGTGCTGCGATGCCTTCAGTATGCGACAACCCTCCTAATAACTATGGGAACGTGTTGTTGCTAGCATTTATGTACCTCCCTGAACATTCAGAGCACTCTTCGGAATTATCTTGACCATTCTGGTGGGCCAGAGAGATACGGGCTCAGCCAACCCACTCCACGCTGGGTTGGGCAAACTTGATGCTTTGCAGATTGGGCAAACCTTAGGCTTTAGCGTACATAGTTTTCTTTTTTTTACTAGAGCCTCAACAATGGCTCAAGATAAGACTGGGTCTCAGAGCTCATGGCTCACCCCAAGGGTTGGTTTTCAGGAGCAGAGCTAAGTTTGAGTCCATTCCTGATTTATTTTTTTAAAGTGACCCTGGTGTTTCTTCACTTTGTCAGATTAGTTTAGGGGTTTGCTTAGTCCAGGGACAGAAACCCTTGTCTTGTGCCTGAAATTAAAGATGGACAATCGTTTTCCCCAAATAGCCCAAAGGTGTTAAGTGAGATGCTTTTTGCTTGAGGTAGCAGGGAGGCAGAATAGAAATCAGATATTGTGATAAGCAACCATGCCCAGAGTATGCTTTCTGCAACATCTGATGGCATATCCTACCGGATTTCCTTCTGAAAGCTTCCTACATTTTAGCACACCCCTTGGAGGCTTTCTCCCCACCTTTACCTTGCTGAATTTCTCCTTGATTTCCTTGATATTCCACAAACGGGGACCTTTCCATCTGCCCAGAAGCTTAAATAAGTCTGTTGACACCACTTCTCCATAGCATCCCCTTCCTGCTTTCTGTCTGGATTTAAAATAACCTTTGGCAAGGAAGAGGGACGATATTCTTCCTTTTTCTGGGGTGGGCAAATGAAACCCTACAAACCAGCTCCCTATTATGAAGCCGATCGCCCAAGGAACGGCCTCGGCTAAGGGGAGGTTGAACAAAAGAAAAAAGGTGATTAAGTCGGTTTTGAGGACTCTACCACAGTGGGTCAGTAGCCTTTGGCCCTTGGCTGTAGATTCAGCAAGAGGTCACGAAGCTGCAGTGAAAGGGGGAGCATGGAGGGTGGAGACCGGACAAATGTAAGGTTAATTGCTGAAGAAGTAGCTGGAAGAATGAAAGCTTGTTCAGTTGGGAGCAGTCTTCATACACAGGGACGAGGGTAAATACTTAATGCACAAATGCCTTGCCCAGCCATTATTCTTGACCTTTGGCTGTGCTAGCCGGGCTGACGATAGTTGGAATCCAAGTTAACAAAACAAAAGGGCTGAATGTAGCCAGCGAACGCAGCAGTCTCCAAATTCTTGAGGGTGCAGCCCCTAGAATTGCCAGCTAGCATTCAGACATCTACTCTTACGGTCCAGGGGGCCACCAGGGTGGAGAAGACTGAGGTTAGAGGGTTACGAAAAAGTGGCAACTCAGGCAGAGCAAATTGCAGGACTGTTAACATCTCTCTCAAAAAAAAATAGATGGGACAGACGCAAAAGAGATCAGCCCGTGTTTATTTTGACCAGTTGTATAGAGGTGCTGGGTATCGCTTTCCCTGTCTGTTACGTCACAAATGGCAACTTCCAAACTTCTGATGCATCTGTGATGGTTAAGAGCAGAGGAACCCGGCTGCTCTCTGCCTGCAGGAAAGAGAATATGGGCACAGAGGTGAATATAAGAGTGGGTCTTCTGTTCTGTGCCACGCTGGCAGAGAAACACTTTTGTAGGTTTTCCGAGCCTTTCTAAAGGAGAATATAGTGAGATCCGTTCTTTTTTAAGACGAGTTGTCTGGAAGCTCCTGGCTTTTTGTCTTCTCAATCACCGCGTTGGTCCATCCAGCCCCGCATTGTCTACTAAAGGATTGACGCCTTTCAGAAGATTGGGCTCTGGCATCTTGCTAGGTTGTGGGTTTTTAAAGCATGGTTTATGAATAAACCACAACTCCGTTTGACCACAGGCTAAGCCAGGACCAAGCCAAAGGCAAAGATCCCCTCTTCCTTCTGTCTAGAGGGGGTCTACTCCTCCATGATGGTATATCCCAAGAAGATGATTAATAGAGTCATGGTACCATTTCTTACCAGTCTTGTGATCTTACCATTGCTGCCCATCATCTGTGTTCCTTCCAGTTCATGCCAGCAAATCTCTGCCAGATACTGGGCACGGCACGTAGGGCTCTAAGGAGTTGATGGTAGCCGGGAAAGCGGCTTTCATGAGTTAAGGTAGGCCCTGAAATCCAGCTCCATCAACAGAGAGAGCCCTCTTCCCTGTGTTCCTGCAGTCTGGCCCCTTTAGTTGTGCCGTGGGAGCATAGCTAATTTTAAAAATACTTCCTCTTGTACACATACAATTTTCCACGTGGGTGATTAGAGGAAAATAATTATTAGCATGTTGGATCTTGGTAATTATAACAACAAAGTCTCTGTCACACTCACATGGTGGTGGCAACCTCTTACTTCCCCAGGAGTTAGACAGGAAAAGAGCCCATGCTGTGCCAGGCACAACAGGCTGACAGCTGTTGCCCCGCCAGTGATCTCAGCCTGTCACTTGGTGGCGAGGTGAAATGGACAGTGCGTTTGCTGTGCTGTTCCTGGCATGACCAAAAGAAGGGATTCTTCCTCTTCCGAATGCTGGATTGGAAGGGAGGCCTTAGGACATTGCAGCATCAGCAGTGTCTAAGCTCTTAAGTGGACGTTCATTATTGCATCACAGACCCCCCCCCAAGGTCTTTGTCAGTCACTCTTGACACCAAGGAAAGTCAGGCTACCACCCATTCAGCTATCCAGGTGTCAGCTCCAGCTGACATCAGCTGTCTGGGAGTTTCTTCAGCGGAAGTCCAGGTGGTGCTCGGTTGCAGATCAGCGTTCTTCAAATCTAAACCTTAGTCGGCCAGGTTTAAGTAAGAGTTAAACTTTCTCAGGCAACAAATGGATCTGTGTGGCTTCAGGGAAGACCACTAAAGACTTGGTCATCTGAGTAGGGTGAATTGTTTGACTCTCGTGGTAACTTCTGGAGGCCTTGAGAGCATCTTGGCTGATTGGAGAAACCCCATCATTCAGAAACAGGGTAATACTGAAAGGGAGAAATGGGGAGTCCATTGCTTAATTGGCATCTTTGCAGCAGCTTTGGAGACCAAGGGCATGTTAGGTTAACAGAGGCAAGTCACTGTAAGAGAGATGTTGATTGCTGTTCTTTCCCCACTGGGATAAGAAAATACATACCATGGGATGATCTCAAAGGTGGAAAGATCTCTCATGGATAAGAATTCATCTGTTCCCCAGTCATCCTTTCTAGTTTGCAATCCTGTACAAGGAGGGTAGATCATATGATGCTCACCAGGTGTTTCGGACCCCAGCTCTCATCAGACCTAACATGCATGGTCTGTCATTGCGGGTCCCAGATTTCGTAGCTCCAAATAGGCAAAGAACACCAGGCTGTTTATGCCTGTCAGCAGTGTTGATATGGGGGCATGCTCTATGAGTTTTTTCCTTCGTGCCTTTGGGTCAGGCTTTTCTAATGAAGTGCCCTCCAGATGTGGGGGCTGGAAGTTGAGGCCTAGCCCATGTGGAAGGTACCTATAGAGAATATGGCAAATGACCTTGATGGAGATATGTGAGCTCTGTTACCAAAGTGACGAAGGGTAAGACATATCTTGAGTCTGCAATGGACAGAAGATAGTTGGAAGTGGCTCAGATAGACACCTCCCTAATTCACATGAGTGTAAGAAGGGGGAGGCAGTCCAGCGCTATCAGACTTGCAAGATGCGGTTTTTATAGCCGATCTCAATAAAAGTAAAAGCCTTCCTATGGGGTTGATTTCCTGGTCTGGTCTACCTAGTCGGGCTGACAGTACTAGTTTAGGGGTTGTAACTGGAAGCTAGGGTGAGGGACCTATGACCTGAACCACAACTCCCAGCATCCTTCCCCATTGACTAGGTGGGCTTGGGCTTCTGGGAATTGTGGTTCAATAGCAATCTGGAGGTCAACAGATTCCCCACCGCAGTTCTCTCTCTCCTAGCATATGACTGCATTTTTTGTGGCGAATCTCTCCCTGGATTATTGATGCAAGTGCGATCAAGGTGGAGAGTCCTCAGCTGGTGACTGTTTGGGGTTGTTTTATGGCATGGGCCTACTGCAGGAATAAATCTCAAGCTGAAGCCCAGTAAAACACGGAGATAATAAATCTCCTTTGGTGCCTTCTCTTTCCTCTTTCTGTAAAAACCTTAAGAGCTTGTTTGAAGGTCTTTGATAGGATTAGTCTAAATCCTGGAGTTGTTTTCTTGTCTGGTGTGGTATTTGGGGTCCATCTTACATTGACAGAAGCTAGAGGAATTTCTTAACTTTGCAGAGAGGGCGTGGAGGAGAGAGAAGGCCAGCTTGAGAGCAGATCGTATATCCCGCATACGTAATAAAAGGAATGGTGTCCGTAATAGTATCTTTCCGGCCAACTGTTTTTCTTGGGCATGCTAAGAGCAAAAAGCTGGCAACTGTAGTAAATACAGAGATTTTGCCGCTGGCCACTTTGCAGCGAAAAGAAAGCCTTGAGGTTCAGGTGTCTTTAGAGTGGGGGGAAAAGCCACGTCTTTCCAGAAACGACTTCCAAGGTTTAACGCACCCTGGGATTGTGCTCATGTCTTTATGGCCTGGCTCCCTTCCTCTTTGTTCTGAAAAAAGCCTCAAGTACATTTCCAAGATGGTTTATCAGTGGATGGTGAAATGAAGTCAGAATAACAACCCAAGCCATTGGACCCGACAGAATCAGTAAAAACAAGCAACGTTCAAAGTGGGGCAAAGATAGCATTGGGTCCATCTGTGGAGAAGGGGTCCTGCGCCTTAACCCCAGCAATAAAGGGAAAGACAATACAGGGTTGCACTATACCACGGGTGGGAACAGGAACGTTTTCAGCTACATTATTTGGCGGGCTAAAAGAAGGAAATCCCACTCTGCTCTTTGCTGTTTTAAAACCTTCCCGGGGCACGATAACGTCATCGGCACCTTCAGACACTGGCCTTGTAAAGCAGGCATTGATTTGCAAAGAGGAGCATAAAATATGCTATTGTATGAGTCTCATGTCACTTTCATTTCAGCGTTGGTTTCCTTGAAACCTGATCACCGCAACTGGGCCAAAATAACTTTTTCCAATCTCTGCTCCTCTCTCAGAATTGCCATTCTTCAGGTTTCTTTGGAAGAGGGAATTATTTTAAGACTGCATGGGGTATCGATGAGCCGGGCTCTGTTAATTTCTGCAGCCCGTAACAGGTTTGATCCTTGGGCAAAGAGATGCAGATGCTGGTTTCTGTTACTAGATTGTCATGACGAGAAGAGTGAGCCTCTCCCAGTTGGCGTCTTCTAGCTGGGTTGAGCCTGCAAGTTTCAGATTTTCCAGCCAGTGGAGATTTATGACTTCTGCTTGGAAGAACCTTGGCACCAGTTTTGGGTGGTGTATCTAGTGATACCAGGAATATAAATGGTTCTTCTACCTAGGTGTGTTTTGAGACTGTGTATTTTGTCTTCTCATAGCATGTGGTAGCGCACTTGGCTTCTTGTTATGCCTGTATCATAGCATAGGTACATGACACCTATGTATCTTAAGCCTCAAGAGAGAAAGCAGGTGGGAAAGGTGGTTTTGGTGTGGTCTGTTGGCCTGGGAGGCCGCACATTCTTCCTCCAGGAGGAGAGAAATCTGGAGATCTTGGGTGGGTTGGCTGATTATGTGCCGTCAAGTTGGTGTTGACTGTTAGCAACCACGTAGATAGATTTTCTCCATGACCATCTATCCCTCACCTGATCCTTCAGGTATCCCTGGGATGGGGGACCCTTTTAGAATGTTGAGACTCTGTTGTGGACCATCTCCAAAAATATCTCCTGGGCAGCTACTGATGTTGGAGGAAGCACCTCCTAAAATGTCTCCTGGGCAGGGTTGCAAAGCACTGATTGGCTGAAATGCTTCCTCCAACATCTGTAGCTCTTCCTTCCAAAGGATGCTGTATACTGTCTTGGCAAAGCTTTGCCCTGTTTCCCCCACACAGGTGAGTGAATTTCAGGTGAAGCGACTACCCATTGTTTCTGCAGCCCAGAAGCACTATTTTTAAATAAAGATAATGCTAGAGGCAAGGTTCTTCGCTTGGCACCAGGCCAGCCCCTGGTTTTTAAATGTAGAAATCAGATCGGGCAGGAGCCTTGTGGGTGCCAAGACGATATCCGTAGATACATTGGCATTCCAACTCCAGGTTTCACTCAGAAAATCCCAGCCTTGTATCCACCAGAGGTGGACAAACTGGGCAACTTCCCGTCAGGAGAAATCTGATTTCTACTGATAGCTGGCCTAGGACTGGGGACTGGGATTTTGTTGTTGTTTATTCATTCAGTCGCTTCCGACTCTTCGTGACTTCATGGACTAGCCCATGCCAGAGCTTCCTGTCGGTTGTCACCACCCCCAGCTCCCCCAGGGACGAGTCCGTCACCTCTAGAATATCATCCATCCACCTTGCCCTTGGTCGGTCCCTCTTCCTTTTGCCCTCCACTCTCCCTAGCATCAGCATCTTCTCCAGGGTGTCCTGTCTTCTCATTATGTGGCCAAAGTATTTCAGTTTTGCCTTTAGTATCATTCCCTCAAGTGAGCAGTCTGGCTTAATTTCCTGGAGGATGGACTGGTTTGATCTTCTGGCAGTCCAAGGCACTCTCAGAATTTTCCTCCAACACCACAGTTCAAAAGCATCGATCTTCCTTCTCTCGTCCTTCCTTATGGTCCAGCTCTCGCAGCCATATGTTACTACGGGGAACACCATTGCTTTAACCATGCGGACCTTTGTTGTCAGTGTGATGTCTCTGCTCTTAACTATTTTATCAAGATTTGTCATTGCTCTTCTCCCAAGGATTAAACGTCTTCTGATTTCCTGGCTGCAGTCAGCATCTGCAGCAATCTTTGCACCTAGAAATACAAAGTCTTTCACTGTCTCTACGTTTTCTCCCTCTATTTGTCAGTTATCAATCAAGCTGGTTGCCATAATCTTGGTTTTTTTGAGGTTTAGCTGCAACCCAGCTTTTGCACTTTCTTCTTTCACCTGGGGACTGGGATTGGGAAACTGAAAACCCCGTATCCATTGTCCAAAGGAACAAAACACAGTGATTGCTATTTAAGGAGGGACACCAGACGTCTGCGTGAACCAGCAATACATTGACACCAAGTGGTGGTCTCAAAATACTGACCTCTTTCCTGAATCTCTTCTCTGTTTCTGTTGGTTGTATACCTGATGGAAGGGCTGGGGTCTCCGTTTTCAATAAGTGTCTGAAAAATAGGTTGTAAATATAGTAAATATATAATGTCTAAGGCTGCTGGGATGGGACGCGGTGGCGCTGCGGGTTAAACCGCTGAGCTGTCGATCGGAAGGTCGGCGGTTCGAAACCGCGCGGCGGGGTGAGCTCCCGTTGTTAATCCCAGCTCCTGCTCACCTAGCAGTTCGAAAACATGCCAATGTGAGTAGATCAATAGGTACCGCTTCGGCGGGAAGGTAACGGCGTTCCGAGTCGTCATGCTGGCCACATGACCCGGAAGTGTCTATGACAACGCCGGCTCCAAGGCTTAGAAACGGAGATGAGCACCGCCCCCTAGAGTCGGATTCGACTGGACTTTACGTCAAGGGAAACCTTTACCTTTACCTAAGGCTGCTGGGAGGATCGGTGACCGCCTTGTATTTTTTCCAAAGCTCCCAGTTTTTCTTTCTGATTAAACTGGAGCCTTATTATGCCTAATGTCCACGTAATGTGGGCTTTGCTTCTGGGTGATCCAACCAGTTGCTCCAGAAACTGGTTTCTGGTTTTTTGAAGCCCCCTTGGTTGCAGAGTGACGAGGCAGGGCAGCTTCTGCATTCTGCTTCTGCAGATCCACCCGTTTCAGAACAAGCCCACCCCCCCGGCTGCCTGTTCTGCCTCCCCCATTTTTATATTTAAACAGTAGAATCGTGAGAAAGAGGTGCCTGCTGCGTATGTGTGCATGGCCAATCTACTTGTGCATTCGGAGTATGAAACTATCATCCTGTTCTAGCCTGCCCCCCCCCACACAAACTCCCCCTTTTCTAAAAGGCAAAGAAGTAGCCAGTGCAAAACTAACAGAATTAAAAGCAATTTTCCCCCCCCTAAAGGTAGGCATAATCGCTATTTCTAAGCGTTGGGCTAAACCTTCCATTGTCCTTGCAATCTTAATTGGGCTCTGCTATTTTCATGGAACCCACCAATCATTGGCTGCTCTTAAATACTAAAAATAACAAGGGTTTTTATTTTGCTTCCCCTCACGCACACCCGCCCTGGCTCTCTCATTTCCCTTCCCTTGTGTGCATTGCCTTTTGTGTCTGCCACAGCACCACCACTTTGGGACTGTCATATTGCAGATTTTCCTTTCTCATTTCTGTGACATGGATCCTCTTGGGAAGTCCCTTCTGGGCTGAGATTTGCTGAAGCCCCTCTGGGTCCACCATGAAGCTTGTGGGCATGTTTATGGTGCTCTTTCAGTTCGCCTGGGAGATAGACCTCATTGTCCTCATTTGCCTCTTGGCAATAGAGCATTGCAAGGGAGCTTAAGAGGAGTGGGAAAGCTCTTTCAGGAAGCCGTGTTTGCCATAGCTTATACTTCTGCTGAAAAACTAATAACCTTCCCCAGAATGGAAGTTTGAAGATTGCTAGCTTGCAGGAATATATGTCTGTGTCTCCTACATACCTACATTCCTTGGTGCTGCAGAAAAGTTCAGCTGACTTGGCACTGGCCTGAGAAAAGCAGTCAAGTCTTCTGAGGCCCCTAGCAGAGAGTCCTGATCGAATTGCAAGCTGGATGGAGCAGCATTTATTGTCCACTTAGCTTGAACAAAGCACAGTAAGGGTGTTTGGGGACACAGAGAGGCAACTGGTTAAAGAAGAACTCCTCCTGCAGTTGAGCCAAGGTCAGTAGTAGGAAATGTTGACCATGAACCTATTTGCTAGAAGCACAGTGTGGAAGACCCGTTAGAGCTGGTCCCCAGCAGTTGAAAGCCGAGCTGCCTTGCAGTTGGGCAGGAGAGCCAAGTTCCTTATTTTTATTTATCGGATTTTTATCGCCACCCATCTCCCCCCACAAGGAGGGACTCTGGGCGGTTATTTCTTTAGACGTCAGTGAGTATCCAAAAGGGCTGCTCTGTATGGACAGTAACCCAGAGAGAGGTTCTGTCGAGATGGTGCTTTGGCGATCCGCAGTCCCGGGTTCAATCTGAAAGAATGGGATTAGAAAGTGAGGGGAAAGGTGTATCTCTGTACCAATCCCTGTTTTGGTAGGAAAAGCAGTGCCAGATGGGATGGGCCAATGGCTTAATTCAGGTGGAAAGTAATCTTAGCTGCACATTTAATGCCCTTTGGGTGCAGGTCCCTTCCTCCAGCTAATCTTGGCCTGAACCCAAACCTTCTCAGGTGGTAGCACCACTGGTTGCTAGATTCCATCTCCATGCACCAAATTGCTCAATAACATGCCTTCTAAGAGAAGATTGGCTAGTCATTTAATAGAAAGGAGCAGAGGAGCCAGCACAGTTGTTACCTGAAGGACAGTGGCAACCTATCACCCTGCTGGATCAGGTCAAGGATTCATCAGTCTTGTATTCTATGTCTTCAGGCAAGACCCTTTGGCCTTTTCCTTCCTGGGGCTGATGCTGTTGAATGGAAATCACTCAACACTACATAAGGACATGTCAAAGGTAATGGCCATTGCCTTTCCTGATCCATTTCTCTAATCTCTTGTTGGACTCTTTAGGAAGTCCAACAAGAAACTTTGGTATGTAGAATTTGAAAGAGGAGAAGCTGGCCCTGGTTTAGATGCAAAGGTAGTCTCTAAAATGCTTTAGCAGGCCATAAAATCTGTACAGAAGCAGCATTTTTAAATGAATTGAGTTGCTTTGGAGTGGAAGGACTTGGGGATCTAGTTCAAGCTGTCTGCTGGTCTCACAGTAGATCCTGACTTGCTTTTTGCTCATTCGTGATTTGTTCGGAACTGGTGGTGGCTCTCCCGAGTTCCCAGATAGAAGTATTTTCCTACTTGATTTGGCCAATGCTCTTCTTCACAAGAGTTGTTAAGAATGGAACCTGAGATCCTTATGCATGCAAGCAGCTGCTCCCCAGTGGTTTGGAAACTCTCCCTGGGGCAGTTTGTGAGCTTATAGGGATAACTAACCATCCATCAACTCTCTCTTAGGTTGTCCCTTCAGAATTGTCTGGTGGTTGATCTGTCTTGCAAATGTTCCAGCAGGTTATTAAAAGATAAGCCAAGAAATGAAGCAATGAAAGCTGCTGGAGACAGAAAAAAGAGAGGTTGTGTGTATGTATGTATACACACACACACACACAGACTTTTAATTGGAACTTTTCTAATTTTAGCCAAGAAGCTTCACTGGATCAAACCGATACTTTTCCTTGGCCGTAAGAAGCCTTATCACTGTCCAAATCTTGGCTGAAACTTGGGGAAATAAATTGCCTTCTAATTAAACCAGCATTTCAGAAAAAAATCAGTGAAGAAGGCTGCTGTCCCTCAGGCAGTCTGTGAGATTCAGGATACCGTTCTTTGAGTTTCCTGTTGGCTATTTTTGTGGCCGTCCGAGCATATGAGTCCTTTAATCTGTCTGATTTGTGAGTACATAGAAGTTATTCCTTGGGTTAGGAGGTGCCCAAGCACTTGGTGCCTTCTCACTTCTCAATGCTCCATGCATTGATTTAGATGTAAGATGATGCAGAGTTCAAACGAATAGGCTGTTCTAGTTCTCCAAACAATTCTTCAGCCCACCCACCTCCTGTAGGTGGGTTCCTTCAAGGCCCACAGCCCTGGTGAGATGAAAAGCGAAGAGCCCCAGAGAGAAAGGAAATGGGGACCATCCTCATCTTCCATTCCTTTCAACTTCTTATGGGAGAAGCAACCTCAAGGAAAAAACCCTGTCCTGATGGCTTCATTGAGTAACCTTGTGGAGCACGGTGCCCAGGAGAAGCTGAGGAAGAGAGCCAATTTGCCTTATGCCTCAGGCTAGGAAACAAGTCCCTATGTTCCTGGTTCTTCCCATGGAAATACGAAACTAAGATGGGGCACATAGGAAATCAAGATGCTGAGGGAGGCATCAGCATCTCACCAGGGTTGTGGGCCTTGAAGGAATCCATCTGCAGGGGGTAGGTGGGCTGAAGCATTGGACAGAACACTAAAAGAGCCCGTTACTTAATTGTGCATGATCTTGCATCTCAAGATCCATTTGTTGCTATACTAAAGACCCCTGTATTAGAACCCACACTTAGCTTCTCCTGGCCGCAAGAAAACTGCCTTTTTTTTTTTTTTATACGTTGCTTTCAATCCAGCTTCCTGCTTGCCCACTTCCGTCCACGCGGCTTTAAATTGTGGCTGCCGGCGCAGTGTTCTTTGTCAGCACTTGTAAGCTGGGGGTGGGTGGGGTGTCGGTCTAGTTCAGCTCAGATGCCTGATATTTATGCCATGCCACTCGATCATCCCGGTGGGGCTGTGCAAGGGAAGGGTTTGCTCTCCTGGTTGAAGCATACTTGTGAAAGGTATGTGCAAGCCGAAGACTGGCTCAAAGATGTGGGGGAGGAGGGGAGGAAGCTAGAATGATGGCTCTACTTAAAAAAAAAAACCCTGCAGTTTCCTGTTGATACTCCCTGCTGTCTTTCAATAGCCATGTGGTTTTTGCCATCTGTAAGTTAGAAAAAATCTTTTATTGCTGGCACAGCTACTGCCATCTCTTTCCAGCCCAGTCAAATGTGGCTGGTAGACCTATGCAAACTAGCAATCGGTGTAGCTCAATTCAGGAAGGACTGACGTAAAAGCTCCTTGCAGTATATTGGGCGTAAGGCGACAAATCCTGCCGTTTACCCCCTATCTCCCCACATGCTTCCAAGCCAGAGTAAGCAGGCGAATATAGTTATTTCGAACCATCCCACTGTTCACACCAGCTTGTGGGTGTGGCTGAAGTCTCAAAAATAGCCAGGTAAATAGCCAAACCTAAACATGGCAATGACCAGTAGCAAAAAAACTCATGCACACGCCTTGCATGCCAGAAACGAGGCATAGGGAAATAGTTGCTTAAAAGATAAAAGAGTCTGCTGGAACTCTGCCCTTTATGTGAGTCCAGATCCACCTTGGCTGCAACACTGGCCCATTACAGCTGATGTGAAGCATCTCTGGATTTTTAAAAAATTATTATTGTTTCCATGGATTAAAAGACAAATCGAAAAGAAAGGAAAGGAGAACTAAGCAAGTGCAAGAAATGAAAAAGAAAGGAAGAAACTAAGGTTAAGAAATAAACGACTTCCCACCTTTTCCACAGAGAATTGCAATCTTATTGCCCCTCCTCCCTCCTAGATGTTATACGTGCCCCTTCAGCCGCTCCTTAAATCCACGTCTTTCTTAATCTTCAAATCTGTAAGTCATTGTGTCATTTTTTTTTCTTCTTTCTGCAAAAAGTACAGGGGGTCTTAACAAAACTGAATTCCTAGCTATGCTTTCTAAGGGACGTAAAAAGGCATCTTGGGGACTTCCTGCGGTGCACCATCAACCCTTCTGTGGCTTCTAGAATTGCCCAGAGTGGGTGGAAACCCCTCAAATGGGGGTCCTTTTTGCATTCCCTGGGATTTTGGAGGGAGTGTGCAAGAGGCAAAAATGGCGCCCTGGGCAGAAGTTTTAAGGCATCCATCCTTCCCTTAAAACTCCCACATAAACATGTGCTGTAATGCGCCCCCAACTCCATTTTTGGAGCATGACCCTTGGCGTGCCGTGCAAAACCTGGTGTGGTCCTCAAACCAACAGCTGTTGCTCCCACCTGCATTAAATCCTAAAATGCTCATTAGTAGTAATTAGAGAACTTGGTCCCTGGGGGGCAAGAGCTAATCTGTTTATCAGCTGATCTTGGGGAACATGTTGCAAGGGGGGGGAAATGAGGGAAACTGACCCCACTTGGGAGAACGATCGAATTCATATGTGGCTTCTGAAGAACAATAGCTTCCCCTCTTCCCCTCTTTAGTTACGTGGTGCCTGATGCCAGTTTCATCCTTCCTTCCTTCCTTCTTGTGTTGCTGTTTCTTGCCAGCAATCCTGCCTCTCCCCCTTCCTCCAGCATGTAACCTGATGATAGCAGAAATTGTTGTTATAACATGCACTTAGTTGATTTCTTTTCAACACATTGTCTTGGGAATCAGGTTGGGGCTGAAAGACTGTCCGAGCTGGGTTGCATGGGAGATATTTCATTTTGTAGAAATAAGCTAATCCTTCCTTCCTTCCTTCCTTCCTTCCTTCCTTCCTGACCTGAGATTGTCTTCAGATGCTCATGATCAAAAGTTCCCCACGCACAAAAAAACATGCTTAGCATTTTCCTGAAACCACTTCGTTTTCTGCATGTAATGTGGGTGGCTATGGGCCTATGATGGACCATTTATAATGCCCAACTCCCTCCCATCACAAGCCAGGATGGTGATGGAGCAATCATCCAGGAACAGCTGTCCCCTTTGATTTGGCTGAATAGATTACCTGCCCAAGTCCTCTAGTTCAGAAAGAGCTTCCCTGGATTCCGAGTGGTCTCCAAGATCTCAAGCTGAGACTTTTGATCACTTCTTATCTGGATTCCGAGTGGTCTCCAAGATCTCGAGCAGAGACTTTTGATCACTTCTTATCTGGATTCCGAGTGGTCTCCAAGATCTCGAGCAGAGACTTTTGACCAGTTCTGCTCTTGAGATCTTTGCGTGAATCCAAGGTGTGAAGCCGGGACTTTGTGTTTAAAGTCTGTGCTCAGTTCTAGGGTTCCATCCGCCAGATCCACTGGCTGCCCGTTGATCACTTTGTGAAATTAATTCCTGTGTTTGTACGCTTAAAGTGGCGAAGGCATTTTCCCCTTTCTCTCATCTTTGTAATTGCCAGAGGTTGGCTGGGCATCTTGACGCTACGGCTTTGCTGAAAGGGGGTGGCGGACCACAACCAGTTTTGCTGCATTGTCTGTCTTGAGAATCTGTGGGAGGTCTTCCACTTCTTTTAAGTTCCTTAAATTTTTAATCAATGTTTAGCTGGCATGCTTCTGAAAGCAAGGGGGTATGTTTCATACAGTATTTAGATCCAGTACTACCTGCTGTTTTTACCCCATATATTACTTATTTAGGGCTAACGTTTCATGAACTTCATTGTGACTCCTGGGCATGAATGGACAGTCACGTGACCCGCATATGGTATACATTCCCTATGGCCTGTGCATCACTGCTACAGGAATAACCTTGGTCTCCTTTGGAAGACTATAATCAAGAGCTCAGGCAGTGGCGGTGAAGCATTTCGCCCACTTGCGCCGGAGCATAGCTTTTGCTGCTTAGAAGTGTCTATAAAGCAGGGCATTTGAATGTTGGTCCTGCGAAAGAGGGACCATCTTACAAGATGAGTGTGATGTTGGGCATTTCATCCAGCCTTTTTCAAGGGGGTGGGTCAGCCCCCTTTTCCCAGAAGGTTGCTAGCATGTCTTATTACCAGAGCCGCTAATCCAGAGCTTGGTTGCCAGAAGTGGACAATGCATCTGAAAGGACCAAGGGTGAGGACTCCTCCTTTCAGCCATTGGGAGTCCTCCTTGTTTTATCTGAAGACGGAGTCTCCTTCGCTTTGGAACCCCAGCCTTCTGCAAACATTCCAGGGACAACATAAAGACTGGGGGGGAGTGCCTTTTTATGACTCCAGTGCCGTTTTTTGATCTGCCCAGCGACCCCTTGTGTGTAGGCCAGCTTGATTCCAACTGCGGAGTTAAAACGTTTGCTGCGAAGGCATCTTAAATGCAACCCCGGTGCAGTTCTGCATGTTCCTCAAACCTCGTAAAGCCATCTCCCCGCAAAATCATTCCTCTGTGTGTGTGTGTGTGCGTGTGTGTGTGTGTGTTTAAACCCTTTCTACCTTTCCCTCATGGTTCTCTTGCTGCATCTGGATATTTTTAGCCTGTCTGTTTCTCCCCATTCTCTCCTTCCCACTCCCCGAATTTGTTTCTGCCGTCTGAGGCCAGACTGGCAATTTCTCAGCTTGCTCATTTTTTGCTTTATCCCTCTCCTGTGTAGTCTGCCTCACCATCTCTCCATCTGTTTCCTCTTCCAGTGGCTTGTTCACGCCACCTTGTTTACGTGCTTGTTCAGTCTTGTGGGGTCCAACGCTCTGTCTTCCCCTTTTGGCACGTGAGGTGTCGAGGTCCTGGAGACCTCGGGCCGTAACAATGGAAGGACAGTAGAAGAATGAGCAAGAAGGAAGGTGTATAATTTCCTCCAGACACACGCATTTTAGTTTGATTCGGTTCCAGTTTCAGATTTAGAAACTATTGTGTGGGAAATCTTGAGCGGATGCCCAGTTGGAGATTTGTGCAGTGGGCTGTTTTTTTAAACGGTGGAGCATAAATTGCTCCTGGAAGGCTTAGTGGTTGAACCTTATGGTCTTACCTCCAACTTAAGCTAAGGTGGATCTCAGCCCGGGTACGAATCAACCCATTTTCCATGCTTCTACGATATATTGAACCATAAACTAACCCAATAAGACTGGTTTTTGACAAAACACCTTCCAAACAACCCAATCAAGGATAACTCTAACCAAGTTGAGCTGTGAATGCAGCTATTAAGTTTGTAACTGATCTGGTTACCATTGGGTGTGAGCCCAGACTGTGAATGGCAGGCGTGGGTCTTGCGTTTATAGTAAGATACATTCCCTCTGTGCTCGCCCCTACATGCCTTTCTCCTTGTAAATTTCCCACCCCTTCTGCCCTAGTCTTTCGTATTGCAATCTACTCCCTTGAAAACTGGCTGTCTTTGGGGGCATTGACATGGATTTAATAGGGGAGAGGACCCCAGTGGCTGTGGTTTTCTCTCGCTAGCTTACCCGATAAGGTTGACGGGAGGCTTAAAATACAGCTCAGAACATCTTAGAATAAGAGCCAGATGCAAGTGTGATGGGTATGTGAAGGTGCTCCTTGACCTCAACTCTTTTGTTATTGCAATACAAGGGAAAAATCCCCTGTCTTTTGCTCTACAGACTGTAAACTAGTCTCCTCTCCTTGCAGATCATACAGGTAGTCCTTGACTTATGGCCACAATTGGTGACAACTGCGGTCACCAAACGACGTGGTCGCTAAGTGAGGCATCACATGACCGTGCTCAATTTTACGGCCTTTTTTGCTGTGGTTGTTAAGTGAATCACATGGCCATCAAGTGAATCCGGCTTCCCCCATTGATTTTGCTTGTCGGAAGCAGGCTGGGAAGGTCGCAAATGACAATCACATGACCCTGGGTTGCTGCCACCATCGTAAATACATAAGTGTGGGGACTGGTTGTAAGTCACTTTGTTCAGCACCGTCCTAGTTTGAATGGTTGCTAAACGAATGGTCGTAAGTCAAGGACTACCTGTAGTTCTGCTTAGACCTCATAGGTCACACCCGCCTGCCTTCCCTTGTACGCACAAGTGATCCAGAAAAAACAATGGCCCTGAATTATAAGTGCGCAGATCACCATGCTTCTCCCTGGTTGTTGTAAAACCTTGCCTGATCCCTCTTCTCTCTGGAACGACAGAGTGCGTTCTTGTCTAAACGAGTGCTTGGTAAAAGCTTCACGCCCAGGAGATTATGTGGCCTGAAGGAATCCATCACAATGATTAGGATATATCCTGGGTGACAGGGTGGGGGCATGTGCGTGACAAAGTGTACAGGCAGCTGCAAGGCTTTTTCAGGGAGGGAAGTCAAAGAAGGCTAGGGAGGAACTGAAATTGCTTGGGAACGCAAAGTTCTTTTTAATGAATGTTTCTCCCTGTTGTTGGGAGTCAGGCGAGTTTAATAGGCGACGGTGATGATGGTGATGTCAATTGGAGGGTCTTCATCTTTAGATTGAAAACTGTGTGTGTTTTCGAAAACGTTTGGCAGGAAACCTTCACTCCCTCCACCCAGCCTAAAAACTTGTCATCCTTAATTTCATAATCTTGAGCTGTCACGCTTAACTTAATGCCTGTGAAAGATGGGGAAGCAAAGGTCACCCAAAGGTGTCCATGTAACCAGCTCTTTTATGGAATCCTTAACTCATTCCCATTTACATTTTGGAACGTTCCCTGTTGATTATTTGCTGGCTGGTGGGTTCACACCCCTTGTGCTAAATCATAATAGGGTTGGTTTGGTTTGGGGCTATTCTAACGCAGCTCTTCTGGCTTGCAGGCCACTGTTGCGTACACAAGTTGTGTGTAAACTTAGTCAGTTGGGTTTGTTCCAAACCAAGTGTGCCTTAGCAAAATGGGTGAACCCATTCCTGGTGTTGTTAGCCGTTTAAATATGATCCAATATGGCGGTAGCTAAATGGAGCTCAGATCAGGAATTTTGAGCTGCTCGGGAAGTTGGTGAAGTTGGCGTTATTGATCAAAGATGTCACTCCCCACCCCCATCTTTGTCTTCATTGGCGTTCTGTCAAAGGGCAGTTTGAGCCAAATGTGCAGCGGGGTAAACCTAGAATTGAGAGTCAGTTTGGTGTAGTGGTTAAAGGCAATGGGCTAGAAACTGGGAGGCCATGAGTTCTGGTCCCATCTTAGGCATGGAAGCCAGCTGGGTGACCTTGGGCCAGTCCCTTTCTCAGAAGGCAAGGGCAAACCACTTCTGAAAAACACTTCCCAGAAAACTTCAAGGACTTGTCCATGTCGTGGCTGGAAGTCAGGACTGAAGTCACGGTTGACTTGAAGACACAAACCAGAAATAAAACCAAAGATCCCTAGAACCCTTTTAGCACACTGAGAAAGAACATTGCCCTCATCCCCACCCCGACGTCGCCCTAATCAGCATGGCCAGTTCGTAGGATGTTGGAAGTTGTAGTTCAACCACATCAGGAGGTCCATAGGTGCCCATCTCTGCTTTGGCTCAACCTACAGTGAACTTCTCTGACTTCAGCGTTCATGTCAGTCTTGAATTATCCTAGGAGAAATACATTCCGTATTTTTAAAGGAAGGCCAAGATTTTTCCCCCCCAACGATAAATGGAGGGAAAGAATAGGAATGTCTAGCTACTCACCCTTTTTTCTCCCCTTCTTCCTCCTTGTAGATGTAAGCAGGTCTTCGTAGGGCAGAGGAAAAACAGACGGTGTCTCTTCCCCTTCGCATCCCCATGGCACCCCTCCAGCTGCAACTCTTGTTTTGAGCCATCTACCGCTAATTCAGATTGTGATCCTCTATTTCTTCCCCCAGGACTGAGTTTACCTTGGACGAAACCATGTCAACGTGTGGCATAGAAGACGATATTCCTCAGGGGGAGAGGAAAACGGTCACCGACTTCTGTTACCTGCTGGATAAATCTAAACAGCTTTTCAATGGCTTAAGGTCAGTGCATCTTCAGTGGCTTAAGGTCGGTAAATCTAGGTTTACCCACATTGTACAAGCTGCAACGATTTCCACTTTCCTTCTGGGTGCAATTCAAGGTGCTGGTTATTACCTTTAAAGCCCTATACGGCATGAGGCCAGGTTATTTGCAGGACCGCCTTTCCCTAAGGACATTTGCCCGTCCCACCAGGTTGAATAGGGTGGGCACGCTCCTAGTCCCCTCCCTTAAATGTTGCCATCTGACAGGCCCTGGGAAGTGTGCCTTTTCCATGGCAGCCCCTGCTGTATGGAAGACCCTTCCCCATGAAGTTTGGCAGCCCCCCCCCACCCCCGTGCTTTTCACCTTCCGAAAAGCACTGAAGACCTAGTTTTCCCCCCAAGTGCTGGAATGGGGTGAGATTGATGAAAGCAACCTGTGGGCTGCATGGGAAAGTTAAATTGTGGTGTTAGGTCTTTTGGTTTTAATACTATTCGTTTATTTTTTTAAATTGTAAATAGATGTTGTTTTACCTTTTGGTTGTGGGCAGCCCAGAGTTGGGTGCAAGATGGGTGGCTGTGTAAAGGGTTTAAATAAATGAATAAAATAAATCTTGGGTGCTCAAGAAATAAGCAAGCAGGGCTGTGGGAATCTCAGCTTAGCTAGGCGGGGAGAGGACAGAATAACTGCTCAGAAATTCTGCCGCTGAGCAGCCCAAATGTTGGGCTGAATTAATGTCTCCTCCTTGATTGCTTTTGCACCCCTTTCCACTGCCTCAGTGCTAAATCTCCTCTTCCCTTGTATATATCCAAGTGTTTCAAAGTCTGCCAGCCTTTTTACGAGTTCAGGGCGCGTGATATTCCTCACGTTTTGTCTGGATTAAGGCAAAAGAGTCCCCGTTTCTGCATCAGCAAGGTAGACAAGTGAGCCGTTCTACCATCGCTCGCTATGCCGTAATTTGATCATGGCTTTAAGAACCTACGTTTACAAATGTGTAGGCGTTTGGCTCTTGCACTGAGAAGCGGGGGGTGGGGGGGCTAGGAATGTTGCCTGCATTGCTCTGCAAGTTTTGATGTTGTAAGAAAGGGTTTCTGGGGGCGAGGGTCCTTCTAGACTCAAAAGCAGTGGGAAGCCAAGCCCTTCCCCAACCACGCGTCAGCGCTTGAGCGTGCCAAGTTGACCGAGGGTGGAATCACCACCGCCTTGATGATCCCGTGCTGGCATTCCTGCAGCTGCAGAGGGGGCTGTGCATGGTCTCAGCTGCTATGAATGCTTCTCAAGAGGGAGATGTTAAGGTCTTCCTCCGACAGACACATCTGTTAAAAAAAAAAAGCTGGAGGAAGCTGATTGCAAACAAGCCCACCGCTGTACAGGTCTAGGCTGTTCCCTCTCTTGTCTTGGCGGGATTTCTAATCCTGAAGAAAGCCAAGGAGCTGACATGTGCAGTAGATTCCCTTGTTTCCTGGTTGTGCTTCTTCAAGCTGTTGCTGGCTAGATATTCCTGCACGAAGGCCCCAAATTAATGCCTAGTTTGGGAGAGCTATCCAAGTTTGATGGTTGAGGGCTAGCATTTGGAGTCATTCTTAAGTCATGCTTGCTTTCTGTCCACCCTAGCTTTCTTTGTGGGTAAGCACAGTATGGACTTTCCTAGTTCTTTATTGCAGGATTACAGGGGTCTGAGGTCTTTCAGTTTGCCTCGTCCCCCCAGTGGGTAACCTGAGGTCTTTCCATTTGCCGTCTTACAGAGATTTGCCCCAATATGGGCAGAAACAGTGGCAATCTTACTTCGGCAGGACCTTTGATGTTTACACCAAGCTCTGGAAGTTCCAGCAGCAGCATCGGTAAGAGAACAGATTCAAGCACGGGGCTGTGGGTCAAGGCAGCCTAAACCCTCTCAATTCCTCTACTAGACCACAGGATTTTCAGTGGGGAGGAAATGCGAGCATTCATATTTCAGAAAACTGAAATACATTTCTCGCGTAAGTCTGTTGCTTTGGTTGAGGTGGGATCCTCACCCCGTTGGGGGCTTGACTGAGCTGCCTCTCCTAGCTCATTTAGGCAGCAAATGGGCTCAGAATCTTAACGAGCCCAAATCCAAAGGACTAGCGCAGCTAGTTGTGTGCTGAACCAGAGTCTGACCTGCGGTTTCCTCTTTTGGGTCGGGGGACAAAAATGAAGACAAGTTCTGGACAATCGGTATGGCCTGAAGCGCTGGCAGATTGGAGAAATTGCTTCCAAGATCGGGCAGCTTTATTACCACTACTAGTAAGTAACTGCAATGAGTGGGAGGAAAGGGTTGGGGTGGAAGAGCAAGGCTGATGTGGGAAATGCAGGCACTTGGGCTTCCCAAATGGTACGGTTCTGAAAATGCGCTCAAGAATAGTGATGGCGTCTCAAAAGGCAGAACTGTCTTGCAGGAGTCATCAAGGAGAACGTTTTTGAAGTCATTCCATAATCCACATGGTGATCTAAGTGACCTCGTACGCCATCAGGCCAGCCCGAACATCACAAAATAGCAGTGGATTTTTTGAGTTCCCCACTTCATCACACTGGGTGCTCAGTTGTGGGGTGGGGTTGGCTGATTTTGGAATGCAGCATCTGCCTTGAGGCAGACTCAATATGGGACATGAGGGAAGACTGTTAAACGATTAAATTAGGTTCTGCTGCTGTGACAGATGGAGTCAGGAGCCTGCAAGTCCCAGCCAATTGCATGGTTTCCTGAACAGAAACTGTCCTCTGGTAGTTCCCATTTTCTCCGTGCAAGAAAAAATGAGGAGGACTATCAGGAATTACTGTAGCCACTACGCTTCATCTTGCGCTGCCGTCAGGATAGCTGTGAAAAAGATACAGACATTCAGTGCAGGATAATTGAATCCCTCATTCTGCAACTTGCTTTTAAAGATGTAAAATCAAAGGGTTGCCTGAGTGCCATTACTTGTTAAAGGTTCTTAATACACCCCTATCGCTTCATGATAGAGAGGAGTAAAATATGATTCTGCACCCTTTTGACAGTGGGTCTGAACTCCCTGGTCAGCTAGAGAGATTAAAAAAGAAAGACTACATTGATACAGTATTTTTGGGATGGTCCTCCCTGACCTGATGCTTCCCAGAAGAGCTGAACTTCCCAGAACTTGCCATCTGGGCTGGAAATTCCAAGGGTTGGAATCCAACTCATCTGGGGAATGCCCAGTTGGAAACCTGCTGTGGATGTTCTGATGCCACCTTGCCTGGCAGGCTCTATCAATGCTGTGATGGGTATGAAGATTTGTCTTAGTCCCTTTACCACTCTGGTGGATGCCCAGGATATCTGATGAGAATTGAAAAGAATAATGGTGGGAGTGTGGAGTCCTTGGTGCTCTCTGAGCCCTGTTGTTTTCTTGCAGACGTTTCGTTGCCAGACTAGGCAACATCTTCAGTGCAAAGAGGGAGCGGGCCTTGCTCTCTGTTTATATTTCTTTATTACTCACCTTTCTATCACCGCCCATCTCCTGCTAAAAGGGGGACTCTGGGCGGTTTACAATGAAATTCACCTTAAAACCTAACATCATAAAATCACCAATATTAAAATAATAAAAATATAAATATAAAATCCAAGTGGGAGATTTCCATTCCGTCGGGAGAACTCTACATCGCCAGCCACCCCCAGAAAGAGCTATTGCCCTTCCCATCCCAGGCGAGGCGGCAAAACCAGGACTTCAAGCCCCTCCGGTAGGTCAGGAGCGAAGGGGCCTGCCTCACCTCGGGGGGTAGAATGTTCCACAGGGTGGGCGCCACTGCAGAGAAGGCCCGCCCCCTGGGCCCCGCCAGATGAAATTCTCTTACAGACGGGGTCTGCGACATGCCCTCTCTGCGTGATCGGGTGGGACGGGTTGATGTTATAGGGATGAGACAGTCCCTCCGGTAGCCTGGCCCCATGGTTTGCCCAGCTTGTTGGTGGAGGTGTTCTCTTCTTGGGAGTTCCTTGATTGGGCTGTTGTTTGCTGCTTGGTTGAGTGACTGAGTTAATAGTTCCTTGATTAGGGTGTATTGTGCTGTTTGATTGTTCATCTGGTGTTAATCCTAGTGTTAATCTTTGCATATCTGGGTGCTGATTGCTGGCGGGGAGGTGTTCTGGTCTTTTGGCTTTTCTATTGTCTCTTTTGAAGGGTATGTAAATATTGTTTATCTCTATGGAAACTGTGAGCACCCTAAACCAAGCCAAATCCAAAAAAGCGAGAGAATTCCTGGAAGCCTGGCACTCAGACCAAGCAGCCATCAACAGACACATAGAGGTAAACAACATCTACATACCATTCAAAAGAGACAATAGAAAAGCCAAAAGACCAGAACCCCTCCCCTCCAGCAATCAACACCCACCATGGTATATAAACTGAGAGCAAGGCCCACTCCCTCTTCGCACTGAAGATGTTGCCTAGTCTGTCCATGAAATGTCTGCAAGAAGACAACAAGGCTCAGAGAGCACCAAGGTCTCCACAGTTCAACTCTGAGCTACAAATAGTCACTTCGAATGGTGGGAATCTCAGTGAGCATTGCACTGGAAAAGAACTCTTCTCATTTTCCTCCCCAAGTGGGAGTTGAAGCAGAGAGCTGATCTCACCTCTTTCCCCCCACAGCCTTCGCACATCTGAAACAAGCTATCTGAATGAAGCCTTCTCCTTCTACTCTGCAATTCGGCAGAGGTCTTATTATTCGCAGGTCAACAAAGAAGACAGGTCAGGCCATGCCTCAGTCTTGTGAGTTTTCTTACGATTCAAAAGCGAGAAGTGCTGCATTGTCATTGTGTGGCTTGTGGAGGTGGGATGGGGGGATTCTGTGACAAGCTCTTGTTTAAAAGGGGACAGGCTTTTGAGGATCTATCACCCACTGAGGTTGGATCTCTGGAATATAGCAGCATAACTTGGTTCCTTCTGGCATCAGGGTTTTGCTTTGCCTTCTCTTTGGAGACCATCATCAGATAGGACTTCTGAGAAGATGCAGACCTAAAGATGACATGGTGTCACTCAGGATTCCTCCAGAAGAACCATCTTAAGATGCAAGGACTCATGTTTCCTCCCAGCTAACTTGTTCCTGTCCTCCTTGCCTTCCTCTTTTCACAGGCCTGAGCTGGTAGTTAAGAAATTGCGTTACTATGCCCGGTTCATAGTGGTATGCCTCTTACTCAACAAAATGGCTGTGGTTAAGGATCTTGTAAAGGTAACCCCTCGTGTCCTATTACTACACTAAAGGTTGTAGCTGATCAGCTCAGAGCACCTTTACGAGAAAGGCCTATTCTTTTCCCAGGAACTATCAGAAGAGATAGAAGATTATACACATCGCTTTAATACAGAAGATCAAGTGGAGTGGAATCTTGTTCTGCAAGAAGTGGCAGCTTTCATTGAGGTAAGGACTCAAATCCCTGTACTGCTTTTTTGCAAAATCGCTCGGATCTGCTCCAAGTTGGACTCCAGGCGTGAGGCGTTGTCTGGAGAGATACCAGGGGAACAGGCTCACCCAGTTATCTGGGAGCAATTTGATCCTGTTGGACCTGAGGAAGTGGACAGGATCCTACGGACAGTAAATGCCACCACATACCATCTAGACCCGTGTCCCTCCTGGCTAGTAAAAGCAGGCCAGGAGGTCACATGTGGTTGGGTCCATGCAATGATTAATACATCCTTGGGAGAGGGGGGTGTTTCCGGCAGCCTTTAAAGAGGCGTTGGTACACCCCCTCCTCAAGAAGCCATCGCTGGACCCTACTGTTCTGGACAATTTTCGTCCAGTCTCCCACCTCCCCTTTCTGGGGAAGGTGGTTGAGAAAGCGGTGGCTTTGCAGCTCCAGAGGGTCCTGGAGGAAACGAATTATCTAGACCCCTTTCAGTCAGGTTTCAGGCCCAGTTATGGGATGGAAACGGCATTGGTCGCACTTATGGGTGATCTCTGGCGGGAGCGGGATGGAGGCAGTGCATCCATCCTCGCTCTCCTTGATCTCTCAGCGGCTTTCGATACCAGCGACCGTGGTATCCTTTTGGGGCGGCTCAGGGAGTTGGGGGTGGGTGGCGTAGTCTTACACTGGTTCACCTCCTTCCTCCAGGGCCGATCCCAATCGGTGTTGATAGTGGAGGAGAGATTGGCCCCGCGGCCCCTTCTTTGTGGGGTGCCACAGAGATCAGTACTCTCCCCTCTCCTTTTTAACATCTACATGAAACCGCTGGGCGAGATCATCCGTCACCATGGGGTGAGGTATCATCAGTATGCTGATGATACTCAATTGTATATCTCCATCCCGGGTGAAGTAAGTGATGCCGTGACCACCCTCTCCGAGTGTCTGGGGGCTGTGGGGGCCTGGATGGGGAACAACAGGCTTCAACTGAACCCTGGTAAGACCAAGTGGCTGTGGGTTAATGGTTCTTCTGTATCCGGGATATTAACATCTCTGGTTCTGGATGGGGTTGCACTGCCCCAGACAGACCCGGTGTGTAACTTGGGGGTCCTCCTGGACTCACCGCTCCTGCTCGAAGAGCAGGTGGCAGCCATGGCCAGGAGAGCCTTTGTGCAGCTACGTGTATGCACCAGTTATGCCCCTTCCTGGACCAGGAGGCCCTTCGAATAGTCACTCATGTCCTTGTTATCTCTCAGATAGACTATTGCAATGCGCTCTACATGGGGCTACCCTTGAAAAGTATCCGGAAGCTTCAGCTGGTCCAGAATGCAGCTGCGCGAGCTGTTTTTGGTGCCCCCAGAAGGGCACATGTAACAACACTGCTGCGCGAGCTGCATTGGGTACCAGTTTGCTTCTGGGTCCAATTCAAGGTGTTGGTTATCACCTTTAAAGCCCTACATGGCATGGGGCCAGGTTACCTGAGGGACCGCCTCTTCCCCATTACATCAACCCGTCCCACCCGATAGTGCAGAGAGGGCATGCTATGGACCCCGCCTGTAAAAGAATTTCATCTGGCGGGGTCCAGGAAGCGGGCCTTCTCCGCAGCAGCTCCCGCCCTGTGAAACATGCTGCCCCCGGAGGTGAGACTGGCCCCATCACTCCTGGCCTTTCGGAGGAGTCTGAAGACCTGGTTCTGCCACCTCACTTGGGTGGAGAGGGGAATAGAGTTACATGGAGATGGTTGTTATAGACCACTCCTCCCACACTTGGACTGTTTTAGATGTTTCATCGCTTGGATTTTTTATTCTTTATTTTTTATTTCTATTTATAGTATTTTTACTGTATTTTATTTTTTGTATTATTGTGATGGTTTTAATCTCTTGTTGTAAACCGCCCAGAGGCCTCCGACGGGAGGAGATGGGCGGGGATAAATTAGATAAATAAACAAACAAACAAACATCTCTGTGGGTTCTCAGCTTGGGGCAAACGGAAACCTGGACTGGGCTGGGTAATCTTACAAAACGGTCTGCGAAGGGTTCCTCCGCATTTGGACGAAGGATCTGTGAAATTTGAAACAAGGCCTGGCAAGCAGACATTCCATCAGGGTATTCAAAGGAATATTGGCCATGCTAATTTCTACCTCTTTGTTGCACGTTCATTTCCTTAATTTAATCTGGAGTTGGGTTATTCACACTAGGTCCTTCAAACCCTTAGCTGGCTCTTCTTCTTTCTAGGCAGACCCTGTGATGGTCTTGAACGATGACAACACCCTTGTGATCCTCTCCAACCGCCTCTCCGAAACGGGAGCCCCCCTGCTGGAGCAAGGGATGATTGTGGGGCAGTTGACGCTCGCAGATGCCCTCATTATTGGCAACTGCAACAATCAGGTGCGATCCCCTGAACTTGGGTATTCCATCACACATCACAATAACGGTGTGGTGTCGGCTGGTGCCACAGGTTCATCTAGTTCAGCTTTCTCCATGGTTCACCAAGTAGGAGCCAGTAGAGTTTTGGAAGACAGGTATCTTCCCTTTCAAGGAGGAAGATCTTGTGAAACAGTTTCCACCATACGTCTACAGCGCCACAATTTATCAAAGTGGTAAACGGAGACGGGCTGACGGAAAAGGAAGTTAGCGAGAAATACATCTGCCCTTAGCTCTATTTAACATCGCTTTTTAAAAGGACTTTTAGAATGTCTCCACGTGTTATGTTATCTTTCTGTTCTGCCAGTCTTCTGGCATTTGAGCTGCATCTTTTTTCATGCATTCTGTGGGGAGGTCAGTGAATGTATTTTGTTCTTGAGATGGTGCCAGCTCTTCTACTGCCTTCTGCTGCTCTTCCTCACGCAGACTAATTGTCCGTATTTTGTGGGAAGGCGGTATCCAAGCTACGAAGTCTTTTTCAGGCAACTAGTGAACAGGCTTGGCTGATCTCTAACCTGGTTTAAAGTGCCCCTGGTTCTTTGGTAGGTGAAGTTTAGTGAGCTGACAATTGACATGTTCCGGATGCTGCAGGCTCTGGAGAGGGAGCCAATGAATCTCGCGACGCAGATGAACAAGCCAGGGTTGCAGGCAAGTCCTTTATGTAGCATTGCCACATGCTTCATTTTTCTTGGGATTGGGGTCAGCTGTTGGAGGCTCTTTAGAATTCTCATCCTAAGAGTTCGGTTTATTTATTCATTTATTATCATCAACTCTTTGTCAGATTTATGTATCCCGCATTTCTTCCAGGAATGCTCAAGGCTACGCCAGGTGGGCGTTTGGGCTGAGAAAGTGTAGCTGGCCCAGAATTACCCAGGGACTTGGGGAAAACTTGAATCTAGGTCTCCTGAATCCTAGTCCCCACCATGTTGTAGATCTTCATCTTGGGGGTGGCTAGTATCATAGATTCCCCAACAAACAAGATCTGCACTGCTTGGATTTTATATTTTATATCTATTTATTTTTTACGGATCTATTTATATTGTAATTTATATGTTTTAATTGTGTTTTTATTGTAAACCGCCCAGAGTCCCCTTTTCGGGAGAGATGGGTGGTGATAGAACTTTGATAGGTAGGTAGGTAGGTAGGTAGGTAGGTAGATAGGTAGGTAGATAGGTAGATAGATAGATAGATAGATAGATAGATAGATAGATAGATAGTCATGAGTAAGGATGGCGAGCAGGGGGCTCCCATCCAGACTGTCAAGCGCATGCGTAGCACTGAGGAATTGGTCAGCCATTCCAAGAGACACAGATCAGGACCGCCTTAACCCTTGGGGGTTATATGTCTGGGTTTTCCCACGCTTCTTCAGTTTGTTAGGATTCCTGTTAAGTACTAGCAATAAATATTAGAGACCGGTTCCTTGTCTCAGCGTGTTTCCTGGCTGTTAGGACATAGATAGATAAAAAATAAAGCCATTGTATTTTGCCCTTTTGAGGCTAACACATTAAAAATGAGAACAGGATTCCCAAGATGGGCTTAACTTCTTTTTAAGAAGAATGCCCTCCAACTCAGCAGGCGAAAAGCCCCAGGGCGAAAAAAAAACCCAGTTGTGTCCACGTAGGCTTCTTGATCTTGCCCACCTTGAGCATCTCAGTCCAGTGCACGGGTCTCCTAAAAATATCAAGAGCAGCTACGGAACGCTCACCCGCCCGCCTGACGTCATCAAGCGCTTGGCTTGGTGTCAGCTCGGCGCGTTCCGTGACCCTGCCGCTGTGGCCCATCCATCGTGGCCACCGCCTTAGAGCAGGCGTGAGCCCAGAGGAGAAACCACGGTTCTGTATGGAAACACCAGCCAGATCAAAGAAGGCTGGCCTTTTATATATTTGGGGGGGCGGGGGAAAAAGCGCCTAGAGCTCCTCTAAGGTCGATTTCTCTCTTACGCAGGAGACCACGGAAAAACCAGCCAGAAGAGAAAACCCTCACAAGTACTTGTTGTATAAACCAACTTTCAGCCAGCTGTATACCTTCCTAGCTGCATCATTTAAGGTTTGTGAAAGCGTGGTGAGGCCGGGGTAGTCTTCTAAGAGGAGGTTAAATCTTCCATATCCCTCCTAGGGGCAATAATAAACTCCATGAGGTCAAGATATCCCCCAGATTAGGTGAAGATGACTGGAACAAGAAACAGACTGACCCTGAGTTAGGGTTTCACCTCAAATTCGTTTCTCCCTGGAAGAATTAGTTTAGGGGTTGATGTAGTTTGTCCCCCCAGAGCTTTGCCTATTTGGGTTTTCAAGCAGCCTCGAGCGATCTGCGATAGCCGATCTTTAAAAACGTCTCGCTTCCCAAATGTACCTTCCTGACTTCCCTCCTCTCGTTCCTCCCCTGGTCCCTCTTTCAGGAGCTGCCTGCGAATAGCGTCCTGTTGATCTACTTGTCAGCCACGGGCGTCTTCCCTTCAGGTCGTTCGGATAGTGAAGGTACAAATAAAGGAATGCTCCCTGTCATGAACAGGGCTTGAATTCTCTTTATGATTCCCAGACTGCGAGGCAGCCTCCACACGCTCCCCATTGCTCCCAGGAGAAGCCTGTGCTTCCCTTCACTGGTGTGTCAAGTGAGGCCAAGAACGGGTCTTCAACTGTTTGGGCCATACCTTTCAGAGACCAGAAGAATTTGACCCACTTCTGGTCCTTCCAGTTTAGGCACAGTCCCTTTTGTGGGGTGAAGGCATGGGCCTGCGCCCTTTTCACCCTACTGCTGGCGGGCCATGTCAGTCAGGGCCAGGTCCCTCTGTTCTTGCTCTGGAGAAGAAAGGATGAAGAAGCAGCTTCTGTGCTCCAGGGCTCCCTAGGGAGAACGTCCAGTGGGATGTGACGAAGACAGAGATGTTCCTATTGACTATTATGTGGAAGGTGTCCGCACCCTGTCAGAAATTCTGAAGTTTTTCTGGTTTACCTGGCCTGCCTTTTTGAAAACCCAGTTCAGATGCAAAACCAGACCTTGGTGACTTTCTAACTTGGTCTGGGGGTGGCATGGTGAGTGTTTCCTTCTTCATCATGACAATTCAAGCCCTTCTCATGACTTCAGTAGTTCCCCTCCTCCGACTCCCACTTCTGTGTCCTTCCTTCTCCAACCTGAGAAGAGGAGGTTCAGGGGCAATTTGCTACCTGTTGCTCACCCCTCCCTCCCAACGCCCTCCCCCTTTTGAAATCTGCTGCTGAATCCTTCGAGCAAAACCAAGTGAAACCAATTGGGATCTCATGGACTTAGCTTTGCCGTCAACTACGGGATTCCTTTCCATTGACGTTGTACTCCCCTCATTCCATCCATTGAAGATTGGCATTCCTTTATAAAAAGCATGCTTGTTACATCTTCCTTGCATGAATCATGAACTTGCTCAGATTCTTTCACCCACTCCTCCCAACAAAACCCTGTAAGAAAAGTGTAAGGGTCGTGGGGTTGTTTCCCCCAGCCCCAAATAGCTTTCGAAAAGCTGTTACAGGATTTTCGGAGTGTGCTTTGGTGCTGGGTCCATTCGCTTCTTAGGAGCACATGTACTTTTGTCTATGTCTTGTGAGCTGTTGTCTCTGATACTTGGTAGACCAGCCACCCATCTCTAATTTTTGGAAAGCCTTTGAGATTTCCAGCAGTTCTTCTGGCTCTCCAGTAGAATGAGAACTGTTGAACTGATCTAGGCCATCCAAAAGCTTTGGGCACGGTTTCTCAGCACTTTAGTGCATGCATTAGAGAAGCCTCCACTCACCTCAGTCTCTGCCAGACTGTGATCTAGATCGCATGTCGCACCAAGCCTTGGTCTGTAAGAAAACGAAACACATCATGTCGTGGCCTGACGTAATGAAGGAGCATAATCCAACACATCCGTCCGATTGGCGTCTAGAGTCAAACCTGGATTTATGACGATAGAGAGCCATTATGGATAATGTGGTTTTGGCTCTCAATTCAAAGTGTGCATTGACTGATTACGTGCCTTCAAGTCAATGTCGACCCTTTGCAGTCACATAGACTTCTCTGGGATCATGTGTCCCCAATCCAGCCCTTCAGGTCTTCCAGTGGAAAAGGGTGCATACAGTCCAATATTTAATGCTGGTTTGTACGGTTGTATTTCACACTCAACTTGGTTGGGTGTTAACAAATTATCCATTGGTGAAGGCATGAATAGGGACCAGCAAATGGCTAGCTTTGTACCTTGGCTGAGCATGAGCCCTGTGAATATTCATTTGGCAAGAAGCCCTCTGGAATTTGGTGAGACTTGAATTCTAAATATACCCACACTGGCTTGAGTTGAAGGTGGGGGAACCTTTGGCTGGCAAAAGCCATACACTGGGATAGGCTACATCATGCATGCAGGTGGGGCAGAGCTTGGAAAGGGAATTTGGGGGAGTGGGTTTTTATTTTTGTCTAGTTTAGGGCTTATGTCATCAGAAACTACACTATTCCTTCTCATATACCCCTTGATTATAAGAATCAGGAGCTAAGTCTAACGCAGCTTAAAACTGGCGTGGCGTTGTGAAAGATGATGCTATCCCACTGAGCAGACGTTAGCTGTAAACCTTACGATGTGGCTGATGCCCCAGGTTATCCCATGAGGTTTTGCTACCCAAGGCAAAGGTATTCCTGCTTTCCATCCTATCATTAAAGCATCTTAAATCGACCAAAACACAAAAGAGTTGCTGGGAAGACCAGGGCAGGTAGTGTGATGCACACTTCTCCACCTCCTGGCCTCTCACCACGACCCTTTGGCTTTGCCTAACAGTAGAGTCAGCCTCACAACTGCTGAGAACCAGGTGAACAAAGAATTTGTCCCCCTGTGGGGTTTTTTTTTTTTTGAAGCTTTCCAAAGCCCCCCTCCCCTCTTTCAGGCATTCAGCGGTGGCCTTTCTGGCGTTGGCTGAGATTAATAACAGTCCTGAAATTCCAACTTGCACACGGGATGGAAAGACAGATTCTCGTTCGGCAGGGTATTAATAGCGGTGCATGTTCAAGGTTGTCTGTATGGATCCTTGCTGCGTGAAATAAACCCAGTTCTCTGGAAAATGATCTTTGGCCATGTGGATATACCGGGAGAAGGCAGTGGCGGCCATCCAGCCTGTCATTGTGTCCAAATTTTAATCAGTGCACCGAAGAATTAGATCAGTGTTTCTCAGACTGAATTCTGGGAGTTGAAGTCCACACATCTTAAAGTTGCCAAGTTTGAGGAACACTGAAGTATAGGGAAGTTCACCGAATGCTAGGTTGGAAGGATGAAGGCTTGACCATGCTTTATATAACCCAGGAGGGAGGCAGAAGCTGCATTAGGCCTAAACCCCAAGGCTGTTGTCCAGCAAGTCATCGGCAACCTCTTTCAACTATCACAATTCTTCCAGCTGGAAATGTCATCCTTATTCCGTGTTTGTTTTGTCGCTGAGCCAGCTGCTCCCCTTACCTTGACCCCCATTTGCCGCCTGCAGGTCCCTACGATTTTGGGGGCGTCCTGACAAATAGCAACCGGGATGTCGTAAACGGGGACGCAACCCACAAACGGAACCAGTTGTACAAGGAAATGCATTGGTAAGTTGCTTGTTCCTGGAAGATGGGGCAGCCGGTCGCCCTCTGCGGTCACCGCTGCGGGACGGGCGGCCATATAAGTCAAATCAATCGGTCTGGGATAGCACTCTTTGGGAAAACTGGTATTCTGCTCCCATGATCCTTTGGGCCTTTGCATTGGCTTCGTACAGATGCACAGAACTGTTCCGTGCCAGTGTGCAGCAATAGTAAATAATAACTATTAACGGGACCGAGAAGATTTATTTATTTATTTATTTATTTATTATCCCGCCTTTATTGTTTTTGTAAATAACTCAAGGCGGGGAACATCCCTAATACTCCTTCCTCCTCCTATTTTCCCCACAACAACCACCCTGTGAGGTGGGTTGGGCTGAGAGAGAGTGACTGGCCCAAGGTCACCCAGCCAGCTTTCATGCCTAAGGCGGGACTAGAACTCACAGACTCCTGGTTTACCTTATAATAATAAATAAATTAAAAATAATAGTGGAAGCCTCTTTGATTCCACTCTCCCCCACTTTAAGCTGGCAAAACTTTTTGGATCTTAACATTCTTTGATTCCAACATAGTTTAGATTGTGACAAGTATAAGATTCAAGCGACAGCTGATCCTGTGGCGATTTTTGGAAAACAAACTTGGATATTATCTCTGTTTTTACTGATGGTCATGAGCTTCCTAGGGTCATTATTTGAGATGGGTGGCCATGTAAGTCCAATAAACAAACAAACACAAACAAACAAAATGATTCTTATTATATGAGATGGGTGGCCATATAAGTCCTATGGATGGATGGATGGATGGATGGATGGATGGATGGATGGATGGATGGATGGATTCTGAGTCTACCTTTCAGGACATCTTGACTGCACAAGGCCTTTTGCAAATACTTTTTTTTAAAAATGCAAAAATACAATAAAAGACAAACTGCACGCTAATGCTAATTTAAAGGTCCAGACGCTACTAAAAAACGGCAGTGGCAGAAATGCTTTTTCAGGAAGTGCAACATTTTTACTTAGCAGTCCTTAGAATTCCATAGGTACTACAGTTAACACGCGGAGACAGTGCAGGAATAGCCAGAGGGTCTAAAGAATAAGCAAAAGATTCAAAGCTTGAGAGCCATAGATCCTTTTTATTTGTTATTTAAAATAAAATACACGCCCCTCGCGTTGGGGAGAGCGTCTGCAGATCTAAAGTGGGGGGCTTGGTGTGGAATGGCACCATCTCTTTCCTGCACATTCTGAATCCTTACCTGTTTCCTTTTTCAGCCTGCACCCTGGTGATCTCTACCCTTTCACCAGGAAGCCTCTGTTTGTCATAGTGGACTCGTCGAACAGCGTCGCCTACAAGGTAAGGCCCCGGCTAATGCTGTTTAGAGTTGCTAGTCCTCCTGAGCATATTATCCTGGGATGCTGGACTCTGTATGGCATGGAATGAAGAAGCCAACTGCCCAGAGAAAGAAGTGAGCCTAACATTAGAGAAATATTTTCTTGGATTTAGCATTTAAGTTGCAAATAAATGAGGAGTAAACAGTAAACCTATTTACCCCCAAACCTAAAGGTTTCTAGAAGAGAAGACCTGAACTTTGCTTAGGTTTCCGCACAAAGCATCTATTTTGAAGCAATGATCCAGAAAACAACTGCAATTTCTGTTCCTGGACTTCCCGTGTTCTTTATGGAGTTAAAACACCAGTGACTGCAGCAAAGGATGTCGCTACCTTCATACCTTGCAGTGATGCTTGATATAGTTGGGTGAGGTGAACCAGCTATTGTGATTCAGAAGGCCTGTTTTATGGATTTTCCTGTGGCATAAACCTGGCCAACTGCAGGTAGCCAGCACAGACCAGGACACAGCACATTTTGGCAGGCTCCGTTGTCTGTTTCCACGAGCTGATTCATATTTTCTTTTTGCCACTCTGCCACAGCTGCTGTTTTGCACAGAACTACAAACTACAAACAGACCCTCCATAAACCTGCTTGGAGCGCTGTGCTTAGTCAGCATATTGCTAAAAGAGGGGAAGGAAAGAGAGGAGATGAATATCATTCGTACTTAATCCTGCCGGTCTCTGATATATAACCCTGGTAGGGATTAGTTTAATGAAACTTAGCTGACTGACCCCCTTGGAAAGGAATTGCTATTTTGTACATTAGATCCTGAATATCAGGCTGGAAGAAAAGCTGGTGCAGTTGATGGTATCCCCTCTTTCCCCCCCGTGTTTACCCCCTCCAGAAATTTCCAGCATCCTCCAATATCTTTCCCACAGCGAGGAATGTGCTAATAGGGAAACTGCCTTGGCAGAGAAAACAGTTTTGCTTCTCAGCATGGTCTTCCACGCTGGGATATTTCCTATTGTGTTGTCCATCTGACTTCCCTGCCGCGCAGCATAAACTCCTGTTACTGACTTCTTGGCCCAACAGACTGAGCATACTGCTTCTCGTATGGAACTGACTGTGCGCATTTGATTAAAAATACCTCTCTTTTGTAATCATAGAGTAAGGGATAGTTTTGCAATCATACTTGTTTGCTGCAGAGAAAATCTGAAGTGGCTTCTTTCTATTTCTTTTTATTCTTCCTCACTGCACCTTGCTTTGTTCCTTCCCTCCCTCCCTCCCTCCCTCCCTCCCTCTTTCATTCAGTCTTGGAATTTCTTTCTCTCCTTCCTTCCTTCCTTCCTTCCTTCCTTCCTTCCTTCCTTCCTTCCTTCCTTCCTTCCTTCTCTGATCCTTCCTTCCTTCCTTCCTTCCTTCCTTCTCTGATCCTTTCTTCCTTCCTTCTCTGATCCTTCCTTCCTTCCTTCCTTCCTTCCTTCCTTCCTTCTCTCTATTTTGTATTAGTTTGTGTTAGTTTTGATGTTCTCTTTAAAACTTTTAGTAAGATTTGTTTTTTTAAAAAACCTCTCTCGTAAGAGTGAAATTGCCTCTAAGACCTACGCGGGTCTCTCTCCATGGTTTCCTTCTAGAATTTCACCAACTTATTTGGGCAGCCGCTGGTGTGTCTGCTTTCCCCAACAACATATCCAAAAGCCTTGCAAGGTAGGAAGATGCTTCTCCTCTCCCGTTCTGGCATTACAGCTTTGTAGCCTCAAAAATATCAACGAATGGAAGACGTTAGTTTCACGGACTAAAAGCTGGCACAATGTCCTCGATCTCTCTGAACCCCAACCAGCCCTTTTGAGCAGAGAGAATCTGCCTTCTTGGGCTTTACAGCCAATGTTCACATTAAGGAACAGGTTGAGCCTAAAGCGTTTACAGGTGCTGCGGTCTTGAGCTGGGACTACTCTGGGACAGCAGCCTTGCTTGGGCCCCATATATCTACTTTTCTTGTGTCTTCCCGATGGCTTTTAGCAAACTATGAATTGGGCTGTCGAGGCTTCCTGTTCTTGGCCCTGTTTGAAGAATGAATCCAATGGAAGACACTCTCTGTAGCTCGGGGTTGAACTGTAGAGTTCTTGGTGCTGTCTGAGCTTGGCTGTTGGTCTGCAGATGTTTCATTACCCGACTAGGGAACATCATCAGTGCTAGGACTCACTAGCACTGATGATGTTACCTAGTCAGGTAATGGAACATCTGCCGGCCAACAGCCAAGCTCAGCGTGAAAAATGAATGCTGATCTGCACAAATTAACTCATGCCTGATCTCTTTTAAAATTATATTAGGGGAAACAGCATAAAAGCCCGGGGTATTTGCTTCTAGCCTACCGTGTTGTTCTCCTGGAAAAACTTAGTATTGCTCTTGAGCGATGGGTGATCCGTGTGCCAGCCATCAACGAAAATAAATGTTGCGGTTCAGGAGAATCGGATACAATTCAAAAAGGGGTGAGCTCAGACCACTGAAGGGGGCATTTTCTCCTCAAGGAAAGGACTAAAAACGTTTAGCAATTAGGAAGGAAAATGGGTCCACTTAAAAGGGAGCTGGGGTTTCTGCAGATGTGTAGGAGAGAGCCTTCCCTTGGAAAAACAAGCAATTGAACACAGCGTGACCTGCGCAGGATTCCTATCCTGTGGCTTTTGGAATTTAAGGAATGTTGCTGGGTTCAGACAGAAGAAAGTATTCTGACGACGGTCGTCCAGTTTGTAATAGCTTGTTGGGAGGCTTAAAAATTCCTCTCTTCCCACGTCGTAGGGACGAAAGCAAAACCAAAAAAGAATCCTACACCTATCCAAAGCTCGTAAAAGCGACATCTTCATTAGGGCCACTGAAATTCTCGGTCTGTTGCACGCTTTCGGGATTCTTGGGACTCTTAGTCAGGAAGAGGAAAAGCCCGGGGGAAAAAAATTGGGTGGAGCCCAGCAATGTAGCTGATCTTGGAATCAGTGTCCTTAAATTCTTCAACGGAATGTAGAGGGAGTCCCCAGACCTTTCAGCTGGGTATTATCAGATGCAGAGCACTCATAGACTGCAAAGATTCTCCTCTCAAAACTTGCTAGAAAGACAAAAATGAAGTCCCCATACTTGGAATGATAAATCTCAGCTTTTTAGACAGAGTTGCTTCCATCCTGTGTAAGAAACATCTTTGGCTGATGGAAAGAGAAGAAACGTCCTTGATTTCTTTCTCTTCTCCTAAATGTCCCTCATGCTGTTTGGCAACAAAGTCATGAGGGCCAGAAGCCGTTCCTTAAACCTTTAGGGTTTCATAGCTCAGCAGTGGAAGTGTAAGGGGTTTTGGAATAACCTTGAGGAGCGGGAAGAAGAACCGATAAGAGAAATTTGAGTCTGAGGCGGAAAAGTAATTTGAGAAGGCGTCTCAGGCTTGACCCTTCCTAGTTCTCTTGAAGATGAAGGGAGGGATAGGGGAGGCACATTCAGACATCAGACACAAGATTCTGTTGCTCTAACCTTATAATAAAAGTAATAGCATTCATAACTACGGTTTCCTGGTCTGGTCTATCTCAAAGAGCGGACAGGAAGGCAGCAGGAAGGTGGGAAACAGAGGTTTCCTTTTCCCTGTCCCTTCCATTTTTCAAAAAGATGCTCTAAGGGTCCTGGAACAAGATAGCTGAAGACCCCAAACCAGTGAACTCCAGTTGAGGGAGAGAGAGACCTTCTAGCATTCTTATTGCAGGTCCCCGGCCAGGTGCCTATATTGTACGGGCAAGAATTATGCTTCTCTAAGGACACTGAGGAAAGAATGGGAGCGCAGGGCTTCCGCCAATCTCTGGGTCCCCACAGGGGGCTGCACTGGGTGTGTGTATTAATTGCTGTTTTGTTTCAACCAAAGCTGTAGTAGACTTTGTTTGTCAGGGCTGACTTGCTTAGACCCACTTAGTGGGAACATCTCTGGCACCATTAGCGGATCTTGGTTGGGAGCTGACTATTTGCTGGTTTGAAAGGCGCTCTATACCAATTAACTTTCCAACCCGTTTTTCCAGTCCCCATAACTGTAAATGGTTCAGAGGTGTCGCTCTCAGAGAGAGACGCCCCTTTACCACCTCCTTCCCAGCATGAAGTCCAGTCTGGTGACATAATTTGTGACACAGAAAACTGGTGGTCAGCAGTGAATGCATGAGAGAAGCTGGAGACTTCACTGTTTGGCTCTGAAGGTAAGTTCTGCTCCATGACTAGGGGGAAAAAAATTCTATTTGCTCCTGGGAAAGTGGTGAAAAAAAAATAGTCCAGAGTAAGGCCAAAAATAGAGTATTTCCCTTTAAAAACAGCAACAGAACAACACCAAACGGTGAATGTCTCCAGCAGAGAGGAAATCCCACCCCAAGAATCCTGTTGATTTTTTTATTGATTTACTTTTGTTTATCTACTACCAATTTGCAAATGGACTCATGCAATTGTACAGGTAGTCCTCACTTAACAACCACAATTGGGACCGGAATTTTGGTTGCTAAGTGAAGCAGCCATTAAGTGAATCTGACCCAATGTCACGACCTTTTTTGTGGAGGTCGTTAAGCAAATTATGGCAGGCGTTAAGTGAACCCCATGGTCATTAAGTAGATCACGCAGATTCCTATTGATTTTGCTTGCTGGAAGCTGGCCGGGAAGGTAAAAAATGGTGATCGTGTGACCACGGGACGCTGCGATGGTCTGTTAATCGGTTGCCAAATGCCCAAGTCGTGATCACATGACCATGGGGACACTGCAATTGTCATAAGTGTGAAGACCGGTCGTACGTTTTTTCAGCACCGTCATAAGTCCAAACCGTCACTAAACGAATGGTTGTGAAGCAAGGACTACCTGTATAATTAACCCAAATAATGGTGGCAGTAATATAAAAATAATACAAAAATGATCATCATTAAAGCCATCAAACTATTATAAATTACCATAACCAGAGTCATAACAGAGGTCTTAAATAAATGCCCTTCTGAACCGCTCAGATTCTGGTGGGGCATTCAGAATTGTCACCGTGGGTCACATCTCTCACTCACTCCCCATTTCTGCTGGGTTCGCTGTGAAATTGTTTGGTTTTATTGTCTTCTAGATCAGTCTCAACGAGGCAGCCTCTTCACCTTCTTTTTGAACAACCCTCTAATGGCATTCCTATTTGTCTCTGGATTATCAAGCATGCGTAAAGGATTATGGGACAAATGTCACGATTACCTTCGCAAAATCAACCGGGATATTGCACAGCTGTTGACTCATTCCCGTTCCATAGGTATGCTTTGAAGGAGAAGGAGATTTGTAGCCCCCCAAAAATCTGGCCACCAGTGATATTAGCAAGTTAGGTGCCGATTAGTTTGCATGTTCATTTGGTAGATTGGTCGCTGGCTTGACAACCATATTCAGAAGTGCTTCTCAGTGGCCCCTCATCGCTCTGGAGGTCGGTATCAAATAAGGTGGCTTAGAGTTCTGATTTTGAGCTTCTACGTTGAAGCAAAAAACCATGCAAAACTCAAAGCAACTGTGCCTTGACTATGCTAGGTATAAGTTGAAGTAGAGAGGAGCTTTGGCAGGCTTTCAAGGCAATGCAGATGACACAAAAACTAGGTGGGTTAGTTGAAACTCGGGATGACAGAAGCATTATTTCAAAAGAGTGTGACAGGTTAGAAGGATGGGCTGAAAATAGCAAAATGAAATGTAAGAAATGCAAAGTGCTTCACTTAGGAAACAAAAATCAAATGCACAGGTACAGGTAGTCCTCACTTAACAACCACAGTTGGGACCAGAATTTCAGTTCGTAAGCGAAGCAGTCATTAAGCAAATCCGACCCGGTTTTATGACCTTTTTTGCGGCAGTCATTAAGCAAATCACCATGGGCTTTAAGCAAATTATACAGTTCCCTGCTGGTTTTGCTTGCCAGAAGCTGGCTGGGAAGGTCGGAAATGGCAATCATGTGACCACGGGATGCTGTGACAGTCATAAATGCAAGCTGGTTGCCAAGGGCCCAAATTGTGATCCTGTGACCGTGAGGATGCTGCAACGGTCACAGGTGTGAAGACCATTGCAAGTGGGTTTTTCAGCACTGTCATAAGTCCGAACCATCACTAAGCAAATGGTCATTAAGCAAGGACTACCTGTATAGGATTGGAGATCCACGGCTTGTTTCAGGTGAAAAGGATCTTGGAACTGACCATAAGCTTAATATGAGTCAAAAGTGTGCCACGGCTGTTAAAAGTCACATGCAGTTTTACTAGAAGTCATGGTCCCACCTTATTTTTCATTGATCAGAGCCCACCTCAAGTTCTGCATCCAGTTCTGGGTGCCATCATTACTGAAAGGGTCAGAGAACCTAGAATGTGTGAAGAGAAGGCAAGAAGGGGCTGAAACTCAATCTTACGAAGCAAGACTGAGGGAACTGGGTAACATTAGCCTTCAGAAAGGACGATGGAAGAGGAAATACAGTAGCACTTTTCAAGTATCTGATATGGAGCCACACAGAAGAAGGCCAAGGTCCTCTTTTTTATTGTCCCATTGTGCGGTAGGTGGAATAATTCTCAATTGCAGGAAGGAAGATTCCAGTTGAAATCAGGAGACAACTTCTTAATTGTGAGGGAGGTTTAGTAGGAAACCAGTGACTGAGAAAGTTGAACATCCCTTCGCTGGATGTTCACAACCCTTTGTCAGGAGTCTGGATTCCTACAGCAGCTCTGATTTTTATATGCCATTGTGAGTGTTTGAGAGACGCAGAGGCAAGAAATAATCTCACCCCCGTGGGGATTTTAAAAATTACTATTCTAATTTCAGCTTCCTTTCCTTTTTTCCCCCCTCGTTATAGACCAGGCCTTTCTCCAGTTTTTTGGAGATGAATTCCTGCGCTTGCTTCTCACACGGTTTGTTTTCTGCTCAGCCACCATGAGGATGCACAAAATCTTTCGGGTATGACAATCAGCTATTTTGCTTCTCTTGTGGGAGCCATTAGAGTCTGTAAAATGTTCGCTAATACAGAGGACCCTTTGCAAGTGTTTGCAGACTAATTCAGACACTTCCACTGAGTTTCAGCTCAGCTTTGCTAGAGGTGTAAAATGGTTTGTGGGGGAACACCCTTCGTACTTGCTGATCCTAAAAGTCGCTCATGGCAGCTAATTTATTGGAAAACTTACTGTTTCTTTCAAAATCACAGAAAGCCTTTGCAGGTCACGCGGCAGATTCTTCTGTACTCCGCACGACCACAATCTGGTCTTTCTAGAAGGAGCTGAGGGGCTTACAAAATTCAGAATTGTAGGTATTTTTGACAGAACTGGGGAAAGGCCTAGAATATGAAGAAATGCTCCTTTGGCATGGCCCAGTTGGGCTACCTATGATCTGTTACAGAGAAGCATAGTCTGCAAAACATGCCCAATTCTCTGCGGGTGTGTTTCCGCATACCATCTGGGACATGCTGCAGAATAACACACGTTGGTTGAAACCGGCTCTTCCCAACTTGGCAGCTGGGGAAATACGTTCATGAACGCACGGGCAAGAAAACCAACGTGGAAGCCGTCATTTATTTATTTACATTTATTCACATTTCAAATTTCTGTCACCGCCCATCTCCCCGCCCAAGGGGGGACTCTGGGCGGTTTACAACACCATAACGCATTAAAACCACAAAACATAAATTACAGTATAAATGTCATGAATAAGTAAATATACGAGCCTTGTGGCGAAAAGCTCTCATTCAGTCGGGAGGGCGCTACGGCGCCAACCACCCCCAGGGAGAGCTGTTGCCCTTCCCATCCCAGGCAAGGCGGCAGAACCAGGTTTTTAAAACCTTCCGGAAGTCTGGGAGCGAGGGCGCCCGCCTCACCTCCAGGGGCAAGATATTCCGAAGGGCGGGCGCCACTGCAGAGAAGGCCTGCCTCCTGGACCCCGCCAGATGAAATTCCTTTGCTGATGGGGTCCGTAGCATGCCCTCTCTGCTTGATTTGACTATTTATGTATGTGTGTATTTACTTCTCAAATTTCTAACACCACCCATCTCCCCCAGAAAGGAACCTATAGTTTCCTACCCTGCATAAACCAGAGTTAGCAGTGTGGGAATAAGCTGGGACCCAAGACCAACTTCCCATCTCGCTCTGGTATCCTGGATTGTTCCAAAGCTGTGAACCATAACCCTAATTTAGACAGCACGGATAGCTACAGTATAGTTAGTTGAAGGCGTGCTGAATTGCTTGCTCGTGCAGAGGAAGGAAGGAGCAAAGGATCTGCCCTGGCAGAAGACTTATACATCAGTGTAAATATCCAGCCCTCCTCCATTTCTGCTTGAATTGTAGGCAGCTTTGAGTAACTCCTAGAAAACTATAGAAAATAAACAAACAAACAAACTTCTGCTATGTCTGCCAGCAACGTATTTTTGAAAGGCCTTTCCGTTCCTTATGATGTCTTTATCAGACAATTCAATTGCTCCGTGTTGCTGTTTTCTTACATCCTCTTCCGTTTCCTCCAGCAGGAAACCAGGAATTACCCTGAATCCTATCCCCAACTGCCCAGGGATGAAACAGTGGAAAATCCACACCTCCAGAAGCATATTTTGGAATTGGCTTCTATCCTAGATGTCCGAAACGTGTTCCTGGAAACCACCCTCGATGATTATTAACACGGAAGCAAACGGTCTGGATGTCTTACTGCAGAGTTTTTGCCCTAGCTGCAGATTTTTGAAATTTTGCTGTTTTCTAATGTGAACATCCACAAAAGGAGTTTACTTGAGTTTTATTTTTGAACTTACAGGTTTTTTTTTTCCTTTTAAAAGAGTAAAATAGCTGTGGGCGCAGCTGTTCCATTCAGTGTGGAGTCAATTTTGATAAACCGATCCCTCCTACACGTTTTACAATTTTAGACTAAAGCAATCTCATGGGTTTTGAAGCTTTGATTTGGAAGATGTAGCTGGCCACACAACACACATATGCGCGCGCACGCACACACACACACTCTCTCCCAAGTATTTAAATGCAGCCAGTCACTTTTAGCCCTTGTGTGCAAATTCTTTATTTTTATACTATTTTTAAAAATTTGAAAGCAAAAAGTGAAAAAAAAAAAGAGAGGAAAAAAATCAGAAAAAAAAGAAGTATCTTCTATCCCCAAAGATTATGGATTTTAAAACGTGGATGGTGGGACTACAAATTGTGCAAAGCAGAGAGCAATAAGTCGATTCAAGTCAATATGCTTGGTCAACCCCCGAACCCCTGGAAGAGTTCAGCTCACTTGAAGGGATGGTAGTATAATCTTGGAAAATGTAGCGCTGCCCGTAAGTTTCTTTTTGAGAAGTAAGCCTATATTGCACATTGACTAAGGATGCAGGGCTTTATCTCCCTAAGTCTGAAACGTTGGCTCATGGCCTACTATCACATCAAAAGATTTTCCCCTTCTCATTACGGACCACCCTCTGTGCTATTCTCCAGCTTTGGGCTAAAGTCATGGGCAAAACATGCCCTCCCTTTCTGGGCAGGCAGCTGTGGTCAATGCTCTCTGCCAGATGTGGAAATTTCTTTGGTGACACTTCTCCCCAGCACTTCCACCTCAAGTTCTAGAAGAGTTGCTTTCATCCCATCCATACTTTGATGGCAGGAGCTCACCTGGCGGAAGAAAAAAATAAAAATCACTGCCTTGTCTCTGTGCCCCAGCTGCTCAAAAAAGAAAACCGAGACGGGGGAAGGCTCATCACTTCTTTCACTGCCAGTGAGAAATGTCCACCTTCCAGAGCTAGGTAAGAGAAGGGCAAATAGGATTCATGGCTACTTCACCCAACAGGAAACCTTGAAGAAAGCTCATAGCTTTGGCTGGATGAACTTTTGGGGGAAAAAAACATGAACAGGAGCAATCTGGAAAAGTGCATGACCTGTTTTGAAGGAAAGGAGAGGCAACATGAAGAAAAGACACTGCTCTCCAGTGGTCCTCAGCATCTGGCTTTAAGAGGCACACCACTTCAGAATGGAGGTCTATCTCCAGAGCTTTCTTGGAACAAATCTACGTTGGCGTTCCTTTGCCTCCAGTCTGCATCCAGTGACTTGTGCTTTATGTAGCCAGGACGACTTTGCTTCTCAAGGACAATGTTAATGCTTGAAGTCCAGCAAAGAAGACTTGTAGATGGAAAATGGGAAAAGCATACTCAAACATCAAGATTTAGGAGGAGATCTGAGCAAATCATTGTGTCGGCTTTGTGTCTGTCTGCTGCTATTTTCAAAGGGGCTGGTGGCATCCCATCCTGAGCTTTTTTCCCCAAAGAGGATTTTGATAGAAATCAATGTGTTTGGGCTTAGCAAGCTAGAGTGAGCGCATAATTCCACCACTTTTTAAAAAAAAAAAAAAGGGGGGGGAGATCTCTTAGCAAGCATATTCCACAATATATTATGGGGTGCTTTTGAAAAGTTTAGTGGCAGATGTGATCCTTTGGTAGCTAGGATCGAACAAGGCTGGAGGGAGTGGTGATGAAGAAGTCCTTTCTCTTGGTCTAGATGCCCAAGGAAATACGGTTTTTCTCAACATCTGTCTCTGCCGATGGTCCTACAAGCTACTCTCCAGGCGAAGATGCAGCCGCCAGCCCGTTAGAAGTAGCAGGGCTGGGATCTGTTGCCAATCTGAAAAAAGGCAACGTTTGGGAGTGATAGCAAGAGGTGCCTTAGGCCGGGTCTAAAGTGCAATGAAGATGATATTATAGGTATTGAGTTGGCAGAGTTTTTTCCGAAGAAGAAGGAAGTAGTTCTGGCTTTGAAATGCCTTCATTGTTGACTTGGCAATCAAACGAGCAGCTGCACAGCAAAGTGTTTTTAATGGCGCGAGGTTTGGTCTAGGGCGGCCCATTTTCTTCAGCGGCGCTTTGTCATTTCTGCCCAATTTTGTTTCTAAAAGGTGGTGTGGGTGACAGTCACGCATTTGCCCTATACGTGCTCCGCCTGCCGAGTTGTAAATGTGTATGTGTGCCTGTAAATATGTAGATATATTTATAAATAAGGAGACCTTGGAACCGTCGGTGTACAGAATTAAGAAAAAGTATATGTAGGTTCTGAGCAGAAGTCATGCCTGCAGGGTAGCATCATTAAGAAACGCTGTTCAGGTTGAGTCACCAACCAGATGCTAGGCTGGTAACACAGATGCCTCAGCCCTCAGGTTGGTGCTCCTGCGTTGCTGAGTTCCTTTGGTGTATTTCCAAGTTCTTTAAATGAGATCATTCTGGAGGAAGTTGATTAAGAATATGTTTCTATTCACCACTTTCTAGAAAGCATCTTCCTTGGATGTTAAACAAGCCGGTATCTCTAGTTGCCTGATGGTGGTGGTGGTGGTGGTGGTGATAGTGATAGGATTCTACTCTGGCCTTGCTCCATCTTGCCTCAGTGTTGTCTGATTACTTGGTCTGCATACGAAGAGAGACATTTATTAGTGTGCCTTCTGGGCTAATGTCCTCCAGATGTAGCTGAAGGGTGGGGATCTTTAACACATCTGCAGGACACCAGTTGGGGAGGGCTGTCTTTCTGTATCTGCTGGTACTTGTAAACTATAAGCATAAAGCTATGAATAAGGCCTTTAACTCATTGATAGATAAGATACATACTTTAACAATAAAAGGTCTCTACTTTGGACCCTGGCATTGACATCCCTTTTTTCCAACTGGTGGTGACAAGAGGAATTAAGTGCCTGATTCTCTGGAGACTGTAACTTCTGCTTTCAATGCACTGGAAAAACAGGTTTCAAGAAAATGCTCTTGTTTTAAGTTCCTAGTAACACCTTGTGTATTTTATTTATGAATACATTTTTCTGGTAAAGGTATCCTTTCTGATGTGTCTGTCTACAGAGCATAGAAATCAGTAACGGTCCCTGTAAAACGTAGCAAAGGTTGATGCTGAAGAAGCTAAATCAGAAGGAAAGGAATCTTGAAAAATTGGTATTTTGATTCGGTGACACTAAAGCCGTAATTTTCTTTTCAGCTTCAGTTTGAATCGTGTCATTCTCTGAATATATGTAGAGGTCTTTTCTTCCAGTTATTACAAAGAATTCTTTAGGAAGGCATGTTTTGAGAATAGGGTTAGTTTCCATTTATCCTTCTGTTCCGATTGGCTTTCTGCCAGGAAAGGTGGTGGGTTAGAATGTATGGTGGTATGGCTCCACATCTCTCTTCCCTGTGTCACATTCTTGTGAAGGTGACCACGCCAACACTTACTGCTTTCATTGCAGAAATTTGTGTTTGCTCTGGAGTCCCGGTTCAGATCACAGTTCCATCCCGTCCTTAACCAGGCCTACAAATGACGATATGAAGTTGCTTGAGAGCAAAGCTAGATAGCAGAACCAAGATGGGACCAAGCCTTGTTCAACAGAACATACATATCTCCCGGAGCTGAAGCACAACAAACCAGCTTTTCTTTCTTTGTCCTGTTGAGGCAGCTAAATAGACATGTGCAGGTATAAAGGGAGAATTAAAAACAACAACAACTCTGCTTCCTAGAATAAGCAAACACATAGCTTATTACTTTGAAGGAGGTATCTTTCTAGTGAAACTTAAGAGTTCTGATGTGTTTTCCTTTCCTTCCTTCCTTCCTTCCTTCCTTCCTTCCTTCCTTCCTTCCTTCCTTCCTTCCTTCCTTCCTTCCTTCCCCCTCCCTTCCTTCCTTCCCCCTCCCTCCCTTCCTCTCCTCTCTTCCTTCCTTCCTTCCCCCTCCCTCCCTTCCTCTCCTCTCTTCCTCCCTTCCCTTCCCTTCCTTCCCCCTCCCTTCCTTCCTTCCCCTTCCCTCCTCCCTCTCCAAAGATGCAAGCAAATGCTTCATGAACAATTCTAGACATTTCATGTCGTTTTTCAGCTTGACTTTTATTGGTGGTTTAGAATTCTAATAGCAGTAAGGCCTCATGATCAATTCTTGATGATCAAAATGTGGGTCTGTTTTTTAAGCCTGCCCTTTGGCAGCTGTTTTGCATGGTGATGTATGTATTTTGTTTGTTTGTTTCTATGAGCCTTGTAATCCTCTTGATTGGCACATGCTTGGATTTCACTGTATTTTTTAAAATGTGGCGTGGTCTCTCAGCTGTTGCAATCCTCCAAGTCCTTTGCTCGCATGGGAAGGTTTGAATAATGCAGCAAAAAGTTTGTACAAATTTATCACTGAACCCTGTCGCACACTTAAAAAAAACAACAACCTGTTGTTTCCATTGGCCAACATTTGCTGAATAATATGAGTCGAGTCAAATTTAGACTTGAAATAGACTAATCGAAATCTCTGAAAGTTAGTAATGTATTTCTTTGACTTCATCCTTTAGTTTGTGGATGACTAAATACGGACCCCAACCCAGTGCTAACAGCTTTGAAGGGGGGGGGGACACGAATACAGAAAGCATATTTTTCAGACGCTCTAATGTTTGTTTCAGTAGGGTAGGATTTGCACAAAAATTCAAGCAAACTTGCAGAAACCAAAATCCTAGCATGCGTATAAGGATTTGAAACTGGCCAGGGCACTCTGCTGCCTTATACTTAGAACAGCGACATTTTTCTTTCCTTTTTTTTTTCCCTTTAAAAAAAGAAAACAAACTTTTTTTTTTTAATAACATGGCTGGTTTTGTGTCTAAAAACGCACCATTTGTTTGGAAGTTGTACTCAACCTTTTGCCTTCTTAGCGGTAAAATATATATATATATATATATCTGTAGCAAATGCTTGTCTATAACTGACCTGTTATTGAAGTGTGACGCACGTGGTAGGGCACAGAACTGTTTCTCTTAGCATCTCCGCTGAAGAGATGAAGCACAGCTGTTTGACATTGGCCTAACTTGTTATAAGTGCTGCTAGTCCATAGTGCATGTGGTGATGCTGTGTGTAGCTGTTCACAAAGCCACTGTTACCTTTGATACCGAACCACATCTTGGTGCCAACCTATCCATGTGATGACTTGAGATTTCTAGAACATTCCTGATCTGACGCTCTTTTTTTCTTTTTCCTGACGCTGAGAGTTTTTTTGGGGGGGAGGGGGGGCTTTCTGGTTTACCTCCTTGTAAATGGCTCCCCCCCTCTACTTGCCAAGAATGAATTGCATCCGAACTCTAGAACCCAGTTGATGTGGAAACCTGTAATCCTTGCAGGCGTGTGTGTCTCTTCAATGTATCGGAATTATGTAAGCCATATATTCCTTCACAGATCTTTCTTTTTTCCTTCATCCGGTCAGATTTTTCTCCCAGTTGGTTGGCTGACATTGATCATTCATGCTGTGGTTTGTGCAGATGTATTTTTCTAAGGGTTCAACAAGAGCTCTTTGAGTGCGATATGGGGCAGCTTCTGTAGACTCAAAGCATCTGTTGCTTCCTTCCTTCAATTTTACTACTGTCAAGAAGACTATTCCACCGCTCAGATTTTTCAGGCTAACACTGTGATTCTCTCAAGACCTGACACAGCATTCAAGGAAACAAAATACTGTACGGACAAACCCACATACCTGCTTTTATGTTGCGTAACAAGAATATGACATATCTGGGGTTTTGCTATTGGTGTATTGAAGATTTTCATGTTGGTTATGTTCACTTAGAATGTGACGACATTCATTGGTTGTGTACATGGGTTTTGTATCGAGCCCCACTCAAATTATATGTATAACCAGTATACAATAAACATATTTGCTTAATGCTGTGTTTGTGAGCCTTTAGGAGTAGGTGGTCAGCACACTTCAGTTCAAATAATATCAATCTGTATCTCAATTTCCATGCTTTAAACTGCTGCTAAAGAGGAAATCTTTCTTTCTTTTTTTCTTTCCTCCCCTGTTCTCATTTTTTATTGTTACTTCATGCTGTCTTCCCCCTTAAGATAGTAGATCTTCAGGCACTGTCAGGGGAAGCCACGTTAGTCTATCGCTGGAAAAAGGAGTCTAATGGCACCTTTTCCGACTAACAAACTTCATTAAGAGGCATCAGCTTTTGTGAGCTGCATCTGATGAAGTGAAAAAGCTGATGCCTCTTAATAAAATTTGTTAGTCAGAAAGGGCACCTGCCAGTCTCCTCCTCTATCTTCAGAGCAGTTTTGTTAATCCGAGAGTCGTCTGGAAAATTGATGTTTAATAGAAAGAAAGTTAGCAGTCTTGGAATGCCTTTGGATTCCACAGGTAGACTTCAGTATTGCAATTAACAGCGATGGCTGTTTAGATTTCCAGTGTAATGACTGATTGGAAGACACAGATTTAAAACAAAACTGAACTATTAAAATTGACTTCCAGATAGTTCCTTGCTGGTTTTACCTCTCCATCTGTTCTCTCCCCTTCAGTTTTTTTAATGTGATGTGTCAGAAACAAGTAATTTCAACTGAACATTGTACTACCGATGGCTTTGTGCTGATTGTTTCCTCAATGGGTAAGAATTACTTTCCCAAGCCTGATTTTACAACTCAAACTCCTGGTTTTATTTATTTGTTTAAGCCAGTGGCTGTGAAATTGTGAAATCCCTGGATTGACTTGTATGAGGGGGGGTTAAGTATCTGAGAACATACATCAGCCTCTCACTTCAGGCATGGCAGAGAAATAAATATACCTTGCCAAATATATGTATATATCACTGCAGTAATTGCTTTTTAAACAAATCAGCTGTTGTCACTGTGGACACTAGGAAGTGGAGTTAGAAGTCTTTATGGTTCAATATATTGTACAAACCAGGGAGATGGATTAATTCACTAACCAGGTTGGGTGTTTATATAAGGCAGCCACTATTGAGTCTAACATCAGCATTGTACTTTATTAAGTTGTTATTATGTGTCATCAAGTTGGTGTTGACTCTTAGTGACCACATGGACAGATTCTCTCCATGATGACCTGTCCATATCCTGGTCTTTCAGGTCTTCTAACAGTGCAGACATGGCCTTTATTAAATACTAGTAAAAATTGTAAAATTAAAAATCAGATGACATCCAGATGGTCAACAGATTAACTGAGTTATCATGATGGGAGAATAGAAGGATCCCACCTTGGTTATACATACTTTGTGGTCAGCTTTTCCAGGCTTGGAAAGATTCGTTTTTTGCAGGCTACGAAGGATTTGAAGTCTGAGAAAAACACCCAAACTTATCTGTTCTTCCAGGGTATGGATGAAGCAGGGGGGAAATGTAAGCATTGCAGAGGTAGATGCTACAGGAAAATAACACCTGTTGGGTTGTTCAAGGGTCTAACATCTGTTAAGGGGAAGAGGGGGGAGGGTCAGCCCAGGAAAGTGATGCACCTCAACACCTCTGAGTTTAAGGGTGATGCAAATGGGCAACATTTTTAAGGTGCCCCAAGACTCAGCCAGGTCCACATTGGATGATCCACCCATCTCCCTAAAGCAGCGGTTTCTCGACCTCAGCAGTGTTAAGATGCTGGACTCCAACTCCCAGAATCCCCCAGGCAGCAGTCTGGCTGGGGAATCCTGGGAGTTGGAGTCCACGCACCTTAACGTTGCTGAGGTTGAGAAACCCTGCCTTAAACCATAAGGTGGTTTGACTGATTGGGGGGCTGAGCGGGATGCATGACTCCGGCCATCGTGGCTTGCCGATAAGGGTTAGTGCTGCAGCGCGAACTCAGCTCAACAAGCCATGGCCAAGGAGGTGGGCGCGTGCTTAAAGCCAGCCCTCCTGCAACCTGGCGCCCTCGCGCAGCTCGCTCCCTCAGCCACAGGCGCCCCCCAAAGGGCGAGGATGACGTAGCACGGATGCCCCGCCTCCGCCCTTCCACCTCCCTATCACGCGAGGGGGCGCGGCCTCCCCGGCCTCCCCAGCCGCTCCCCCTGCAACCTGCGCCAGCTGCGAGCGCCCCTCCTTTCTCCCTCTTCCGTCACTTCCGTCGGCGGCTGGACTCGACTCCGCTTCCGCTTCCGGCTGAGGTGTCTCCGCTGTCACGACCAGCTGGTGGGTTCCCGCCTTCGGGGCCGGGACGCGGCGTCTTCCGTCGCCCCGCTCCTTTCCTCCCCGGGGCTGAGGCCCGGTAGGCCGCCCTGTTTGCCCGGCGGGTCGTCCCAGCCGGAGGTAGGCGCGCTTTCTTTCCGCCGGGTCGGGGGCGTTCGGCTGGTCCGCGGATTGTCCGGGGATTACGGTAGCCAGGCTTCTCCGCGTGGGGACCCGAGGGCTTTCTTTTTAGGGCAAATACGGTAGTCGGGCAGGGGAGACGGAGGCCTTCGGCTCTTGGGGCGCCGGATCGAAGGGGGCGCAAGGGGCGCCCCTCCTGGGCCCTCTCGTCCGCTGGGCCCCTGCGCCTTCTGCCGCGCCGGCCTTTCGGTGGCTCCCGGGGAGTGGATCGGGCCCCTGCAGCACGCGAACCCCCTGGGGTCCGGCCCCCGTCGCGGCCTGAACCGGACGGTCCACTTTGTGCGAGGGAGGGCGGCGGCTGTGTGACTTTAGCTGGGTTGCTGTGCGTGCGTGTGTGTATGAGTGTGTGTCTGTGTGTATACACCCACCCACCCACACATACATACATACATGGGTTGCTGTGTATATGTGTATGTTTATATAAATACATGAGGGTCGCTGTTTGTGTGTGTATGAGTGTGTGTGTATATGTATATATAAACACACACACACACCCACACACACACCAATAGAAGACAACATCTGCAGCTCAGGGTTGAACTGGGGAGTCCTGGGTGCTCTCTGAGCTGGGCCCTTGGCTTGCAGACCTTGCATTACCTGACTAGGTGTAATGGTTGCCTACTCCAATATACTCAGTCTCACAAGCCCGGGCTTTAAGATAACTGATTTATTAAAGGAATAGTGTGCAGATACAGACAAAGCTGAGAATAAAGCAAAAGCGCGCGAAATACAAATCAAATACTGTTGCTTCAGTCCAACCCCGCCCCGCGCCCCATCGTAGCAATCACCCCATGCCAGATGCCACCCAGCGTCATAAACCGGCCTGGGAAAGCAACCTTGAGGAAAGCCACCAACCCAAACATGCATTCCAGAGATTACAGCCTCGCAGGGCTGGAAATTTCCAACAAGGAAACACGGAGCGAGAGAGTGACATGTGAAACGTTACGATGTATGCAGAACATTGAAACGGAGAACATGACACTAGGTGACATCACCTGCTGTGTTTGTACACATACATACACCTCAGGGTTGATGTGTGCATACCTATATCTATCTATCTATCTATAGAAAGAGAGAGAGAGAAAAGAGGGTTGCTGTGTGTACACACACACACACACACACACACACACACAGATACGTACATACACACACAGCCAAAGAGCTGGTGTTAGGGTGGCTTAAAGATTATCTTATTTATCATGCGGTGTAAGTTTCCTTCGTGCCAAATGGTGCAGCAAAAATATGTGGAGAGAGGAGAGCAAAGAAGCTGGACATAATCTGGATGCCTGACGAAAAAGTAAGGGGTCCAATGCTCTGATTATTCTGTTCTCTTCCCCCCCCACCTTCTGCTTTCATTTTGCTTTATGTCCAGTCATTGGCCTGGGGCCCGAAATAAATAGATGAACTTTCAGTGTTGTTTAGATTTTCTCTTTTATTGGACTGAGCCACTTCCCCTTCCTTACTTAACTGCCTCAATGCAGTAACCTGTTGAGGTCAGGTAGGCTGAGAAATAGGTACTGGTGCAAAGGTTATACAGTGAGCTTTATGCTCAAGTGGGTTTTCAGTATCCTATTTGAATTTTCTGCTCTCTGGACCACACTAAGCTTTGCTTGGAGTCTTAGATGCTGTCTGGACTTCTAAAGCTAAGGTTAGATATAACCATTTCCCAGACTTGCATAACTAATTATTCAGAGGTTACAGAGTCTTGGCCAAGATAGGCTACAACCTGACACAATCTTCTTAATCTTAGGTGCATCAGGAACTTATTTGAGATTCACTGCCCCCCCCATCTTGCTTACTGTTCCTGATTTCCTTCAGCAGTGCTGTTATAAGAGAGACTGAGTGCATTTGCAGGCATTAGGAAGGAGGCTTCTTGCTCCCATTAGTTCTAATGCTTTCAGAATTAGACAAGGCTGCCAAGTTGGGGATTGTGATCTCCCGAGAGACTTCATTCCTGCTACTAATGGTTGATATTTCCTAAGTGTTCAATATTGTGCTTTATACCTAATAAAAACCAAGAAATGTCTTGATATGGTAGTATTTAGCGTAGTACGGTAGTAAAAGTGCTCCTTTATATGACTGCCTCAAAATTCTTCTGATCGCTGCTGGCGAGACTTTGAAGATCATTATTTCAGAGTGGCAGGATTTAGTGTCTGACAGCTTTTGCAGAGTTGCCAGGAACCCAGTGAATTATTCATCGTTGTTTGATACATTGGTCTCAGATAGCCTGAGCCCATGAGAAGCTTATAGTTACATGCTTGCTGGGAAGACTCTTCAGCTGACGTATCTTGCACTGGTAGGTCTGTTTCGCTGTTTAAACCATTATTGCCTCCCAGTGCACCTAAGTGGCCAGAATCCCTCTGACATCCCAAGCCAGCAAAGTCAGAGGCGTTGAGAGGGAGCAATCCTGTATACAGTAATAACTTCCATATATTTTAATGCTTTTTGCGATTTTCTGCCTTGGTAGCTCCCTTGACTGTAAAAAACCTGGATCCTTGTCATAAAACCGGATCCTGGGTGGATTTTACCTCCTGTCATAAATGTACATCCTTTCTTTTTCTTGTTGACTGTACAGAAACAAACAACTGGAAAGTATTTAGAAATGTGTATCTTTGGCTCAGTTCAGGTGAACAAGTTGACAGCGTATGAATGGTTTAGTTCGGCTTTCCCTGTTTTGGTGCCTTCCAAAATGTGTTGGATTTTAATTCTCATTATCTCTAGCCAGCATGGTTTTCCTTGGGCAGGGGATGATGATTGAGGAAAGGTTGGGGAAGGCTGAGACACTGCAATTTTTTTGATATCTGGAACAAGTTTCATTGATTATGATATTCTACCACTTCCACTGCTGATCTAAGAGGTTGATTTGTGAGATAAGTATGGAGTGAAGTTCCAAGCCAGCCAAATGGGAGTTAGTTTGATGCTTGTTCCTCTTTTCCACTGCCACTAAGATACACCCATGGGGCAATTTTTAAGCCACTTTTAAAAAATATTCCCCTCCAATGAGTTTTTTCAAGTACCTTCAGATTTTTCTTAGTGAGGTGTTTCCAACTAATGAGTGTTTAATTGATGAGTGTAAAGATGAGTGTTTAATGAGCTGAACGGTTTTACTTATAAATATATTGTTTTATCTGGATTGTTAGTCAATCCAGATGCTACTTTTAATAAAAAAGTAGTGGCAGGCAGAAGCTACACAAATAGCCCTTAGTGCAGTGATGTGGGATATTTCCGGAACATTTTCTTGCCCTAAATTAACAGATTTTCTTTTGTTTTTAAGCTATCCTACCTGAATGTGTATTGTGTTAATTTAATATGAGATCCTTAATGGTCGAAACAGCTGACTGAAATACTTGGTTAGGACAAAATAGATTATTAGAGGAACAGTAAAGAATTGGATTGGTTTAGAACGCCAGCATGCACAACATTGGCTAAACTGGTTACAGTCAACAAAATTCTTTTAGGACGAGGACTAAAGTCAAAAAGATTTCAATTACTGCATGTATGGATTCATGGTCTTAAAATGATTTCCAACGATACGTTGATCTATGCATATGTAATTGTTTTGCCCAGTGTCCAAAAGTGTCCTTTGTTTATTTTAATGTAGCAGCCCTGTTTGACTATGAGCCCCTTGAGGGAGCGAAACTGATTGAATGGAAGAGAAATATTCCTCCAGTCCTTGGCTGGGGGCCTTGGCCATCTAACTGGGGCCTTTGGGTCTCTGAGCACCAGGCTTCCTGGCTGGAAGAAGATGTTTGCAAAACTGAAAAAGAAGATCGCTGATGAGGCAGCTACTGCTCCCCGGCCCGGGGGGCCAGCCAGAATGCCCAGATCGATCAGCAAAGAATCCGTCACGTCGGCAGGAGCAGACTCGGGGGATGATTTTGTAAGTGTCAGAGGTGGGGTTCAAATGCACCTTTTCAGAGGCCAAAGATCACTTTTTTCAACTTGAGTCCCGTGTGGTTAAAGCCCGGAGAATAAAAAGACATTTGAAAGACAGCTTGTATTACTTAGCGTGATTAATGCTTCCTAACATTGACAAAGGGCTCAGCTGGTGTGTTGAGGATGCTTGTAAAAACATAAAATGGGTTGGTGCATTCTTCCCTACTTAGTCCTCGATTAGTCCATGAGGAGTTGATTCCCTTGTCCTTTAGAATTTATTTTAATAAGGGGGAGTGGGGCAGGATCCAAGCCTCTTTGCCACTGAAATGTACAAACATCCTAGGCTGGTCCATTCCAGAAACAAATCTGAATGTATCTCTGTCTCTTCTACCTACCAAGCCATCTGATGGAAGCAGCTCCCGAGAAGATCTCTCGTCTCAGCTGTTTCGGAGAAACAAACAGATACGGAAGCTGGAAGTCAAGCTGTCTGGTATGTTTCTTGTCGTATTGGGTGCTACAGGGCGTCCTTATTCAAGGGCCATTCGTTTAGTGATGGTTCAGACTTACAACGGTGCTGAAAAAAACGACTTACAACCTATTCGTTACACTCCTGCAAGTGGACATTCTTACTGTCTACAGCCCACTTTATTTTATTTGTGTGTGTTTGTGGGTTAGATTTGTATGTCACCTTACCTCCAGAGGCTCAAGACTGCCTATATAGCCCCTCTACCTCCGTTTCTCTCCCTGTAGCAACCTTGTGAGGCCAGTCAGAGGGTGTGAGTTGTGCAAAGTCATCCCATGAGTTTCCATGGCTTCAGTTCTAGTCCAGCTCCCTCACCACTATTCTACCTTAGCTCTGTCTCAAAATCCACACAACACTCAGCAACTGCTTTCCTGTTGTGTGATGAAGTAGCGGGTGGTCTGGGGGAGGGAATCCCTGCTGGAAAATCTGAAAGGGCTATTTGCGATTTGCTGTGCTCCAAAGGACTAGAAGCTGTTGCTGGGGGCGGGGGGGCTTTCAAAATCAACCACCCCTTTTCTTGCATCGTGGGGAAAATGTGGTTCCGTGTTACTGGCGAATCTATTCCATCTCCTTTCTGCCTCGTCTGCCTTCCTATTTAGAGTGCAGTAATAATGGTGATATCTTTATTGCTCTTAGCCTGGTGGGTTGGAGGAGGCTGGCAGATGTGATTCCCAGACTATAAAATCATTGTTCCTTTTCATTCATATTTTAAAATCTCTCCTTCCTTCCTTTTCCCTTTGTCTGTCCATAACTGGTTGGTGCCGTCCCGTCCTTCCACTAAGATTATGCTGAACGGGTCCGAAACCTGCAGAAAACCAAGGAGAAGCTTGAAAACGCATTAGAGACACATCAGGATTGTACGTACCCATCATTTATTTCCCCTCTGATAAAGAATTAGAAACCTCAGAAGGAGAATTTTACAATAATGTAGCATTTGACAGTATCATTCTAGGATTTAGAGGCTGCTTATTTGCCGGGCTGCGGTTTATTTCAGTTGTATAAAATACATCGCACTCTGAAAGGACATGCAGGAGTTCAGTATTATTTCCCCGGGATAGGATTTGTTTGCTTAAACACAGACTGCCCCTTGAAGCTTGTGTTTAATGCAATTACAGCTCTACTGTCAGGCATTTTGAAAACGAAATGCTTTGTCAGGGAACACTGGAGCCAAAGTGTGATTTAACACAACAAGGGCTCATGTCACACTCTGCAGCTTCGGGCTGTTAATTCTAGATTGGAAGCAAGGACAGCCTGCTGCTGGCTTTGAAACTGATTTCCCTGAAACAAATCCAGCGTGCCAGAGAAGTGGTGAATGGGAAGAGTCTAAACCTCGTTTTCATAATGCTAAGCCAAAAAAGGACTTAGCATTATGAAAAGGACCTGCCGGCGAAGGACTTAACCAAGGGTCAGCAGTTTGGGAAAAATGGGGGCAGTGGAAGCCCCAAATCTCTCCTCTCAAAGGACTCCTATTCTTCTACCTTATGGAAAAACAACATACCAGTGATAGAATACAGATATTCCTCATTTAGCGACCGTTTGCAGTTATGACAGTGATGAAGGGGTGCTTTACGACCAGTCCTTGCATTTATGACCTTCACAGGTCTGTAAAGCAAAGCAAAGGAAAGCCAAAGTCGGGTCATCAGCACAGTCGCGGTGTCACTTAGCGACCATTTTGCCAATCCCAGTTGTCACTAAATGAGGACTACCTGTATATGCTTTGCATTTCCCAGCAAAATCTTAGGGGAGCAGATGTGGGCAAAAATGAGCTTGGTGAGCTGCTGCCAGTCAGAAAAGACAATATTGGACTGTGGATTGAAAGCTTGACTCTGGCAAGGCAGTTTCAGCCTTTCCCTGATGGGTGGGTCTCAGCTTTCATTCAGGCATGGCCCCGGTTTCACTACAACTCATGCCTTGTGCTGTTGCCCACAGCCTTCATGAAGAAACTCCAGGAGCAGAACGAAACACACCAGACCAGCATAGCCAAGATGGCAGAAGGGATGACCTTGGCCTTGGAGAAAAAAGACCAGGTAGCTTGTCCATGAAATCCATGGCGTCAGGATGCTGTACCCTGAAGGTGGGCCAAAATCATTCAAGGGAGACACAGATTTTCCTGGATCCTGTGACCTCCCAGGGAAAACTTCAGAAACCTGTCTAACCATGGCCATGTAGGTGTCAGGGCAAATGTGTCGAATTTCCACTTTATTTTTGCAATTAAAGTAATAATTTTTAAACAGTTCTATGCTTACGGAGTCCTGTCTTTTATATTTCTATTCCTTACCAGGGCTGCTTAAACCAATTTAAATCTCCTAGTGTTGCCTGTCAACTTCTAATTTCTTGTGATAGCTACTTTTGCATTGTGTCTTCACTGAGTGATGACTACCTCTTCTCTGGGAGTTTATAAATTGCTTCAGACAAAGGACTCACTCCAATATTCAGAGCCCACATTCCTGGCCTGGCTGAGCTCTGACTGGGTGTTTCCTCTCCCCTGCATTTCCCTCCACAGTTGCAATGAGAGAGCTGCATGTACATCACGCCCCTTGTATTTTGCTGCCAATTTATCCAGCCCCAGATTAGGCAGCTTTGCCCTCTGATTCACCTCCATTGACTTCATTCATTATTCCAAAATGCATTTGGAAGCAGCTTCACGCTGGTTTCTTGCTGATTGGGTTGAGATGTCTCAGTGGTTTGCAAGGAAGTCCAAGTCTGGGACTGCGGCATTCCTTCCTGCCCTTCCCCAAATATGCACAGAGAGGGCGAAGAGGCAGGTTAGGCTTGCTGCAAAATGCATCCAGGAGCATCACTTTGTTCCCTTCCTTTGAAAGAGGGAAAGGCCTCTCCTGTAATGGCATCCATGGCTGCCTGTAATAACCAAACGCAGCTGAGGCTTTAATGCTCAGAAACCTTTGGGGTTTCTTAATAGCACATAATTGCCGATTCAAGAGGAGAATGCTTGCCTAGGACTTTTAACCGCCTTGTTTGGGGCACTGAGTTGTCCTGGGAGAGAAACCTCCCCTTTTAATTCCATAATAATTTCCTGTGGGAACGCATCTTCCCTCAAAGACTATCCCTTTAAGAAAGGAGGCCTCTCTGTGATGTAACAAAAGCATCTCTCTCTCTCTCTGCTGCTGCTTCATGATGTCAGAGCAGCTGTTTAAGGGTTGAAGTTCTTTCCTGTGGGTGCTGCTGGCCTCTGCCTTGTCCCTTGCTTTGTTGAGTCCTTCAAGGCAGCCCTCCCACTGCGCCTCTCTTGCTTGCTGGCGCTCAGCGTAGCCGTGCTGATGTTGACTTGTCCCTTTCTCCTTTCCCAGGAATGGCGGGAAAAACTGTCTCATCTTGAAAAGGTGAGGAGTGGGCTTGAGACCAAGCGTGGGCAAAAATGGTTGTCGGTTCTGGAGGTTCTTGGGAGCCATAATTAAGGCCTTTGGGGCCTCATGCACACTGGGGGGCTCAGATGGTGGAGTTCTGTGTCTCTAAGAGGCACTGTAGGAAGACCAAAAGAAGTTTTGTTTTGTTGCTGATGGGGGTCGAAGGGCTGGGCTTCCAAGTGGCCCACAAGAGAGGGCTAGATCAGCCTTGGTGGCTCTCCCCGGATCTTTGCAGGTGCCTTCTGAAATGCTGTGTCTTGTAAGACTGGATTTCCAGCTCCTAAGCATCTGCAGGGGTTTCCCCCTCCCTCTCTCTCCATCTCTTCAAACCTGGTTAAGTTTTGCCCTAAAGTTGAGTCCTTCCTTAACACGTTTTGTTGTTGTTCTTGGTGGTGGTGGTCCTTATTGTGCATCGGCTGCTAAACAGGAGAGGAAAACCCTTTCAGCCCAGCTGCAAGAAATGAGAGAGCAGAGTTTGAACCTGTTCCAGAAGAGGGATGAGATTGATGAACTGGAAGGCTTTCAACAACAGGAGCTCGCAAAAGTCAAGCACATGGTGAGGTTTGCCAGGGCACCATCTTCCAGGCTGGGGCATCTGGGCTGAGTTTCCAGACTTCCATGTCGCTGATGGAGCCCTGGCCTCTGGTCCCAGATGCTCCAGGCTCACTCTTAATAAACTTTATCTCCTACTGATTTCAGTGCTACATTGAATCTTGCTTTTTTTTTTCCCTAGGGGTGGGCAAAACTTTCATTCCACCCCGTTTGGCATGCAGATCCCCTTGAAGCCTCCAGTTGAGCGTGTGAAGCCTTTCCAAAACACTTGGGGTCAGCTGTTTGGAAAAGTTTCAAGCTCAGAATGATTTGGAAGACATGTTTTGCATGCCCATTCTCCCCCCACCCCCCCAATTGTAGCATTCATCTGAGGGTAATACATAGGAAAAAGCAGCCTTATATCCAATTGAAATGTTTAGTTCTACATTGATCTACACCGGTGTTTCTCAGCCTCGACAGCTTTACGATGTGTAGACTTCATCTCCTAGAAGGCTGGCTGGGGAACTCTGGGAGTTGAAGTCCATACTTCTTAAAGTTGCTGAGGTTGAGATATACTGGTCTACACCAACTAATTACAGCTGTTCAGGGTTTCAAGCAGGTGTTTTTCTGCCTGGGGATGGCAAGTGTCCTTAAGCTGCTGGTTGGCTCTTAACTTTAGTGGTGGGATTTTTGCCTTTTAGTCAAAAGACAAATCATCTGTTGACCTGAACTCTGCCTAAACCTCTAAGGTATCCCATTTATCCATCCTTCCCACTGCCCCAATTTATTTGAGTGGCGGGTTTTCTTATGCCCCAGTGATGCTGGGCTGAGAGAACCCCTGTATTAAGCCTCTTCTACTTTTAAATGGGTTCCTTGTAAAAATCTAGCTTCTGAAAAAGGAAGAGTCGCGGGCCCGGATGGAGCGAGAGCTGGAATCCTCCACCCAGGAGTTGCTGCAAACACGGGAGCAGTTGCAGGCCTCCCAGGCCTTGTCCTCGCGCCTGGGCAGAGAGGTTCAGGAGCTCCAGCAACAGCAGGTGGACCTGGAAATGGAAAGGTAGGAGAAGTACCCTCCACCTGAGCTGCCTGAGATAGGTGGAGAGGATTGGGATGGGGTCCTGGGTCATCACACCAACTCAGGTGTGACTTTTACTACGTGGAATCCCTACATCTGCTCAGAGAAGAGAGCAATGAGGGAAGTGGGGCTGCCGAGTCTCTGTGGCTCCTTCAGGATCAGCCTTTCAGGCAGGATGGAGCTTCCTAAGTGGACAGGCCAGATGCATGACCACCAGCAGCCTAACTGGATGTGAGTATCATATTTTTGGAGTCACACTTCAGCAAGAAGTTGGCCAACAAGTCTTCCAGACCTAAATTGAAGGAACGTATTATGGCCTTGACTATAGAACTCCTGCCTCCTCCTGCCTCTTTAGATGTTTACAGATGAAAAAAACACACCTGTATTTGGCATGTCATCAGTTCCCTCTGGACATTGGCCATTGGCTGTCTCGAGTAGCTCCTCCGTGGGCCGAGGGGATTGAGAGAGGGTGACCCTATTTGATTCCCCATCTGATGTTGAACTTGAGCTCTCTGGAAAGGCTTTCCTTCTGGCTGGGAACAGGGAGATCTCCAGGCTTTGGACTTTGACAGAAGGGAGCTGAGCTCAAGCTTCTGAACTTGATCTTTGATCTGTGGGTCAAACTTTCTCTTCCTACCTTTAATGCAGGGATGAGCTCAAAGGGGCCAGGGAGAGTGCAGAAAACAAGATCACCACCTTGGAAGAATGGAGCCAAGAGCTGCAAGCCTACAACCAGCTCCTGTCAGAAGATCTGCAGAACGTATGTTGAGAAGTTCTGGGTGCTGCTTCGCAGCCTTTCTGATCCCCTCCACTGAGGCTGGCACCCTGATGTCCATTGCTGCCAACCCTCTCAAAGTAGCAGGGAGGGGGCGCCCCAGCTCTGCTCGAGGGGACCCTTCCCAGCAAATTTACTTTTCTGCTGGATAATATGTGAACAAGCTCTTCAGTCAGTGATGTGCAGCTTTTTGCAGCTCCTAGATAGAAGGCTGGGAGGAATTGTTGAGTTTTGTCAGGGAAAACTTAATAATTTAAGTCTCCCCTCTCTTTCTCATGGCCTCTTCTCTCTGGGGTTAGGATCGCACAACCAGCTATGACAGGGCTGGGCAGCTTGTGGTCAGGATGTTGTGGGAATCATGGTACGGGTAGGGTGTGCAGAGGGTTCTGCAGCAACAGCTTAATTCAGTTGAGGGGCAACGCTGTGGGTGACCACCGAGGAGTCGCTTGCTTTCTTGCGTATGGAGCTCAGTGTGCCTTAAAGCCAGCTGCCATCCCAGATGCTCCAGATTAGATTCCAGGACCTTTTCCTTTAACCTTCTAGACTCAGTGTGCCACCTCTAGTTTGGAAAAGCTCCTGGAGATGCTGCAGGGAGAACATGAATCTCTGAATCTGGAATTTGAAGAGCAAAGGCAGAAGGTAGAGGCCTCCAGCCATTTGGCCTTAAAAATCAGGAGCAAGTGGACTTCTAGAGTAAGGATTCTCCTGCAGGTTTGGGCCCCAAGGAAGGGCCGGGGTCGCAAACTAGACAGACAAAATGGGTATTTATAGATGGAGCAAGTGTGAGTGGAAAACACTGTGGATTTTTAGTGGTTGCTGTTCTCATTCTCCGATGTGCTTTGCATATGCCTTGCTTCTTTTTCTTTCATGCTTGGGATGATGCCCAGGGCATCCCATTGAGTCATACCTGGCATCATTGGAGAATGAGATACAGGTGGTCCTCGACTTACGATCACAATTGGGACTGGAATTTCCATCGCTAAACGAGGTGGTCATTAAGCATGTCATGTCCAATTTTACAGCCTTTTTTGCCATGGTCTTTAAGTGAATCACATCATTAAGCAAATCTGGCTTTCCCCATTGACTTTGCTTGTTGGAAGCCAGCTGGGAAGATTGCAGATGGTGATCACGTGACCCCAATGCTGCAACTGTTGTAAATACATGCTGGTTGCCAAGCGCCTGAATTCTGATCACGCGACCACGGAGATGCTGTGACGGTCATAAGTGTGAGGACCAGTCATAAGTCACTTTTCCCAGCGCCGTCATAACTTCGGACAGTCGCTAAATGAATGGTTGTAAGTTGAGGACTACCTGTAACAGAAACAGACCCCTGGAGAAGTTGTAGCTCTTCTGCTTTGCAGAAGGAAGAGGCCCGATATGACCTCAAATCTTCTTTCAGGCCAGAGAATGGAGACCCCTGCTTGTAGGGCAGGTTGCCCGACAGCCTCTCTAGCAAATGGGCTGCCAAGCAAGTGAAGCATCTCATCTGTGTATTCAAACAGATGGTTGCCCAAGTGGAGGAGAAGACCCAGCTCGTGGGCCAACTGCAAGAGAAAGTAGCCATCTTGGAGAAGCGGCTAGAAGGCAGCCTCTCTGGGGACGAACATTTTCGGGAGCTGTTCAGAGAGGTGAGTGGGGCCCGATCGCGGCAGCGGGAAGAGGCGACTGAGGAGGGGCACCGAGAGAGCTTTGTGGGCCTCAATTCCACAAACTCCACAGGGTTCGATTCTCCCACCACGACGCTTAGCCAGGAACCTGTTAGGCTGAGAATGCTCTGGTTTTCCACCTCAAGTGAACCCAGCTTGTAGAGAGCCCAGGCAAGTTCTGTCCAGGCCCACGTGGACTAATAATTACCTTTTCCTGTTGGAAATCTGTTCTGGGCTCCATCAACTTTGAGATACAGAAGACAGTTTCTTTCTGACAGAGCAGGAAGTGCCTTTGCCTGGGCTGATGCATCTCAGGAATCAACGGAGAGAAACTGAGTTCAAGTTTTCTACTCCTTCCTTCCCTTTTTGCAAATTTCATTTGATCAGCTCCGTTCCCTTCGGCTCGCTGCTTTCCAGAAGTTGGGCTTCGCAGCCCTATCATCCTTTGCTATTCCAGTGGGGGATTATGGCAGTTGAAGTCCAATACCTCCGGCATGCTGAATTCGCTGATCCACCTTTGGACAGCATTACTAAGACAGTGTGGGAGAAGGCATAAAGTGCTCCCAGATTTGATTTGTACAAGCTCTATTTTGTGATGAGTGTTCTTTAGTGTTATTAATCGGGTTGTGTTGTTGGTTGGTTCACCATCAACTGCTGAGGGGTAGCACATATACGATAATCATTTATTCATTTTCAACCTCTCTAGAAAAGTGCTTTAGAGCAGAGCCTGGAAGACACTCGGCAAGAGCTCCTGGCAGCCCAAACAGGTCACAAGGAGAGCATAAGCCTCATGGAGGCTCAGGTAAGGGCAGGCAACATGGCTCTCGCCAGCCTGAGAGTGTTGATGGGCAGGAAAGGAACAGATTACAGGTAGTCCTCGACTTACGACCGCAATCGGGACTGGAACTGCCGTTGCTTAGTGAGACAGTTAAATGAGTCACACCCGATTTTACGACCTTTTTGCCACGGTCATCCCCCATTGACTTTGCTTGTCAGAAGCCAGCTGGGAAGGTTGCAAATGGTGATCACGTGACCCCAGGACACTGCAGTCATCGTAAATGAAACTCTTGCCCATGTCCTTATATGGTGTCCTTTTTATGACGCCCCAAGGCGTGTTCTGATCTCTCCAATTATTTCTAAATTTGTGGGTCACACCGATAGATTCTACATTTACTTCCTATTAAGGGATGTTGATTCGTCACTCACACTACTGGTGGCTACATATTTTTATTAAGCCATACAATTACGCAAAATGTTTAATTAGATACATTGTTTTATCATTTTATTGTTTTCTTCTGACAGTGTACTGGTGAATTTAACCATTCTTTTTCATTGTAAAGGCTGGTCAAAGGCTATAATAAAAATAAAGATCACGCGATTGCAGGGATGCTGCGACAGTCGTAAGTGTGGGGACTGGTCGCAAGTCACTTTTTTCAGTGCCGCCGTAACTTCAAACGGTCGTTAAATGAATGGTTGTAAGTCAAGGACTACCTGTACATCACTCATGTTTCTGGGGGAAATTCTTCATGGCTTGGTCAAAGCAAGAGATTAATTTTAAACAGGAAGTATCGAGTGCCTCTGGTTTGCTCCGGACATATTTGGAGTTGTGAGGTTCATTGAGCATGTACAGGGCTGCCTTTGCTCAGACTGATTTTAGATTCTTGGAGGCCAGTAGGAGGCTTTGAGGGCTGAAGACCTCTTTGCTGCAGCATTTCAAATGGATCTTGGGAAGATGTAAGGTCCTGTGTGCGCATGAAGGTCCTCGTCAGCCAGCAGAGCATCTCCAAAGACGTACTTCAGCCTTTATGGATGGAAAGAACGGCATTTTGAGTTTTCCCCATCAGTAGAAAAGCTACCAGAATTCCAGGGAGAAGGTCTCTGGGGTTAGAAGCAGGGAGGGACCATGATGTGAGAGCTTTCATTTTCCGTATTACCCAAAGCCACACAATTGTCCGAGGTTGTTCCGGGGATCTACCGTCCCTCTTCCTTGAGCTGAAGCTCACATGCAGGCTGTTGTGGCTTTCCAGATCAGTCAGCTGAACTGCAGGTTGGCCGCCGAAGAGGAATCCATCCGCAGCCTTCAGGAAAGCAGCTTGCAGCAAGTGAGTGCTGGAGTTTCCCCCTTTCCCAGTCCCCTTCCAGGGCGGGAGGCAGAGACGGGAGCGGCTGAAGGGGCAGTAACCAAAGAAAGGGCGGCCCCTCGTTTTTTGCAGCTGCAAGACTTGGAACGGGCCCTTCAGCTTGCCAAAGAGGTGGTGGCCAAGAGCCAAGATGACCTCAAGGATAAAGAATCGCAGATCCAAAAGTTGGTAAGCTCGTGACGTGGCTCAGAACATGATTCTTGATAAGTAGCGCTTTGATGGAGAGAACAAGCGATGTGGATCTCATCTCAGCCTGAAGTTAAATAATCCTCAGGGAGGTCCACAGGCCAGTCTTGCCCTGCGTCTTCCATAGAACTTGGTTTCCTTCTCATGTGCCTTGGTCTCAGGTTCTTCCCTGTGGAGTGCTAGATTTACCTCTTCCTTTCTCATCAGCAGGTGGATCTGGAGTTGGAGAGCATCAGATCCCAGGAAGGCCTCTCCTCGGTGCGGTCCCAGTGGACGGAGCAAGTAAGGCAGCTGGAGGAACAGGTTGCTGCCCTTGAAGCGGCCCAGAACTTGGAAAGGGGGGCTGCCCTGCAGAACTCGGTGAGCACTCCTCCGTTCTTGGTCTTCTGGCTGATTCGGTTTCCAAGCCCTCTGTGACCCAGATCATCAACCCAGGCTGCCGCTTTTGATCGTGTGGAGGGAGGATAAGAGCCCAGAAGGGCCTCCTCCCCAAACTCTTTCCCGTCCCTTAGCGTTTGAGGAGCGTGGTCCCCCCACTTTTACACTCGGCCAGCGTGAAGAGCAGAAATGCTCTTCGGCCAGGCAGTTCCATGTGTTGGTTCCTTTTCCTGCGCAGAGCCAGCTGGAGAAAGAGAACACCAAACTTAAAGACCGGTGCAGAGATTTAGAAGGTTCCGTAAGGCAACGAGAGTCTGAATTGGAGAGGGTCAAGGTAGGGGCCAAGGTTTTTAATCGTAATGGTGCCCACGTCCAGCGTGCCAGCGGGAATTGTGCCCTTGGGGTCCTTGACCCCAAACCCTTGGGATGCTACTTTCTCTGCCAACCTCCGGAGGGAGGATCTATCCTTGGATAAGAATATCAACTGCTTGGTGACTGAAGTTATCTGTCTGTCTGCCCACCCACCCATTCATCCATCTGCCTATCCATCCATCCATCCATCCATCCATCCCCATCTCCTCTCTCTCACTCACCCATCCATGTCCGCCTGTCTGTCTACCTAGATATCTAGATACTTAATCTGAGAGGGGAAACAAAGACTTCTGGTGGCCCAACCCTGAGAGTTCTGATACTTGGGATCAGGGAAGCACCTCCCCTGGTTTAAACTGGGTACATTTCTGGAAGGAGATCTTGTCCCCCTCCTGTCTGCGGTGGATGGGAATGGTCTGTCTTCTAACCAGAGTTCTTTCTCCTTTGCAGGCAGAACTGAGCAGCAACACAGAGATCACCCAAGCCTTGGAGGAGACCCAGAAGCAGAGTGAGGCGCTGCGGCAACAGGTGCAGCCACTGTCCTGGCTCAGAGGAGGCCCTTTTGTCCAGATTGCTTGTCTTCAAAAGGCTGCGTCTGGAGCCTTTCCACCAGTTGGGTTTCCTCCATACAAGACTTTTTGACAGAGTTCACACATCACTAGGCTAGACTGAAGTGAGGTTGGGTAACTTATGGGAAACTCCGCCAGCCTCTTAGCCCATAGCATGAATGAGAGCCTCCTCTTCAGCCATGATTTAATTTATTTCTTTGGGCAAAGTTTGTGCACCATTGTGTTTTCCTAAAGCTGTTCTGTGAACCCATCCTTTTATTTAGAGGGTAACAGTTAAAGGGTCCCCACCTGGAATTAGACAGTCCCCGCTGTGGCGCAGGGGTCCATCTTTAGACAAATCATTGGGCAACTGAAGAAGTAAAACAAATGCCTCTCCCCCTCTCTTTTGGCTCTGGGTAATAAGTATTGAAACCTGCTGTTTATTTTTAAATCAGGTAACTTTAAGTCAAACCAAGCTTTCATGGGAGCTTACAAGCCATCAGTAAAACTCACACTTACGATACCCAGAGTTCCTCAGCCCTTAATCCCGCAGCTGCTGGATGGGTACCGAATATCTTTCTGGGGTCCTTGGGTAACTGCATATAGGTGGATGAATGAACAAACGAATGAACGAATGAGAGTGGTAGCTGGGGAAAAATGCTTTTTCATACAGTAAGGGAGAAGAGAAGTTCTCTGCAGCCACTCCTTTGGGGAATGGCACAAGGCTTCTTTCCACTGTTGTATAGAAAAAGGCTTCAGAGTTATCATCTCCCTCACCTTCCTGTTCAAAGCAATGGTGCTTTTGGAAATGCCATCTGCTGGCCGTGAGAGGCATAAAGTTCATCCAGAAAGTGAAGGCCGTTGCTTCATTTTCAGGGAATCAGACTCAGTTCTGTCACGGATCCATGGTTTTTGCAGTGAAAGGTGCAAGGGAAACTTGGAAAACCTTTAGCCTTTGGTCCCGCTTCGTCTGGGTGCTGGGGAGAAGATAGATTCGGTGGCCCCTCGCTGAGTGAGATTAGAGTCTTTGTGAACTGGGGAGACGCAAATGGGCATCCCATTCTGACAACTCACAGACCTTTTCTTCTGGGGGGTCAGGTTGCAGATCTGACCTTGTCGTTACAGGAGAAGGACCAACAGATTGCGGGCACAACAGACAGTCTCCTGAAGCGGGAGGAAGAGGCAAAGTCCTTAAGGCAAGGTGAGACTGTTTCCCAGCACCAGCAGAGAGGGTATTTTCTTGGTCCTCTCAAAACCTGTCGTTTTCTGTATCTGCCTTCTCACTTCCACGCAGCTCCATCTTAGCTTGCAGCGTTGACCATCGTTAGCATCATCCAGGTTTTAAATTTGTGAACATCTTAAACTGGAAACAGTTCTTACTGTTTACTCTACATCCATCCATCCATCCATCCATCCAGGGTAGTTACGCCATGTGCTATCTTTGAGGAAAAACAGTTTTCAGGGCAGAGGACCTTTCCAGCAGAGCTCACCTTCCTGAATTAGAACTTCAAAGCGTGGCTCCTAAAGGGCGTACAAGGCACCCATCTTTCGGACCACCAAGTGCTTTCCAAACACTTCCTCTCTTTCATTCCAACAAAGGGGGCCATCGTCACTCCATAATAACTGGGGCATCTCTCGGATGTGCTTAGGGGCATTTTGAGCTCAGCCCGCTTGTGGGACGGGACACTCTTGGCACAAACAGAACAGCTTGAGAGTTGCCAGCTCTGAGGGCCGTGGAGCTCTGTTTGCTCATGGGCTGCAGGAACGAAGAACAATGCAATGATAAAAAATCTAAGGGATGCTTTGAGATGCTGTAGTGGTTAGAATATCAGTCCCTGTTCCCTGTGTCTCTTTTTTTCCCCAGGTCATGACCTGCTTCTGCTGCAGGTGCATCAGCTGCAGTCGAGCCTCGAGTCATGCCGGGGCCAGGCCGCGGAGAAGGAAGCAGCAATGCAGGAGCGGCTGGAGGTTTTCCAGGCGCAGCTCCAGGAACAGCAAGAATGCCTGCTGGCCAGCAAGAAGCAAGTGAGCAAATTTAATCCACAGGGATTCCTCTTCTGCCCTGTATCTTTAACGGGTTGAAGGATCTTGCTGGTAGGACAGGGGTGGTGTGACTTTGGTTCACACTCTGGCAAAGTGCAGTGGAAGAAAAGCTAGAGAGCAACTGCCTTCATACCCTGCTTGGAGACTTCCCAGAGCCATTTAGAAGGTCACAGTGGAATATTCCACCCAGCTTGGTTGGTCCAGAAAGCTCCTTTTTGTTCCACCTGAGAGTTGGCTAGGAGCTGCTTTGAGACTACCGACACTGCATGGCTTGATACCGTTTTGCTGAATGGATGGCTTTGAAAGGACATTTAGGTGAACCCACGGAGGACCTGGTGTTCATGTTGGCTTGCTGTAACAGCCCTAAACCCATCTATGGGTAGGGAGTGACAAGGGAAGTCCTCTTTGTGGACTTCCCAACGATAGTGTAGCTCACTGGATGCTGCCCTCTATCAGCCATTTGGTTGGTCTGATGTCATGAACCTGCCTTCTCAACCTGGTGTCCTCCCTTGGCTGTGCCAGTTGGCATGATGGAGGTTGCGATTCTGCACAGTTGGAATGAGCAGGCTGGGCGGAAGATGGATCTGGTGTTGCAACTGAGTTCACACCCAGCTTCCCTTTCTGGATCTCCTCCAGCATGACTGAGCTCTGTTCCTTCTTCTCGCTGGCCAGGCTGCTGTGTTAGAACTAGCCTCTATGGCCTTGGGAGACCACTTGCATCTCTCTGAAGACGGGGAGGCTGAGCCCAATGGAGAACTGGTTTCCTCAGACGTCATCCAACTGCAGAAGGAGAACAGAGACCTGGAGCAGCAGATTGCAGAAAAAAACAAGGTGAGGGCTCAGTTTCCCTTTGCACCTATTTTTCTGATCCATCCTCTCCTCCGACACCGGTCTCATTGGTTCCCTTGCTTTGCTTCCGAGAGTAATGCAGATGGGCTCTTTTGCAAACACAGAGACCCCAGATAATGAGGGTCTCTTGAAGAGCCTCCTCTGGCGTTACGGGGGAAGCTGGTTGTACCTGCTACATTTCTGCATAGAATCACAAATATTTGGCAAGATGTCCTGGAATTTTCCACCCCCTACCAAAAAACAAAAAAGTTGGGAGGGAATCTCTATTTCCTACTTACTGGGTGGAGCGTTTGTGTGCCCCAGATTTAATGAACAATAACTCCAAGCTTCTTTCATCATGGCTGTTCCAGCCAGGAGTTGTAGTTAAACCACATTTGGAGGGTGAGCACAGCCGTTGTATTTTGTGAACCTGGTTTTAGGAGTTCGCTGGTGGGAACTTAGCCTAGATGCCACCCAATCTGGATCTGTTTTCACTCAAAGCTATCTTTGGGCAGGCAACTACTCCAAAACGGTGGGAGAGTGGCCCTCTCCTTCCCACAGGTAAAATAGCAATTTTGGCCATGAATTTGCCCGTTCCCTTCCTCAAGGTGCTCAGGAATGCTCAGTAGCTTTCATTGGGGAGCATATAATTGGAAGGCTGGGGGACTCGAGCTTTTCCCTTTCTCCCCCACTAGGTGATAAAACAGTTGCAGCAGAGAATGGCTGAGCTTAAAAAGACCTTGCAGAAAGAACTTGTGAGTATAGATGCCTCTGAATAAAGCTTGAACTAACCAAACTAGCATCGTGGCATTCGTGCTTCAGCACCGTGAGCTTGCGTTCCTCCCTAGCATCCATATCCACGCAAAATATCCAGTTGCCTGAGAATATCTGTTGGTTCTCCTTGGCTTTGGTGGGAGCGCACGGACCGTGGCCACCAAAAGAGGGTTGGTTGCAGGACATTTAGACCAAGGAGAACACCACCATCTCACAGTTTACTTCAGGGTGGAAGGCCCTATCGGTCAAGCAGCTTGCTCATCCAAAAGGCTGTTGTGTTCCCCGTTAGCCTGCCTGGGTTTTAAAGTCCTGAGAAGATAGCCTCCATTCTGATCCACCAAGATCTCAATCACATTTGGCAGGAATTGAAGAGACGTCCCATTTGGTGACTTTAGGGAGACAGATGACTAAGTAGACATGTTGATTACTCTGATTTGATTCATACTTGTTTTGGTTTGATCCTTGCATTTTTGCTGGTATTTTATATTAAGCCAGTGTTTCTCAACCTTAGCAACTTTAAGATGGGTGGACTTCAACTCCCAGAATTCGCCCACCAGCCGGCTAGCTTGAAGTTGCTAAGGTTGAGAAACAGCATATTCTACTGTCTCAAGAACCACTTCGTGGAAGAGCAGAGTACAAATGTAATTAATTCTGTCGCATGGTTTATGTAGACTGATACACTGGGGTTTTCTGGGTGCAGCGTTTGATGGTGTAGGGGCCTTACATTGAAAACCATCTGGAGACTGACACAACCGGTAAACAAGGCGCTGTGTGACCCGCGCGTGAGTCGGCTTGGTCTTGCTTTTCAGCCTGGTGCTATTTTTCTCCTTTCAGAAAATTCGACCTGATGGTGAAATCCCTGAAGTGCCCACAACTGCCTTGACTGTAACAAATAACTCTGACCTGAGTGATTCCCGGGAGATAAACTTTGAGTATCTCAAGCACGTGGTGCTAAAATTTATGTCCTGCCGGGAATCAGAGGTAAGGAAAAAAGAAATGGTTTGATGATCTTGTTGGTTTATCCTCATGGCTTTTGGGCAGGGGGTATTGTGTTTAGGGTAGGAATTTCATACACTTTCCAATGTCTTATTAAAAGAAGTGAGAAAAGGCCAGTTTGAATTTAGATAAGAAAATCGGTTATTCGCCTTGACAAAGCACCTGTATTAGAAACATACAGCATGCTTCAAGGTGGAACATTAGCAGTAAGGTTAGACTTTCCAAGTCAGTAAGAGATTTTAAGATTGGAAGACGTTGCTCTAAGTCAGTGTTTCTCAACCTTGGCAACTTTAAGATGGGCGGACTTCAACTCCCAGAATTCCCCAGCCAGCATTAGCTGGCTGGGGAATTCTAGGAGTTGAAGTCCGCCCATCTTAAAGTTGCCAAGGTTGAGAAACACTGCTTTAAATTTTTGCACATCTTGAAATTACATACATGAAAAATCACCCGTGGATTCTGCCAACCTCTGCTGGAAATTTGGGAGAGAGATTGATTTTTTTTAAACACTAAGCACTGTTTTTCTGGCCAGCTGTCTCCGGCTGGCTTCAGCGATCCAGTTTACAGCCATTGTCTAAAACGTCCCGTTTTTGCGACTTGGTCACTGTGGTGTTTCAGGCCCTGCATTTGATCAAGGCTTTGTCTGTGTTGCTCAACTTCTCTCCGGAGGAAGAAAACATGGTCAAGGAAACCTTGGAGTACAAGGTAAGGGTCTGACACGCTTTCATCATGCATCGCGTGTGGAGCGATGTCTGTCCCAAGCCGCACACCGAGCTTTCTCTGCCACTTCTCAAAACGCTTCTCAGAAGAGGCAGTTTGCATGCTTAAAAAGGAGGGTGGGCCACACCGTTTCCATCTCAGTGCCATGCTTTGCTTTTGTGACTGTTTTCAGTCCCCGCTGGTGGTTTTGTGTGATCTAGATCCATTATTTTGTACAACTCGAGGCGGCCTACGTAACACCTCCCTTTCCTGTTTTCCCAACAAGAACCCAGCGAGGTGGGTTGGACTGAGAGGGACCGGCCCACAGTCACCCAACCAGGGAGTAGATCTCACCATCTCCCATGTCCTGGTCCAGCCCCTTTGCCCCTTGGATGGCTCCCAAGCAGATAAAACTAAACTGTTCTGTCTTCTTTCACAGGCATGAGGGCGGCGGTTTCGCAGAATCAGCGAAACCAGCTGCTGAGCAATTCAGTGCCTAATTCTGGCCGGTCTTCCTCTCTTCCAGATGTCCTGGTTTGGGTCAAAGCCGCTTCCCCAAGGCAGCATCCGACCCTCCATCTCAAATCCGAGGATGACGTGGTCCTGAAGCCGTGCCAGGACGTCCTGCTGCCTCGCCTCTGGTTGTTGGGTTTTGTGGGGTTTGTGTTTTTTTCCATGAAAAGGTGCACCTGAGAACCGAGGTGGTCGGTTGCGGTGACCACAGTATTTTGCGTACCGTGAACTTTGGGGGAAGACGTTTACGAAGCTGATCTGTAAAAGGGGCCTCTTTTGCCCCAGCTTTGTGGAATGAAAGGGTGATGTTGGTAATAGACTCAGGTGCCTTTTGGCTTCTGTGGGGACGAACATCTCCAGCTACGTACAGGGTTATGTGGGTGCTCAGCCCCTGCATCGTTCCTGATGACGTGCAGTCTTCTGGGGGTGGAAAGCAGCTTTGCCTTCCTAGACTGCTACATTCTGCCGCCCCCCGCCCCCCAGCTTATTAGCACTACATCATGAACGGTTGTCGATACGCTCAATCAAAGCTGGAGATGGCGTGCTAGGTTTCCAGTGGGAACTAGCTCAACTTTCTACAGAGCGGGCCAGCTTTTATTTTTCTTAAAGAAAAAAAAAATGTTTTTAAATGGGCTTTCACGGTGCTCTAGCTTTTAAAAACAGGTGTGTTTTCAAGGGGAATGGTTTCGGCACCTGCTTTGCAAGCGGGAACCGGAAACCATGCTCAGTTGGGCGTCACCCAAATCATAACCCCTTGACAGGTTTATGCGTTACACGTGGTAGGATCTGCTTGGTGGCGAGTGGCGAGGAGCGGTGGCAGGCTAATTGTGGGGAACTCTCGTCCTTAGCAGGAAGAAAGCCTTTACATAAACCCGCATGGCTGTTTTTAACAGATGGGCACATTCACCACTAGTAGAACGGGCTCATTAGAACGGCAGAACTAAGGACCTGTGTTTTTTTCCTGGAACCGAAAGGAAGCCATGCCTTTAACTGCCGTGTTTTTACTAACCAGCGTGTTTAGAGATGATCTAAACGGGGCAGCAGGCAACTCTTTAAGACTGCCAGTTGCGGTTCTGTGCCACTACTTCCTGCACATTGCTAAGCAACAGCATCTTTACCAGCTATCGTGCCAGAAAAATTCAGCTAGAAACGGTCATGCTGGTCACCTTGACGAAGATTCAGAGCGAAATGTGGAACGCTGGCCGGATCTCCGAGAGCCGGGGTCCAGGCGTTCTGTACAGAAGCCTCCTAGGGAAGAGCCTGCAGTAGCTTTTCGGTTGAATTGTTGTAAGCTGGCAGAGCAAGAACGAGTGTTGTAGCAACTAATGCACTTTTCCTTCCTTGTACAGAAAGAACGTAACTACCCCCGGAGTATGTATATAGAAAAGCCTTTGTGGATCCCTGGGTAGGCCATTCATTCTGTGTACATAACGGACTCTATGATGTGATGGCTTAGAGACCTAATTTGTGGTGCAATACATTTTTTGATTAACCCTTGAGACTAAATTATTGATCTTTTTGCTTGTTCCTTTTGTGCTGGTTCCTTAGGACTGGAAGTCCAGGTGTCTACCTGGTGGGGCTGCGGGGGAAAGAGGCCCCTCCTGGATGCCTAGGCTCTCCTGCGTCCTTGGGAAGGGAATCTGACTTCTTAAACTTGATGGGAGAAGGCCGAGAAAAACCCAGCCTGCCATTAGCAGGCTGTTCAAATCCCTCTGTCCTTTCTCTGCTATCATTGCAAAGTGGCTCTTTCAACCTTGACCTGCCCCACTGCATTTGTAGGGTTTTAACATCACACTGGTGGCATAATTAAATATTGCTGCTTTCTCTGGTGTCTCACACTATCTTGTCCTTACTCAGCCACTTTTGGGCCAACATCTCTTGGCTCTGTGCTCCTCTCCAGGATCAGGGATATTACAATCCTACCCTGCTTTTGTTTTGTAAAAAAAAAACTTTTTTTTTGGAGTTGTTGAGCCATCGCGGGAAGCAGGCTACTAGAAAGCTATCCCGGCTTTTGATCCGAGGAAGCGCAGCACCAGCCTGGCCAAAACCCCGAGATTTCTACAGCCAAAAGTGTTTGGTGGCACTATCCAGTCACGAAGTTGATTTGGAAAGCCGAGAGAGCAAGCGTTGATTGAAGAACCGGGGTCGGACGCAGAACAAATCAGGCTCCCTTCCTGGACTGGCCACTTTTGCCATGCGTCCGCTGTGATGGCAGAAATGAGCTTGTGACTGACGGTATAAACCATCCAAAAAAAAAAAAACATCCATGGCAGAAACTGACTGCTGGGGGGCCAGCCCACCTGTTCTAGCTGCCTGCCCTACCTGCTTCAAGCAATCCTTCAATTTCCACCTCAGCCCAAAGCTGTGCATTGTTTAAACACAGCAAAGTTGGTTTCCCAGGCGTGGAAACTAAGACAGATGGCCAACGGCATGGAAAAATAGCAGTGAGGCAGCAGCAGCTCTCTCTTTGCTTAACCCCCTGCTTCCTTCCCGGGCTGGATATAAGGCGTCCACCAGGCCTCTCTGCACGCAAGACAGAGCAATTAGCCAGAGCTGGTTTAAACTGTCCACCCAAGAACTTTATTTTGATAAGAGCAGCAGGCACTTTACATGAAACCGACATCTGTGCCGAGCCCAGCTATTCTTAACTATGTACAAAAAGCCCCCTTGCATAAGAACGCCTCCCCAACACCCCCAAGCCGGGCCCAAGTTCTGCTTCTGACACAGTAGCTACCACCCCCCATGCCCCTGACACCGCAAACATGTGTTAACATTTAAATTAAAGTTTCACACGCACGCGCGCGCGCGCGCACACACAGCCAGAGCAGCCGCCGTTCTGGAAACAGGCATCTGGTTGCAAAGACGGTGCACCCGTTTCCCTCTGCCGCACAGACCACAGACCATCTGCCCTCCTGGTGCTGAATCCGCCAGAAAACGAGCGCGCGAGCTTTCCTCCCTCCGCGTGGCTTCGAGGGAAGAAGAGGTGTTCACTCCCTCCTTCCCCAGCAAGGTTTCTGGTGGCTGCCATTGCCAGAAGGGCGAGGTTCTTCCCGGCTCCCAGAAAGTTCTTGGCGTCTCAATTCAAGTGAGCACGGCCTTTTAAACCGTTTTTCGTGCAGTAAGAACCCTGACTATCGATCCAAGGCCTCCTACCGCCAATGCCTGGGGGGGCAAGAGCAGAAACAAAAAATTAATGCCTGGGCTGTGCCTGCTGGTGCCCCAAGCAACCCCACATAAGCCACAGAACCAGAGCAAAGCGCTCGATCATCTTGGCTGCTTCTCTAGGGCATGCCCGTTTGGGGACTGAGATTCAGATCAGATCGAGGGCCCAGTGTTCATGTATTAAAGGGCCGCATCCTCCCAGCCCTAGTGAAGGCAGCAGCAGCATCCTGAAAGGCTCCCCCCACAGCAGAATCGCTTGCTCCATCCATCCCTCACCCCCTCATCATAAGGTGGCCAGAGCTGCGTCTGGACAGATAAACTGGGGAAAGGACTGTGTGCGTGTGTGTGTGTGCGCGCGCATCTCCCATTTTGAGTCTTTAACTCAAAAGGAAGGGAAAAAAAGATCGGCTCCCTCAACCATGCAGTAGAAACGTTTAGGGGCAGGTGCTGTAGGAAACCACATTTCAAACCAAGCCATTTCCTCTTGGCACCTCTTAGTCTTGCTGTAAGAGGTAAAGGTTTTGTGTAAAGAAGTTATCAAGGCTGTTTTGGGGAGACGTATAAGTTCTGAGTTCGGCCCGGAATCCCTTTTCAACAGCGGCAGTGTTTTTACACCATAGATTGGGACGTCTTGTTTGCCACAAGCAAGATCAAGGGTTTGGATCCTGCATTTTGTTCACTTATGACCTCTTAAGGGCCTAAATCCTTGGGCTTTGTGCTCCTTCGAGTGGGCGCACCTTTGTCATAGACAGAGGCTATGCCAGACTGGCACAGCAGCTTCCCCCAGTTAGCCCACCGTGCTGGTGGCCAGGTGTAGAGAGTCGGGAAGATGACCTTGACAGAGATACACCGGAACTGTCACCTGGGCAAAAGGTGCTGAAATACTTTTTGAGTCCTGAGAAAGATAGCATTCGGAAGCGTCTCAGGCAGACACCTCCCTGATTCACAGGAGTGTAAGAGGAGGAGAAGGTCCAGCACAGTCAGACTTGCAAGACTGTTACAGCCAAACTCAATCAAAGTACTTTTAGCTCCCTGTGGAGCTGACTTCCTGGCCAGGTCTAACAGGTGGGCTGACCCCAAAGCAGCCTGCTTAATACACTTTTGGGGCCTGTCTAGACCCCAATTTACCTGGCCCTCTCCTTGGCTGGCAGGAGCATATGGTAGGAGGGGGCCTGCTGAACCACGGGTGGGGAACTAGGCCTCGGAGGAGAGAAGCCACGTACCTTTTCATGCCACTGAAGTAGTATTGCACTGCTATTTTCCGTTGGCTTTTCAAATCCTTTATAAATGTACTTCATCAACAAGTCAATGCCACTGCTATCTAAAGAATTTACCGCCTGCTCTATCTCGCTGCTTTTGAAGGCCGTCAGGACCTTCAGCACCACCTCCTGGGCCTGCTCCTAAGGAGAAAGACGAGGGAAGCAGAATGAGGCCACCAATGGAGTCCAGCTCATGCAGGCTACTCTGTCGGAGAGGCACGGGGAAGGATTCTCTGGGTCCCAAATGCCCCTGGAGAGTCTTGGTTGTACTAAAAGTGCTAACTGAACAAATGAAAAATGCTTGTTGTCTTTTCCAACTATTTTCAGTTAGCACCGACTGCCTGACCACTCCGAATAGTGATGCAAAGGCCAGAAAGGAAATCAGAGAACACCCCTTTTTTTTTTCTCTGAGAGTTGATCTGACACAAGGAGGTCACATCGAGGCAGGAAGAGTTAAATCTCCCCTAGGCCACCTTACCTTTGCAGTCGGGTTCTTCGTGTTCACGGGAGAATTTCGTAAAGCAGCATGGAAGGCTCGGAGCAAGTCACCCGTGCGACAAATTAAGTTAAGGAGCTTGTGCCCTGCAGTCGTAACACCCCCGACAATCTAACACCCCCAAACACGGCTGGCTCTTGAAACCGACCAGCAACTCGTGAAGCGTTCCCAGCATTGATGCTGGTGATGGTCCAGCTACCAAGTCAACCTCATTCAATCCATAGCGTCTTGCAGGAGCTGCAAAGACTGAACAGCCTTCTTAAGTAGCTTTATTTGGACTTCCTGCCGGACTGGAGCAGATGAAACAAGATGGTGGCAAGACAAATATGTGGAACTATCTAAAGAAGCTGCAGGTTCTGTACACATTTCTTCCCTTCAGCACTGCAATTTCTCTTGCCTTGCTGGTCTCCACCACAAGAGCAAAAATGGCCAAAAACACCAATTTTGAGCATGGCACTACAGCTTAAAAATTCTGCGTATCCGGTTTGGCAGCTTGAAACGCACAAGCGCAGTACATAACCCAACACCCAATTAGCAGGGACAGTTCTGCAGAACCCTCTGATTCCCAACACAAGAAATCATATTTTTTGTTATTGAATAAACTAGAGAATAAATGAGACAGACAGGAAGTGTTGGGAGGGGGGACCAGCTGTCCCTGCACCAAATTGGAGCATTTAAATCAAAAAGGAGGTGGAAAACATCTTTGCTCTTTACCAGCATTTTTACATCAGCCTGTCTCTAGTCATTCACTGCATCCCACAGAAGCCTGTTCGAGACAGCGCAGATACCAGATGATTCTCTTCCTGCAGACTAACCCTGACAGACTTGCTCTGATTCACCAGCAACAGCAATTCCTGGAAGCTTGGCAGATCTTGGGAGCATAATACAAAGGCCTCTTGTCTCCACTCAGGAAGGAAGGAAGGAAGTACAAATCCTAAAGCAAGTCCCCACTGCCTAAGTCTCTGTTTTTGAAGTCTGCATTTCATTGCTGAATCTTTCTACGTATTTTGGTCTGCTGGAGAATCCCTTTTAACACCTACTGACGAATCTGCCTATCTGAAAATGTTAATACTTTATTCACAGAAGGCACAGGAAGGCCAGTTGGCTTACCCTGAGACTGGTAACAGATTGGCGGTCTTTGATACGTGCCGGCTATTACATAATTTCGTATCAGTCTCTTGGGTTCCTGGCATACAGACAGAAAGCCGCCGCCAGTAATGTCTACATGAAACTCATTCAAGGCAGTTTGTCGGTTGCTCTAAAACACAGTCTTTGGGATTTCAGATCCTGGCCTCATAGCAACAAAAATAAAATCCAGACGACTCTGGAAAAAGAAGGATGCCAGCCTGCAGAACTGCTCTTGAATCCAGGACATATTCAGCTTGCTTTAACTAAGAACCTCTGTTTTGACTGACAGCCGGCCCTCTCCTGAGAAGGCTTTGCAAACACACAGCAAAGAAATGAAAAGAAACACAAGCAAGGGAGGGTCTTCACCTACAAGAACTAAGGCATGATTACAAGTTTAGAAAACACTGAATCTCCCAGCGTTTTCAACAGTGTCTCTCGTCTCCTACGGGCAAATACTTGCGCCAGGTCTGGATAACACAGCTTGGTTACTGAACTGACCCATTTTCCAGGTTGCGCGCTATCATAAGCTAATCAGACAAGCTGGGTTCATGTTATAAGCTAAGCCACAGAAAAGCTAGCCAAGATTAAACCTAACCAAGCTCAGCATATGACACAAATGCAGCTGTTAATTAGGCACGCTGGGCAAACTCAGTCTAAATATACCCTCTTTTCACCATGACCGAGGTATTTTGGTTCAGCTCTGGGTAAATGTCCATGTCCTTTCGGTAACTGACCTGCTCTCCTCTTGGAAAGGACAGAATCAGCAGGGTGCTGCTGTGCCAGCCTCCAAACCACTCTTGCTGCCCCATATTATAGAAAACTGTTGTGGCATGACCGGGAACAGGCCAAGCGACATTCGCTGATCCTGGCTGGCAGAGACAAGCCCCCGTTCCTGCCTCTTCTGATCCAGCAAGACCAGTCATTTCCTGCCAAACCTGATTTTGCACATGATAACTGCATGCATCACGGCCCTTACAGGTCTTGTCATTCCTGATGCACCAAGGACGCCCCTGGGTGGGGCTCATTCCACAGCAATCTGCCCTGTCACATTACTTCACCTTCACGGTCTACGCTGCACCCACCCATTTCAAAAGGTGTGTTTGGGCTTCTCAGAAGCTCTCCTCCGAAAAACAATTCAGTGGATCGAAGGCACAGGACTCATCCTGCACAACTGCCGCCGCACCTGGCAACCACAGGGAACAAATTCCCACACAGCGCCGGCATTGTCTCAACACGCCTTTTACGGCTGCCCCCTCATTCTCTCTCCTCAAACAACATGCAATAGGAAGGCAATTCCCGTTAGATGTTCAACCCGAGAGGGAGGCGAGTGTGGTTATGGAATTCACAGCTAGATCAAGGAGGACAGGCCTCAACCTGCAGCCACAGGAAGTCGCCTTTGGAAAAGAAAGCGAAAAGGGATCTTCATACGCATTGCAAATGCAGAGAAAGCAAACCCAGACCAGACTGACATGGCAGAAAGGAAGTTCTGATGCAAGACACTGCAGGCTTGGAATTAACCGGTGGGCATATAAATGCCTAAGGCATTCCCACTGCACTGGTAAAGCCTTGATAGCAATAGACACCACAGTTGCCAAAGCACCGGCAGTGCAAGGAACAGCTAAGAGATTTAAAATGAGGCTGCAGGCACCCCAGTCACCAGGAACAAGCTTAACAAACAGGAAATTCACTCCAATGAAAAGGAGAGGATGCGGTTAGCCAGGGAGTTGTAAAATTATTCCCACAGGGTGCCTACATTTCCAAACAGGATTATACCTGGAGCAAAAACCACCTTCAGGCAACCCACCCAGATCAAAAAACCTGGCCAGCCCTGAACCAGCAACAATCCACGCACACGCTTAGCATGAGCATCTAGTCACTTGCCTGGTTCAACTGCACATCTTCAGTCTTTACCATTTGGAGGGAGGAAAGACCAAGCTGAAAAGTGGGAAGGGGCGTCCTGGAAAAGGACCTCCACCCAAATTCTAAAGCCCACTGTGGAAAGAAAGACCAGACCAGGAGCCCCATCTGCTCTTCAGCTACTCCCAGGCCCGAATGGATGGATGTCCCAAAGCATCCAAGGAGATCTGTTGGGCTTTCACCTCCCATAATCCCAAACCAGCAGGATTACAGGCACTGATGGCCAGGATACAGATACGGCTGAAGCCGCTGGGGAAGGGGGAGACCACCCAGGTTGGGGAGGGAAGCAAGAGAGAGACTGACAGGAGGATAAATGGATGGGGAAGATGGACAGACAGACAGACAGGAGGATGGATGGAGGGATGGATAAGACAGACAGGCAGAGAGGACAGATGGATGGGATGGGCAGATAGAGCCCCAGTTGATCCAGGGATGGCGATGAAAGCAGGGAAAGAAGCCCCCCACTCCAGGCACGGAAACTGCGGGAGGACGGGGAGATCCGGCGGGCGAGGATGGATCCCGGGGGAGGAACGGGGCGCCCCGGGAGGAGCAGCCTCCCAAGAGGGACGAGGCCACCCAGGACCGCCTGAGCTTCGCAGCTGCGACTCTGCGGGCTGACTTCTGGGCTCCGGAGTCCAGCGCATCGGGGGGGGGGGGGCGGGGGAGACAGCCACGCCGCCGCCGCCCGCCCATTCCCCCGGGGCGGCGCATGGGTCTTGTAGTCCATCTTCCTCGCACCCTAGGGCGGCCCTCCAGCGGCGCTGGGGCTACCCCCCCCAGCCTGGCGGGGGCCCCGAGGGCCGCGCTCCGGAGGCTCTCGGCGGGGTGGGGGAGACCGAGAAAGGATATTGCCGCAGCGCCGCCTCCACCTCCGGGCCCGGCCCTCCGTTGCCCTCCGCCGCGCCGGCCCCGCTCCCGGCCTCGGCGGCGTCGGGCTCCTCCACGAAGCGGTTCTCGTCGAACTGGTCGATGTCGAGGCGGCGGAAGCGCGAGGAGAGCGAACTCCGCGCCATGGCCGCGCCGGGCGGCAGCAGCTGCCCTCGCCCGCCGCCGCCGCCGCTCCGGCCCCGCGCGGAAGCGGAAACCCCGCCCGCCGGGAGGAGGGGAGGGGCTGAGCGGCAGGGGCGGGGCTGGGAGCGGGCGTTCTGAAGGGGGAGGAGCTTCGCCTCCTCGGCCGGCTTGTGGTCACGTGACCTCAGCCTTCTCGTCCCCTCCCTTTTTTTTTCCCCCTTCTGGGATTCGGTTTCGCTTCCATTCATTCATTCATTCATTCATTCCTACTGCTTCTCTGTCGACCCTTTAGGCTGCTACCCCGCCTTTCGCCCTGGAGCTCAGGCCGCTTTGACCCCTCCCAACAACAGCCTGGCGAGGTAGGCTGGGTGGAGAAGTCGTTTCCTGCTTCAGAGGCGCCCAGGGATCCTCCAAGGAGAGTCAGTCTGCCCCCCTGCGAAGTTTGAGAATTAAATTTTCCTCTTCCTCTCCCTCCCAACCGTGGGAAATGAGAAGGGTTTAAGAGAGTGGTAGTAAAGGTAAAGGTTTCCCTTGACATTAAGTCCAGTCGTGTCCGACTCTAGGGGGCGGTGCTCATCTCCGTTTCAAAGCCGAAGAGCCGGCATTTGTCCGTAGACACTTCCTCCGTGGTCATGTGGCCAGCATGACTGTCACAGAATGCCGTTACCTGCCTGCCGAAGCGGCACCTATTGATCTACTCACATTGGCATGTTTTCGAACTGCTCGGTTGGCAGGAGCTGGGACTAGCAACGGGAGCTCACCCTGTCAGGCGGATTCGAACTGCCGACCTTCCGATCGGCAAGCTCAGCAGCTCAGCGGTTTAACCCGCAGCGCACCGCGTCCCTTAAGAGAGTGGTACCCAGGCCGATTATCTCTGGCCCTTTAGCTTCATCGAGGCCCGGCACTGGCTCCGCTGGCACAAGGAAGGGCACACCCTTGTGCCAACGCCTCCTTCGCCAACTTGTGCCAACTTGTGCAAATGCAACAGCTAGCATTTTGCTCTGCTGAGGGAAGCCAAGCTGTGAGTGGCACCACAGTGGGGAATGGTGGGTTTGAGAACTGAATAAACGATGGTTTCACCATCGGCTGCTTTAAATCAAAAGATCAGAGGGACATACAACAAGGGGAAGCGTGCCTGCCCATGAGTAAAAATAAAATCAGAATCCAAATACAACCAAAGGGCCTTCGAAGATGGTGAGCCTGTGGATCTCCGCATCAGGTTTCACCTCACCTGATGAAGGTCTGGACAACTGAACAGCGCAGAACTTTCTGAGTCACTGGATCCTGATAAAAGTAGTTCAAGATTTAAAACAGGACCTGATTTTGGATTCCAATATATTTGTCTGTAAGGCACTTACATCCCGCTAAGCATTAAACCTAAATTAAACTTTAAGTGTACTGTGCAAACCTAGTTCAGAGACTGCATTAATTCAGCATTCAGGCTAGTGATTACTACGTCCACATAGAAATCCCATCCTAAATAAGGTTGGGGTTATAGATCTCAATCCTTGTGGAGATTTTGGTCCAGAATTTTGTTTATTCGCTTCCTCTCTGGTCAGCTGACACCCCATTATGGATACAGACATTATGTTACAGCATAAACGCAGATTGGCCCGAAAGCTTACCACTGCTTCATAAATGATGATTTCACATAATGGCAAAGTCTAGATTTAGTAAACCCAATCAATGTTTTAGTAGTATTTTCCTCTTGCATTCTGCAAAACATACAGTTTCAGACAGCTGTAAGGATACAGTATAAGGTTCAAACCATTCAAGTAAGAGAGTTCAGCCAAGAGCAGAAATAATAATAATAATAATAATAATACCGTGCCTTTGTTTTGTACAACTCAAGATGGCTTAGATAATGCTCTTGCCTCCTATTCCCCCTACAACAACCCTGTGAGGTGGGTTGATCATTTATTAGAATTATTTCCACATCAATTTTCACTAGATAGACTCTTACAATTGTTATAATTATTTAACATCCCCAAAAGGCAAATATAAGCTATTTCCACTTCACTGCCAAAAAAACCCCTTCATCTCCATTAACTCATCAGGGTCAAATCTGGCCCAGAGGAGAACCTCAGCTGATGGGCAAAGAGTGAGGTTCGGATGGTGTTCCTTTTCAGCCAATGGGAAAGGCTCTGCAAAAAACCAGGACATTGGCCTGAGTGGAGGCTGAAAGGCCAATGAGATGACCCAGCTAAGGGCCAATGAAACAGCGAGGGTCAGATCGGTGCCACCAATCAGCAGAGAGCTGGTCTGGGGCGAGAAGGGTATAAAGGGGGCTGCGGGGAAGGGACCTGTCAGACCGCCAGCAGCAGCCCGGAAGAAGAGGAGGAGGAGGAGGAGGAGGAGGAGGAGGAGGAGGAGGAGGAGGAGGAGGAAGTCAAGTGAGCAGCCTCATAGCAAAGAAGATACAGAGGAAGAGAAGAAGGAAGAAGAAAGCAAGAAGAAGAAAGCTGAAGCAGCAGCAGTCCAAGAGCTGGCAAGTCACCCCCGTCTGCCCAAGTTTGGGCAAAGGCTAAAAGAGCTTGAAGTGGATTGCCAGAGTCCCTGTGATGTTCCTGGGAAGCCCAGAATTCCCTCCCCTCCTCTGGACCCTGCAGAGCGAGCCTAGAAAAGGCTGAAAGTAAAAATAAGTCTGCCAAGAATCTGGTGTGGCTTTAATCTTTGTATTACAAACCAGGCGACTAATAAAACTTTGGGCCAGAGGGGAGACTTCGGTGGGAATCCCCTCAGGAACAAGCTGCTGAGGCAGGTGGGTGTTTTAAGGCGGCTGGTATTAATACTTGTGTGTCTGTGTCTCAACTTCAGGGTGTTTCAAATACATAAAACTTCCTGCTGTGTGTTATTCCGTGAATAAAGTCACTCTTTTTGAATGTGCCACCCTGGTTTCTACCAGCTCTCCCAGGATACAGGGGAAAATGCTGCATTTCAGGTTTTGTTCTGAGGGATAATCTTGTGGTAGCTAATACAGGGTTTCAAAAGCCAGGTGGCAAAATTTCCTCAGCTCCCCTCCACTGCTGCTTCTGCAATACGGATGGTGGCGTGACAGGGTTGCAAAGGGTTCCCTATTAACATCAACCTTTTAAAAAAAGCCCTTACAAAAGGCATATTACAAATATATAAAATATATACATTATAGACTACTGTTCCCTTCCATATGAATAAATTTTTAAAAAGTGTGTGCAAGATGTCATTTCTGCCCATGCCAAAGTTTTCCCTCCATTAGGATGGATTACATAATAATAATAATGACTGATTGGTTAAAGTATTCACAGGTCTAACTTTTTTAAACAGGCAGCATTCCTGTGAACTATTACTGCCTCAGGTTGGAAATGTATTTCAATGGTTATAAAGATTTAAAATGCTCTAATACAAAACACGTGTTTTCAAAAAGTGAGGAGATTTAAACCCAAGTATGGGGCAGGGGGGAATGGAGATGCCCACATTTCAAGTTAGTTTAAAAAGATCTGATTGGTGCTCCCTTCACACTTCAGTCAAGGAATAAGCTGGGGATACTAGAAATTCCTTGGCTGTACAGAAAGGGATTTGGGAATCTCGAGATTTTTTCTGGAGATGGCCTTTAAAAAAAGATAAACCTGGCCATCCTGTAAATTTTTGTACCATACTGGAGCATGATAAAGTACCTAATATCTACTGCTTTAATTAGCACAGGGGAAATTACTTGGAAAAGAGAATGCTGAATTTTCCTCAGTAAGAGTTCGCCACATATTTCAAAAGGATCCCATATTACAAAGGCTGGTGGCTTAGCCTTTAGCGCACAGCAATGAACATTTCAGCATATTTAAAAGGTCTGTAAAAAGCAAGCCATCCTACCTGGTGTGCTCATACACAAAATGGTTTCCAGTTTTGCTTCTAATTTTTAAAGTGCATAAGGTGATATGTGGGACCTTACATTTACGCAAGACAAATGAAGAGACACCAGCAATTCAAATGCCCTTCTGCAGGCATCCTTGAAATTTAGCCTTCAATAATATCACCAAAATTATAGATAGCATTTTCATAACTCTTAGCCATAAGCAAGAAGGCAGCCACAGGATTAAAAACTGGGAGAATGGAAAGTGCCTTGGGGCTTCTGCTGACTTTCCCAGGAAGATTGCCTAAATTAATCTGAAGTTGGGTAGGAAATCATTTGCATGTGATTATTCAGAAAAAATATACAAGTCCCAAATCAACAAAACCAGCCCTCCTATTAACAAGCTGGTATTTCCACTGCTGAGTTTTATGGGGGCGTATCAAAATAGGTCTAAGCTGCCAACCAAGTGCCTCCTATCAGCAACATTCGATTAATTTCTTTAGTATTATTTCTCCCCAAAGACCCTGGAACAATCTACAAATGTCCCTACAGATGCTACGTGTTGGACTGTTTTAACATTCCCAGTTCCACATGGGCAAACACATCTCAAAGTATCTTTCCTGGAATAACGCCAAGGGCAAAATATTGTATCTAGCCCAGAAAGGAAAAAAACAAAAGAAGTTTTCTTAACTTGGGGTCAGTGAATTGGTATCAAAAGCCCAACTGTTTTTACAAAATACCCATAAAAAAGCCATGACTGCATTTGTGTTCTGCTTTAGTCAAGAGTGGTAAATGAAGTCATTCATTCACAGCGTCAGGTTTTATTCTGAAGTTTAACCTAGAGGCACGGGTTCAAGATTATTACTTTATTAAAAATACAAGGTATCTGAGAAAAATCAGAACAATTATTTTAATGTACAAATTCAAATACCTGTAATAGGCTTTCTGTTTCACTTTGAATCCTAGAAATAAAAACAAAGCTGAAAAGGAAAATAAGGGGCAGTTTTCTCTAAACCACTTATTTATGACTTAAAATATAAACAAGGCCAGCCCACCTTTACAGCATGGGTATATGCACTGGAGTTGGACTTACAAAGTCCCAACATGCACATTAATTCAACTTTGCTGCTGAAATTTCTTAAAAACTTTATTCCAAAAAAAAAAGAAAAAAGAAAGAAAGAAAAGAAAAATCCCCAAAGCCAGCTCCTGAATGAAATAAGGAGATCAGACTAGTTCTGATGTCTTGCTGTTTTTATTTGATTTTATTTTGAAGGGAAATAAAAGAGTTTTCCCTAAAAACAAAAACAGGAAAATCATAAGCACTACAAAATGACAAGTTAAGTGCTTGTGGGACATTTCAAAAGCATTCTTACCGAAGCCCTAGAAAGGAGGAGACGCACGGGACGGGACGGGGATGTTAAGAAATGCAACACTACAGACCATATACAATACATTTAGATAATTTAAAAATAAAAAGGCATTTCAGCAGCAAAGTGCTCAATAGAATGTATGTCACAAAGGAAGGAAGGGCCAGTGGCAGTATTTCAGAGGAAATATGGTGTGGTTGTCCTCGGAGGGATGACACGTTCAGAATCTGGGACAGCACGGAACAGCTTCGGTTCTCTGGTATTTACATCTTTAAAGACCATGATTGAGGCGATATTTCCACAGCGATAGCAGTAGTTTGGAGCAGACCACACCGTTACCAGCTTCTCGTCAAACATAAATTTGTAACCTTCATGTACTAGTTGATGGGCCCGGCAGATCAGTTTCAAGTTGTTGATGTGGACAAACTGTCAGAGGTGAAGAGAAAGAAAGGAACACAATTTACAGCACCAACTAGGGCTGGGTTTTATATATCGTATTAAACTGGGGGGGGGGGCATGGCTGGTGGAACAAGCCACCACAGCACTTTAAGCTATAAACCATGGTTTACAAACTCTAATACTTGAGTCTGTACAATTACTTTAAGCTGGCAGCACAAACTATGATGATGTCAAAAATATGCAGAGGATAGAGGTAAAAAAAAAAAAAAAAGGCAGAAATGGGACATGCCTAAGTTTGCATGCTTTTTAAAAACCCGAATAGCAAGCGCTATGTAGATGTCAACACCCAACTGCCGCCCACATCGAACGGTTCCTTTAATGAAGATTAATGAAGGTTCTTGCGCCATACCTCCCAGGTGCTCAGACAATATTCTGAACGCAAATCAGGCTGGTTGCAAGACTCACGAATGAGAGAGCAGGCAAAATAAGGTACGGTGAATTGGTTTGGATTTTACCTCATTGGTGACTTTAGCACCAAAAAGCCACCCGGCTCCTCGAGGGCTAATGGCCCAGGTGTCAACATCTTCTGGGTCCGACCAGACGAGGTCACAGAAAGCTCCTTTGTGCGGAATTTCTTGGTTGCGCTCGATGGTTCGGATCTGGTCTAGCGTTTTGATGTCGGGGGAGAGACCTCCGTGCACGCAGAGGATCTGTTCATCTATCAACTTGAGGAAAATAGCAGAATGGTTTTTACTCACGCTGGAGACTTGAAATTCAAAAGCTATCTGGCGGAAGAGGGGACAAGAGACCATACCCACAATTTTTTCCAAACGCTACAAGGAAAAACTTACTGCTGCTACTGTCAGCATGTCGAAGACTTTAGTGCAGTATCTCCAGGCGTTTGCATTACCGTATTTTGTTTGGCATTCATCTGTTTGAAGAGAGGGAAGATGGGGAGATAAAGAAAGCTACATTCTGTTAGTTACTACTTCTCCATCCCTGAATACCAGGTTGAAAATTTGCACTGTTCCAGGTTCCTCAGACTCTGAGGTTTATGCTTGTTTTTTGTCGTCAATGGAAAAAAAAACTTCTCTATAATCTTTTTTTAAAAAACCAAATCCTGCCACCAGAGAGGGAGGGTTTGTGATGGTTTTGTGACAGTTTTATGCTGAAAAAATGATTGCAGAGAGGTGGAGTAGCAACAACAGGGAACTCACCATAAAATCCATAGACTTGGGTTATCTGTCTGCTTTCGTGATTCCCACGCAAGAGCGTGATCCGGTCAGGCCACTTCGCTTTCAGGGCGAGAAGATATGTAAACGTCTCTAGGCTATAATACCCTCTGTCTACAAAATCACCCTGGAAGTTAAAACAACACTTTACTATATTTGACAGTAATGTGCTCAGGCTGCAATTTTATGAATATGTAATCAAAGTTAGCAGGGCTTGTATTAAAATAAACAGGCAGGAGATTGTGTTGCAGTTCTTCAGTTCCAAAGCTAAACATTTCTGCCTTGATTAAAGCATCAACTATTTCTCAATCTTACTACTTGTACATAGGGTCTATAAATATTAAAACACCTGGTCAACAAAACTGCATTTCCCCAAGCTCCTTCAGAATGCTCGGAGTCCAAGCCAGTCTGCTATTTCCATTTTTTACCTGCCATTACTGGCTAGCACACCTTTTTTCAAACTATATGCACTGAGCCAAAGAACAGGAACTGTGTCCCCAGAGCACAAAACCAAACCATAAGCAGTCCCCTCCTTCAACACATCACAAAAAATATATCACATTTCAAATGCTATTTGCTCTTTTTCCGTCCACATTTGTTCATACCATAAATATGTAGTTCGTGTCAGGAACCTGACCTCCAGTTCTGAATAATTCACATAAATCGTAAAACTGAAAAGCAAAAAGAAACACGTATTTCAACATAGGCAAATTCCAACTATCCACTGAAATTACTTTCATAGGATTGTAAAGGTGACCCTTAAAAAAAAGAAGTAATGATTCTGAAACCCTGAACAAAATAACGTGCATGCAGTTAGCGATAAGAAATTAGAATCCCAGTGACTGGTAAAAAGTTAAAACAGTGATCTTAGGGTCATCTGATAGCAGTTGATCCATCAGCACAAGAAACATTACAATTACCTCTTTTTCAGTAATGCATGGCATTGCTTCGGTACCCAAAATGGCACCGTTGACAAGCAAAAGTGAGATACAAGTTGAGGTTTCGGGAAAATCAAGGTTCTAAGAAGTATGCATGAAAACCTTAAGGGAAAACCACCTGCTAATGAGATATGTTTTAGAGGGCCTGGAATGATCATTAGGAAAAGGAAATATAGGAGGAAAATAGAACACACTGGGATTCTAAGAAAATCTCTCAAATTAGCTGAAGATCTCACTTGTCTGATGTACAGGTAGTCCTCACTTAACGACCACAATTGGGACTGGCATTTCAGTTGTTAAGTGAAGTAGTCATTAAGCAAATCCGACCTGATTTTATAACTTTTTTTGCAGCAGGTGTTAAGCGAACCATGTGGTCGTTAAGTGAATCATGCGGTTCTCCAGTGATTTTGCTTGCCAGAAGCCGGATGGGAAGCTCAAAAATGGTGATCATGTGACCACCGGATGTTACAGCGGTCACAAGTGTGAGAACTGGTCTTAAGTCATTTTTTCAACACTGTTGGAAGTCTGAACTGTCACTAAACAAATGGTTGTTACGTGAGGACTACCTGTACTCCTCTAGTCCCCTCTGTTTGAGCTATGGGCCTTGATAACCTTCCAAAAATTACTTAATGGCAATCTTTGTGTTTTACATTTGCAATGCTGCGTAAAGGAAAAGCATTTCCTTTGCCACTGCAGCTGTTCAGGGAGGCCATTCCTTCCCCCTGCTCAAAGCCTGCTCTTTCTTCACCCAAGTCTGGCTCTGGCACACCCAGCCGTCGTTCCCATTTCCCCTCAGCTAATTGTTGCGCTCTCTTTACAGCTCTGGTGCTGGAGAAAACACTGCCAAAGGTAGAGTCCATAGGAAATTCCACCTGTCCATGAATGTCGCCACAGACGGTAACGGGGGTAGAAACTGGCTGCACGTTAGATTCTTCAAGGAGCAGGTCACAGACGTAGTCGCACAAGCGCTGGAAAGACAGATTAGTTCAGGTCACTGCATGATTCCTGCATATCGCCCGTATCACGTCAGAGAGCACATTCCCACTTACGTCCCAAAGTATGCATCAGTGAGACCAATAAACACACGTTTTGCCCCTTTCCTGGGCACTCCACCCATTTCTCTACAATTAATTCAAAACGTGCCCAGATGATCATCCTCCCCAGGAAAACGAGGCAGGCTCAAAGCAACCTGGAAGGGGGACCACGAGGAAATCCCCGGGGTGGGGGGCTGGACGGGGAAGGGGGAAAAAGAAGGTGCCCACGGCATCCTGTCGCCCATCCAGACACGGCGTGAGCGGGAGGAAAGTGGAGCCCGGCCGAGCCCGTCTGGGTGGGGCTGGGCGACATCAACGGCTCCGTCGGGCGTGGGGGACCCGCCCCCTCGCTCCTTCCTGCCCAGGAGCGACCCTCCGAGCCCCTTCATCGACGGCAAGCAGGGCCCGCGAGGGCGCCCCCCAAGGCCCAGCCCGCCCCACGCCCAGCCTCCCCGCCTCACCTTGAGGTCGTTCTCGGGCAGGTACTTGCAGAGCCGCGCTATCTCGACGTACTTATCCAAGTCCAGGGGCGCCATTTTGGGAGAGCCGCTCCGAGGGGGGGGAGGGGGGAGGGGGAGGGAGGCAGGAGGAGGAGGAGAAGGAGGGGGAGAGGACCGGGCCGGAAGCTGCGACCCGCACTTCCGGGTTGGGGGCCCACGGGCGGAGAGGCGGGAAACCCGGGCCAGGCCCCACCAGGCTACGCACGAGAGCGCGCGGGACGTCCAGCCGACGCAGCCGACGGGAGGGACGCCGCCGCTGCCTCCTTTCCCCCGGCCCTCGGCTCCCGGTCCTTTCCCGGCCAGACCGGAAACGAGAAAGCCGACTTCCGGGGGTTTTGAATCGGACACCGTGCTTCCTTCTGGTCCGACCCAGGGCCGCTTCCGGCTCTCTGTTTCCGTCTTCTCTCTCCCCGCCCCCTGGGCTCCATTATGGCGTCTGAGCGGCCGCCCTGCCCCGCGGCATTCTGGGGTTTGTAGTCGGCGCTTGCTGCCCAGGCTCAGGGGCTGCTGCGAAGCCCAGAGGGAATGTTGGTCGGGGATTAGGGGAACTGGTGCCCGGCCAATCTGGAAAGCCTTGGGCTGGGAAAGGTGGATTTGCCCAGGGGGGTCCGGACAAGCCACAATTGTATTTTGTGCGAACGCGGCCAGTGATTAACCCCTGCAAATGAGGCCAGATAAAGGCATTCGTGCAAGCTCGGCGGCGGACGAAGGGGATTAAACGCAAAGCCACTGCAAACGCGCAAATCCCACCGTTTAGGACAGATCAAAGGGGTTGGGGTTGGGGGAGGTACTAACCACCTAGCAACGGCCCGGGGAGGGCGGGCCCCAATGTAGGCCACGCCTCCTCCCCCTCGGCTCGCCTCGATGGAGAAGGCGCTGCGGAAGCTGAAGCCCAGGGAGAGCCCGCGGGCGGCGTGCTGGTGCGTCCCCCGAAAGCGGGATTCCGCGGCACGTGCGGATGCTGCTGCTCGAATGCGGGGGCGCCCGTGCAAAGGGGTCGCGGGTGGCCAGGTGGGGGGATGCTGGAGGGAGGAGGGGGCCACCCCGCGGAGTGGGGGAGGACGCGGGCGCTCTTCCCTTCGCAGTCCTGGACGCGCCTTTTCAGGCACGCTGAAGGAAGAACGGGAAAAGTCGCCCTGCAGAAAAATAAAAAAGGGGGACTTACCGAAGGCATGATGGTGATCCCTTTCGCCGGGTGCCTCCGGGAAGAGGCTGGGATCTCTTCGGGGTGCTTTTCCTTTTGCATCCCGGCACTGAGAAGCAGGTTGGACGCTGTGCCCTAAGTGGCGTCTCTCCGAGGGTCGGACCCTGACTGTTGAGGGTGATGCAGCCCAGCGCCCGGCCTTCAGCAGTGCGTGGCACCGCAGTGCCCAGAAATCCTCCATCGGAGCCTTGTCCTCCCTCCAACGGGGAAGGCATCGGCTTGAGAAGGGCATCTCCTTCCTTTAACCTTCGCGCCCACTTCCTGGTTGAATTTGAGGCTGCCACCCCTCCCTCACCCAAGAACCACACCTCGGTGGTGCCCTTACGGTGTGGTTTTGGTGTGGTTTTGTTTTGATTTCGCTGCTGTATCCCACCCCGTTTGGGGATTGTCTGACTCAGGGCCAGAATGTGATCAGCCCTCCCTGCTGCTCCCTCCTGTTCAAGGCCTTAATTTGACCTAAGGCTTTGCCCCCAAATCTTGTTCTAATCGTTTCATTCCTTTTCCTTGGTAGACTTTCCTGCATGTACAGAGCTGAATAATCGTAAACCGACATCCCTTTTGAAATCATTACTGTACCCCAGTTGGTATTGCACTGATGAGGTTATCTAGACTGCCAATGAAAGGGCAGTAGGAACCCCCCTCCCCAAGCTTGTGAGCACTACGACTCCCACAGTTCAACCCCGAGCTGCATAGATTTTCAATTCTAGTCCTTGTCGTGACCGTCCTGGTATTTGTATATTGTAAATTGGACAGCTGGGAGAAAGACATACTTGCTAATTTGCACATAAGAGTATAGCTTTACAGGTAGTCCTTGCTTAACAACCATTTGTTTAGTGATGGTTCAGACTTACGACGGTGCTGAAAAACCTGGCTTGTGACCAGTCCTTGTATTTATGACTGTCGCAGTGGTCCCGCAGTCACATAATGACGATTTGGATGCTTGGCAAACGGTTCGCATTTATGACTGTCGCAGCATTCCATGGTCATGTGACCACCATTTTCAACCTTCCCAGTCAGCTTTTGGCAAGCAAAATGGATGGGGAATCCCGTGATTCACTTAGTGACCACATGGTTTGTTTAATGACCACAGTGATTCGCTTAATGCTCGCCACAAAAATGGTCCTAAAATCAGGTTGGATTTGCTTAATGACTGCTTCATCTAGCAACCAAAATTTCGGTCCCAATTATGGTTGTTAAGTGAGGACTACCTGTATATGTATTCAGGCTGTTAGTTCATCTGTCTCAAGGTTACTGGCCTTGATGCTTGATGGTTGAATCCAGATTTCTGCACACAGAATTCCAGGGTCCTTTCTTTTCTGGGTTGTGCAGACTTCCTAAAAATCAGTCCCACTGTGTTGGGGGTTGGGGGAGGGCTTTCTCCTGGAAAATGTACACCACCGAGCAATTTAATGAGGCTGGTATTTGCTGTGCATGGAAAAGCCACCTGGATGAGTTTTCTTCTGCTTCTTTCTCTCTCTCTGCCAGGTACTCCCTTGCCTTATTTGGGAAGGGTCCCTGTGCTCGCGTGGGCCAAAACTCTCTATATCTGCCTCCTTTGGAGCCGGGCAGCAGAAATGGGAAGGTGGTTATCATTGCAGGAGCAAATCCAAGTGGAAGTTTTGCTGACTCCTATTTTATTGATCTTGGTAAGGGCTGGGAGGGAGAAAGAATGGGAACTGAATATTTCTGAATTGAATTTCCTGAAGGTCTCAAAATCCATCCTGTATGTGTATTTATGTATGCATGTGTGTATTAAAAAAAAGGCCATGTTTCTAGTCCTTATGGATGCAAAGGTATGCAAATCATAGTTGTTGAAGAGTTTGTCAGGGAGATTTCTGGCAGGTGGCTGGATGCTCTTTGCTCAGCACTGGGCCTGCAGGACTGTTGGGATTTCAGATCCCAGAATTCCCAGGGAAACCTGCAGTTGCTCCTTTATTGTATCGGGAGAGCACCGGGTTGACGATCAGAACAACGTAGTCTGCTTTATCACTGCAATAGTTCTGGCTTCCTGGGACACAGTACCAAGAAAGTAAGAAAGATTGCCACGTAAATTAAGCCAGTAAATATATATAGTGTAGATCAGTGATTCTCAACCTTGGAACTTTAAGAAATGTGGACTTCAACTCCCAGAATTCCCCAGCCAGCATGGCTGGCTAGGGAATTCTGGGAATTGAAGTCCACACATCTCAAAGTTCCCCAGGTTGAGAAACTGGTGTAGATCAAGCTGTGTAAAGTAAGAGATGGTGTGGCTTCTGAACCTTTTCATTTCTCAAGCGTTAGATATTTCTTTCCCAGCTGGAAATCTTAAACATGTTTAGGAGTTGATATCTTCCCTTGTACCGTAGATGCTAATTGCTGGACAGCGCCTGGCTGGGTAGGTCTCTTGTCACGGTACGAACACGCTGCCTTTGTTCCCGCAAGCCGGTCCAACACCCTCTGGGTATACGGAGGAGCGTGCGAATCTGGCAACAGGGACTGCGTGCAAGTTCTGGATCTCGGTAAGCATCCCTCTGTTCATTGCTGTTACCCAATCCGAGCCAAACTGGGTGGGAGAATTCCTCTGTGGAACCCCATAATGTTTTTCTCCAGTTCTTCTTTGGGTCTATCATTTGCTTGTAGGGCCAAGACCAGCTTTTCTCAAATTGGTGTGCTCTAATTATCTGGGGCTTCATCTCCCCTAATCCTTAGCCATTATGAGCCCTGGAGTCCAACTTTTCAAGAGATAAACCTGATCTGGCATTTGTGTCCAGTCTTGAATTTAACAGTCTCATTCTCTGCATCCGTTCATGCTCTTCTCTTACCAGAAACTGGGTCGTGGGAGAAAACAAATGTGATTGGCGATCCACCAAGCCCTCGCACATTTCACACCTCCTCAGCGGCAATTGGGGACCAGTTATATGTATTTGGAGGAGGGGACAAAGGAGTAGATCCTGTCAAAGACCAGCAACTTCATATATTTGACTCAGGTAAAGGAACAGATCTGGGTTTTAACTTGTGTTTTCCAGGCGCCCTTAAGCTGCCCTAAGAGGGAGGTGAACTACAATTCCCAGCATTCCCATACAGTATTTGGCTATGATGGCTGGGGATGTCGCTAAGCCACCTCTGGCAGGGACCACTAGCTGCTGATTTCTGGGTTAAAGGCCTCTCTGGACCAAGGCAAAAGAAACAGTTGATGAGGTGGCCCCAGTTTGCACTCGATATGGGATTTTGCTGATCCCAGAAGTAGGGATGGTGCAGAAATGGGGGGTCTTGGGAGGCAAAACCTCCACAATTTAAGAAAAAAGAAACCTAGAAGGACAGTGGGCTTCTCTTGCTCCACCTAGGTGAGTTTCTGCACCGTGCTAGGACTCTAAACTGTGCTAGCAAAACACAGTGCCAGTGTTCTCATAAGGTGCTGCATCCAAGCAAAGAAATAGTATTACACTGTAATGGAATAACTTGGTTCACCTCATGTGCTGAAAGATCCTAACACAAACTTATTGTGGATAGACTACAGTTCTGGCTTATTTCAGCTCAAACCAGGGCTGGGTTCGCCCATCATGCCATGCCATCATTTGCTTAGCCCGGAAAGGGGCGCCTTAGAGAACCATCTTAGTTCTGATTTGAGGTGAAGCAATCCTCATGTATTTTCTTTTGCCTCTTCAGCCACCTTCACATGGTTGCAGCCAGAGGTACGTGGCCAGCCTCCTGCACCCCGGCACGGGCACGTGGTGGTGGCTGTCGAGAACTGGCTGTTTGTGCATGGCGGCTTGGCGGGCGACACGTTTTATGACGACCTGTTCTCCATTGACACAAGTAAGTACACACCAAGGTGTTTGAAGTAGCGGGGAAGGTGCGTTTCAGTCCCTTACCTGTCTCTTTGAAAACCTTCTGTAAAAAGAACAGATCTTCCGTTCTTCCCAAGCCATCCTCTAGCATTTTGTAAGCACTGTCACAAAATGGCCACTGTAAGGGCCTGAGGGCTCACCAAATATCCCAGCCGCCCTTTGTGTTTTCTCCAGGCCGATGAGCATCCTTCCATACAACATCCTGGGCTTTCGTTGTCCACTGTTTTGATCTGCTGCATGCAAGCTCCCCTGGTTTTTTGTTTCTTTTTAATTAAAAGAATCTTTTAAAAAGTTTGGTGGAGAGCAATGGAGCAGTCCTGGGCATCTCTAAGACAGAGTCGGATGCCAAAGATAAAGTTAGCTCAATTTCTGGTGACACCCATGATCTGATCCTATTTCGCTTGCAAGGCTAGATAAATCAAGTGGGATTCTGATGGTTTTGGTTTCAAATCCCCCTTTAAGTCAAGATGTTTATGACTCATACTCTGAGCCAACCACCTTCTCAGACTGACCTATGCTCCTCCCAGGATTGTTCAAAAGATAAAAATTGGAGGAGGAAATATGCAGCTTTGCCATGAGATCCTTTTGTGGGGAAGCAGGATACTTCTAATACGGAAATACAAGCTTCTGAGGGGATGTCTTCTTTTTGACCGAAATCAAGCAAGCTATGATTTGTTTGAACTTTGCACCAGAGGAGCCCTGAGAGATATCTTATTTCTCTGCAGAGGACCTGAAATGGGAGATGTTGTCTACCTCTGGATCCATCCCAGGAGGACGAGCGGCCCACTCAGCAGTGGCTTTCCAGGGTCACATCTACATCTTTGGAGGGATGGACCCAACGGGCGAACTCAACACGATGTATAAATATCACATAGGTATTATTTGCTATTTCGTTAGCTCTCCGTGGCTGGATTTATATCTATGTCAAGACAGGTCTGGTGGCTTTCTCAGGGCCAGGGACCATGCTGTGATCTCCAGGGCCACAGGTTGCCTCTGGGGAGCATTCTTTGGGGAGCATTTTGTGTGTGTGTTTTGGGAGTTCAAGGGGTGGATGGGTTCAGGAAGGCCCTGGGAAGCCAGTCATTTGAGTTGCACCCTTTTATGAACCCTTCAGAGATGGTCTGTTACTAGGTTGCTATAATTTGACAGCAAAATGGCTGGTTTTAGTGATCTTTTAGAAGTGTAGATGAGATTAGGAGTGATAACTACTAATCTCCCACTTCTGATTTCCATAGCCAAGCCAAATTGAGTAAAGATTAGGGAGCAAAAGGTTGGAGCAATTTTCCAAGACCTTGGAGTTTCTCCAGGTGGTTAATAACGCAGGTCAAAGCAAGTAACACCATCTGATCTAAGTTGATCTCTAGTTTTGGAGGCAGCAACCAGGGCAGCTGGAACAGCCAAGCTTCCAGGTTCAGTTTTTGCCCCCTCAGTTTGAAAGATTCAGATGCAGGGCACCAAAGTCTGCTCAACCTAGGTTGAGCATTGCTCCTCTTTGCCAGAAAGGATCTGCCATGGCAAGTAGAGTTAAAAGTAAATTTGGGGGCTAGAGAGGATAAATGGATAGATGGATGTTCTTCCTGCGTGCAGTCAGTCTTCGTATGTTGCTAAGAGTCGTTTTTGACTCCTGGAGACCACATAGGTAAGATTTTCTCCAGGAGGATCTGTCCTCAGCCTGGTCCTTCAGCTCTTCCAATGGTCCACCCATCACCAGTATGAGTCCATCCCCCTTGCTGCTGGTCATCCTCTTCCCTTTCCTTCCACCTTCCCCAGCATCAGAACCTCCTCCAGAGAGCTGGGTCTTCCCATAATGGGTCCAAAGTAGGATAATTTGATCCTGGTCATTTGTGCCTCAGGCAAGAACTCTGGGTGGATTTGCTCGATGATCCAGTTGCTCTTTTTCTTGCTCATGTTATTATCAGGAGTCTTTCCTAACCCCGCAGTATGTTGCTATATACTGTGGTCTAATTGAATAAACCATTGGTTGGGCTCACATACAGGGGCGTAAACCTTAGTTAATAACCACACTCATTAACTTTACACAACCCTCTAAGTGAAATACCAAACATTTGGAGCTAGCGCCTTAGATAAAGCCAGTTGGCTGATCAATAAACTAATTTATCACAAAACACATGTGAATCTGGCGTGTGTCCCTAACTCACTGTCTATTAAGGCCAACTCTCAACTGATGGAGAAGTTGCAAAAAAGTGCTGTATTAAGCCAGTTTCTTCCCCCTTCCATTATAATTAACCAATTTGTTGTGTTTCTTAACACATTAAATGCTGCAGAACAAGCTCATTGGACACGGTTAGAGTTCAACGCTCCTTTGCCTTCTGGCCGGCTGGACCACTCCATGTGCATTATTCCTTGGGAAACCTCTGGAGGGGATACCCACAATCCCAAAGGAACACAAGAACCTGCACAAGGGGAGGGGCCGAGGCAAGGCCGGCAAGCAGAGCGGCTGGTTCATCTCTGCTTGGTATTTGGGGGCATGAATATTAAAGGGGAACTGTACAATGACTGTATCGTAAGCGTGCTAGAATAAAGTTACACCGTGCAAATGTTAAGACTCGTGGTCCGATTGGCGTGCTCTCCAACTGTTAGGGGGTGCAGCAGTGACCTCCCTATGTAGCTGTCCATCAGCCTTTCTTAATCAGGGTGTTGGAAATATCTGTGGAGTCTAAGCACGCGGACCACTTGGCTTCAGGGAAGCGCTAAATCGGTTTTTCTTAGCGGCAGGTCTTTCCGGTAGCAGAGGGGTAGTTTCTACAATGCAGCGAAGCCGCTGACGGACGTTTGTACTGCTACGGCACAAAAGCACCACTCCTGCATTGTTGCTTGCTTGAAGGCAGAAACTAGCCAGAATGCACTTTAAAAGGCGGCACCCAAGGGTGAAGTCTGCACCATGGAGTGATGTAGGCTTTTAAGAACCTTCCTCTCCTCGCACCACCTCAAATTTAGTTTGCAGCGAGACTACAATAGGAAGAGGTAGATTGACCCATTCTCCTGGGCCCATCCAAGAGGACCACTACTGTCTTTTCAGTTGGTGGTCCTTCGAGGCATCTGGAGCGGTATTTTTCAACGCGCTACCTTCCACCTAACAAATTGGTAGAACGGCTGCGTAAACCAGGAAGGTTAAAAGAAAAGACCCATGCTCAAAGTTTTACTTTACCAAGGAAAGGTCACCCCCAATTCATCGCTTGCAAAGTAACCATAGCCTTTTGCTACTTGATGGGTGTCTCCGGTGACCAGACTAAGGAAACACAGGGATGGGAACCCTTGAGCGCAACTGTACAGCCTGGTATCATTGCAGCCTTCCAGTGTCTCAATGCTGACATAGGAAGTAAACCGCAACATTCGGTGTAAATAACAAATTTATTGGCGGTTGGAGGGTAGAAAAATTCTCCACAGAACACACACGACCCACTTGTTAAATAGAACAGTTTAAAGGTGAATGCTTTGAGGCCTCGCCCGGCAAGTTAAGCTTCCCCCACCCCACCCCACCCCACCCCACCCCCCAGGGACACTTTATCAACTGCTAATGAAAAGCAGTAATCAGCCGCTTTGGGGCTAAGCGTTTCCAACTCCACTCGTCGTGAAGATTCCGAACACATCCCAGTTCTAGAGTTCAATAGCTTAAACGAAAAATGTTCAAAGTCAGTCCACTATTTACACGGCGTCGCCACTCGGAAAGCGGGGGCCTATAACTCATCCTTCTCCCCGGCTTCCTCCTCGCCAGGGGGAGGGCCCGCCCCGCCGTACAACTTCCCCACGATGGGCTGCACCACTTCCTCCAGCTCCTTCTTCTGAGCTTTGAAGTCTTCGATGTCCGCATCTTGGTGGCTCTCCAGCCATTCGATCTTCTCCTCCACGGCCTTCTCGATGGTTTCTTTGTCTTCAGAAGACAACTTGCCACCCAGTTTCTCCTTATCGCCAATTTGGTTTTTCAGGGAATAGGCGTAGCTTTCCAACTCGTTTCGGGAGTCGATGCGCTCTTTCAGCTTCTTGTCCTCCTCGGCAAACTTCTCCGCGTCGTTGACCATCCTTTCTATCTCCTCCGGCGTCAGGCGGTTCTGGTCATTGGTGATGGTGATTTTGTTTTTGTTGCCCGTGCCTTTGTCCTCCGCAGTCACCCGCAAAATGCCGTTCACGTCTATTTCAAAGGTGACCTCAATCTGGGGGACGCCCCGGGGAGCAGGAGGGATGCCAGTGAGGTCAAATGTTCCAAGCAGATGGTTATCCTTTGTGAGAGGACGTTCTCCTACAGGAAGGGAAAAAAACAATTCACGTTGGCAAGTCGTTATCCTTGGGAGATCAGAAGTTTAAATCAAAAGATCCATAATCCCTTACCATCAGCTTCTAGATCACAGACTTAGTACAAGTGCATTTAATATGGTACAAGTAAGCTTGTACCAGATCTCCAATGTTAAAGTTGATGGCGAAAAGTTAAAGCGTTTTAAGTCATTTTCTTTCCAGCTACACTCAATTTTCAGTAGCCGAACTAAATGCTTTTTGTGGACAGCACCACAACACTTTAAAAAGCCCCGAGAGTTGAGCAATGCAATGATGCAAGGCATTTACCTTCATAGACTTTGATAGTAACTGTTGGCTGGTTGTCAGAAGCTGTGGAGAAGATCTGCGACTTCTTGGTGGGGACAACTGTGTTCCTTGGGATGAGTTTGGTCATGACACCTCCCACAGTTTCAATGCCCAAGGTTAGAGGACACACGTCAAGTAGTACCAAGTCACCTGAAGGAAGGGAGGGAGGTTAAGGGACAGCCCGTGAAATGTCAGAAATCCCAACTTTCATCAGAACCAGACTTGTCACTACAAAACGAACCCCCCGCCGCCCCCGCGCAAACCTCTCGTGGCTTACCAGTATCCTGGTCCCCAGAAAGGACGCCAGCTTGGACAGCAGCGCCGTAAGCTACAGCTTCATCAGGATTGATGCCCCGAGAAGGCTCTTTGCCGTTGAAGAATTCCTTCACAAGCTGCTGGATTTTGGGGATTCGAGTGGAGCCGCCAACAAGGACAATTTCATCGATGTCAGACTTCTTCAGGTCCGCATCCTCTAGAACTTTTTGGACAGGTTTCATGGTGGAACGGAAAAGATCCTGGAAGCAGGAATTGCAATGATTTGTTTTTATCCTAGATCTTGGCTTCAGGGAATCAGGAGTACATTCCCATGCACCAAGCTAGAGATATCTGAGGGGGGGAAATCCTTTAAAAAAACAAAAACAACAACACTAGAGCATCTCATTTACTTTTGATTCAACAGAAAATTGTTTTGGAAACCCTGGCTCGCTCTCTTCTACATTCTCTGGTGTTCACTCCCAATTTTGGGTTAGTTTTATAAAAAAGGTATGCCCCTCTGAAGTTACCTACCATGTTCAATTCTTCAAACTTTGCTCTAGTTAGGGTTTCTGAGAAGTCTTCGCCTTCGAAGAAAGATTCAATCTCAATCCTGGCCTGATGCTGAGAAGAAAGAGCTCTCTTGGCCTTCTCCACTTCTCGCCGGAGCTTTTGAACCGCCCGATTGTCCTTCCGCACATCCTTCCCGGTTTTCTTCTTGTACAGTTTAATGAAGTGCTCCATCACCCGCTGGTCAAAGTCTTCTCCCCCCAGGTGAGTGTCTCCATTGGTTGCCACCACTTCAAAGACGCCGTTGTCGATGGTCAAGAGGGAGACGTCAAAGGTTCCACCACCCAAGTCAAAGACAAGAATGTTCTTTTCTCCCTCTCGTTTGTCCAACCCATAAGCGATAGCAGCAGCAGTGCTACAGGGAGGGAAAAATGTCAGAACGTCACACTGCGTAACCTTCTCTCTGTAGCATTAGAACATCAGTGTAAGACAACCACATCTACTTACGGTTCGTTGATGATTCTCATGACGTTCAATCCAGCGATGGTGCCAGCATCCTTTGTGGCTTGACGCTGAGCATCGTTGAAGTACGCAGGCACAGTGACAACAGCGTGAGTAACCTAGTAGATAAGGATGAGGGTGACTAAATGCTCAAAAGGCATTTGATATAATTCACTGAATTCACTAATTCACTGACAATATGGGTGCTTCCACCCTCCCTAGGATTGTTCTGTTTGATAGTGGTCAAGGAGCTTCATCTTACCTTCCTTCCCAAGTATGCTTCAGCAGTTTCTTTCATCTTTGTCAGAACCATGGCTGAAATTTCTTCAGGAGCAAAAGTCTTCATTTGGCCTCCTCCAATATCAACCTGAATATGGGGCTTGGCCTTCTTTTCAATAACCTGTTTACAAAAAGCAGGATTAGATACCATTACAAGCCAGCAATATTGCATTCACAAGACAAAATCTTTTTCTGGAAGGAAGTGCAGGCGGTACTTTACTCCATTAATGCAGACAAACTGCCTTATTAACGATCAGACCAAATACTAGTTTCTAATGGAGTAATATACACAGAAATCTTCCAACAGAGTTAAAGAGCAGCATTTGAGAGTACTTGCTAAGTACAACAGGTTGAATGGACTTAAAATAAAACTTAATATAAAAAGTACAAAGCTAGGTAGATGCGACCTCTCCCACGTTAAGGTTAGATTGGATTCAAATCTTTGTTCAGCCATAAATTCAGAAGATTAACCCCAGACAAGTGGCTTAGTTTGATGTGCAAACCGATCATTGTGGCTGATTAAAATGCTGAATTTTAGCTATTGCAATCCGCTTCAGGTGCTTTGCAAAAAATTTTTTTAGATGTTTCACAAGATAAAATGTACATCAGAAACAACAGGTAACATTGCAGACCTTGAAAGGCAGGTATTTGATATCCTGCTGCACAGAAGGGTCATTCCACGTTCTCCCAATCAGACGCTTAGCATCAAACACGGTATTCTCAGGGTTTGAAGTCAACTGGTTCTTTGCTGCATCACCAATAAGACGTTCTCCTTCCGGAGTGAAGGCCACATAGGACGGTGTGATTCGGTTGCCCTGATCGTTGGCAATAATCTCAACACGTCCGTTCTTGAAGACACCCACACTAGAGAGAACAACAGATGTGCCATTAACATATGGCTGCAAAAAGCATTAACAGCAACGGCAGGGAGGCAAATAGCTTGATGCAGAAATTTCAGGTTATTCATTCTTCATGGGAAATTTGCCTGCACTGCAATACTGCAATGGTGGAAGCTCATATATCCATTTGCATGCCTGCAAGTCATGCAGAAGACCGCCAAGAGAGGTTCAGCTTCAATCTGATATGCTAACTCAGCTCTCTAATTCACCACACTATACCAGATTTCAGCCACATTCTGCACGAGGAGCTCCAGAACATAATCAATTAAACCAGGTACCCCAAGTGTCACTAGGCGAAGGAGATCTCTTCTTTTACATACCAGGAGTAGGTGGTTCCCAAATCAATGCCAACGACAGTCCCCACATCTTCCTTTTTCTCATCCTCCTGAGCGAAGACGCTGCTGACAAGCAGCAGACAGACAAGGGCGTGTTTCATGTCGCTTTTAGAGTCTCTCACGCAGGACAGAAAAAATAAACTGTGGGAAGAAAGGCCAAATATCCAGCGTTAAGACCAAAGGGGTTGAATCACAGAAAGGTTTTGCGTAATCACTCACTGAAGCGTGGAAAGGTAAAGGGAGGGACAAGAAGAAAAACCTTGTGGTTGTATTTGTTAGACTCTTTCACTCTATTCGTGGCAAGAAAGACTACAGCCGTTAGAAATCAATAGTCTGCCCTCTACCGCTTTCAAGCTTAGGAAGCATTGCTTGTCATCACCTATTCTGGAAACAACTGCTTCAAATGCAGGCCATCTCTACATATAGCTGCCTGCTGTATGGATGGTGGGGAGAACCATCAGAGGCCTTTGCATGAAGAGATACAGCCTGAAAAAGCAAAATGAGCATGCACTGGCCCACTCTGGCTTCAGAGGAAGGCAAGCCCCCTGTTGTGAACAGGTGGATCCCAGCCACCAAGATGAGGAAACCTGGGTTCAGCTCTTCTTCTATTGAGATGTCATTCTCACATACGCTCCGTCCAGCTTCTTGTGGCCGACACCATAATGCATTAACCCCCCCTCCCCGCCAAATCAACTGAACAGAATGGAGGAAACCGACCCTCCCCGCTTCTAAAGATGCTGCAAAATGCAAATGCAACCTTTTTCTTTTTTTTTTTAGAAAAGGACCCCTCCCTTTTGGGGAAAAATGGTGCCCCACTGAACATGGCGCTAGGAAGAAAGCAGAATCAAAACCCTAACAGCTGTTTTTATACATTCACGCACCACCCAGTCTAGATCCAAGGGCCCCCAATGAAGGGACGGCATAAAAAAGCAATGTTTATTATGCGCTTGTTATTTCTGATTACCCTCGGGAGCCCCGACTCCCACCACCCTGCTGATCCTCAACCCCCCCACCTTGGGGACAGCCCCCCAACGGGGGACAGGGGCCTCGCAGCGCCCCATAACCCTGCCAGCTGCGGATGATGGGACCTGCAGTCCTGGGGGGAGATAACGGCGACTGAGCGCGAATTGAAAGCAGGGGTCCCCACCTGTGCGCCCCGGACTTCCCCAGAGCCCCCCTCAGGGGACACGCAGGCCCCCGCCCCGCCGCCCGGGGAAATCGAGGCAGGGAGGCGCCCGTCCCGCCAGGCCTCACCGTCCTCGCCGCGATACGCTGCCCGCTGCGGACCCCCCGAACTTGCGTCGCTCCAGTCGAGTACTCAGGCCCGGCCGCCCCTCCACGCTTATATACCTTCCCGCAGCCTCGCGTGGAGCTCCGCCATTGGCCCGTTTCCCCGCGCTGGAGCCTCCCGATTGGTTGCCGGCTAGCAAGCTGGCCGGGGCCGATTGGCCCGCTCCGAGCGTGACGCGCACACCCTCGGTCGCGGCTCCCTGTCCTCCTCGTCCCCCTCCCTTCTTGTTTTTTTTTATTTTTAGCTTACCGCCGCGCGCTTCATTGGACCGTCCTCCCGGTGTCGCGGACCAATGAGAGGCCGCGCTCTAGGCCAGGCGGAGAGCGCCGATTGGCCAGGAGGGGACGTCACGCAGCGGGCGGAGGAGGGAGACGTTACTCAACGAGGCAGGGGCCTTCTGGAAGTATCCATGGTTACGAGGCCTAGCGGCGGCAGGGCCATAAAAGGGGCCGTTATATTAAAATAAGGTGCTGGAGTACCCCTTTCCCCGAACTGCTTCTCTCCCAGAGGCAGCCTCCATGAAAGAGAGTATTGCAACCACCCTCATCCACAGCCAGCAAGCTACCTGGGGATCATGGGAATTTGAATCCCATATATTGCAAGGAGTCTCACCTTGGACCTCCTCCAGCTCAGAGATGCTTAATGCCCCTTTTCTCCCTGAGTCCACCTACGTGGGGCTTGGAGGATGAGCACTGTATGCAGCTTGCACACATGTGTGCTTTTAACATGTGCATTGCCTTAAGACTTTGTAGTGGCCTAAAATGTGTATAAGGGATAATAAACTAGGTTTATTATTCAAATGTGTGAGGTCTGTATGTAGTATTATTATGTATTGAATTACATTTCCTCCAAAGGTGTGAATTGACCAACAGAGGTTTCCTCTGCAACATTTTTATCTTCACAACAGCCCTGCTAGGTAGACTAAGATGAGAGGCAACTGCCTGGGATGCCCCACAATGAGCTGCGTGGCTGAAGGGGGACTTGCAATCCTCGCCCGACACAATTGTTTCCCAAGCTGGGTAACTTCCAGATGTGCAGACTTCGGATCCCAGAAGGCTTAGCAGGAGCCATGCTGGCTGAGGAATTTGAAGGCTGTAGTTCTTGATATGCCAGGCACAGCCTGGGGTGACCCTTGAGCCGATCGAAGGATGTGCTATGCACCAGAGTTGTACGATACATAAGGAAGTCCATCTGATGTGCCTTGGAGAAAGAGATGGTCCTCTTCAGTCTGCTCTGCCCTGGAGGAGAAGATGGTCCTCTTCCATCTCTGATCTGGAGAAGGAGAAGATGGTCCTCTTCCATCTGCTGTGCCTTGGAGGAGAAGGAGAAGACGATCCTCTTCCATCTGTGCTCTGGAGAAGGAGAAGATGGTCCTCTTCCATCTGCTGTGCCCTGGAGGAGGAGGAGAAGACGATCCTCTTCCATCTGTGCTCTGGAGAAGGAGAAGATGGTCCTCTTCCATCTGCTGTGCCCTGGAGGAGGAGGAGGAGATGGCCCTCTTCCATCTCTGATCTAGAGAAGATGATCCTCTTCCATCTGTGCTCTGGAGAAGGAGAAGATGGTCCTCTTCCATCTGGTCCTCTCCATTACATCCCTTCCATTAGCAAAAGGTACATTGCATTGCATCAGGTGGTGGATTTACAGCTTCCCACATTTGCTCAGCCTGGGAGAGAGGGGAAAGTATTCTAAACTGAAATTAGTCCTCCACCAACAGAGAAGTGACTGATAGGACCATCTCTCTGCTGGCAGAATGATCCTTATGCTGGTGCTTAAAGCAACTGAGCTGGCATAACTACAGTTTAGGATTGGCACGTTGGCTCCTGAAGTTGTAAGTGCCATTACAGAGAGTAAATCATAGTGCAGCTCATGTCTGAATAAATGCACAGAGTTGGGATTATGAGTCATGTTGCTGTTTCTTAGTATTGCACCACATCCTGCCATACGATTTCTTCAAGTTTGAGGTATCATTCTCAACATACTAAGCCATAAACTCCCTTGACTTGTTTAACTGCCTTCAGGGAGACACCAGAAAATGTGTATAATTGGGCTATTAACCTATAAAATACAACAAAACATGCTATTAACACAGGTTGTGCTGATTTAATGAAATACCTTATTACAAGTCTTCCTCACCATTGCAAACTGTTAATAAAATGGGAACGATGCATTATGACTTCAGTGGAACAGTCTAGATGACCTCCAAGGATTCCTTCCTGTAAATCTTAATAGGGTTCTAAACATGCCACACTAAGCCATAGTTTAAGCATGGTTTATTGAAGAAACTACAGTTGGTAGGATCCCATATGGGCTTGGCCGAAAGCAACCCAACCACATTATAACTTACCAAAATGCATGAACCAGATCATGGGTTCGCACATCATATTAAACTATGGTTTGTTAAGCTTATTGAATAAACCACAGCTGGTCAAGTTCACATAACACATTAAACCATAAAGCATGGTTTGCAAACCAGTGTAGTTGGATTTGGACAATATACCCAGCCATAGTTTAATAAATCCCATGAAATCTTAGCATTATAAAAGAGCTATGGAAGAGTCACATCTTCCAGCTGCAATTTGCCACCCAGCCATGACTAAATGGTTGCAAGTTACAAAAACATGCGGTGTTTTCCCTCCAACTGTTTTTCATTTTCATACATTTTATTTGCAACCATTGGTTTTAGCAAAGTTCATGTAAAAATTACAGCAATCCATATCAGTTCAGCCCTTCCCCTCTAATATTTGCAGGACTATTTATCAACACTCTCTTCCATATCTTTCCCTCCAGCTAATCAAAAGAAATACTAAGGGCCATGTTACACATATTGGTGCATACATCTCTTTTTAACTGCTTTTCCTGCAGCTGGAAATATTTTCTGTTTCTTGTTATCACTATTACAGTATTCATAATTTGCTACAATAAGCAAACAGCCTTACCCTAATTCTCTTCCTTTGGGTACAGTACCATACTCTGCATTTGACTGTAGAGGGAGCAGTGATAAAGTTCTTTAGCCTGGAATTTACAAACCATGTCTTTCTTGAGTAACAGTCTCCATTTATTCACATATATAACAGAATATTGTTTAGCGTTAGACTTGGCCAGATGCAAATCCCACTGAAGAGAGGCCTATCATGGAGAGAGGCAGCAACTTGCTTCTCAACAGCTAGGATGCTTGGAATCAGAAAACATCTTTTATCTTCTCTCCCAGAATTCCAGCCTGCATGGCCATTGCTAAATTACCTGGAAAATGTTTCACGCACAGGGAGGGCATCTAAGCTGGGGAACATTTCACTTTTAAGAGCCAACAGTTGTGGTTCCATGCTTTCTTTTCCCCTCCTCCTCCAGGTTTCCTTTTGTGATACCTCTTAGATTATAAGCCAGCAGCCCAATTCTCTAAATCAGTTTAAAAAAAGTGCCCCAAAGGTGCATATTTTAACCCAACAGCTGGCTGAATGCAAGCATGTTAAATAGCATCATGAGATCATAATATTTCATTCTGGCATGTGGCACCAAGCAGGCAGTCTTTGGAATGTACAGGAAATTTTTTTCACTTGTAAACAGGGAGAACTGTTTCTGTGGAATCCTTGGCACTCTCTGAGCCTTGTTGTTTTCTTGCAGACGTTTCATTGCCAGACTAGGCAACGTCTTCAGTGCTGAGAACTGTTGCTCCTTTGCTGACTGAAATGCCAATTGCCATTCAAGGTGTTATGCTCTAAGGATTCCAAAAATAGACATGAGCTGGGCAGAAAATGTTCCTGAGCCAGCCCGAGAAACCACTATAGACAGAAAGCTATTTGGGGGAGGGTGTTTTTTGTTTTGTTTTGTTTTGTTTTAAAAGGGAATGTATAATATAGAGAATAGCCACTACCCCATAATTATATATAAGGGGAGGCCTATGCAAAATAAGACAATTTGCACGGGGGTGCGACTCTTCCTTCTGCATCTTCACGTCTAATTCCTGAGAGGCAGCATTCACACCCAGGGACTGTACTAATCCTAATTACATTGTATCAGCCAGATATAATAGCCTCCACTTGTATTTTGGCAAGCACCAAGAGATCAACTCCACAGGTCACCAGAGCAGATATTAGAAGTTGGATCCTGCGAAAGTTCATTTCCCCCTCCCCGCATCTGGGTCTAATTTATCCTCATCCTTATTTTCTGTTTCTTGTCATCCTACCCAATCCATTCCTCTTGGAGGGCCTTTACTAGCAGGTTGAGGAATTTGAAATGATTAGATACACTAGATTCGTGCTTTTAATTTAAGGCAACAAATCAAATCAGTTAAAGTATAATCCCAAGAGTTATTCTGCACTGCCCCATGAACTTCCATTTACTAGGTCAATCAGCTGTGTTCAGACATGTTGAACCAGGTCAATTACATACCAAGAGCTGCATTCACACAACATGTGAACATTAATGAAATGTTGTTTAGTTCTTTGTGGCTTAGAATCTTGGTCAAGCCCAGCCCATTTGATTACTTTAGGGCTCAATATAGTGTGCAAACCCAGTACATGTGGGTTAATCCAATAACTAGGTTAAGATGTTGGGTAAATAAAGCCATCGACTTCAGTGAACAACCCAACTAAAAATGAAACAAAACAATGACATTTAGGGAGTCTCCAATGAAAACTTTGCTTCCTAATTTTTTTGAGATGACAGTAATAATAAAAGCGTAGTGGCAGATTCTACTCTGGAGGTAATTAGGAAGGGGGTTAAAAATAAAACAACTAATATAATGCCATAATATGATCACAGCTGGAACTTGGTGGGCAGTTCTGGATACATCCTTCAAAAAGGATGTTTTAGAGCAAACCTCCAAAAGCAGAAGTGCTATTATTTGTCCAGCTGGTTCTCTTCAAAAATAAGACCCATGGTTTATTAGAAATAAGTAGCAGAAATCAGAGACATAAACAGACACAATCAGCACATCCACGCGTTAACATTTAACACATCCCATTAACAAATGTGTCCAGACTTGTTCTTTACCGTGTTTACAAACTTGAAGTAAAAAGACAGAGCCATTTACCTCCTTGCCCTGGAGGAGATGCTGACATCTTACATTTCAAAACTCTACTGTATCCCAGCATCCATTACCAACCACCCTCTGAAGGGCACCAGGTGGAGAAGAGCTGCAGAAAGTTGGGCTTTCAGCACAGACAGCCTTTAAAACTGCACTGGGAGTTCCCTTCCTGGCAGATTTACAGCTTCTCTTTGGAGTTTTGAGGCGTGCTTTCCCACTGTTTATTAATTAAATCTCAGTTCTGCCTTCTTATAAGTAGTATCTTATCGTGGAGGTCCGAGTCTCCATCAGAGCAGATTTTGGGAGCTTTTGGGGATTGTATGGATACCTCCACAAAGTTTTCTCGGCAGATAAGTGGTTTGTTACTGGGTGTAATTCCAGCTTCCTCATCTAGCCTACAATAGAGGGATTTCCTGGTAGGCTCCTAAGTATTAACCGGGTCTGAGATCAGCCAAGGCTGCGACAACGGTTGCTCTCTCAGTCCCCTCTCCATCCACTCAGGGAATGAAATCTTTTCGGTTCGCACACCCCGCGCCGAGCTGGTTTCTCGGATCCACTCACTGCAGCCATAAATCTTGCTTTCCAAACCCCAGGAGGTGGCTTCGCACCCAGCTCAGCCACACCAGGCCAGCCTGTCGCTGGACTCGCAGGTCGTGGGAAAGCCTAATGCGGGTTGGCTTCCCCTGAGCGTGTTCCGGGGATACCAGGGAGTAGCTGACCTGCCAGCCCCCCACCCCAGCCGCACCTTTACACCTTCCCCAGGTAAAGCAGGCGCTTCTCACCTGCAGCCCTCTCCGCCCCTTTGCCGGGGCACGACGGGAGCTGTAGTCCCGGCGCCTCTGCAGCGCGTCAAGCGGACGGGGGCAGCCGCGGCGGGAGGTTTGGGCCGCCGGAACTCCGTTTCCCGGCGTCCCGCGGGCGCGCCTGGGCATGCGCAGCGGCGGCGGCGAGCGGCTGCGGAGTGGAGGGGCGGCAGCGGCGCGGCCGGAGCGGCGGCGAGAGCGAGGCGGGCGGCGGCGGCGGTTGAGCCTTCAGGTGGGTCCCTCCGGGCGGCGGGGGCAGCGGGAGGCCCGGGCAGCCCGCGCTCCGCTCCCGGGCCTCGTGGCGAGGCCTAGTGGGAACGGGGTGCGCGGGCGGGCAGGAAGCGGGCAAGGAGGGAGAAGAGAAGCCCCCTCCTGCATTTTGCATCGCCCTGGAAGCCCCCCTCCGTCTTGCCCGCCCCCTTCGCAGCCTCCCCCATCTTCGCATTGACACCCCCCCGGTCCCCGTCAATCCACTCCCCCGGCTTCGTGCCCCCTCCCGCCCCCCCATGTCGACCTGGGGTCCCTCCTCTCCCCCCTCCCAATTTACAGCCCCCCCTCTGCCCTCACGGTTGACTGGTGGGCTCCCCCCTTTGCAGCCTCGAGTTGTCCTCCCTGCCCCACACATTTTGCTTTCTCATCGCGAGATGCTGCCGCCCCCCCTCCCCGTTTCCAACCCCTTTTTCCCCCTCTTCCTGGATTTTCCGTTGACACTTCCTCGTCCTCCCCCCTCCAGGCCCTTCTTGCTTCTCTCTCTCCGTCCCCCCTCCCCATATTTTACACTCCCCCCACTTGCAGCTTATTTTGGTGTGACACCCCCTCCCCCCCTCCCCTCCTCCCCCCCTCCCCGTTCCAGTCTCAAGTCAAGTTTCTCTTCCTCCCAAACTTTGCTGCTTCTGTCTGTTCCCACGTCGTTGGCTGAGGCTTCCTTCCTTCCCCTCCCCCAGGATATGAGTCCCTCCCTTCTCCTTAATTGCCCTTCATCCATCTTTGCCTGAAATCCTCCCCCCTTGCTTTTCTTCACATGTTATGTCCCCCCACCCCCACTACAGTTTTCAGCTGCAGGCTGCCAACCCCTCCCACCCTTTCTATTTTTGCATTGACATCCTACTTTCTCTTCCCACCAAGGTCAGGATATTATTGTCACCACCCTCAACTCCATTGAGTCCCCAATGCATTTTGCTTTGACACCCACCCTCACCACCTGTCCCTTCCCATATTTAGCGTGGATGCCTTCCCTTTTCCCCAAACTATTCTTGATTTCCCTCTTGCCTCGACAGACCTCTCCATTTCAGTTTCATGCTTGAACCTCATTCACAACCCAGAATATTTCCCCACCCAACCCCTGGCTCTTAGCTTAAATGCTTAAACCCAGAATCAAGTTAGACCTTCCACGCCCACATATTTCTGACAGATCACCACAAAGATTAGTTCTCCACTCCAATCCAAAGTCGTCTTATGTTGACAATTCTGTTTGCCACCCATATTTTTCATTCTCGTCAAACAGGTGTTTTTTGCCCACATTTTACAAGTTTTAAGGTGGGAAAAGGAAGTGCTAAAGTGACAGCCGGCAACCCCTAAGGTGACCTTCCAGGTGATGTGGACTTCAACCCCCATTAGCCCTGTTCAGCATGGGCAACAGTGGAGGATAATGGGGATTGTATTTCAGGAACTCCTGGGTTGAAGTTGGAAGGCCTGCAGATGTGAAATGGCAGTAATGAATGTATTACTTGTGGTGTTAATTCTTAATATCAAATGTACTTCTGGAGCTCATTCTGTTAGGGGGTTCCTGTTTTAAACTGATTTTGTGGGACTGAGAAAGCTCCCCTCTCTCATTTATGTTGGAGACTCCTATACAAGAATTGAACCCAAGTGACCCATCCAGTAGTCTGAATGCATTGTATTCATTTAACATCATTAGCTTGACTACTAGCTGTAGTAAAGTCTTTGATCATGGTAAAGACTTGTTCTTATTCCTAAACCTGGATTAACAAGTCTCAGGTTTGGTTAATCAGTCCTATACAATCAATCATATGACTTTGAGCCTGGCTTGCGCAATTTGCTGAGACAATCCTTTGGATTCCTAGAACATGTTGAACCGCAAAAGACTCAGCCCCATTTTAGCCTAGTTCTGGCAGATTGTGCAAGGGTATGGTGGCTCAGCTCTAAGATCCTTAAATTCCAAGGGTAGATACTTCATTATCTCGGTAAAATGATTAGCAGTTGTTACTCTGGGGAAAAGTAAACAAGAAGAAGACAAAAAGTACTATTCAATTGATGTTACGTCAGTTCCTCTCTGGATAAGTTCATTTTGAGTTTTGTTGGTCGTACCAGAATGTAATTTGTGAATGGCAAGGTATGATCTGGCTCTGATACAGATGTTACCTTTCCAATTAACTTGTATGTTACATTTAGTTATATGGTATTTGTAGAATATTCAGAAGCTGTGCAACTTTTCTGCAGCAAAAGTAATGAAGAATCTTGCCATGTTTTAAAGACTGATTTATTACTGCATAAACTACTCACTTCATCAAATTCATGCCAAAGTTTATACATTAATAATTTTGTTAGCCTGTAAGATGTCAGAGGATTCTTTAATAGGCTTTTAACAGTCTAACTTTGTACAAGATTGGGGGGGGGAGAAAAATGGCTTTCCCAACTTGCTTTTGTTCCCAAATCTTAGCATTTTGTGAAAGATAGGGAAGGGGGGAAAGAAAGGCAAGTTAAAAAAGGGGTGCAATGTAAGTTAATGCAGTTACAGACTTGTAAATCTGATATCAAGTGGAAGTAAAGGTCCTCATTATGTACCCCAAATAGTTTCATCAGAAGAGTCTAACAGAACCACACCATTAATCACAATCTTCCTGGCGGTTTAGCTATATAGACCTTGTTTTGTTTTGTTTTGTTTTTTTAAATTGCTGGGAAGAAGATTTATCTATCTATCTCTATCTATCTATCTATCTATCTATCTATCTATCTATCAAATTTTATCACCGCCCATTTCCCTCCCAAGGAGGGACTCTGGGCGGTTTACAATAAAATAGAATTAAAAAGCCCAAACAGTTATAAATACAATAAATACAGTAAAAGTAAGTTGCTGCTTTTCTGCTTAAGAGGAGTGTCTTTCTATTCCTGGGAAGCACTTCATATGATTGACTGATTGATAGATCCGGCGCCATGAAGTCCCTATTGACTCTGAGTGACCTCATTGATGGATTTTTCTCCATGACAATCTGTCCCTAACCTGTTCTTTCAGGTTTGTATCAATTAAAAGCATTTTACTGTACTGGAAATCTACACAAGGGTGGAAAATTACAGAGTGGGCATGTAAGAAAGATTTGGGGAAAGTTCATCCGGTTGAATCGAACGCTGTTTTAAATAGAGGATATTCCTGTGCTTGCTGTAAGTGCATACAAGCACAATGACCGTTCACAAAAGCAGTCCTTGTTCTTCTCCCATATTGTCACGCTCATTTAAATACCTATAAACCATGAAATACTTTTCACAGAGCAGGCTGTACTTTTAAGGAATTAAGTCTTCAGTTAATTTTATATCTCTTTAAATTAAAGCTGACTTTAAAAAAAATGCTTTCTGGAATTCTCCACTGGCAATAAAATTGGAGGTCCTGTTTTCTAAAAAGCTCTACAGGAGGAAGAATTTTCCGGCTGCTTGCTGATGGTCAGACTCCGCAGCATTTCCCTCCCCCCCCCACTAAATATTTTGTCTACCTCCTCTTTGTTGACACTTCCTTCGTAGGAAAGGATTCAGACAGAGTGATAAGGGAGGAGCGAGAGGGAATAATCAGAGAAATTACTTTCTCCTTGGGGCAAAAACTGCTTCTTTTTTTTTGTAAGAGACAGGAGGTCAGATTTCTGAACTTCAGCTTGTCTGAGGAAGGATATTTTCCATTATTCTAAGCGCCACATTCAGCGCTGCATTATTCTTGCTACGCCTGTTCAGAGCATTAACTTGATTAGCTAATTCTCCTATGCACTCTAGCATGAGTTAGTTGTTCATGGGGCTCCCCAGGCAAATAGTAAACTTGCTTGATGGGCAAAATACAGAGAGGGGCCAAGAGAAAATATCTCAAAGCCTAGTAGCCTACATCAGCATTTCAAACACACTTCTTATCAAGTACCAATACGATCCCCCCTGCCAGCTTCCAGCCTCCCCAAACCAGCCTTTGATCCAACTAATGCAATTTAAAAAAAATACAACTCTGTAAAAATATTTCCTATTTGCAAAAAAAAAAAAAAGTTTTGGATGTTACAAGCTTGCCTGCTGCCACATTCATGCATTAGTCACTGGAGGCAAGCTGTCAGCCTGAAAGAAAAATGATTGACTTCTTTGTAGCTTGGAAGAGTTGCCAATTTCCTTATGGCAGTGTTTACTTGCCACTGATAACCAGCCCGAAAAATGGATAGGGTTCAGGTGTAAGAGAGGACTACAGGAATTCATAAGAAGACTCCAGAATTATTTTGAAATAATTTCCTTAACTCCCAGATTCCCAAAGGCTGTGTTAGCTGGAGCATGTGAGGTTGGGGAAAGGACGTTTCTGCTGCTACTTTTTATTTTTGCTTCTTTATAGAGTGAAACATCAATGCTAAACAAATACTGGGTAACAAAAACAAACACAGAAACAAATCCACTTATATAGGCATTGATGTCCATGTCTGTGTGTATACATGAGTAATTGAGGAAAATTTCGATGCTCAGACTCAGTATACCCAGAAAGATATTTGTGCAGATGAAAGGGGTCTCTTAGGGTGAAATGTTAATAGTTTTAAGTGAACCTTTAAGGTGCTATAGACTGTATGTTGATGGCACTGTATACATTTTAAATAATTAGCTCTCTCTATATACTTCCCCTGATATGATGGAAGTCATTTGGCTGATAATGACATATAAATGAGCACAGAGATCAGATTGTCCCCGTTGTTTGCTTGGTCACCTGGTGGTACCTGGGAGATGGGCATCTAGTGAGCCTGAATTGGCCCGTTTAACTTCTTTGCTCCAGTTTCTTTTTGCACTAAACCAGTGTTTCTCAACCTTGGAAACTTAGACTGCTGTGAGGGGACTTAATTTGGTCATTTTAATGGATGCGCTGGAAATAGGCACATCTGGGTCTTTGATGCTTATGCTCATGGTGTGGTTTTTTTCTTCTGAATCCAGAAATACTAAATATAGGGAAATGGGCATTCTGTATTTATATCTATCTATATAACTATGCATCTTATTTTTATATCTAAACCCTCTCCCCATAATTGTTTCCTTCCGATGAACTCACAAGCTGATCTCCTTAAAAAGTCTGGATTTAAAAAAACAAGAAACAAACTGCCAAAAGATTTCCTATCACTCTCTCTCGAAAACAAGAGTGCGGTCCGTCTTTTCCACCATAATTCAAGCGTCCCGTTCAAATGTCTAACATTTTTGCAGAAACATGGTAAGAGAGGAACTTGCTTTGATACCCATCTCTTGGCTACAGTCGTTATTCTTAGCAGGAGAATCTTCCACAGCAAACTGGCTCATCCAGAGCAGGAAGATGGATAGTGAAAGTGAGACTGAGACACAGTCATCTATTTCTTTGCGCTTTTTTTCTTTTCAGTTAGGGTTCCCATTTCACTGAATTCAAGTCTCATTCTTACTCATCCAGACGCTGCTTCCAGAGCCGTGGTCAAATCTTGGCTCACACATTCATTCTTCACTCTTAAGTGAGATTTGGATTCACTCCTCTGGGTTTTGACTGGTTAAAAGGGCAAGGAAGATTTAAAAAAAAAAATTCACAGGCAGATTGAAGAAGTTAAGCTGCAGGAGTGGAGCCGGAAAAACTTCCGATTGGGGAGGTTTCACTGAAGGTGGCTTTCTTTACAAGGCAGGGTCAAATGGAGGTTCTTGAATCTTATTTATTTATTTATTTATATTTATTTATCAGATTTGTCACCGCCCATCTCCTCCGACCAGAGGGACTTTTTGAGTGAAAACGTTGGGCGACCCAGATCAGAACGAAAGGTGCAAAATAACTCCGTGGAACATTTGATGGCTCTTTTGTGTTGTGCACAGCGTAAACTTGACAAATGATTTTCCTCAGCAGAAGGAAAGTTTTCAGTCTGTCCGTTCACTGAAGTGAGGCACTCATCCAGAGTTAGAAATGAGATGGGAGTTGGCAAGAAACGGGGCCTTTCCAGTGGCTGCCCCATTATTGTGGAATTCCTTCTGTGAAACGTCGGAAGTCTTCTGTTGGTCGAAAAGTTTTTTTTTTGGCATTCTCGCAGAATTTTTCTCTGCAAATTGTTTTTAAAAATTGCTCCATCTTACAGCCCTTCTCTCCATATTTTTAAAGATTTGTTCTTGTTGTGAATATTTAGTTTATAGACCAGCTATGCTTTCTCATTGGAAGTCCCTTTGAATGATACACAATTATTTGAAGGGAGGGATATAAATGTCTCTGTACGCATAAAAATATTCCTCACTCTGCCCTTCTCCCCTCTCTTGCATATATATATAAATATAAATATAAATATAAATATAAATATAAATATAAATATAAATGTCTCTGTACGCATAAAAATATTCCTCACTCTGCCCTTCTCCCCTCTCTTGCATATATGTGTGTGTATATATATGTATATGTATAAGTATATGTATATGTATATGTGTATATATATATATATATATATATATATATATGGTTGGGTGAATGAACAAGGCGGCATTGATTTTTTTCTTTCTCTGTATCATCCCACAACATAAATTGCTGAATCGTTCCCTTTCGATTAAAGTGTTCCTTTGTGAGACAACAGGACCTTAAAAAAATCCCCACACCATTGGCACACTTCTGCTATTTCAGGACAGAGCTTTTACGAAAGCTTGTGCAAAGCTTTAGTTCCATAAATCTGGTCGGTGGCTAGTCTTAAGTAAAACAGAGCTTGCCTTCAGCAAGTTGGTTCTGCCAGGGCTTGAAGCAGGAAGCACTCAAACTTAGAAAATTGCTGTGCCACAGAGAACTCTGAATGTGGATGATAGGTTGGTTAACTGCCTCATATAAGTCCTTTTCTTGTTAATACAATAAAGGGTTTCATGGTCAAAAGAAAACATAATGAAGCAATAACATTACACATCCATTAAAGCAATAAATAACAGTGGTTTAGAACTTCAACAGCTGGTAGGTCTGTATAACTGTAATGTCCTGTTGATTAAACAAACTGTCAGGACCCACAATCAAAGAGTTGTTAGATCTGTTGGTTGTGTCCTCGGCCATTGAAGCAACAAATCTCAAGCTCCGGATGGTGGTGGTGGGGAAAGTTGTTGGGAGTGAGGAAATCCAAGGTTGTACCAGCCAGCCAGGAGTGGAATGCTGGACCGTTAAGGGGAAAGGGGGGGAGCGCGGAGGAGGTTTTGACGTGCCTCTCTGTCTTTTATCAGGCAGCTGTGTGAGAACGTTTCTAGTCGTGGCTTTTTGCTTAACATCTGTACACATCATCAATACATCTGACATCTGCATTTCATCTGGATGCATGAGTCAGAATTGTATTGAGTCAACTGTGTCAGAACTTCACGCAAACCAGCTTCTTCACCATCTGTTAAAAAAGGGACCTAATTGGGAAGGACTTCCATAGTTGTACCCCTGCCACGGAGAAGGCCTTGTGAGTTTTCTCTCAGGTGGCCCGGAAGCTAATCTCTTTCCGTTTTCCCTCAGCAGCAAGTTCTGCTGAATTCTTCTGCTGCTGCCTCCTCCTTTGAAGATGGTCAAGTTGGACATCCACACCTTGGCCCATCACCTCAAACAGGAACGGCTCTATGTGAACTCCGAAAAGCAGCTGATCCAGAGACTGAATGCCGAGGTGCTAAAGACGGCCGAGAAGCTCTACCATACAGCCTGGATTTCCAAGCAGCAGAGGATCAACTTGGACCGATTAATCATAACAAGGTAGCGCAGGATACATCCCCAAAGCCCCTGTCTTTCTTCCTTTGGAAGTATGGAGTATTCTCAAAAACGCTACGAAATGTACTACGGAGTGTCTTTATTTATTATATTTCTAATCTGCCAGGCAACCAGATTTCTCTGGACAGGCTGCGAAATGATTGAAATCATTAAACGTAGGACAGCAGAACGATGCTTATACATTCATACCCGTTGTTCTGTTCCTTTCAGGGTCATTCACTGGAGTATAACAGTGAAGTCCAGCCCAATCAGACTTGCAGGATTCTGTTATAGCCAATCTTAAAGTAATTATAGCCTTCATGTGGAGTTAATTTCTTGGTCTGGTCTACCCAGTGACAATTGAGCTGTTCTGGAGGGCCTCTAGCAGCTGTTAGGGTTTGATTGATTTAAATATGTCTATGGTTTAAAATGTGATATATTTTAGTTCCTACCATTGACGTTTTATTTAAATACTTCCATTGCTTATAATTACTGCAAACTGTTGAGAATCTCGCGTTTGCAGCGGGTATCAATGTGATAAATAAGTTTTATTTATTTATGATTTATAGTACTTCTACCTTGCCACAAATGACTCTCAACAGCTTGCGGGTTATAAACAAAAGTTAAAACATCCGTGGCGAGGTTAAAACCAAACCAAACAATCATAATGGTAATTATAACCCTATCAACCCCCCCCAAAGAATAAAGGACAAAAAAACAAAGCATTAAAAATGATAAAAAAGATAAATTAAATCTTTAACGGTACTGCAAATGTAAATTCACTACGGAAAGCCGTAGATAGCCTTAAATATGCTTTAAAGATCCACTGAATGTTCAGTCACAAAAGAAGGGTGTTGGGAATGGTCTTTTATAGCCTTCTGGCAAACCGCTAAGAAAACATGGCTTTGCATGTGTGGACTTGGGGCCACCTCTGTGGGTTGGTGGCCTGCCTCCTTTGTGGACTTTGTAATAAAATGTCTCCTCCTCCTCTTACTGCAGCGCGGATGCCTCCCCAGCTGAATGTTGCCAACACGCCAAGGTCTTGGAGGACACCCAGTTTGTGGATGGTTACAAACAGCTGGGGTTCCAAGAGACCGCCTATGGGGAGTTCCTCAACCGGTTGCGCGAGAACCCTCGCCTTATTGCTTCCTGCCTGGTGGCCGGGGAGAAGCTCAACCAGGAGAACACCCAGCATGTCATCCACACGGTCTTCACCTCCATCTATGGCAACTGCATCATGCCTGAAGACGAGAACTTCCTCCTCCAGGTCTTGCGCTACCTGATTGAGTTTGAACTCAAGGAGAGCGAGAACCCTCGGCGGCTGTTGAGGAGGGGAACGTGCGCGTTCAGCATCCTCTTCAAGCTCTTTTCCGAGGGGCTCTTTTCTGCTAAGCTCTTCCTCACGGCCACCTTGCATGAGCCCATCATGCAGCTGCTGGTGGAAGATGAAGATCACCTGGAGACTGACCCCAGCAAGCTGACTGAGCGCTTCTCGCCTGCCCAGCAAGAGAAGCTCTTCGGGGAAAAGGGGTCTGAAAGGTTTCGGCAGAAGGTTCAGGAGATGGTGGAATCCAATGAGGCCAAACTGGTGGCCCTGGTCAACAAATTCATTGGCTACCTCAAGCAGAACACTTACTGCTTCCCCCACAGCTTGCGGTGGATCATGTCCCAGATGTACAAAACGCTCTCGTGTGTGGACAGGCTGGAGGTGGGGGAGGTGAGGGCCATGTGCACAGACTTGCTGTTGGCTTGTTTCATTTGTCCTGCGGTGGTCAATCCAGAACAATATGGGATTATTTCTGATGCTCCAATCAATGAAGTGGCAAGGTTTAACCTGATGCAGGTACAGTATCCTTCCCTTCCCTTCCCTTCCCTTCCCTTCCCTTCCCTTCCCTTCCCTTCCCTTCCCTTCCCTTCCCTTCCCTTCCCTTCCCTTCCATTGTTTTAGCATTCACGGGGAACTCTCTGCTCCTAGATTGGAAAATAGGTATTTACTCAACCATGTGCAATGAGATAGAATTGCTTTTTAATGACCAGACGTAGGTCTTTTCGTAACTGAAAGAGTTGGTTTCAATCTTTTCAAACATTGGCTTCACATATTGCCTTAAACTTTAGTTTGTTTTAACTGTGGTTGGATTGAGCAAGCTGTGGAGGCCTGATTCACACATAATACTGTGTCTTAAACCGTGGTTTCTATAGAATCATAAATTGGAAAGGTCTGTTTAGGTCATGCACTCCACCCTTTTCTCCGTCCAGGAATCCAAATGTTTACTCTCTGTGTGAACCAATCCAAGTGAAGGCAGCTGTCTCTCCTCTGGGTCATTAGTTCCAGCATCAAACTGTACCCTCAGTGGCTAGATTTCACACAGTGTGCCAAGCTGAAATGAAGGAAATCCATGGTGGTTTAGCCTGTTGCATGAACTCAGCCAGTGGTTGCTTGTGCGAAAGACCCGGCTTAGGAAAATGTTCTCTGAGTTCTATCTGTGGAACAGGTTTAGGGCTGCACATGACATTTGCTACCATTATTTTATAAATGAAGATGCAAGTTAATTGCAAATTAATGCTAAGTCTGAAAAGCTACTGTATGTTTGTATCCAGACAGCAGTTTCTCTTTCAGCTGCTAATGGGACGCTGAGCCAGACTCCGAACCAAGACAAAAAATATCAACAATGTATATTTCAAAAAGTCAGGGTTAATCATCAGCCTTATACAGACCAGCACCAAAAGGCAATATCTAGCTGCCGTTATTAATTGTTCAGAAACCCAGATGCCCAAGATGTTTTTTTCCAGCCCGTATATCTATATGCTGCAGATAACACACTATGGCAGTTTGGAGAGTGCTCACAGGAACTTGGAAAATACCCAAGTAAACTTTTTTTTTTTAATCAGTGGTGCTGCACTTGTGATGGTTTCCCCTCTAGTCTGAGATAGATGCTCTTCATTTCAGTGGCCTGAGAAATAGCTCTTCTGTTGGGAAAGGTTGACTTTTGAATTGAATGCTGTTTTATAGCACCTCTTCCCAACGTGCTCACAGCCTAATTTTTCTGGCTTGTATTTCAGAGGCCGTATAACACCACTCCTTTGCAAAGGAGAGCAGTTGGTGGGACTGAGGAAGCGGGTCTACTAGTTAGAAGGGGGCGCATTTAAATCTGATCTAGCCCAAAGGCCAGTGTGTTCCTTGCCTTGTATAGAAGGAACCTGTTGGACTTCTTGATCAATTCCCCCATCTGGGCACGCTCCGGGTGAGAAGACTTCAGTTCCCGGAATTCTCAGGAGCAGCCGATTGGAGAATTCTGGGAGTCCTCTGTCCGGAGGTTGTCCTTCAGTTCCCACAATTCTCAGCAGTGGCAGAGCCAGCTGAAGAATTCTGAAACTTGAAATCTAGATATTGGGAAAACTCTTGGAAGTTGGGAAGGCTGGTATACCCTCTTCAGGAAAATAACCCATTCATTATGGGCTTATGTCTATGGTTCTTAGTAATTTTCAGTTTAATATTTCACTATAAACATCACCTTTTTATGCACTGAGTGCTCATCGGGACTTGTACTAATAGGGATTTAAGAAGAATCTAATAAGCATTTTCTCTTGCCTCTTCTTGCCCCCTGCAGGAGAAGATGACACACTCCATTGGAAAACACGATAGCAAGAAGCAAAATGGATTTGGTGTTTTTGTAAATAGAGTGTAGGTCTAAGAGGCCAATGGCTAGATCAGTGTTTCTCAACCTCAGCAGCTTTAAAGAAGCATGGACTCCAGCTCCCAGAATTCCCCAGCCAGCATGCTGGCTGAGGAATTCTGGGAGCTGAAGTCCACATATCTTAAAGTTGCTGAGGTTGAGAAACACTGGGCTGGATGATCTTGACATCCCTGCTTCATCTCAAATCTAGTCAATCCCCCTGATTCATGCATTGGGCAAAACCATGGTTTGTTTAACCATATTCTTCTGAGTTAAGCCACTGTTGGCTCGGTTCACACAATGTAAGGAAATGCCAAAGCTGTAAACTAGAAAGTATAAGAAGGCAGTGGCAAATAATTTCTCTAACACTGCCAAGAAAACTATACAGATTTCAAGGAGCTCACCAGGTGTCGAACTCAGCTGGAAGGAAGTTTTGTCTACTTTATCTTGAGTAGATAAGAGTGCCTGAAGTTTAATAACAATGTAGGAACTGTTTGCACGCAATCAGTGTGGGAAACCAATAGAAGAGAACTTCTGCAGCTCAGGGTTGAACTGTGGAGTCCTTGGTGCTCTCTGAGCTGGGTCGTTGGCTTGCAGACGTTTCGTTGCCCAACTAGGCAACAAACTGAACACACTGAAGATGTTGCAAAGTCAGGCATCGAAACGTCTGCAGGCCAACCCAGCTCAGAGAGCACCAAGGACTCCACAGTGTGGTAAACCTTGGGTGAATGAAGGATAAGAAGGCCTTTCTCATCTCATTTCAACCGTAGGGATTGGGAGTGGGTCTTGTCTTTCTTGGAGATGATACAAATGCTGTTTTCAGCAGGGTTTCTGTTATAGGTGGGGAGACTTCTGCAGCAGCTGGCTATGATTGGTTCTGAAGAAGGAGACCCCCGCACAAAGGCCAGCCTGGGCAAATTCGACAAGGTAAAAGTCAAGGCCATCCTTTAAACTTCTATCTCTAAGCAGTTGATATTGACGGTGATGTTTTCCCCTCCTGAGTAGCCACAAAGGGGAGGCAGGGGTGTGATCTAGCAGTTTGGTGGCCGTTCCTTTCCGGCAGAATCCATAAGTAGCAGGCACCGCATGGAGAGTCACTAAAGCAAGAATGCTCGCTCGTATTTCAGGAGCAGATTTAAGTGTTTGGGGAAACCGAAAGAAGTTTCAAAAAATGGCAATCCAGCAGCAGCGACAGCATTCATGCAGTACCCTAAATCATGGTTTGCCTGTGGAATAAACCATAATTTGCTAGGTTTGCATAACATGCTAAACGGAGAACCTTTGATCACCAAGGGTTTGTTTACACCACAAAACCCAACGAAGCCACAGTCTGGCTTAGTGTGTTGTCTTGAACCGGCTGCATGGGTAAAGCAGCAGCATGGAGAGATGCTGTTAAAATTTCTGAGCAACGTGGCCTGTGTAACCCCCTTTTCCCTTGCAGGGCTGTGTGGCTTCATTCCTGGATGTTGTAATCGGCGGGAGGGCTGTGGAAACTCCTCCTATGTCTTCAGTTAATCTTCTGGAAGGGCTGAGTAGAACGGTGGTTTATATGACCTACAGCCAACTGACTACGCTGGTGAGTGCCCAGAGTCCAAGGTGGCCATGTTCTGGTTGTTACCTGGCTTCTGCCTGTTTTTTTTTTATTATTATTATTTTTTTACAATGCCCTTCCTTTTCAGGTTGGCTTTATGCGGAACGTCATGTCCGGCGATCAGCTGAAGGAAGATCGGGCGGCTCTCGAAAACCTGCTCTTAAATTTACCCCAGAACAAGCCGGGGAAAAGTGGGAGTCTGGAACTGACGCCTTATAACACCCCACAGCTCTCGCCTGCCACCACGCCAGCCAGCAAAAAAAATCGACTGGCCATAGGTGAGGATGAGAATAGCTGGTGGGGCGGGCAAAATCTTTATGCCCCTGATTTCCCAGCTTAGTTTTCAGATGCTTCCCTTGTCCCTTTGCTCCAGGACAACATCTGTCTTCAGATGTTCTGCTGCAGCATTTTTTCCAACTTGATTTGCACCCTGGTCTGTTCCTTGTTAGGGCTCCCTGGACTTTAGAAGGACTAGGTCTCTTTGGGCTTTAAAAACCAGCATGCACCTTGCTTTGTCACCAAATGTAGATGAGGAAAATACATAATATTTCCCCTAGAATAAGGACATACAAATAGGGCAGCTTCTCAGAAAAACGTTTCACTCTCAAGCAAACACCCCATTCTTAAACGATGGGAGAGCTGGTGATTCTGAGTGCAAGGCTGTGCAAGGGGAAGAACAAAAGGCCAGCAATGCAGACAGTGCCACTTTCAGTTCCTGTATCTGAAAAAAACACCTGAAACTTGAATGCAAAACTGTTTAATTATATAACTTGCACGCTTGGCTAATAATGGAAGAAAGCCAAGGATGATTGGAGGACCGTGACTACTAGAAATCTAATTTGGCAACCCCTCTGGCTTCTCAAGTTCCTTTGGGCAACTGCTACATACATTAAAACTTTGACCTAACAGACCTTTGAGGAGTGGGGTGGTGGTGGTGTCTGGTACTCCTGAATGTCTGCTAAATCAGAAAATACATGATTTGCCTCTGTTGACATCATTGGAGAAGTAATGTCATAAGGCAAAATGACTTCGATATCATGTACGTTTGACATAAAATTAAGAGCCTTGTTTGGATTACTTTGGCCAAAATGGAATCATCCTTAATTATTTTTGGGTGGGGTGGAGAAGATGGAGTTTGTATCCACTGCATCTGAAGTCCGTTAAAAGGGGGTCTGTCAAATCACTGCATTTACAAACATGTCTTTCCCGTTCCTAAAGTATAGTAACTTCCCTTAAAATCAGCTTGGAGTTGTGTGCCCAGTCTGTTCAGTGAATCTATTAGCCCTAGAAATGAGGAAGCAAGCATACCCAGATTTCAAGGAATTTTCAGATAATTCCTGGCTGCCCGTCGCTCCACGCTGTTGACGTATGTTTGCAATTTACAACTGATCTGTGTTTTTTCCTCCACCGACTTGTCTTTTGTTTCTCTTTAATGCGGCCAATTCAGGACAACAATTGGCTACCATCGCTGCCTGGGATACGTCTGCTACCAACCTCACAGCTCATATAAATCTCGTAACCCCTTTTGGTGGGTAGTAGCTTAGCTTCTTCCTCTTTATTAGGACATCTGCAGAGCTGACCTTTCCACGCTGGCTTGCCTCGCTGAGCAGCTTTGGTGGGGCAGCTTCTTAATTTTTCCCATTTTTATTTCTTCGGGAGACGCTGTACGATAAGCTTTGGCCCAGACGCTGGCTTTGGGATTGCTGCAGTGGGAAATGGATGGGGGAGAGGGTGCCTCGATCAGAATTTGGGGTTGAAAGGTCAAAAATCCCAAATAGGCAGAGGACAGAGACTCTGGACCTGAGATCTGTAGAGATCCTGCAGGTGGTCCCTAATGTAGGCCCCAAAACGAAACAAAGTGGGTACTGTCTCACCAGGGCACAAAAACTTGTGAGATTTCACGGTTCGCATTTTGAATCCTGTGAAAGGTTCTTGTGCTTGCGTGTCACCTTAGGGGACTGCAGGTGGAAAAAACCAAATCGTGCGAGACTGGACGATCTTCTGGAATTGAGGCCCTTTAAATTTTTTTTTTAAGTTCTGACTTTGTCCTGGGGTCCCTGGGATGCTGTCTGTCATGGGGCTGACCTCTGGCTTAAGATCCCCAAAAGTTTTCTGGGGTGAAGCAAAGGTCCGCATAATGGAGATCATCATGTGATCCCCATCCACTTTCCCTTTCCAGGCACAACTTTCTCAGTCGTCTTAGGATAAGGAAACCCATGCATGCCTAACGCACTTGGTCCTGGCACATGGGTATTGCTCTCTTTCCAACACGTCCTGTATTAAGGAGGAAAAATCGTTAGAAAATTCGGGGCAGAGCCCTTGGACCGGACGCATCCTTTTGCCATGACCAGCCACACACTTGACTAGGGAACAGAGTCAGCAAACTGCATTTTTTTTTCCTGGTTCGTACCATTTCAGACTGCAGAGGGAGGGGATATTTATTTGACCCTACAAAAACGAAGGCTTGTACCAAAAAGGGTAAAACGTAGGGGGTGGAAGAGTTTAACGTAATCAGGCAGGTGCGTTACCTGTCTACAAGCAAGCATTTCTTCCCCCTGTCAGGTGAGGTGCAACTCCTTGCAAGGTCCATTCCAGGAAAGGAAAAGGAGTAAGAATTCTCCTGCTTTGCATAAGCTAGTCTTTGGTTGCTCGAAGCTGTAAATATTGGGTGGTAACTCTCTCTGGAAGTGCAGCTGAAATGTCTCACGCTTACGTTTCTGCACTGTGTTTTGTCCTGTTGGCCTTTTTCGAAGTCTGCTGAGAGCGCCTGCTGACTTGCAAAGCTTTTCATGTTCTATTCCAGCCTTGCTTCTCTGCATCACGATTTGGTAAACTGTGTTCTTGAAATGAAGAAAACAACCACCGAGATACTGTAATTTCCAAAGCTTCAGACTTGCATTTAAATCCTACCCGGAAATCTGAACCTTTTTGAAATTTGGACAGCTGTTGGGTCCAAATCTGAGCCAGTGATTCCCCCCCATCACCATTTTTTCTTATAAATGTTTTATTTACTTATATGTAATTTCGTTGAATTTGTTATGGCCGTCCACTCTGACAGACTCTGCTGCTGCTGCTGCGGTCCACAGAGGAGTCAGACAGTTATGAAGCTCTATTAAAATTGTTTAATTTTATCCGTTTTCAATCCGTTTAATCTCTGGAGGGTTCTATCCCTGGCTTACTGTCCATCCGTCAATGAACAGTTGAATCATCTGCCCAATTTGCAGCATAGCATAAATCTCAAACAGCTGTAGAAAGCTGCGGTATTGACAGCATTCTAAATAATCCCCCCCAAGGCTGATTAAAATGTTAAGTCAAAATGACCCACAGAATGGCTGGATTCACACATCACCCTAAGCCATCATGAGACTCGCTTGGTTTTGCCTTGGGAAGTTGGGCGAACCTGCTTCCCTGCTTTCTAAACCAAGGTTTGGGGTACAATGTATCTCTATTGTGGTCCAGCCAAGAAATCTGGGGTGACATTAACCATAACGTAGTGCTATGTGTGAACTCAGACAGCCTTTTCTTTAAAAAGGTGGTATGGAGGAAGTGAGACAGTTCAGATTTTGGGATTTCTCTTAAATCATGTTAAGCTTACAGTAGGGAATTCGCTCTCAAGTCATAAAATTTTAGCCCTGATTTTCAGCAGTTTGTGGATTTCAAAGCTTTGCACTATGTGGAAATCTCCCCTGATTTCACAATGATGACAACCCAGCTGTAACTTTGGTATAGCCCCAGCCAGTTTCAGCCTCCCAGTTTCCTGTTGATCTCCTTCCAAATGTGTAGGCATCACATCTTATAAGAGTTGGCTTCTGCTGCCATCTTGCCTTAAATTGTATGCATGTTCCTAAACCTTCAACAAATGACCTTGCTATATGTATGGATCTACGGTTGTTCCAGCCACTCGCAGCAGGAGCCGTTCCAATATTCAGATGGACCAGCACCCAGATTACGAGGGGGTCTCTCAAGAGACAATACAGGAAGTGCAGCCAGAAGAAGTTCTGGTCATTTCTCTCGGGACAGGCCCGCAAATAACGCCTGGAATGATGTCAGAAAATGAGGTATGTGAGCAATGTGACAATAAGCATATTCAGGCAATTCAGCCCCAAATGGTGCATTTTTCTCTCTCCGAAGACCCATTTTGGGGACCAAACAGATCAAACATTTCAGGGCAATGTGTGTTTTCCCCAGAACTGGCTTTGTAATTTGGGGTTGCGTTACTTCACCCCGCCAAAAGTCATTTGGTCACATAATATCATTGGGCCGCGTTCCCAGCTACTTCCAGGGAAATGCAGAAGTTCCCTGCTACTTCCAGGGAGTGCAGAAAGAGAAAATCCAGCCCCTGGGCCAAAGATGTTTGCTGATCCTTGCGATATTGCTTCTCAAGGGCCAGTTGGGAGAGGAATGCCAATTTCTATGTGTCTCACCCCCCTCTCCTTTCTCTGTGCTGCCTTCCCAGGTTTTAAACATGCAGCTGGCTGACGGGGGCCAAGGAGATGTTGCTGTCGATGAATCCAAACTCCACGGTAAACCTGATAAAACCCTCCGGTTTTCCCTCTGCAGTGATAATCTGGAAGGAATATCTGAAGGTGAAGGGCTACTCTTGTTCCTTGTCCGTCAGACCGCGTTTACACGGAGCTTCTGTGCGTTGCTGTCTGAGCCGCTGTTGCAAAACTGATATCAGCTCGTTGCCTTGGCCCAGGCGCGTTGAACGCCCGCTTTTGGTTTGCGTGTTCGGCACTTTCCCGTACCGTTTTTGTTCTGCCTCGGCTTTCTTGCGTTGCATTTAGTGGGTGTCTCTTTTGCCGGCGGGGGCCGCCCTAACTGGCGTGTTGTTTTCCCAACAGGCCCTTCGAACCGCTCCAATTCTGTGTCCTCGCTGGATTTGGAAGGGGAATCCGTTTCCGAATCGGGAGCTGGCCCGTCAGGAAGTAACGGAGTTGAAGCCTTGCAGCTTCTGGAGCGCGAGCAAGGTTAGAAGCAGCCCTCCGTGTCGTTTGGCAGAAATAGCCCCCGGAGGGTCTCCATTATACGAAGTTTGATTTTCTTTTGCTCTTTAAAAAAAAAAAAAAAAAAAAAATTCCCTTTGCTTCTCGAATGCCCAGGAATGCTAGTTTTGTGCAAGGCTTACAGAGATATCCAAAGTTAGAAACATATATGGAAAAGAGGGTGTTAAGAACAAGTCCACCACCAAGTTGAAAAATCAGGCATCGCGGTGGTAATTACAGCCCCCAAAAGACAATAATAAAGAAGCAAGAAACATTTTAATTATCTGATACAGGTAGTCCTCGCTTAACAACCATTTGTTTAGTGATGGTTCTGGTGACAGTGGTGCTGAAAAACTGACTTATGACCGGTCCTCGCACTTACAACTGGCACAGCATCCCATCCCCACAGTCACAAGATCAGAATTTTGGCGCTTGGCAACCCGTTTGCGTTAATGACCGTCGCAGCATCCTGCGGTCACATGATCACCATTTTTGACTTTCCTGGCCGGCTTCCGACAAGCAAAATCAATGGGGAACCACTTGGTTCACTTAACGACCACATGGTTCACTTAACACCTGTGGTGATTCGCTTAAGAACCTCCGCATAAAGGTCATAAAATCGGGTTGACTCGCTTAATGACTACTTTGCTTAGCAACTGAAACTCTTGTCCCAATTGTAGTCGTTAAGCGAGGACTACCTGTACACCGAAAAGGTTTTTAAAATGTTTGGGAAAAGGTAAGGCGGGGGGAAGTCTGATTGGAAAAGTTGCATTTTCTTCTGGCCAGCCTTTGGGGAGGGGACTCTCAGAGACACATTTTATCGTTTGGGTAGTTGATTATAGAAGCAGGCCCATTCTCAAAATAATAGATAATCTGGCCCCCAGCTTCTTATACTTGGTACCAGATTGGAATTGTTGGGCAGTCAATGTGGATAGCAAAGCACAGACAACATGGGATTCCATCAACCCATCCCTTATTATTTGATTGATATCCCACTTTTTTTTTTTTTGTACAAGGAGTAGAAAGTGTTCCTCCTCCTATTTTCCCCATGACAACTGGCTTATGGTCACCCAACCAGCTTCTGTGCCTAAGGGAGGACTAGCATTCCCGGCCTCCTGGCTTCTGGTCCAGCACCTTAACCGCTACACCAGACCGGCACTCTATCCCTTGCCAGCTATTCCACTTACATCTCCCAGGACTTAAAACAATAGAAAGCTTTTTAGTCAAACTGCCCTCTTTTGCACATAGCCACCACCCAGGACAATCTGGACGATAAGCTCCGTAAATTTGAGATTCGTGACATGATGGGCTTGACGGAGGACCGGGACATCTCGGAAACTGTGAGCGAGACCTGGAGCACAGATGTTCTGGGAAGCGACTTCGATCCAAATATCGATGAGGACCGTTTGCAGGAGATCACAGGTAAAGTGTATCCGAGAAGGGGTTGAGCAAGGAGCCACCTGCTGTGCCTTTGGAGATACCTTTGAAACAAAAGGAGTTAATCATTATTGAGATTTTGAATGCTCTTTTACCTCCAACAATACAGCTTAACTGTTTTAGCAGGCAGTCCTCGACTTACGACCGTTTGCTTAACGACCATTCAGAGTTACAACAGCACTGAAAAAAGTGGCTTAACGACCATTCCTCGCCCTTAACAACCATCACAGCATCCCTGTAGTCATGTGATCAATATTCAGGCACTTGGCAACTGGTCCGCACTTAGAATGGTTGCAGCGTTCTGGGGTCACTTGATTGCCATTTGCAACCTTCCCACCCCACTTCTGGCAAGCAAAGTCAATGGCCAGGAGCCTGATTCACTTAACAACCGCAGTGATTTGCTTAACAACCACAGCAAAAAAGGTACAATTGGGTGTGACTCACTTAACAACTGGAAGTTCTGGTCCCAATTGTGGTCATAAGTCGAGGACTGCCTGTCATGCTGCTTCCTTTCCCTCCCCCCCAAGGAAGCAGACACACTGGGCACAATTTATTAATCACTTCTTTGATTTCTCTCATCTTTGACCCCCAATAGATCTCCTGGCAGGGCTTACTGTAGAATATGATAAAGGCTAAAACAGTCTCTATGAAAACCACAGTTGCGTTCTAGCAAAGGTCAAAGCAGCACAATATTGAATTGCATCACATGCAGCACTAAGCCAGTGTCTGTTCAGCTCGCTTATGGCTTGAATGTCTGAGTGCACCCGAGGAGTAAACCCTGGCCTGATACAGAAGATGGCACCCTCTTTGTGAGCAAGAAACTATTACTGTTCCTTGGTGAATTCCATGATGTGTCACCAAGGTTGATGCAGAGGAAGAATAAATGTCCTGACTTGAGCAAAGACCCACACTGAGACGAGGGGATTTCCCTAGTGTTTATTAACTGCCCTAGTAGACAGAAAACCCTACCAAACTGAAGGAGCGTGGGAAACCCAGACAGATAAGCCCCAAAACTCAAGGTGGTTCTCTTCTGAGTTTCTTTGAAGGACAGTTCAAAGCCTCTAAACTGCGCATGCGTTTTCCCCCCTGGATAGGGGCCCCCTCCTCCTCACCATCCGTACTCATGACAATAAGTCATTAATTATAGCATCTATAAGGTGGGATTTTTCTTAAGACCCGGAGGGTAGCCTTTGACCTGTTCATGCTTGCACCTGTCCCCCAGGGGCTGCAGCAGAAAATGTGCTGGGAAGCCTGCTGTGCTTGCCTGGTTCCGGCTCGGTGCTGTTTGACCCCTGCACGGGCTCCACCATCTCGGAAACGACCAGCGAAGCTTGGAGCGTTGAAGTCCTACCGAGTGACTCAGGTGAAGACTCCTCAATCGGTAATGTTTTTCTAGCATGCAGCGGGTGGCGTGGTTGAACAACTGAAAGTGCACGGCCCTGAGAAGCCGACGTTTCCCTCTTCTCTACCTTCCACCCGTAACAGTTCCTTCTTGTTGCTTTGAAAGCTCTGCGTGACCTTAGTGACCTTACCCATCCCCTTGATTCACACGAACGCCTTGCCCGTGACCTTCATTTCATCGGCTTGACCATCCTGCAGTTCACACGCTCCACAGAGTCTCCCTTGTGCCTGGAAGCTGGTGTCCAGTCGAGGCTTTACCTCTGTATAGCCGTATTTACCTGTGTCCATTGTCCTCTCTCCTTTTATCAATTTCCCTATTGCCGTTTTAGAGAGGGGGGAAAAGTGGCTATGCAAAGAGAGAAGGTTGGCCCCACCCACCACAAGGAGAATGCGTCCCTGGAGGGAAGAAGGCTTGTTCAGTCCTGCCCTGCAATGCATCCGTCCCCCCCCTCGGTTCTCCGTGATTGGTAGTGGTTCCCGGTGGTCTGGAGTTCCAGGGTGGAATTCATAGGATTCCATGTGGAATTCCAGGGTGGATTCCAAATGGATGCAGCGCAGGAAGGGAGAGCTTGGAAATAGCTGCTAGACTGCCCGTTGGGATGGCGAATTGTATTGCGAATCTGGATTCCTCCCTCTCCCCTGTAGAGGCCCCAGACCTGAAGCAGGAAGAAAGACTGCAAGAATTAGAGAGCTGCTCGGGCGTAGGAAGTGCCTCGGATGATACCGACGTGAGGGAAGTCAGTTCCCGGCCCAGCACGCCTGGCCTCAGCGTTGTATCAGGTGAGCCCTCGGGGAAAGCCCCAGAAGGATGGAAGATTCCTTGGCGTGGGTCAGATTGTCCATTAAGCCCAGCGTGCCTTATTTCCAAGGGAAGCAGCAAAGCAGAGATATATTTGGATGTTTGGAACCAGATCTGGTACCTTATGCTGAGTAGGCTAGAGTAGCCTTCTCCACTTTGCATGGAGAATTCTGGGAGGTTTGAACTCCCAGAATTCTTGGCAATGGCCAGGCTGGCTGTGGGAGTTGAAGTCCATGCCCTAGAGCAATGTTTCTCAACCGTAGCAACTTTAAGATGAGTGGACTTCAGCTCCCAGTATTGCCCAGCTAAGGTTGAGAAACACTGCCCTAGAGGCCCTCCCAGCTCCCAGAATTCTATGCTTTGGCTGTGTGACTTGGAATTGTGGGAGTTGAAGTCCCCAGGCCTAGAGGGTGTCCTTCGCCTCCCACAATTCTCCACTGTGGCCCTGCTGGTGGGGGCAATTCTGGGAATTTACATCATGCTCCTGGAGGATTGGTGGCTAAACCAGGAGGACAGGCCTTCACTGGTGGCTTCCAGACGCTTTGTGCTTCGGCAGCTTCAGGCGCGTGAGATCTCGGTGTCATCCTCCCAAGGTATTAGCGCCACGTCCGAAGACATCCCGAACAAGACGGAGGACCTCCGCTCCGAGTGCAGCTCCGACTTCGGTGGGAAAGACTCCGTCACCAGCCCTGACGTGGATGAAACTGTGCATGGTGAGAAAAGGGACAGGCCCCAGACAGGGGAGGCTGCAGCCCCTGCCCCGTGCCAGAGGTTCAGACGGGGTCGTCAGGCGGCTTCCCTGAACAGAGAAACCGAAGAATGGCTTTGCAAAGGTTTGCCCAGACTGTTCTGACCCCTGCTCTGTATTTCAGGGGTCAGCCACTGGACCTCCCCGCCTTCTCACGTGGACTCCCTCCTGGCCCTGTTCGACCCCCTGTCTTCCCATGAAGGTAACGTCTCCTGATGGGAAGCGCTTGAGGGCTGCTTCTCCCCCGGGCTCCCTCCGCCCTTGGGGGGACGGGGAAGGGCAGCGGCGGCCTTCCTCCAGCGATGGTGTTTCCCCCTGCAGTGGTGAGGCCGAAAGTGCACTACGCCAGGCCTTCCCACCCTCCTCCGGACCCTCCAATCCTGGAAGGGGCCCCGGGCGGCAGCGATGCCAGGCTGCCCAACCTCGTCTCCCACACGGCCCTCCTCTCCGACTCGGAGGCATTCAAGCAGCGGTACTCGTACCCCGAAAGACTCGTGCGAAGCAGGAGCTCCGATATTGTGTCATCGGTGCGGAGACCCATGAGCGATCCCGGCTGGAACAGGCGAGCGGGAAACGAGGAACGGGAACTCCCGGGGCCCGGGAGCAACATCGGGGGGCCGGCGTTGATGGCCATGCCTCAGTCGTCCTCCTCGTCTCCGAGCAAAGATTCCTGCAGGGGAGAGGTAGGAAGCTGCCCACCGATTCTTCCAGCAGCTTTCTCCAGTGGGCCGTAATTAAATATTACATAATGACTACGTAAAATCTTTCTCCTGTGGAGTTCTTGGTGCTCTCTGAGCTTGGTGGTTTGCTTGCTAGGTTTGCAACTGTTCAGGTAGTCCTCGCTTAACAACCATTTGTTTAGTGACAGTTCGGACTTACGATGGTGCTGAAAAAATGACTTGCAACCGGTCCTCACACTTAGGACCATCGCAGCATCTCTGCAGTCACATGATCACGATTTGCGCGCTTGGCAACCGGTTCGCATTTATGACCGTCTCAGCACCCCGTGATCGCGTGATCTCTATTTCCAACCTTCCTGGCTGGCTTCTGGCAAGTCAAATCAACGGGGAACCTCATGATTTGCTTAATGACCACATGGTTTGCTCGACGCCCACGGTGATTCGCTTAACGGCCATCACAAAAAGGTGGTAAAGTTGGGACGGATTTGCTTAATGACCGCTTCACCTAGCGACTGAAATTCCGGTCCCAATTGTGGTCATTAAGCAAGGGCCATCAACAGGCAGCAAACCCCACCCTCCCTCGCACTGACGATGTAATGCAGCTTCCACAAGCCAACAACCCAGCTCAGAGAGCACCAACCCTGAGCTACATATTTTTTCTTCCGTTGGAACATTTCTTCTGTCTCCGCAAATTTGGAAGCGGGGGGCATCAGCTTTGAATAATGCCTGCAAGGGCAGTGGCATTCCTGTAGGAGTGGAAGAGAAGCAGAAAATGTCCTATTGGCTGTAAAATGAGTGGCTGCTTTCTTCCCCTTTTTTAAATGCCAGCTTTCTGACTGTATGCAAGCATGTCTGAATATCTCAGCAAAGCACAACTGAGTCCCTGCCTCTGTTTTCACGATTAGTCATAGGAAAGTAACTTTTGCAGGATCTGAACGGGCAGATCTACCCGTCAGAGATCCATGGAATTCCTTATTGCGGGTTTTGTATTCTTGGGACTCAGCAGGTATTTGAAAGGCAGAAGTACCTCCAGTCTGGATGTTGATCCTTGCAGGAAGAGCTAGACTCGCTGGGCGGATTTCTTAGGCTGCAGCCCCAGGCGTTTGTCCTAGCTGGGAATTATGGGGGTTTGAGTGCAAGGCACCTGAAGGGATCTGCAGGCTGGAGAAGACAGCTGGACGTGTGGCATAGGATGGCAGGGTCAGAGAACAATCCAGGAGCCAGGCTTGTGACTCAGTGGGATACGGAGGATTCTCCTCCACGTTGGGACCCAGCTCAGTTGATTTTCCCCCAACAGATTGAAGATCGAAAAGACAGCGATGATGAGAAATCCGACCGAAACAAACCATGGTGGAAAAAACGTTTTGTTTCAGCTATGCCCAAAGGTGAAGCATTTAATTGCTACCGTTCTTTTATCTTCCTTTTCAATAAAGAGAAACACTGACTTGCTGGAGTAAAAATTGTGGCTGTATAAACGCATAGAAGCTACCCTATACTTTTGGTGGTAAAGGCCAAGTCCAGCCTACTGTAAAAGCAGTGAAAATTAGAACAGTGTGTGAGAATTAAGTTGTTCATAAAAGGGGGAAGTTCCTTCCTGATTGTAACGTAGATTTAGACTTGTCTTCCTGGTGGCAGGGAGTAACCAGCTACCAGGCAATTTAAAAACGGGTTCCAATGATCTTGAACTGACGGTCTGTCCATGGGATAATTCATCACAGAACCAAGCAGCCTCGTGACAGAGCCTTCAGAGGACATAAAACAGAAATATTTTGGGTAGTAGGAAAAAAAAAAACCCCAAAATAAAACAGTAAAGCTGCATGGTGATGGGGTGCCCAGTGGATACCTTTCTCCCTTGCTTTTTTGAATATTCAGAGGTGAGCAGGCTGCTGGAAAAATGGGGGCTTTAGTGCCCTGCTTGAACACAGAGTAAGCAAGGCCGTTTACTTTGCTGTGAGGAACCCTTGAGTTCAAATGCCGGAGGCTGAAATGGTTTGAAAGGCAGAGCATTTCCGTTGCCTTCTTTGAGCAAAAACGCCCTTAGAAAGGGGGACGAAAATCCCAGGGTTGGTAATTTTTTTTTTTTAAATAGTAGAATTTGCAATTTGTCTTGTGGAATTCTAATTTTTTTTTTTTTAGAATTAGTGTATTTTCAGTGATGTAGGCTCTTTTTGCTTCCCCACGGAAAATAAAATCCCGTAAGTAATGAGCTGCATGGTGTTGTACAAACAGGTTGGCTTCACTGGAAAGCAGCTTAGCAGTCAACTCTTCTTCCCAAATGTTTTTGCAAAACAAACAATAATAATCAGATGCTTAATATAACATAGTAAAATGACTTTTTAGGACATCCCTCCCTCCCTCCTTTCAGAAAGTGATCTGTTTCAAATTAAAATATTACTCAGGGTGACTTCTTTTTTCCCTGCTCATTTCCCAGCTCCAATTCCGTTTAGAAAAAAGGAAAAGCAAGACAAGGACAAAGATGACTTCATCCCGGATCGATTTGCCTCTCTTCCAGGTTTGTAGGTGGTGCTGTTCTTTAAGCTGTTCTTGCTAACCTTCCATCAGTCTATTGGAATGAACTGCTGGGGGATTCTGGGAGTTGAAGTCCACACATCTAAAAGTTGCTAGGGTTGAGAAACACTGATCTAGCGCAAGCTCAGCCCTTTAGCATGTTATTAAATCTCTATCGTGGATCACATGGCATGATCACACAGCATTCCACCTTCTGATTTCTGCCGTCTAAGGACATTTCAGAGGTCGACAAAACCCACCTGTCCTTTCTTCCACCTACGTTAGATATTCTCTTCACCCATTCCCAGGATTGGTAGGGCCCAAGTCCTCCATAAAATGTCCCCTTCCATATTTTTGGAGTATAATTCAGCATCGCATTTAGATCTTTAACCACCACCACCTTCCCCCAAATTGTGTTAACATGGGTGTTAAAAATGTGATTTCAGACATTTTTGTCCCATGGGAATAGTTTCAAGGCCAAAGGATTCCTTACTGCTCCCTTTGGGTCTCCAGTTAAGGAATTCTTTGGCCTTGAAACTATTCCCATGGGACAAAAATGTCCGAAATCCCAGTTTGGTTGTTGTTTCGCTCGATGCTTCAGATGACGCTGGCCCTCGGCTGAGCACTCAGGCCCAGGCGGCTGAAGATATTCTGGACAAGTACAGGAATGCCATCAAGCGCGCCAGCCCCAGCGAGGGGGCGGTGGTGAACTATGACAGCGCCGGTGAGTCTCACCTCACCATTCGCCACAGCTTTGAGGGATGATGCGGGGGGAAGGATGGCTGCAAGCTGCTCCCAGGCTCTTGCCCTTTCAAACCTCTTTCTTTTTTAGAAGCCATCGGGGACAGCGAAAGCCTCCATGAGGCCTTGCAAAACATGTCCGCCGATGACCTGCCGGATTCTGCCAGCCAAGCAGCGCAGCCTCAAGATTCCACTTTCTCCTACAGGTGCTTTGATGGTGCAGGCTTGGCTAGGCTCAAACACAGTCTGGGGAGCTGGCATTTGTGGGGAGGAAGGGAGAAAGGTACCCTCACTCCCTCTTTGGTGGTTAAGGGGCCATTCTGGGGCTGGGCAGAGCCAACTGGATTCCTCTTTCTCCAGGAAGTTCACTGCGTAATGGTGGGCCAGTTCCTTGCCTCGTCTTGGCAGGCTTAACCTCCTTGGAATGAGTGAATGAAAAATAAAGGCTGGTGTGTGTGTGCAGGGAGATCCTTGGGGGCCTGGGAGGGAGGGAGGGAAGGAAGGAAGGAAAGAGAGATCAGGGAAGAGAGGGAGGGAGGATCAGAGAAGGAAGGAAAAGGAAGGAAGGAAGGGGAGACAGATGAGGGAGGGAGAGAGGAAGGAAACACCTTTGTTTAGATAGCAGCTGGAACATAAGAGTATGGCGTCAACTATTTTCCAAACCTTTTCCTCACGACATGGGCCGTTGACTTCCTCAAGAATACTTTTGTAGCAGACTTCCTCCATTGTGGTGGGTAAATTGCAAATGTGTTTTTGAGGATCTGATTCCAAACTTTGCCAAACGTATGCCAGAAAACGGCTTGGTGGCTTGCTTCTCTCCAGAAGTGGGTGTAGGGGCAGGGGCGAAGAGCAGGTTTCTGTCACGCAGGGAGATTTTCCCAGTCTTCCAATTCCATGTCCTGAGACGGTCTTTTGGGGAAAGACTTCCCCTCCTCACAACCGGCACACGCATGTTTTGCTCTTGACAGGGATGCAAAGAAGAAACTGCGGCTTGCGCTCTGCTCAGCTGACTCCGTCGCTTTCCCTGTGTTGTCCCATTCCACACGGAACGGCCTTCCGGATCACACCGACCCTGAAGGTAAAACCTCACGGGACTGCTCCTGACCTGTTTTCCCAAAGGAACCACATTTCCTTCCCCTTCAGATTAAAAATAAGAGGCACGCGAAGGCTTATGTCCACCCAAACCGCACTATTTCTATTTTGGCCCAGTTTTGGGGGCTTTCCTGAAGATGCCACGTGGCTGTTTCATGCTCCACCTTCGCCCAGTTTTACCTCTCTTTCTTCTTCCCCTTCTCGATCAGACAACGAGATCGTCTGCTTCCTAAAAGTTCAGCTGGCCGAAGCCATCAACCTTCAGGACAAGAACCTGATGGCCCAACTTCAGGAGACGATGCGTTGTGTAGGGCGGTTTGACAACAGGACTTGCCGGAAATTGCTGGCCTCAATCGCTGAGGATTACAGGTAAAATCCCTCCTGCCTCCCTTTTCTGACTGGTATTTGGGGCAGGGGCTTGTTGGTCAGCCTGGAGAGGAATCGCATGTTTGCCAGTTGCACAGAAAAGAAGGTCTTGGCTAACGATGGTCTTGCTTCTTGCAAGGCTTTCGGATCTTGGTACCTACTGGCCCTAACAGGTGTGACTGGCAGCAATGCATTGTGGGAGCTTTACATCACCTTCTGTGGAGTTCATGTAGCCTGCCCTTCAGAGAGACACCTGAATGCATTGTAAACACAAGAGCCAGTTCGGTCTAGTGGTTAAGGTGCTGGGCTAGAAACCAGGACTCTGTGAGTTCTAGTCCCGCCTTAGGCGTGAAAGCCGGCTGGGTGACCATGGGCCAGTCACTCTCAGCCCAACTCGGTGCAATGCAGACTAGCCTCCTCAGGGTGCACCTGGGCAACGTGACTTGACATGGCTAAATAGTCTACACCTCTGGTTGCTGGACCTCACAAGGATTTCCCAGCAAGAAAAAAGCAGCATGAACACCCAACTGCTATGCCAAACGATAAAAAAAAATTGTAAACACAGCTTCCCTCTCTCCTTCCTTCCTTCCTTCCTTCCTTCCTTCCTTCCTTCCCTCCTTCCTTCCCTCCCTCCCTCCCTTCTCTGATCTTCCTTCCTTCCCTCCCTCCCTCTTGGCAGCTGTGGAGTCATGTTTTTTTTATTGAAAGGACAGAATCGATCAGTCTCCTAAAATTCCCTTGGATTGGAAAGGGAACTTCTGAACGTGAAGGGTGGGTGCTGCTGCTGAGATAGACCTGCTGTCTTTCCTGCTTCAGGAAACGGGCACCCTACTTCACCTACCTGACCCGGTGTCGCCAGGGCCTCCAGACCACCCAGGCCCACCTGGAGCGGCTGCTACAGAGAGTCCTGCGGGACAAGGAGGTGGCCAATCACTACTTCACCACGGTGTGCGTGCGCCTGTTGCTGGAGAGCAAAGAGTCCAAGATAAGAGAGTTCATGCAGGGTGAGGATCATCTCTGGTGGGGCTGGCGGCTAGCGGAGGGAGTTAGGCGTGGACCCAGGAGGTAGAATTTTACTATGCCAAGGCGAAGATGAAATTATCTCCCTTCCTTCAGTTCAAAACTCACGGGTTATTCTTGAAAGGGCTAAAGGAAGGGACCTTGGCAGAAGGGCAGGCTAGGCATTGAACGAATGGACTTCCGTTTTCTGTTAATGAAACCGTAGCGGGCTTGGGCGAGCAGCTGCGATGGCCTGCCATTGGTCGAAGTGTTTGATGTCACAGAAGGTCCCAGGGAAGGCACAGCATGTGGTATTGCACCGCTTGGTGCAGCCAACCCAAGAACTCTTGCTAGGGAAGAGGCCCTCAGCTGTTCTTCCTTGGGTGTCTGGACGGGCAAAGAAGCGGGGTTAGGGCCAATTTCCCAGTTCAGACTTCCCGTGGAGGGCGACCCAGGAGTTGGGAATTTGGGGGAAGACAGCTGCTGAGGGGTTCTGGGGTGGGGAGGACCTTCCTCTGTTCCTCCTCACCAACACCACAACGCCTCCCCCACCCCCGCCCAAAGATTTCCAGAAGCTGACCGCAGCGGACGACAAAACTGCCCAGGTAGAAGATTTCCTCCAGTTCCTCTACGGGGCAATGGCCCAGGATGTCATCTGGCAGAACGCCAGCGAGGAGCAGCTGCAGGACGCTCAGCTGGTGATCGAACGCAGCGTCATGAACCGCATCTTCAAGCTGGCCTTTTACCCCAATCAGGACGGGGACATCCTGCGGGATCAGTGAGTTCAGTTGGCGTCTCTCCTTTCGGCCCTCGGGCGGGTCTCAGCTGACGCAGGAGGTGGCAGGTCTCTTTTGAAGCCACCGTCTTCTCCTGCTGCCCTGAGTTTGCTCATGGCCGAGGACGTGTTCGCTCTGGCGGACTTCTGTGTCCAGTAGCAGAGAAGAGATACTCAGGGTTGAATGTTGGGTCCTTGGTGTTCTCTGAGCTCGGTGGTTTTCTGGCAGACATTTCACTGTCCAGCTTGGCTAGAACGTCAGCGTGAGGGAGAGAGTGGATTGCTGGTGGTTCAGATCTGTGTTTGTGTTTCACACACGTGTATTCCATGTACATGCTTTTCCTAATGTGAGATTTGGTCAGGTCTGAACGTTTTAAGGAGTCTGGAAAGCTTTAACCGCATTTTAAAATACGGCTGTGTGGGGGCGGAGTTGGGGGTAGGACTGATGAAGGGAAACAATTAAGGCCAGAATCCACAGGATCTTTCTCATCTTGGCTTCCCCTCCACTCTGTCGTTTACAGGCTTCTTCATGATCACATCCAAAGATTGTCCAAAGTGGTGACAGCCAACCATAAAGCCCTTCAGATACCAGAGGTAACGAAATCCAAAGTTCTGAGCTGGGTCCCTTCGCTCTGACTGGAAGGGCCTGGATGCTAGAACGGGAGGCAGGTTGGGGCACTTACCTGCACAAAACTAGCCAACAATTGGGGAGCCGGAAAGGGGGGAAGAATTTGCAAGTTGTAACCGGATACAGTTGGAGAACATCTAGTTGGGAAAGACATGGACATGTAGGTGGATATATGTGGTTGGAAGCTTATAGCTGAGACCTTCCTCAGCCTGGGGGTCCTCCAGACGTGGGGATTCCAACTCCCAGGATTCCCCAACCAGCATGGCTGATGCTGAGAATGCTGGGAGTTGACGTCCCCACATCCAGACCCCCAGCAGGAGAGGGAGGCTGCCCCACTGACTTGGATGGCTTTCTCACGAGCAAACCACCCGCTTCCCTCCCAGGTCTACTTGCGGGAAGCGCCCTGGCCATCGGCCCAGGCTGAAATCCGGACCATCAGCGCCTACAAGACTCCCCGGGACAAGCTGCAGTGTGTCTTGAGGATGTGCTCGACCATCATGAACCTGCTCAGCCTGGCGAACGAGGACTCGGTTCCCGGGGCTGACGATTTTGTCCCCGTGCTGGTTTTCGTCCTCATAAAGGTGAGGGGAGGCCACGAGGGCAGGTCCCCTCCAGAGGTCACTTCGGGCAGCGGCCTGGCCTATCAGGAGGGCCGTCTCCATCATTTTGGAGGTTGAGCGGCAGGAAGGGTTAAAGCGGGGCGAGCCATTTTAATTGCAAAGCTTCCTGCAAGGGAAAACAAGTAGAATCTGCCCCCCTGCCTCCCCAAACCAGCACAGCAAGGTTCAGATGGCTCTCTTTCACGGGCTGGTTTGTTCAATACGCAGTCACAGAAAAAGTACACCCTCCCTTGATCTGGAAGAGTTCTGCATTCTGCCATTGCAAGTATAGACGTTTATTTTTTGTCTTTTGTTCATTTAAGAAGGCAAGGCCTGTGTATAAGATCAGTGTTCCTTCTTCCATCCCTCCCTCCCTCCCTCCCTCCCTCCCTAATTCACTCTCATAATCTTTTTCTGTCGATCTTCCGTCATTTCTCTTATGCACGCCTGCCTGCCTGCCTGCCTTCCCTCCCTCCCATTCCCATTCCCATATAACAGCCTCGTGCGGTAGGCGGCAGTATTGCAACCGAAACTCTCCCCACGACCCGGGTTCGATCCCAGCGGAAGCTGGATTCTCTCTCAGGTAGCCGGCCCAGGTCGACTCAGCCTCCCATCCTTCCCAGGTCGGTGAAATGAGCACCCGGCTTGCTGGGGAAGGTGACGACTGGGGAAGGCAGCGGCAAACCAGCCCGCTCTATAGTCTGCCAGGAAAAAGTCGCGAAAGCGGCATCCCCCCAAAGGGTCAGACATGACTCGGTGCTCGCACAGGGGACCTTTCACCTTTCACATACTATATATATATATAGAAGCGCTCTGGGCCTGGGCTGACGTTCCTACAGAGCTTGATCCGCATCCCACCTTTTCCCAGTCTGCTGCTGAAAGCCAGTTGTACTCCCAGATGGAAACATCCCCTGCTTGTTAAGCCACGGCGGTCTGTCCTGATTTTCCCTCCAGGCCAACCCTCCCTGCCTCCTGTCCACCGTCCAGTACATCAGCAACTTCTACGCCGACTCCTTAACCGGGGAGGAATCCTACTGGTGGATGCAGTTCATGGCTGCAGTGGAGTTCATCAAGACCATCGACGAGCGCAAGTGACCGGAACCGGCATTTCTGCTCAAGGGAACGTAGTGCCGTGTAGAAGGTCCTCAGAGAATGTGTCTCCTGGCCCCAACCGGGCCAGAGAGAAACCAGCGCGGCGGTGAAAAAGGAGCCTGGTTGTGTGTGTGTAAATACGGTATTAATCAGACTAATTCTAATAGGGTGGTGTGGAGAATGGCCTGGATGCGTTTCTCTTTTTGTACCGAAAGCAAAAATCCCCCCCCCGCCGTTTCGTTTAGAAACTAGCACTGTGTCCACTCAGGTTCCAAAGGGACCTCATTCTGAGGAATCCTGGAATCTCCAGGTCCCCTTTGGCCACCTGGGATCTCTGCCGACGTTTTTGTTTTTCCTGGAATAATTCTGGTTTACGTATTTACTTTCTCAAATAACAATAATAAAAAAACAACAATATTTTTATTTGTACGCTGGGCTGGGAGCGAAGGCAGCTGTTTCCCAACCATCTTTATTTACACTAATATTCTTTGGGTTGGGGGGCGGTGGGAGGAAGACACCAGCCGCGCGGGGAAGTCTGCAGGAAGCAGGCGCCGAAGGGGAAGCTTTTTAATCATGAACAAATAGTGTGAATGAAACTCTGCCATCGATGGTCCGGCAAATGCCGCCTCTCCAGCAGACTGGCCTTGGACACGTTTTCCGGAAAAATGCTACGGCCGTCCACTGAATTTAAAGCTAAGTTTTCGGAGCGGGGGGAAAGGTCAAAAGCCTGAGTATTTATTAAAAATGTGAAAGGTTACTAAAACTGGAAGTTATCCAAGGGGTTTTTTGTTGTTGTTGTTGTTGTTCTCATTTAACGTCTTTGTTTTTCGAAACAAAATTCGACCGGGCATTGAGTATCCATCTGTTGCACAAGAGAGGAGGTAGAAACGAAAGGGATTGTTTGCAAAGAAGTGCTAATATAAAAAAAAATATATATCTTGATACCTTTGTTTTTCCCTTCTGGAATATTGTGTATACTGTACAAATCCCAAATGAGTTTTTTTTCCCTATGGAACCAGAAACTGTAATATATATTTTGATTATTCATATTAAAAACATATGCCAGGTGTTTGGGTGAAGCCTTAGTGATCTGGTGCTTCTGGGAAAGCATAGGTTTTATTTCAACTGCCCAATACTCCTTTTTGATTAATAAAACAAAGATTTAATAAGACACAAACCACTGGTTTCCTGTCTGGTTCTGATAGTCGTCTTGCGGGAACCTAGAGATTTCTCCTGGATCTAGAACCTGCATGGGTACACATGAAGCATCTGTGAAAACAGGGAGTCCTCATTTAATGATCACAATTGGGACCGGGATATTCATTGCTAAGTGAAGCGGTTATTAAGCGAATCCAACCGGATTTTACCACCTTTTTTCCAGCGGTTGTTAAGCGAATCACCCCAGGTGTTAAGTGAATCACGTGGTTCCCCAATGATTTTGCTTGCTCGAAGCCAGCCGGGAAGGTCGAAAATGGCCATCGCATGACGCTGTGACAGTCATAAATGCGAATCGGTTGCCAAGCATCTACATCGTTATCATGTGACCGTAGGGACGCTGTGACAGTCATAAGTGTGAGGACCAGTTGTAAGTTGGTTTTTCAGCACTGTCCTAAGTCCGAACTGTCACTAAACATGGTTGTTAAGCGAGGACTACCTGTGACTTCTTAAAGAAGCTTCATCTTTCCATAGTTGCAGAGTTGGTGGTGGTGGCTGTGTGGTGTCTGCAGGCTCTGAATTACAATTTCACTTGGAAGTTGGTTCTTTTCTTGACCCTGGTTTGTATAAAACAGAAGCTTAGAGCAGTCTTTTGCCATTGCTATACAGCAGGTCCCCGGCTTAAGAATGTCCCAGTTTACGGACGACTCCTAGTTAAGAACGAACTGCCATAAAGACTACCATATTAAAAATTGAGTACAATGTTTTGGGTTACATACACAATACTACTTCGCGTATTATTATGTTTAAAATGGTTTAATGTCTTTGGAAGCGTTTCTTTAGTGTTTTCTATGCATGGAAAGGTAAAATACACACTGAGACAAACATTTGACTAACTGATGCTACATAACTGTTCCGACCTACATACAAATTCGTGTTAAGGGCAGATGTCGGAACGGAGCTCTTTCTTAAACCGGGGACCTGCTGTATATTTTAGACTACAGTGTGCATCATCCTCAGCCAGCATAGCAATTGCTCATGCCTGCAAGCAGTAATGGGCTTTGCAGTCATTTTCTCCTGAAAGGTAGCTGCTGCCTTCTGGTTCCAGGCAGGTCATTGGGCATATAATGTGGAATCTTCACAGCTGAAAATGTGTTTACTTAAAGCCCCTTTCACCACCACCCCCCGGTACTCTTCTGCCGAAAAAGACTTTGCAAGCCGTTATCAAATGCTGGTTGGCCCAAGGACCACACTACAAACCTGAAAGACGTGACGAAAAAACAAGATGAGAATGGAAAGGAGAAGGACAAGAGCAAGTGGGAATGAATTTCCAAACCTGGACCCCTGGAGGCTTTCTAAGGCTGAAAAGGGGCAGAGAAAATAAATAAGATTAGTAAATTCATCACGCCTGCCCAGAGAGAGGTCCCTTTAAATTTTACAGCAGGCAAAGCGTTGCAAGCCGAGTCGTGCAGTAGATCTGCCGAAAGCTCAGCCATCCTTGTTGAATTTCAACTTACAGTGAAATCACTTAATCCAGTGTTTCTCAACCTTGACAACTTTAAGATGTGTGGACTTCAGCTCCCAGAATTCCCCAGCCAGCTGGCTGAGGAATTCTGGGAGCTGAAGTCCACACATCTTAAAGTTGCCAGGGTTGAGAAACACTGACTTAATCCTGGTCTAGGAAAGCCTATGGATTAGATTGGCGTTCCTAGAGCGACACCTAGTGGCCCTATCCCCTTACTACACCTCTTGGTTAGTTTCTGCTCTTTCTTTACGACACTCGGTTTAATTCTGTGATTTTTTCTATCTAAAGGAGTCTGTGTTAGAAGGGATTTATTGCAAGGGCAGCCTCCTCTGAAACTCTGTCCTAGGGGCCTGCATTTTTTCCCTGAGCTTGGCAACAGCAGGGAATCAAATGAATGCATGGGCAGGAGGTAGCAGTTAATTACAATCGAAAAAGTTCAAAGAAGAACATAAGTAGCGAACAACTGATGCCTGTGAAGACCAAGGTTGCTATCAAAGACGGAGACACACACACACACAGCTTTACTCCAGGGACTCTTAAGAGAAACTAGATAGGCCACAATTAATTAGCTGAAACTTTCCTCTTCATTTAACAGTTCAGCTCTTTGCATGGCAAAGCACTTTTCTTGTTTCCTTCCTGGGAGGGAAAAAAGTCACTAACTACAACTCTGCAAAGAAAAATACTTCCGCTGGCTGCATTCCTGCACGGATAAAACTTAACGAGCTAACTTTCCACCAAAGATGAAAAGGAAATGTGCCCTAACTTTCTGCAATGTCGTTTGCTAAGCTCCTGCATTAAAACCCCTCTTGCTGCCGCTCTGCAAAGGTGGCGGGGAGAGCGGGGACCTCTGAAGTTTCTTGCAAGGAAAAAGAAAGTTTTGTCAGAAAACTTTCCTTGCTAGGTTCCCGCCTGATTAAAACCACGCTCGCTAAATTTCTGCAAGGAAAGATGATAATTACGCACCAGCTCGATGTGCTTGAACCGGAAATGAAGGCTTCATCTGAAATCATCTTAGAAAACTAACCAGAACTTTCTGGAGTGGATTTTATAGATGTATTATGTTGGGCAAGCCAAATGACAGCCTATTTGTGCTCATTTAAATCTGCTTTCCTCCAATCCTTGGACGTCTGCCTTGAGCGTAGATGGTAGGCAAACTAAGATACTGGAAAGTGCCTAGTGGGGAAGCTGCTTCGGAAAGCTGGCTAAATCAGATTAGCTGTAAACACACACTAAAAACCTCACTGGAGCGGTCTGCTGAATCGTAGTTCTGAAGCATAAAACAGCTGGGGTTTGCTAACAGACGTTAGTTGCAGTCTTACTAAAAGTGGAGCTAAACCCAGGCATGGAGACTGCTATAATCAGCAGATTCACTGCCATGTTTAAGAGCATTCTACCTGCCAACAGCTGGAAGAGAGGGATAAGTGGGAGCCAACCATTTGGCTACTGGGAAGAGACAGCATGCTGAACTCAATAGACTTTGGGTCTGGTCAGCCCAGCACTTTTCCCCCTGCCTGCGAAAAAGGTCAACGCCTAGCTTTCCTGCTGTTGCCTGCTAGTGGCCTGGTTCCCACTACCATACGGTGCTTTGTGTGATTTTTGCCTTGGTGGGGTGTGTGAACGCAGCTCCCTGCCACCAGGAATGCCCTTTGCAAAACGTGGGGGGCTGAGTGCCCCTTGCCATGTCCTTGCATCGGCTCTGGTCTTCCTTGGCAGATGACCTTGAATCTTGATTGCCGACTGCCCGCATTTTTCATCCCCTGGAAGATGGCGTTGGGGGACCTTTCTATCATTAAGTGGATTTACGGCAATTTCCTTATGAGTTTTCTCCAAGGGATTGTGTTATGAGAGGCACATTAAATCTCCATTAATACCTCATTATCCCACTGATAAGATTACCATGATAATGAGGCAGAAATTCTAATTGTCTCACTTCTTATTGTGCCTTTCATTAAATCATATACCTGGAAGGGTGAATTTGGGGAGGGGAATGCATCACGAACCAACAAGCTCAGGAAGAAAGCACAGACAGAGATGTACTCAACTCTCTTGTCTTGGGGGGGGGGGGGGTGAGAAAATATGCAGTGGGGAAGATTAACCCCCAAGTGCTTGTGAATTCTCTGGGATCTAGTTCCCCAACCATTTTTCATGGCAAGTACTGCTCTAGCTCACCCAGAGAAGCAATCGTCTTTTGGGTCTGCAGTACTCACAATCCAGCAGGTTGCAAAAAGGATTTGCCCTCTATCATCCCTCCCTCCCTCCCTTCCTTTCTTCCATAGAAAAAAGTTAGCTTTTTTTTTGTAATCATAGAGTAAGAGATAATTTTGTGATCATACTTATATCTGCTGCAAAGGAAATCAAAAGCTTCTATTTATCTTTTTTCCTGCACTTTTCTTTCTCTTTTTCTTTCATTTTCTTTATTCTGTATCTGTTCGTGTTAGTTTTTATGTTCTCTTTAAAACTTTTAATGAAATTTATATATTAAAAAGGAAGTTAAGTTGTATGTTAACAATAACAACTGGATTATTACTGTGATTTTGATTTTGGCACCACTTGTCTCCAGAACAACTCTGGGTGGTGTTAGGTTAATGATGTCAACCTTAATATTTCTCCAGGTCTATTCTTTTTCCTGGCCAATCCTACTATGGGAAGATGGATCCAAAAAGAGGCCTTCAGTTTGAGCAAAGTTGCTCTGACTGAGAGAGAGAGATTTTGCTGTCCATGGCAAGGAAAGAAGACCATGGAAACTATTTTGGAAAGATGCATTGTTAAAAGACCCCTTCCAAAGAAGTTCATGCTGTATGTACTGTGACTGCAAAATCAGCTGCAACGTGAGAATGACACAACTGACATTGGCGTCTTTCCTGTTTTCTTCAGGGATGCATTTTGAGAGAGAGGGGGGGGGGAGATGATGAGGATGCTGATGATGCTGATGGATGGACAGAAAGAGACAGACAGATAGAAGAGGGGACAGATGGATACAGAGACAGAAGAGAAGGGTGGATTTAATTTAAAGTATTCAATTTATGCACTGCCTGGCTTTGAACTGACTCTGGGCACTATACAATAAAACCAAACAGAATAAAAATGCAATACAATAATTGGATGGATGGATGGATGGATGATAGATAGAGATAGCTGCAAAATAAAGAAGAAGGAAGAAGAAATATGATAGTTCAGGTTTTTGTCATGTCTTTTCCCCCTCTTCCCCCTCATCATCCAAGCATTCAGGGACTTTCTTCCCAAGATCAGCCACAAAATACTTCAGAAAGCAGAAGTAAGTTTCCAGAATGAGGTGGTTGGGGGAGTGCTCTTTGCTCCCCAAAGTGGAAAATACGGAATGAGAGACAGAAGGTGCACCTCAGCGGTGGGCATCTGGAACCAGCTGCGATGTCTGAAGGCCACAAAGAGAGGATCAGGTCCCAACGTCCTTCATCCAGTTAAAGCTAATCTGTATTAGTTACCCACCAAGTTTGCCTCTTCTGAAAAGTAGCTTGCTCATTTCTGGGTTGATCTGGAAACTGGTGACCTTCAGAACCATTGCTGTTTCATTGTGCCATGTTTACGGTTCTTGTGGATTAGGACCGCACATTCTGAAACACTTCCATGGAGCGATGGAGGTGCTTTTGTGAAGGCCAGCCTGAAAATCCTTAAGCCCCAGGCGACATGATCACACTAACCCTTTGTGGTGCCCGGCAAAAAATGAATGAATGAAACGTTTCATTCTCACATTCCCCCAGGATGGTGGGACCACCGGAGTTGTGTGGTTGTTGGCAACTGCTTGGCAGGATGGAGCTCAGCCATCTTTTGCCGCCTCCCTGCCGAATGCTCCCATTAGCTTAATAATGAGGATTGCCATTAATGGCTCACTTCCTGTGGCTAAGAAAGCTGGGGGAACTTAAAATAGGATGACTTGATCCTGGGGTGGATTTAAACAACCTGAACTCATCAGGCTAAAAACCCAGACCATGAGTGTGCAATTTAAGCTGCTGGATTGCTAACGCCACCACCTCAAACTGGCCTGCGCGACGGTCTGGTGGGACCAACTCTTTAAAAACTCTGCCGTGCATGACAGCCTCTGAGCATCTGCAGAGAGATGTGTTTCTTCATAATGGAAAGGCGATAGATTTCAGAATGCTGAGCCCTTAGGATTCAGGATTGACACCTGGTTTTAAATCTCATGTAATCTGCTTGGGTACTGGGTGTCTTAAAAGATCAAGGATATATCAGCATTACATTTTTAAAGGGAGGTACAGGAAACGGGCAACTTATATATTAAGACAAGGGCTGAATGATTTTTCTGGAGGAGAAACTGAGTATTTTGTTTCTTTGGAAATTTTTAAGGTGACCCACCGCAAACCAGGAAGATCCTGGATTTCAATGTCAGCTGCGTGGGGGACTGAGAAACACCTTGCTGCCAACAGAAATAGAAAATATTGTCTTGAATGGCCTGTTTTTGTGGTTGCAGCTGAGTTGCTATAGCTTGTTGGTGGTGTTCAAAGGTATGGGCAAGTATGATAATGGAAAAAAAAAGTTAACTGTTTAAAATGAGTAAAAAGCAAACTAAACTATTACTAACTAGTTCATGGTTCCTGAGTGTATTCGTAAAAGAAATGGCAATTAGTATCTTCCAAAGGAGTATGAAAACATCTGGAAAATCTAATGTAGCTCTTTTTAAAATTGATCTTAGCCCCCAGAAGATTTAGATGATGCAACGGAAGTTGGTTTGAAGATAATAGGAGTTACTGAATGAAAAGGTTGCATGAACAAAAAATATGTTTCTCAGCCCCTTTTATTTCTTTTGCTTTTGGCTTGTGATGGTTGCTGTTTGTTTATTGTGTGTTTGTATTTTGGATAAAGGTAAGAAAATAAAATAGATCCTGGCCCTGGGAGTTGCTTGCCAGGCCCACTCTGTAGCATCTCCTTTTGGCTCTCGGCATTTTAAAATGTGATCCCAGTCTAGAGCAGTTTGCCTGGAAGAAACGTGGAACAAAAAAGAACCAGCAGGCTGGTCTCCAAAAGCTAAACAGGGTTAGGATGTGGATGGGAGACCACTAGGAAATCCCTCCCTTGTAGGCTAGGCTGGGAAATTACAAAACCATCCCATAAAGGCAACATCACATCATTTGCACGCTGCTGCCAAGTAACCATTCGGGTATGTTCATGGGCTTGGCTTGAGTGAGACTTCCTCGGTTTTTAAACAAAAAAGCATCAGATCTTGTTGGAGATGCTGAAGCATCAATTTGGCACCATCTCTCTCCCTCCTGCCTGTAAGAGTTCAGACAACCCCCCTTCCCTCGGTCTCCCCAAATCCACAGCCCCATCTGCCCAGCCCAGGTGCGGCTCAGAAATGGATCCCCTCATCTTCTGGCTGTGCTTCTCCTTGCCAGCCGCTGCACAGCCGCTTCACCCAAATCGCGTTCAGATTCATGGGGCCAGGGTTAATCAACGTTCATCCCCGTTTCCAAGTTTAAATGGGAGCATTTGTTTAATTATGTGCAAGGAACAATACATTCTGTCCATTATCTAAATCACAATTATATTTCCCGGATGTGGTTCCATCAGGCCCGGATTCTTTCGCCCTCCCCAACCCCAGCGTTTGCATCATTAACAGGGAAGAGTTAATGAATATAAAAGCATAAAGCCTAATTACACTTTAATTTACAATCATAATCTCATTTTGTGACTGGAGGAAATCTGTTGTGGAAAAAAGGGAAGAAAGGAAGAAAAACGCACCCCAAACTTTCAAGTGAATAATGAAATCAGCTCTGTTCCAGTTTTGGAATCTAATCAGAGACTCCCTGCTTTTATTTGGGGGGTTCAGCAATTTGGAAACATGAAGGGAGTGTGGCTGAAGGAACCCAACATCAAGCCAAACTTTGGCTGGGTTCAGAAGCTAAGCAGGCTTCTTTATATCATTTTTCTTTCTTTTCTACTTTTTTTTGCACTGCAGCTTCCTCTTTTATTTCTTTCCTTCTTCTATTTTAGTTCGTGTTAATTTTTACTCTTGTTTTTAAAACTTTTGATCAAATTATATTAAAAAAAAACAAACTCGGATGGGAGACCACCAGGGCTCGACCAGAAGGTGGAAAAATACAACTTTCTGGTCTTTCCACAACTCCATTAGGAAAATGGAACTGCTGGGGGCCATCACCAGGGGTGTCAGTCCCTTCACTTGGGGCTCAAATGCCACAAAAGAATCATGGCAGAAACGAGGTAACTGTAGATTTCCTGAGTTTGGACTCCTTTTCTGAGCTAGGTGGATCACCGAGTCAGGTCAAGTCATTCAAAATCAGCTTAGCGATCGGAAGGTTCCCCTTGTGTGCACCCCACATCCTCCAATCGATTGGGTAATTTAAGCAGATTGGAGATGAACGCTGTGCTCTGCATAGGAGACACCTTGCAACCGTTGATCCTTGATCTGCAGAAGAAAGCGAGGTGTGGAGAAGTCTCTTCAGCTTTCAACATGGTTAAAGGAACCCTGCTAGGCACCACTGAACCTGCTGGATATGCAATAGTTATCAACAGAGCCTCCATGTTCAGGCCAGTCTACATTTGAATGCCAGCTACTGGGGGAAGGTCTAAGGAGCGCATCTCTGTACCCATATCCAGACTGTAGTCAGTAGAGGCTCCAACCCCTTAATCTCCTCCCCGAAAGGTCTTAAAACCATTAGTCACTTTTCCCTTCACGAAGGTGACGTTCCGTGAAGTTGGAGTTTCCTTGGGACCATTTTTCCGAGAAGAAAAGTGCCTCTTTTTTTAAGGAAAGAAAGAAAACACTTTTCTTTTCTCTCAGCACACCTCAATGTGGTGTGTTTAGTGGCCAAAATCCACCTCTTGTTTCACAGCTGCCCAGTTATATCCATCCTGTGGATGCTCACTAGCTGAGTTTGCTATTAGAAAGGAATGATGCTGCAAAGGTTTTGTTCGGCTGCAAGTCGTCCCATGAAGTCCCAGGAGCTGAACAGGACAGCCTAGATGCCCAACATTTTCACTGATCCTTCCTGTGAGGTTAAATTTGTAAGAGCCCTTCTTCAGGGGGAGTTGAGAACAGGGGCCTCGAGATGGCAGAAGCGAGCTATTTTTGAAGTCCTCTCTGCTGAAAAAGATTTGAAAAGAGGCATCTTGTTTTGTAAGGCCCGGCCAGGGAAAAGATAAGCGAGGTGCACATTTGGTGATTCGGAGATAGCCCTGAAGGAGCCTCCTTGAGATAAAGAGAAGGTGTAATGCTCCAAAGGCAGTGAATTCTAAGGATTACGGGGTGTTGCAAAAATTATACCAGGCCTTACTAGGCAACATGCTAAATATGAAGCATTATATACTACGAACTACACTACAATAAATGTGGGTTCACAGCATGCACAATGCAGGTTAACACCGCCCGGTGGCTCCAGCTACGTTGCATCTGATGCTCAAATGAACCTATTTATTTATTTATTTATTAAGTTTGGCCCCTCCCATCTCCTCCCATCAGAGGAACTCTGGGCGGTTTACAGTAAAATAATCAATTAAAACAACCAGCATAAAATATAAATACAATCTATAAATATATAATTACTCTTCATAGATAAATACAAAAAATAAAAATAAAAGTGAGAATAAAATCCAAGTGGCAGGAGGGTCTAATACAGTCCATACGTGGGAGGGGTGCTCTAAGGTACCAGCCATCCCCCTGTGGAGCTACCCCCCTCTTCTCCCCAAGTGAGGCAGCAGAGCCAGGTCTTCAGGCTCCTCCGGAAGGCCAGGAGCGATGGGGCCAACCTCACCTCCGGGGGCAAGATGTTGCAAAGGGCGGGCGCTACTGCAGAGAAGGCCCGCCTCCTGGACCCTGTTGGCAGATGCTGGGAAAGCCTTTAGCCCAGGAGAGGTAAAAAAAGTCACACACCAAGCATTTCTATAAAAATAATTTATTTACAGAAAACAAAACAAAAGCAAAACATATTTAAAGGACTTAGCTCCCTTTGGAGCAAGCCTTGCTTGCCTACATTGCCGGCAGAGAGAAAAAAGAGGAAGTGAGAAACAAGTCCGGGCAGGTTTTCTTCCCCCAGGCTATTTTGCATGAAGCACGTGAGAGGAGACAATCTAATACAACCTTTTAACCTGGCCAAAATGATTAGGCACAATAGCAGTCTTAATCTATTAGTAGGAAAATCTCAACAGACCCTGCCAAGCAAAATTCTCTTACAGACGGGGTCCGCAGCATGCCCTCTCTGTGTGAGCGGGTGGGACGGGCTGATGTAATGGGGAAGAGGCGGTCCCGTAGGTAACCACGTAGGGCTTTAAAGGTTATAACCAACACCTTGAATTGGACCCGGAAGCAGACTGGCACCCAATGCAGCTCGCGCAGCAGTGGTGTTACATGTGCCCTTCTGGGGGCATCAAAAAACAGCTCACGCAGCTGCATTCTGGACCAGCTGAAGCTTCCAGACACTCTTCAAGGGTAGTCCCATGTAGAGCGCATTGCAGTAGTCTATGTGGAAGATAACAAGGGCATGAGTGACTGTTCGGAGGGCCTCCCGATCCAGGAAAGGGCGATGGTCCACACAGTGCTAAGGCAACGGTGTGTTCCAACCGCCTGCTGATCCGCAAAGGGATCAACCCCTTTTCGCTAAGTCTAGCATGTTGTATGAAACTGAATGCTATATACAGGTAGTCCTTGACTTATGACCACAATTGGGACCGGAACTTCCATTGCTAAGCAAGGCGGTCAATAAGTGAGTCACACCCCGATTTTACAACCTTTTTTGCTGCGGTCTTTAAAGAGAATCACCGTGGTCGTTAAGTGAACCATGTGGTTGTTAACTGAATTGGCTTCCCCCATTGACTTTGCTTGTCTGAAGCTGGCTGGGAAGGCCACAAATGGCGATCACATGACCCTGGGATGCTGCAACTGTCATAAATACATGCTGGTTGCTAAGCACCTGAATTTGATCACGTGACTGGGGGGAAATGCTGTGATGGTTGTTAAGTGCGAGGACCGGTTGTAAGTCACTTTTTCAGTGCTGTCGCAACTTCAAATGGTCATTAAATGAACGGTTTTAAGTCGAGGACTACCTGTAATGTAACTAAAGTCAAGTCCCTGAGATGAAGTTCTCCCAGTAACTTCCCAGATACCTCTCTCTAGCTTTTTTTGGCAGCGATATGCTATTTTCTTAGATTTTTTTATTTTCCAGTCTCATCTCCAGCCCCCAACCAACACTCAACCACCCTGAGCCTGTTTAGCTTCTGGGAATCGGGCAAAGTCAGGTAGGTGTGGGTTAGGGGTGAAGGTGCTAGGCTAGGAGAGGTAAGTCCCAGGTTCTAGTCTTCCCTTGGGCAGGAAACCAGCTGGGTGACTGTGGGCCAGTCCTTCCCTCTTAGCCCCAGGCTGGAAGTTGAAGAACATCCATCATCTGTCAACCTATGCTGGACCAGCATGGTAGATGATGGCCCTAATAGTCAATGCCTTCATCCTGCAGTGGATGGATTTGGGCTGATAATATGACATGGTCTCCCCCAGCAGGTAGGAGGATCCAACCAAACTTGGGCGATCATGGAAAGGGGATATGCACCCCCACCCCACAATTGGCAAGCAAATGTGGATGACTTCACAGAGTCACCAAGAGTGAAGCACAGCAGAACTTCCTTTTTTAAAAACATGGGCAGTATCCTTCCCTGGCCGCAAATCCTTGCCAACTCTAGCCCCTTTGCGTCTTGATTTATGGATTTTGTTTCTCCTCCACAAGGGTTTTACCGGTGGGTGTTCAGTCCTGTCTGTTCAGGCCACCTTAAGGACTAGAAATCCATCTGAAAGCTACAAGCCCTGATCACTCCGGGGTGGTCGTGTGAACGCGTGAGATCGAGATTGTTTGCTGTTCTTGTTATGTCCGGTAATTATAACAAATCGCACTTGTCTCTCGCAGTAAGACCAGGCAGCTTTGCAAATTTATTTCTTAAACACAATTCTGTCGTCCAAACGTGTACAACGGATGGCTGGAGTACAGGACTTTCCAGTGAGCAGCTAATAGCAAACTGAAATGCTGATCAACTGGTTAGGCCATAGAGTGGTGGGTCCTCCCTCCCTCCCTCCCATTCCCATCTCCTCCCTCCTTCCCTCCCTCCTTCCCTCCCTCCCTCCCTCCCTCCTTCCTCCCTCCTTCCCCCCTCCTTCCCTCCTTCCTCCTTCCCTCCCTCCCTCCCTCCCTCCTTCCTCCTTCCTCCTTCCTCCTTCCCTTCCTCCCTCCCTCCCTCCTCCTTCCCTCCCTCCCTCCCTCCCTCCTCCTTCCCTCCCTCCCTCCCTCCCTCCCTCCCTCCCTCCTTCCTCCTTCCTCCTTCCCTCCCTCCCTCCCTCCCTCCCCCTCCCTCCCTCCCTCCCTCCTCCTTCCTCCTTCCTCCTTCCCTCCCTTCCTCTCTCTTATCTACCTAACTGGAATTTCAAGAGATCAGCATTTGCACCAGCTTCCCGGAGATCTTTCCACGTGCACTTTCCAAGCACATTTCTTTATGACTAATGTGTTGAGTCCAACAAGGAACGGACGATGCCTTCCCTGGGGCATCGCGCCCCCAAATTCTGAATGCCGAGCCACACTTCCTTTTGCTTTCCTTTGTTGAACCCTCAGCGGCAGAAAATTCAGCGGCTAAATCCCATTGACCTTGACAGGACAAACCTCCACACCGGTGGGACCTGAAGCAGGACACAGAAGGGAACTCGTGCCCACGTTCAACTGTATGCTGTCATTAGCGATCGGTTAGATGTTTAGGCCGGTTTCTTGAAAAGCATTTTCAAAGACGGCTCACAGTCACCAAAACATTGCAAAAATAAGCCCAGCAGCTGCTCCGGCTAACAAAAACGCTTGAGGAACTGGTATGAGCGATTGGCTTTATTCTTGGTGCTAGTCCAGCCAATGTGTAATTGTCTCTTGGATGGGTGGCAATAGCTTTCCTGGATGTTTAGCCATGCTGAGAATGGCATGCACAACCTTCTTCATGCGAAGCATGTGCTTGGAAATATGGGAAGTGTTGTCGTTTGAGGAAGTAGCCACATGGGGAGGACGTACCTCAGCTGTTAAGGGCCAAAGCTGATTATCTTTCTCTGGTCCTGGGCCTTTCCCCCAGATTGCACAAAATATTGCAGCCAGCCAGCCAGCCAGCCACCCAAATCAATCAATCTAGATTTTGGCGTTATTTCTCAGGAATCCCACACGGTCCCTCAGCATCTCACGCGAGAACACCTGAATCTTTCAAGAACTGGATTTTTTTTTAAAAATAAATTTCCTGGGGGTCTCTTTTCAACCAGACCCAACCCTTCTTAGTGCTGTGACCAGAGGAGGTCATCCATGGGCAACCACTTGCCAAAAAAAAAAAAAGTATTATGGACTTAAAACCTGCTATTTAAGCTTTTGCTCTTTAATCCTACCTTGTTATCAGGATGATGTGACGATGAACTACTCAGAGTTGCTGGGAGTTGGGAGGCATATCAGTTTAATAAATGGTGATGATCTAGGATGAAGCAACAAAAGAAACAGACATTGCCGATGCGTTATCACTTAAATTTTGCATGTCTTTCAGAAGAGACACATTTATTCAGTCCAAAGTGGCCCTGAAAAGGGATTTGGGGTCACAGAAAGCTTTAGCAGCCTGTGTCAACCAGCATCCGTTCTTTGCCGGAGTCATATCTGCTGAACTCTCTCTCCGCCACTCACACCCCAACCGTTTTGCCATGCTGGCTGTCACTCAGCCGTCGGGCTGGGTGGCTAATGAAGACGTCAGACTGTCTGGGGTATTTGTGCTCGGCTAATTGAAAGAGCTTGCAAGGGAGGGTTAGAAGGCAGCTCGGATCGCCATGTTGCGGAAGGAGAAAGGGGGGTGCTTCTGCAGAGCAGGAGAAATGATCAAGAAGAGGTCTGCAGCCAGATCGATGCACTGTGGGAGAGGTGTGGAAGCTGGGGAATGGGTGTTGCTATCTGTTCCTCCAGGCTGCCTGTACCAGTCCAAACCAGAGCCATTCCCTTTTTACATGGCTGCGGTGAACCTAAAAAAACAAAGATGTCAGTCTGCTATGCAGGTAGAAACTGCCCCCCCTGCAGTTAAAAGGATCTTGGGTACTTTTAAAACTAATTCTAAGCCAAAGGACAAATAATTCAGTCTGCAAGATCGTGATGATTGCAGATAAAGAATTTGTGCACAGTTGGGATGGACAACCCATAACCATCCAGGTGGAGCTGAACTACAATTCCAAACATCCCCCATCCTTTGCCATGCCAGTTGGAGCATCTGGGAATTGTTCAGCAACATCCAGGTGGCTTTCCAACCCTGTTACATCATTGGGTTACCAGGAATTTGGGAAAGAAGTTTGTATTTATTTCGTTTCATTTTGCCAAGCTAGTGAGGTGTCTCCTGGGCTGCAAAACAAAATGCTTTCACTCCTAACATCCGAAGAGTCTTAATGAATGGTGCAAGAAAAATGCCAATAATTTCCTGGATAACTCTCTTAGCTGCTTCCAGACCAGGAACCTAAGCCTAAGGAAAAATGCATTTAAAACAAAGCCATTGTCTGCCCCTTGAATGGAGGGCTATCCCCAGGCAAGCTGTCTCCATAAAACCCCAGCCTACAAGGTCATCCGTTCACTGAATATATATATATATAGAGAGAGAGAGAGAGGGGGGGGGGGGGAATTAGAGCATGAAAGCATGAAATTGTGAGAAGCTGGAGAAGTACCAGGGCCTGAAGGAGGAACTAGAGAGGATGTGGAAGTGAAGGCCAAAGTGGTGGTAGGCGCACTTGGGGCTGTGACCCCCAAGCTGGGAGGGTGGCTCCAGCAGATCCCAGGAGCAACATCAGAGCTCTCTGTCCAGAAGGGAGCAGGGCTAAGATCCTGCGTGGAACCCTCAAACTCCCAGGCCTCTGGTGGAGGCCCCGAGGTTGAGGAAGACACAAGCCACCCGTAGGGGTGAGAAGGGATTTTTTTTAAATTCGAGTCGTTACAATGCAAGTTGGGCGGTAAAGCAACATGACAACTAGATGATGAGATCGAGATCGAGGTACATATTTCCAGACTTCACACCAAATTTTTGTGGCTCTAAAAAGCTTCCGCTACCTCTGCCGCTTCCCGTTCAGCAAGGCTAGACCAAAGAGTTGTCTCGTGCATCAGCTGATTTCCTTGCAGTGAAATTTCTTCTGTCCCCAACATACTTCCACTGATCTTGGAGGCTCCACCCTGTAGATATGGAGAGACTCACCATCTTTAAGTTGATGATGGAAAGCCATTGAACTAATTAAGGACCAAAGGTGGTGGTGGCCTCCATGAACCGATCCAGGTTCTTCCACTTTCTAGAATGGAAGTCAGCTACCAGTTTGCAGGATGACGTTGAGCCGAGTGTGCCTTCACCTCTGCAACTTTTCGCGTGTGTGAGTAACAAGGGTGATGGCTTGCATACTGTGAGCTTTGCCTCTCTGATTACTGTCTTGTAGCTGATTACCTGCTTGCGTTATCCATCAGCCTTCCAACCTGTCTTGCAGCGGTTGGAATGGGGCACGCCTCCCCTTTGCAAGCCTGTGTGAGCAGCAGCTGTCCTCTGTACCAACTGTGGCCATCAGATGTTGAGATCTCCAGGCTATGGAGTGACCTGTTTCCAGAGAAAAAAGAGAGAGCACTTGAGCAAGCCAACCAAAGCAAGTACCGTTGGAAGAACCAGTAAAAGATCTAGCCCTTGGAGAAGGGAGAAGAAGGGAGGGAGGGGCTGGGGAGAGAGAGAGAATGAGAGAGAGAGAGAGGGAGGAGAGAGAAGTTTTGCCAAGGGAAAAATGCACCAAGTATCATTACAACAGACCAATTCCTGCGATGTTCAGATTGCAGTAATTAGATTAGATTTTCATCAGTGGGTCCCCTTTTGAAAAAGGGAGGTTGCATTGCAACCTGGGGGCAATGCAGTGCTAATCAGAAAGGGCAGGGGGTGCCTTCTGTTTCTCAGCAGGAGGGCAACCCTACCAGAGATGGGGAGATGGAGCTTTTATTGGCAAATAATAAGGTTTTACGATGTGATGAGAAGCAAGAGAGAAAAACATTCAAGAGAGTCACGGGTCTGGATATGCACGTGAGTTATTCTTTTCAAATGAGTTGGGTAGAGAACCCCTTAGAAGCCCTTCCTCCACTTCCAGGTTAAGAAGTGGAAAGATGCTTGTCTAGAATGCAAATGCGATCAGCGGACGGGAGGAGGCAGAAAGAGAAAAAAAGCTTTGGTGCCACAGAGAGAGAGAGAGAGGCAACTGGCAGTCCAGAATGGAATTTGAGAAAGCAAAGTGGAGTTGTAGAGAAGACCCCCTCCTGGGGCAGAAGTAATGGCTTGTATAGTGTTCCTGCTGTGGAGTAATGTCAGTGAACAGGCTGGTGGATTTAATAAAAGGGCTTCAACCTGATGCAAGCTATTTGCATATAAAAGACCCCCATCCCTGGCCCAGATTGTGTGTGTGCGTGTGTGTGTGTGTGGGGGAAACCTGGCATTCTTCTCTCAATCAGTTTTGCAGGGGTGTCCAGGTCAGTGTTGGTCCTTCTGAAGTCAACCGTCTGCTCCCTCTTCGGAAATGACTGAAAAAAGTACGCTACTGAAAGTTGCATGCAAAGGGTAGTGTATAAAAGGAGCTTACATTGGGGAAATTTATACTAAACCAAGTCTGCTTTGGGGAATTTCAAGAAATGAAAACAGAGTGGAGGAAAAAAATCTTCCTAGGCAATTCATCTTAAAAGCAATACAATTTATTTATTTATTATTTCTTTTATTTCTTTTCTATCCCACGTTTATTGTTTTTATAAATAACCCAAGGCGGCGAACATACCTCATACTCCTTCCTCCTCCTATTTTCCCCACAACAACAACCCTGTGAGGTGAGTTGGGCTGAGAAAGAGAGTGACTGGCCCAAAGTCACCCAGAGGGCTTTCGTGCCTAAGGCAGGACTAGAACTCACGGCCTCCTGGTAGATAATATCAAGCTTTTATATGTAGCAATACACATTTATGAACGATTCTACAGATCTTTTTTTGAAAATCCATAGAAAAACATGCCCGATCAGAATGTTGCCCTATTAATTGAAAAGGAATTTTTTAAAACCCATTTTGCCATTTCTCATTATTGCCCAATCCAGCTAAACATCTTTGCTCAGTACAAATTATTTTGTAAGACTGAGTAAATGTTTGAGAGAAACACTTAAATTTTTAAAGCTTCTTTAAAAGGGAGCATTAGATTCCAGACCTAGATTACATGGAAATGTGACATTAAACTATAAATGTATAAAAACACACGCACTACTCAAGGGACCTGCTTTTAGTGAGGAATATACAGACACGGTTCTAATGTTTTCAAACAGAATTAGCGTTGAAATACTTCTTGTATATTCATGCCAAACTAATGCATAAAGATGGGGAAACAGCCTCGGGTACTTATGTAAATGGGGAGAGAATAACATCTACCAGAAAGAGAAATTTGGGAGTTTAAAGGGAGGGGGGGAGAGAATTGGTTGGTATGATAACAGAACTGAAGTTTAACATGCATTACTGCATGATGGAACAGACACACAGAATGTGTTGCACCATTATAACAGTGGAGAGAGCTTTTTACTTATCTATTCTATAATATTTATATATTTTTAGAGTTTTGTTATACTGTATATTTATATTTTATGGTGTTTTTAACGGATACGAATTGTTGTGGTTTTAAGGTATTGTAAGCTGCCCAGAGGCGTGTTTGAGATGGGCGGTGGAAAAATGTGCTAAATAAAATAAAATAAAATAAATAAAACTTGAACACCTTGTTATCATAACTCTGACCCTACTTTCTAGGGAAGGCATGGGACCATCACCTGCCTCAGCACCATGATCTCTGATGGCTTCTCCTCTTTGTATTGGTACGTGAATGACGGGGGGACAAGGCTTTCAAGCTTACTGTTCCTTGTGGCCGACTCGCAAAAGAAAGGAAGAAGATAAACAAGTCACGGCTGGAAAGAGACACCCTGCTTTTGCACAGCGTGATAAACCACAAACTGCCCGGTTCTCATGAGTTGATGGGCTGTATGAATACAACTGCCATGATGGAGAACAATGAGCGTTCAAATATTCTTTCAATGTTTTGCAGGGAGCCAGGAAGAAGAGCGCAAGGTCTGGATTTTAGCCTCATTTGACTGCTCCAATGTTCATACACCAAACCCACACCCCAGAACTAGACAGAAGACCACCTGTTGTGTGAAGTTTGGAGAATCTGACTCATGGTGGACCAATCAAAGCAACTTGTCTGCTTGAGGAAAAAGAGAGAGAGAGAGAAGAAAGCTTCTGGGTGTTGTTACAGCTTCTCTCTCTGTCTTTTTTCTCTGCTTCGCACATCCCCCCCTTCTCCTCTTTGCTGTCAGGAAGACAATCTGTTCTTCCATTTCTGAGGAAGACACTTTGCAATATGGCCGACAGGATGCCAGGAATCATTAAACCAAACTGAGAAAGATGGAGCAGAGTTTCGGGAGACAACCTCCTCAGCGTGAGGGATGATGGAAGGTTGAATAGCGAGCAGAAAAGTGTTCTTAAACTGGGCATGGAAACATGCATTTTAAAAAAATAATAATTTACCTTCACCATCTCGAACTCTACTCTGGGCACAAAAAGAAACCAGGTTTCACTTTTCTATGAGGCTAGGAAGTTTTCACCAAGAGGATCAGTCAAGACATAAATCTCAGTCTGATTACTCCCTGGCGATGGGTGAGTGTTAGGGGAAGTACAGATCAGGCCCGGTCTGGTTTCAGTGACGGATTTCAACCGTCAAAGCGATCCAATTTGAATCGTACCCTTGTGTCTCCAAATGTTATTTGAATTCCCAAATCAGACTGTTGGGTCAAGTCCATCCGACGGGAAAGCAGATTCCATGTGGAAATAGAAACTTCACTGCCTACGTGCAAAAGGTTGCTTGAATCTGTTCAACTGGCTGATTTGGAAAGCTGATTTAACTCGGGGATTTGACTGAATCCCCTTCAAACTGCCATTTCATATGAAATCCTAGCCCAGCTCAGATGGGTATGCCACACCCGTTGGTGCAAAATTAAGCATCAATCTGACTTCAATAATCTCACCTTAATCTGAACTGTGGCCTGTGTTAAGAAGATAAAAGAAGGTAGGGAGGAACATAATACATGTGCTTGACTGTCTTGGTTTGCTAGTTTCCTGTGGATTATAAGCCCTCATTTTATTAATGTTGAGTCCTGGGCTGGGGGAATTTCCAAGTGATTCAGACTGTTATTGTTTTTGCATCAAATGCAGCACACATCAGGCATGCTGACATAAATATATATATTGGCAGTTGATCACCTCCCAGGTTGGCATGTAATAATTTCCCCTGCTTTCAAGTTTTGCATCATCCACTCTGGCTCTTTTAGACTGTTCATCTCTGCTGGGAAAGAAAAGTGATTAAATGAAGATACAGAACATTCAGAGTTAGGAAGACTCTGAATATCATGGCCTGCTGAGAGTGTAGAGCTTGAAAAAAAAACACATTTGGGTAAGTTATGTTACTTTACAAGCCTACATCAGCCCCAGTGTTACAACTTCCAGCTTTCTTTATTTGGATAAGCAGGCTTGATATTTTTGTGGGTTTGTTCGCTTGCTTATGTAATTGGATACACTAATAGCTTAAGGACACAAAAAAATCCAGCCGGGTGGAGAAAGTGAAAAAAGAAAGCTGTTCTAATTGTACAGCTCAGGGTGATCCAATTGAGTTGATTGTCAATCCATTCCAAGCAGACGGGAAAAAAAAAAGTCTTTTGCACAACACATAACACATCAGTAATTTGCTGTCAGGAGAGAGAGCATTGGCCCCTGGCTGAGATAGCTTTCAAAGTGAATTTGGCAAATTCACGGAGATTGGATGCATCAACAGCTGTTAGTTTTTTAGCTGATAGCCTTGGTCCCATCCCTCCCCTCTCTTCCCTTCAAACTATTCTCTCTGATCTGTGGCTGTTTTGCCACCAGCCTAGTTCACACCTCCTGCAAAACTCTGGTTTTCTTAAGCACATTTTATCAAATAAATTACAACTGCCTGACTTTGCACCCCTCCTTCAGGTTAGCTTTTTCCCTTCCTGTTCTGGATCAATTTTAGAAATGTCTTTATAGTCTAAAAACGAGAAGATGGAGCAGTGTGTTTCTATAGGGTTGTGGTTTAATAGCAAGTTTACGATTAAATTAAATTTACCGTACATACTCATGGATAAGTCCATCTGTGGAAAAGCTGACCTCTGAAGTTTTAACCAAAACACTGTGAAAAATATACCACTTGTGGATTAGCCAACCCTTGAAATTTTTGTATGTTTTAATTTTCACAATTGGCTTATCCGTGCGTAATGCACAGATTACCCATTTTTCATGGCATTTTGGTTAAAAATTTGTGGGTCAGCTTACCTGCAGATGGGCTTATCTGCAAGTATATACGGGGTATAGGGGTGCTTAAAAAAATATTACTGTATATACTCACAGATAAGCTCATCCGCGGATAAGCCAAAACCAATTTTTGTGGTGTATTTTGGCACCTAAAATTCTAGGCTCATTTGTGAGTTCATACAGTGTATTACTATCCTTTATTTTTTCCTTTCTTTCTTAGTTTCTCCCTCCCTTAAGCTTATTTTATTTTTTATTTTATTTATCATATTTTTATCACTGCCCATCTCCCTCATACAGGGGACTCTGGGTGGTCCAAAACAAAACAGTTTAAAATTCAATAAAATCATAAATAATATCATTCATCCATAAATATCAATACATAAATATAAAATGTAATGAGATCCAAGTTCAGTTTATTTCAATCGCTGTAATGAATGCAGTGTGTTTTATTGTACTAAAGTATTCTTTTTTCAGTTCGAGGGAGTAAGAACAGAGGAAAATCCTCCAAGTTCCCATTTTGACTCTTAGAGCCTTTCCAAATGCAGAGCAAATAGCCTGCACATTTCAAACCCATGCACTCCAGTAACATCACACTATGTAATGGCATGTAGGAAAGATCTTGAGGAATGGGGTGAAGAGACGCTGCCAAGGGAAGGGTCAGATAAGAGGCAGCTGAGCCCACAGTTGCATACTGGGAAGAGAAAGAGGCTCAGAAGGGACCTCCCCCCCCCATGTTCTCAAAGAAATGACAGGGGTTTTGTACTTTTAGACTTGCAAGATTGAAGTCAGCCTTCCCAGGTAGATCAGACAGGAAACATGTCCAGATGAGCTAATTCTACTTTATTGTAAGGCTACATCGACAAAATCTTGCAAGTCTGAAAGTGCAATTCTCCCTCCGTCTCGTTTACAGCCCGAGAAACTAGGGAGGGTCCCTTCTGAGCCTCTTTCTCCACCCATTATGCAGCTGTGGGCTATGCCCTCTCTTACCTGATGGTTCCCTTGGCAGCATCTCTTTCCCTGTCTCCCAAGGTCATTCCCACATACCATTACACACTATCACTGGCCACAACCTTAGTGTCTCCAGCCGGGGCACGATGAGAAAGAGGCTGAAAAGAGGTTACCCCCTTCCTGCATCAAGTCACAAATCCTTGCACTGAGCACAATGGTTTAACTTGCCCTACTTGCTAACCACCCCTGTCCCCCCCAATCAACCACGTTCTGGCTCAGCTTGGCCTCAGCTTGTAGCTTTTCCTGAATTGCCATCACAAACCAGCTGGGGGGGAGGAAGCAGAGCGTTCTTCCCCTCCTGCCCATGTCTCGAAGCTTTTAAGCCACGACAAGCACAGCCGTCAGCCCCCACCAACATTCTTTTAATCATAATAATGAAAGACAAGAGTTGCTATTAATTTGAACATGCTCGCTTTGGATCTAGCACTCAGCAGCCTAAATGGCAGGGCTCTTTTCCAAATGAAGGTGTTGGGCCATAAATTGAGAAGTGCAGATTGACAGGTAGCAGGACTTCTCCTTGCCGACCTCCCATCTTCCGAGAAGCACTTTATGCCCTTTCTCTTTTTCTCCCCCTAATTAAGTTAAAGAGAAAGTGAGAGAGCAGCTCTGGATGGGAGAAGCAGCAAAGTTTGGGGGTTTTGAATGCGTTTTTTTTAAAAATTGCATTAATCAAATTGGATGCTCAGGTTGAAGAGGGACTAGCTCACAGGGTGACCAAGGATAACTAAAGAAAGAAAAATAAACATAAAAATAGAAAGATGGGCTGCCTTCTACCTCTTCAAATTAGTTTACCATCTGCGCTGGCTTGTTTACAGCTTTGTTGGTTGTGTGAACACCGCAGTTGCAGTCTGCCAAGCAAGACTTGTGACTAAACATTGTGAACCAATGGTGGCTTATCCAACAGACCATTGTGTGCCAAACCAAGGCTGAATGCCCTGGAAATACCCAGTCATTGCTTCTGAGCTGGTTTACAGCCTCTGCTTTGTGACACCTTTTCTTGATATGGGGAAGCAGTATATAAATTAAATGCTAATAATTATTCAAAAATAGTGAGCCATTACTTTCCTTTGACCGGTATTCTTGAAGTGACTTCACTTTCCTTCTATCATGAAAAAGGAGAAAAAATAAAACAGAGAACAAGAGAACAAGCCAGTTCTGGGTTAAACAGTGGCCAGAATTACTGGCCTTTAATGGTCTCATGTCACGGTTCTGGGTAATCATGGGAGCCACTGAGATGCTCCCCCCCTCACAGTCCAAAATTGCAATGATCCCAACTCCGAACAGAGGTGAGTTTTACTGTTCACATTTGTGCTGGGATTCAGCAAGGTGCTAGTCCTCAGCACCCCTGGCTGATGTCTGTGCATGTGAGAGAGAACAGAGATGAAAAATATAACACAGGGCTGGAATGGCCTTGATGTACCAGCCCAGAAAAAGGAACGTGAGGAATGCTGAAGGGGATACACTGCAGCCCTTGTAAAATCTTGTTACTTGGATAGGGGGAGCATGCCTTTCAGTTGCGAAGGGACCTGGGTTCCAAATGCTTTTGAACTTGTTGAATTTTTTTTTTTGTAAGTGGTGATTATTTTGCAGAGATTATCTCTCCCTCTGTGAAAGTTCAGCCATGGTACTAAACAACTAATAATAAATTGCACCTTAAGGGAACGACAACAAAAAACAACAACAGCATTCCTTGCTGCAAAATTTCCTGACCTCTGACTGTGTCCTCTCCATGGTGCTGAAAAACATCCATTGGCTGAGCCTTAAGACAATAGGCCACAGAAGCAATCAAGAGAGACTTAATTCCTTCTCCGGAATCCAGCTCAGAGGAACAGTATCCACTTTATATGTAGACAGTCCCTGATTTAATTCCTACCACCTCTAGAAGGCACAAAATAAAGCAAAACTCCAGATCTGAACCTGGAAACGTTGCTGCCAGCACGTCAAACTATTGGGATAGAGATATAGGTGGCATAAAGCCCCCATCTACAGTATATCTAAGCAGTAGAATAGTGTTTCTTAAGGTCTGTTTGACATTTACAAAGTGTATGAAAGTCTACAGGATGCCCTCTGGTGATGCTTGGCTATCACAGAAGGGTTTTGGCTGAAACGCTGGGGGCCATTTCCCCTCTTTTTTTGGTGGGGGGGGAGGTGGCAATGGAACTTTCTAGAGGAAAATAGTTCTCATTCCTTCTGAAAACCCTTCTGATCCAACCCCATAGATAGTCTAAGATTGCACTAGGCCGTTGTGACCATCTTACTATTGAGCTTCAGTGGTGTGATCTTGGAGTGGCAAATGGCCTACAGCATGTGCCTTGCTCGCCTCTGCTGTAACCCAAGCCAATCTGGGCTGAGAGAAGTTGGATCGCCATCCTCTCTCTGCTTGGAAGCCAACCAGGAAGAGACGTTTCCTCGCAATGGTTGTGCCTTGCGCGGCTCCACCCCAGCTCAGCTGCGGCTGGTCTCTGTTTATAAATCACGTCGTCACTCCGCCTGCATTTTAGCATTTAACGTGCCTTATGCCGTGATCCTTAAAAGCTGAAATTAATGACATCCTTGCTGCTGCTCATTAATAATTGCTTTGTTACTGTATACGATTGCTTCCTCTTGACAATAACAAACTTTAGTTCAGTATTTCTAATCATCCGGCATTTCAGCTACTCAATGGAGCTTCCCAGAATCCCTTTCTGTGAAAAAAGATGATGGGTGGACCCCAAATGACATGGATCAAAAACTATAAGTATGTCCTGTGACACCAGTGTTTGTTGATCATTCAAGGAAAGAGAACATGAGGACTTTAATGGGGGGTGACGGGGGGAGATGTGCAACTCTGCAGCACAAACCCGTATCATATATTTATTATTAAGTCAACCGCACTGACCTGGCTGAGATTTCCTTTCATGCAAAGGAATGTTTTCATAGAATCAAGCATGGTAGGGACCTTGGAGATCATCTGGCCTAACTCCCTGCCCAGTGCAGGTATGCACAGCTACAGCATTCCCATACAGTCTATTTAAACACCTCCAGCAAAGGAGAGTCTACCATTTCTGGTGGCAGTCTGTTCCACTGTTAAATGGCTCTTTTTCCTGATGTCCAGCTGAAATCTCCTTCTTTGTAATTGAAGCCCTTTGTTTCTTCTGGAATGCTGGTGAACAATTCTGCCCCATCTTCTACCTGAGAGCCCTTCAGATTCTTGAATGTCTATCATGTTTCCTTTTCCTTCTCCAGGTTAACTTACCCAATTCTGGAAGTCCTGAAAAGGTGCTACAGGAGGATATCTTGCCCCAAAGCAGGGCTGAAGTTGGGTCTGGCCTCCTGAAAACATGCAGCAGCTTTTGGCATCTCTCAGGAACGAAGGTCCTCCTTTGGAGAGAACACCAGTCATTTCAATTTTCGCTCCTTTTTTAGTTTCTGGGGGATGTTTTATCCTGAAGGGCAAAAGAACTGAGTCTCAAGGGACAAATGGAATGAGAAGGGGGGGGGGGGAAGTCTTCTGGACCTGCTACCAATGGTTTTGCTCAAGTACCTCTTGCGAGTCAAACTGCTGATTAAGTGATCATTTGGGGAGGGCTGGGGGGGAGTTGAAAGAATGCAAGAGTACGGCTGGTCTCGGTGATGGTGCCCCCTGGTTCACTCAGATGCTTGCTGGGGGCCTTGTGGATTGTTGCTGCCAAGTCAGGCAGGTTGCAGACTTGGTGGGAGGGATGGTGTGACCGGAAAAGGGAAGAGGGAGGCTGGAGAAAGAGCTGGGATGACGGCCTGTGCAGGTAATTAGCAAAATTCAGAGTGTGTGGATTTCAGCTCATGTTGTTGGAAGCTGTCATGGGGGAGCTGCTAATTAAGCTGGTTTGGGAGGCGCTGGCAGGCCCCGCCACCGTGGCAGGATTGAAGTTCCATGCGCCATTCCACAAGGAGGGGCAGGAATTCCTAGCATCCCTTGATCTCCAAAGGCTGTCTTAGAAATGTTCCAAGGCATTCTTTTGAGATGGACAACCATCCATTGGTAGCCAATGTTCTCTATTCATGGCCAAGGTCAAGTAAAGGTAAAGGTTTCCCTTGACATTAAGTCCAGTCGTGTCCGACTCTAGGGGGCGGTGCTCATCTCCTTTTCAAAGCCGAAGAGCCGGCGTTTGTCCGTAGACACTTCCGTGGTCATGTGGCTGGCATGACTAAATGGAACGCCATTACCTGCCTGCCGAAGCGGTACCTATTAATCGACTCACATTTGCATGTTTTCGAACTGCTCGGTTGGCAGGAGCTGGGACTAGCAACGGGAGCTCACCCCGTCACGCGGATTCGAACCGCCGACCTTCCAATCGGCAAGCTCAGCAGCTCAGCAGTTTAACCCGCAGCGCCACCGCATCTCTTATTCATGGCCAAAAGACCCCCCAAATAGGGTGAGAGAAAAGCCATTTTATGACATTGCCTTTCTGTTTTGTTTTTTTTAATTATGAAAGGTGTGAATGAAGACGTGGAAGATGTGGGAGATACCACTTCAGGATGCTGGACTCACATCTGGATGGAACTGGCTTTACTCATTGGAAACTCCTCCTGAGCCAAATGAGCAGTGACCAGGCATGATGTGGTTTTCCTTATTTACCTCTCCCCCCCCCCCCCAAAGATTAGGGTCTCAACTGTGGCATCTCTGACTTTTCCCAGTTGAATGTGGTTTGCCCTCGTTTCTCATCTGTTCCATTTAAAAAACTTAGTGATGTTTTAGATCCACCTCAGTAAGCCAGATTCTTATATGTACACATTTTACCCTAATCTAATTCATATTTTTTTTCCTTTTTGGGACAGTCTGTTGTGCTCTTTGCTTAATTTTGAGGCATCTCTTGGACACACTGAGCTTGAGAAACCCATGCAAAGTTGGGAAGAGTGCATGTTTAGCCTCAAGTATTGGTTTGAAAGGGAGAAATACAACTTGGAAACCCATGATCCAGGGCTGCTTGATCCCAGTCATCCTTAGCCAACCTACAAATGCTCAAAGATGATAGGAGATGTAGTCCAACCATATTTGAAAGCCACAAATTCCCCACTTTGATAATACAACAGGCTTTTTCTATTCCAAGGCAGGTCTAGAGGGGAAGAAGATGAATTTTATAACATTAGATAGAAAACTGCCTACCTCCGTGTCCTCTAACATAGGGACTTGGTCACCCAGAAAAGTGAGCAGTTGTGGAACTACAGCAGAGCAAAGAAAGGGGTATTTCATGAAGATACCACCCTGTTCAGAGGAATTGTATCAGAATACCCGGTCCTGGGAAAGAGACTTCTGGAGCAGGTGGCCATACTTACTTACTAAATAAATAGTACTCCCAAACCCATGTCCTGCTGATGGGGTATCCATAGGCAGTTGGCTGGGAGCTGTTGTCTATAGTCCAGCCACAGCTCATCCAGAAGACCTGAAATTGGAGGAGAAAGAGGAAAGATAGTGCAATTGAGGGGTGGGAGTGTCAATTTCTATGCAGAATAAGAAGAATGATTCAGAACAGAATGTTCTCCAATCCTTGGAGGGACGATCATCGTCCAGGCTGGCCTGTTTTGGAACGGTACTCTGGAGAAGCCTTTCAGCTTATCCAAATGAGGTTCTCAGAGCAATTCAGGGCAGTCCTCCTGATTTATACTAAAACCAAACCAAACCATTGTGACTCGTCAGAAGAGGAGAAGGTGAATGCCTGAGAGCCCACTCCCCCCCACCCCATTTTGGAGCTAAGGGTCGGTTTGTCTCACCACGAAAATCAAGTGTGGCTGACGCGCCCCTTTTATTTAACTTTTCCTCTGTCAAAAGGAGTTTAAATGGGTAATGAACAGGCTGCAGTGATCTGAAATATACTCCCATTACTCTGATGAGATTACCAAGGCCGGGAGAGTTCACAAATCATGCTTAGGGCTTTTTATAACTGGCATCACCCTACTGAGATTAAACACACACACACACACACACACATGCACAAACACAAACCATTTAAAGCAAGAGGTGCCCCATGAGAATAAAACATGGCACAATCACATTAACCCTTTCGTCACCAGGCTCTGAACCAGCTCACTTTCTGCCCGGAAAACGATCTAAGGAAAAAAAAACCCTCCTGTGGTTGCAAAGGGTGATTTGTAGGTACAGCTGTCTGAGCTTACCTTAAAAGGTTTTAAGAATCCTTTTGTGGTCAGGAAAAGACCATGTTTGGTTTCCCTAAGAACAAATTAAAAACTCCAATCTGCAAGGCTTCGCATGCGAAAAAGGGTCAAGAAAAGAAACAGATTGGGCGACCCTGTTCCCTTGTCCTTAATTTTCTACTTGCAGGGGTTATTTGGGATGTAGCTTTTCCACACATGGGAGCATTCAAACATGGGGTGGGAGACAGTTGCATGATCCAGCTTTGTGTTCTTAGGAGTCAAGATAGCTCAGGGAAGGTATTAATTACACGTAGCAGAATTCACTCTCTGGAGCAAATTGGCTGAATTTTACTTTAAAAAAAATCTAGTCCACAGGACTGGGGAGGTAATCTTGAAAACCCCTGGCTCGTGAAGAAAACAAACTTTCTTTTGAGTTACACACCCTTGTCCCCCTCTATTCGCAAGACCACACGCCGGCAGAGGAGACGGAGACATGGATTTTCTGAATGCCTTTGTTCACGTGGGCCAATGGATGGCGACCCTCCTGTGGGTTATCCCAGCCAGGATCCTTTGCAAGAAGCAAGGCTCTTGTGTGCGTGCAGGAATGTGCCATGCCAAGGGAGGCCTCAGCAAGCTGAGTTGATGGAAGGGGAGGGGAGGGGAGGGGAGGGGAGGGGATACCCCCCCACCCCCATGAAGCAAGGCTTGGGAACTGCAGTTACACAGCTTCGCTTCCTCCCAGGAGGGCCCCCCATCTTACTCCTGGCACGTCGTCAAAACTCCAGCCCTGCTCCAAGGAACGGCAGAGGCCGTGAAGGCGGCTGCTTGGCACCGGGGCTGATGATTTAAGCAGCATTAATTTCAGCTGAAGCTCCCACCTGAAATGTAGCAACAACTCGGAGAGGCAGATTCCCCTGGAAATTCATGGTTCCATTACAGTCGTGTCTGTGTGAATAACTGCCCCCATTAATCTTTGCCAGGCTGCGCCCGAGTATTGCCTTAATGAGGCTCATTCCTGCCTCCCGTTTCTGCCAGAGGTTGGGCTGGACAGCTGGAGTTCTGCCACAGCCTTGGTATGAAGATCCTGTTGTGGCAGGCCAGGAGCATGCCTTGAAGGCAAGCCAGGACATGAGAACAGGCAAGGATGGCATCTTCTAGTTCAGGACTGCCTGCCTGGGATCACTGAATTGCCTTTTATTTGCACAATAAACGCTCCTAGCTACCGCATGGCACAACGGGAACACATTAAGTGGGGCTGCCTTGAGGGTCTGGATCTCAACGCCTGGCCAGCGGATTGAGGAGTCTGCAGATGGCTAATCAAAATCCCAGAAGGCAGAGTGGAGATTGGAGATTTAGGGCCAGACCCCTAGCAGAACTGGTGAGGCTGGCACTCCCAGTTCAGGCCAGGCCTAATTTATTCGAGGTGGCCAGCTGAATACTCTGGAAGTTAAGAAACAAAATTTGAATGAAATGAAATGCTCAAGAAGGACCAGCCATCACCTCATTTTGGAAAGGCTGAGCAGCTCCGTCCTTCTTTATCTCTCCGTGACTTGAGACCCCTCCTGAGAGCCACCCTCTTCTCCCCATCAAATCCAGAGACCAGGCCCAATACGTACGGCAAACAGGACAGCACCCTCACCGAAAGAACCACACGTTGCCATAGGCCTTGAGAAAGAGTATAAGGAATTTATTAGTAGTAAAAAGGGGTACATTTGTCCTACAAGTTGGCTTGGTGGAGGGTTTTTTCCCCTCCCCCCCAAAAGAAATTTGATCACATCGCCAGTGATCATGCTTGGGGAGGGGGGGGATGTGTCTGAGAAGGCGGGGAGGGGGGTGATACAGATCGAGGCCCCGTCAGGGTTCAGCCTCTGTCTGGGCTCCTTGTAGATTGCCTGGCCAGCCCGCGGCGGCTTTCCCACCGACTCTAGAGAAGAAAGAGTTCTAGAAAAACAAACCAACTCCAAAAAAAAAATCAAGTGTGACATCAAGCCTAGACAGGCCCCTTCCTGGAGGCCTTGAAAGCAGCCCGTCCTCCCTCGGGTTGATATGGCTCTTGGTTTCCATCAAAGGACGACGCCCGTGGCCAGAATTGGCCTTGTCATGCTGATCTGTAAAAAGAACATTCGCAACTCTGGTTGGCGGCTAGCAACCAGAATGCCAGAACCCCTTCCTGTCCCAGGCAACTGAGGGCATCTCCTGCTCGGCCCTGAGCAGACAGTGTCTCTTCAGTTTGGCTCCAGGCCAGCCTAGCCTTTACTGCTGTCCTATTTTCTTCTCCTTCTGGAAGCTGAAGCTGGTCCTGCGACTCAGTTTCCTTTGCTTCTGGGCCAGGTAATCTGCTCGGGCTGTGCTCGCACGAGATTCGAGGATGTAGTTCACCTTAAACGAACAGGCAAGAGAAAGAGGGAGGGAGAGAGAGAGAGTGAGATAGCTGGGCTCTGGATGGAATAAAAAGGGTGGGAGATGGGAAAGGGGGTCCCTTCTCTGTTGCTACTGAAACAGGACCTTTGTTCTGGGTGGGTGACGTTCTGTTGGGTTCCTGCAAGACTTGTGCAGGCAGAGAGACGTATGGGCAACACAGTGATGGGAACATGATGGAGCATATTCAAGAAATTCAGATCCAGCCCTGTCTGTGCAACAAAGGACTGTTGGTGGCTTGTGAGGATCTGCTGTGGCCTCCACCTCTTTTCTGAAGACTCAGACACAATTCACCTAACTGGCTGTTCCTGAAAGGAAGCCTCTGCATGCCTCTAGTCAGCGCTGAAGCTACCGCTGGTAGAAGGCCCAGCCTTGCCCTGTTTTTTTGAGCAACAGGAAGATCAGCAACACATGGCTGTCTCTTCTGCTTTCTGTATGGACAGAAACAGGGGCCAGAAGTGGGCAACAGCTTCCACAGAGGCATTCCTGGCCTTCTGTTCAAAGGACAAGGGTTTTATGTAGGCTGGACTTTAGTGAAGTTTGAATAAGGGCTGATCAAGATCAGGAAGAGAGTTTTCTCCAAGTCAACAGAGGAGACCTGGGACTCAGGGGACTTTAGAGAGGTAATATCTGGCCACTGAGGCCAGGCAGTATCAACTGCTCGCTAGACATCTTAACCAGGCATGGCTTTCTTGTGAATGTTGGTTTCTTCAGCTCAGAGAAGGAAGAGGCGACTGAGTTTATGACATGGCAGGATTGTGTAGTCTCTCTCTTGCTATCCTATTGGAAAGAGCTAGGTAGAAGTCAAACTGAACTGTCACTTGGCTGACAACCCAAGTTTAGAGCTCCATGGTTGTGCGTTACTTCCACGCCCTGCCTCTTCTTCCCTCTAATCTCGGCTATTGGCACATCTGCCTCCTCTCTACTTTCCCTTCGTCTTCCTCTCTGCTTTCGGCCATCGGTGTCCTCTCTGCTTGAGCCTGTTAGTGTCCGCAATCGGGGACTTCAGACTCTTGCGGAGTCTTCCTTCTTGTACAGGGAAGGCAACTCCTAACCAAGGGTGGGGGAGGCTGGGAATCGTAGGCTGGCAACAGCTGGAAGGCCCCCAATTCCGACCCTATTGGTTGAGCCAACTGGCGATTCCTGGTGCCCAGGCCTCTGGAACTGGGCACGCCCCGCCCGCCCTGCATGTCCCCTTCACTCTACCTTCAGCACAATCTCGTTGACAGTGGCAGCGTCCGACTCAAAGTAGAGATGCTTGTAGTCATGGTTGCTTAGATAGGTGAGCTTAAATATTGCGTGACCTGCAAGGAATTAGGAAGAGGAGGAGGAGAAGGGAAGAAGAACACAAGGAAGAACAGTGTGAAATTGACAAAAGGGAAGCTTTAGAGTCTTTTGTGTACAAATATGCACTTCAACCAGTTTTTCCCCAAATGGGTAGGTTCAGAAACAACTCTCCACGCAGACCAATCAGCATGGACCACGGCCATGTTAGGTACAGGTGAAGGGCAAGCCGTCTCAAATTTAAACTCTGCTGACAGCCTGAAGCACGTGGCTTTCGCTCTAGCAGGATTTTAAGAAAGGAAAGGAAAGGAAAGGAAAGGAAAGGAAAGGAAAGGAAAGGAAAGGAAAGGAAAGGAAAGGAAAGGAAAGTAAAGTAAAGTAAAGTAAAGTAAAGTAAAGTAAAGTAAAGTAAAGTAAAGTAAAGTAAAGTAAAGTAAAGTAAAGTAAAGTAAAAGCCAGTTGTTCCTGTGCACTGTGTCACACTAGGCAAGCTCTCAACTCAAAACAAAAAAAGTCAAGAACGGCTTATGCAGAGAAGCAACAGGAGGATAACCTTGCTGCCTTTCTGCATGTTTTGGGGGCTTCAAAACCCAACCACACGTTTTAGGCAAAGGCAGGGTGGAGTTGCCCACCCTGGCTGGAGGCTGCGAGAAAGGAGAGAAGATCAAGTGCAGCACCCAGTGATCTGGCGACCAAGATTCTCCTCCTGAATGACCCTACGCTAGATTTCTGCTTTCTATCTTGCAGCTTGTTCTGAGGATAAAATGCGGGGGGGGGGGGGAGGCAGGAGGGGTATAAATGGAACATTAAGGGTGGGCTGCCAAGACTGAATTCGTTCCCGCCTCCTGGGGAAAATGGCCATTTCTCTCTCACACGGTTTGGGAGTTATCACTCCAGAAACCTTCAACAAGCTCAGGGTGGGCATGACAGAAGTGTGTGCGTGGGGGAAGGACACACAGATGGTGATCTTTGCATACCGTCGGCAGAACAGACGGTGAGAGGGAATCTGACATCCTTCTCATGTCATTTCGATTTCAGGCAGGGGGGGTGGCTTTTTGGGGAGAGGCTGAGCTCCTCTTGAAAGGCTTCGGTTCCCCCTCCTCAATATCGCTTCCCCGGGAAAGTGGGGAGGGGAAGCAAATGCCGACCCCCAGCAAGTTGGGCCCCAGACAGCTTCTGAATTACTTTGTTCAGCCTAAGGAGAAAAGTCTGTGGTGGTGAAACGGCCGCCGTCTTCCGCAGAAGGCAGGCACAGGACTTTTTAAAAAGGGAGAGGAGAAGATTAAAACGGGTTTCACCCTGGAAGGATTGGAGTGGATGCAGATTAAGCAAAAAAACCCCAGGCAGGTATATGAGTCAAAACTAGGAAACACTGCTGCACTTAAGAGGGGGGGTAGGTCTTGAAGAAGATGAAGCTGCCATTGGAACATTTTTACTGACTTGGGGCCTTGGAAAGAGAAAGGGTAAGGAAGGCTGTTCTCCATCTGCTGGCTTCTTGTTCGAGTCACAGCACTGGATATTTATTTAGCAGGGAAAACATGCCAACGTTATGGAGCCCGGCTTCGTCTACCAAACTGTAGGAAGACCTGTCAGCCTTCTTTTTGGAACAAGTGAAGAAGTTTGAAGAAAGAAGAGCTGAAACTTGCCCATCTGTGTGCGTACGCACACCCACCCACCCCTAGATTGAAATTTGTGGCCCCAGCTCCTCTGACCTCACTGCATTGCTATAATTCCCCTGAAGTTCCTGGATGGATGGATGGATGGACACACACCCACACCCACAAAATATGGACCATGAAAAGTTGCCCTCTTTGTTTTAAAGGTATTTGGAGAGCCAACTAACCATTCACGGCCCTATTGGTTGACAACCGCTAAGAAGACCTACGTTCTCACATTCAAATGGCTGGCTCAGCCACTTGAGAGTGGGCATGGAGAACCTCTAGGGCCGTGTTCCTCAACCTTGGCAGCTTGGAGACGTGTGGACTTCAACGCCCAGAATTCCTCAGCCAGCCTTGCTGGCTAGGGAATTCTGGGAGTTGAGGTCCACACAACTTCAAGTGGCCAAGGCTGAGGAACACTGCTCCAGACTATGGGCATAATCCAGCCCATAGGAATTATTGGGTTTGCAACCTTCCCGTGGCACCCTGACCCTTCCTAGAGGCCTACCCTCTTCCCCTAGTCATAGCATAGCCATATCATGAGCTTCTTTGCTCATGGCCAAAATGGCCTCCTCCTTCATCAATGGGAAGAAAAATAAGTAAATCGAGAGCAATTACCGACCTTCTTAACTGTCCCGCAAACATTTTTGTTGACCACAACTTAAGAAACCCTTATATACAATGGATGTTTAAATGAAAATTCAATCACTGGCAATTAAGATTTAACGTATTAAGCCATTTTCTCCATTTTTTAAAAAAAAAAAATGCATTTGGTCCAAAGGTCTGAATTAATTCATCTACAGAAATAGCCTCATCCTTTAATGGAGATTTATCTGCTTTTCCCGGAGGGGACCAGATTTGAAATCTTATTTACAGTAGCTAATTCTCCAAATCAGCCCAAATAAACTGATATATGGCCAGCAAACCGGAGACCTCAGTATTTCATCACGGCATGTTAATTAAACCCTATTATCCCAGGCTAAACAGGAATTATGAATTCTCCATTGAAAATTGGCAAATGATCAAAAAACAAAAAACCAACAATCCAAACTTTAAATCAGAGAAGCAAAAGCGCTACTGGGCTGTACTAAAAGAAAACTATTGTTAACTAGGAGCAGATAAAACCTGTATGATTTAAAAAAAAACACAGCAGGGCACTCACATTTCTTTTATCAATGTGAATATGTGCCATTTTATTGCTCTATTGTCTACCTAATGTGCTTTGCAAATTTATGTTGGTTGGTCAATGCTTGTAACAAGGAGTATCTATCTGTCTAAAACATTTGGGGCTCCCTCAGTTTGGCACAGGTATGAGTGCAGAAAAGCCAAGAAAAGCAGAACATAAATGTACAGAATTTTCCAACTGTGAAATGTCTCCTGTTTTAGAGGTACTGTCTGCATGCCTCTGCTTTCTCAAATGGGAGGGATGGTTCCCAGAAGAGCACCTCAACAGTGGTACCCAAACTACAGGACTTCCTATTAAGATCTGAGGTTCTGGCACCATCGTTGCTATTTAAGATTTGACTCTCCCCTATATCTTTAACGTATAACTGCCTAATTTTTTGCAGGCTGAGGATAGCAAGGAAGCCTCAGGGAAGGGGATGGGAGTTGCATGGTGATAATGGGAAAATAGGTGTGGCCAAAGCTGAAAGTGGGTGTGTCCAGAAGAAAAGCAACATCCTTCATTTCTTTCTTGTAGCTTTAAAACACTAAGTTTAATGGTTTGTCAAAAATTGGCAGCATATACAGTAAAGGCATAATGGGAAGCCACTGGCAATTTTGGGTTAGAGACCGTGCACACAAGTCACATATTTCTCCAGCGTCCCAAAGGCAAACAATGAAGTGTGGATAGAGCTGAGCCCAGGGAGAAAGGGGAGGGTCCCAGAAAAAGGGGGTGGCAGCCTAGTGGGCAGACTTGACTCAGAGGCCGGCCAGTTGCCCACCATTCCCTTCCAGGCAGGCCGTTAGCAGGGAGCCTCTGCCCAGCCTCCGACCACTGACCCCCTTCTCGCTTTTAAATCTGGTGATTTATCTCGCCTTTTCTACTTTGGTATTTCACAGCTGACAGAAGCAGAAAGCAGAACTTTATTTCAAATTCTTATTTTTAGCTTGTGAAAGAGTCAGCCCTTTTTGGAGGCCATTACAGAGTCACAGATGTCAATAACGCTTATTGTGCAGAGAGTAACAGGAGGCTGGGGTTTCAATCCATCACGGACAACACATCTCACTAGCCGTGCGTGCCTGCACGTCTCAGAGGAAGAGATCTGTCTTCTGCATCCAGGATCTTCTAGAACCTTTGCTATATTTCTGTCTGCTTACATCCAGATATTGAAAAAGAGCTATCCACGTTGGAGTAAAAGCTTACATGTCCAAGTTCACATTCGGCACCAGTTTTTCTTCCCACGCATGCATCTGCCCTTGCGTGTTTGGGATGGGGAAACACTTGTGATCATCCTTAAACGAAGAGATGCCGATAGGTGTACTTGATCTGGGATTTTACCAATTTTAGGAGGCCCATTTTGAACTGAAAGACCTTCTTCCTTCCAAACAGTTCCAAAGGCCAGGTTGAGCCCAGCGGTATTAATATTGCCTTTCCTCAGAATTTAAATAGCCTGTCCATTTGTTTCAGCAAACTTCTTTCATCTTGTCAGCCACTTGTGAAAAAAGGAAAAAAAAAAAAAGACCCAACACCCTACAAACTTGTTATTTCTTCAGACTGCTTATTTTTCTTGGCAGCTAAAAAGCGTCAGGCAAAAATAACCCACCTCAGAAGAAGGAGGGCCATGCTGTAGAGGTACATAGCCAAGAGAAATTTAGGAGACAGTAGTCGAAAAGATAATTCCTCAAAAGAGGGTGAAGTTTTATATCCTTCCATGTCCAAACCTCACATTGTTAATTGGATGAAAGAAATTGTTCTTAGTATTAGCCTGAATCAATCCATTGTGGAATGAAGGCCCTTCCGTTGAAGGTTATGGACTATCATCTACCACTGTGGGTTGACAGATGGATGTTTTTTGACTTCCATTCTAGGACTTCCATGCCCAAGGGTGGACTAGAACTTGTGCCTTCCTGCTCCAGGTTAACTAGTACACCATTGTGTGTGTGTGTGTGTGTGTGTTGTGTGAAAATCAAATGGAAACACTATTGGCTGGATTTGGGACAACTATGGGTTCCTGGATTGCAGTGGGGACACATTTATTTCTATTCTCAGGAGTGTAGGAAATACGGCCCCGAATCCTCTTTTTGATGGAACACCACCCACAGGGAAGACCGAGATTGATGTGGAGTTTTTGGTCTGCAAGGAGGGAATGCTGATTACGGAGTGCATTCAACACTCTGCTTTGGGTCAAAACATCTCATATCTGTTCCTAAATGCGGGATGTTCCTGGTACAGCAAGACTGGGCTGTAGATTGGTCTATTCCAACCAAGGGAATGTTAAGGCACTCATGATCTAATCCAGGGACTTTTCTAAGGGACCCAAACTCTAATAAGAGGTGCCTTGAATCAAGACATCTTAAGAATGGGTGTGCTTGAGTAGAGATACTCATCCGGAGCTGTACGCTGCTTCTGATAAAGCTATATTTAAAACTCCACGTAGGAAAGAACTTCATGCAGCCTTATTCCTGGCAGGCTCTCTTCCTAAATGCAGGGAGGTGCCAAGATTCAAACAGGGCCCTTCTTCTCATCCTTTGAAACGGGACATCTTAACAATGCGCCGCTACTTAATTCAACTTCACTGACCCCCACCCTAAACGTCTTCTGGACAAGAGCAGAAATAGGAGAAAATGTTCACCTGAGCACTGAGGGTGGGGTGGGGGATGCAGTGGTCTTTCTGCAGGGGAGAAAGAAAGATTTTAAAGCGCTCAATAATTAGACTCAGAGCACGAGGAACATTTGGGGATTTCAGCCAAACGGCAAAACACTAGAAATGTATGGGTGTTAATCTTCTTAATTAGATTGCTTTGTCATTAAATTGGTTGATTGCTCAGAGAGCTGGCGTGACTCAGGGAATGAACTGTAATGGGCCTTGAATCTCACATGAGCTAGGAGAACAAGACACCCTGTGGTGGCCTCAGCCTCTGCTTATCTGTAAAATGGGTTTAACAGCCCTGCCAACCTTACTAAACCTTGGCAGGAATGGTTGCCCTGGATATGCAGGGCTTTGAACAGTCACGAAGTCTAAATGATTACAAGGGCTTCCTCACCTTGGATACTTTAAGGAAAGAGCTGAGTAGCCACAGAAATGGCCAACGATGTCGAAAACCTAGAGTCAGAACCTGCGTCCCCTGACAAAACTCAATTCAGAATCATAGAAAGACTATTCTACAATATTGGAATGAATTTTCTTAACCCAATGTGACTTCTCAAAGCTTCTGAGAATGGTCCCTTGGTTTTGCACAAAATGCTCATGGCGTTTCATCAAACCTTCCCTCGTATTCCCCGCGGACCAGAAAGAGGCACATATAAATGGAGGAGCTTATCCAGAGATCTCCATCTAAGTCCCATAAAAAGTGACATTTCTATACCCTGGTGCTGATTTTAAACCCTGGAAAGCAGAATTAATGAGGAGAGGTTGTCCGTTTCATGTGCTGGAGTTCCAGAAATCTGCCAAAATTCAGATGCTGGGGAAATAGGAGAAGGGGAGGGAGGAATGCCAGAAAATGGCCACCTTCTCTGAGGTGGTTGAGTGGACTGTAAAAATGGTCTTTGGACGGTCAATCATGTAATTGAAGGCTGTGTGCTGTTGGCAGCAAAGACGTGTCAGTAGAGGGCAACTGCTGGATTGTTTGCCTCATGCAAGCTGCCTCTCTCTCTGTTTTGGTAGACCATCTGAAACTTTCTCAACTGGCTTGCTTGTTCTATGGATTTTTAGCCCATCTCAGTACGGAGGCATGTCATGGACTTCTGTAATATGCAGCACGGTGAAAGGGGCAGAGTTGATCATTGCGACCATATGCTGGTGGAAGGTGGGAATCCAGAGGAAGTGAAAGAAATTGTTCAGATTAACAAGCGGGTATGGACTCCAGGGTTGCAGATGGGTCCAGATGGTTGGACTCTGCTGAGAGTCGGAAAGCTTAGTTATAGCGATGAGACTTCTCGTAGGAGCGGGGGACCTGTGGATGCCACACGTTTCCCAGGGTGGTTTGAAATTTGGGGAAGGCCCTCTTGCCACAACTTTCTCCAGTTCCCAGATGGCAAAGATTAGGGAGAGACTTTCAGCCAGGAAGGCCTCTTGATTCTGCCAGTGTGGCCAATGCCAATGTGGCTGGGAGTGGTATTTCAGCAATGTGTGGGTTGCCACTTATCCCCGATCCTGCTTTAAACCACTTGCTACATTAGAGGGAGCAGAGGAGAACCGTTTGCTCCTGTCCTCTCAACCACCAATGCAAGTTTCTTTGGGGGTTCAAATCTAGGACCTCTTGCATATCGCCCTAGGATCCAAGAAACACTGATTCTGTTGGCTGGGAGAACTCCTGCTCCACCAAAACGCTACAGCTCTTGTCCCTTCCCAAGCTGCCTTCCTGAAAGCTCCCCCCCCTCATGTTTTGGAAGAGATGATAAATAAATCAAATTGCACTAAGCATCCTTCCCACAGTTGCGAGCGGTTCCTTCGCGGCGTCTGCACCTCATCAATCACGCCATTGTCTGCTTGAGAGCTGAGCCTTGTAAATGTCAGACCCACTCAAGTCCGAGAAGAAGAGAATCCGAACATGGCAAGGAGGTTTTAATTGGGCAGCGTAATTAAATGGGTGGGCGGGGGAGAGGGTACAAAGTAAAAGGCCCAGCAAAAGCTGCTTTTGACAGGAGAGAGACGTCTCCTCGTTGGAGTAAGGCTTTGAAACATACGTGGTTCAAGAGAAGTAGGTGGAGAAGAGGTCTCCTCAGGGATCTTTGCACCCTGGCGTGATAAGCTGAAACGCTGCTCTTCAGGGGCATGGTGGAAACAGGCATGTTTACTGGGAAACAAGAATCCAGTGGGGCTGGCTTACGAGCACAAAGGTATAGGATTGGGCTGCATGTCATGGTCCAGCTGTGATTAGGGTTGTGGTTATTGCTAGGCAGAAGAACCAAAAAGCGGTGTTTTCAACAGACACACTCACAGGAACCTGGGTCAAGCGTACTGTCCTCACAGCCCTCCAAAGAGGAAGAGATGGCTCCCCTGAAGGTATGGAAAAAAGGGGAAATGGTAGGAAAGGAGACTTTATTATAACAAGAGGAAACCTCTTTGGCCACCCACAGTTTGAATGAATCCATCCTTGGTCTTTGTGCTCTGTCTTCCTAAGGAAGAGGTATCCCTTTGAAACAAGTTGGGACTCAATTATGGTACAGTCAAATCTCCTTTCCACCCATTGTCCTCCTTTTCCATCTACTTCGTAGGGATCTCTCCTTCTGCTTGATCTTCTCCACAAGCATGTCCACCTTCTTTCGCTCTTTCCTTCCTGACAGCCAGGGGCAAGATTCTTCACCCTGGTTCCAAGCTTGTCTCACATGTTAGATTCCTGGCCCAAGAACAAGCATGGACAGACCTGGATGGTGAGATCTAGTTAGCTTTTTTTAAAAATTAGAACAGCAAGGCCCATTAGTCAGGGCCAAGGGCAAAGCAATGATCAATCCCATATCAATCCCTTATGCGACCAATGACTTATCTACTATATAAGCTATTACTAATCTACTTTGGAGAGTCTATAAATCAAGACATTGAACAGAGCTCTCAGCAAGGGGATGACAGACCTGCATAACCATGTGGCCCATTTTACAGATGAGGCACTTGGAAAAAGAGAGAAAAGCTAGCGGTCAGATGGGGTGGGCAAGCACGCATGCATATCCCTATAAAATTGGGAGTGTTTCGCCAATCTACTTCACACTTTCTGGAAGCCTATGAACAGACCTCATAGTCTACCACCCCCTTTTCAACTTCTCCAGATTGTTAACCTGATTTGCTAAAGGTTAAGGCCATCTGTTTATAGATTTTGTAGGACCGGCGAGCTAACTGGAAAGCATTTTCAGTAGAAATGGCAGGATATAAATCACTGTAATAAAGTAAATAAGGAAAAACAAATTTCCTTCTCAAACCTAGACCATATAAATTAGGGCCTACCCTCACTGGTAATAACTGGGAGAGCAATCATTACAACAGGAGGAATACAATGACCAATGTTAACCCACCACAGCCCAGGTGCTAGTCTCCGAGCTTAAATGAAGCACATGGTTTCTCATGGTAAAAGGCTGCCTCTTCAAACCCAGTTTGAAACAGGAGAAAACCTATTCCTTTACACTCAATGCTTGTCCCCTTTCACAAGAGCGAGTAGGGAGGGTGGTGGAAACCGGCATCGCTTTGGACTTCAAGACAGGAGAGTGTTTTAACCAGATCTGGCAAGAGTGAAACCATAAGGTCAACTAGAATTTAATCTCACCCAGGCCTGGAGAACTCATACCAAGGCATCTCAGTTCTGCATGTCGGACATTTCTAAACATCTCCCTCACTGCTCAGTAACCACAACTTACATCTAGACATCTACGATTACAGAACGGGAGCGGTACTCCAGGAGTGAATACTTCTCTGCCTGCCATTTCTTGGCATGGCCTACGTTGGATTCAAATTTCAAAGCCGGGCAGAGAAGCCACGCTGGGTTCCCATCCATTCCGCAAGCCTCCTCTGATCCGACTCTCGTGGCTGAGATATAGGAACTTAAAGGATCGTAACGCTGGCATCAAAGGCAGAAGACACATACCGTTTCTCGCCCACAAAGTTAAGGAAGTGTGGTGCTTTCTGCCTTCAAGTGGCTGATGCAGGGCTCTGAATTAACTAAATGGGTCATTGAATATTTCTCCCTCTTCCCATCAACAGCAGGGCTTCCCTTCTTCGACAAGCGACGTTGCAGAACTTTAGAGAGTATCTTTTCAGAGGTTTTGGGTGCAGTGAAGTCATACAGTGCAACAGGACTGAAAAGCATAACCCAGCGGGGAAATCTACAAGGTCAAGGTCTTCCCAGGGAGAGGAACAGGACCTGTAAAGTAGACCTTGATATTTGGGCAATTTCCCTGGGGTGGGGATGGTGGTTGAGATAAACACGAAGGAAGCAACTGGATGAAAACAAAAGATCATGTCTTTTTTCTTTCTTTTTTCTTGATTTTACTGTAATTGCTTTGATTGTCGTGAGCCGCCCAGCGTTGTTGAGAGTTGGGCGGCACACAAGTTTAGTATATTATTATTATTATTATTAAAATATTTGTATTATTAATTGTTCAAGATACAATTAAGGCACATAATGCAGTGTATGAGACCAACAGAATACAAGTCTGAAAAAGAAACAGGAACAGCTAAAACGGTACAGGAATAAGCAAAAAAGCCTATCAGACCAGTGGCTTCTGACTTTTCCAGCACAGGTATAAAAGTACATAAAAGTTAAATCTCTTACTATCAATTAAACATTTAGTAACACTGTATTTCTAAAATCGAACCATTCAATCACCAAAACCTAAAATCAAGGCTTCATGCTTCTGCTCTTGGGCCATTCGCTTGTAAAGTTGAGCATATTATTATGATGTCCACCGCTAATGCTGTCTGACCACAATCCCCCTTGGTTTCAAATACCGCTCAGAAGTACCCATGCACCTTTGGCTTTAAACATCTGGTATATCTCCCCAGAAGCAAACACACACCATGGGAGGCTTTATGAGGCTATCACAAACCCAGACTGAAGTGCTAGGGAACGTTGTGTGTGTGTGTGTGTGTGTGTGTGTGTGTGCACATGTGGTTTTTTTTTTTGGTGCCCAATTCAATGGGAAAGAAGACTGACCCATGAAGCCACATCTATCAAACTGTCGGTTCTCTTGGCAGCTCTTGACAGCGGAGCGGGTTCAAAGGTTGCCGGGTAGAGAAAAAAGTGTGTGTGTGTGTGTGTGTGGGGAGGGGGAGTAAGAAAAAAAAAAATCAGCACTCTGCTTCAGCACTAATATGCCCCCGCTGGAAGACTTGCTCCCTCATCCTCCCGCTTTAGGCAGCTTTCATTAATCTTTTCGCTCTCTTCCTTAACTAGCCATGCAGAACCGCTCAATAGCAAGATACATAATGGGGAGGCCCTGTGCCTATTACCAGGTTAACATTCTGTTAAGCCCCAGCACAACAATGGAATGGGAATTGAGAGGAAATTTTCACACCCATGAGCCACAAGGCTGGCAATTAAATTACGATGCGGAGGTGGGAGAAGAAGGAGGAGGAGGAGGAGGAGGAGGAGGAGGAGGAGGAGGAGGAGGAGGAGGAGGAGGAGGAGAAGGAGAAGGAGAAGGAGAAGGAGAAGGAGAAGGAGAAGGAGAAGGAGAAGGAGGCCACTCAAGTATCAAGGGTGCCTGCTGGTCCAAGGAGCCATCTTCACAACAGCGTGGAGAAAGAAACGATGAAAGGCTTTTGCCCGTAACTAGTTGCTCATGAATATGTTTAGTGTGTTAATATTTGGGACGGGTGTCAGTTTTCCTTGATGCTTTGTGCTAACTGGGTGACCAAGGCTGTTGAGTGGCCTGGAAGTCACCCAAAAAAGAGGTTTGGGGACAAAGGGAGGGAAGGGTGATCAAAAACTGAGAGGTGGAAGAATGATGGATCTTTCATCATCCTGAAAGGGTCTCCAGAGTTTAGACCAACTGAACAGAGCCCCCGCCTACAAGTTTTCAATCTCAGAGATGTTGGACACTGAAGGAAAAAGGGATCAGACAGGGAGAGGAATGGAAGCAAACGCAGGCACCAATACCTGAAGCTGCACAATCTCTTAAACAGGCTAGTATGAATGGAAAGACTTAAGGAAGGGGGCAAATTGTCCCTCTCTCCCAGCAGGTGAGTAGGCTTGGATACCCCATGCCTTCCCTTGCAGTGGTGACTGGAACGATAGCCCAAAATCTATAAGATCCTCCATGCGTGTGCATGGCACTGAGCCCATCAATGCTTCAAAGGCTGTTTAATTATAAGCACACCGCATCTCACTTATCATTACCTTTATAACTCCTATTCTACTCTGATCCCCCGGTAAGGTTCAAATAATTGCATCCAGAATGGAGAACGGGGAAGGGAAGAAGGGTTTTCTCTCTTTTTTGTAATCAATTAGAATTAGAAATGTCCAATAAGATGGGTGGACAATAGTTTCAGGATGGGGGTGGGGGGAAAGAACAGACAGGAGCTTTTTGCATAATGCACCACAAAGTCCATGGAATTGAAGACACACATATTGATGGCTTTTAGCAAGGTGTGTTACAAGGTGTGTGCCAGAAATGAGGGACAGCTCATGCCTTTTCAGATCTGCTCTGGGTTTCCCTAAGAACATCTGTGGGAAGCAGAATTGAGATCAGCCCCCTCCAAATTCCCCATATCTGAGGGCACCTTCCAGATGCATAAGGGCCAGAACTTCCTTGGCTGTGTGGTCTGAGCCTTCCAGATGTTGCAACCTCAACACATCTGGCAGGCACACCCGGTTGGAAAGGGCTGATCTAGAGGGGAGTCTGATATGATGCCATAACATAATCCTCTTTGTGTTTTGATTTACGTCACGTTCTTATGACACTCTGGCTTTGATCAAAAACAGACTGCTCCAGATCAGAAGGTTGCATGTTCATCAAACCAAATTAGAGTTGAGGCTACAGTAAATTGTCCGTTTGAATGTTTAGCCAAGAAGATACGGTGCTAATGTGGATGACCCAAACTTCCTTGGGCTGCCAGTGGTCCTGTTCTATCCATGGAGTTGTTCTACAGTGGACAGGGTGTTTGGAATGGATTCCCAACCTGTTTTTTCCAACAGTGTAACAAGATATTAAGAGAATCAGATTTCCTTTAAATTATGCTTTGCCAGAGGATATAATCACATCAAGCTTATTATGTGGCTTCCTTAAGACTTTATATTATGTGTGCTTAATTGAGACATAGGGCTTCTTTCTGGGGGCTATAAAAATGGCAACCTCCTTTATTAAGGCTTAAATCTTCCTTCTTAACAACAGGATGCTTCCTCCCTCAAGGTTCAAAATCAGCAAAATCTTTGGTAATAATCAAAGGAGAGGCAGATTTCAAAGGGCCCTTTGTAGAGGAGATGTCTGCACAGATTCTAATAGGGGTGCTGGAGATTTTATAAGGGAGGTCATTAATAATTAATTAATAAATAATAATAATAATTTAAACAAGCAGATTCGGTCTAACCCAAGTGGTGAAAATGTGTCCTTCCTGATCAACAAAGGCCACTGAGACTCCAACAGGACTGGCAAATGAGAAGGACAGGGCGATTTTAACATTTCTTGAAACTTCTTGGACATCTGCTGAACTTCTGACACCTGTTAGACCCACTCTCGTATTAAGACTTAATGGATATTCCAAATAGGTCATAAACACAAAAGCTGGGCTCGGAGCAACGTAAGACCTTTCTCTTGGAGGTACTCAGCATTTCTATTAAAAAAACAACAACCTCTCCCCACTTGACAGGTTTCTGGGCCCAGCCTGAAAGGCTCAGCTAAGGTTTCTAACTAAAGGGTGATTTAAGAATTATTGAGTATTGGGGAAAAAAAAATTCAGAAGTAGACTATAGAGGACGTGGGTGGGAAGGATGAGTTGAGAAAGTCCTGTAGGGGGCAGGAGCTAAGGAAGAATGGACAGGAATAGGGCCAAAACTCGATGGTACAGCTTCTTTATATGGAGAAGTTCTGGGTTTGATCTTTATAGCCTTTTCAGGCAGAGCCTGAAGCTCTGACAGCAGTAGCAGGGAAGAACATACTGGGATGGGTGGAAAGGGTCTGACTTAAGAGAAAACAGCTCTTGATGGTCCAAACCTTTCAATTCTGAAACTGTTGCAGCCATTTTCCTTGGGTGGCCTTGAAGTCAAGTGTTAAAAGACAGAAGATGAATCCCCTGTTGAAATGATAAATCTCAGAATAAGATCCAGCCATACATGTTTATTTTTTCCCATGTTATGATGTATGCTACTACTATCCATGTAATTTAAACATCTTTTCTTTGTTTATATACTGCGTTTCCCTTGATCAAGCTGGCCTCTCATTAGCAAGAGCCAATGAATAAGAAAAGAGAAACGAAAAAAGGCCTCTTGGCCAACTATTTCCAGTCTAAGTCACAATCTTAAAAATCTCAATTTGTCCATTTCTGGGTTCTTTGGCAATACTGGGGGCCTCCCTGAGAAGGAAAGACTTGGCTCACTGGTACAACATCTGCTTTGAATAAAGAGAGGCATCAAGAGATGTTGGTATTTAAGAAGGTTGTTCGGTGGCAAGGCTGAGAAATACTTTCTCACTTGAGACCTTGGATATGGGGTAGACCCTGGATAAGGATGGCCATGTGTGACACCCAAAGTCCCTCAGAACTCATTTTAAATTAAGCAATCTAAACAACTATGACTAAAATCTTGGGAGCTAACTAAATGTCATGCAAGCTCAACATTCCTGCAGAAGAACACTGAGATCTCTTGAAAATCCAATATTTTTCTCCAGGATTGCATGTGTCATGAGGAAGGATGGCGAGCAGGGGGCTCCCATCCAGACTGTCAAGCGCATGCGTAGCACTGAGGAATTGGTCAGCCATTCCAAGAGACACAGATCGGGACCGCCTTAACCTTTGGGGTTTATATGGCTGGGTTTTCCCACGCTTCTTCAGTTTGTTAGGATTCCTGTTATGTATGAGCAAATAAACATTAGAGAACAGTTCCCTGTCTCAGAGTGTTTCCTGGGAGTCAGGACAGTTGGGTTCACACATCGCTCTGAACCTAGTCACTCTGGTTAGTAAACAGTGGTTCCCGTTTGAAACTCACACTTGGAAACCAGAATAGCCGAAGCTGCAGCCTCCAGGTGAAAATAATCTTCTGCCCAACAACAGCATTGTTTCTGTCATGAGTAAGGATGGTGAGCAGGGGGCTCCCATCCAGACTGTTAAGCGCATGCGTAGCACTGAGGAATTAGGTAGCCATTCAAAGAGACACAGATCAGGCCCACCTTAACCTTTGGGGTTTATATGGCTGGGTTTTTCCCACGCTTCTTCAGTTTGTTAGGATTCCTGTTATGTACTAGCAATAAACATTAGAGACCAGTTCCTTGTCTCAGCGTGGTTCCAGGCTGTTAGGACAGCGCATGCTCTTGGAGTGAGAGGGCCAGATTCTTTTGAGGATTAGGGATCTCTCGAAATTTGGGGCAGATTTTTGTGGTGGTGGCAGTGCCTCTCCCCTTGCGCCAGATGGTGCTGAGCTCTAGAAAAGGTTTAGGCCCTTGGTGAAATAATCTAATAGTCTGGTTTGATAGATGGCTGATTTATTATGCTCACTGATGCCCTTATTTGGCAAAGATTTGCAAAAGCTATTCTTGTGTGTTCACACGCCTAGCAGGGTAAGGAAACAAGTTTATTATCAGCCTCACAAGTTAATACCTTCAGACAAGGCGTCTGTTTTTAACAAAAGAGCAAAGGTGTCTCTGCATGGTGGAACTGCACAGCCATCCGTTTGTGACACTTTTTGGTATGCCTTGGGAAGACTAGATGGAGGATGGTTGTGTTACAAGAGATAAAAACACGGAAACAAAATATATTGCAGAACTCAAAAACCTTTATCTCCCCCCAGCCTCACTCCTTTTGCCATAATTCATTTCAAGGAAGCCCCAGGAATAATTTTTGATGTAAACTCTGCTACAAACATATATCACTTTCTGATAAGATCACCAGGCTACGGAAGAGAGAGTCATTCCTTCGTCAACCCAAATATGAACACTCCTTCCCTTCTCCTATGTTCAACAGCAGCTCCCCAAAGAAAAGCACCAGAATGTTCAGCTTGAGCCAGCTGCATCATGGGACAATGATCCAGATCATCAGCAAGTAGAGGATTTGTTTTATTTTGTTTAATGTTAAAAGTATGATGGATCTTGGAGGGAGGTAACCAAAGGGGGTTTGAAACTGGAACAGTTCCCTACCACTTGAATTTTCCTAGAAGCAAGAATGCCTCTTGCCCTACTCAAGGTACTGTGTGGTGCCAGGGAAGGATTCTTGACTTAAATCCCATGAGGAGCTTGACAAGTCTGCTCTTTGTCCTTCTGTGTGGGGATGACGTTCAGCGTAGTTAAGAGCAAAGTTCCTTTCAAGCCACGCGCAACCTACACGGTTGGCTCCAAGTCCCTGGAGACTCTTCTGACATTTCAAGTGGGAGAGTGAATCAAAAAGGTATAGAAAGGAAACTGCTGCTGGCATCTGCCCAAAGGGAGGTCAGCCAGATACAGAATAATTATGACTCATAGGGATTCTCTCTTGCTTTCTTTTTTGAGGACAGGGACAAAATAATAATAATAATAATATTAATCCCTTGAAAATTGTGACTGCTTATAAAAACAGCTGCAAGGGTCTTTTCCCTTCCCAATTCCAGAGGACAGCATGAGAGAGCAAAATGTGATTACAGGTAGAGAAATGCCAAGAGGAGGATGGTGGATTTCTTTAGATCCCACCTTCCTCCATTTGTATTCTTGCTTATGGACTGCCTCACATACACTCATGTACATTGCCCACATATAAGGAAACTAACAATAACATGGTTTAAACCATTGGCAGCAGAGATGAAATAGGATACTACACCAGTAGATCATGAAGACATTTAAATACTGTAAATTGGTGAAGCTAAGTCCTACCACTTCTTCTCCCAAGCACCACCAGCTTACTGTCTCTTTGGGCAGATGGTCACCATTCAAAAAAAAAAAGCCCCAGGATGCAGCTGCCCACCATTTTGATTTTCTAGGGATGGCCATGGGAAACACATGGGCTGCTTTCAGAAACTCACCTCTCTGTCTTTAAGATCAATCTTATCCAACAAGGATGTCCTACAGTTGGGTGAGCTTCCATTCCAAGAATTGTCAGGAATGGCAAGCCAGCTACAGAGTTTTAGAATTAAAAGTTGACCCACCTGGAGGGTCGCCTTCAACTTCCAGTTAGCTGAGAAATGGCTGGCTGGGCTAAGGAATTCTGGGGGTTGATTCACCAATCTGGCCAATTGGGGAAGGCTGGTTTAGATACCAGTGAGCTCTCATCAAGGCTGACTTTTGACAAGCAGGGTTCAGTTGGTTTAAGGAAGACTTGGAGGATATGCCCTCCTAGCCATTGTTCCTTATGGGAAGGAGACACGGGAACACCTAGAGAAGAACACCAGAAAGACAAGATAGGTTACTTACTTGGGCTCTTTTCTTCAGCAAGATCGCAAGTGCAGAGGAGCTCAGAATCAATGGAGATCGGCTTCTGCTTAATCCAGAACTTTGTGCTGGCTTTCTGATTGGTCACAGGATCCACCTCCACCTTGTCCCCTGAAATACCTGAAGACCCAGATAACATCAATCAAGGAAGGGACGGAAACGCCACACTAATAGTAAGGCACTGAAGAAGCAAATTAAATGCCCTCACCCCCTTTTTTGAGTGTGGCACCATACCACACCACACACATACACACACCACACACACACACACCACACCACACCACACCACACCACACCACACCACACCACACCACACCACACCACACCACACCACACCACACCACACCACACCATTAATAGCAGAGAGATGTTAATGACTACCAGTATTATATGCTGGGAGGAGGAGGAGATTTTCTGGTACGTCAATAAAAAATTCTGTTTGATAAACTGTTTTGAAGTGCCTTGGGGAGGAAAAGGGAAGAAGGAAGATGGGGGATGATGATGATGATGGAGAAGGAGGAGAAGGAGAAGGGGTGATGATGGTGGTGGTGATGGAGGAGGAGGAGGAGGAGAGGAGGAGGAGGAGCAGCAGCAGAATGGATGATGATGATGGAGAAGGAGGAGAAGGAGAGGAGGAGGAGGAGGAGGACACAAAATCCACTCATCCAAGATGCCCAAAGAGCAAACTGAGAAGTTAATTTACTCTGCAAGAGACTCTGTAATTTATTACAGATTCTATTATGGTTGGGTCCCCCCTCCCCAACAACCCCCTTCTCCAAAGCAACAACCTTGCCGTGCGGAGCCGAAACAGACGGCGCCTCATTGCTTGAGTTACAATTACAAGGTTTCTCTTCTGACATGAGTGACCAAACCTCTCTCTACACTTTTTCATAGTGGCAGCTGTGCGGGGAAAGACTTAAAAGTAATTACATTTTTAGGTCATGAGTTATAGGTCAAGGTCACCCTGAAATAGGCAAAAGGAACAAGGAGTATTTAAAAGCCACACTCAGGGAAGGCTATTCCTTTGTTTAAAGTCAAAATGTTGCAGGAGCCCTTTCTTGATTTTTCATCTGGATTTCTTTAGAAAGAAAAGACCCTTTCCTGCAAAAATAGAAGCCAGAAAGTGCTATAAAAACCATCTTTACTTCCCCCACCCTGTAACTCACTTTGCCAAATTTAATCCAATCACAAAAATATGGCTAAACCACCAAGAATGTTGTGGCAAAACAAGAAGGTGTCATAACTAACACGTCTTGGAAAGATCCATTCCTTTTCTTGTCTCAATCCAAAGCTTTGCCATTACAGAAGGCAAGAAGGCCCCTAGTGCTTTATTAAAATTGGAAACTGATTCTGTGGCTCGTCCAGAGAAAGTTTACTAATTCGTTAGGAAAGAAATATCTTCGCGTCTTGCATTTTATTGCTCATTTTCATTAGCCTTTTGACAGCAAATGCCTAAAGAAAGCGATCAAAGCAGATAACTCAAGGTTTCAATAAAACAGCTGCAGGAACTACATCCACACAATTGTCTACCCACGGTAAAAGATCAGAAACGGCAGCAAATCTTATTTAAAGCAACATCCAGAAGAGAGAAGCCTGCTGAAATGAAATGGGATTTGCTTCCTGACACGTGTGAGAAGCCCTCTCAGGGGACTACTCCAAATTTTGGGAGACGATGCTGGAAAGTTTTTTTTCCCTCTCAATAGCCACTAGCTATCTGAGGTAGGCCATAATGACCCGAGAAAGTCATGTGGAGAGAAAGACATTTTGAACCTAACAGCTGAACCATGGAACCAGATTATTAGCCCACTATCAAGCAGACACTGGAGAATCATTCTACTAAGGAACATTGTCATGAGTACGGATGGTGAGCAGGAGGGGCCCCCTATCCAGGGGGGAAAATGCATGTGCAGTTTAGAGGCTTTGAACTGTCCTTCAAAGAAACTCAGAGCAGACCTGCCTTGAGTTTTGGGGCTTATCTGTCTGGGTTTCCCACGCTCCTTCAGTTTGGTAGGGTTTTCTGTCTACTAGAGCAGTTAATAAACACTAGAGACTATCTTCTTGTCTCAGCATGGTTTTTTGCTTAAGTCGGGACAAACATGGCCCCCTCCCTGAGAACTGTAAAAAGACCCAAAATATTCAAGACATGTATGAAAAGAGTCAACTCCCAGCAAGACCAGTAGTAAGAGGAGTTGGGAAGATAATTCAGTTATGGTCTACATCTTAAAGTTATTTACTCAACAGTTTTTTTCTGGTTGCCCCCAACACACAAGAGTTTTTGCTTTCTCCTTGAGAGTTGTTCACTTTTGCAGGGAAGGAAAAGGAAACGTAGTAGTATGGGATTTGTAGCACTCACTTGACTCCAAGGCCATGATATTACAAAAGGTTGGAGACACGTTGATACCATTTTTAAATGAATGAATGAATGAATGAATGATTCTGAATGGACAAAATTAGTTTTCCAGTATTAGTCACTGGTCAACTTCCTATCTGGTGTGTATATGCCTTGTTACACTGACCTTACAGACACGAAGGATGTTTGGCAACTGCCATTTTCTTCGGCCAAACATGACCATCTGAGAAGATGGTCAGGTGGGGGTGCAGAGAATGTGCTAACTAGGATTCTAGTAAACAGGAGGAGGATAATTAACTTCTTTATTGTTTTATTGTAAACTGCCCAGGGTTGCTCTTTGAGTGAGATGGGCAGTGACTAAATTTGAAATATAAATCAATCAATAAATAATTTGCAGCCCATTTTCCCAGCTTCTTGTCTGTGCAGCCGCAGATTCCAGAGCCTCACTCCGGGATCCAAGCAGAATCAGCGGCAACGCCAGTGAATCATGAAACTACAGCCGCTTCTGGGACCTTGGCTCAACCCGATCCCCATTTGCACGCTAATTAAATCCACCGGCTTCGGTGCAGTGCTGCAAGCTGATTTGGTGACTGGCTCCCTTCCCATGAGGAGGAAGGACAGGACAGGAGGCCGCAGTGGCTTCATCTCTTGTTTGTTTGGCCTGTCGAACTGCATGGTTGAAATTGGAAGCGGGGAGGGGAAAGACGACCTAAGCACATGTTGCGTTAACCTTAGCTCCTGCAGGTACCAAATGTAGCATAACTCTCAGACTCCAGGACAGTCTGCAATAGCTCCATGAGCAGAGAGCCACATTTCAATTAATCAAGCGGCGCAATTTGTCACTGGGTACCTACCCCTCCTGGCCGAGGGGCCTTATTTCCATTATCCATGATGTCAAGAGCTCAAAAGGATGCCAGGAGTGTGAAAATAACACGAGAGCACTAGATCCTTTATTAGGAAAGTGCCTCTTTATTGCAGCATTTCACTCCAGGCAGCCTCATCGTTAGTTGTCCAAAATCTACGTATCTTCCCTGTGAAAATATTATCAGCAGCTGTCGCTGGATGTTCAAACTTCTTTGTGTGTGTTTTTTTTTAATCCAGCAGCAGCCCAAAATGAGTTGGACTGAAAAAAATGAAGACACCCTGATCCTTTATCATGGAGATCAACCAGATCCATCCCTCTATCCTCCCTTCGATGGATTATAATAAACAAGTACAAAGAATCCTTGTTTCTTTGCAGTTTCTTCCTTTCTTTCTATCTTAAAAAAAAAAAATTAAAAAGGCGAACAAAAACCCCACACGTTTCATTTCAGGCTCCTTCTAAAATTTGCACGGTGGAGTCAACAGCGTTAATGTGCCCGTGTTAATTTGATGGGGTTTGTCAGGTAGCTCCAGTGGAAAATTATATAAAACTGTTCCAGATGAACAGATGATAGTGACATGAATTAAAGTGATAGAACAATAGTAGAATATAAACCAGAAATGACATCCAAAGTGGCTGTTGATTTATTGCCATCCAGAGTGTGGTTCTGGGCTTCCATGTATATTAGTACTACAAATCTGGGTCCATTTAGCTGAGAGATGCTCATACATACATCACCAACTGCTGCTCCAAGCCAAGGTCACTTCTCGTGGCATCAATCTTTTGCTACGGAGGCCCCTTTGCTCACGAGTGCGTGCACACACACAAAAGGAGGCAGAGGCTGGGGAACCATCTCGGAGGGGGCAGGGCCCCCCTCCCCACCCCGCCTCGCCTTCCGCTTTATCGCTCAGAAAGCACTTTAAACTTCCTATTATTTTTATCGGCAATTGGTTGAGGTTCGCTCCCATCTATTACGGCCCTATCGGCCCATCGCTTGCACACCTGCTCACGGGTGCACCGGCTTCCGCAGGACCTTTGACAGATTGGTCCTTGGGCTGCCCCACCCCCTCTGAGCGTTTGCTGCCTTGTGTTGCACCAACGGACTGGAAGACACACCGTTGGAGCAATCCTGTACGACGTTGGCAGCTCGAGCCTGGACAGATGTAAGCTCCGGTACCCTTTCATTGTACCAAGGGGCGCGATGGCTTCATCTCCACCAACTCATTGCTGCCCTCTATCTGGGCCTGCCGTCTCTGCTTTCAGCTCCCAACAGGGTCTGCAGGATCGGGGGCTCCCAACAGGCCGAGCCTGAGCATCAAGCAGCCCCAACCAGCAGAGGCAACAGAGCACAGGTTGGTTCCCTGTCCCTGAATTAACGGCAAGCGAGTTTCCCCCAGCTGGCTTCTCTACCTGAGAAGATGTACTGCGTTTTGTACGCTCCATTCATCACTGCCTCCCTCATATCTAAAACGAGCCTAGCAACGTTATATTCCAGCCAGGGGGTAAAGGGGATTATTTTTTGCCCCCCACCCCCAGCCCGCGAACAGCTCTGGAATTGTTTGGGCTAAGCAAACGTCCCCGTTTAAGCTGGGCTGTTAACCTCCTCCTCCTCCTCCTCCTGCCAAAAAAAATTCCTAGAGCAGGCTGCGAAAACAGGCCCTTTGTCTCCAAAGCTCTGTCACATTTCATCCCCTGTAAAGCACATGGAGGGGAAAGGAGCCCCGTGGGGTGGACGAGGAGCATGGAGGGGGGTTGGCCCCTGGTGGTGCGGACGCCAATCAGGCCACCGCAGATGGCTGCGTATTGGGTGTGTGTGCGTGTGTGTTTGCTCCCTTCAAAAGTAAATACACAAAAGTGAGGAAATGAGGGCCACCCAACCTCTCCTTTGCAAAGCCTGGGAGGACCCCAGAAATAGCTGCTTCCCAGTTGAAAGTTGGGGATAAGTCAACTACGGGAGAAGTGGCGCACAGAGGCTGGGGCAGAGGGAGAGACCTAATGTCCACAGAAGCCAACCTTAAAAAAAAAAAAAAGCTTTATATCAGGACGATAAAATTACCACAGATAGGGATTTACCGAGAAGGGAGGGAGGGATAAAGTGTGCGACAGCAATTCCACCAATACAGCAGGTTTGTTCCCTCACTTCGGCACAAGTGAAAGCTATTTGTTTCTCGGCAGAAAGACTCCCTGGGTTAACCATTTGTCTTTGGTGATCTGTCATGACCTTTTCAAGCTCTTATTTCTGACAGATTCCAGATACAAGTGAGTCAAACTTCCCTGGAAGGAAACTATCACCCCAAGATAGTTTGCTCAAGAGCAGAAAACGAGCCGAAAGCTGCCCTCCATCAACTCCAGGATATAAATCCTTCCTTAACAAGACAGTGCAAGGGGGGGGGCAGGGGGAGAAAGGAAAGAAAAACAAAATGAAACGAAAAGTTGGGGGAAAAAAAAGAAACAATGGCGGAGAAAAAGGAAACCAGAAGACCTCTTTGTGGTTTTAACTTTTAGGAAAATAAATATTGTACTTGGTTCTCCTCTACACACACACACACACAGAGGGTCTCCAGAGAAGAAAAGGCTACAGTTTATATTTCCCCAGCTTTGGGAAAGAGCAGTCGGTATTTAAAAAGGAATGTTGCCCACTTGCCTCAATGCTTTGACTCGTTCAGATTAATACACAAATCAAGACCCTTCTTTCTTTTCTTCTCCTTCTTCTGTTTGTGTTTTCAACAGCCGCCCTCAACAGGAATTTCATCACAAAATGGGGGGCTACAGGTAGTCCTCAACTTACGACCGTTTAACGATGGCCCCAGTTATGACAGCCTCGTTCTGAGCATCGCAAAACATCGCACCATCCCCCTGATTGCATTTCGGGCAGTTGGCAACTGGCTCACGTTTATGACTGGTTGCAGAGTCCCATGGTCCCATGACCACGTTTTGTGACTCTTTTGCAGTTTTCTGGCAAAAAAAGCCCATTTTGGGAAGATGGATTCGCTTAATAATTGCGATGATTCGCTTAAAGACCCATAATTTGCTTAACAACCACCATAAAAAGGGTCAGAAAATCGGGTCTGGTCACATGGTGAGTCAACTTATGACCGCAATGACTTACGATGGAAATTCTGGTTGCAATTGTGGTTGTAAGTTGAGGACTATCTGTATTGAAAATGCTGTTCTATGCTTTTCCAAGACATGAACCCCGTTTTCTGAAACTAACATGAAGTAGGAAAGGAGCAGCAGGAACATTTTCTCTTGAAGAAACCCAAGGAACATCATCTTAATGCGCTTGGGATACAAAGATAGGGAGACTGGGTGGGGGAAGTGATGTAGCCTATAGATTTTTAATTGCAACATCTACAGTTGGTATCTTTGGCCAGGTTTGCTGAAGGTTGGGGCAGCACAGTCCACAATCTCTGGAAGGAAACAGGTTGTTAATCCCCAGGTTATACGATCAGGTTTGTTGAAGGATGCTGGACACACCTGGACAGACAAAAGGAAATGGGCAAGGGCATCGAACAAGCATTTGATTTACCTAACTGGACGTCCGTGGTGAACCGGAGTCTGTGGATCATGCTGACCTTGAAAGACTTGTAGTGACGGCTGCTCAGCATGTCTTGGACTGTTGCGATGTCGATCTGCGGATCCTCCTCTGAGATCTCCTCGCCTCTCGAGCCTCCGCCAAGAGAGAGAGAGAGAGAGAAAGGGAGAAAGTCTGGTAGCTACCGAGACACAGGAAGGCCAGTCATGGAGTGACGCAACAGCTGAAGAGGCTGGGGGAACCCTGGGCTGCAGTGATCAAAAAGGGTGACCACACCATAGGAAGCCATAGTGTTATTGTATCTGGCGGTGGTGGGAAGGTATGTGGGAAAGCTGGAGCAGGTTCAGAGAAAAGCTACAAGGGTGATAAAGAATCTGCACACCAAGCCCTATAAAGAGATAAAAAAGCTAGGCGTGTTAAGCTTGGGAAGACTGAAGGAAGATGTGATAGCATCTACAAATACCTCAAAGGCCATACATGCAGGAGAGACGGATTCCTGCAACGAGCAGAAGGTTGGGCTAGATTAGGGCTGGGCTGGGCTGGAAGACTAGATACTGATATTGGGAAGCAGCTGGGATATAGTATGGCTTGGCTTAGGGTGGTTTGTAAACCATGGTTTACTGTGCCTTAGCCTGTCCCAGGAAGGCAGCCAGTTGTTGTCTGTTCAGTAACCTCAGGAAACAAAGCACAGCCTAATGTGGTACTTGACCCCAGACACTTTGGTCCAAAAAGCTCTCAAAAAAGCTCTAAAAAAACACACTGGATCAGATTGAAGAATCAGGGCTCAGTGTGCCAGTAGTGAATGTATATGATCACTCAGAAATTCAGGATGAAAGTGTTTGACTTTCAAATGCCTCCCCAACCCACTTAGCACTGAATCATCTTCTAGCGTTCTCATCTATTTCTTCAAGTCAAACTTGCCATAGTTAATTATAGGCAAGCAGAACCATTAAAAAAAAATTGGTCCATGACAATGAATGGGTCAATGATAACGGGACGGATCCTGAATGGGCATCCCTTTTGGTCTTTGGTGACTGAATGAATGAAGGCATGAAATAGAAACTTTAGAGAGATCTCACAAGTCACTCTGGTGTGAGAAAGGTGACCTTAGAAGAGGAAAAAGGAGTGTTAGTGTGACACAGGAGCCTTCTTATACATATTGAGTTGAACCCAGATTAAGTTACTTGAATTTAAGTTGATGGGATTTCAACCACGGCTAATGCCATTCATTTCCCACTCCCTCTCAAGCTAAGTCTGGTTTACTTAGTTTAGACCATTTCTAAAGTGAATAATTGGCTGTACCTGCTGGGGTCCTTATTATAATTAATTAATATGTTAGCACTTCTACCATACACTTCATTTTCCAAATCCTTAAAAAAGCGTCCTTAGAACCATAGGTGGGTGGGACTAAGGGGTAAGGAACCTGTAGCTTGTCAGATTTCATTAGACTGACATTCCTATCACCTTTGACTTCTGGGTAGCAACAACTCTTGAAGATCCAAAGTATGTCACTCCCTCCCCCCACTTTAAAATTTTTTTTTAAGTCAATGAGCATACGCACATGAGAACAGAAGAGACTGTAGCTCAGTGCAAACCATCTGTTTTGCACCCAGAAGGGCTCAAGTTTAATTCCAGGCATCTGCCTGCGTTAGGCAGATCAACAGACTGACTTAGTATATGGCAGCTAGCAATGCTGGTATTGTCTTGGAATATTAAGGTCTTGGCCTTTTAGTCTGGAGTACTTCAGCCCTAACTCCTTATTTATGGGGGAGATGATCAGCCCTACAATGTTCAGAGCAATTTCTTTCCTATTCCCCTTCCACTTTTCACAACAGTCTTCTCCAACCTGATGCCTCCAAATGGGTTAGGAGGACCATTCCCAAAATTCAGTGGGCCATGTGAACTGAGAATTCTGGGGGCTGGAGTTTTAATGCATCTGGAATGGCCGTAAAACCAGCAGATATGCCCATCTGCCTGGGTGTGTGAAAGGTCCCCTGTGCCAGCACCGAGTCATGTCTGACCCTTTGGGGGGATGCCGCTTTCACGGCGTTTTCTTGGCAGACTATAGAGCGGGGTGGTTTGCCATTGCCTTCCCCAGTCGTCCCCTTCCCCAGCAAGCCGGGTGCTCATTTCACCGACCTGGGAAGGATGGGAGGCTGAGTCGACCTGGGCCGGCTACCTGAGAGAGAATCCAGCTTCTGCTGGGATGGAACTCGGGTCGTGGGGAGAGTTTCGGTTGCAATACTGCCGCCTACCGCTCTGCGCCACACGAGGCTGTTATATCTGCCTGGGTACTGGAACATATTTCCATTACCACGCAAACGGATGGCTTTGCGCTCTTTCTCCCAGGAAGGTAAATTTCAGGTGTCATAAATCGACTGTGGGAATTTTGTCTCGATAAAAAGTAGGACCTTGGGCCATCACTTAAGGAGTAGTAGTAAAAATGTTCAAACTCTCATACTGGGAATCCCAAATATTATTCATAGTGTTCTCCTTGCCAGTGCAGAATGGAATTTCCTCCTGAATAAGAAAAAAGGGGAGGAAATCATTAAGTAAAAAATGCTAATTATGGAAAAAGGAAAAGGAAAACTTTGCATTCTGTGATATCAGAGTAACACTTTAAAAATTCCTTCAATGTGACAGGGTTTTTTTTTTCCGCACAGAGTAATTTCTATGCCAACTGCTAATAAAGCATCTTAGCTGTAAATGATAATATGGATGCTTTTAGATAAAATGGGGCGTGGATACAGTGGAGAAAATTGATTAAGCTTCTTCCAGGAGATACTGAGAGTGACACATTTTGTTTAATATGCCAGCTAACGTAGCCTTGGAAGCCAAAACCACTGCCGGTTTTGCAGCCCTATGTTTAGTCGTGAGAGATTAATGAAAACTTTTAAAAAAAAAAAAAATACATGACAAGATGGACTTTAGCAGAGAAGCCTGAAATGGGGCAGTCGGTTGGAAATGCGTCTTGTCAATTTCTGTATATTGATTCTTTGTGAAAGTTTATGTCACTGAAAACTGGGTCAGGGCGGTAAGGCTCCCCAGCCCCACAGGTATATTAATGGGTAGTCCAAGAATTAGGCAGCTTGAACCAGGCAAATCACCTTCTGGTTTACATGTGAAAAGAAAAATGCCAAAAATGGTATGCAGGAGGGCATGAATCAAGTCCACCCTCCATTATATATATTTGTATATATATTTATTGGTACAGAAAAAAGGAAGCTTAAATTCCAAAGAGGAAATGTATGCTAAAATAGCCTGATGTCAGGGCCAGAGAAGCTCAGCTCCTCCAATTTGCCATGGATGATGATGATGATGATGATGATGATGATGATAATAATAATAATAATAATAATAATAATAATAATAATAATAAATCAAGGATAATAATAGTAATAGTAATAATAATAATACAAAAATCAGGGCTGAGCAACCTGGGGCCTCTTGCAGAGGAAGAACCTTCAGCCAGTCTGACCAACAGGGAGGGATGTCAGGAGCTCTATTTAGCAACATCTGGAACACCGCAGCCTTATTGAACAGGCTGGTCTACACCAAATGGTCTCCCCCTGGGGGAAAAGTGGCTGCAGGGCACCGTCTTCATCTGCTCAACAGACCTTGAACTAGATATTGTTTTACGGGCAGCAGTCTAGTAAATTTTCTCCATGTGCCAAATACAAAGCAAGCCACAGTGGTGGCTGACTCTTACTCAACGTTGTCAAATGGGCAGCTCAACCACAAAGATGAGGAGGGAATAGATCAGCTTGGGGATTCAAGACAAGCACCATGTCACCCCCAGTTCTGTCCTCCAGCATCTTTGTGAGCTTCTTCTAGCTTCTGTCTTGTCTTCCTTAATGGGAGGATGGATGCTGTCAAGCATGAACCTTTCTCAAAGGCACATAGGCTTTATTTGCCCTGGCTGGCCCAAAGTTTTAAAGGGAAGGTAAAAGAGCTGTTTTAGCCCAACGTTATCTCATTTTCTGCTCATTTAAATGGCCCAGAGGAGGAGGACAGCAGCAATTTCAGCTATTAATGAGGCCGCTGTTGCTGTCGCCATTCTCAAGCTGCTTCTCTGGGCTTTGAAACCAAGTCCATCTTCTACTTGGAGAAATGGGACTGGGAGCAAGAGGAATGGATAAAATACGCTCAGAAGAACAACAAATCTCAGTAGAACGCAGAAGGCAAAGGCTCAATTGGTATATGAAGATTAAGGCAGATGGCCCCGTCATTACAATTTCACACCCCAATGCTATGCCGTGTGAAATCCGACAGGACTTCCAAATCTGTAAAATAAGTCAGGTTTGTCTGACTTCCTTGATGCCTCAGAATGGACTGGGTGACTCTTGCACGTTTAGCTGGCGTATGCCCCTGTAACTGCTCTGACTTGTAGAAAGGGGAATAGCTTCTCTAGTCTTGTCACCACTCTTTCTGTCTCAGTATGGCCAATTGTAAATATCTCTATCAAATGTGTTAGCTTGATAGTTGATGTACAGTCCAACTTGAAGCTTTAAAGCTTCTGGGTTTATTGAAGATGTTGTAAAACCACAATCAGAACTAAACTGAGACTAGACACAATTCCGGGCACCACATTTTCAAATGGATATTGGCAAGTTGGAACAGGTTCAGAGGAGGGCAGTGAAGGTACTTGAAGATATGCCTTATGAGGATGGTTGAAGGAACTTGGGATGTCTGTCTGGAGAAAAGAAGACTTAGGGGATGGCCATGTTGTACGTAAGAGAAGCAACAGGGATCTCCCAGAACTATTTTCCATGGCCATGTAAACTAGGACCAGAAATAATAGGTATAACTTGCAGCTACTTGGATATAAAGTAGGGTTAGGTTACCTTTAACTATAAAGAACATTTCCTGATGGTACAACAGTGGAATGTTCTACCTATGGAAGTAATGGGTTCTCCATCTTTGGAGGTTATTAAGAGAAGGCTGGACAGTCACTTCTTATGGCTAATTTAAATAGTCTTCCTGCATGTTGGAGAGGACTGGACTAGATGATCCTTGTGGCCTCTTCCAATTCCGTGGTCCTATGATAGAACTCACTATTCTCTTAGCCCTTATTGATGGTATAATGATAGGAGATGGTAGAATGGGGTGGAATGGTGCAGTTTTCCCAAACCAAGTGCCCTCCTGTTGTGGTAGATTCCCATTTTCATGAACCTATGGTAGAACTGATCCATGGAATTGGTCCATGGCAGAACTGGTCTGTGGTGGAATTGGTCCATGGATGCCATCATGAGTTCCTTGGTGGAAAGAGTTGCATAAAAAGTAACCAAGCAATAAACAAACAAGAAAAATAAACTTCAAGGTTGCACTTCTTAATTAATTATAAAATGGGGGCACAAAATTCACCCTTAATCGTATCAAAGAAGCCAAACGGCATTAGTAGCCAAGGAGGAGCCCTTTAAATGGAGACTGAGCCAGTTAGAAAGATGTTCAAAAAGCAAGGCAAGAGTGCAGCAGAAAATGGGAGTGATGGAAAAAAAGAGAAAAACCTGCAGGAAGTTTAGTTGTTTTGAGAATATAGGAAGCTCTCTAAATAAGAGCTGAGTTGTCGTGTTGGTAGTAGTGGTTGGTACATCAGGAAAAGTGAAACAAGGAGCTAGGAAAAGACCACTGCTGAACACCCAATTATTCCATTTCACTGGCATAATTTGAGGGGGAAATGAGGAGGGCAATTTTCAGAATGAAGGATGAGGTTGGATTCTTGGGCAGATTGAAGATTAAGCTGCAAAACTCTCAGCAGCAACAAGGCAAGACATTTTAGGAGCATTTCAGATTATTTCTTCATCTAAATATGAAGGGCCTCAAGATCCACTCTTAAGAGTTCAACACAGATGTAATGTAAATTATAAATGAAATAAATGTAAATGGCTTAGAAGCAAAGTATCTCTGAAGGGTTGCTTAGTTCAAAATGTCTTCCATGGACCAACAACTAAGCAGAGTCCTTTCCCACCAAATCAATGTCTGTTTCCCCCCCCCTTTTTCAATTTCAACAACGTAACTTAGGCAGGCAGGCAGGCTGGGGAAAACTTGTATAGGGTTGTTACTCTCGAACATTTGAAAATCTTTCTCCCTTTCTTTTTTAAACTGTTGACGTTCTGCTGCCCATAAAAATAGCAAAACAACTCACAGAGGGGAGAAAAATCCTGTTACGCCATCACGAAGACAAGAATAATAAAGTAATAATATACCCTATGGTTTGTTCAGGAGGCATGATATTTCTTATTAGGATTATAGCATACCCCCCCTCCCTTAGCGAGCTAGAATTATTCTGCAAATCACAACTGATTTTCCTTCTAGGAGAGAGATACTGGGATGAGCTGACTGTTTTGGAGCTTGCACATTTGTAGGTAAAAAAGAAAAGAAAAAACAATTAGCTTCTTGGGAGCAGTTAAATGATGTGTTAGGGAAAACTAGAGAGCGATGAAGAAAGGTAGAGTTTCTCAGATATAACACAGCTTTCAGAACCAGTGAGATGGAATGGTTAGAATGTCGGATTAGGAACAAGAACACCTTGGATTAAAATCCTTACCTAACCATGAAGATGTCTGGCCTGTTGGCGTATGCCAGAGCTTCCTATTTGGCAACTACCAGATGTGTGGACTTTAACTCCCAGGATTCTCAGCAAGGGCCATGATAGCTGGGGGATTCTGGGAGATGAAGCCCACATACCTGGAAGCTGCTGAAGTTGGTTTGGTTAACAGCCACCAAACTCACTTCAGTTGTGGGAATGAAATGGAGGCCATCCTTTGAGACCTCAAATCCCAGGAGGTTCGGATGGTCTTCCCTGAGGTCTCACAAGATCCAGAGGCAGGACTAGGAAATCTAGGAAGATTTGGGCTGTTTCGACGTTTATTTTTTAATCGTGTTTGGTACCTCTGCGTTTGGGTGATGTCAATTAATGCTAAAGTGATCTGAAAGACACCGTTCCCTGTTTTCTACAGAAGGTTTCTCCAAATGAGTGTTTCCACAGATAAATTGTTGATGATGGGAGCTGTGGTCTTCACACATCTGGAGGGCGCTAGGAAGGTGGTGAAGAAACCCTGAGCTGTGACTGCTCATGCTACTGCCAAGATGTTACTAAAGCAAACCATGGTACCAGTGAGACTGGGATAATACTTAGCTGTTCCAGCCCCGGAAGAATGAACCCATCTCTTCTTCCCTCAAGAAAACAACAATAAAGGTTAGCTGTGCTGCACTACCCACCCCCCCACAAATCCCCCAACCCATTCCCTTATTGCTTTAATGTAGTGGTATATTGCTTAATGAAAGTTCTTAATTGTAATTCAATTAATTACATACACAGCGTCCCCAATTACATTTTCCAATAAGATATTGGCTTTGGTACAGGACTAAAGGCACTTAACCAATTTTAATATATTAAGACCAATTTCCCTTGAATACTAATTACGATTTAATGATGAAATGAGAACCAGGAACTTTCCAGAAGCTGGGTGGGAAGTATAAAAGGAAATTAACCATGAATAGTTCAGGGATTTCTCTTAAAAAGAGAGAGACAGAGAGATGGGGAGGGGAGGGGAGGGGAGGGGAAAAAAATCCCACTACAACACAGATCCTACTGAACATTCCCAAATATGGGAAGTGGTTTTGTTCATCTTCCCAGCTAAGCACGGGGTGGAAAAAGAAGACATCTCGCTGTGCTAATAATAATAAAAACTTTATTTTTCACTTAATCCCTTGAAATATAAACATACAACGTCTCAAAACGGAGCATTTTGGCATTCGTCTTTCCAGCATCTGTTCAGCTCCTTAAAGAGAATGTGCGTGCGTGTGCGCATGCATGCTCTTCTGAAAAAAATAAATGCCTTTACACTGCAAATCCTTTCTCTGAATAAATGGCTAATTTTAATTACAGCAGCTAAAATTAGACAGAAATGTCTCACGGCAATTTTAGACATCTCCAGGGCATCTGAAGATCGGAGTACCAGCTGTCCAGGACTTTACCCCCCTCCATTCCCCCGTCTGATGCGTCTTAAATGCCATGTTTAAAAGGTGGCAATCCTAAGGGGAATGGCCAGGAATTAGGGCTGCCTGGATTCCTGGAACCCTACAGACCTGTAATTTGGACCACTGAAGCCCCTATCCTTAGTGTAGGGATGAACAGATTTGGGGGGTTCAAGAACAGTTATTGGGTTCAGGGTGTTGAAGGCTGAAAACCAAGCAGAGCTGTACCATATACACGTGTGAAGCCAGAGTGTTAATGTCCCCATTTTTAAAAGGAGAGTTTTGAAGTCCTTCTAAGGTTTACTGTAAGGTATTTCCAAAGTTGGGGCACATAGCAGCCTTCTGCTAATCCATAAAGTGCAATGCTGGTACTGTAATTGTGATTATTAATAGTAGTGTCAGCAGGATTAGTCATATTAGTAGCAGTAGTAGTAGTAGTGCTAAGTTTTGCAGGGAACAGCGAATAGGAGACCAAAGCTTTGAGGATCTCTGAGGCCCAGAAACAATGCAATGGAAAGTCAAGAACAGTTGGAGGATGGAAAGAATGAGGCCAAAATCCTTAATCGTGAAATGGTAAGCAGTTACAGCATATTGGGTGTGTGTGTGTGTGTGGAGGGGGGCAGCGGGAGGATTCATCAGCACTAGGGGCAGGAGAAGGCTTCACCAAAACTCGCAACTTTACGAGAACCGAGACGAGCAGAAAACAGATTATTCAGCCAAGTGACAGGGTGCAGACTATTTAACCGAAATGCTATGAAATCAATCTTTCTGTTCTCTGGGAACAGAAGCCTCTTTTTGGCAAGGATGGGAGCCGTCTTCAGGGAGAGGGAACGAACAGGAACCGGAGCTCCTTCCAACTCGGCTGGGCCAGCTGGCCTCCTGGGCTGGAGAGCCAGGGGACGTAACTTACGTGAGCTTAAGGCTGTTTCATAAAGGGCTGCAAAGAGGGAGGGAGGGAGCGAAGGAAAAGAGCCACCTACTATTCTCGCGGACGAGGCAGAATTCCAGCGTGTTCTGGCTCTCCAACGTACAGTCTAAGTCAACGGGAACGTTTGGCTCGCTTTGCTTCTCCAGGCGGTATTGAGGCCCTGAAAAGAGACAATAACTTTACAGGAACTCTCTCCGTCCATCTGCAAAGGGGATCCTTGATGGCTGAGTGGGCAGAGAAGAGCTGAAAACCATCAAGGCAGGTGGCCCCAAGCTGGTACACTGATCGGGGGGGCTGGGCCAGAGTACCCATTCTCCCTGGTCAACGATGGCCATGCAGGCTGAGGGTGAGGGCTGAGGGGAGGCCCAGCACTTGGGCTTGGGGAAAAGGGTAGGTTAGGGAGCCCACTCTAGGCAGGGTTCAGGTGCAACAAAATGCTTCCCATTATTTATTTCCTTGGACTTCCCCAACATAACAGCCTTCTTGTAGGCCTTAGTTTCATTTTAGCATGAAAAGGACAGAGATCGGTAGGAAGCCAAGGTCTGCAGGGGCTAAACCACACCATGGATTCACACCTCCCATGGCACAAGAGTCCCATCTGGTGATTTCCACAACAGTGGCATCATGCACCAGCGTAAGTAAGAGGTGGAAGGCGCTTGTTTATAAGGGCTGCCATGTCTAGTCGGGAACTGATTCACCACTGGGATCTGTTCTGGATTCCCAGTAGTGAACCAGCAAGGCCTGACTCTTAAGGTTCAGTGATTCACCTCTGTCACTTCACTGGAGGCAGGGTGGGGTGACCGGGTCACGTCCCAGAATTTACCCAAGTCTGAGGAGGTTCCCTGTTCCTTCGTGCACAAGTCACTGCTCTCACTGAGCCTCTTTCCCATCTGCCTTTAATTCAGCCAATCCATAAATGAATACACGAATATGGAAGTTGGAACAGATGCTCTTCTGAATTCAAGGGGATCTAATCTTGACTTTTAACCATTATCCTCCTTCTGAGCCGTGAAAAGCTTTTTGCTGTAACCATTTAGGGAGGGGATCCAATAAGTGAGGCTGGGATATGGAGGAGAAAGGAAGAATGTGGACAGGAAGGGCACGCCACTACACCCAATCGGGAGTTAAGAATTTCATAATAATTCTCCCGTTACTCAAAATCAGCAAAGCGTTTTCCATATACTTAAAATACAGTCAGATAAATAAATAGAAATAACAGTGGGAGCCTCACATGTTGCAAGACTACAAGATGGGAACATTGGCCCATTACATTTCAAAAATTACTGCGCTTAGATTTCAATTAGAGCTCTCTTTTTTTTTCTTTTTCTGCCTCTCCCCATTCCTCTCCTCCTGGAAGTAGTATCAAAAGCCCTCTTGCAGCCAGTTTATTTTGCTCCTGATGCTGCATTAATTTGTCGGGGAAAAATGGAGGCCCTGGGCTCATGGTGACTTCCCAAGCAGATGCAAGAAAAGCGGCTGATCTGCGGGCCGTGGGGAGGAAAATGGGTCGTGAATTCCCTCTGCAGCAGGACATAATCAGCAACAGCGCATGTAGCTGGTTCCGGGCATTTAGGAAACCAATTGCACTCTGAGAAATAAATGAGAAAGAAAGAAAGAAAGAAAGAAAGAAAGAAGAGGGAGGGAGAGAAAGCAAGGAAAAAAGAAGAGAGAGAAGGAAGGGAGGGAGGGAAGGAGGGAGGGAGGAAGGGAGGGAAAACAAGCAAGCAAGCAATAAAAAAGGAAGGGAGGGAGAGAGAGAGGGAGAGAAGGAAGGAAGGAAGGAAGGAAGGAAGGAAGGAAAGCATCACAACCAAGCAGCATCATGTAGAAAAGCAGAAGTGTTGCATCTGACTGCAACATAGCATGTGCACTTTTCCAGTTTTTGGAAAAACGCTGCATGAGCATTGGCAATCACAACAACAAAACAGTGCCTGAGAAACCCAGGCAAAAAGAGGAAAGCCAGCAACAACTGGTTTTGTCTACTAAGGGGAAAAAAAAATCCTTTGCTCCAAGATTATTTGTTTAAATGGTTGGTGCACTTGCCGAAATGGAAACTCTGTGTATGTGTGCTGTCAGACATGGCTTAAGAGCTGAGTGGCCTGTGTAAAATGATCTCCTGGCATGGAACAGCTTCTCTCCTCTTGTCTCCATGGCTGGGAATCAGCCAAATGCTAAGTTTGCTCCAAAATCTGCCCCTGGCACCGTTTACTGCATGAAACCTGTTTCCATAAAGCTGGGATTCTTATCTGTCCCAAAACTGAGCAGAAAACTTTTACAATCGGCCCTGCACCCCTCTTCTGAAACTTTTCCAAGGTTGCTGAAGAACGACAACAAGCAGGCGTGGCTGCTGTATTCTAATAAAGAGGAAAACCTAAGGTGTAATTATCTTGTTTGTCATCTCCTGTTATAGGAACCAGCAGAAGCAAGGATGGTCAAATAACAAACAACAAATAAATAATAAATAAGCCAGCCAGCCACGTCTTGTTTCCCCTAGTAACTGCAGTGATTTATTTAATTTAGGGACGAGGACATCTACCTCTACTTCATTCATCTACTTCTGGCTCCACTCGGCTTGGGAGCTTCCAAAAGGCCTTCAGTTGGTCACTGGGGGAAACAGAAGGCTAGACAGGCCTTTATGCTGATCAGTACTATACTTAAGACATCCTAAGAACAGAGTAATTTAAGTTTGCAGGGTTCTACCATATCTGCTAGCTCCATACTTATATGCAAACTCACCCACGTTTGCATATTCCAGCTACTAGATGTACAGAACCTATTTTAAAGCCAATTTCTTGAAAAGAAGAAGTATAAGGTTTGGAAAGCAGAGAATTAGTCCTTGCCTCTGAGTGGTGACCCCCAAATTCCCCTTTAATGAGATTTAAAAACAGACCCCGCTGACTACAACAGTGGCTTTTCTCAACCTTGCTGAGATCAGATGATGATCAGAGGTCTGAATATGGCCAGCCCTAGATCTCCTTCCCCTTGCAGGCCAGATGCTCCCCATGCTTCCTTTTTTCAGGCTCAAAGGTTAGTCTTCAAGGAGCATGCAAGGCCAAAATCACCCCCCACCCCCATTCGATTTGATTTAATTTACACTTAAGTGTAATTAAATGAAAGCACAATTAATTAAATACAGTTGAAATGATGGCTTTGTGTGTATTTAACTGTTTTTATTTCGTATCATGTTAAAAATTAAAATTTCATAGCCTTGGATAGGGGATTGCTATATACAGCCCTGGAGTTTAGAACATAAGGAGCATCTTGCTGGATTGGACCCCTGGCCCATCTACTCCAGCAGTCTGTTCTCACAGTGGCCAACTAACTGCACAAGGAAGCCCACTGGTCTCCCAGCAGATGGCCTTCAGAGGCGGTCACACTGGATAATTGGACAATTCTGCTTAAAGTAACACACCCATAACTCAACCAGCCACTTATTAATGAAAACCAGCAGAGTGTCTTGTACAGCCTTTCTGTAATCAACTGCAAGCAGAGACACAGAAAGTGAAGAAAGCCTTAACTTGCACCATTCAAGCACCTCCCCATGCTCACACATGTGGGGACTGTTAACATCTAATCTATATAGTACTAAAACTCTCGTGTTTGTTTGTTTGTAACCTTTAACTGGGTGAACTGGCGCACTGTAGGGCAACCATTTTTGAACCAAGGTACCTTAAATGGTCTAACTTACAGAATGTGCCCAAAATCCAGGACCCATGACTCCTGTGGAATTGAAATTTGGCAATTTTTATAAAACATTTTATGACATCAAAATCATCATTAAACATTTTATGACATAAAACAAAATGTCATAGAACAATTCCTGTGGTCAACTCCTGATGCCTGACTGTGCTATACAGTTCAACGTGGGCGACTTTCAAGGTAGATCCATCTCTGAAGGTCTCCCTGAATTTTTAAGAACTTTTCCAGTGAAGGCAGGACATGAGAAGCTCTGCCATTGTTGAAGGCATTCAGGAATCTGGCAAGGAAATATCTCTGAAATGATGACCCAACGGGTCACGGGTTGTCTAGTTATAATTTCAAAAATCAGTAGCACCCGCTCCATGACTTTTGTGGTTTTTTGCCTCTTAAAATTTAAAAGCACCCCTTTTAACAGCTGGAAAGATTTTATTTACTATTCTTTTAAAGAATCAAACAGGACCTGTGATAGCTAGTACTGCCTTATGCAGCATCTCACAAACAATAAGAAAACATTCTTTCCTTTGATACGGCCCAGCGCAAATCAAGCCAGTCCCTCAACAAAAGCCAGCGAGAAAGAAATGGGTGTGTGTGTGTGTGTGTGTGTGTGTGTTTGTAAGGTGGACATTATTCTAAGAAGCCATCTTGCCTGCCAGCTAAATTGCAAAGCCTTCAGAAGGGCTTTTGAAAAGCCCGACCCATCAGTTCTAATTTTTAAAACTTATCCTTTCAGTCAAGGCAAGAAAAAGGCCCAATTCCAACTTTTATCTCTGCTACAAAGTGCTGTTATCTCCAAGCTGATGTCAGGAGCTCTATCTCTCTTTCTGCTGACAAGCCGAGACGAGAGAGATAAGATTGGGAACGGCTCTCACTTCTCCGGGTAAATAAATAATCAATACTCATCTAAATGTAAATGAGAAAGTATCCCCCGCTGATAACAGGGCTCTTATCAAAGAGCCAATTCTCCAACAGACGTCCACCAAATCACCACCACTCCGGCCAGGGATAATGGCTAAAAATGGTCACTAAATTGAACCGATCACCAGAGATCAACTAGGTTCGGGGCTTGGCTACTTTTCTGCCGCCCAATATTTGGGGAATGCAATTCTGGTCCATTAACTTTCAGCAGCAATGAAGGATGCCTAGGTCAAGGTGGATGGACCCAGGGGATAAACAAACCTGAATGTGATTTTATTCTCTCCCCCCACCCCACTTTCCTTCCAAGCAAAGAAAAAAGCAGTGAAGAAACAAACCAAACAAAAAATGAATTAAAAAAGAGAGAGAAAGAGAAAGAGAGAGAGATGCGATCAAAAGAATGGTTTAAAAATTAGTAAGCAAGGCACAGCTGTAAGGCAGGGATGAATTACAGAAAGATACACCTCAAAAAATCTGTGTGTGTGTGTGTGTGTGTGGATGCACACTCTTACTTTACAATATATAAACAAAAATGTTCACAGAACAAATCAGAGTTCTCACTTGAGGCACAAATGACAAGGCTCAAATTACCATGTCTTGGACCCATTATGCAAAGACCCAGCTCTCTGGAGAAGCCCATCATGCTGGGAAAGGAAAGAGGATGATCAGTAGCAATGTAGGTTTACAGAATGATGGGTTACAGCACTGTTGGAAGACTTGAAGGGCCAGGTTGGGGACACATCATTTTGGAGAAGGTCTATCTTTGGGGTCACTAAGAGTAGACACTGACTTGACGCACATAACCAGAACAAAGATGCAGAATAGATCATAGCTCCTAGACAGGTTGGGTTTACTGCAAAGAATAACATAAAAGGGATGTGCAAGGAAGAGCCCACAATCGCAGGAATCAAAGAGAAATTCAATAGACATTTCTTTGGAAATTTATGGACTACCTGTGGCAGATAAAACCTCGCTTTACGGCTTCTGCTGAGATCCTTAGAAAGCAATCTTCTGACTACTTTCTTTCCTGATAGACATCTCAGTGGTATTTTTCACTCTCTATCCAATACAAATGGGTTTATTACAGAAACCGGAGCTAAATTATTTGCCAGGAGCAACGAAGATGCAAGGTGAAATTCCACCTGGTTAACTGCAATGTTGGTTTTCCTTTATTTGTAAATAAAAGTATCTGTGATTTTGTCTCTTCTGTATTTCAAATGAAGTATAAGTTCTATTAGGAAGGTGGCTGATTACATCAATAAATTGAACGGAACAATTAAAGGTCCAATCAAGCTCTTTTAAATGGTGGAGAGCGCTATCTTTCCAGTTACAGCTTGATTAAAGAATTTTTCATAGCATTAGTTTTAGACTGTATCCTATTACTACTATCCTCATCCTCCTCCTCACAGTGAAATTGACTGGTTATTGACTCAAAGTGATTTGAGTCCTAGCCAAGGGTGTAAGAATCATGATAGTCAAAATCGGTCTCTGTGATCCACTCTATCAGAATAAATTCCACTAGAAATGCACAAGAATGCCTTATTATTTTATCAATATGTGGCCATGAGTTAAGACGATTACTACTGATGCATGGAGTGTATTTTAGCTGGGTTGATATTACTCTTATTTATAAATCTAGCATGCTATGCAGACGTAGCCACTGCTGTTTGTAAACCAAGGTTTATGAGTTCCTGCAATATGTAATCCAAGCCAAGCACGGCTTATTAAACAAAATGTGTCTGTAAACCATGCCTTGCAGCCTTGTGAACTCAATCTTGGTCCTGAGACAGAGCTTGCATAGGCTTATTCAAAGCTTCAAACCAATCATTGATGGAGCCAACTATCATTCAAACCAGGTTACTGTAACCTGATCCATGTTACTTTTTTCCTTCCTTGGACTTAGAAGAGGCCTTCCTTCTCAGGAGTGTGAGAGAAAGAAAAATGTCTCTTCCAAGCCTGTTGTCACCTAAACCAATTAGACTGTAAGCCCCTGGTTCTGTAAAGGTTGTATTCCTGCCACTTCATGCCCATGAAGTTATTTTTTATTTGACTTTTTGGAAGCCACCGAAGGAGCTGGATCAAAGTGGTGGTGGTGGTGGTGGTGTTAAACACATCATCGAGAAATTAATTGACACGTTGTGCCCTCTGCTACTCGAACCTAATACTTGTCTGTGCAAATGTACCCATCCTGCTTTGAAGTAAATGCTGCTCGCTCCACTTTCTCTGAACCTGCACGACGGCGACATCACCAAATTTCACGTATGGTTTATCTCTCCCTCTCTCTGCAGAAATACAGATGGGCTTCGAGGACATAAACAATAGTTTACCTGAAACAATTGTTAAAAAAAAAAGGAAAGAAAGAAAGGAAGAGAGGCAAACGGAGTGTATGGAAATGATGCATTCAAATAAATGCCACAACCAGTTGATGGAGAACTGAAGTGTTAAATCGTGCTGCTTAAGAATTCAGCTGCGGGAAACAGATAGTAAATCCAGACTGACAGAATTTCGAGGAGAGGCAGAAAGGGCCTTGACACTTGGCCTGGGACACAAAAACTACAGCAGTTCAAACCCATTTTACTTAACACCACCTTGACAGCTGGCGAAATTACAGAATTTAGTCAAACTAGCCCTTAAGATAAATAAAAAGGGTTCTTCCTCTACTCCGCTCACCTTGCAAGGGACTAAAGCGAGCCGGATGATGGGGGGTGGGGGAAAGAAAGCACAATTACAAATTTCTTTTACTTGTTTCAGTGCCTTGATTTATTTCTTAAAAGAAGGGGGGGTTGGGAGGGGGCGGCAAACAGCGAATGCTGTGACCACCCAAAGGCTTAAAGAAGAAAAAAAAAAAGACTACTCTGCAGTTTTCCACTAGATGTCTTTGGCAGGCTTTAGGATTGCAAAGTGGGTTTTAAAATGCGCACTATAGTACTTTTAGATGTTTGTGTGCATGGGGACATTTTGCCGGGCTGGAAAGAAATGGCACAGAATGGAAATTGTCAACTACTTAGTGCTGTTTTGTATGTTCTCCGCCCCAAAAAGAATGGCAAAGGGCAGAGGCAGCTTCAAGAGGGTAGGTGAGATGCGTCCTTGGAACCAAGGCTGAGCACCTTCCTGTTCTCAGGCAGAACCATGGCTTTGATGGAGCTGCCACTGAAATGTTCCTCAGTGTTTCAAAGTGAAGTTATAGGCATCTGCTCCTGACACTGAGTAGTGTCTACTCACTAGATGTAGCTTAAGTACTCACTAGATGTAGCTTAAAGGAAGACTCATGCTGGCCAGAGAAGTGTGTCTGCCATGGTTCTGGGCACCATTGGCCTCCTACTGAGCTATATACGAACACTACACCTTGAGGGTGGGGGTGAGGGAAGGTTCTGCTTTCCAGTGGTGGCCCAGGGGCCCGAAAGGTAACTTTGGCTACCAAAAGCAACTTCTTTATGGTCAGGAGAAGCTCTGTGATGATATCATCATCATTTGACATGGAGGTCCTCACAGATTTGGGAACTTCCATCTTGGGCAACACTTGGGAACCTTTCCAAGCACTTGGTGTCTATTTAATCACATATGGGCCCTAGCAATACTTCCCCCCAAATCTTGTGAGATGTCACCATCTTCACAAGATTTTGCAACCAACTGGAGATCTTTAATTTGTTCAGGGCCCAGGAACAGCTCTCAGAGAGGGGGGCCTTGGCATGAAAACCTTAAAGCGGGATTTTGTCAAACCAAAAGTTTAGCAACTTCTGTGGACTGATTTTCCAGGCTGGGCTCAGCAGAAGACTTGAGATGGGATGCTTCTAGGTTAGCAGGCATGGGGGTGAAAGGGAAAGGTGAATGAATGAACTGCTTCTGAATCTCTTTAACACATCTGGGTGTGCCTCCTGTGAAGACAGTATGCTGGGCTACCCAGGTGAGTCTTGGTCTTAAGTCTATAGTTTAGCCCACTTAATGCTCTTAAACCTGCACCTTCATGATAGATTTTAAGGCACAAGCTGACGACACCTGGCCAGTGAGAAGACATTTCCCCAATCTAGTAGACTGCTGTATATTCAAACATTTTATTATTGCTATAACCTGCCCAGGGAAGATTGTTACTGGATGGCATATACATATGCCACTGTCCTTGGATATAAGAATAAATTCTAAGTTTCAGGGGCTAAACTAATCAGGCCCTGAAGAAAAGAGTGCAACTTCCATGGATCTGGCACTTCTTCAACTCTCGCCAGGACATTCAGCCCGCCAGATCCAATCTCTCAAAGGGCACACTGGTCGCTCCCCTGAAAAAGGGAAAATTTACTTTTTTCTTACTTGCCGCTCAGTTTCCTGAATGCACAAAGCCCTTTTCGAGAAACGACGTGTCGTTTCAAACTGCTGCTTTCATCCTGATGTAGGTATGAAATGTTTCTCTAAATCACACAACACTTTGCACCCACATGCCTGCCTTAACCTATGGAAAGTACAGGTCACGTTTCTGCAGTCCTGAGTGTTTATGACAATTAAGTGGGAAGAACCTTTCGGTCTGAAAAAGAATGCGCATGACGCCGGCTTTGCGGAATGTGTCTGCAGCTGGAAACAGCTGTCCCATAAAGAGGGGTTAGAGTGGCCTTTGCGGGAACTTTTTCTGGGTTGCCTCCAAGGGATGTGATAGGCAAAGGCAGAGCTGTTCCAGGCCTCAGGGATAGGGTGTGGGTGGGGTAGGATGTCAGGGAAAGAAAATGGCACGCGGCTTCATCTTGATGATTTCAGTGCTTTGGAAGGGGAAGGGCAACGAAATGCTTAGACTAGAGCTTCGGAAAGCGGGGACAGGTACCTCTAGACAGGGATTCCAGCCAGGAACGCGGGGAACATCTGAATCCTTGAATCCTGGCACTATCCTTGTAAAGGGGACCTTCCCCCCATCTCTAAGAAGCTATCGCAACTCACTGACCCCTCCACATCAGGGGATGTGAAAAAAGCAGCAATGGGGGGGCTGGCTGGATGTAAAACGCAAGCGGGCGTGCACTTTGTCAAGGACTCAGACCCTCCAGGGGCTTCACACATTGTGACGGCTGCTGCTTTCTGAGGCTTGTGTGTTGCACAAGCGTGTGTCCCTCCTTTAAGGAGATTAAGGGCTCGTCAATGGATGCACATTAAGGAGAACACTAATAAACAAAATGTATAGAATTACATGGGGTGGGTTTCCTACAATTCTGACCAAAGAAAAAAAAAGGGCGCCATCTTCCCAAACCAGCCTGCCAACGAGCCCGTGTTTCTGGCAAGGCAGATGGAAAGTGGCTGCATTGAATATGCTTAAGAGCATTCATGGGAAGGCTGGTCATTTTACAACACAGGATGGGATCCAACCCTTTAAAAGAGATTGATCCGTCCTTATTTATTTAATGGAAAGCCTGGGAGAGCTCTTCGGGACCACGTCTTCTCAGCCAGCCCGTCTTTGAAAGGAAAAAAAAAAAAAAGGCAGAAGAGGACCATTTCATTTTGGAATGGCATCTCCCTCTTTTAGTTTAATTGAATGCTGTTTCTGCAATGTCAGGTTTTAAAAGGAGTGTGCACCCCAGAAGTCCTCTCCTCACCTCCTCCTGCCTGTACAAGCCTTACAGAAGAGGTAACTTTAGCTGACAAAGTTATTGTTCTGGTGCAATCACAGATTTTGATGAGACTGGAAGCAAAGTCTCCCTCTGTCAGCCTTGCGAGGCAGTCCAGACAGGAAGCACACCCAAATGTACTAATTGTACTTTATTGGAAGGCGACGTTAACAGAATCTTGCACGTCTGAAAGTACATTTCTCCCCCGTCGCCTTTACAGCCCAAGATACTAGGGAGGGTCCCTTCTGAGATGTTTGCCATGCCCACTATCCAGTTGCGGGCTCAGCTGCCTTTTATCCGACCATTACCTTGGCTGGGGCTCTTCCCCCAGTCTCCCAAGGTCGTTCCCACTTACCATTACACCTCTTCACTTAAATATTTCAGAGAAGCTATGTGGGTCCACAGAATTAAGGCATGAGAAGCTGAGTGGTCCTTCAAAAGCAAAGGCATAGGCCATTTTATAGGGGGCTGGTGAGAACTCAGGAGCAGAGCTGTTCAGAAATGGAAGCTGAGGAACATAACCAATGTCTCCCTGAAATTGCCAGCACGCCGTAATTCTTAATTGAATAGAAGGGGGAAAGTGATTAAATTATGTATTATTTAAATATTGTAAGCGGCCCCGAGACTTTTTGGAGTTGGGTGGCCTTGAAAGCCAATAAGAAACATAGATCTTATCATACAAATTGTAGTTTATTGAATGCCATTTTAATATCGGGCTCAAATTATTCATTAAGTAAATTTATATGCTGCCTTTCCTCCAGGAGCAACTGAATTAAAACCAGATCAATTTTTGGTCCTGGCTGTACCTCCCTTTTTGTGGGGAGAGAGGGTCTCACTCACCACTTTGGAGTCTAACACACCTTCAAAGGCTGTGTGAGGCCCTACAGGTCACCTGTGAGTTATATATCCTGGATGGAGAAGGTGACAGGTTTGTGTCCATCTCAAAACAAGCACAGCAGACATCTCTGGGGACCCAGAAGATTTGTTGCAATTTAGATTTCGGAAAGAAAGGGAGAATGTGTATGGAGGAGGGTGCAGTTTGAGTTCCTTGTCTTAGAGGGGCTTGCTTCTGGCTCCCTGCCTCCAAAATTTTGGAAAGTAAGTGTCCTATCTTAGAGTGAAGAACCACCATGAGATGGTATATTGGTGTCTAGTGTTTATTGAACTACTCTAGTAGACAGAAATCCTGCCAAACTGAAAGACAGTGGGAAACCCACACAGATAAACCCAAAACTCAAGGGGGGTCTGCTCTGAGTTTCTTTGAAGGAAGGTTCAAAGCCTCTAAACTATGCATGCATTTTTCCCTCTGGATAGGGGACCCCTCCTGCTCACCATGACAGTAAGGCTGGGAAAAATTCTGCGACAACAGCTGCCTACCAGCCTGGGCCAAACTGGGAGAGACTGGAATAAGCAATATGGTACTCTCCAAATGGTTTCAGCTGCAAGTCCCCAAACCTTGACAATTGCTCCTTCTGCCTGGGGATGATGGGATTTGTAGCTCCAAATGTCTAGCTGGGAGCAGGGTCTAGCTCAGGGTAATCTGGGCCCACAACCGATCATTGGTGGGTCAACGGCTGCTGTGGGCAATGGCGGACATGAAGTGGGCAGGGCCTTCTCATATACCCTGGGGTGTTTTTTAAGTTTCTGGAATCCACTGATTTTGCTTGTTGGTGTTTTATTTGGGGAAGGGAGCCAGGATTTCCTCCCTGCCGCTTCTGGAGTCGTATAGTCTCACTTTTAGGGTGCACACGACAGTCTTGGTGGCTTTCCTGCCTCAGATTTGTGAGAAACCTTGCTATTGATTTTTAGCAACTGTTGTTGGAGGGACCTGAGGCAGTGCCAGCAAGAGGCTGGGGGGGAGGTCTGTATGTCTCAGCTTGCCCACCTCTGTCCTAGGTTTGTTGCTGCATTCTTTCTCTTCCCTGGCATCCCACTAAATATTCTGGAATTCCTCCCCTCCTTGGCTAATGTCTTGTCTCTGTTTTTAACAGTCAAGAGTTTTAGAGGAAACCATTGCCAAAACCAGCAAACCGGCTTAAACGCGGTGGGCCAAAGTCTTGCTCCCTCGCTGAACACGGAGGGCTTAGGGGAACTGCACACTGGATCAATCCGCTCTCCCTTGGATGGGACAAAAAATGACCTGCTGGGGTTACTACAAGGATGGTCAACTGCTGGAACTGCCCTCCCCTTACTCAGTTGGCTCTCCCCCCACCCCCCAACAGCCAGACGGGCTGCTGGGCCTGCGATAGGTGAACAGTGCAGAAGATAAAGTACGCTGCTTCGTTGTTTTTCATTACCATAAGAAAACATCCATTAGGTTTCCTATTTTATGAATGCGAGCATTGAGGGGATCCATTACGGCAGAAGCAATTGCCTTTGCCTCCCTTGCTGTGAACGCAGGGTGGGGGCTGTGTGTGTGTGTGTGTGCGTGTGTGCACACAAGGGTGGGGGGACAAAAAAGAAAAAGCAACAAGGGTTGGCTTAAAGGCGGCAACAGCAAGATGAGCTCGGAGCGAGCGGCAGAAAAGAGGAGCCGATCGAACGGCAGGCACGGGAAGGACCGGCACGGATCTGCATAGCCACCCCTGATTTATCCAGCCTTAACTTTCGCTAATTAAGCATCTGCCTCTACAATTTCCTCAGTAGATTTATCATCCCCATTCGATGACAATGACCGTTAGTTACTGGCTTCCTCGCCCCCGCCCCCTTTCCCCAAATCCCGCTCACATTCACGGGAATTTAGTCCAGCACCTTAGTTGAGCATCTGAGCAAAAATAAATAAAAAAAGATACAGCATTCCCATCAACCCCCCATGGCTGTCCTTTGGGGTACACTGGCTCTCTGTCCTGCCAGATGAAGGTGGAGGTTTTATTAACCTGCGTGTCCTTTGGAACTCCTTGGCCCAGTTTCGCATGGTGCTGATCCCTTCTAAAGCCCCAAGGACCGATTATCTTAATCCAGGTGGATAGTTTCCAACCCCCACTTCACCACAACCTTCTAGACCTGGAGGATTTAAAATGCTGCAAGCGGGAAAAAAGCTTCCTCGAACTTATGTTTGGATTACGACGTCAAGAATTCCTAACCAGCGTGTAAGGGAGAAGTCACCATTCCTCTCTATTCAGCCCTGGTCAGACAGCAGCTAAGATATTGCGTCCAGCTCTGAGCACCCCATTTTAAGGAAGACGTTGACAAACTGGAGTGTGTCCAGAAGAGAACAGCAAAGTGATATGGAGCCTGGAGGGGAAAAGACTGCAGGAAGTCAAGATGGCTATCTCTGATTGTCTGGAGGGCTACCATGTGGAAGATAGGGCTGAATTGTTCAGAGTGGTTTCAGAAGAGGGAAAAGGAAACAATGGGTTTCAGTGAGGAAGTAGAGTTGAACATCAGAGGGAAATTCCTGACAGTAAGACTGTCCACAGTAGAACAACCTGCCTCAGAAAGCAATGGACCCAATGCAAGACTCAACAGGCAAAGCTTTGGGGAAAGACAATCTAATCCTAGCCTCCTGGAAGGCCATGGCTGGCTTGGACCTCATTGCATGGCACCATACCCACGTGCCCTACTCAGTACTCCATCTTTAGGCTCTAGAAGGACTGAATATGAATGAATGAATGAATGGTGTTTAGGCTTGCACAGGAAAAATAGTGAGCAACGCCTTGAGATTTCTAGGGAGGTGGCTAAACCATGTGTCTAGCCATGTGTGAAAAACATGTCCAAGACATGGCAGTTTTATATATTATTTAATTTTATTCATGAAGGGGCAGCACAAATGCATTGACATTCTGGAAGGGTAACAGAAGCTTTGGGACCCTCTGCTATAGGGGAGTTCCTTAAAACATTGGCTCAGGGGCCAAATTTGGACCCTGGTCTAGTTTTTTTGTTGGTCCATCCCAGACCTCTCCCCAAGCTCATTCCCAAACTTGCTGAGCTTTCAGCTCAGGACTCTTGTTCACTTAATAACTCAGAGCCCAGCACAGGCAATGGCTGCGTTCATACAATGTACCAAGACCCTAAACTTGGGTTAACAAAACATGTGTGATGTCCAAATAAACCATATGATGGCTGAACATGATGGGAAGCGTTCAGACAATATGTTAAGAGATTGGCTGGATTCCCACAACATGCTGAACCAGACTACCCAACCCATTTAGTCTAGCATGTTGAATGCATGTCAATATATGTCAGCAATGATGAACTTGTTTCTACTCTACTGTCACCAGAGGGCTGCAGCCAACTCCTATGCTAGCTCAAGATGGACTCTCTGGACAAATGTAAGAAAAACTGCCAAGAAGACAAGAGGCTTCTTCCTTGCCAGGAGCCATCTCCAAACTCCTAAGTCCCTGTCCCCAGACCACCAACTCTAACTCATCCCTTTCAAGCCCTGATCCCTGGGCAAAACTGGGAGAGCCTCAAAGTATGCTTGAAATTTCTCAGAAAGACACACACACAAACTTAAAAGACTGAATGCTCAATGGTTGAGGAACGAAAGGAGACAGACTGCCTGAGGAAGAAAGATTGGAGAGAACCGCTGGTTGAATTGGGAATGAGGACCCTCTGCTGACATTTCCACTGCAAGTCCCCACTTGCGCATTTCTAAAAAAGGAACTTGTACGGAGTCATATCTCAAAGCTCCATTTGTCACTGCGGACCTGACCTGTCACGTCTCCCCTCATGCCTGAGAAGGCTGCTAAAGGTTGGTGGCAACAAGGCTCAGAATGGCATTTTTATACAGGAGTCAAGAAATGGAGCGGCTGAGAAGGTCAGTGATTCCCAAAGGGGATTTTAGAAGAAAGGGAGAAAGTAAGAGAGAGTTACTGTGGTGGACTTGCTTGCTTCAAAAGGGAGTGTGCTGAGCTGCTGATATAGCCGGATGGGCTGGTTGAAAAGGGCTGAGTGACACCGACTGTGAACAGATGAAGCTGATTCTCTTCACAGACCATTCTCCCACTGAAGCTACAACATGGGACTCTGCTTGGTGTGGCTCTTCAGTTTCTAAGATGAGGGGACCCCCTGCCTTTTTCGGCTGAGATCATTTCAACTGGATTAGGAATAGGGCTGAAAACAAAACTGGCCATATTGGAATTCCCTTACACAGCTTGAAGTCCTAGACGGAGGAGACTTGTAGGGCAGAAGTGGGCATCTTGGGCCCTTGAACATGGCTCCAAATTCCTCTTTGGCAACTCCCTCCTGTTGGGCCACCCAATTAGGCAGCCTGATTGAAATTCTGCAGAACATTTTCTGACACTGTAAGGTAGATCGTACTTTGCTAGTCCTAAATGGTAAGGGAGAAAAACACCCCCTTTTGGTGCAGAAGAACAACTACTTCCAAGAAGAGCTTGCATGGACTCTTGCTTGTGACCCACATTGTTGCTGTCTCTCAGCATTGGCCATACAGCTTCATCCCTTGCCAGTCTGGAGTGAGAATCCAAGCAAAGCACAGCTTAATATGATGGGCAACCCCACTGTATGTTTCTTGGGAAAAGTGTCCAGGTGGGCAACAGAGCTTACACAGAGAGCCAGTAGCCTAGTTTTGATAATCATGTGATCCTTCCTTAACTGTGGTTTATGATGCTTAGAATGACCTTCAAGCTGAGTGCTGCTTCCCTTACTCACTGACTTTAGTGTAAGGATCTTTCCTTGTAACATTACTGGGCAATGTTTTACTGGGTTTAAACATTTACAATGTTTAAATTCTCCATCTAGATTTTTGCTTTATCTAGTTCATTCCAGACTTCAACATAACTATTCTGAAACAACATAAATTCATATTGGATAATATTCCTCCCAAATATTTAACCTTTTTTTCCAATTTTAGTGCCAGATTTTTGCTTTATCCAGTGAACCTCAGAGTTGGATCAGATAATTGCATTTATGGAATACCACTGTGTTTGGGAAATGCTCTAAGCTAGTCTGGAGGTGCGCTTACATACTAGGAGGGCAGGATATAGAAAACGAAATCAAATCGCCAAGTCATCTGAACTCTAGAGTCCCTTATGCAACTGCTTTTAAATCCTTTTCATCTCTCCCCCCTCTCTCCTTCCAAAATGCCACTTTTGTTGGCTGAGCTAGCTGGCATTTCAGCCCCCAAGACAGCCAGAGGGAAAGGCTGCTCTTTATAATAGAGATAGCCCATGCTGTGACAACCTGGTCACCAGCTGTGCTGGCTGGGGACTATGGGAGTTATGGCCCAACGCATCTGGAGGGCGCCAGATTGGGAAAGGCTGAGTTAAGCACACCCATCAGCTGTTCGTACTACTTAGGGAAGGACAGAGAAAGTTTGATGCTGGGCAAACTGATAAAAGTCACCTGGGAAAAAAAAAAGGTGAACGAAAGGGGGAGGGAGGAGGAAGACGTTGAGGAGGGGACGGCAGGAATAAGCAGAAGACCATTCATCGCGCCTAACGACTTGTTCATTATGAGTGATGATGGATAAAGACTTCTCATGCTGAGATGAAATCAAGATTTATACGCATTGTTTCCTCTCTCAACTTGTGGGAAGACCATCATCATCTAATTCCATCTCGGCGGCCAGCGATGGGCATCCGGAGAGCCGGTTATCAAACGGCGCAGTCAGCTGGCAAAAGCTGGAACGTGTGGCTGGCACATCTGGACAGGGCTGCCAGCAGCCGAGGGTGAACGATGACGCCTGGCAAGGAGCCAAGTGCCTTGCAGACACCAGCAGGTTTTCATCTTTGCCGCCCCAACCAGAGCGCGCTCTGCCTTCTTCTTTTCTTCTTCTCCTCCTTCTTTTTTTAAAGGATCAGATTTTCATTGCTTCATTCAATTGCTCTCCGCTGCCATTTTTTACAGCTCTTATCGTTCCCCTGGAATACGGCCTTGAGACAGCTCATCCGTGTCCTTTGCAGTGTTATCTCGTCTAACTTTTATTAAAACTTCAGCTTTCATCTGAAGATAGCTAATTAAATCTGTGACAGATTATAGACTCGTTTGGAGAAGATGTGGGGGCTGGAAAGCGGGCTCAGCCACTTTTCTAAACAGAATCCTGGGTGGGGAATTATGTTCTTTCTTTCAGCGCAGTTAAAACTAAAAGGACTGGTAGTGGGGAAGAAAGAAAGGTTTCATTCATTTAACCAAGACAAGATGCTTATCTCTACTGAGTCTATAGATAGGTTTATATTAAAGTTCTTTGTGGTGTGACAAGGCCTGGTGCCATTTCTCACCATAATTATTTCTCGATGTCAGGAAAGATTTTCTTTCTCGGCTTTGGGGCTTTAAGGCTGTGCCTGCCCAGGCCTCCAGCTACCAAATGAGTTTCTTGACAATTAAAAGCAAGAAGACCTAAAGCTTTTTTCTTCTTTCAAAAGCAAGAAACACCTAGCCAGATGTTACCACAAGGAGAGATCTTTTAAAATGCTAAAAGAGATTGTAGAAAGAAGCTGGTTATTCTGGAATGCCCTCAATCTGCCCAGCCTAAGCGTATGCTTATCACAGAGAAGTTGATTCCTCTGTATTTGGAAGTCTTTACCCTCACGAAAGTTCACACTGCTTTCGGACTGCAGCAACTCCCTTTCAAATAGAATGCGGTGGTTTGTAAGATGAAACTTGAGCTACCGCTAAAATAGCTTTCAATGCCTAAATGAAAGAAATTCAAGGAAGGAGCCTGCCTTTGGTTCCGAAAATGCCTTAAAAGATGAAATAATAAAATTGGAATACAGGTTTGCAAAACGGTTCAATCTCAAACATCCAGTTTTGAGTGCTTTGTCCAGACAGAATCGTCTCCAAGTTGGAGTGAAACCTTCTGTTACTTTCTGGGCTTGAACAAAATATGGCCCTTTTAAGCGTCCTCTTTCAAGTGTTCCGATTGCAAGAAACAAACTCAGGATGGGCTGGTTCAACTTTGAAAGGGGACGCTTGATGCAAAATGCAGAGGTGTCAAGAGTTTTGTGAACAGTCAGAATAAAGCATGCAGGCTCTTTCCATGTTTGTTCCAAAGGAGCAGAGCCAACTGGAACATTCTGATGGAACATTTCAAACAAGGATGGTTCCCTTTTTTGTGTATTACCCTAATTTGGAATTAAAGATAAATTTTGACATCAGTTTTCTCCATGTCAGGGATGGGTGATTGGGGTGGGGGTGGGGGGAGCCCTCCAGAAATGGCTAGAGCACCCAGAATCCCTCGCTACTCCCCGTTTTATTGAATGCTTTGGGGGGTATACTTCTGTAGCAACTAGAACAGGGTTCCCCCTAGGGTTCCACAAGGGGTCACTTAGGGATCCCTGGGAGATCATGATTTATTCAAAAAATTATTTCCAATTCAGGCAACTTCATATTAAAGAGGTAAGTTTCATTCTTTATTTTCAGAACACTGTGAATGCATCTATACAGGTCTACCCATGAAACGAAAACAATAATTTTGTAACTTCTGGCCTGTATTTAAGCCTGAATGGGCAGGGGTTCCCGCAGGCCTGAAAAATATTTCAAGGGTTCCTCCAGGGTCAAGAGGTTGAGAAAGGCTGATCTAGAGAGTCACTTGTTTTTCTGTCCCTGATTGATGTGCATGTTTAAGAAATATCCAAGAGAGCACAAAAACTTTTACTTGAAGGCTGAAACATCTTAAATTGTTGAAATGGGCTGATTGGGAATCTCTGATGGGCCTTTGGCACAAGTCAGAAAGTTAAACTTGCCCTGGATTCTCCGGGCTAAAGCGGAGAGGATAAAATGCAAGCCCATCTCCACCCGCCTTCAAAAGCGCCTGCCAGTAACATGCCTCGCTCCCAATTACCAGGAGGTTGGGGCCATGCTCCACTGGGGAAGACAACGGGGCACACGACAGTGGCGAAGTGGAAGGAGTGCCATTATGCTGAGCAGAGACATAGGTCCAGATTTACAGTCTGGATCTTATTTCTTCTTCTGAGACTAATTAAAAAAAAATCAAATTGCAAAAATTGTGGCTGACTCATATTTCTAGGAGAACGTCAGCCCGCTGTTTCGTGAGGGAAAATGCATACGCACGCAGAGATGCTCACCCTAAAGCAAAACAGAGGTGAAAATAACTATAAAGGTATGGGGCCTCGGCTGTGGCTATATTCGACGTCTGCTTGTGGATCAAGGACCTGGAAGGGACATTCTTCTCAGTGCATTGCTGTAACTGAACTGCTAAGAGATGCCACTCAGCACATCTCCACAAGGAAAACAAGGTTTAGGAGGAAGGGAATCAGGGGCCCAGCAATCAAATGCATCCCCCTCCCCAAAATAAGTGCGGTAAGAGTGCTCATCCCCACCTGAGCCTCGCTGTGACCCTTTTCTTCGCTTCAAAGCCTTTTGCAAAATATCCTTCATGGTGACCTTCATGCTCTCCACCTGGATCAGGGAGAATCCGTGCGCGGCGTTTCTGCAAGGCACAGAAAAGGAAAGTGAGTCGCACAGACTGGTTCACGCATGTGAGCGGCCTGTCACCAAGCGGTCACCAGGGGGCGGCTTACGGCCGGCAAAATCTTGAGGACTGTCAGCCGGCAGTGGATGATTTCTCTACAAGCAGAGAAGGAACAGAAAGAGGGGGAAGGCGGAGTGCCACAGGCCGAACCCAACAGGAGCAGTAAACTCAACGGATGCAGTTGTTGGAGCAGAGGGTTGCCTGCCAAGTTTTCTCCAGCGGCAGGACTCCCCAGGCTGAATAATCTTACCCCACCCCATTTCCACATTCTAGATCTGGTTCTGGTGTAGCAAGAAGGTGGCTTCAAGAAATAAATAAAACAACACAAAATGGCAGCCTCTGTTTGCTTCGGACCTATTTCGGCTCGATTTCAAAGGCTGAATTGAGCCTGCTGCCTGAAAAAGCTTGGCTCTCCTCGCTTTATTTATTCAATTTATCGCAACCCCCACGCTCAAAACCTACTCAAGCAGGATCCTGGAGGGCTGGGAGGGATCTGAAAAGTTTACTAGCTCTGTGGAACGCAAGTTCGAGGGGTCGGTAAAGCCCTCCTTGAATCCCACTTTGTCAGCTGCAAATTTGATGTGGCTGTGCTTGGACCCCATGAGCAGCGGGGGAAAGGAGCAATTAATGCTCTTTGGCGGTACAGGCTGAGCTGTTTGTTTGCACTGAACCCTGAACTCCTTTGCAGACCTTGGATGGGATCGAAACGCTCCTAATTAAGCGTCGCCAAAGACAGCAGATCTGGAATAGAACCCTGGCGACGTGCGATGCTTGCCGTCAAAACAAGGCAAGTGTTACGACCCTGTGGATTATTTGCTTTGGAACCTACTCCAGGCCAGAGCAGCCTTCCCCATCCACCTCCTCCTTAACTTTCCAGAAATGGCAGAAAGTCAGCCTTCCACCCTCGCTATTGCATGTTAGAGCACAGCTAGTTGCATCTTTAGAGCCAGGAGATGCAGACGTTGTGCCTGGCATTCATACGAGGGTGGTCCGGGTGCCATGGGAATAAGCTATATTCACCTGAGACCTTCACAGGGGGAAGGTGATTGGTGTCATGTTGCTGCTTCCACACCAGAAAGCTGAGGAGCAAACGCCAGGAAACGTTCCTGCTCTTTTATAATCCGACACAGATGTAATCCCACACTGAACCCAGTTCTGACGTGAGCCAGGATACACCTAGTCACATTTGGCTACACTCTGGAAGCTTCTTGGAGCTCTGCTTACAGAATATAAAGCCAGAACATGCTGGGATGATTATCTTGATAGTATCCCTCTATGATATAACTTTTTATACCACTTCATATATTGGATGAAGGACGTTCCAAGGTACAAAGCCTCAAGAGATCCTAATCTTTTCTTCAAGAGGCCACAAGAATTGGCTGTTGTTGCCTTTCCCCCATCTTTTTTTTTTTTAGTTGTTCTCTATTCCTACACATCCCAGGGAACTAGGTGCAGCTTTGAACCCAAAAGCTCCACAAGGAAAGGAAAATAAGATCAGGCAAGATGTAGGAGGTATCGGCCCAGAAGTAACTTCCAGAGGTCCCACTAATACCGCTACCAATCTGCCTCATCTGTTTTATATTGTTGTTCACTGCTTGTTTAGATTGCATTCTGTGATTATTGCTTTGGTTTTAAATCTAAGCTTATCTAACCCTCAGCAGATGAACAGGATGGAAATGACAAATTATCATCATTAGCTACCTCCCCTTTGTCAAACCTGCATGTGGTCTTAGCCGTTTCCTTGGTGCCAAAGTTGTTTAACAGTAAGGAAACTCAGGATGAGCTGCACAAATCTGGTCCAGCACAAATGGAAATTAAAGGGCCAAAAGCAGGTTTCCCCCATCTTTTCCATAGTAGAGGTTCAAACACCTTTCAAGCTATAGCTGAAAGGGAATGTTACTAGCTTGTTAGGGAACCCTCATTCAGAAGATCAGTAATATCACACCTCCATTGCTGGAAGACATCTTGCAACTGTTGCCCATACTTCACTTTTTCTGAAACTGAGCTATACATAGGCAGCAAGGAACCATTGGTCATCAGAGCTAAAAAGGGCCAAGGCAAGTTAGAGCAGCCTCCCCCATCTGGGTCCTCCAGGTCAAGACAATCTTGGGAATTGTCCGTAATTCCCCAAGTGTCAATGTTTAGGTTGCTAAGAACCAGCCTAAAGAGAAGACCATTGCTGGCCAGAGGAGCTCCCTCTTCTAGTCCCAATGGCTTTTTTCATGAGCAAGCTGGGCCCAGCTGGGAAGTTCTAGCCAGCTGAATAACAACCAAGTAACAGAGGAAAAAGTAAACTTTCCTCCTGTCTAGCAAGTACAAAGCTGTTGTAACAACTGATGATCATTTGGCCTTTCACAACAATCATAAAAGCCAGGAAGATGTTGACTGAAAGCTTAATCTTAATCTTGGGCTGCCATAGTACAAATTGTACAAACCCTCACATGGAGGGGGAAATTCCACAGAAGACAAGGGGGCTTCCTTCTAAATAATGTTAGAGATGTGAAGGACCAGAACCATCTGCAGAAAATACTTTCCCCATCCTTCTCTCTGTTTAGGGACAGAAAATTGTTAGAAAGTTTGAAGCTTGGAAAGAGACTTTGTCCTGTGTTTGGTTAAAAGGGAAGGGGGGAGAAACCCTTTCCCCTCAATTTTTCTTGTCCCTACTTCCAAGCAGGCCTTCATACCTGGTAGATAAACATAGGTTTTCACAGTTGAACTTATTCCTTCAATAACCATTAAACGTCCATGTACACGATAGGTTTAAACTAAAAAAACATGGTTTGATGGTTTATATAGACTTGTTAATCTGCAGGGAACTCTTCCCTTTGACACTGCACCCTTGACTAGAGAGAGTTAAGTGGAACAGTAACCCCCCCCCCCCCGCCCAATTCCTCTCCTCTTTAATAAACTGCAAAGCTTTCTGGCTTTGGTTGCACGCCAAACAGACTAACCCTTTCTTTGACATTTAAGACAGCTGTGTGAGGGCAAAGTTGGAGAACTGCAGAATACCCTGCAATGTGTGCTGCGGTGCTCGGCCAAACTCCAAAGTAAATGTTAAGAAAATGAGTTGCAGTGGAGAAGATGGGAGAGGACAGGGAAAGTTAAAAGGAAAAAAAAAACAGCAGAGGAGGCCAGGGTGTGAAACAGCACTTCCCCTGTCCCAGTTCTGGAAGAGATGGAGGGAGAGAAAGACCCACCCTGCTGAGGTCGGTCCAAACAACAAACAAGGGTCCCTGGTTTTAACTTGGGTGGAAATAATTTCAAATCTTTTTTTTCTAAGCATACATATTGTATTTTAGCATTGGAAACCTAAGGTGGTTCCTGGTGGAAATCAGGCCAAAGTTCCAGTTATTTGGGGTGTTGCTAACTGCCAGGATCCAATGGAAGCCTCTGGCACCATCACGATGAGGTCATTAAAGCAATGGCTTTCAACATCTGGTAAGAGGAGTCTCCTTCAAGACCATTCTTGGAGACTTCATGGACACTTTCCCTCCCCACCCCCAAATTCCCAGTCCATCCTACAGCCATGGGCTATTCTATTCCATGGGTTATTCCATCCAAGTATTAATCAAATCCAACCTTGCTTAGCTTTTCAAGATCAGACAAGGTCAACTAGATGCTGGGTACCAACATCTGATCCTTGACGGTCTATCACTTCTAATCATGAAGGTTCTGATGGTCACAAATGAAACTAAGTAGTGGGGCTTTTCTGGGACTGTCCCACTGCTGGTGGGGGAATCTGACAATGCTGGGGAATACTCCCTCACCTTAGACAATCATTTCCATGTTACTGTAAAGAGCATGCATAATTAGCATGGCCCAAAGCTTTCTTCCTTGCATGGCTTCTCCCCTTACATGCAAAGAAGCCCTTCATTTCAGAACTTCCAGCAGTTGCCTGGACTTCCATGTGGAACAGAGATTTCACACCCTGGCCTCCTCCGCTGTTTTTTTTCCCTTTTAACTTCCCCCATCCTCTCCCATCTTTTCCACTGCAACTCATTCTCCTTCTTCTTCCTAGCGTTATTCCTGCACTAGGGCAGGGTCCGCTCGTCGGCATATCCGTCTTTGTCGTCATATCCGATTTTAACATTGCAAAGGGATATTTCACTTTCAGGACACAGAAAGCACTTTGTGCCAAAGGGTGGCCTAGAAATATTTCAAAGAATGAATGAAAGAAAGAAAGAAAACAAACCATACAGTTCTCCCACTTCTATTTTGCAGCAGAACCCTCCAATACTACAATCCAGAGGAGACTTCATTACTTAGAGTCTACCAATGCAAGGACCTTGGAGATCAGCTAGTTCAAGCTCTGCAAAATTCTCAAGAATCTATGATTATAGCACCCCAGTATTTGGCCATCCAGCAGAAAGGGAGGCATGGAGGGTGGGGAAGAAGAAAAAACAGAATGGGGGGGGGGTGTAATGAGCTTTGTGGCTATTCCAAAAGGACCTTCCTTCCCTCTTGCCTCTACCCCATCGCCCTCGGGTTCCAGGATAAACAACCCCCTCCATCACGAGCGCAAAACCTGCATCTCCACCGCCCGAAAGCTGACAAATTAATTGCTCCAATCCCTCTGTTACTGAATCATGCCTGAACGTCAGCCATCCTTTACCTCAGAACCTGGAGGCTGTCCCAGAACCAATCTTCAAAAGTTTATTTTACTGATCAAAGCAATTATATATATATATATATGTATATTTTAAAGGAGAGCAAAGGGCAGGCTAAGGAGCTGGGGGTGGGGGGAGAGAGAAAGGAAAAAGCCCTGTATTTGACTATATTTAGTGGAACTATTCAAGTAAGTGAGGGCTTGGCAACGGCTGCAAAGGAGATTATGCGGCCTGAAATTATAAGCAATGAGATGCTTATTCTGGATCGGGGCCAGGTAGGGCTGCGAAATTGGCTATTAAGAGTCGAGGGTTGACAAGCATGATTTGGAGATGGGAGAGGAAAGGTGGGTGGGGTGCTCCTCAAGCAAAAATTACTGCAGAACCTCCAGGCTCTGTATGAATTCCTGGGGAAAATTCAGCGTTTGTGTAGTACTTATTGTCTCTGCAGACTTGTGTGGCTTTAATCCTCTCTGGAAGCATCTCCTCGCTTGGTACTTTCTCTAGTTACTGGTGCTGCCATCTTGACATTTAAGGAGGCACCACACTGGGGGAAGAAGGAAGCTCCCAAAGGTCGGGTGGGCCTCCAGTGGTGACTACCACATTTAGACCTTCACTACTTAGAGTCTACCAGTGCAAGGACCTTGGAGATCACCTAGTTCAAGGCCTGGCCAGTTTTCAAGAATCTGTGATTACAGCACCCCCATCGTATGGCCATCCAGCCTCAATGTATAGCAGAAAGGGAGGCATGGAGGGTGGGGAAGAAGGAAAAACAGAATGGGGGGGGGGTGTCAGAGGACTCTCAGAGGCCTTATTCTTGTCATGCTCTTCGCCCAAATGTTTCTAATTGTCATCCTTGCTCAGTCAGTCCTGCCCTGTTTTTCCCTCTCTGTTTCCAGCACAATCTAAATTTGTTTTCCTTGTCTCATTACTACTTGGATGGGGGACCATCAGGGACTCCCAGGCGAGACTGAAAAGCTTGCAATAACATCCTGGAAGAAGTCAAACAAATTTTATACGGTTGCCAAGGAATGACCAGGGATTGAACTCGACTCAAAGGAAACATCAGTTTTTACTAAGCCAGTGGTACAATGCTACATTAAGAGGGCTACGTGGAGGCTTAATTCATTTAAACTTCACTTATTTCAGTTGGGGTTTTATGTTAGCCCTGCTTTTGGACCTGTTGGACAGCTGTCTTTGCAGCCATGATCGCAGACCGATGGCAGTTTTTAAAATGGGTCCTTAGAAGAGGGCTTATTCATCAGAGCATCCTTGATGATTGGATTCTACTTTAAAAAGGTACCTCCTTGGCACTGAGGATCCAGCGCCGGGATTTAAAGGTGCCCTGCCTTGCTGCCTTTTATCAGGATGAGGAGATCCACAAACTTGCTTGAATCTTCTTCCTAATGGCTCCAAACTAGAGGCCAATTCGTGTGTGGGTGTGAGCATCTTCAAGTCAGTGTTAACTCCTGGCGGCTGCCTGGACAAGCCCCTGCAGTTTTCTTGGCAAGATTTTGGAAGTGGTTTGCCATTGCCTCCTTCCTAGGGCTAAGAGAGAGGGACTGGTCCAAGGTCAGCCGGCTGGCTTTGTGCCTGAGGCGGGACTAGAACTCACGGTCTCCCGGTTTCTCGCCTGGTGCCTTAACTGCTACACCAAACTGGCTCTCAGAGGCCAATTTAGTGAGAGAGATTTCCCACAGAGATAGCATATTGCTTATCTGTTCCTGGTCCCTAAGATCACCCTTTTCCTCTGCTAATGAGGGTCTGTGGGCTCTTCTTCTTCTACTTCAGATCAGGAGGAGGACACCCTTTTCTTCTGCTAATGAGGGTCCCTCATTAGCAGAGGAATTCTCTCCTCCTCCTCCTCCTCCCTCTTCTTCTGATCAGGAGGAGGACACTTCTCCCTGGTTTTTTGAACAGCACCTTGTGCCCTTTAGACCTTGGCTCAGCTACTGATGCTGAGCTGTGTTTTAACTTTTCTAGATTTACTTTCTTCTTCTTGCAGTTCGGCTGCAGAGAGCCCCCTCGGCTTTTGTGGGCTCCCCCAAGATGCCTCCAGCCATTGCAATGCATTTTAACTGATAAACCAAGAAGGTGGGACGAAGATGCTGCCGGTCTGCGGCTGACCCCACATTAAAACACTATGAAAGACCGAGAGGGGTAAACCTTCTCCTTTATATCATAAGTGTAATGGAGCGGAGCATTCCCCCCCCCCATTAAAAAGGACAGTGCTTTGGGGGAGGGGGGAGTTAAGAAGTAATTAGTCCAGGAGAATATGAGCCCCCACCAAAAAAATCTGGCTTCCCTCCTAACCTTCTTCCCTCCCAATCATTTTAGAAAAACATACCTGGGTGACAAGGTTAAATCAAGCAGAGGAAAATCCCCAGCACTTATCATCCGCCGGCATTACTGATAAATTGTGTGGTGGGGGAATAAAGGATTACCTTCTGTATTTTTTCATTACACTTTTCTTTTGTTACAGAATACATAAATCCATTGTGGCACAATGTAATATGTATCATCGTGCTACACCTGTGGACACTTCATAGCGGCTGCCATGTCTGTGCAGTCAGGAATGATGAGTGAACCCCCCGTGAATGTTAATGATAGTGATCATTCTGAGGTAACGTGGCTTTCCATCTTCCTTTACAGCCTCGACGCTGAAGCCAGGGTGGCAAGGTACAGGAGAGGGAGAAGGAAGGGGGGAAAGGAAGGAAGAGGAAGAGAGAGAGAGAGAGAGAGAAAAGAAGAATTACCCAATGGAGGGCGGGGGGAGAGAGGCAAGAAGAATGTCAGCGTCTCGGGAAAACGCATGACGTCTGACCCTCCGGCAAATCCATTAATGCTCGCAGGAGGGGGAAAAGAATGGGGAAATAAAGAAATTTCTTCTTCCATCTCCCAAGATGGCATGGGAAACTTCTTGGCCATGGCCAGGTTAGGAAACAAGGAGGTGGCACTGGGTTGAGGAGGCCCAAGTTCAAAGATAGATTGACCTGCTGTGGTCATAGAACTGGAACTTCTGAATGGATGATGGCGCTTCTTCCGAGGTAGGTCGTCCAAGTCTTATCTTTGAATTGGGCCTTCTCTGAGAAGCGTCAAGAAACTGCTTTGCCGAGCGATATTTCTCATACTTTTTGAAGGCTTATTCCACCTTCACAGCGAGCTATCTAGCAATGGACAGAATAAACACAAATTAGAAAGGGAGCGTCTGCATGATGGTAAGAGTAGTATTGCATGGAAGCTGTTCCAAGTAATGTAGGGCAGCGTGAAGATGTTTTAATGCCTAAATTGGAAAATTTCACTTTTGAGTTAGTGCCTCAACCAAGACCTCCAGGTAAGTGCAACATTTTGCCAAAGTCCAGATCACCTTCTGTCAAATCTATGGACTCGTTGATCCAGCAGGGACAGATTCAGAAGCTCTTGAGAACCAAGTTGGTGCTTACATGTTGTCATAAGCTTTCAAAATTCCTAAAACGGGTAGTTAAAAAGAACATCTCCCATCTTCCTTGCAACATCTGCCTAAGAGCCAGATGAGGACTAGAACATGTCAGAGGGCTCTGACGAAGCAATATAAATTGCTTTGTAGAAGGAAGGATACCGATAACAATGTAGCAGAAGTACAATATGCAAGATGTTTTAGTGTATTTTAAATACGTAGATTGGTTTTTAAAAATTGAAATACGGCATTTACATTTTCTAAATACCCAGAAAGATAACAATAAAGAAGGGATTGTGATTAAGGATGCTGTGCATGCAGAAAAAAACCAGGTTCTATCTGGAGATATTTTGGACTGTTGTAGCTCCAGCCAGAATGATCTACCACAAAAGAGGGAAAGCACTAATTTACCCATTTCTGGAGTGAATACTTCTGGACGGCTAGCTTCCACAAGTTTAAGGCATGCTCAGGTTTAGAACTATCTTAAAAAGGCCACTCCGGTGTTGACTCGTCTCACTTTTATTCTGCTGTCCTTTAGTGAGGAGCTCCAAGTGACTTCTACAACCCAGCATAACTGTTTAGGCAAAGAGGGAAGGTGGCCCCAAATCATCTAAGCATCTTTGTGGCTGAACAGCCATTCCAATTAGAGCCTTGTTAACTCTCTCACCCCACCGCTCAAGGCTTTACCCACTGTACTACTCTACCGCTTCAGAACTGCTGATGAGAAGCACAGCACCCCTAGGAAATGGAAGGTCGTAGTGTTATGGTGTGTCCAGGGCTGGAGAAAAATTCATATTCTAACCAGTTGGGCATTCCTCCATTATTGGTTAAGTGAGCCACTTCCTCACCAGTCCACATGTAAGAGAATGAAAAAAATTGTTGTCTTAGGAACCTAGGAGATCCACTGAATCCTGAAAGGGGAAAACAATCCAGTTCTTGAGATTTTTGCAATTTGATCCTATCTTTCTCCAATAAATCTTGTTGAAGGAACTTAGGAACAGTCTTGCTTTCTGGGGAAGTGGGGCAACCCAGACCTGATAGCCACTCTCTGAAGAATCCTCTCCCCAACACTCAACTTGGGAAATCCCAAGCAGGCTTGCTTGGGGGAGAGGTAGATTCAGCACCTGACATCAGGCAAGGAGGACTCTTTTTTTATCTCGACTCTCTTCCAAAACCCATCAGCATGCGAGACTAATGGCCACGTTCAAAGCTGGGATGACTGCCCTCTGTCTTCTCCTTGTGAAACTTTGCCAGAGTCCTTGGGAGTTGCCAAATTTGGTCATGCCTGCTTAGCTCTCTCGAGTGATGGTGCCAGAAAAGAAAATAAGACACAGATGTATTTCAGCACTTGGCGATGCCAGGCAGAGAGACAGCTAATAGCTTCATTTCGACCCTCCCCTACCAGCTGGGCACAGGTGGGGGGATAATGAGGTGCCGTTTCCTAATCAAACTCAATTATTTACTACTCTCCATAACTGCAGAGACATTCGGCTCTCAGTTCGGGATATTTAAATGCTTGGAGGGGCCCTCTTCCAACCACTGGTGGCGAGTATTGCTAAACAAACTGTGGTGGTGGTGGTGCAGCGGCTTTGGCATGACCTTTAAGAGTGTGCAAAGTTTGGCTGCCTGCTCCACCTCTGCCAGGAAACATGCCATCCAGAATTGGTTCTGACTCCAATGAGGCTGTGTAAGGGGCAAATCAACTAACCGTTTCACACAGCCGAGAGCAGATTCGGCACGGCAGGTGGACAACTGCTAGCTGTCTAACCTTGCAGGTGGCCCCTTGCGAAGGGATCCCCAAAATGAGAACTGCCCGCTAACTCAGTGCTAACTTTTTCTTCTCTGTATGTTGCTGCTCAGAACCCAAGACAAGGATCTAATGCAAGCTGGTGTGCTCCAATACGCTGGATTTTAGCTTCTGGGATTCTCAGTGGCCACAGGGTTGCAGATGACGGGTGTGCACCTGGAATGCTATTAGGATGGGAAAAACCGCCTCCGGAACGTATTTCCTGGTCCATACCCTCATGCTGCCTCCATGTTTGGAGGATCAGCAGGAAATAAAGAGTCTTCTTAATGATGGCCACTCACCTTTACAACACTCTCCCTCACCAAGTTTGGCATCTGCACCTCTGTCTCACTTGAACCCCACAATTAACCCAGGGTTTCTCAGGCTCATATTTTAGACCCTGAAGATTAGTTTTAACTCTTCCTTCAGAGCCTGCTTCCCCCTCTTTTGTCTTCTGGTGGTATTTCACTGCTGTTGGACTCTTCCACCGGACTGTTTATCTAGGCTGTTGTTTTCATCAATCCTTGTGATTTTTATTGCATTTATGACATTCTACTTTATATGCCCAGAGAGATGCGTTCTAAGACATTTAATACATCAAAATAATAAAGCAAAAGTTTTAGAAGATGCAGAATGATCCGATGCTCCATTAGCTTAGTCCTCCTGTGACTGCCCCTCGGTAGCTCTGCCGTCTAGAAATGTGGTGGTAAGGCTGGCTTTACTTTCTAAGCCTAACCCCCAAATACTTCCAGAACGGCTTTATGCTCCACTGCAAATCTTTGGGATTTCTTATGAATGCCTCTCCTGCCCCCCACCCTCCAATCTCTGGACTTACCAGAGCCTTCTAAGAAAACCAAACACATTGGGTCAGACAGAGGAGGGCCATCCATCTGTTTTTATTCACTTCCTCCTGTCATTTCAAAATAAACACACTGAAAGCTTCAGCTTCTTCCTGATGCAGTTGCCCACACCAAGAGAGAAACTGAGTTGGGTTGGAAAACGCTGAGCTTTGTGCATGCAGCACTTGCTCCGTTCTGAGGGCCAGGACTCGTGGGAAGGAGGAACAAGTGCACAAATACCACAGAAAAGCAGGATTGCAAATAGTGTACTAATGTGTGCTCCTACTCATGCAAACTGTGTGGATACATCTCATCCATGTCACAAGCTTTTGTGGTGTTTCAGCAAATCAACTGCCCTGTGAGATTTACACGCAGAGTCGCTGGGACTCGGGTGGCATATAAATAATAATAATAATTACACACTCATCAGAACTGGGTTTTTCCTTTGGATGCTGTTGCATTATTCCTCCCTCCCTCCCTCCCTCCCTCCCTCCCATTCATTTATATAGCTGCCCATCGCACAAATGTGACTCTTTACACTTCCACAAATATCCTTTGGGTGTATTCTGATCGCACTGCCTAGCTTTTATCACAACTGTTTAGCACATAATGGTCATATTTTTATCTTGCAAGCAGGTTAATGAGAGCTAGGGCAGAAAGGAGGGGACATTTTTAGTTATTTTGGAAAATGAACATCTTGAGGGCATTAATGTAAAATAAGGCTTTAGAACATATTGGTGGTTAGAGGGCCTTTCCTTTCCTTTTCTTCCTGCAAAAGATGCAAACAAAAGAACATAAGCAGTGCTCTGCTGGACTGGACCCTTGGCCAACAGCTGGTCTTCAGAGGCAGTCCCACCACAATCAAGGCTAATAGCAGAAGATGCACTGACTTAGTGATGCTGCTAGAGTGGGCAAGGATATCTTGCCCCACTTTTTCTTGATTTGTGAATTCAAAAAAAGGCAAATGTCACTTAAATTGCATCAACAGGAATATAGTTTCCGCCACCCTTTAAGAGGGATTTAGAGAACCTGGAAGAAGGACAAAGAAGGACAACGAGGGTGATCAGGGGACTGGAAACTGATGACAGGAGGAAGCAGATGGGCATGTGAGTCCTGAGAAGAGAAGACTGAGGGGGGATTAGATAGGACTCTTTGAATACCTGGAAGAACGACAAGGCAGAAGATAGACCCTGTCCATTCGCATCCCAGAATGTGGAACTTGACATGATGGATTAAAGTTACAGTAAGACAGACTTTGACTGAATCTTGGACAAAAACGTCCTAACATAAGGAGCAGTGGAATCAATACACCAGACAAGGGATCAGCTTCCTTTCACTGGATGGGTTCAAGAGAAGGCCAAACAGCCCTCAGTTTGGGATGCTTTAATTCAGATTCCTGCACTGAGCAGGGGGTGGGAGTTGAGGACCTAAGTGGTCCCTTCCAACTCTAGGTTCCTCTGATTTCTTTGGGTTTGGATGGTGAAGTAAAATCATCTAAAGGAGTCCTAACACTTCTATTTTATTTGTTCTCTTTTTTTTTAAACAGAGAGGATTACATGGCTCACAGTGGCCTACCCAGGCTTATAGGGAAGAAGTGCAGGATAAAGCCCTTGACAAAGGACTGGATCCCAAATGCACTTCGTTGTACAGCCAATGCTTCTTAGACACTTTTAGGATCATCTCTCATTTGTCACCACCAGACAAACCAGACACCACCAGACACCAGACCAACAATCAAGCAGAAAACAATAAACTTGGAACTAGGAACTATCAAGCAGACAACCAGTCAAGCAGAGAACAATGCCCTGATCAAGGAACTACCAGTGAGACAACCAATCAAGCAGAAAACAATATCCAGACCAAAGAACTACCAAGGAGAACACCACACCCCACCAAAACTGGCAGGGCAAGCTACTGTATATAAACAGGGAGCAAAGACCACACTCCCTCGCACTGATGATGTTACCTAGTTGGATAACGAAATGTCTGCAAGCAAACAACCAAGCTCGGAGAGCACTAAGTGCTCAACATTTCATTTGTCTTTCATTATTGTTTCCTACCCCCTTGCATTTGGTTTCCTGCATGACCTCAGATGCATTGTGCATAAGAGGGAGAATTCATGGCAGCCCCAAGCTCTTATTATTTCATTATTCTTATGGTGGTCTGTTATTCTTAACTGATCGATAAATAGGAGAAGGAAGAGACTTACATTCGGACAAAAAGGGACTGCTTGGCCACCAAGCCGGGCGATGAATACTTCTCGACCAAGGCCAAAGTACTGAAGCCAAACTTGTGAATGGGTTCATTGCAATCCAAGGGTGGGAAATCTGTGTCAACTTCACCATCATCTTCAGCAATATGGAGGCAGTAAGCACTGACGTTGTCACTGCAAGGAACCAGGAGAAAGAGAAGTTGGGAGACCCGCAAAGGAACAGAGAGACCCATTCCGCATTTATGAATCATGATTGTGGTGCTCAATTTGGGATAAGGCATTTCTGTGTTCAGAAGGCTGGACACCCACCAGCTTCTCACAATGGCTGGATAGTGTCTATCTTCCCCAGTGGCAGGTGGCAGGTTGAGAGTTCTGGACAATTCATAGCACCAGTGAGGATCAAAGCAGAGGAATTAATCCCGGGATGCTAGGATCAGTCTTAGAGTGGTCAACGAAGTGTCATGTGGATTTATGTTAGATTGTTCTTCTTCCTGAAGCTCATGAGATCATCACCTATCCCCTTGTGCCAATGAATAAGGAAATATATGGTTTAGATTTTATTTCTTCCACCAGCTCATTTTCAAACAGCCTGTTTGCAGTGAGGAAAGGTAACGCTGAGGTTTACCTGGAACATGAGCATCAGGAGGAGTGACACTCGGATGATAGTTTCAACAGCCCCAGCATGCCGGCTGAGGGGAATTGTAGTCCAAATATATCCAGAGGGCAACAGGTCGTCTGCCCAGATTACAGCGTTCAAGGTATTTTGCGTAAAAATGGTTACAGGGGTGAAAGGACTAAAAATCAATCCGGACTGCCAGAAAGAGATATTTTAATAACAATAAAAAAGGGCTTTGAATATTTGGGAATGCAAAGACGCGATCCTATGTTGCCCCAGGTTGTTTAGGTTGCAACACCCCAGAATTTTTATGCCATTATGACTTTAATTTCCCCTCTCCCTCATTCACTTTGACAAGTCCAAGTTCAGAAGTTTTAATTGTCTGACTGATGCTTAAATTAATTAATAGTAAAGCCCGTGTTAATTGTTTAATTGGCTGCTTGATCTATATGGATCATTTTTGGAAGAAGAATTAAATGAGTTGATTTACAAAGTTTATTGATTGGATGTGACAGTGAATTATTTTGCCGACGACCTGATTTGCTATTTCCCCAATTAATTCGCATACCTTGGGTTTGTAACTTAGTTCACCAAGCGTGCTTATTCCAGGTGATTCATCCTCAAGCTGTCACAGCTTTAGTATTTATTATATTAAAGAGGTAATAACAACACACTAAAGTTTCTCTAGCTTGCACATTTGCTCAACAGAACAGTTCTCCAGAAAGCACAGGGTCCTGGAATAAATCGTTAGAACTCCGCGCAAAGTATTCCAGGACCCTGTCCTTTAATATGGATTTGAGAACTCGGTTTAACATTTGTGAAGGGAGCATGCAAAATCTGTCTGTCTGTCTGTCTGTCTGTCTGTCTATCTATCACATTTCTCCACCGCCCATCTCGGCAAACAACTCTGGGCGGTTTACAAGCAAATTAAGAGAATTTAAAAAAATTAAAATATCGTTAAAACAGATCCATTATAAAAATATAGGTAAAGGTAAAGGTTTCCCTCGACGTAAAGTCCAGTCGTGTCCGACTCTAGGGGGCGGCGCTCATCTCCGTTTCAAAGCCGAAGAGCCGGCGTTTGTCCGTAGACACTTCCGGGTCATGTGGCCGGCATGATGACACGGAACGCTGTTACCTTCCCGCCGAAGCGGTACCTATTGATCTACTCACATTTGCATGTTTTCGAACTGCTAGGTGAGCAGGAGCTGGGACTAGCAACGGGAGCTCACCCCGCCGCGCGGTTTTGAACCGCCGACCTTCCGATCGGCAGCTCAGCGGTTTAAACCGCAGCGCCACCGCGTCCCTTATAAAAATATAAATATACATAAATATGAAAATATAAAATAATATAAAATCCAAGATGGTGAGGCAACAGATAAAATTTCCCAGGGCCGCATCAAGGTGCCGACCACCCCCATGATTGACTATCCCCCATCCAGCCCCAAGTGAGGTGGCACAGCCAAGTCTTGATTCCCTTGCGGAAGGCTGGGAGAGTGGGGGCCTGCCTCACCTCTGGGGGTAACTTATTCCAGCGGGTGGGGGCCACGGCAGAGAAGGCCCTCTTCCTGGACCCGGCCAATCGACAATCTCAAAAATTGCACTGGGGTCAAAAGAATGCAGCCCCCCAGTAACTACAAACAACTGTTCCTAAGCTGGCTTTCATGATAGGCCTTCAAGATTATAAAGCTGGCCTATTTCTGCTGGGGGGAATGCTGAGAAAGCCCATCTTGGATACAGCTAGAGGGACCAGTTTCTGACAACCACTTTCACTCTGACAAAAAGTAAGCTTGGTCATTTGAAGGCCACTGTTTTAGGCTAGTGTATTAAACTGTATGAATGTAGTTACATGACAAATGCTAGCCCAACCATGAGCTGCAAAACAAGACTATGCAACTTTTAAAATGATGGCGTGTAAACAGCAACATCCACTTGGTTGTGAACTGTTGGGTGACCTCATGGGTGGGTGTGGCTGAAGCAAGCAGTGGGTGAGGCCACCTTCGGGCTAAGCACAATACTCTAACGTGGCTTGTCTGGTTTTGACTTAGCAAGACAAACGGACCCAGCCACTGTGGTTGCAAACCATGGTCAATGGCTTTGCACTCCGGATGAACTCAGACGATTTATCCAAGCCTTAACTAGGCAAACCATGCTTTCATGCCATGTGACATTTTCTCTCCTGCTAACATCCTGTTTTTCCCTCCCTCATACATTTCCTTTTTTTCTTTCCTTCCCCAGACAACAGACGGTTTGGGAAGGAGTGTATTACTCTTGCTAAGGCAGCTGCTTACAGAGTGTTTCTCAAATCAGATTACGAGGCAGGCAAAATCAAGCTAACAGGATGCATGCAGGCGACAGACCCTGCTATAAAGAAAGCTCAGTGCTCAGTTCTTAAATTTGAGTAGCTTGCCTCTGGCAAGAGGACCCAGCACGCAAGGAGGAGAAAAGTGTCCCCCCATTAGATCAGAATTTAGGGAAGTGAGGCACTGTTCATCCCCCACCCATTAAAAAAAGTGGCTCAAACCCTCTGGGACATTCAAATGCTATCCATGTGGTGACACCGACGTGGAGGTGATTTATCTTTCTTAAAAACAAACAAACAAGACACCCAAAAAAGGAGTACTTCTTGAAATGATGATTCATTTATACAACACCAGCTTCATACGCTTGTCATTACACACTACCCAGTAATTTAATTGAAAGAGAAATAGATATAGATGTACGTAGAGCTTGGAAGGAAATATTGATAAATGGGGAGGTGTTGTGGTAAGATTTATCTGTGTGTGTGTGTGTGTATGTATTGATGTGGAAATCCATTTCATTATGCAAAAATGCTTGCAGGGGAGAGAGAATGAGAAAGGGGGGGGGAGAGAGAGAGAGATTAGGAAGGTGTAGAGGACACCCTGAAAGGGCCTACTTCAACTTGGGTTCCCGTCCTTCGCTTGTGTACTGCCAGCAGATAAGACCGATCAAGTCGTGCACCTTGGCATTGGCAATCGTCACCACAGTCATGGGTTGCAACTTGTCCTGGTTGGCATGTAGTGGGAGGTAGACATCAATTATTTTTGTTGCGGTAGTGCCAATGTGACCCTGTTGGAAGAACAGAGTTGAAGGTAAACTGGGTGCTTCATGTTTAGACACAAGAGATGGTTTCCATGCTAGGCTGAGTAATACTTCCCATCCCATCCCATCCCATCCCATCCCATCCCATCCATCTTTATTATGGTCATATACCAGCAGAGGGTAACTTATGCCCTATGTATGTAGTATTGCCAATCTTCTACCTTTTAGAAGTGTGAGGTGCCAATTTCCAGGATTCCCATCTTAGAATTTTGGAAGTTGAAACTAAAATGTCTGGAGGGTACCAAATTGGGAAATAGATGATAGATTACAGATTATATACAGGAGTTACCCATCTTGAGTTTGGGAAGCTGCAGTTAAGAAAACGTACAGTCTGGATTTTGCCATTGAAATGCCACCATGAAAGACCAGTTCTGGGAGAATTATGTCCCTCTGCATAAGCTTATTTTGTATAATTTATTCTTTTCTGCTAGCTGTGGAGAAAGGAAGGAGGATGCTGAATCTCGCTCAACATCTGTTGGGCTCCAAAATTTGCCAGGAAAGGGCCACCAGGTTTCAGACACGCTTTAGTAGTGATAAAAATCAGAAAGTTGCTTTGAGACAAGTGAAACAAAGAAAGAAGTGAAATTTCTTAGGAAGCGTAATCCAGCATCGTAGACTCTATTTTGCAGCTATATGTTTGCGCGTAGCAACGTCTGCCAGCACATCAGCATTTTCCTCAGCTCTTGGTTGAGTTTTGTTTTAGTGGGCTGCTGGCAGAGTTTATATGTTATTTTGTATTAGTTGTTAGCACTTTTTATGTGAGACACTTTAAAAAAAAAAAGACTGCTACTAGCTTAATTATTCACTTGTTGTGCATTACTGCATTAGTTTTTTTCCTGGAGGCTGCATTGAGGTGTTTTTTCCTTTTACCCTTAACGCTGGCCTAAAAACATTTTAAACAAACAAGCCGGCAAATAAAACAATATGAGCTGTTTTTATCTGCTCTGTTGAACATTTACTGCCACGGGCTGGAGTGCAGGCGTGCCGGGATTTCCAAGTACAATCATTTCCTAGGGATGGGGCCATCCCAGAAATATTCTCTATGCAGTCTCTTCACTCAAAGAGAACTTCACTTTGAAGGGGCATCCCGACAGCTGCCTCCAATTTCAATTCAGAAATCCTGCGTTCGGGAGCCAACCAAGGAGAAGGAATTGGGTATGACTGGATGCTGCTGGAACCTCTTACTGCTGTATTTAAAAAAAAAAAAAATCCACTGAATCTATTCAGTGCTGGAGATGAAGGCTTAATTAAACACCCAGGGCACAGTCAGCATAATAATGCATCAAGTCTGGGTTTACAGAGCAACCCAGAACATTTTTGTAAGCTCCTTGTATTTTTATATGTCAAGGAGATTCCAACCTTGTCCCCCGCTGCCCCCTGACCTTCTCTCCCCACCCGCAACTGGGAAGGTTTGTGCACCCTGTGGCTGTTTTCGCCCAATCTGACCTTGCCCCAGGCTTCACAGAACATTCAACAGTCCTTTGCACAGGTAAGTCTCATCCCTATTACATCGACCTGCCCCACCCAGTCACACAGGGAGGGCATGTTACGGACCCCATCCGTAAAAGAATTCCACCTAGCGGGGTCTCAGAAGCGTGCCTTCTCCGCTGTAGCTCCCGCCCTTTGGAACATCCTCCCCCCAGAGGTGAGGCAGGCCACCTCACTCCTGGACGTCCGAAAAAGATGAAAGACCTGGTTTTGCCAGCTGGCTTGGAATGGGGATGGTGGTGGAATAGTTATACCTGGGGATGGCTAGCGCCCTAAGTGATTTTGAGGGGCCTGTTACACTCACAGACTGATTATAATCTTTTGCCATTTAGATTTTATTATATTTTTATTGTATTGTATTGTTGTATTTGGAATGGTTTTAAATTTTAACCTCATTTCACTGTAAGCCGCCCAGAGTCCCCCCCGCCGCATGAGGGGGAGATGGGCAGTGAATAAATTTATAAATTAATAGAATAAAATAAAATAAGAGTCTCCCTATACATGTCACTTAAGAGCAAGGTCACCCCCAACCCAAATGATCATGGCTACGTTCCTATCCCCCATGGAGCCAGCAATCTAAACTTGGGTAACGGGGCAGGACAGTCGGACGGAGGCAAAGAAGGAAAAAACACTTGGCAAGGGTCAGATGCATTTCCTTCTCCTTCCTCCATAGGGAGAAATCCTGGGAGTTTATCTTACACCAACTGACTCTGGTCTCCCCTGGCTAGGCATTCCTCTCTCACAAGTCTTACGAATCCATCCTTTGCTCTGCCTGGGATGCCTGGGGAATACAGTAACAGGGAACGGTGGATTTATGAGTCTTATTTATATCATTCTAATGTTGGGAGGCTGAAGTAAAAATTGGGCCTTCGCTGCTTTATCATCATTAATCTTTTCTCGGGGAAGATGACGAGGATGGGGAGCGAAGGCTGCCTGAATTGCTGATGTGCATAAACCAAATGGATCACAGGCGCAAAACATTTGCATTTACCTTTTTAAACACACACACACACACTTCTTGTTGGGAGCAGAATGGAGGCTGGGTACAAGGGGTCTGCAGGGTGGGGATGGGATAGATCTGTGGGTAGCTACAGCCAGATCGCAGAGCTACCCGCTGTGTCTTGCAAACTGGAGCCTTCTCGCAGCAAAAAAGGAAAAAAAAAAGGGGGGGTGGCAGAACTGCCTGCATCGACTACGTCAAGGGGCCTTATGCTACTTATATCAATTCACCGATTTCCTAGATTTCTATCCTGCTCCCTACCAACAGCTCGAGGCAGCGGAGTAGTCTTCTCTCCTCCCATTTTATCCCAACGAACCCCCAGCAGGATAGGCCAGGTTGAGAGCAAGTAACTGGACCCAGGTCCTCTGGAGTTGAGCAAGGACTTGAACCGGATTCTCTGCAGGGTTAGTGCAAGGTCCTAACTACTGCACCACCTGGGCTTCTCAACTAGGACACTACACCCAGCAATATCCTTGGTTGCCTAAGTAAGGGTTTCCAGAATCCAGGTCAAAACACTCCTGAGTAATTGATGAGTTTGGAGGCCAAAGAAAACACGAAGGCTGTGCATAGCAGCTATCAAGGAAAGGAGTTCTGTGCATCCTTCTAGGTTTTCCTTGGCAAGGTGTTTCCCAGGCCTCTCCCCCTGTTTTTGTTAATTGCTATGCTCATTAACTTTGGGGTGGTCTTGAGCCTTCATGCCGATTTGTATTTTCTTTTTAGTTTGCATTATAAAATGATTTTAAAATGTTCTACTGCCGTTCTCAAAGAAGTGGCATTCAGAGTATCCCTCTTTAGAGTGTGGGAGCAGACCTAGCAATCAGATCCAGCAGCCCCTGGTAATCTGATTTTCCATGCATCTCTTTAGTCCACTGTTAAAGCTAATGAGGACACCAGCTTTGGGTTGTCAGAAGCTAGATAAACCCAAATGCAGCAGGACATAGTGGATGTTCAGTCATATACTGATAGTGCTTAGCTATTTATACTGGCTTAAAAACAACAACCACCCTTCAGTTTCACCAAGACCATTTTGCGACTCTGAACCACTGTTCTTTTCAGGTTTGCTTCCCACCAACTTCCAAGAGCACTGTCCAATACACAGCACTGGATTCTTACAATGTACGTAACACCCAGGAAACAATTTAGAGCCCTGGATCAGGTGCGCTGGCCCAACAAAGAGTTCTAAGGCCAGCTCCTCTATCATTTTCTAGAATAAAATCAATACATGTTAAACATAAAACCAGGGATTACAAAAGTGGAGGGGGAGGGGGGGAGATCCATAAAAAAGAGTTACCAGTTTTAGATGACGGCCATCCAATAAAAACAAGTCCTTCAGAGATTTAATGCTAACTCTTAATGAAAACCCACTGGAGTATTGCGGTGATTCACCATCCTGCTTTTCTTTTCTTTCTTTAAGGCGTATCAACCTGATGAATCTCAGCAGGAGAAGAGCAGCAGAAATCAAGCTCATCTGAGCTGAGAAGTGTCACTTTCGTACGTTTAAACATCCTCCCATGGCTACCCACCAATATATATTCTCTCTGTTGCTTACAGAACAGACAAGGCAACATAGTGCCATATTCAAAACATAACATCTGGTCTTAAAGACAAACAAACTCCAATTTTACTGGTGGAAAAATGAGACATGCAGTAAAACAGTTTTTAAGAATAAGGCAAAAGCTAGGTGATTAAACAAGTCCTGAAGACCATTATAAACCAGGAGAGGTTATTCTGCAGTTGCTGTCACTGGACAGAGCCTCTCTTTCACCTATCAGCTGTCTCAGTACTGCAGAAGACAGAGCAGGACCTTTGAAAGGGACTGTGGTTTAAGCTGGTATATGTAATTTTTCAGATAAGCCAGTCCCAGCCCAGAAACAGTAGTGAAAACCAGTGTTGCCTTAGCGCCAGAGCAGATGACAAGCATCGCCATATTAAGATGGAAGCATCCTCATCTCAGGGCATCATTTTTCCAGTCTCATTTGGACCAGGCATTGTGATCGCCACTAACTTGGATGGCTTTCAGAAGGAATTGGACCAATTCATGAAGAATGGGTCTTGACCTACTGGTCTTGTAGATGTCATGTTACCTCTAGACTGGAGGTAGGTTGTCTTCCAATAATAGTTGCAGGAGAACTATGGCAGGAGAGAAGAATATCTCCACCTTCTCCTTGTGAACACTCCAGAGGCATTTGGTCGGCCACTACGAGAGACAAAATGTTGGACTAAGTTGGTTGGCCTGATCCCAGCAGATGCCCTATGTTTATGGAATTGAGATGGAGTGGGGAGCCTATAACTCAAATAAATATATCCGCACAAGATGTGATGATGGCCACAGCTTTCAAACAGATTTGGGGAAGTCCATGTTGGACAGGTCTACGAAGGACTATTGGTCTTGAAGGTTCTATATTACCTCTAGGTTGGTGGCAGCCTGCCTCTCAGTTGGAGGAAACAGCAGTGGGAGAAGAGAACGTCTCCATCTCCTGCTTGCAAGGACCCAGCAGCATCTCATTGGCCATTCAGAAAAACAAAATGCTGGACTGAGATGGTCCTTGGCCAGATCCCCCAGGTCTAGTTTTATGTTCTTATAGACCAACTACACTTCTTCAACTTTTCTGAAAAGTCACCCAAGTTGCCATAAATGTACGCATTACCCTAACAAGATTCTGTACCATGAAGTTGCAGTGGCTATTAGAGGAGAACAGGAGTAAAGTGCTTGGCAATACCCTTCAAAGCATACTCAGAGGTGTTTGCTTTAGACAAGTTTTGTCTTGTTGAAAAAAACTCAGGAAATGACTGAAACTGCCCCCTGCAGAGGCAAGACCTCAGTTATGGAATTGCAGAGAAACTGTGAGAAAAAGAGAGTTTTCAACTCCAAAGTATATTCTACACAATTCTGCCATTTGGAAGGGAAAGATGCCCAAAATGGCAGATAGGAAAGTTGACAGGTTCCAGTGTTGACATCACTCTTCATCTTTTCATCTCAATTACTTCTGGTTCATAAACCAAGACGGCAGCCAACCGACCCAATCTTAAAACAAGGGCTACACAGCACTTTTTTATAAACCTAGAGCCACACATTGACCTTTGATGTCATGCTGGGGCCACGCTTCAAAAAGCAGACAAAGCCAGGACAAAAAGACAGAAACTAAATTCAGTTTCAGTTTGATTTAACTGAAAGTTGAATGAACATTAAAATGAATTAATCAAACTCCTGTAGGACAATCACCCCCCACGCATTTAATAATTTTCTTTTGCCATGATATTAAAAATGACAGTTCAGAGATAACCTTTGAATGCATCCAAAGCTGCTGAGAGTTGCATGGGGTCTTTGGATTTCAAACTGAGCATCCCAATTTATAATCCAACCCCCCCTTCTCCATATGCTCCACCAGAATCCATTTCAAACTCAGCCTCCAAGTAAAGCCGCCTTTTAATTCTCAGCACAGAAGCAAATATATACACTTACTTACTTACTGGAGGAAAGAAATATGATTAATTTGTTAATAATAATGATTTACCACATCTTCCTTTACAATAGAGTTCAGTGACTTAATGTTATAACACTTTAAGATTAGATGGCCTAATGATATATCATGCAAAAGATTTTACTGAATCGTTATTTAGTGAGTCATAAAACCCTCTTAAAAATTAATCTTTCACGCACATCCAGCTTATCCAAAGTTAGCATTTAATTAGACGGCCTTGGTGCAAATGAGCATACTACTTTGTTTGCTCAATCAGTATATGCCTCTCCAGTAATTAGAATTAATTCAAGCCATTGACTCACCTCCTAACAAACAATATAAAACATTAGGGAAAACAGGAATAAATGGAGTTTTGAGGCGCGTTTTTTTCTTCCCCAAATCTTCCCCACAAAACAAAACATCACACCCTTACTTTTGGAAGACACAAAAATGTCTCCTGTGTTTTTTCTTTAAAAGGAAGGAAGGAAGGAAGGAAGGAAGGAAGGAAGGAAGGAAGGAAGGAAGGAAGGAAGGAAGGAAGGAAGGTTCATATCAGGGTGCAGAAATCAAGATTTCCAACAGCCATCGATACTGACTCCAAAGAAATCTTACGGGACCAACATAAAAATAAAATGAAATTGTATGCTTGTTTTCAATTACTTTAAAATGGGGGTGCCAGCAACTTTTTCAAGCAGCAGACACATCATATAGCCCCCCTGATAAATAAAAATAACAAATCGTTTATTCAAACAGCCACATTTCAACCATTTAAAAAAATATATATTAGCGTTTAATTTAAAAGATAAGTTTTCTTGGGTTTTTAAAGCGCAAATCAGAGGAAGGACTCTGCTTTCTCATGAAAGAACAATGACCAACAGGCTCAACTTATGATACAACAAATTTAGGATAATTACTAAGAAGTAAGATCGTAGGAGCTGATGGTATGGAAAGAATCTTCCTTCCTGAATAATAACCCTGAAATGTTGGGATCTTGAGTTTTTTCAGCACTGTTGAGACAAAAACCCTAATCTGCAAACTACGATCATGTGCACAGAAATATAGGAGTAGAACTGGGCCCACATATTGCACTAAGCCATCATGGGGCTTATCTGGTTTGGCCTGGCTATGCTGAGTAGATCAAAAGAAAGCCAGCTGGATCGCTTTTGTTTTTTACCAATAACCCAGACAGTAAAATCCCATTAATGTTCTCACTTAATTTATCTCATTTGTGCTGTCACCAATCATAAAATTTTAACCCAGTAATTTCCTGTGATGCAAAGCATAACAGAGTATGAATATTTAAATGCTATGTAAATAAAGCTGCTCTCCCCTCCCGTGCATTAATATTTGTATTCTAAATTGGTGCCTTCACTTAGCAGCATCTCTCCTCCTTCTCTATGGTATTCTTCGATTACAGCCCAGATGTTCTAAGGTATCGACGGGCAAAGAGAATTTTGAGGAATACTTCCTCTGAATTGCAATGAAGATTACACATCAGCTCCAGGATGCATTAACATACTCATGTTTTATTCTGAGGTTCCTCCTCCTGCCTGTTTGCAGTTCCAAAATCTTTCTCCAGTTAATTCTTATGCTACATAAAGCAAACTTTATGTTGGATCCATGCACCTTAAGCAGTGGTGGTGGAGGGGGAAAGAGGAACATTGATGATCTATTCCCAAGGTTAGGAAACCGAAGCAGCGAAGGAAGAGTAAGTCCAAAATGTAAATAGCGTACATGCGCACACAACCCTCCATTTGCTCTATTCCCCAGAGGAATGAAAGTCCAAAGGCTAAAAGATCTTTCAGTGAGTGTGGCTAGTCAACAAAACGAGACTCTTAACATACAAGGGCATGTATGCACGCACACACACACTCACTCCATTGCCATTGCTTTTAAGACTTGGATTGTCAACATGCACGTGTGAATGTCATGATCCATCCAACCTCAGACATTCCCTCTAAGTATGTATGTGCGTATCTGCCTAACATTTCAATTGGTATTTCAGTTTATTATACACTTTCTTTTCTCCGCTCTGGCAAACAGCCTTGCCAAGTGGTTTGGAGGATGCGAGTAAGAGATTCATTTTTTTTAAAAATGACTTTGTTCGACCATTCCCCCATCCTGGATCTTTTGAGATAGCTGCCAACTCAGTTTAAGAACAGCAATGGCCCCAGATACGTGAAAAAATCTAAATACACAAGGTAGCAGCAGAGCCAAACACCCAGCAAAACAAATAGACCAGCTGCTCACTGTTATCTAAGGAATGTTTTGCCTGGATACCTAAAAAGCCATTATGTTGGGTGTCATAACTAAGATGCGCCAAGAGAGGTCTCATCTATGTGATCATCAGCCTAAATTCTAGAGGCAGACAAAGCAGGGATGACTTCAGTGAAAAAGTCATGCCCCTTTGAGGAAAAAGATCCCTAGATACTTTTTTAAAGACATAAATTCTGATTGGGGGGACTGATGTCAACAATGAAGGTATTCTTACTCTTCTAGAAAGCAGAAAATGCCCCTTTGGAACAGGCAAGCCTTCCCCAATGAGCATTTTCACATGCATGGGGACTGCTGGTCCATAACTTCCCTCCATCATGGGACAAAGGTTGGGGATTGGAATTCATGGATGCCCAACTGAGGTAGGCTCTCTAAGGAACATGTCTGAAAGCACACCCAAGTTGGTTTAATGGTCACCTTGGAGGGAGAAAACCTGCATTCTGTGATCAGTAAGCTGGCCTTCCCCAACTTGAAGCTGTGAGATGAATTGAGCCCTGGTGAAAGATGGCGATCGGGGAAAAGGGGCCCTCTGCTTTGGAGAATTTATTCACATTTCACATTTCCCTCATCACAGTGTGTTAATTTCATTAGAAGAGATAACAAACCCAGCCATAAAGTGCAGCCACAAATGGCCTCCTAATAAATAAGCTTTTAAAACTACCATAAACACGGTATGTGTTTGCTCAGAAATCTGCCATGAGATTTCTTTAATGAACAGATGCTATTAAAAGAAAAAAGAAACAAAGAAAGGGTTCTCAGACATCCGGGGCTAGAAAACAGGCCCGACATTTTTGAACCCCGACTGGCTTGCTGAATTCCTAGAGGATATTTCCCAATTTTGGGCGGAATGTTTGTTTTTTTTTAAATACCAGTGTGCTGCTTTTTAATGTACCCCCATCTATTAACCACACAACAAACAAAGAGGATTCTTTTCTTCCCAAGAAAAGAGAGAGATGGGCTTTAGACCTTCTTGACTCTTACTAATTAATGAATAGCGTGAATTTCACCCATTGCCTTTTTAATTAGTCTTAGCCAGATGCGGTACTTCTGCTTGGCACCACGGCCTCTGAAACTCAAGGAAGAGCAGTGGATCTGCTGAAGTGGCAGAGGAAGCTGCTTGTTCCTTGGAATTTGCCATGGCTGCGTCAGCCACGGTTGGCGTCTTCCCGTGCGCCAGGTCCCCTTCAGCAGAGGTTCAGTCTTGGCATGTGCTGCAGTCAGCTGGAATCTGATTCTGGCTGCACACCAAATACATTTGTCTGTCATTAATTATTGCCCCAGCCTGGAGGAGAGGGCTGGGATAAAGCAGGAATGATCTCAAACAGAGCCTCCATTAGAAGCCAAGTTGCTGACACTGAAAACCCCTGGTCCTGCATATTTTGGGCACAGAGTGTTTCCTTCGTGCCCCAGTTGTTCTTACAACCACACTTCGGGATGCAACAACTCTCACTGCTGGCCCAGTGGAGAGAAAACTCCATTTCCAAAACTAGGAATTCTTTTTCCAGAGAAAAAGGTTTTCTTTCCTAAGAATGCTAGACTTTGGGGTAGTTCCATGAAACTAATGGGGAAAGGGAATCAGGACAGACTGAAGGAATGCTTTCTCACACAGTGCCAAACTTACAGAACAATGGTCCAAGTTTTGGAATGAAGCTAGATGAGATATCTATCTAATTACTTACATGGGCACTAAATTAAGGCAGGAAGCATAAGATTGTAGTGTCCTATCCCCACATCTTTCCCTCACCCACATCAGACCTCCTGATAGCTAAATTTGGAGTGTCATCTTCTCTAGCGTGACTTTCGGCTAAATTTACAGAGGGCAAATCTATCGACAGGCACCATCTGCAGATGGCTAAAAGGAGAAACAGTTGTCCTCTAAATGGTGCTGAACTTCAACTCCCAGCATTTCTTATCACTCACCTTGCTGCTGAGGTATTGGAAATGATAGTCTGGCAACGTAGGGAGAGTTACATACCTCAAATTCAGGTTTCCTAGCACAGATGAACAATGGTGAAAGGGATGTTGTTTTCATGCCCAACTTAGGGAGCTTCCCAGAAGCATCTAACTTACTATTTCTGAAAAGGGTCCTGAGCAACCACCGGCCAACAGGGTTCAGTGGCCCTGGCTACATATCGTGATAAGCCAGAATTCTGGACCGTTTGGGTTTCTTATGAAAAGCAAGTTTCTTGGAAGTTCATTTTTTGGAAGATGAGGCTATGAGAAGTTACCAGTCATGATAGCTGTTTCCCACCTCTCAGTAACGTGTGCTGGAGAACCATTAGAGTTGGGCAGCTGTGATCAATCTGAATGAATGAATGAAAATCACGTTAGTGGCAGCACTGAACTCAGAGACTTGCCAGAGGTCTCTGGTTGACCTGTGGGACAGAGAGCTGGACTGAGGAGGTGACTGGTGTGATCCAGCATTAGGGTTCTTTTAATGTGACACTGAGAATGTCCATTAAAGGACGTGTTCCATTTGCAAAGGCCAGCCTAAGAGGACTTAGGCTGTCTTAATTCTCTCGCTCCTTCTTAATATGACTCAGCCAGTCTCACTGATCCCCCTCCAGGAGGATAATTTCCCCCTCTGAGGAGGAAAAGTATTCCTCTGATCTATCACCACACCTGAAAGCATCGGTCTATCAATGCCTGTGTCCTGAAGAGTGTCGCAATTAAACCCTTCCTTATTTCAACAAGGGAAGTGGAAAAATCCCTTTCTGGGAGCTGTGCCGGGAAAGCCACATGCTTAACTTCTTCCTTATCCGCCTGAAAAACACATTACCAATTGTACTAAGACCTCAGCAAAGAGGAAAGTAGAGCCACTGGTGGTTTTGGAAAAGAAATGATCTACCTTTGCCAAAAAGCCATTTTAAAAAGCCCTGAGAGGCTGACCTCCGATGCATCTGTAGTCCCTGGTTTCCATGATTTTGATATCTGCGCTTTAAGGACTCTGGAGAAATCACCCGTGAGTTTGTTCCCCAGATCCCTAAA